>NW_028227274.1:51450000-53850000 GCF_978045245.1 Mus caroli | reverse complement strand
CAATGTAGGATTTTTATGAGTCATCCAGAATCTTTCCAACACTTTAATATTTTTCTTAACTCTGCATTACTAGGTTTATAAAGCTAACTATTTTAAAACAAGAAACCAAAGTTCTGACTGGGAAGTCAGCCTTGGTGGGAGAAGCAAAGAGTTAAGAGAATGTGAGCATCTTTGCACAGATGGGATAAGGGAAGGGAGGCTCTCTAGCTCTGATTCCTTCCTTCCTTCCTTCCTTCCTTCCTTCCTTCCTTCCTTCCTTCCTTCCTTCCTTCCTTCCTTCCTTGCTTTCTTTTTAAGATTTATTTATTTTATGTATGTAAGTACACTATTGCTCTCTTCAGACACACCAGAAGAGGGCATCAGATCCCCTGACAGATGGTTGTGAGCCACCATGTGGTTGCTGGGAATTGAACTTAGAACCTCTGGAAGAGCAGTCAGTGCTCTTTACCGCTGAGCCATCTCTCCAGCCCAAGCTGGATATTTTTAATTCTAATAGACCAAATTATTTTTAATCATTGCTTTTTACAACCTTTGTCCTTTTTAATAATTGGTTGAGATATATTTTAAAAGTAATAGTTTATTTTATAAGTGGCTATGTAGTAGCAGCAGTTCTTATAGAAAAAAATGATGTTGGAGCTGCAATATTTATGAAATCTCCTAAGGGCATATAAACCACTTAGCTTTTATCTTAGTAGAAATTTCAAAATGAGCTGAGACATGTTTGATTAAGTCTTATGGTATGTAATGCCCTGTAACCATATGACCTTGACTGTTCTGAAACTTGCGTCTGCTTTAATTCATTGTTTTCTTGGCTTATAAAAATACAGGCAATACAATGGGAGAAGTGTATTGAAGGGCTTTATAAAGAGTGGAGGAGAGACAGATAGAACTGCAGTTCTACACTTTGAACAATATTATACATGTAAAATTTATCCTATCAGCATATCACTTCTGATTATTAAAAAGGCTAAATAGTTTTATGAAATTAGACAAATAGGGGGTGGATGCAAATGCCCAGTAATTAGAGGGAACTTTGAAATGAAAAGAAATACAGGAGCTGGCGAGGTGAATCAGCAGTGAAGACACCATGCTGCTCTGGTAGAGGATCCGAGTGGTTTCGGGGTCCGTGTCAGGGAGCCCACAACCAGCTCCAGGGAGATCACATAGCTCTGTGGCCTCAGTGGGAACAGCATTCATGTATCCAAACCCAAGGACAAACACACTCACGAAATTAAAAGTAGAGCAATTGTTAAAGAAAGAAAAAGAATGTAAACAGTATTTATACCAAATTTCTTCTTTCTCTTAATTGTCGTCTTGACTGCTGTCTCTAAGTTTATGTATAATTGCATGCATTTACACGATATGCACATGGATCAGGGGAGAGGAGAGAGGCTAGAGAGGTATGGGAAGGAGAGAGAGAGAGAGAGAGAGAGAGAGAGAGAGAGAGAGAGAGAGAGAGAGAGAGAGAGAGAGAGAGAGAGAGAACAAACAAGCTACAATCTATTTCATGGAACCAAGAATGGCTTTTCTTTATTTGGAAAAAAAAGTTGTTATGCAAATATTTTAAAATCTTTAAAATCAAGGCCAAGGAGTAAAAATCAGATGTGTCACTTTAAAGGTTCTGTAAAAAATGGAAATCTGTGTAGGCAGCTAGACTTATAATTTTAAAAATGATAACAATTTCGATTTGTTAGCTGTGAGTCTTAGGTATTTGTGTGGGCTCATATAAAGAAAAAAATGAATATTCTTTTTTAATATTGACATTTGGATTTGATATGCATTCATCTAAGCAAAATGCCTGTTATTTTAACAATTTTCAACAATTATAATCTCAGTTGAAGGCACAACTTTGAAATTCAGTTTTATAAGGACAAAATGTTTGGGTGACATTTAAGATTGAATTCACTTTGACTGAATCCATTACTGGTGTTTTCTGTACCATGGTTGAAAATTTCCTGGTGAATTAAGTCCACCAGTCCAATGGGCCCTGAGGTACTCTTGCCTCCAAAGAAAGATGAAAGACGGGTGACAGTTTGAGATTATAATTTAAACAAGGATTTAAAACCATTCTATTTCTTTACAACTGTAATCCTTTTCCTATCATCTCCTTAAAGCAAAGCCTTATTTTCTGACATTAAAAGTCAAAATAGGATTAGAGACAACACAATGAGCCTTCTGTGGTACTCTTTCTGCCATTGAAATGTTTGTATTATATTTGTAGCAATTATCAGAAAGTGGGCCAATGTTGTGACAGGCCTGACCATGCTGATTTCTAGAAGAACATGGAAGACTTTGGGAGTTTAGAGTAGAAAGAACAGTTGAATACTGTAAATAAGGCTTAATGACCATCCTACTAGAACTTTGGAAGATAATAGTGCCAAGAACATTGTGGGATATGATGGCCAAGCTTGAGAGGTTTCTGGGGGGAATGCTATTACCAGTTGGGCTAGAGAGCATTCTTGTGATGTTTTGACAAAAAGAATGTGGCTTCTTTTAGCCCTTGTCCTAAGAATCTGCCTATGGCTAAATGGAAGAGATTTGGACTAATTTCAGTGGCACAGGAGATTTCAAGATAGCCTAATATTGACTCTGTCTTGTGGTTATTCACATAGTCACTCTTCCATAGGTCTACAATGAAAAAGAGCAAGCAGAACAAAATGAAATACAACATTTACCATTGGAGAAGAAAAAGAGCACCAGGAAATCTAATGCTGGGGCCAAGGCTTTTGCTGAAAAAGATAAGAAAAGCCCTGATGTGAAATGGTGTAAGAGATTGGGGGCCCTCAGCTTGAGATGCCATTTAATTTGTGAAGGGGAAGAGCATTAAATATTTATGTTCCTAAAAAGCAATCACAGCTTAAAACTTATGCAAATGTAGCTTAAGAAGGGGGCCAGGTTCCATACTGTGCTATCAGCAGAACTAGGTAGCATCTACCATGTGGTTCTGGCTGGAGAGTCATGAATGACACAGGAGTAAAGTCTTTATAGGATATTCCTTCATGGTTAAGGAATACTGCTGACCTGGGTGTGTAGCAGGGAGTTCCTGCATGAAAGACTTGGAAGGCCATTGTATACAGCTGTGAAGGCAAAGTCAAGATTACATTGAAGACCTCAGGATGCTGGAAGTGTCAGAGCTACTAGGCATCTGCCAAAAGGGAGCTGTAGACAGGGAGTGTAATCAGCCTATGAGAGAGAAGTGTCTTGTGGTCAGTAAGGCTGGGAGGACAAAGCCATCTTAGCCCTTTGACATCAGACTTGGCATGGTGCTATAGGAGTGACAACTTACATGCTCATCCCCCAACAGGCCACTCCTTGTGACTTACCCAACCATAAAGTTCCCAGGAATTCTATAACAACACTTGATTTTTGCATCTATTGAGAACTGATTTCCCAATGCTACCTTCTGTGGTTGTATTTGCATGCCATTTAAATGAGTCTCCAAATCTGCAAAATACTCAAGGGTTAGTATCTTGCTACTCATGCATAACAAAGCCTTTATGCAGAGGATGGTCAGGCCAATGATGCAAATCCCTGAGCTGCTATCATATACTCAATAGTGGGACAGAGAAGACAGTCTTGGTGAAGTACTTTGAAACTCCATGGTCTTCTGTTTCCAGCAAATGGCAGATGGTCACAAAAAGTCATAGTTAAGAAGACACTAAAGTCTAACAAAAGCAAGACCTAACAAACAAAAGATTCTATCCAATAGCATCAATCTATAGACCCACAGATCCTTGTTGACTACATTAGCATGGACAGGTGGACTCTTTAGAGTCCTCATTCACTCTCCTTGAGCTGATCCACTTCCATACTCTGGAGCCCTTCCATGGTGCCTCTTTGCATTCTCTTACTCCAGTAAACTTGCTGGGAATGTTCAGCCATTCTCAGGGCTAATTGTAAACAGGGTCCTGCTCTCTCTTGCTGCATTTGCTGCCCAGACTGTTTCTCTACATCACAGAGGCTCTGGCTATAGCTGTAGCTGCAGATATTGCTGCTTCATTTACCACACCTGGCTCCTAGGGGAGTCATTAGTTGAGTAAAATAATCCCATCCCTAAAATACCATTTTGCAAGAGAGAATGGGACACTGTTCAATCTTAGGGGATAATTGCTTTCCTTTGCTATGATAAAACTTTTTTTTAAAAAAGCTACTTAGAGAGAAAAGAATTTATTTGGCTTATACATCCCAGGTCGCATTCCTTCACAGTCCATCAAGGGAAGCCAAAGCAGGAACTCCAAGCAGAAACTTAGAGGCAGGAATTGAAGCAGAGGCTATGGAAGAATATTGCTTAGTGGCTTCCACCCCATGGTTTGCATAGCCTCCTTTTTTTTTTATACCACCCAGGACCATCTACCCAGGTATGGCGCCATGTCTAGTGTCCTGGGCCCTTGTATATTAATTAATTAATATTATGTAATCAATGAATGAATGAAATATTAATTAAACAATTTCCCCACAGACTTCCTTACATTACAGTCTGAGGGAGGCATTTTCTTAGCTGAGTTTCCTTTCTCCTAAATGACTGTAGATTATGCCTAGTTGGCAAAAAATCATACTAATCAATTCAGTGGGCCCACAGTGGGATAAACTGATAGGGTAGAAAATTATTATCCCAGAGTTATAAATGATTATTTGTTGTTTTGACCAACTATTAGTGTTTTCTATGCACTGGTTCTTATAGACCAAGGATGCCTTTCGTATGATGATAAGATGAAGATTAACACTGAGTTATATGAGTATGGGTCATAGCCACCCATTTACTTTTCTTGATGTTCTTTGTAAGTAAACAGTGATATTCTCTGGTTAGTTGAGTAAGACCTACTCCAATGACCTGTGCACATAAAACTTATAATATGTTACAACTCAAAAATGTAAGAATTCATGTTTCAACCACATGGGCATAGGTGTATTATTTCATGAGAAAAATAGTGGCATTTTAAGGCTCGTGAAATTATATTGTTAAATTGCCTTAAAATTAGATGTCTGAACTACACCCTCTGCCTCTCTCTCTCTTTCCTCTGACTCTGTCTCTCTGTCTTTGTCTGTTTCTCTTTTGCATCTCTCTCTCATGTGTGTTTGTGTGTGTGTGTATGTATGTATGTGTGTGCATGACAGAAATGGAGCCATAGGTATGTGTGACACATGTACATGTGTGCAAACACACTCACAAAGGCCAGAAGAGGATATCAACTGCTCTTCTGTTGTACTTTTTTTGTTCTCTTGAGGCAGAGTCTCTTCCTAAGCCAGAAGGTCATGTCTTATATTTGTCTACGTTGGCAGCCAAGCAAGCTGCCGCAGTCCTTCTGCCTCTGCCTCCCCTAGAACTGGGCTTAATAGATGCAAAGAAAGTCAAGCTTGGATTGTTGCTTGGGTGCTGGGATCTGATCTCAGATCCTGTGGTTGCAGAGGAAGCACTCTTAACCACTGGAACATCACTCTAACCTCTGAGACATCTTTTGCAATCGGATTCAGTTATCATTTTTCCTTTAAGAGAGGAAACAATTAAAAGTAGATGACTATTGAGAACCTTTTGAATAAGCAGCATATTTATAGTAATTCTCAATAAAAATTCAGACTAAAGAGCAAACCTCAACCCCCTCCCCCAATTAATTTTTGAAGGCAAAACACAGATGATGTAGTCACTATCATTATCAGTACCATTACAGAGCCTATTGCTTGTCTCCCTTCTTGTGACACCAGGACAAATATTGTCAGACCAGAACATCTCACCTTCCAATCAAGCAGGTCTATAAGCTATACAAGAATTTTAACCATGGTCTTAAGAACCAATAATTAAAGTGACAAACCCTCACATTATTTGACTGTGTTTACAAGTGAACACGACATTCCTTGTTAACACCGGGAGGCCAGCGTGTGTCCTGGGCACTGTTTGTGGCCCTGTCTACCTGATTAGTTTGTGCTCTCTGCAATAACCCTGATAGTACTGAACAGATGTTGTGGGCAAAAACTGTCAAGGGAAAATAAGGCAGTCATTGCCATCTATCTCTGTCACCTTTAATACCCTTACTTATTCAGTTACCTAGTAAGTGATGAAAGATTCCAATTATCATACTTTTAGGATTTTCACGTGCGATAAAATAATTTGATGAATTTTTAAATAGCTAGAGAGAAATCATTACAAATGACCACTTATCCTATTCAATTTGAAGTCATAGCCTAATCATTAGGCTGATAATTGGCTGTGTCTAACGAACAAGGCAAATGTAAATGACAAGACTGAGCTAGAGAGTCACAAGCTGCCGTTTTCAGACATAGCACATTGCTTCTGCTGGAGTGTCGCAGTAAAGAGAAAGTTCACCCCAGGTAGAACCTATAAGGGAGAGGAGGGCAAACATTTAGAAACACCTAGTAACTTCTATAGATTATGTGCTTTTACAATGTTCCTGACATTTTTATTAATGTGTTTAAGTAAATGTTTACCTAAGCAATATGGTTCCCCAGTAGTTTTTTTCTGCGGCAAGTTCTCCATTCACCACATGTTTAATCTTGGTATTTTACAATGCAGTAAATAAAAAACTTGCTGAATAGCATGGAGTGTACACCAGCGCATGCCAGCACAACTGTCAGTGTCACTGGGGCTGCTGTGTGCTCAGTGTAGGTGGTTTGTTGTAAATCAATTACAGTCACTTCCTAAGGATTAGGAGATGCGCTTTGAGAATGTGTTCTTGTGTGTCTTAATTTGCCTTTCTTAAAATTCCACTGGATTCCAGAAACAGTGCAGGGCTTTAGTATGAGCAGGAGATGAGCCTTATTAAAGGACTGTGGTATTTACTATTCAAGTCATGCTCACACTTCGTTAGAAGTTGTGTCATGAATAATGAACTCAACCACAGCACCAATTCTCAACCATCTGAAACCAAAAGTTAATACCAAGCCGAAGAAAAAAGAACATGGTTCTTCAAACCTTAGGTCATTCTGCAGACACAAAGTTAAGTGAAAACAATATGAATGACTAGAAAGATTTGGGATAATGCCTTAACTCTTGAGCTCCCAAAAGATGTCTCTGTATCAATTCTATTGGCATCCGTGAAAAGTGATTTTAAAGCCGAGCATGATCGCAGCTATCCCAGGACTTGGGAAATGGAGGCAGGTAGCTATTTAAAGTTCCAGGTCAGCCTGGGTCACAGTTTGGGTTCCAGAGCAGTCTGGGTAAGGTGACAAGTTCCTGTTTCACCATCAAAAAGAAGCAAAATGAAAACAAAACAAAAGGAATACAGTAAAATGCCAAGTCCATCTTCAACATGATATGCTAAGGAAATACAGGGATAATAATAACATGCCAGTCTTATTACTTCGGAAGGTAGACTAGGAAAACATTTCAGAGAACATATATTCAGCATGCAGAAATCCTAGTTTAATTCCAGTACCACCTAAAATATACAAACATTTAGAAAGAAAAAAAAAAGCACTTCAGAAAGCATGAAAATGACACAGAACAGGTGTTTTCTCCCTTACCCAGGTCACAGTTCCTTAAATCAATATAGTAAATGACAAACTGAACAAGGACACACCACAGAGCAATAGTGTACAATAGTACACTGTTCAGTATCTGAAAAGAACACAAAAACTTCAATTCAGAGCGAGAGCAGGAGCGCCCTTTGATTTTACAACCTGACAGGGTTGTAACAGGCTCAGTGTTGAACAAGGGAATTTCACTGCACTCCAGGTCAGCAAATATTTGCAAAGTCTCTTTGTTCTCACTATCATCAATTGTCTCTTTGGAGCTAGGAATGCCTTCAAATGGTGTCTGCCTCTAAATCATCATCTGACCCTAACTTTCTTATCCCACCATCTTCATAAAATGTTATTGCAGCTTAGTAGTCAGTTTAATTCCACATGCTGTTCCAGGTCAAGATAGTTGGGATTTGGCTTTATGAGCATGTCTATTTAGAAGAATTCCGGAAATGGGCTTTTTACTGTAGCATTAATGATTGTGGCTAATGAATAGCAACAAATTCCAAGAGAATCTTGTAGATCAACACATTCCAGAAATAAATCTACACTCTTAACATTTATAAATACAGAAGTAAGATGCAGTTGAGGACAATTAAGCGAACATCCTAAGTCCAAAAAAGAGTACACTTTAACTGGATGTCGTGTCTTGGATTGATTTTAGAGAAGTTTTTAAATGATAAGCTCTGTGGAAACATTTGTGTTTCTGATTTGAGCTAACCACTCTTCATATTCGGAATGGATTTTATACTCATGATGAACAGTGTGTGAGTTAATCCTGAGAACTTCCAGTCTCTGCTGACCCGAGGATAAAAGGCTTGAGAAACTTGAATTCATGATTTTTCATGATCCATGGGGAGCCAAGGGTAGTGCCTGGGCAATTTTATCATCTCTGAAAGCAAAATCCATCCACGGAGGCTATTCTCGAAGAATAATTTAGAGACTTTTGCTAGGTCCATTTATTCTTTTGTGTTATTAAGAAATCAATTGGTAAGTAGCCACTGTAGTCTAATAAAAATTTCTTTTACAGCATTTTGCTAAATGTCAACATTTATATTAGTCTTCATGTTACGATCTTTCTCTTTCCAACATAAAAATGTCAAGAGAATTAATTATCAGAGAGCTCAGTATTATTCTTGAACCACAAAATCAAGACCCTGGTTGTTGGCAACAGCAGTGACAGCGATATTTGCAAACAGACATTGTCTAGTCTCATACTAATGCTAAGATGTTCCAAATGTGGTCCAAGTTCTTCAGTGTTGGGCAGTTCTGTGTATTGAAGAAAACAATGAAAACACTCTACACAGAAAATTCTTTGCAGTAAATACAATTAAGAGAATTGGCCTTTTTCACAGTCAAGAATAAGGTGATGCTCATGGAATGGGTGTTGTTAATGGGTATAGAATGCAGGCTGAAGAAGGTATATGGAATTGTGTTTAATGGGGCCAGTAATTCCTTAACTTGAATCAGAGTCTTTTACCTGAAATTGGCCCAGACTTGTCCTGTTCACTCTTGTAAAGAGCTTTCTACAGCTTTTGGCTCTTCGTCCCCAGGCTCAGTACTCTCTTTTCCCTTCCAAGTAGTGTGGACTTAAAACAAATAGCCTTAATATATGTTTTAATACTTCTGTTGGCTTTTTGTTTTATGACTCCCTAGATTAACTTTATAAATTATGCTTATCTTTAGCATATTGTTTAATCACCTTCTTTTGTCAGTACTTTTCTTAATTTGTCTTTACTTTAGAATTCTAAGATGATAAAAGGGGATCATTACATCAAGCTCCTTTTCTTTTGAGTGATTGTTCTTATGGGATATGTGTGTGTATGTGAATGTATGAAAAAAATATATATACATATGTATGTATATATATATATGTGTGTGTATGTGAATGTATGAAAAAATATATATATATACATATGTATGTATATATATATGTGTGTGTATGTGGATGTATGTGTATATACATATATATATGTGTATATGTATGTATATTTTTATAATATCTAAGTATCTCTATAGACATATGCTTATGTCTCTAAAGCTCTAGATGCTTTCCTTTCTCATTGTTTTTAACTTTTAAGTTGTATAATTTATCTACTAGATCCATGATGCATCTGGAAGCCTTCATGTTTCTGTTGTACCCTTCCAGGTTTCTTGTACAACAAAACACATTAAAAATCAGGAGTAAACTTCAACCATATGCAGAAAGGAAAGACTTAAGAGCCCTTTTCAAAGAACAGCTCCAATATGGAATGATTCATTCAAGCACACTTAGCATAAAGCACGTTCAAAGATGTCTCTTTGAATTACTATGTGCTTTTTTAAAATATGGAAACATTATGAAAACAGGAAAGACAGCTAAAATAAACCCTATTCCATAATACTCACAGACTTCAGAGAACGTGCCTTTGGAGGCAGTCCGGGCGGTGACCAACACTGGCTGGACAGCCAGATTCCCTTGCTCCCTGCGTCTGGCACAGTGGGTGGCAACTAGAGTGGGGTTCAGTCTCATTACTGCCCACCCAGAAAAGAATCAGGTTTTCTGTCTCCAAAAATGAGTATTTCATTGTTTTAAGTCTGCAGTGTTGTCAATGATTAAAACATGTTCTTTCAAGAAGACCAAGGAAAGTCATGATGTAATGGCTCCATACAGATGTACTGCTGAGATGAACATTAACACCACAGCTCTTCCCTTTCTTCAAAGTGATTACAGTTGCCAATATGCTTTTCACCTTACTCATGATTATTATTTATTTACATGACTGTCTATTTTAGAAAATATGACTTTACTTGTAGAAAAGAGATTTCAGCTTCCTCCCATTCGACAACTTTTTAATATGTTCCTCTTTTTCTTCTGTTTTGCTTTCTATCAAATTATATGGTGATGTTGATTTGTTGATTGTATCTGTAAACTTTCTTGCACTGAAAAAATGGAGAATATTAAAGTGTACCTGCTCTTGAATAGTCAAAATTATTGTTCTTTAAAACCTCTTCAGCCTCTTAACAGTAAATGAAGCTTGTAAATAGTATGAATCTTTCAAATTTTAGAGACATATCAACATTTTGAATGTTGAAAACCAATATTTCACATTTAAAATAAAAAAAGACTGCATATTTTCATTGCTTCTAAGCCATACAATAGGTTTCACAGTCTTGTGTTCTTGAATTTACCAAGTATGTCCATGCCATCAGATTCAATAGGCATTCCTGAAGTTAATTCTAGCTTTCTTCATGTTGCCTGAATTTTCAATTACTATCATACTATGTAGTATTATTGTCTATTTTCACATAGGTTTCTTTTCATTTACAGGAATATCTCATCCAGGAATTTATAATACTGCAAATAAGAAATAGAAACGTTGATTGTAGGCATTATCTCTTGCACTGAACATTTAGAACTAGAATAGCTAGCCAGTGCTGAGAATGGAAGCTTGTGTTGTTGTCTGTTTTTTCCTCCTATTATGTAGCTTGTATTTGTTGGCCAGGGCACACTGTGTCTCCATTACAGGAAAAAAGAATCATGCCTCTTCATGATATCCAGTGGCCAGAACTGTGTCCTGTGTCCTAGTTGCATGGGAAAAGAGAAAATCAAGTGTTTAAGACCTTGAACAGGACAAGATACACCCAGGACCTTCCATGCCTCCCTCTGAAGACTTAGATTTCCTAGTGAGTAAATTAATGTCAAACTGTCCAAGTGTTTCATACACAGATTTCAGAATTTTCTCACTTCTCTTGAGCACGGCTTTTCCTTGGTGGCAACTGAAGTGGGTTCTGTCCCTTTGATGTTTGTGCAGGAAAGAATCGTGCATTCTTTCTTCATAATGGATATTCTATTAGTTTAAGTCTGTAACTGCACAAAGTCTCCATTACCCAATTTTATTTTGGAATCTTCTGGTGAGAACTAGATGTCTGGTCTGATTCTCTCTCTAGGTCTTTTTAATTTTAATGAAGGACATGTCTACTTTTCCCGCAACAGAGAGCTTTGACATCCTTAGCACATCCCAGTTTTCCTTATTGTGTCTACTTACAGAATCATTAATTCATTATCATTTGGTTCATTTACTTTGAATGTTTTAATTTTAACAGTTTTTATTGAGATATAATTTAATATAATTAAGCTTTATTTCTGTAGTGAACAGTTCAGTCATTTAGTATATTTTCAGAATTGTGCAACAAACCATCTAAATCCGATTTTAGAGTATCTTAATCAAGAATTGTACATATTAGAAGCCACTTCCTACCCATGTATCTGTCTCTGCTCAGCCCTACACAGCCAGTAATCTACTTTTTTTAACCTATGGATATGACTCTTTTTGTATACATTATACAAATGGGATCATTAAACATGAAATATTTTGTGACTGCCCTCTGTCATTTAATGGGATGTTTTGGAGGGTCATCTATTTTAAATATAATTTATTTTAACCTGTACATAAAATAATTAAACATCTTCATGGGCTGATCAGATATTTTGTTGGTGTACATATTGTAAAATGTTTGGCATTTATCTTCATGGCAAAATAATCTATTTTTCTCCATTTGAGTTATACATTTAAAATATCTGTGCTCATTTCCCCAGATTTATTTTTATAGTCTATGAAAAGATTAGCAAGGATATTTAGCACTTACATGTAAATAACAGAAGTTTAACTCAAGAACTAATACTTAGGCTATTGAAATCAAATCCTGGAGGTAGAAGAGAGTTTGATGTTTTGAAAGACGGCTTTTACAGACAGCCAAGGTACAAGCAGAAATTGCTAGAGGGTCATACTGGGTAAGGTTATCATATCTAAATCAGATAGCAATTGAGGGAAATACACAACAGAGCAAGGGGACATTAAAAACGGCTACCACAGAATCGCTTTTATTGGTTAGATATTATCATGTATCCTGGTGAAGTTCATTGATCACCCTCTGGCACATTTTTTTTCCTTTATTTCCCATGAAAGAAAGAACAAATGAGAAAATCTAAAAGGGCATTTCTGAAGAAAGACACACACTTCATAGAAATCCACATATTGAGAAGGCTTGGTTTGCTCTCTGGAGACTGGTGGTTAGAAGGTCCAGCAAGGTCTTGGTGCTGCATTGGCAGTCCACTCTAGGGATCAGCCCTTCCTACATAAATATAAGACAGACAGTGAAGGGTTTGGGTCTGCTCTGCAGGCTACTATCTGACTATAGTTCAGATCTGTGGATTCAGAAAAGGGGGGATGACCCAAGGCATGCATCTGGGCACTGAGGCTTAAAGGCAGAGATCAGAGGACCTTGGTTCTCAGCACAATATTAACGAGAAAATTAAAATAAGTGAAGATTAATATACAACCTGCCAATGTAATTAATTACATAGAGCATTTCTTTGTTTCTGGTATTTTAGAGTGTTTACATTATACCAATTGAAAGAAATTAATGGAAATTTATACTGTTCATAAAATTTTATACTATATGTGGAGCAGGCACAGTGAACAAACCAGAGAAGAGACATAACTATATTTATAGAAGTTGCAGTCAATTGTGACTAACATATGGAACAATAATTAGAAATAGACTCATTGTGACCACAATATCCAAAGCATAGGATATAGTGTGAGCAGAGGCCTGAAGTACCTCGCTACATCCTTGGGTTGGATGAGACTCAAAGAGGGTCTCTCAGAGGAAATGACTAATGGGTCTAAGTAGGTAAGTGTTGCCAGCTACAGCAACAGAGTGGGAACGATAGAAAGAGAAAGATAATCATTTCAAATGAGGAAAATGACCACTTTACCGGGAGAACATTATGCATTCAAAAGACATTAAGTAGTTAGCGGTGAGTGGATAAAAGGGAGGGCACAGGAAGGAAGATAGGAAAAGCTGAAGCTGCTGAGGGCCAGGTAATACAGGGCTCTGTGTGCATCCTGGCATACTTAACCTTGGTGGTACGGGAAATGAACTCACTGAGTGATGTTTATTAGGGGGCTGTCATTACAAGGTGTGCTTTTCAGAAAGATTCCTATGCTGCTACATGAGAAAAAAATGTGTTGGGAGAAATAAGGCTGCAGGAAGTGAGTACAGTTGGCAAGCTTTTGAAACTCCACACAAGAGAAGATAGCCAAGTGGGATGCGGTGTTATTCCAGACAGGGACGGGAGCAACGTGGGTAGAACAACTTGGATAGGTGTAAGAAACAGAATGTGAACACGGGAGTGGTAATAAATGACTGTATGTGGAGACTTGAAAAAGGGAGGAGGAATCCGTTAAGCATCATGTCCTCTCTAGGATGGGTAGGAGAATAGAGACACAGTGTGCTAAGATTAGACACATTTTATGATTACCATCACAGGTGGGCTTATTGAACCACCAAAGAAAGAAGGAGTCTTAGAGTGTTAGATGGATTGCATGGCATTCTATGGTACTATTTGGTCTCCTTAGGTCACAGAAACCATATTTTGATGGCATTTTTACATGCCTTTATTTTGTCTGTCTAATCACTATGACACATCTCCTTCATTCTTTGAAACATCAGCACATGTTCTGTGCATTTATAGTGGATAAACTCAGAGCTCAAGTAAACAACGCCCACTTTCTTTTCATTAGTAGCTTCCAATCTCAATTCTTGATTTGAAGCAAGGAGTAGGTAGGAAGAGAAGAAGCAGCCTGACTCAGACTTGTCTTAATACCACATGCCGACTTAGTAACAAATGCTAATTTTAATTGATTGTCTAAGAAGCAGTTTGAGTTTCATGGTCCTTACCTGTGTCCTCTATTTCTATCCTAGTGGGATTTTTTTTTCTTTCTGATTAAAGGAAAAGGTATTGTGCCACAGTGAACATGACTTTTCAAGACCCAATCTCTGCCGTGAGGACCCCAGTGTTTAGCTGTGAATATTTCCACAAGTAAAAACTGCATCTCATAAGCCATCTGTAGCTATGTGGAGACCTGGTGAGTTCTGTACAGTAAGAGTTCAGTCTGGTAGGGTTTCTGAGCTGTCCCCTGACAAATTGGAGCAACATATTCCTTCACAGTTGCATCCACCCTGTTCCGTGAAGTACAGATGGAGAAGCTGGAACTGGAGTGAACATCTTTTACTTTGAAGAGAGGCACCAGGGTGGCACAGCAGTGATCTGGGAAGTATCTAGGTACATGAGGATATCAACTGAACTCCCACAGAATTCTAGCAATAGAAACACCAGCCATTCTTCATACAGAAAAGAAGTAAATTCCTAGTTGGTTTTTAGTTTATAGATCTATAAAGTTGGCAACCAAACCTATCTCTTACATATTAACCCTCAATCCAATTTTTTTTAAAAAAGATCAATCCACTGGAGAAATTATTTGCTCAGAGACTCTTCAAGTCAACTAAACATTGACTGAGAGACTATACTTACAGTCATTTTTAAGAAAGTATTAACAATTAACATTTATTTATTTTATTAACATTAATTTATTTATTTATTAACATTTATTTATTAACAATTAACATATTAGCAATTGGAGTTTGAATTATGAGATCTGGAACCGAGGAACAGGAAACAGCTTCCCAATTAGAAAATCTTTAGGTGGCGAGGGAAAGTGGCCCAGTTTCTGCTCACAGTTACTTTGTAGTGATGCACTTGTGAGGCAAACCTCTGGAACACAAGTGCTGAGAACCTACGGCAGTTAATTCCAGTGCACACACACCAAAGGAAAGCAACTGTCCTCGTCCAGTCTCTCCTTGTGTCAGAGGCGACAAGAAAGACCAAGGCTTGATCAACGAGCTCTAGATATTCAATTATGTGCTCTAGTGTATCTGGTCTCACCCATGCCTTTAGCAGCACATCTAAATAGGATGAACTGGGCAATTTGACATTCAGTATTTTTAATTTTTTTTTCTATCTCAGGAAAGTGTGTACAGTTCTAATCCCTAGTGCTTCTTGAGAAAACTGCTTTTGAGGAAAAATGTTAAGACTTACTGTACATAATGTATAAACAGGTTAATTTACACTTCCTAAGATACTATTAAATTTATTTTAAAACAAACCATCTGCTATATATTCTAACACATACATACTCAAAATGCATGTGTGTATGTATATGTGTGTGTGTATGTTTATGTGTATTGGTATATATGCATATATGTATACACACACACATTATCACAGATGAAGAAGGAGAAGGAGAAAAGTGGTTAACCCTGAATCACATCATATTTTAACATAGCAAATTCAGTACAGTATGGCAATTTATCCACAGCCATGGTACTGAAGATAGATGACAAATAGTGTTTCTCCTTCACAGCAGGTCTTAGAATAGTGAGTATAAGAATTGATTTATGATTAACATCATAAATCCCTTATCAGTTGCAATCACATGAGGCATATGAATTAGCTTTACGCTGTTACTGAAAAGACAATGTTGACAGAACAGGTAACCACTTAGCACACAGGATTCCCAGCAGGCCATAGATCTGCAGCTTTGTCTTCTTCCGTGGTAGGAGAATAAGTGTCCAGAAATGACAAATGTTGCCAATGCTTTGTTCCTGAGACAATGGAACTGTGGAACAGGCAATTAGACTTGGGAACTTCAGGTCAATATTTTGATAACTTTTCAAGATGAAACAGGCTTCGAATAGAAGCCACAGTTAAGGACTACATTGGGAGGGTAGCTTTCAGGAAGGGACTCAGTCTGTGTCTAGCTGTAATTAATGGTATGTCCATAATATTGCTAGATCATCAAGTGAAATTAGCTAACAAATGTGACTGTTTTTACCTCTGCTTTCATGACTTGCTTTATCTGATTATAGATGAGATAAAATTAGTAGCAAGTGATACTATGGCAGACCATTTAATCTAATTAAATATTTTTTAACTTTCAAGTGATATATTTAGGTTCAAAGAAAAGGCCACTTGTGATTTTTAACTTAAAATTTAATAATTTTTCTTGTATTTTAAAAATTTGAGTTATTTCTACCATTCTTTCAGACATAAAACTTCACTAAATATTTTTAAATTTAATTCTTGGTCAAAATTTAATCTCATAAAATAAAAAAGGAAGAAACTGCTAAAAACATTTATTTTCCAGAACTAGTTGGGCGAAAAAATAAAGATGATTTGCCATGTTTCTGTTGTAACTTAATACATCATTACATTGATCAGTAAGAAATTTTCCCTGCTTTGAGCCAGGAACCTATATTTTTTGTGTGTTTCTTCTCACATGCTTATTGAGAGAGCCCATACCCAGTAAAGGGATCTCAGAAGCAAATGTTAGGAGTCACTTGAAAACCAAGAAAAACTTTCTAAAAATATCCCACACGAACAGGGACTGAGCCATAACATATAGGCCAAAAGCAGAAGAAAAACTTTGGAATCCCTAAGGTAGCAATTTTAGGGCAGTGATTTATGAAGAGAATGTGTAAGAGGAAAGAATGTGGATCTCACGCTCATGAAAATGAAATAACCCACTAGTCAGCGATGAGTGGGCCAAAGAAGAAATCAAGATGGAAACAAAAAAAAATGTCTTGGAAGTAAATGAAAACACAACACAATAAAACATCTGGGGAACATTAAAAACAGTTTTAATAAAGAAATTTGTAGTTACATTAAAAAAAACAGAAAGATTATAAATAAATGACATAAGAAACAACTCAAGAATTTTGAGAACCCAAGAGCAAACTAAGCCTAAGTCCAGTGGGCAGTAAGAAATGATAAGAAATCAAAACAGAAATTAATGAAATAGAAACAAAGAAAACAATACAGAGAAGAATTATTCTTAAATTCATTAATCTAAGAGCTAGTTCTTTGAGAAGATAAACAAGATTGACAGACTCTTGGCCTAACTAACCAAAAGAAAAAAATTACATAAATGTATGAGTTCATACATAAACAGAAAAACAATACAATAGACACGAAAACTCAGAATATTATAAAGGAATATTTTAAAAACCTCTACTTTCTTAAATTGGGACATCTGAGAGAAAGGGCTACATTTCTATATTCATCAAAATCATCAAAGCTAAACCAAGAAGAGATCAACAACCGAAACAGATTCAAACAAACGAAGAAACCAAAACTAACAAAAAGCTTTCAAACTAAAATAGCCCAGGCCCAACAGACTCAAAAAAATCTATAGCCAACCTTCCTTTATTATTCAAAGAAAAAAGAAGGAATATCCTCTTTCTATGAAGCCAATATGAATCGAAAACCAAAATTAGATAAAGACTAAATAGAAAACTATAAATCAAAAAGGTTTGATGAACAGAGAGTCAAAGAACAAATCCTTGTAAGAAACTTGCAAACGGAATACAGATATACAGCAAAAAGATTTTCTATCATAACCAAGTTGGCTTTATCCTGGAGATGTAATGGTCATTCAACATGTATTGAGTTAATAAATACAATAATTTAAATAGATGGGCTCAAAGATGAAAAAAATCATTCCCATAGATACAAAAAGAACCTTTACAATTCCAACATGCTTTCACAGTTAGTCCTAGAGAGAGAAGAACTAGAGGGAACAAATCTCTACATAATAAAGTCTCTATATGAAAAACCCTCAGACAAAATCATCCTAAATGGGGAAGATGTGAAACAATCCATTTGAAATTGGGAATGAGAGGACTGCCCACCATACCCACTCAGACTCAATATTGTGCTTGAAGCACTAGTTGTACCATTAAAGCTAGAAAAGAAATTAGAGATACGATGAGGAAAACAAGAAGTAAAACCAAACCTATTTGCGGATGCTGTGGTATAAAACACAAGAGATGCGAAAACTCTGTCAGAAAAACACTTCTGGAAATAACCATTTCAGAAAAGTGGCTGAATTAACTTACAAAATTCAATAGCTTTTTGACAAACATCGACGAACATGCAGACAGAAATCATGGAAACACCCCATTCACAACAGCCTCAAAAAACATGAAGTATCTCAGAATAAATTTAAGCAAGGAGGGGAAAGATGTCTTTTCTGAAAATAGGAAAATATCCCATGTATTGGTAAGAATAATATTATGATAATGATCATTCTAACAAAACTTATTTATATCTCAGTCAAAAATCTCCATCTCATTCTTCACAGAAAGAAAGAAAAAAAACGCTGTAAAATTCATTTAGAACCACAAAAGGCACCATACATCTAAAAAATACTAAACAACAACAAAATGCTAGAGTGGTTACCACTTCTGATATCAATATATATTGCAGAGTCATAACAGTAATTATGATGATAGTGATGATGATGGTGATGACGATGATAATGATGATAAGCAGCATATTCCTGGCATAAAAACAGACATGTAGATGAATTGAACAAACAGAAGATCCAAACCTGAGTTTGCATAACTACATTATATATTGGACACAAATGCCAAAAACATACATTGGAGAAAAGATAGCATCTTCAACTACTATGCTGAGAAAACTGTATACCCACATGTAGAAAGAAATTAGACCCATTATCTGTCACTTTGCACAAAAAAAAAATCTCTAAGTGGATCACAGACTTAAATGTGAAACCAGAAGTACTGAAACTTCCAGAAGAAAATATGGGTAGTATGCTACATGACACAGGTGTTGGAGAGGCGTTTCTGAAAAGGACTCAATTGCCCAGGAAGTGGAACCTCATAAATTTAAGAACCTTCTGAACTGCTAAAATAACAACCAAGAAAATAAAAAGGAAAACCCAGCATAGGAAAGCAGCAGCAGCAGCTGCATGTCTGACAGAGGGTTAACATCCAGAATATACAAAGAAGCCAGAAAACAAAGACAAAGAAAAAACCAAACCAAACCAAACCATAACCCACTGGAAAAGTTGCTCTTGGAGCATGAACAGAGAGTTTTCAAAGGAAGAAAGAAAGAAAAGTAGCTAAGAAATATCTCAGGAAATGTGTTCACAATCCCTAACAGATAAGGAAATGAGAACCAGAATAAATTTGATATTTCATATTACCCAGTTAAAATGGCCAAGATCAACAAAACACCCAACAATTTCTACAGCAGCTGCTGGGGGAGGGGCGGGCACCCTCATTTACTGTTGATGGGGTTGAAAACTGCTCCAGCTACTCGGGAAATCAGTGTGGAAAACTTCCAAAATGCTTAAAAAGTAAGTCATCCATATGACTCAGCTATCCTACTGTTTGGTGTGTGCCCACAGGACTTGACAGCTTACTCCACCCGCTCAGCCACGCTCAATGCCACCTCTCTTCATGGGAGCCAGGCAATAAAATCAACCTAAAGTAGTTCCTTTTCTATTGCTGTGAAGAGGCACTGAGACCAAGGCCATAAGAGATGTCATTTAAGTGGGACATGGTTACAGTTTCAGAGGATAAGTCCATGACTGTCATGGTGAAGTACATGACAACAGGCAGGTAGGCATGCCATGGGAGAATCAGCAGGCAGAGAGAAAGAGACCGGGTGTGGCATTGGTTTCTGAAATCTCAAAACACACCCCCCAGTGGCACACTTCCTCCATCAAATCCATAGTTTCCAATCCCTTGCAGAATTAGTTCTGCCAACTAAGGACCAAGCATTCAAATACATGAGTCTATGGGGTGGGGGCATCCTCACACCATCACAACATCCTTCAATATACGAATAGATCATGAAATATGGTAAATAGACACTATGGAAAACTATTGAGTGGTAAAGAAAAAGAAAACTGTGAAATTTGTACATACGTAAATGGAACTAGAAAAGTTCAGATTGACTGAGATGACCTAGACTTGGAAAGAGAAATGTTCTCTGTCATCTGAAGTTGGAGCATCTAGCTACATCCAGCATGGAGTTCCACCATAGACACTAGGAAAGTAAAGATGTGAGCCTAGCTTGCATGTGGGTTTGCTGGCAACAGGACTGCTGCTTTCCCTATTTTTGTTTAACAATAATTATTATGAAATCCTCACTTGTGTGAGTCCTTGAAGTTGTGTTAAAATAGTTGTTTTTAGCAGTTCTCTGTTGAATGGTAAAATCTACAGTTTCAATTTTATTGTTTCCATGAATGGAATAAAAATTTAGACCCCTTTATCCTATGTTTAAACTTAGGGTTAATTTCAAACAGAGTCCCCTCATTTCTAGAAATTATGCATGACACCATTCAAAACACCCCATGCTGTATTATGAAATATGGTAACAAAATAAGAACACTCTATAGAGTGTCAGGGTTTTTGTTTGTTTGTCTGCAATGCTTTTCTCACATGGTTTTAAGTAACTTTTCCATTTCTGACATTATTCAGAATTTTTTTTTCCACAGATGTGGAACTTTAACTTCCTTCTGCTTGAAAATCTACCCCCGACTCTTAAATGCTGCGCGGACTCTGGATAGTAACCTTCCTTAAGACGCTGCTGCAGCACAACGCTTGCATGCTTCCTCACTTCCAGGAAATTGCACAGTGTGTTATCTGGAGGGTGAACGCATTGACTGTGATGCTGGTGGTAGAAGTGAGTGGATGGTTTACAATCCCCCCACTGCCCTCTGTGCATCAAGAAGAGAGAGGTGGACTCACCTTTTCCAAGTGTGACTTCTTTGGAGGGGAATGATGAGATGACACTGATCACAGTGGTTGCCAAATGGAAGAGGAGAATGACTGGCTTTAGTCTCGTCTTGTGTATTTTAACGAGGTCCATTCAAGTGGTATTGAAATCTCTGAACTGGCATCTCTAGGAGGCATTTTGGTTCATAGTTTAAATGTTGTGGCTATAGTAAATTCTACCATATTTGTGGGTGAGGAAGTGGGGATAAAAGCTTAAAATCCGGTGCTTGGTGAGTGCACATGTTTGGGAATAAAGAGTGGAGCTAGCGAATGTAGAATTGTGTAAGATATTGGAGAGACTGTGATGTTGCTCAATATCCTGAAGTAATGGTGAGAAAGGGAGTTTGTTTGGAAGCTTTTTTCCTGAACTTCATCATATATGTATACATATATGATATATATGATGTATATGTGCATGTGTGTACATGTGTGTGTGTATATATATATATATATATATATATATATATATATATATAATAAAAATGTTAGGATCCCTTTATAGACTGGTAGACTGACAGCTCAAGAAACTACCTCTTCAGACCCACAACTTAGTTTGATCAGTTTTCTCTGGCTGTTGCAAGTCAGTGACTAACTACAATGGGGGTAATATTAGAGATGGTTTCCGTTCAACATTGGCTGCTAGGCAACAGTTGCCTGGAGACTCCATTGTAGTCTGAATGATTTTCTTGAAGCTATAGGACTGTCTTCTCATACTAACCCTCTGGCCTTTATCCTTTAGTGTATGCCAAGCCTGCTCTTGCTGCCTCTGCTGTTGTCTCTTTATCCTTCTCAGGCCTATTTCCCTATAGACCTCTTAGCATTTGCTTCTAAGAAAAGCAAACTGATACAGGTACCAACTTCAGTTTTAATAGTTGACCTGGACAGCTCTGGTAGCCTGAATTCCTCAGAAATATGAGCCAAATCCTTAAAATTGATTTATCTTTCCTCAAGATCTAGTTATTTAGCAGTACTCTATCTTACAAACTGTATTTATAGTGCTATCTGTGGTAAAGATGAACAGAACTACTTTGAATATTAACAAAATGAGGGTCTTGCTTATCATCCCTCACTGCATTCATTGGAAATAAATTAAAGAGGCTAGTAGCTTGCACCAACTAGTGCTAATATTAAGAGTGGAGCTAAGATTCATCGTCAGTGCTCTATCTCCAGAGGTTTATAATTCCCACCACAACAGAACCATGAACTTATATTGTCCTGCAAATCTTTGAGGAAATTTTCAGTGTGTTTCCAGTCATTCCTGGTTGTAACACAGTTCTCTGTCCTTGGTGCTGGATCACAGGACAGTAAAAATAGTTCCTTGTCACGTGGAGCTTCTAGAGGAGCGGAGAACAGACAGAGCATGGACGAGATGCTAGCCGTGCCTTTGTTTTTTTTTTTTGTTTTTTTTAACAATACAAGCCAAATAATATCATGTCCATATTCTGACTCTTAACTTCTAGATCTAAAATTAGAGTTACTTAGAGAGAAGTGCTGAAAAAGAAGGGTAGGGAATCGATGCCAGTTCCTTTTCAAAAACTCAGCTCTCTAGAAACCCAGCCTTGAGTTAACTAACACCCTAGTGGCTTGAGAGCAGTGATTTGATAAATGTCCTCTAAAGTCAGTTACATTTAAAATGAGGACCAGAGGAAGATGGTTCAATACAGTTATAGAGTTTTCTTGGGAAACAACGACAAATATTTTACAAAGAGATTCACCTCACGGTGACAAGTTCAAATTCCAACTTTATTTATTTGAGAATGAGGAAACAAATTTGTGTGTGGCTGCTTAGGACTTTTAAAATTTGAAAATGTTTTTTTTTTCATACAATATATTCTGAATGTGGTTCTCCCTCTTTCAGCTCCTCCAAGATCCTCCCCCATCTCCCCACCCATCCAAATCTAAACAACTCTTTCTTGTTCTCTTATTAGAAATCAAATAGGAATCTAAAAAAGAAAAATAATAATAAAATAAGATGAAATAAAACTAGTCACATCTGTATAGAATAAGATAGAATAAGACATACACATGAAAAGACAGGCGAAGAGCCGAAGAAAAACATAAGAAAAAGACAGACATAGATACACCCACATTGGCACACGCAGAAATTCCCCAAAACTACAGTTAGAAACCATAATATATAAGTAAAGTCTTATATGTTAACAAAAAATACTCAGACAAAGTATTAGTAGACAAAATGATCTCAAAAAATAAAGTTTGGTTTGTGTTGGGCATCTACTGGTAGGTAGATCTTGAAAGTGGTTTGTATACCTAGTAAGACTTTGAGAAAAGTAAATTTTTTATCTGTGAGTGGTTACCAATTGGGGATAGTTTATGGGTTAGGCATGTGTGCTTGTGTCCACTGCTCCTCTTTGTCCTTGGTGTCTTCCATCTCTTCTGGCTCTTACACCTACTCTTCTGCAGGATTCACTGAGACATAAGAAGAGAGAATTGGTGGGCTGTTCATTGAGGACTGAACATTCCAATGTATCTCACTCTTTTCAAACTGTACAGCCATGGATCTTTGTATTTCTTCCCATATAATACAAGAGGAAGCTTCTCTCCTGATGTCTGAGGAAGGCACTCATCTATGAGTTACAACAGAAGGTCATTAGAGTCATTTGTTCCTATGTTTTTTCAGGAGGCAGTGGTATTTGAGTTTCTCCTAGGTCCTTGGCCTATCTTGTAGGTATAAAGTTATTGTGCACTGTGATTATTCTTGTATTATTCAGATGCTGCTTTCTCTGACCCACATCCAAGTAGGGACATGGTGTTGTCATGTTTATTTTAACTATCTCCCGACTCTTTGTCATGTAGACATGGTTCCCATTTATTCTTTGGTGTGTCAATAAAAGCCAATACCTGAACAGAGGAGAGAAAGGGCTCGACTTCTGATCCCAGCCAAGAGAAGGGTAGAGGCAGAAGAAGAGGATTCATCATAAGGATAGGGTAGAGAAGCCACAATGGGAGCACACTCAATCTCATGGGGAGGACCTTAAATCCAATCAGATATTGCCTGGTTAGGGTCCCTAGCTTTGTGCCACTATTGCACTTGCACATTTTTATGTGGATGTCACCACTGTTGATCAAAGGGTTTGTAACTGGGTTAATGCTTACCTTTTCCACAGTAGCGTGCAAAGTACTGTAAGCGCTAATAGGTAGGGGTGAAGACTCTAGGTAGGCACCCACTCAATCACTCCATGTTCAATGGGTTGTGTAGGTGTTATCTTCAGCAATAGAGCCTAACTACCTGTTTGTAAAGAGCAACCAGTAGCATTGACCTGGGTTGTTTGAGAGTTCCCGTGGGATCCGTTTGACTAAAAACTCGATTAGCTGTAACCAGTTTCCAGAATTTTTATTTGGTGATGAGAGATGTCTATATGGGATTCTGTGTCCCCCATTACTTGATGATTATATTCAGATCATCTTCATATATGTATATATCTTAGGAAGCTTCTACTATAGTAGGCTTCCAAACAACCTCTTAAATGGTCATTAGTTTTAGCTATTCCTCCTCATACTCCCTCCATTAACCCTCTATTCCTTCATCCCTATCATTACCAGTGCCATCATCCATTCATATCTATTTATTCCATTTACTCTTCCTAGGGAAATCCATTCCTCCCCCAAGTCTATACTTAATCTCTGTGGTTCTGTGGATTGTAGCCTGCTTATGAAAGACTTAAGCACTAACATTCACTTACAAGTGAATGTATACCATATTTGTCTTTTTGGAACTGAGTTACCTCATTCGGAATGACTTTTTTTTTGTAGCCTCATCCATATGCCTATGAATTACACTTTTTTCATTTTTAAATGACTGAGTAATACTCTATTGTGTAAAGGTACCACATTATTTTTATCCACTTATTCATTGATGAACATCTACTCTGTTTTCAGTTTCTGGCTATTATAAATAGAGCAGCAATGAACATGGCTGAATAAGTATGTTGTGGTATGATGTAAAATCCTTTGGGCATATGCCAAGAGTTGTATAGCTGGATCTTGAGGGAAATCTATTGGCAGCTTCCAACTGATCTCCATTGTGGCTGTACAAGTTTGAACTCCCACTGGTAATATGGAAGTATTTCTCTTGCCCCATAGCTTCTCTAGCATGAGCTGTCATTTGTTTTATTGATCTTGGCCACTAGTAAAAAATGAAATCTCAAAGCATTCTTAATTGACTTTCCCTGACACATAAGGATGCTGAACATCTCGTTAAGTCTTTCTCAGTCATTTGAGTTTTCTTTTTTGACGAATCCTGTTTATATCTGTTTTCCATTTTTAAATTGAATTATTTGTTTTCTTGATTTCCAGTTTTTGAGTTCTTTATGGTTTAGATATTAGTCCTTTATTGAGTGTGTAGCTGGTAAAATCTTTCCCATTGTATAGGCTGCCACTTCGACTGAATGATGATGTCCTTTGCCACGTAGAAGCCTTTCAGTTTCATGAGGTCCCATTTATTAGTTGTTGACTTTAATACCTATGCTATTGATGTTCTGTTCAGAAAATATTTTCCTGTACCAATGAGTTCAAGGTTACTCTCCTCTATCAGGTTCAGTGAGTCTGAATTTATGTTAAGGTCTTTGATTCATTTGGATTTGATTTTTGTACAGAGTGATATGTATAGGTCTTCTTGTATTTTTCTATCTGCAGAATCCAGTTTGCTCAGAAGCATTTATTGAAGATGCTGCCTTTGTTTCCAATGTGTATTTCTGCCTTTTTTATTTGATTAAAAAAATCAGTCATCCATAGGTGTCTGAATCTTCAATTCAATTTCATTGGCCAACATGGCTATTTTTGTGCTAATATCATGCTGTCTTTACTACTCTGGGTCTGAAGTAAAATGAGATCAGACATGGCTATATCTCCAACAGTTCTTGTATTATTTGCGATCGTTTTAGCGGTCCTGTTTTTGTTGTTGTTGTCGTCATTGTTGTTTTTGCATTGTGTGTTTCTATATACTGATAATTGTCATTTAAAATCTATGAAGAATTATGTTGTAATTTTGATGGTGATATCAGTGAATGTGTAGATTGCTTTTGGTTGGATGGTTATTTCTACTATATTATTCCTACTGATCCATGAGCATGGGAGATCTTTCCATCTTCTGATATCTTCTTTCATTTCTTTCTTCAAATGCTTGAAGTTTTTACCATGCAGGTCTTTCATTTGCTCAGTTGGAGTTACTCCATGATATTTTATATAATTTGAGGCTATCGTGAATGCTGGCATTGCTCTAATTTCTTCCTTAGTTTGTCATTTGTATATAGAAGGGCTACTGACTTTTGTAAGTCAATTTTGTATCCATCTGCATTGCTAAAATGCCGGTTAGCTGTAAGTGTACCCAGTGGAAGTTTTAGGGTCACATATGCGTACTATTGTATCATCTGAAAATAAAGATACTTTGAATTCTTACCATTTTATCTGTCTTCTCTTGATCTCCTTCAGTTGTCTTATTGCTGTAGCTAAGATTTCAAAGGTGTGAAAAGAGTGGGGAACCTTGTCTTGTTCCTTATTTTAGTAGAAATGCTTTGCATTTTCCTCCCTGTAGGTTGTCATTTTTTTTTGTGCCTCATAAATTTGTGTATTTTCACTTAGTTTTTGAGACTTGGAAATTTCTTTCTTAATTTCTGTCTTGATCCATTTTTAAGTTGAGTAGTGTGTTGTTCCGTTTCCATGAATTGTTAAGCTTCTGTAGTTCCTTTAGTTGCCCTTCAGCTTTAGTCTGTGATGGTCAGATAGCACTCAGGGTGTTACTTCAATGTTCTTCAATCTGTTAAGACATGCTTTGAGTTCAATTATATCCTCAGTTTTAGAGAAAGGTTCATGAGATGCGGAAAAGAAAGTGTATTGTTTTGTGTTTAGGTGAAATGTTCTGTAAAAATCTCTTAGGTACATTTAGGTTTATGGTATCATATGTTATCTTTCCTCTCCCCCATTTTCTTTCTTCCTTTCTACCTGGATGGACTTCTCTGCTTCTGAGGCTTTAAACATAGAACATCTAGGACAGATAATTATATTATAGTTATATTATCCTTCATTCATTCCTTAAGCAATTTTCTGTTTAGTTTTTTTGTCTGAATGACCCGTGTGTATTTGTGAAAGTGGGGTATTGAAGTCTCCCGTTACCAGTGTGTGAGGATCAATATGTGATTTAAGCTGGATTTGTGTCTCTTGTTAAAGCTCTTTCATCCTTTTACTCTGAGGTGATGTCTACACTTGATGTTAAGGTGTTTATTTTGGATGCAGCAGAAGGATGGATCCTGTTTTCCTATCCAGTTATTTTGTCCTTGGGTAATTGGGAGCATTGATGCTAAACATTATCAATGAGCAATGCTTTTTGTTTCCCATTTGATGTTGCTATTGTTGTAGTGTGGGGTTTCCCCATTCTTTTGATTTGCTGATCTGAAATTATTTATTTCTTGTGTTTTCATGGGTGTGGTTAACTTTTCTAGGTTAAAGCTTTCTTTCTAGTACCGTCTGTAAAGCTGGATTTGTAGAAATATCTTGTTCGAATTTTCTTTTATTGTGGAATGACTTTTTTCCTTCATTTATTGATTTTGATTCCAGACCCTTCTGGTTTTTAGAGTCTTGGTTGGGATAGGGGGTATTTATTTTTCTTTTAGTTCTGCCTATTGGGAAATTAGGTCTAATTGGTGTCTTTTCCTTTCACCCCTTAGTATTATTTCGTTGCTCTGTGCATTTAGTGTTTCAATTATTATGTGCCAACTTTATTTTCTGGTCTAGTCTATTTGATGTTCTGTATGCTTCGTGTACCATAACAGGTATCTCCTTCTTTAGATTAGGAAACGTTTTTGTTGACGTTCAACAATTTTGTTGAAAATATCTTCTGTGCTTTTGACCTGGGTTTCTTCTCCTCCCTATATTCCTATTATTCTTAGATTTGGTCTTTTCACAGTGCCCCAGATTTCCTGGATGTTCTGTGCTTGAACTTTTTTAGATTAACATTTTCTTTGACTAAGATATCTATTTCTTCTATCTTGCAGAATATTTTCTTTCATCTCTTACATTCTGTTGGGGAGGCTTACTCTGAAGGTTCTGCTAAAATTTCTAAATTTTTCATTTTCAGGGTTCCTCCAGTACGGTCTTGAACAATTGTCTTCACTTCATTTAAGCTTTGTTTGTGTCTTCATCAATGTGTTTATTTATATTCTTTTAAAGGTCCTTAAGCACATTTATAATAGTGTTTCAATTATTATGTGCCAACTTTATTTTCTGGTCTAGTCTATTTGATGTTCTGTATGCTTCTTGTACCATAATAGGTATGTTGAAGTCAATGTCTTGTGCTTCTATATTGCATTTCTCAAAGTCTACTTTAGTAGGGCAGCCGGGCTCTAGTGGAGTCATATTGTCCTGGTTGTTATTGTATTCTTATGTTGGAATCTTGGCACCTGGGATTTAAGATGATAGTAACTCTAGATGACCTTGATATATGACCTTTTCTTTTATGAACAAGTTTTAAGTCCTTGGTCTCCATTGCCCTCTCTGGATTATAGGTGCTATAGTTGCTGTAGGTTGCTTTGTATGGAGTGTTTCTGAGTCTCTGCTTGGTGCGACCACTGGGGGTCAAGGGTAGAACTTACTTCTGGGTATTGGGTGCTGAGCCAGGAATGGGGATGGGCTAGATGGGTAAGGGTCTGAGAGGATCCTCAGAAAGGAGAAAAAAATGGGTATGACACATGGTCTGTGGAATCCACAGGGAACAGATGAAGAAAGGGAAAGCAGGCTCTTACTAATGGTCTGCTACAAGATTTTGGATGGGAGTGGCAGTTAGAATTGGAAGAAAAAAAGGAGACTTTATTTCCTGGTCAAGGTGGTCTCAGTTTTCCGGTAAGAGACTTTATCCAGTACTTATGGTTGAGACTGAGGAAAAGGATAAAGAAAGAAAGCCAAATACCTCGATTTCATGGCCATCATGTTTCTGAGGAAAGACAGCATCAGGTTTTGGCAGGTGAGACAAAGAGCTGGGGTGAGGAAGGATAAAAGGCGATATTAGAAGATTTGTAAATTCTAATTTTACCTGTGTTTATTTCTATTCACAAAGTATACAGTGAAGTGTGACTTTAATTTTTATTTAACAGACCACTTTCAAGATTTGATGATCTCATGATAGAGAATGCCCTTTTTATGGTGTTTACAATATATTGTTAAAAGAAATGCATTCATTGGGGTGTGAGTTTGTGCGTGTGTGTGTGTGTGAGTGTGTGTGTGTGTGTGTGTGTCTGTGTGTATGTCTGTGTGTCTGTGTGTTTTAATAAAAATTAGAGAATAACCTCATCTGTTGTTGTTCTTCATGTGCCACTGACTGCATTATGAGATAGGGTCTTTCCCTGTTCTGGAAGTCACTAGTAGGCTTATTCAGGTTCTCTACAACTTTTGGAGACCCTTCTGTTTCTGCTTCCTAGGGATCACAAATGAATGTTACTCTGCCAGTTTTTGTTGGGATGGGGTGATAGGGAAGAGGTTGAGGGTATCAAACTCAAATCTCATGTCTGCCAAGCAAGCATTTAACCAAACAAGCTATCACCTCCGTCTTACAATAACTGAGACATCTGTCACACAGTGATATCTGTCAGCTTTCTTCTCTGTCATGTTAACTGGCTTAACTGTGCCATGTCTCATTGTAATTGTTTTGTGATTGATGTAGCATTTGTCTACTCTTGGACACAAAACACATTTCTTGGTGTGAAATTTGTGGACGCTGTCAGAAGTTGATTTGCATACTATCCACAAACAAGAGAGTAAAGTATAACATCCAATAACAAGTCAGAAACTCAAGATGTGGTGTACGTCAAGGTGCCAGTCCTGGCAGTGAAGCAAGTTTGGGAAAGGACGACTTTTAAAAACAATGACCACACTTCCTGCGAATGGTCTTCCATTTTGACCTTTAGTTTCTCAGACAAGTACATTCCTTAGAATAAAATGTTCATTCAGACATAAGAGTTACTGTGTTGACCTGAGTATTGTTTAAGAAAGAATAACATGGATGGGGTGTGGGGGATGGTGCTGGAGAGCTAACTCATCATGTGTTTTTTTCAAGGATATGAGTTCAGTTACCAGAACCCACATGGCAGTTCACAACCATCTGTGACTCCAGTTCCAGGAGATCCATTCCAGGATATTTAAAGCCTTCTTCTGACCTTCACAGGCCCCGGGCATTCACTTGATAAACATACACACATGCAGGCCAAATCCTTCTTAAAAAATAAAATAACATAACACACCTTGTGGTATATGGGGTGGGAGACTGTTCATTTGTCAGTTTGTTATTTTACTCATTTATTTTAAAAGTATTGATTGAGTTCTTATGAGTTCCAAACAGACTAATTTTCAGATCTTATGAAGTCTGACTCTTTTGGGAGAGGGTAGATATTAAACACAGAAATTTATAGGCTATGAGTCAATATGTATGTCAATAAAACAAGAAAGGGTCAGGAAGTGATATATTCTTACTGTACTGGTGCCTAATAATGGATCATAAAAATATGTGAGGCAAAAAAATGGATTAAAGTGCAAGAAGAAATATAAACAATCTACTCTTCTACTCGGATATTTCAACAAGCATCTAAATCTGTCATTTAACAAATCCAATGTGATAACACCACTAAAGATATAGTTACACCAATCACCGTCATCAAACTAGTGAAAGCAAATACCATTTTACTCAACAGCCACAGGGTATGTATCTTTTCTGAGCTCACTTGGAACCCAAAATCCAAGTTTCTGCCTTAAAAATATACAATAATACAAGAATACAGTTTATACCTAGGACAGGAAAACAAGAGAATTAATAACCTTACAGCAAGAATCAGTGTCTTAGTCAGGGTTTCTATTCCTGCACAAACATCATGACCAAGAAGCAAGTTGGGGAGGAAAGGGTTTATTCAACTTACACTTCCATACTGCTGTTCATCACCAAAGGAAGTCAGGACTGGAACTCAAGTAGGACAGAAAGCAGGAGCTGATGCAGAGGCCATGGAGGGATGTTTCTTACTGGCTTACTTCCCCTGGCTTGCTCAACCTGCTGTCTTATATAACCGAGACTACCAGCCCAGTGATGGCACCACCCACAAGGGGCCTTTCCCCCTTGATCACTAATTGAGAAAATGCCTTACAGCTGGATCTCATGAGGGAATTACCTCAACTGAAACTCCTTTCTCAATTCCAGCTGTGTCAAGTTGACCCAAAACTAGCCAGTACAATCAGTCAAGATAAAACTGAGAAAATGAAACCCAAAATAAGATGGTTCTCAGAGAAAACAAAACTACAGTGACAACAGAGAAGCAACTGGTGTGCAGCCAATCAGAGCAGTCAAGAAAGATACAGGCAGACCAAAGAATTAATCAGAGATGAGGCATGGTGTGCGTGTGTTCATGAGTGCATGCACATGTGTGTGTGTGATCCCGGGAATGTGTCTGAGTGTATGTGTGTAATAAATGATCTTAGCAGAAACATGCCTATTAAAGGAATTTAATTGAGAATTAGCAACTTTCTCACGTGGGGAGGAATAAATTCTGCCTCTAAATCTCATTGGATATTATTCTGTTTTCTGCGTGTTCCCACAAGCAGAAACAGAAGAGACATGCTTTATTTTCTTTCTGTGAGGCCAGAATAACCCTTGTTACTCAAACAATGTCATCCAACCTATGACAGAAAATGTCAACTACAGATGAAAACCTCTTACGAACACAGATTCAATAACTCTGAACAGAATATTTGCAAACCCAAATGTATACAAACAACGTGACCAAGTGAGTTTACTGCAGGTATATAAGACTGATTAAACATTCAAAATTTTAATATAATCCATTTATTGAAAAATAGGCTATCTGAGAGAAATCACATGCTCATATTAGAAGGTGAAGAAAGTGTATTTGGCAAAATCCTTTGCCGATTCATGACTAAACACCTACTAGGAAATAGAACAAGAGAAAAAAAATCTCGTCGGTCTGATAAAAAAAATAATAATAACAAAAAAGATACCCTCAAATAGCCTGTGGAGAGCCCATGTAATAAAACTAGATGCTGGTTCCTAAGGCTGGAGGGCAAATAAGGTTGTTTCCCCTCACCACTCCTGTTCAACACCATGCTGAAAGTTCTATGCAATGGAAGAAGACAAAAACGGAAATGAAAAGCTTACAGCTTGTAATGAAGAAACAAATCCTTGTTTACTTACAGTTGGTGTGTGTGTGTGTGTGTGTGTGTGTGTGTGTGTGTGTAAGGAATCAATAGAATACGAGTATAGTTAGTAAGAGTATATAGGAATGTTAGAATGTAGACGATTAATACATAATAACACTTTTGTACAACAAAAATGTAGTATTTGAATTTAAATGAAAAAGAATATCATTTATGGTGGTACTAAAAAAAAAAATCATGCTGGCAATGTACCTTAAGAATATGTTCAGGGTGAAAGTTCCATACTCGGATGAAATCAATTGAAGCTAGTATGTATCAATTTACATATTTATGAATAGCAAGACTCAAAAGTGTAAAGATGCCTGGTGTTCCCTGCTTCATCAGTAGATTCAACACAAACCGAATAAAATCCCCAGTGAACTGTTGTGTTTCAACACAGAGCATATGAAAATACATGGTGGACACTCGCCAGCTACCCACAACACCCGCCACAGGATCTTAAGACTTCTGGTGAGTGGAGCACAGCTTCTGCTCCAATCCAATTGCGCGGGACCTGAGACTGCATTAGTTAGGGAAGCAGAAACCGGCCTGAGTAGGACCACAGGCCTCATCCGGGGGGTAGCGGGAGCGCAGGGTTGCCTGACACCCGCCAGCGACCCACGACCCCCGCCGCAGGATTTTGGGACTGCTGGTGAGTGGAACACAGCTTCTGCTCCAATCCAATTGCACGGGACCTGAGACTGCATTAGTTAGGGAAGCAGAAACTGGCCTGAGTAGGGCCACAGGCCTCATCCAGCCGGATCAGCTCCGGGGTAGCGGGAGCGCACGGTTGCCTGACACCCGCCAGCGACCCACGACCCCCGCCGCAGGATTTTGGGACTGCTGGTGAGTGGAACACAGCTTCTGCTCCAATCCAATTGCGCGGGACCTGAGACTGCATTAGTTAGGGAAGCAGAAACCGGCCTGAGTAGGACCACAGGCCTCATCCGGCCGGATCAGCGCCAGGGTAGCGGGAGCGCAGGGTTGCCTGACACCCGCCAGCTACCCACGACCCCCACCGCAGGATTTTGGGACTTCTGGTGAGTGGAGCACAGCTTCTGCTCCAATCCAATTGCGCGGGACCTGAGACTGCATTAGTTAGGGAAGCAGAAACCGGCCTGAGTAGGACCACAGGCCTCTTCCGGCTGGACCAGCACCGGGATACCATCAGCTACCCACGACCCCCGCCGCAGGATTTAGAGACTGCTGGTGAGTGGAACACAGCTTCTGCTCCAATCTTTAAACAGTGACAACGATAACAACTAACCCCAGAGATTACCAGATGGCGAAAGGTAAACGTAATAATCTTACTAACAGAAACCAAGACCACTCACCATCATCAGAACACAGCACCCCCACTTCGCCCAGTCCAGGGCACCCCAACACACCGGAAAAGCTAGACACGGATTTAAAAGCATATCTCCTGATGATGATAGAGGACTTCAAGAAGGACTTTAATAACACACTTAAAGAAATACAGGAGAACACTGCTAAACAGGCAGAAGACAATAAAGAGGAAGGACAAAAATCCCTTAAAGAATGGCAGGAGAACAATGCTAAAGAGTTACAAATCCTTAAAGAAAAACAGGATAACATAATCAAACAGGTAGAAGTCCTTACAGAAAAACAGGAAAACACATCCAAACAGATGATGGAAATGAACAAAACCATACTAGACCTAAAAAGGGAAGTAGACACAATAAAGAAAACCCAAAAGGAGGCAACACTGGAGATAGAAACCCTAGGAAAGAAATCTGGAACCATAGATATGAGCATCAGCAACAGAATACAAGAGATGGAAGAGAGAATCTCAGGTGCAGAAGATTCCATAGAGAACATCGGCACAACAATCAAGGAAAATGTAAAATGCAAAAAGATCCTAACTCAAAACATCCAAGAAATACAGGACACAATGAGAAGACCAAACCTACGGATAATAGGAGTGGATGAGAATGAAGATTTTCAACTCAAAGGACCAGCAAACATCTTCAACAAAATTATAGAAGAAAACTTCCCAAATCTAAAGAAAGAGATGCCCATGAACATACAAGAAGCCTACAGAACTCCAAATAGACTGGACCAGAAAAGAAATACCTCCCGACACATTATAATCAGAACAACAAATGCTCTAAATAAAGATAGAATACTAAAAGCAGTAAGAGAAAAAGGCCAAGTAACATATAAAGGCAAGCCTATCAGAATTACGCCAGATTTTTCACCAGAGACTATGAAAGCCAGAAGATCCTGGACGGATGTTATACAGACACTAAAAGAACACAAATTCCAGCCCAGGCTACTATACCCAGCCAAACTCTCAATTAACATAGATGGAGAAACCAAAGTATTCCACGACAAAACCAAATTCACACATTATCTCTCCACGAATCCAGCCCTTCAAAGGATAATAACAGAAAAAAACCAATACAAGGACAGGAACCACGCCCTAGAAACAACAAGAAGGTAATCCCTCAACAAACCTAAAAGAAGACAGCCACCAGAACAAAATGCCAACTTTAACAACAAAAGTAACAGGAAACAACAATTACTTTTCCTTAATATCTCTTAATATCAATGGACTCAACTCCCCGATAAAAAGACATAGACTAACAAACTGGCTACACAAACAAGACCCAACATTTTGCTGCTTACAGGAAACTCATCTCAGAGAAAAGGATAGACACTATCTCAGAATGAAATGCTGGAAAACAATTTTCCAAGCAAATGGCATGAAGAAACAAGCTGGAGTAGCCATTCTAATATCTGATAAGATTGACTTCCAACCCAAAGTCATTAAAAAAGACAGGGAGGGACACTTCATACTCATCAAAGGTAAAATCCTCCAAGAGGAACTATCAATCCTGAATATCTATGCTCCAAATACAAAGGCAGCCACATTCATTAAAGAAATTTTAGTAAATCTCAAAGCACACATTGCACCTCATACAATAATAGTGGGAGACTTCAACACACCACTTTCACCAATGGACAGATCATGGAAACATAAACTAAACAGGGACACAGTGAAACTAAGAGAAATTATGAATCAAATGGATCTGGCAGATATCTACAGAACATTCTATCCTAAAACAAAAGGATATACCTTCTTCTCAGCACCTCATGGTACCTTCTCCAAAATTGACCACATAATTGGTCGCAAAGCAGGCCTCAACAGATATAAAAATATTGAAATTGTCCCATGCATCCTATCAGATCACCATGGACTAAGGCTGATCTTCAATAACAAAATAAATAATAGAAAGCCAACCTTCACGTGGAAACTGAACAACACTCTTCTCAATGATACCTTGGTCAAGGAAGGAATAAAGAAAGAAATTAAGGACTTTTTAGAGTTCAATGAAAATGAAGCCACAACATACCCAAACTTATGGGACGCAATGAAAGCATTTCTAAGAGGAAAACTCATAGCTCTGAGTGCCTCCAAAAGGAAACTAGAGAGAGCACACATTAGCAGCTTGACAACACACCTAAAAGCACTAGAACAAAAGGAAGCAAATTCACCCAAGAGGAGTAGACGGCAGGAAATAATCAAACTCAGGGGTGAAATCAACCAAGTGGAAACAAGAAAAACTATTCAAAGAATCAACCAATCAAGGAGCTGGTTCTTTGAGAAAATCAACAAGATAGATAAACCCTTAGCCAGACTCACTAGAGGGCACAGGGAAAGCATCCTAATTAACAAAATCAGAAATGAAAAAGGAGACATAACAACAGATCCTGAAAACATCCAAAACACCATCAGATCCTTCTACCAAAGGCTATACTCAACAAAACTGGAGAACCTGGATGAAATGGAGAAGTTCCTAGACAGATACCAGGTACCAAAGTTGAATCAAGATCAGGTTAATGATCTAAACAGCCCTATATCCCCCAAAGAAATAGAAGCAGTCATTAATAGTCTCCCAACTAAAAAAAGCCCAGGACCAGATGGGTTTAGTGCAGAGTTCTATCAGATCTTCAAAGAAGATCTAATCCCAGTTCTTCACAAACTATTCCACAAAATAGAAACAGAAGGTACTCTACCCAACTCATTCTATGAAGCCACAATTACTCTGATACCTAAACCACAAAAAGACCCAACAAAGATAGAAAACTTCAGACCAATATCCCTTATGAATATTGATGCAAAAATCCTCAATAAAGTTCTTGCTAACCGAATCCAAGAACACATCAAAACAATCATCCATCCTGACCAAGTAGGTTTCATCCCAGGGATGCAGGGATGGTTCAATATACGGAAATCCATCAACGTAATCCAGTATATAAACAAACTCAAAGACAAAAACCACATGGTCATCTCGTTAGATGCGGAAAAAGCATTTGACAAGATCCAACATCCATTCATGATAAAAGTCTTGGAAAGATCAGGAATTCAAGGCCCATACCTAAACATGATAAAAGCAATCTACAGCAAACCAGTAGCCAACATCAAAGTAAATGGTCAGAAGCTTGAAGCAATCCCTCTAAAATCAGGGACTAGACAAGGCTGTCCACTTTCTCCATACCTATTCAACATTGTACTTGAAGTCCTAGCCAGAGCAATTCGACAACAAAAGGAGATCAAAGGGATACAAATTGGAAAAGATGAAGTCAAAATATCACTTTTTGCAGATGATATGATAGTATATATAAGTGACCCTAAAAATTCCACCAGAGAACTCCTAAGCCTGATAAACAGCTTCGGTGAAGTAGCTGGATATAAAATTAACTCAAACAAATCAATGGCCTTTCTCTACACAAAGAATAAACAGGCTGAGAAAGAAATTAGGGAAACAACACCCTTCTCAATAGTCACAAATAATATAAAATATCTTGGCGTGACTCTAACTAAGGAAGTGAAAGATCTGTATAATAAAAACTTCAAGTCCCTGAAGAAAGAAATTATAGAAGATCTCAGAAGATGGAAAGATCTCCCATGCTCATGGATTGGCAGGATCAACATTGTAAAAATGGCTATCTTGCCAAAAGCAATCTACAGATTCAATGCAATCCCCATCAAAATTCCAACTCAATTCTTCAACGAATTAGAAAGTGCAATCTGCAAATTCATCTGGAATAACAAAAAACCTAGGATAGCAAAAACTCTTCTCAAGGATAAAAGAACCTCTGGTGGAATCACCATGCCGGACCTAAAGCTCTACTACAGAGCAATTGTGATAAAAACTGCATGGTACTGGTATAGTGACAGACAAATAGACCAATGGAATAGAATTGAAGACCCAGAAATGAACCCACACACCTATGGTTACTTGATCTTCGACAAGGGAGCTAAAAACATCCAGTGGAAGAAAGACAGCATTTTCAACAAATGGTGCTGGCACAACTGGTTGTTAACATGTAGAAGAATGCGAATCGATCCATTCCTATCTCCTTGTACTAAGGTCAAGTCTAAGTGGATCAAGGAACTTCACATAAAACCAGAGACACTGAAACTTATAGAGGAGAAAGTGGGGAAAAGCCTTGAAGATATGGGCACAGGGGAAAAATTCCTGAATAGAACAGTAATGGCTTGTGCTGTAAGATCGAGAATTGACAAGTGGGACCTCATGAAACTACAAAGCTTCTGCAAGGCTAAAGACACCATCAATAAGACAAAAAAACCACCAACAGATTGGGAAAGGTTCTTCACCTATCCTAAATCAGATAAGGGACTAATATCCAATATATATAAAGAACTCAAGAAGGTGGACTCCAGAAAGTCAAATAACCCCATTAAAAAATGGGGCTCAGAACTGAACAAAGAATTCTCACCTGAGGAATACCGAATGGCAGAGAAACACCTGAAAAAATGTTCAACATCCTTAATCATCAGGGAAATGCAAATCAAAACAACCCTGAGATTCCACCTCACACCAGTCAGAATGGCTAAGATCAAAAATTCAGGTGACAGCAGATGCTGGCGAGGATGTGGAGAAAGAGGAACACTCCTCCATTGTTGGTGGGATTGCAAGCTTGTACAACCACTCTGGAAATCAGTCTGGCGGTTCCTCAGAAAATTGGACATAGTACTACCGGAGGATCCAGCAATACCTCTCCTGGGCATATATCCAGAAGATGTCCCAACCGGTAAAAAGGACACATGCTCCACTATGTTCATAGCAGCCTTATTTATAATAGCCAGAAGCTGGAAAGAACCCAGATGTCCCTCAACAGAGGAATGGATACAGAAATTATGGTACATTTACACAATGGAGTACTACTCAGCTATTAAAAAGAATGAATTTATGAAATTCCTAGCCAAATGGATGGACCTGGAGGGCATCATCTTGAGTGAAGTAACACAATCACAAAAGAACTCATACAATATGTATTCATTGATAAGTGGATATTAGCCCAAAACTTAGGATACCCAAGATATAAGATACAATTTGATAAACGCATGAAACTCAAGAAGAATGAAGACCAAAGTGTGGACACTGTGCACCTTCTTAGAATTGGGAACAAAACACCCAGGGAAGGAGTTACAGAGACAAAGTTTGTAGCTGTGATGAAAGAATGGACCATTTAGAGACTGCTGTATTCAGGGATCCGTCCCATAATCAGCTTCTAAATGCTGACACCATTCAATACACTAGCAAGATTTTGCTGAAAGGACCCAAATATAGCTGTCTCTTGTGAGACGATGCCGGGGCCTAGCAAACACAGGAGTGGATGTTCACAGTCAGCTATTGGATGTATCACAGGGCTCCCAATGGAGAAGCTAGAGAAAGTACCCAAGGAGCTAAAGGGATCTGCAACCCTATTGTTGGAACAACATGATGTACTAACCAGAACCCCGGAGCTCGTGTCTCTAGCTGCATATGTATCGAAAGATGGCCTAGTCGGCCATCACTGGAAAGAGAGGCCCATTGGACTTGCAAACTTTATATGCCCCAATATAGGGGAATGCCAGGGCCAAAAGAATGGGAATGGGTGGGTAGGGAAGTGGGGGGCGCTATGGGGGACTTTAGGGATAGCATTGGAAATGTAATTGAGGAAAATATGCAATAAAAACATTAAAAATCAAAAAAAAAAAAGAAATAAATCATAAAAAGAAAAAAAAAAGAAAAAAAAAGCAAAAAAAAAAAAAAAAAAAAAGAAAATACATGGCAAGGAAGAAGGTTAGGAATAGCTAATGTTGAGTACCAATAACAAGAGTGAAGAGAAAGGTCAGAATCCCCCAGCCCCAAATCTTAATATGATGCAACAACAATATGGTCCTCCAACAAGGCCACACCTCCCAACAGTGCCATTCCTTGGATGAGCAAGCATTCAAATCTATACAATGCAGGTTTGTTTTTAACAACTTGACATTCTCAACTGGAAGTAAGGACGTTTCTCTTCAAACCATGAGTAGAAAAAGAAACTGTGGCCTATTCATAAGTAGACTTTATAACTATTGTGTTAAGATGAATGATCTCTTAAACCACAAACATATACTTTGAACTACTGTGGAGAAAATGTCAATGTATACTGCTAAGTGAGAAGGCACTCTGACAAACCTACTATTATACAATTCTAACTTTCTTCCTTTTTGGGAAAAAAAACGGTGATTATTCTCTATGAGGCAGTCATGTTTTTAAGGGTACACTTGATCAGTCTGCCGTTTTTAAAAAGTTGATAAAGGTTTGGTTTTATTTTTATTTTTATTATTTTGGCACAGAGTTTCTTTGTGTAGCTCTTGCTGCTCTGGAACTCACTATGAAGACCAGGCTGGCCTTGAACTCAGATAAATCCACCTTCTTCTACTCCCTAGTACTGGGATTATAGGTATTCACCACTAGAAATCTACCCGCTTCTACCTCCCAAGTGTTGGGATTAAAGGTGTGTATCACACCATCACCTGGGTGACAAAGACTTTTTTTTAAATAAAAATATTTGAAACATCACTAAGAGTATTGGTAAAAACAAGACTATTTTAATAGCAGAACAGTATAGCAGGAAGTGTGGTGAGAAGACTATGAATAATTGATTATTTGGATGAGGCTAATAATGAGGAAAAAGTCTGTTCACACATAGAATTTGAGAACCAAAGATTTGGTGATAGACAGCATAGGTGGTGTGGAAGAAGGGAAGTACTTGAAGACCGGAAAACAAGTTACTGTGTGCTGGTCTTTATTAATACTGAAAACGAACATTATGAATTTAAGTAAGCAGCTGTTAGTCTTCAGGATATAATGACTCATTGGGTAATATGAACATGCCTTCCTTTTTCATTTTCCTGTGTCAGTACCTGTTTTATGATTTGATAATTCATTTGTTTTTAATAATCAAGAAAAAAATGTAAAGAATATTGAGACAATGGGCCAAAAAAATAACAGCTAAATTCCCATACTCTAATGACTGGGAACCTGAACCCTAGTGAGTGATGAGGTTTTTAGTTAGATGAGGGTAGATGGCAGGAGACTAACTTATAAGCACCCACGTTATATTACTCATATAGACTGTCAAGAGAAAACTAACTTAATGCTACAAATTTACAGCAAAGCTAGAGAGTGAGATGTCTTCATGATGCCACATATACAGGCTATGCACAAACAGCACATGGAGGAAATAAAGGTAATATCCCCATAACCATTGTCAATGAATTGCCCCCCATCTTGGGGTCCTGATATCTTCTAGGACTTACCACTGCTTTCTCGCAGTATACTACAATCAACTCCCTGTCTGCACTTGCCTTGGTAAATTGCTCTTACTGCAACACCACATACCTTCTCTATGTCGTTTTACAAAACAGAGACTAATATAAAACTTGTTCACACTTGGTGATGAAGGGAGGATATCTCTGCAGTGCCAGCATTACTTTACCACCCCTGGACCCTGGTTTTTAATATGGAGACATTTCTACAACTCAGGTAACCAAAATTATGCTCTTCATGTGTTTATGTATTTATGTACTTAATGTTGTACATAAAATCTCCCCCTCGTTAATATATGGTGTATAAATAGGCATTCCAAAATAGTTTTGAGTATCATGATATTCGACTATATTCAATGATTGAAAAAAAAAAAACTCCTTGGCAGCTCAGGTCCGACTCATGGAGCCCACAGCACTGAAGTCTGAGTACAGTGCTCATTTTCCTGTCATACGGGAACAATGAGGATCTACAACGGGCAATAGTTCACTTGGAGAAAGCAAAGATGGAGAGCAACTTGAGCCACTGTAGGGCGGGACAGGAATGCAGTCATTATGGTTGCTTTATCATAGAGGCCCAGATGGTATGAAATACCTCTCTAGAGATACAGAAAACCAAGATAAAATGGATCTGCTTTCCCTAAATAATCAGGGACAAGCCACCCAAATCCTCGGGCAATTCCAGGTAGGAGAAAGAGAAGACAGGAGCAGAAGAGTTAAGTCTTGTATTAAATTCAGTTTAAGTCCAGAACTAAACACATATAAATCAGGAGGAACTTAGGGGAAAGTACACACGAGCACACGCGTGCATGGCTTAACAGAATGAAGAAAGGAGAGTGGGAAACCCCAAGACTGGGGAATATGGCAAAAATACTTCTGGCATGACATTTAATTACGGAACCAATTAGCATCAACAGTTTATACTTATTTGATGTAGACAAGATTTGAAAGTGTGACATTTACAGTTTGAATTTGCTGATGACTTTTTTTCTGGGAGGAAATTTGAAAACAGAATTCTCTGTATTTTCTTACATCTTATTACATGGACTATCCTGTTTAATTGATTTTAAGTTCACTAAATTGTGGTGGTTTATAATTTAAGGTAAAAGCAGTATGTTTATATATACACATAGAAGAAAAGTCTACAAATCTTTTCATGTATAAAAATATCAATGCTATTCTTCAATGTTTTGTTATCAGGCCTTAAATACACACGTAACAAATGTGCATCTATGCATTTGTTACAAAATTGATGAGAAAAACTCAGGGCAAACTTATGAAAATATATTGAAATAGCACACTCTGAGCTGTTTGCTTTGCAACTGACATTTCAAATTGTGACTAGGAAAACAGGAATAACTGTGTTTAGCCTTTTGTAAATCTGTGTGCTGGTGACCCATAGTGACAGGTTGGGCAGTGCATTAGTATGGATCAGTGTAGACGGATTCCACTTCTTCTTCTTAATGGCATCCCTCTGCAGCAATTGCTGCTTTTTTATCTATGGTCCAAGCCCAGGGCAAGATCCTGCTGTGGTGTAATGACCTTTTTTATTTCTCTTCTTCTATTTCCATTTGTCTTTTTAATCTGCCTAATGCTACAGTTTATGTCAGCTAGCATTGTCTTAAAGTAATCCTACGATGCCAGATTTTCCCAAGCACTGTAGCCAGCTGTTGCTTTTTTATATAAAATGGAAGATTTTATATATTCCTTTCAGCTTCCTGAATTTTACAAGAAGAAAAAAATGACTACATAAGATAAAAATGATAACTTTCTTTTGCCTTGAGAATCTAATACAAAATGAGGTAACGTAAGGGAGAGTGGAGAAAAAGAAAATAATTAACCATGCATATAATGTTTACTCTTAATTAATTGACATGGGTTCCTTCACATTTTCCTATACACAAACACACACACACACACACACACACACAAAACAAACTAAATTTGTGATCTTTTTCTATGCTAGTCCCAATTGTTTATACTCTCCCCAGAATAAGACTAGAAGTGGTTAGTGAACATCATGGTTGGCCATGGTAACAGATAATTGTGCCAAATACTGGGAATGTTTTATAATCTCAAACAATGGTTGATTAAGTCTGATGAAGCCATACATTTGGAAAGCAAAATAAATAGTACAATGGACCCAAACTCTATAAGTTTATATATACAGATATAAAATATTGCTACTTTCAAATCTATTTAGAGATATATTTTAGAATCTTGAGGGGAAGTAGAAAAAATATGTATTTTGGATAGGCACTTTCCATCCATTTGAAATTTTATAGCCACACATAAAGATTGTACTCTCATTACAAGACAGATGTTTAATGTTCACATAAAGAGAATAAGTATCTCTTTGGAGAAACAATATGTCCTATCTGTATTCATAGATGGAAACCTAAGATGAAACCCTTATAAAACATAAGAACTCCTGTTCAAGTAGGAATCTATGAAGTATAGTGCCAAGACCAAAATATCTTCAAGAGGCAAAACTGGAAGTTATGTGTGGATGAGGAACGGGGATTATGTTTTTGTAATTAGATATTTACTTTATTTACATTTCAAAATTTGTCCACTTTCCTGGTTTCCTCTCTGAAAACCCCCTACCCCCTCCCCCTCTCTCTGCTCCCCAACTCACCCACACCCACTTCCTGGCCCTGGCATTCCCCTATACTGGGGCATAGAGCCTTCACAGGACCAAGGGCCTCTCCTCCCATTGATGACCAACTAGCCCATCCTCTGCTACATATGCAACTGGAGCCATGAGTCCCACCCTGTGTACTCTTTTGTTGGTGATTTAGTTCCTGGGAGCTCTGGGGATACTGGTTAGTTCATATTGTCTCTGAAGTATAGTGTCACAGTCAAGAAGCAAATATCTCTAAGAGGGAAAATTGGAAGTTATGAGTGGATAAGGAAAGGGGATTATATATTTTTATGAAACTATAAATAGATCTTGTTAAAAGACTATTGAGTCAGATCAGTATCGTTTCCTATAAGTTTACAAAACAAATCTGGCTTTCACTGACATTACATGAAAGAGAAAGATAATTTGAGTATATTGAGAGACTTTTCAAAAGGAAAGTTGATAGAGTTTTGATATTCTAGTATTGTGTGTATTTGTGAATCACAGGAGTCAATCTTCTTAACTTTATGCACATATGATCATCATTTCAACACAATTGACTCAATAGTTGCTTCCCTTGCTTCTGTGGCTCCTACCTGCCCCAGTAGGAGAGGATGCAGAGGACTGGGGGCCTGATGGAGAAGACACTGCTGCCTTAAGGACTTGTTCCTGGTTTCTGACCCTTCTCCGTCCCAGCCTTAGGCTCCTCTCTATTTTAGGGTCCAGATTGCTAGTTGGGAATTGGTACCCATTCCCAAGCGGTAGGCTTTGTTCCTTTTCCTGACTATTTCTCTCAGGTATGACCTCACCTACTCTTGACAGTCTCTGTCTGAGTAAACTTAAGAGATTTCTGCTTAAAAGAAAACAATACTTTAGGGAAAATTAGTGTGGAAAATGATCATTTTCCTTTACATTGACAGAGTGATTGGTAGTGAGAGATTGATTGTTTGTTTACTTGTTTAGTTGTGATAGAGCCTCATTGTAGAGCCCTGGAGCTCATCACATAGCCCAGGCTGGCCTTGCCTGACTGACCTTGAATTTGTGATCCTCCTACCTTAGCCAAATGTTGGGATGATAGACAAGTGCCACCACACTCATCAAAGTTAAGCCATCCCAGTCTTTCTTCATGTGAAGTTACAATTATTCTTAATGTGATCATCAGAACAAGGTCACAATGTATCTAGTTTATAATTCCAGGAGCCTGTAACTGTAGTTCTTTCAATGGCAAATTGACTCTTCGTAATAATAGCTCTGTGCACCTTTGTCAAAATACCTAAGAAAAGCAAGGGGATCATTTTTTAATAATTTTTGAATATCATTTATTTTTGTGAAGCTGATATATAACATGTACACTGAAAATCAAAAGAAGGAACATTTGTTGTATACAATTTCACATGAGTAAGTTTATTAACTACTAATGAAAATTAAAATGTTGGCATCCACAATTGTGTCTGGTTTTGGTGATTGTCTATGGTATGGATCCCCAGGTGGGGCAGTCTCTGGGTGGTCATTCCTTCAGCCTCTGCTTCATACTTTGTTTCTGTAACTCCTTCCATGGGTATTTTGTTCCCACTTCTAAGAAGGACTGAAGTATCTATCTACACTTTGGTCTACCTTCTTGAATTTCATGTGTTTTGTGAGTTGTATCTTGGGTATTCCAAGCTTCTGGGATAATATCCACTTATCAGTGAGTGTATATCATGTGTGGTCTTTTGTGATTGGGTTACCTCACTCAGGATGATATCCTCCAGATGTACCACATTTTCTGTATCCATTCCTTTGTTGAGGGACATCTGGGTTCTTTCCAGCTTCTGGCTATTATAAATAAGGCTGCTATGAACATAGTGGAACATGTGTACTTAGTACATGTTGGAGCATCTTCTGACTCTGCTAGGGCCTAACAAATACAGAAGTGGATGCTCACAGCCATCCATTGGATGGAGCACAGGGTCCCAAATGAAAGAGCTAGAGAAAGTACCCAGGGAGATGAAGGGGTTTGAAGCCCCATAGGAGGAACAACAATATGAACTAACCAGTACACCCAGATCTCCCTGGGACTAAACTGCCAAACAAAGAAAAACACATGGTGGGACTCATGGTTCTAGCTGCATATGTAGCAGAGGATGGCCTAGTCAGTCATCAATGGAAAGAGAGGCCCTTAGTTCTGTGAAGATTCTATACCCCAGTATAGTAGACTGCCAGGGCCAGGAAGTGGAAGTGGGTGGGTTGGTGAGCAGTGGGAGAGGAGAAGAGATAGGGGGTTTTCAGAGGGGAAGCTAGGAAAGGGGATAATGAAATGTAAATAAAAGGGGATAATGAAAGTAAATAAAGAAAATATTTAATATTTAATAAAAAAGGAAAAAAAGAAAATTAAAATGTTTATAGGATACTCAAGGAAAATTTCTTTTTTAATCTTAAAATGCTTTCTCTTCAAGGAAAATATCTTTGGATTTAAAAATCTCTCTTATGAAGTCTTTGGTTTTATTTTTTTATTTGAAAGTTTCTGACAATTTCATTTGTAAGAACTGATTTTACATCATTCTTCCTCCTTCTACCACTTCCAACTCTCCCATGACCCTACCACCACTATTCAAACTAATGACTTCTTCTTTAATTTTATATATATATATAAAATTATACTATAATATATATGATATATATAGTAGTTTCTGATTGTATATGTACATATTATGTTTATATATATATATAATATATATAATATATATAGTAGTTTGTGATTGTATATGTACATATTATGTTTATATGTATATATATATATATATATATATATATATATATATATATATATATATAGTGTGTGTGTGTGTAATATGGATGAGATTTCTCCCATCTACATTTAATGCCTGTATTCTTGACTTGAAACTTGAAACAACTTCTTTTATTTCTCCTCAGATTTTAAAAGTAGCTTCAAGTTAAGGATGGATGTATGCTTTTTTCAGCTTTAGTTCTTGAAAAACGCCCTTGTCCATTGAAAGTTCATAGTTAAAGAGTTAAGGCTGAAATGTCACGGCCAATGGCAAACTCATCATGAACACTTGAATTGGTTAATCTCATGTATTGCCACAAACCTAAGGATGCACTGTCCTTAGAAAGATGGCCTCTTTGCACAGATGAAAAATTTTGAAAGAATACAACATGAAAGGGATTGAAACTAACCAAAGGCTGAGTTCTAAATTACCAAAACATTGTAAGGAGACAAGTATCAGTATTCAGTTCCATTCTACACACTATATTATAAAAAGGAAAAAAATCAAAATATGCTTGAAGAAATAGAAAAAAATCTAATAACAATAACACGTGAACTGTCTTTCCATGTGCTCCTGTCACCTCATTTCCCTTGTTTCAAGTTCTTTGGGAGTGTGATTAGCAATGGCTGACCTTCAGAAAAACAAACAAACAAACAAAAAAACCCAAATGAAGTCATTGGCAGGAAAAAATTACTTTGGCTCAACGTTCTGTCACGTAGAGGCTTTCTTTTTATATGTTCTTAGTCTCATTGATGAACCCATTTAAAAATGGACTCAGAAGGAAACTGAAAACTTGCCATCAGAGAGAGTGAGAGCACAGTAGTACAAATAGTACAGGCAAGATCACGGCAGCTGCTGAGGGGGAAAAAGACAAAGAGAAAAGAAAGGAAGAACTGTATCATTTTCAAGCTCATAGTCTAAAAAGGTGGTGGGCTCAGGTGATCTGTGATCTCATCTCTATGCTGAGGAGCCAGGGATGTAGAAGGGCTTAGGATTTTGGCAGGTGTCCTGAGAAGATTGAAAGAGGCAATAAAGGAGAAGTTTATGCTTTCTATGATATAATGAGAGACAAGCAAGCTTAGTGGTGAGTCTGTGAGCCACTGTGTTGAGGGAGGGTCTTTCAGGGCATGTAAAGATACAACATTATGGGGATAGTTATTCCTCCCATTTTCATAGCACAATCTTGCATGTATCATTTTTTTTTATGCTTAGATTTGGGCTAGCCTTCTTTAGTTCTATAACAGAGTTTTCTCCTTATTTCAGATCTCCAGCATTGTCTAGGAATGTAGAGACTTGTTCTCTATGTCAAAGGGATATTAGCCATGTGGAAAGGATCATTTGGATAAACAGTCCTGATCATCCTTGATTTTATACTACAGTATTTCATATGTCACCAAGAGATTCCCCAACCTAAGAAGCTATCTACATTTTAAAAATCATGTTTTTATTCCAGATCCTGCCAATTTTTTTCCAGAATAAGCTGACATAGATATTTATAAATCACAGATAGTGTCTAAGATGCAGCTGGCTCTAGGGAAAAGCCTTCCATTCCTTTCACCTCTTACATTTCTCCTATCAGTTTCAGAGAGTTCTGTCTCTGGTAGTTTGGTGATAAATTCTTAGGAAAAACACTGTGGTGATATAGTGGAGAAGAGCCATTCAGCTCCTGATGACCAAGAAGCAATAAAAGTTCCAGGCATGAGACATACCCAAGGACTTACTTCCGGTAGCCCACTTCCTCTCATACGCCCATCTCCTAAAGATGCTAGGGTATCCAAAAATAGTTCCATAGCAGTGGAAAATCCCCCCTCCCACAAACAAGCATTTGTGGGGAGACATTTCATATTGAAGCCATAGTAGTATAGTTAAGGATCTTGAGATAGGCAGGGTTCCAACATTAGTCACATGACATCTGTGATATTGAGCATAAGGCACACACAGACACAGGTCCACACATATACATATTCTCTGCCTCTCCTAAAACCTTCAATATCTCCAGTGATGAGTGTCTTTGTGTGCTAATAAGATTACTGGAGGGAGGAAGCCCCTTGTTTCCTGTTAGGGGCTGGTAATTAGAAAGGTTACTAGTCAGAGATCAGGGATTTTGACTCCCATTCCATGATCTCTAAGTAATGGAAGCAGGGTTGAAGGTTAAGGTGAACCATTCATGCCTAATGTTGTGGACTCTGCATAAAAACTTAAAGGGACAGTGTTGGCTGAACAGTGAATAGTCAGAGGTGAACGGTCCTGGAACATGAATGTCGCTTCCCACCCTGCTTGCTCTACATCCTCTTGTATCTAACCTCAGCTGCTTTGTTTGCAATATATATATATATATATATATATATATATATATACATATACATATACATATACATATATATATATATATATATATTTCCCTGAGTTCTTTGAGCTACTCTAGTAAATTCAAGTAAGCCCCCAAAGAGGATCCTGGGAATGCCATCTATAGCCTATTGGTCAGAAGCACAGGTTCCAAATTGAGGTATGTGACTCTCACCTTAGGGCCAATCCTGTGAGAGTGTTAACCCTTGGGATAGGATGCTGTCTCCAGTTAAAGAGTGTCAGAATTAAATTAAATTACACCACAACTGATGCCCACTGGAGAACTGAGTCATTGCTGGTGGAAAGAAATTCCTAAGCACTTGAGACTGGAGATGAGTTGCTCTGTATTTAGTGTATGAAGGAAAAAAGACTTTCTTGTGGTCTTTAAGACTGGTTGTCCACTAACATGAGTAATTAGTTACTTGCTACCAATTTGCCCTTGATTAATTATTATTCGTAGTTTCCTACCTTACCATTCAACTTTAGTGTTATCATATCTGACTTTGAATTTTGTGTGTGAAAAGCCATCTAATAAGATGAAATAACTGGGTATCATTTAACCATAGGCAACAGGCAATTCTTATCTCTACTGAAGAATGAGAGGGTGGTGTGGAAAAAATACTCTCATTTAGCAATGTCATGGTCCTACCTACGTAGCCTTTCACATGTGAAAGTCCCACATGCAGAGTCCAGAGGTACTCATGAGAAAATGAAGGTGCAGAACATAGAACACACATGGAACATGTCTGCTCACAGTACCAGAGGACTGTACTGAATCCCTCCAGGGTGTCAGAGATCAGAAACAACGCTGTTTATGTGGGAAGTAACACAGTGATTTCAGAATATTAGGTGTGGCTTCACAATAAAGAAAGACCCAACAGAAAAGGAAGTAAAATAAACATGATTTTTTTCAGCTCTAATTCCAGAATTAGTAACTTATATCAATCACTTTTATGCTACAAAACCTAACTATTATAATTTTTCTCTGATGTCACTTGTGACTTTGTTTAACCTTAGTTTTTACGTTTGTGTATATGACCTAATTATTCCTAGTGATATGGCCATAAAAAGAATTTGAAGCACAAAAAGGACTGAAGCACTGGCTCCTTTTGCTATTGCTATTATCTTATAAACATATCATAAGCCTTTCAGAATGTTATTTTTGCTTTATTTTTTTAAAAACTTATTTTCATAATTCTTTAAATTTTGTTCTAATGTGAGTATCTCAACTGTTAGAAAAATAAGGAAAGGCATAGTTTTGCCATGACAACGTTTGTCTCAATTTGAGGATTTCAATAGTGTTGTACATATTCAACATTATTCATCATGTTATGTATGATTTTGGCCATGGTCCTTTCCGAGGTTGCTGCTCTGGCTGTAGAATCTCCAAGGGTTGAAGGCATGAGCAATAATTGAGACTTGGAGACTTTTAGAAAAGTAATCCCACTTTGGTCCCCGTAGCAGCTAAAATAAAAATTTATGCAGTTACTGTAGTGATAAATGAAAATGATTTTACTAACTTACACGCAGAGAGTCATGGTCTTTTATAAAACAGAAAAAGCATATGAAGTTCTGAAAGGAAGAAGCGTCAAATGTTTTATGGGTTTTAGATTGTCATAACTATTACTGATGGTAGAGAATATCTCCTTATGAATTTCTCATGTGAGCATATCACTGCTAATGTTCCCATGTATCACACATACCAACACACATACTCTCTTCTCTGTGGTTTTCCTGTCCAAGGTGTTAGCTACTTCATAGCCTAGCATTGTCTGAAAATATCAACTATGAAGCAATTCGTACATTTTAGTATAGGTTGTTGTTATAATTGTTCTATATTATCATTAGTTATTATTAATTCTTACTGTACATGACTTTTAAATTATGCCTTAGCATGCATGTTATACAAGGGCAAACTGTGTATAAGACATGATACTATCTGGAGCTTCAAGCACCATTGCACGTCTTGGAGTTTGTCACCGATAAGGGGGACTAGATCTCTTTCAGATCATTCCTCTTTAAGTGAGACAATAAGACAGAAAAAAATCAGGGATGAGGTAAAGATAGGAAAGAAAAACCCTTCCTTTTGACAGGGTCTTAGTGTGTTATACACCCACTGGCTTTGAGCTTGAGATTCTCTTGCCTGATTTCCCAGAAGTATGCTGGCGTTAAAGGACAGTGCTACCACACTAGCATAAAAATGCTGAGCTTTAACATTCGTAATGCTTGATTGCTAGGACTGGTGATGGACTTGGGCAAATCAGCAAATTCTCTGCTGCTGCTCTGTAACCGCTACATCCACAGGGCCTGGACATTTGGCATTTGAGTTCACTGAAAGTCCTAGCAGCATGGATAAGAAGAATCTCATGTTTTCATCAGTCACATCATAGTTATTCATAGTCAGGAATAATATAAATTATATGTGAACATATAAGCACAAGTTGAACATTGTACTATAAAATTGTAAACTGTACATTGTAAATTGCCACAGGCAGACAGACATATATAAATTTTGTTTTCAAAATATCCTCATGGCATTCTCAAAGACATAAAATACTGTCACCAGTGTGAGTCTATTTTGTGTTTTATATGTTGTCCATGTTTACCTCTGCTTTGGACTTGGAAAAGCCTGTTTGGTTGGGAAATATTTCTTTTGGTGACACCATCAAACTTCCTAAGATCTATGACTTATATCACATTGTGGTAAATGTATGAAATAGCTAAGGGTTTCACACAGTTCTGTGAGTGACTGAAAGGAATGGCCCTGTGGGTAAACACTTGCTGTGTAATTATGAGGACCCAAGTTCGAATCCTCATGTTGAAAAGTAAGCCAGGCCTGGCTGCACATGTCTAACACCTCATATCTCCATGTACATACTGAGAGCAGAAGTAAGTGATCGCAAAAGCTTGTACATGAGGTAACCAAAGCACAGGGGGCAAGTTTCCAGTTCGGTGAGAGACCTTGTCTGGAAACAATAAAGTGGAGAGTGATTAGAAAGGACATTGTGGATGCCCTCTCTGTTCTCCATCTGTTCTCATGGCCATCGCCACCCCACATCATGTGAAGGGACTACATACACCATTCACAGAATTTAAACATGCACACACACACACACACACATACACACACACACACTCGATATGCAGTCCTTTAGATACTTGTTTTAATCTAGGCCTTTATTCTTACCTGCACAAATTTTCCAAATGCCTATGCTTCTCTTTTATATGAACTGAGCATTTCTGAGTGGCCTTTTATTATTGTGGGAAATAATGATTATAATGATAGTTGCTACATTTGAGTGCCTGTCATGGATAGGATACTAGATAACCTGCCTATCCTCTATCCTGTTTTCTAGATAGTCATTAGTCATACTTTACATACAAGACACAGATAAGCTGTTAGTGTCCCAAAGGCAAACATATATTCACTAGCTAAGCCTCCACGCCACATGTATTTATAAGAGAAACTGAGTAATAGACACACTAGATTTAATTGGCATGGTCTGAGCTTGGTATGTTGGAAGCATGGTTTTCAATGTTCCACAGAACATTTTAAAAACTGACTATTTTGTTCTATATATTCCTGAAAGCAGACAATGAAGGAGGCACCTGTTACTCACGAGAGAAGAAAGCTTAATTAATTGTATTAGTTGATGCTGTAGCCTTGCAACGGTACTCATTTACAGCACTTAGATTTGTCGTCTCTCGGTATTAGCTGGTTCTCTGCAGTGTCTTCTGACGACCGACTTGCGGGTGCAGCTATGCTCAAGCTTAAGTCTTAATTAGCAGGATTTAGTTCGAAGCTCTGCCTGCTGCTGTTGGAAGGAACACACAAATCACCCCCACCCTGCACACGCGAGCCATACACATACACAATAATCCTTATTTTTTTAAAGAATAAAGAAAGTTATTAGAACATAATAGCCAAACTAGTATAAGGCTCACCAATAATTGTAGGAGAAATCTCACAACTCTTTAAAACCTTATACAGTTTTCCCAGATCATACAATGAAAAAGAACACCAGTGTTAAATGAGATCAGCCCATTGTTGACTGTAAAAGGAGGCCAATGAAGACAATCACAACACATCTTATGACACTTGATGGCAAACTATAACTAAAACATGAGCAAAGGCAATGCACTGATTCCCCCCCCCCAGGTAAAATTACTGTAAAATAAGTGCTCAACACAGCAAAAAGGGCAAACAGTGTTGGATACCAAAGAGCAATCAGCTCATCGTGTTATCAACTAAAAGAACAACTATGTCAAAGCAGTGGATGCTGAAGTGAATTAGGGATACAATTAAATTTTTAATAAAACTCAGCTGAACGGCATTGGAAAGAACCGGGCATATATTTTATCACAGGCAAATAACAAAGATCATTCTACATGCAACATGCAAACACTGTATGTTGAAGTTGGGAAGTATGTAAGAACGTCCATTACGATTGTCATTTATACACTGCCATAGTCTAGGAAATACAATGAAAAAGTAAATTGTCTCTCTGGGTGTGGTGGCTCAGAACTGTCATTCAGCTCTTAGGATGTAGAGGCAGAAAAATAAGGAGCAGAAAACCACCCTTGACTCTACAGTGAGTTGGAGGCCAGTCAGGGCCACATGAAATTCTATATCAAGAAACAAATAAACAAGCAACAACAAGGAAAAGAACTAAAAGTATCATAACCACCCTAGTAACATGTCTATTGATGATGTCCTAATATACGTTAAAACTTAGGTAACTTTGTACAATGTTTCCTCTGCGTGTATTTTTAGCCTTAATAAATACAGTAAAGCCATGAATTTCAGATAAATATTGCAAAAGCAATATTTATATTTTTATAATTAACACACACAAATGTAAATATTGTAATTAAATAATATATAAAATTGATTATCATGACTCTTAGAAGAAAAGATAGGATTGTTATGGTTAAGACTGTATTATGTTTTGAAAACCACAAAAATATCCACAAGTGGAGTATCATAATCATATTTATTTTATTATTTTATTTGTATGTGGGTATTTTGACTGAATACCCGACTGTGCACCATGTGCATGCCTGGTGCCCAATAAGGCCAGAAAATGGTGTCAAGTCCCTTGGTAGTAGAGTTATAGACTATAGTGGGCCACCATATAGAGGTTGAAAACCAAGCCTGGGTTCTCTAGGAGAATAGTCAGTGCATTTGACTGCTGAGACATCTCTGCATCCCTAATTTTACTGACATACCAGTTAGTGTGTGTCTATATGGCTTTTTTATACACCCTTCCTTTTCATTAATTCCCCTGACTTCTTTTTCTCCCAGATCTTCCCATCCTCCTTCTCCGAGGAAGACAAAAGATGAACAGAAGTGTGGAAAATTGGGGCATGACCACTTTGGAGTTAAAGAAGGATAGCTCAGGCAAATTACAAGTTAAAAGAAAGGAACAGACTCTCCAAACCCAACATAGTTGTTATATTTAAAGTACAAAATGAAGTAAAAGTTAAATTATGTCAGTTAGAATTTTGAAACAAAGAACATTTTTTCTGATACTAATTCATGGGTCAAGTTTGTATCTTCTATAGTTATTTCACAACATTTAATGTGTTGATAACACTTATGTATGTATGTACCTTTTGAACAACACATTTCTGTAGTAGTGCTTTATAAGTATACCCATATAGGTACAAAATGTATGTGAAATGTTAATGTCAGCAATGATCATATTATAAATAGCCATGCATGAATAATGGAGGACCAAGTATAATTCATAAGCTACTCATTCAATGTTAGGGGTATTTGAGGATGACCAACAAAGGTATTCTTGAGCACATTATCAGAGGATCTTTAGTACAGTGGTTGATGGATTAACATGCCTTTCTCATATATTCCCAATAACTTATACCTGTAAAACTTTAGACACCGTTTCTTCAATAGAAAAGTTTCGGAAATATAACCTTTGCTTCAGAAATAATTCAGGAAGCCATTTAAAGTTAAAAGCGTTCTTTGAATTAGAACTGAAACAGAAGGCTTCTAGTACATTGAAATGATTAAAAGAAGCGTGATCACGGACTTCCTGGAGCTCACAAGAATATGCACTTAGCTTGACAATTTTAGCTGTGATTGAAGTAGAAAAAGATATAACTGGAGAGGCTGATGCTCTTTTCTTCTTTCTCTCACCAAAGTAGAAAAGCCATGGATTTTCCCTTGACATATCTAAGCAGACAATGGCAAAGTGAACTTATCCTTGGAGCAGGTTTCATCCTACAAACCTTACATTTTTTGCTTTGCAAAAATTTAAATAATAAATTTTAATGTTTTTCTTTTTAGATTTGTGTGTGTGTATACATGTGTGTGGTGTGTGTGTGTGTGTGTGTGTGCACAATATGTGTTTCTGTGCCTGCAGAGTCCAGAAGGTGATACGCTGGATCCCTGGAGCTAGAGTCACAGGTGTATGGGGAGCCTTCTGTGGGTGCTGGGATTTAAGATCCTCTGATAAGGTGGCAAATGCTGAGCCATCTCTCCAAACTCCTTTGAATATTTCTCTAGCATGCAGCTTGTGTCCCCAAATTTCACATTTTTCTAATTGCTACTCTTCAGTTGTTTGACTTTTCTCCTCTTTATGTTGTGCTTGGAGACAAATCATTTAGATGATTTTACAAAATAGGTCTGGTGTTGTAGGTATTTTCCATATGTTAATTTTCTGATAAGATGATAAACATGTCGACTCAGTATTATACATTGGGATAAACCATATGATCGTAAAATTAGTTTTCAGTACTACTGACAATGATTATATTTACTAATGTGATATTGTATCAGCATGTCATCCTGAATCTTTTGAAATGCTAATTTACTTTAAGGTTTTTATAATCATAAAATATGCCCAGTGGCGCATGAGTGGCACTAACGTGTTAGGAGTAACAAACAGCTATCTGGTTGAACTTAGGTTCCACTCAGAAGGTGATAGCTCACACCTGGGACTATAAAGTCAGTCACAAACCTGTGGCTGGAGCGATTATAAACCCTAAAGAAGATCCTACAACTGCCTTTATGATAAATCTACAAGCATTCAACTCTCTTCTCAATGCTTATTCTTATACCACAGATAAGTGAATCTCTCATTCATCATCAATCAAGCCTTATTTTGCAGAAGATAAGAGCACCGTGGTTGTTTACCCTCAAATGGGACATCTATAATATAATACCTGTGCCTAAGGCTCAAAGCACAAAATGAAAGAAGGGGAAGAAAGACTGTAAGAACCAGAGGACCAGGAAGACTGCTCTGAAATATCTTCTGGACATAACAGAGGTTGCACCATAAACTCTAAACTCTGTTTTTGCCTGCATAAGACTTGCACAAGATCACACCACTCAACATGCTAACATGGTAGGGAAAATGTTCACAAGTCCTTATGCCAGTGGAAGAGCTACAGTTAATGGCTGCTGAAGGAAGAATCAGTTTTCTGCAGGAATGAGCTCACTGACAGATTGCCCATGTCCTAGTGGTCATTAGAAAACTCATGCACATATGGACAACACGAACTGTACTCATTAGGCCCAATGAATATGTGCCTAAGTATATATACATGCATATGTGTTTGTATATCTCTTTGTGTGCAATAATAGTAATTGTAGAAGGATTTATTATTACGAAGCAAATTCCACAGAGAACAGAACAAGTCTAAGTGATGACTCACTTAAAAAAACTAACTTGTGTAGTCTTTCTCTGGCCAGGAGGATGGCTACCCTAGGTCTGGCTTTCTTTGTGTTTAGTAGCTCTTCTTCATATCTTATAGTTTGGGTTCCATAGATCTGATATTACTGAAAATGTAGTTTAGATGCCTGGTTATTTTTCCTCCATGTTGCTTATGGATGGTTTTCAAGAAGAGAAATACTAGTTATAATTAGATATTTCATTTATTTTGTGTGTATGGGTGTATATGTGTTTGTGTGTGCATTATGTTTGATCACTGTGCATACATGTATGTGCAGATAAGGATGAAGGCTAGACAATGAAAATGGGTGTCTTCCTTTATCCATATCTACCTTAAATTTTGAGACAGGGTCTCATTATGATTCTGAAGCTCACCAATATCACTTGTTGGATAGGAAAACCGAGGAATCCTCCTGTTTCTGCTTCTATAGCACTGGAACCACAGGAATATGCCACAACATCAGGCTTTTTACGTGAGTTATGGGGACCTAAGCTCAGCTCCTCATGATTGTGTAGGAAGCCCATCTATTTCTTATATTTTAAACTATAACTATACAGACAGAAGTTTATGATGCATACTGATTTATATGAACAGCATAGCTTATTCAGGCAGAAAGTATTAATATGATGGTAGTCTCAGTTAGGTACCCAGTACCCACAGGGCAGCTCACTACCATCTATAGTGCCAGTTTCAGGAGATCCATCACTCTCATCTGGCCTCTGCAAGCACCAGGCATGCACACGATGCACATACACATATGTAGGTGAAATATTCATATACATAAAATAAAACATCTTTTTAAAAAGAAGAGTAAAAACAAGCAGTGTGTAAAGAAGCAACTTTAGGCGCCACTCTACCAAGGCAGAAGCAAGGAGGTCGGCATTGCTTGGTATGTTGACTGGATTCCCTGTTCAGTTTGCAACTTGCCTGTCTAGCAACCTGTTTGAGACCTTCACTAAGCTTATCCTCCTTGTTAGTTCTTTCTTATGAAGCCCTAATAAATCTCCTACTTGGTACATCACTTCCTTTATTCCTTTACCTAACCTACTTCCCCACCAGCCCCTACCTGTAGCACATCAGGCTTTATTGATTTTCTTCTCATTTTGTCCACCAGTTATTGAGAGGGGACTGTTTGAATATCTGAGTCTAGTCATGAATTGGTCTATTGAAAAGTTCATTTTGAATCCTGGTGAAAAGATTGGAAGTCCTGACCATGTGTTGCCATAAGGTCTAGTAAATGATATAAAATTCTCCTTTAAAATGTTCTCTGACATGTATTATATATCTGTATTTATTCTGGGAGTTTTCCATATGATATTTCACAGGAATATGTCACTTTATACTTTTATGCTAAAGTAAAAATGTATGTACTTCAATTGGCTTTTTTAAAAATGTCAAATAGTCTATAAATCTATATCAATTACACTTGACAATCTGGTTTCCATGCAAACTACTTGTTTTATCTGGTCAAGGGATAGTTTGAAAGCTGGTTGACATGGTGACAGAATTTCTATTATGCCACTGAATACAGTTTAAAAAGTTGTAATGAGTAATCAGCTTTCAAAAATTTCATATTCTTCACACATGAAAAATTCATAAATACATTTGCATTAACCTCATTCTACTTAGTAATAATCATGTGGAATAAACGCATAAGGCCTTGCGTCTTAGATTCTATATCAAGTCAGTCATCACTGCTACAGTGCTAACTCGGCTCTTGATGAGGAGAGCCTTCTATCATTAGAAGAATGTAACAAGGGAAGAACACAGAAAGGAAAAACACAGAGAGATCCTGTCTACTACTCCTCCCCTTAGTTCATATACAGTGTTTTGGGGTGGATCTAATATCAGAGTGAATGAGAAGAGAGCACACACATTTAATTAATTTTCTTGTACATAACAATCTTAACGAGTGAAGTACAGGTGAAGGGGGGCTATATGAACATGGGTAGGCAGAGAGAGAAAGCAATGGCAGCCTTCCCGGGACAGAAGTTTCTTCTTCCCAGAACACATTGGATCCCTGGGAAGGCACCAGGCTGATATCTAAACAGAGCCAGTAAGGAAGGGGAGTACCCAGGAGTCTTATACAGTACCCAAGGCAGCATTCAGTTAACTTCTTCCAGCCTCAGACTTTTCTGATCTCAGAGGGTAAAGCCAGTGCTTTCTCTCTCTTTCTTTACTCTGTGATCTTCTGACTTTCCTGGTTGTTCAAGTCTTTGTACTAGTGAACAAACTGGGTGATAACCAGTGGTCCATTCGTTACAGAGGTGATGATCAAACTTTCTAGGCTAGTCATAATAAATCTGTGAGGATTTGACAGAACAAGTAGCTGTCAGGTCTAAGAAAGTAAATTCTAGAACTATTACTAAGAGATATTTGGAGGGAAGATGTAGAAGGAGTAGAGGATTGCTTCAAAGAATTTATTTATTTATTTATTTTGGTCCATTGCAACCCCTGTTACTACTCTGCCATTTTCTAGCCTCATTATGTGTAAGACAACCTTCCCAACAGAATACCCAAGATACAGTCCACAGAACTCAAAAAGGTCAACAAGCTGAAGTGCCCAAGTAAGGACGCCTCAGCCCCACTTGGGAGAGAGAAGAAAGCAATCACAAGTGGGGAGGGAGGGAGATTTGGGGTAGGTGGGGGGAAGGAGTGGGGAGAGAGGGGAACCTGATCTGGTATTGGGTGACGGAAAACCACTGAAGACCTGAGGGCCAGCTGAAAGAATGGAAACAGACAACCTCAGGAGATAGGAGGTTGGGCGGACCCTCCAGAATGCACCAAAGACCTGGGCGGTGAGAAAGTCTCAGGACTCAAAGATAAAATATCCAAGAAAATCTTTATGATAAGACAGCATGGTGGCAAGAGCAAAGCAAATGGCTTATTCTGATGGGTTACCACCAGACAGGGTCTCACTATGATTCTGAAACTCACCAATTCACCCAGATTGTCTAGACACCAAGACCCAGGGATTCTGTCTCTGCTTCTTAACGTTCCTCAAATGATTTCTTTCTTTTTTTCTTTTCTTGCGAACAAAGTGTTTTAATAGTTATAAAGTATCTTAAAGTTTTCTCCTGAAGTAAGATCAGAATGCTTACTGCTGGTCAACACTAGGATACCCAGAGCCAGAGATCGTGCTGGCTGCCCCTGGGGCTGGATTGATGTGTCCAGAGGTGCACATCTCTGGAAATGATCATCCAGGAAGGCCTTTTCTCCTCCAGGGCCCGAAGATGGTCTTCCACCTCATCCACCCAGTAAATGTCACATAGGACATGCTGCCGGGCACAGCTGGGCTGTTTGAAGCTCTCCAGCAGTTGCAGGACACCTGAGCCCCCCATGCAGTTGTTACTGAGGTTCAGATCCCTCAGGCTGCAGTTGGCCATCAGGCCAGTGGCAAGGCTGCTGCGACCACTATCTGTCATATCCCAGCCTCCCAGCCAAACCACACGCCGCACTGGGTCTGGCTGGCTCAGGGCCGTGCAAAGCTCCTGGACTCCCAAGTCTCCCAGTGAATTGTTGCTCATTTGCAGCTCCAGCAGTGAACGGTCTTTGGTCAACAGCAAGCAGAAGCTGGGAAAAGAGGCAGCTGTGACGCTACAGGTCTTTACCCACAGTGACTCTAGATGATAGCCAGGCTCTAATAGACTCACACAGCAGCCGCCCCCACTCATCCTTCAGCTCATTGGCAGCTAGGCTGAGTTCCTTCAGGCTCTGCTTGGCCCTGAGGACACAGCACAAGTCCTTGCAGTCCTCTGCAGTGACATCACACTCCTAGAGCTACAGAGTCCTGAGCTTACAGTTGGGAAGCAGCAGTCCCGGGCACAGTGCTGCAATGCCTGCATTACCCAGCTTGTTGCTGCCCAAGTCCAGTTCCTGCAGCGAGGCGTTGGAGGCCACGACATCACACAGATCCTTACAGCTGGCTCATGTGATACCACAGTTCTCCAGCTTGAGTGACTCCAGTTGACGAGCAGAGATCTTCAGGCCCTGGCACAGAATATGGACACCAGCTTCATGAAGGTCATTGTTGCTCAATACTAGCTCCTTAAAGTCATGTTTCACCCTGAACCCTGAATCCAGGGGCTCGCAGCTGGTAGCTGTGAGGTTACATTATTCCAACTGAAGCTTCTCAAGATGGCACGGGGGTCCCGAAATCTTTCACAGAGCAGCTTCAGGCCTGCATTCCCCAAAGAGTTGTCATTGAGATGTAGCTCACGCAGGGTAGACAAAGAGCACAGCAGGACAGGCAGGACCCCACAGCCAGCCTCCGTCAAGCTGCAGTTCTGAAGGCTCAGATTCTGTATCTTACAAATGGGATTCTGCAAGGTCCTGGAGCACCAGACCCACACCAGCGTCACCCAGTTCATTGGTGCGAAGGCTGAGCTCTATCAGGGCAGGGTTGGCCTGGATCGCTGAGCTGCTGTCTTTGCATCGCACTTGAGTGAGGCCACGGTCATCCAGCCTGACCACTTGGTATTACTGAATCAGAGAAAGGAGCTCTGTCCACCGGGCATCAGTCAGATGCTCACATTGGTTGTCAAGACTCCTGGTGGGTGCACAGTGCAATCTCACGAAGACGGAGGCCTGGAGACCCGGAGCCTGACGGCGACCTCCGCACTGGAGTGGGGGAAGCTTAGTGAGGCTCCTCAAGTTTTAGCTTGAAATAATCAACATACCTTTTTATTAGTTTTCAGGTGGCATGTTTTAAATTCCTTCGGGAATATGGTTTTTCGAAAGAAAATATCTATGTATGAACATGCATGGACCTGGCGAGCATTATCTTAGCTGGCATAAGCCAAGCAAGAGGAAATAAAGGTGGAAGTCTAAAATATTAAATTAATGGATGCTGAGTATACTGATGGTCATTAGAAACCGAGGAAGGCAGAAGATGGGGATATTGGGACTGCTTGGGGATTAAGGAATAGCTGGCTGGTAGTTAAGGAAGAATAAAAGCTGCGTTTTCATAGTATGCTACGGTAAATATAATTAATCACAATGTGTTCTACACAAAGGAGAATTTCAATGCTCCTACCCTAAAGAATTTTTGTTGGCTTGATATAAGTAAAAATACCTCATCATATCTCCTAAAGACAAACAAATGTATCTAAATAGAAATTATAACATTTTTAAAAAAGAAGCAGATTGTACTTGTTAGTTTCTCATTATTTGACAAAATACCTGGTAAAAGACACTTAAGGAAGAAGGGGTTTTTCTTGGTTAGGTTTGAGCAGACACCTTCCACTGTGGCAGGGATTGAATGGCAGCAGGATGGGCATGTTTTGTCTCATTGATTCCAATGTCAGGCAGCAGAAAGACAGGAATGCTGGTTCTCAGTCATTCCCTTCTCTTATCCATTTAATCCAGTTCAAGACCTGAGCCCATGGGATGGGGCTGCCCACATTCAGGATGGGTCTTCAATCCTAATTTAAACCACTCTGGGAAAATCCTCACCATCACAGCTAAAGGTGAGTCCCCTAGGTGATTTTAAATCCCATCAAATTGACAGAGATTAACTATCACAACTTCACCCAATGTCAACTGGACCCCTAAACAATCACTTCAAATCATAGCAGTCCACCTTTGTTTCCTGCCATCTCACACTCCTTGCACAACACCACAGGGTTAGTTCCATCTCTAAAATTCCTGCTCTGCCCCCTATAGCACAGATCTCTCTTGAGCTGTGCCCATTCTTCTCCTGTAGCCATTCTTCTTGAGCACACTATCATCCAGGAACACACAACATCCCGAGTTTTACATTTAGAACTTCACACAGTGGCCTTTCAGGGCCTCCTTGCAGGCAGTCCAACCCTGTAACATATTTCCTGGCTGCAACAGCTTTCTCAAACCTCAGTGCAATCCTTTATGACTCTCTGTCCCTTGGGCTTTGCATGTCTGAGACATTAATATCATGTAGACAATGCTCTCCCATGATGCTGTCAGCTTGATGCACCTACATGGTGGCTCCCATAGTTGTAGTGGCTTCTGAGATTCTTGATAGGTGAACTAAAGAAAATACTTTCCCAGGCAGTTGTTAACATGGGACCTCTTCCAAAGAATTCTGAAAATATGATCTCATATTTCAGTTGGATTTGCATTTTTATGACGGGAACATTCGTTGAGCGGAGCCTTGTCCTCAGGGCACTGTTTGTATTGTCCCAGTGTGGAGCATGAAATTTTGTTTTTAGTGGTATGATTAACAATTACATCTGTTTTCTCCCACCTACTTTATATGCAGTTTTAAATTACCCCAGGTTCCTTTCTTTCTGAAATTGAACATTTTCCATATCTTTTTCTTGTTATAAAAATATTTATTTTTATTTTATACATATGAATTTTTGCCTGCATGTATATATGCATGTCACGTGCATGCCTGGTGCCCACAGAAGCCAAAAGAGAATATCACATCACCAGCATCTGGAGTTACAGATGGTTTTGAGCCACCATGTGGGTGTTGGAAACTTATCCTGAGTCTTCCTCAAGATAATCATGCTCTTTTACCACTAAGCCATCTCTTCACCATCCAATATCTTTCTGTTCTTTCTCACTGTTGATCCAACTAGGAGCAGTGACCACCAACCTTTCTATAAACTGAATGTTCTGCTATCATGAAATTTTCTCTGTCAAAACAAATTTCTTGCTCTCTGCTCCTCCCTGTTCCAGAGACAGCTGCATCTTTTCATGTGTGCAATGCCAAACTCATCCATTGGAATCGATGGTGAAGGTTAGAGTGCACAGACTTGGCTCTATTGGGTGTCTGGTTGCCAGGATTGCTAACTTATCTGGGAAGGTGGATATTGTTGTCATCAATTACCCCTTTATTTACCTCATCTACATGATCTATGTGTCCCAATATGACTCTACCAATGGCAAGTTCAACAGCACAGTCAAGGCTGAGAATGGGAAGCTTGTCATCAACGGGAAGCCCATCACCATCTTCCAGGAGTAAGAATCCACTCATATCAAATGGGCTGATACTGGTGCTAAGTATGCCACCAACATGTAGAAGGCTGGAGACCATTAGAAGGCTGGCCCATAGGGTTATCATTTTTGCCTCTTCTGCTCATGAACCCATATTTGTGATGGGTATGAACCATGAAAAGTATGACAACTCATTCAAAATTGTCAGCAATGCTTCCTGCATCACCAATTGCTTAGCCCCCATGGCCAAGGTCATCCATGATAACTTTGACATCATAGAAGGGCTCATGACCACTGTCCAGGCCATCACTGCCACACAGAAAACTGTGGATGGCCCCTCTGGAAAGCTATTTCATAATGGACATGGGACTGCCCTGAATATCATCCTTGTACCTACTGGTGTTGCCAAGGCAGTGAGCAGTGAGCATCCTAGAACTGAATGGGAAGATCAAGCATTGCCTTCCATGTACTACTGTTAATGTTTCCATACTGGATCTGACATGCCACCTGGAGAAAGCTGCCCAGTATGATGACATCAAGAAGGTGGTGAAGTAGGCATCTGAGGGCCCACTAACAGGCATCCTGGGATACACTGATGATCAGGTTGTCTCCTGCAACTTTAATAGTGACTCCCATTCTTCCACCTTTGATGCTAGGGTTGGCATTGCTCTTGATGTCAACTTCATAAAGTTCATTTTCTTGTATGAGAATGAATATATCTACAACAATAGGGTGGTGTACCTTATGGCCTAGATGGCCTCCAAGGAGTAAGAAGTCCTGGACCACCCACCCCTGCAAGAAGAGCAAAGAGAGAAGCCCTCAGCTGCTGAGGAGTCCCTGTTCCAACTCAGCCCTGATATCAAGCATCTCTGTCAGTTTCCATCCCAGACCTCCACAATAATGGAAGGAGCCTAGAGAGTCCTACTGTCTTGAATACCATCAACAAAAAACAAAAACAAGAATAAAAAAATAAAACACAACAATTATGTCTGTTATTTTTTGAATTAAGCCTCACTCAGGTTCTCAAGACAAGGGTAGAATGCAGTTCTCTGCCAGAATGTAATCTGTGTTCATTTCTGAACCCAGTGAACCGTGTCTGCACTGTACATGTTCCTATTCCTATTTTGATTTTCCACCAAAAAGCATATTAACCTCTGATTAGAGCATTCAGGGGTTTCTAGGATTTCTCTAGAGCACAGCTCCAAACACTTGCACACAAAACATTCCACAAGGTCTGTTAGCCACAGGGTCATGTTTGTTGCAGCAACAGCCATATTCCAGTTTTTCTGTCATAGTTACATTTCCTATTGCTATGGGAAAAAATAGCTGGCAAAAGCAATTTAGGGAAGCAAAGGTTTATTTTGGCTCAGAATTCAGGGGATACAGTTCATCACAGAAGGGAATACACATCAGCAGAAACATAAAATAGCTGGTCACCTAGCATCCATGGTCAGGAAGCAGAATGAGTCAGGAATGCCGGTCCTCAGTTGAGGAGTGTGGTGGTTTGAATATGCTTGGCCCATGGAAATTGGCACTATTAGTAGGTATGGCCATGTTGTGTGGACCTGTTGGAGGAAGTGTGTCACTGTGTAGGTGGTCTTTGAGGTCTCCTGGTGCTCTAGCTCCACCCAATGTGGTAAGAAACCCTCCTCCTAGCTGCCTATGAAAGAGTTTCCTGCTGTTTTTGGATCAATGTGTAGAACTCTTGGCTTTTCCAGGACCATGTCTGCCTGAACATTACCATACTTCCTGCCATGATGATAATGGACTGAACCTCTGAACCTGTAAGCCAGCCTCAATTAAATGGTTCTTCTTTATACATGTTTCCTTGGTCATGGTGTCTCGTCACAGCAATGAATCCCTAACTAAGACAATGAGACTGGGTGGTGTTATATAAATTCAGACCGTGTCCCTCCTCCCTCCCCTTTCCCAAGTTAAACCTGTCTGAAAATGTCCCAATTGATATTCCCAGAGGTATGTCTCCTTGATTAACAATGAATATTAATCATCAAACGAATCTATAAGTGAAATTGAAGTGTGCTTTTTACCCATACAGCTGCTTTAGATTTTCCAAAGTTATAGATTGAGGTCAAAAGAAAAGAAATATATTGAAATGCAATTCCTGAGGAATCATAGTCAGAGACAGAGATTGACTTTTTACATATATATTTGTAAGCTCAAACTATATTGTATAGTCGTGTGTAAGCAATGGAAGAGTGAATTATATGGCTTTGGTTTAAGAAAAACATTGGTTGTTCTCATATAATTAAATACAATACATAACCATTTGTGAACACAAAATTCTAAATAAAATACCTTAAAATTCTGAATAGAAAACACAGGAAACAAAAGCCTTTTTTGAAACTAAATGTCATACTTCAATTTCAGAGATGATGGAAACATTGTTTTTAAGTTAAGCATATTTTAGCGTGCATGCAATGCTTGAAGTCCAAGCACACAGTATGATGATAACATTGGACAGACAATAAAACTGACAAACCCAAATGTTTTCATGTGCAGCAAAGTAGATCAGAGGTGTGTGTCTCATCCATGCAATGGCCCTAGACTTGAAACTGCCATTATCATGTGGACTTCCTGTCCAAATCCTAAGAAACATGCTGGTTTCCTGAACTCAGTGTGCAATTTAAGTTCATTCTGAATATTAAACAAGGAGGTCACTAAATGTCTATGTGGATTTCAGCCAGTAAATCTGATGAAGCCTAAGGAATGACATGTGCTTAAATTCTCATTATGCTACTTTAAAAAATAACACAACCCAAAGATGTTTCACATATTGAATGACACAATTTTTATTCTATTCAAGTATATTCCTTTGTGGGTTAAAATGGGGTCCTGAGTCTGCTTGGGGCTTGGGCCATTGGGTGAGGCAGACACTTGTGGGTTAAAACTGGGGACCCACATCTGGCCCAGGGCTTGGGCTGCTAGGCGAGGAGGGATGTGGGAAGTTTTCGAACACTCCACGCAGCCACTGGGTAGACATTGGGCTGTGAAAAGTGCAGTCTGGGGTCCCGAAGACCTGCCAGAGTCAGGCTCTCAGGCACCCTAGACTCAACTGGGTGCTGCAGAAGGCTCTGGGGTCCCCAGAGGGTAGGGAAGGCAGGTTCTAGCTCTTAGGCACCACAGATGCTACCAGATGCCTTGGAAGAGCTGAGAACAGAGGGGGGCCCATAGGTGGGCTCTGGCCTGGGCCACAGGAAGAGGAGGAAAGCACTCCAATTGTGAGATGGAGAGTCTTTGTCTTGTTTGGACTTGAAATTCAGGGAGGCCTCCTGCAGGGAGTTTAGTCACTTGGCTTTTTAGAAGAAGACCTGCTCCATTGCTCCATCACAGTGGTTCCCTTGAGAAGAGGCAGTCCATGGGTTTAAGGTGTTTATTGTAGAAAGGCAGAGAGAGGGAGAGAGTAGGGAAGTAGAGGCCAGCCATGACCATGTGAAGAGAGCAGAGCAGGGAAAGGAATTCGTAGAGAGGGGGGAGAAAGAGGGCAAGAAAGAAGCAAGCAGGAAATAGGAATAAGAGAGGGAGGAGGGGGCAAGCAGCCCCTTTTATAGTGGGCCAGGCCCACCTGGCTGTTACCAGGTAACTGTGGGGAGGAGCATACCTGGTTGTTGCCAGGTAACTGTGGGGGTGGAGTCCAGACAGAATACCAGGAGTTTGGGGCATTGCCCTGTGTTTCTGTTGGCCACAGAATTATGGAGATGGGGCCTTGCGTCAGGAGCCTGGTGTCTGGGAGTGGGCAAACTTCCTTCCATCCCTTGCAGAGTTGTTCGTGGGTATCCGAGGTTTAAACCTAGCTCAACCATAAAACATGCTGCCTTTCACGGTCCCACATTCCTTAGTGACGTAACCCTTATTGATTAAATGATGCAATGTATAATGACAGCCACATCCTTACAAAATGGATCTTATCTGAAATTTAACATACATTCGGGGTATCTTAGAATTTCTCTTCTTCCTTTGTCAGACACTGGAAGTCTGTTATCTCAAGGAGCAGGTTACCATATAAAGTTAAAGTAACCTTTGAATCACGAACATACTCAACTGAAGGACATAGTTCAAGAGTAGTTACATATGTGGGTTTGTTGGTTCTACTAATCAGAATTCTGTGGTATATACATCATAGTCAGCAAAGCTCAACATGAAATACTTAAACAATAACAACAACAACTAAACCAAACCAAACCAAACCAAACCAAACCAACAAAAAACCTATATTCAGCTGCTTGGGTCCAAGTCACCAGTTGTTTAGAAAATTAGAATGACTCAATTTCCTCTGAACCCATTTCATTTCTTGTTTCTTCTATCCATAGTTCTATGTCTCTATCACTAAGACTGATGTCTAAGTAAAGCTGCTTTCAGCACAGAGAGGTTTCCACTTAAGATTGTTGAGGGGAAAGATACATTATGAATAATATTGATTTTTAACCTCAGTCAAGTGACAGGAGAGCTTAACCTAGATTCATCTTCTCTTCACATTCATCATAAATCTCTGATGTGCCAATATTCTATATTTGAATGCTTTGTGCACATTAGCAATATTGTAAAATCATACTGTATTGTGACAAGACACTAAATTTATTTCAGAGCAGGTCCATTTTATCACTATATGCACTATGAATAATAAAGTAGTTATTGATTGTAATGACAGATTATTATAACATTAATAAGTTAGCTGTAGCAATCCTTATTTTGGTCGAAATTGGAAAGTACCTAAAGGAAAAGAAATGGGAGTCCCAGTTATATTTCTTTGTGTTATAATGATGTTGTTCATCATAGTTATATGATCTCATATGTGTGTAAAGAATATCGACTCAGAAAGATAAGGATGTGCTCTGTCAACTGTAGTCTAGGTATGGCTGTTCAAAATTTTTATTCTTACTTGTGTGTAAGTCTGTGCATATATATGTCATGCATCTATAGGTACCCATGGAAGCAAAAAGAAAGCACCCTTGAAGTTGGAGTTATAGGCAATTGCGAGCCACCTAATTTGGCTTCTGGAGTTGGTTGTGGATCTTCTGCAAGAATAGTGAGTGTTGTTAACTTCTGAGCCCTCCCTCCAGCCCTAGTCATGTCTTCTTATGTATTGAGGGCTTATTAATTGAAATGGGGGCCACGTTTGAAGATTCAAAGTCAAAGAAAAATAATGAAGTCGATTCCTATTCACCTTTGACAAGCCCCCTGTTACAAACAGTGGAGTCATGTCATACCCAAACCAAAACTGATCATCTTTGAATCAGACTCAAGTGTAGTAGATACAAGGCTTGAAGCAGCCCACCCTTAAATGAATTTACTTGAAGGTCAAGGCAACTGTGGTACTCTGGCCACAGGAACACAGTTATGAATAGCAGAATCACAAAATGACCCTTGGAAATCTTAAGGATAAATGCCTAATATAAGTTATATTAAATTATACTGAATTTCTTTACATGAAAAAGCCTATTTTTCATGTTGAACTATTTCCTACCCTTTTTATTAAATTAGAGCAAACTTTATGTTCAAATTCAAACATATCAAGACTTTATCACTCATTAGTGCTTATTATCACTCTATTCACAATAGCTAGGAAATGGAAACAACCTAAATGTCCATCAACTGAGGAAAGGATAATGAAATTGTGGTACATATGTACAATGGTGTTTTATTCAGGTAGATCTAATTTTAATCTTTTGAGAATTCTACGCACCATTTCTCTTCCATTAAAAGTTTTCCTTAAGTTGATTTGATTTTTAAGTAATATATCTTTATAAAGAATATAATTTATAAAGAGAAACTGAAATCATGAAATGTGTATGTAAGTGGATTGAACAGAAAATACCCCACTTAGTCAGGTAACCCAGACCCAGAAAGATAAATGTCATGTGTTCTCTCTTACTTGTGCATGCTAGCTCTGAAACTTTTAGATCTGAGCATATAACCACAGAAACCAGTGAGGTAGAAAAGGATGAGGGGTGGGCTAGGGAGAAGGAGCCCCTGAAAAGGGGATAATAAACAGGCTCTGTGAAAAGGAAAAGGCAAAAGTGGGGGAATTAACGTGGGGGTGGGTACAGAGGGAGGGAAGGAAGAGATGACATTAAAGGAAGACCTAGGGAAATGCTTTTTTATGAACTTGCATATGTAACACCTGTGTATACACTTGAAGTAGCGCTAGGCCACATGGGATGATAATAAGCCCTACTCCCAAGCAGCCATAGACTACATAAAATCTCTGGCTCCAGACCAGGGAACTTTCCACCTTGAGTTGTGGGAGTCCACAGGGCTTCCAAAATAACATAGGCTGTTACCACTGCCTTTGGTTGCCTCCCCAAATCTGAAGGTATTCCTATTGCTGGAGATACCACACACGTTGGATCTAGGATTCAGAGAAATGACTCTTTTACAGACTTGGAAGAGTTGACCCTGAGGGCTAGCTCTCATAGTACCAAAAAAAAAAAAAAAAATACTATGCAAGGAAAAGCTGTCAAGGGAAAAATGTAATCAATAGCCCTGCTTAGCTGTCAAGCATGCAAGCCACAACAATGACTAGCCAGCAAGATATCCCCAAGGGCTCTATGGTGGCACTTGGGGGTCACCAACTGGTGCTAATTAGGCCTACAGCACATTCAATATGAGGGAACTCGTGCTTATTACTTGTAAACCTAGCTAATTATCCATGGCTGGAGATCATAGACCCTAGAGTAGAACATACTTTCATTCAATATAGTTCCTAATTGAATTCATAGTATTTACCCTTATACCTACAGTTAAATGTAGCTCTCAACCTCTATCAACGAAGCTTCTTTTTACAGCATATTGAGGCTAGTAGAGAGATGCAAGTGGTCAAAATGCAGCATCACCCCACAATCTTTACAGAGAAGGATCCAGGAGCTTCATGGAAGAGAGGGTGGAACTATTGTTAAGAGTCAGAGGGCCAGCCGGGTGTGGTGGCGCTCTCCTTTAATTCCAGCACTCGGGAGGCAGAGGCAGGCGGATTTCTGAGTTCGAGACCAGCCTTGTCTACAAAGTGAGTTCCAGGACAGCCAGGGCTATACAGAGAAACCCTGTCTCAAAAAACCAAAAAAAAAAAAAAAAAAAAAAAAAAGAGTCAGAGGGCCAGAACACCTGCAGGGAGGTAGGGTCTGCTAAAGGTAACCCAAATATTATACCCATGAAATCTCAGCAAATGTGGTTCTCTAAAACAGACCTGCATAGTGACCAAACTGGTTGACGCGACAACATGTTTGGGGGAGATTTAAGAGACCCCACCCCCGGAAGAGCTACAGAAGACAGTGGTTGCTAAAGGAGGGATAATCAGTGTTAGTTACTCTTCTGTTGCTGAGATAAATACCGTACTAAAAGGCAACTTAAAGAAGACAGAGTTTATTTTGGTTTACAGTTCCAGAGAGAGGGGGAGAGAGTCCACAAAGGCAGGAAAGGCATGTCAGCAGGAAGGCAGGGCAGGAAGCTGAGACCTCCCATCTCAATCTACACACAGGAAGCCGAGACAGCAAACTACAAGGGGACCAATGAACTCAGCTCTCAAAGCCACCCTTGAGTGATGTTCTGCCTTCAGTAAGGCAAACCCTCCTGAAGGTTCCACAGCCCACCCAAACAGCATTGCCAATGGGGGACCAAAGGCTCAACGACATGAGACTATTGGGTACACTTTGCATTTAAATCACCCCATTTTCATCCCAGTGGTCAGCCCTGAAACACTGTACATGTGAGGAATGTTTAGAGGAGGTTCTAATAATAATTATAGAAGAGCAGGATGTGAATGAGGGAGACAATAAGGAGACATTAGAGGGGCTGGAGGGGAGAGAAGGAAGGATGCAAATGATATAAGTACAGTATGTTTGTGTATGAAATTCTCAAAAATATTTAAGTTAAAAATTGAGATTAAAAGAACATTTCAAGTAGGAAGCTAACATAACACCTATTTTTAAATACATAGTATTTTAAAATTTTCTTTGATAATTTTTATACATGCATAGAATGTATTGGCAACATTTTCATCCCTCCTCCATCCTGTAATTCTTCCCAGCCCTGTCCCAATCTGAATACCTATTATTCCAGGGAGCATATTACTCCTTTGAATTCATCAAAAGATAATTATATTTATAAAAGTTTATGCTGAAATATTTTGTTTAAAATATACAATCATAAAAAAATCAATTTTATATCTTTCTTATGATATTAAAATAAATCCCAACAACACTAGATTTAAACATAAAATTAACTACCAAAGAAAGTATGGGACATTGATTCACGGCCATAGGTGTTCTCCTACCTGTATATACAGAGGTTTATAAAACACTTCTAACTATAATGTGCAGTATTAAAAACAAAAGTAAAATGGAAACATCTTCAATGTGTTTCTAATATGAGAGAAAACATACGTATTTATGTCTACTATATGTCTGTAAACATAAAAAAGTAATGGTGGTATTAGTTAATTTTTGAAGTCAGGAGTGAGTACCAGGGGAATAGTGTAAGCAATGCTCATATTCCTAACTTAAAGTACTTTTGAATTTCTCAGTAAAAGAAGTTAGTTGGCTGTACCTCTTGCACAATTTAAAGGGTCATTGTTTTTCTTTGTATTGTTTTTCTGCAGACACTTCCAATTTTGGCTTCCTTGGTTGCACTTTGCTGTGGTTAAGGCAGGGAAGAATCATTTCAAGTCTGAGATTCATTTAAAAGTATTTACCCTAACCTATTTTTTTTCAAACAGAAGCAATGCTGAAAAAAAATCCATCTTGCTATACCATAATGTATTTCCCCCTTTTGTAGAAGCATGTAGAAACAATGTAAAATGGCCTTACACTCATTGTGCTGATGATAATGGAAGTGGATGCTTTCTAAACCATGAAACTCTTTGCCCCGCTCTGAAATAGCCAATTAACTTACATCCCATTTTGGCTTAAGTGATTTGATAAAACACAGCATCACTTCATCCATCCGTAGTCATGAACCCTTGCTCTCTAAAGGTTAATGCTCCATCCTACTTCATGAATTGGATGGTTTGCACTGTTTATGTATTAAAACAAAACATACATTTTAAATAGCACTTTATTTAGTTCTCATTTATGTAATAAGCAACGAGAACAAGGATGTTATGAAAATAGAGTGTTGTAATAAATAGTTTCATTAAGGGTATTATTTTGCCCTTTCTCCCTCAACTGATAAGTCAGTGAGAGAAAATCAGTTATAAAATTCAGCATTTTGTTTCGGTTACTTTATTCCTAAGGATCAACAAAACGTAATGTGCAGTATTTTTGAACTCTGAGTCCAAGCTTTCTAATCCACAAAGTACCACAGTGAAGAGTTAGCAAAATTCATTTATTTTCTTTTGTGCTACAATAATGGGCTCCTTAGTTGACTACAGAAACTATCTCTTTGCTTTGCATCTTTTCTCAGTGTGGACTGGAATTTCCCTCTTGAGTGTAGAATGACTTTATTTTAGGAACTATAAGTAATAAAGTTGAGAAAATGACTGCACATGACCTTCATCCCTAAAGCCACTGACTTGCTCAATCCATACTGCTCTCTTGGAGATTGGACAAGCGCCCAAGGATGTAGGCACCAGGCAGGATTGCCTCATTCATGACCAATTGCTTGGTCAGGTTACTGCCATCTCACTAGAGATGTCAGCATTTTGGCCATAATACTATATGTCCAATTAATATAATAACACCAGGTCCAGCCATATCATCCCAGGGATTGGAGATAGACTTTATATTCTTCCTGACCACTAACCATTTACTTTTCTGATATCATAGAATAAGTAAGCCAACTGCATACTTCACCTGATCTAGCCTCTTTTCAGCACACTAAAAGTTTATCAGGAAGATGAATACATTTGTTTTTATCACACTTGAAAGTATATAGTTGAGCCTTGAACTCATTGGCACAGGAAAAGACTTTCTGAACAAATCCCTGTTAACACAGGTACTAAAATCAACAATTGATAAATAGGATCTCTTTAGACTGAAAATCTTCTGCAAGGCAAAGAATATCATCATTCAGACAAAGCAGCAATTTACTGAAGGGAAACACTTTTTCCCAACTACACATCTGATAGAAGGTTGATATCCAAATTAAATGAAGAACTCAAAATACTGGATATGAAGAAAAGAATCCTATTTGAATATGGGTTACAGATCCAAAAGTAGAATTTTCAAAAAGTAGAAACTTAAATGTCTAGGAAACACTTAAAGAATATTCAAGACCCTTAGCCCTCAGAGAAATACAAATTAAAACTAGTTTGAGATTTTTGTCTTACACGAATTAGAATGGTCAAGATTAATAAACAAATGACAGAGCATGCTGGCAGGAGTGTGGAGTAAGGAGAACACAAATCCATTGCTGGTGGGAGTGCAAAGTTGTACAGTCACTACAGAGATCAGTGTGGTAGTTCCTCAAAAGGATGGGAATCAATTTACCTCAAGATCCAGCTATACCCACTCATGGGTATATACCTAAAGGAAGCTTCACCCTACTATAGAGATGCTTATACAAACATGCTCATTGCTACTCTATTCATAATGGCCATACTGAACACAACCCAGATGTACCCTCAACAGAAGAAAGGATAAAGTAAACATGGTACTTTTACATAATAGAATATTATTCATTAAACAAAAACAAAATCAGGAAATTTGCATCCATGAAAAATGGATGGAGCTAGGAGAAAAACATCATCCTGAGTGAGGTAACCCAGACTCAGAAAGAAAAATATAGTTTATATTTGCTTCTATGTGGATTTTAGCTGTTAAGCCAATGATGAGCAAGGTACAATCCATACATAGAACTACAGAGGTTAAGTTTAGATTAAAGGACTAGGTGGTGGTGGTGGAGAGATCTCCATAGGAAGGAGAAATAGAATATAGTTCTGGATGGATGGAAGATGGAATGGGAGGATCAAGCAGAGAGTGGAGGAGGAGATAAGAAGAGGACAAAGGAGAGAATACAGAGACAGTTAAAATTGAGGACCACTTGAGGGTTTGTGTGGAAACCTAATATAGTAGAATCTTCCCCAAATATATGTATATATATATATATATATATATACATGCAGGCAATCTAAGTGGAATCACCAAGAAATAGGAGAGACAGAGCACTTACTGGATATCCTTTGACACCAAATGAAACTTCTACTACCAGGAATAGGTGACATCTAGTTGACTTGCTGGCCAAAGAGTCCCATGTGAGTCCCTAAACAACACAAGCTGTTGCCAAGGCTCTAGTTTGCTCTCTACAAACTGATGTCAATGTTCTATTGCTGGGAAAAACACAAAACAACAACAACAACAACAAAACCATACAAGTCACTGAGCGTGGAGCATGGAACATGGAGAAGTCAAGCTGGTGAATCGCTACAACTTTCACCCCTATAGGCTAGCATTCTTGATACCAAACGGTGCTCTGCATGCTACCAAAGGAGAAACAAAAAGACGAACCCAGCTATAAACCCTTTGATTTACAGTGATCTCTTGCCTGCAAGATGTGCTAGTGCAATGATGGCACAGTGCCTGTGGGACTAGCCAATCAATATCTGATTTGACTTAAGGCCTGCTCCATGAGGTGGAACCCATCATCCACACTGATTGGATGGATGAATAAGAACCTGAAACTTGATAGCCCAGGGACCTACAGAAAACCAAATGCTACTGTCCTGCTAAAGGGACATTGGGGCTACACTCATAGATGAGTGCCTTGCTCGGCCATCATCAGAGAAGTTTCCTCCTGCATTAGGAGGGAACAAATACAGAGACCCACAGCCAGACAGAGTGCAGAGAGTGAGGTCTCAGGGAAACTTGGGGACGAGGAGATAGAAGAAGGGAGCAGCATCACTTACTAGTGGTACGCATAACACAGATGGTGCTGTAACCACCTCCTTCCTAGTCAGTCTCAGTGCAGTGAAGGGTATCTTTAGAGGGCTTTGCATCCTGTGAAAGAGAAAGTAGAGATCTTCCCTGGTCATAGACATCCATACCTGAGTCTATCAGCGAGAACAGGACTCTTCTTGCTTCTATATCAAGAGGAACTTCTAAGAACAGTAATGTTCTGCTTCTGTGGGATACAATCTGCCCAGAGTGAAGTAATTGATGGTTACAGGAGGTGACAGGAAGCTAAAGGTGACAGATGGAGGTGGTGATGTTGAAACTGATTCTTGCATAGTCCCCAATATTCAGGGCACTTCCTAATCAGCTCTGTTTCTCCTCTGGTCAGGGTTCATTTTGTTCATATGTAGAACAACAACTAATATACTCTGCCAGACTTGATGGTATAGGCATGGCATCCCCACATGGTGGGAAACTGAGGCAGGAAGATGGCACGTTCTAAGATAGTTTGTCTTAAATAGAATAGGCACCTTTGTGAGAGATTGTCTGATAAATTCTAGACATGCCTGTGAAGAACTCTTTTGATGAACTTATTAAGGTTGGAAGACCAACCCTAAATAGGGAGCAACATTAGTTCCTTGTGTTTGGGTCCTCAGCTGCACAGAAAGCAGTCAGCTGGCTGAGATAAGCATTCTTTTTGAATTGTGGCTTTGATGTTACTGGCTGCTTCGGGTCCCTACTGCTTCAGGCTCTTGACTCTCTGGCCATGATCGATTATACCCTTGAATTGTGAGCCAAAGGAACCAAGTTGCTTTTGGTCAGGCATTTGATAGTTTTCGAGATATACAATGCACCGGGACTATATTCACCTCTATTGCATTTTGCTATTCTCCTTCCTTTGTCTCTGAACCTTGTTCTCTTCACAGCTAATACTGCATAGCTACATTATTGGAGAAAATGATTACCCCCTCCCCATGGCAACCTTTCAAAACTTCAGGCGCTAGAAAGATAGCTCAGTGGTTAAGGACACTGGCTGTTCTTCCAGTGATCCTGAGTTCCATTCCCAGCAACTATACGGTGGCTCACAACCGTCTGTAATGGAATCCGACGCCCTATTCTGGTGTGTCTGAGGTCAGTGACAGTGTACTCATATATATAAAATAAATAAATAAATCTTTTTGGAACAGTCAATAGCTCCTCTGGAGGGGAAGGGCCTCATGGGCACCTTCTCAGTCCATGATAGAATGTTGAACGGCTCAATTCTGTACAGGCATCCACAGCTGCTGTGTTGAAGATTACAGTGGCTGCCTTGGAACTGGATGGCAGCCTTGGATTCTACTCCTTCTCAGCCTCTAGCTCTTACATTCTTTTCATCCCCCTTTCTCTGATGTTCTCTGATGTTCTCTGATCCTGAGATGGGGCAATGCTGGTGATGTTGGTGTCCTGCTTAGGAGTGCACATATTAATGTAGTCACATACTCCCAGCACTTTGCCCACTTATGTGTCTCTGCATTAAGTATTGCCCTCTGCAAAAATTAACTTCACTACCCTATTTTATCATGCTGAGAGGAAAGGTAACTAAGACTGGAATGTGGCTCAGTGGTAGAGATACTACCACACATGCGAGAGGCCCTAGGTTGAGTTCCCAGTATTAGGGGAACAAAAAGAGAAAAACCCAACCCTTTATAAAGAAGCTAGAAACACTATACTCAAAATATGATTTTAGACCCCTTGCTCCAGTTCTCCTAAAGCCCCTTTACAGAAGTCTGAGGGAGGCTAGGTAAAAAATGGTTGTTTAGAACCAGGAGTGGTTGTCCTCCTGTAGACAGTGTGTTCTTGCCCCAGTGCAATAAGCTCTTGCTAACTGCACATGACCCTAATTTTTATGTTGTTGGCTCTAATTCCAGTTCTAATTAGGTCTTGAAAGCACAGTAAACAATCTGGGGACCTTGGACTGTAAAATGAGCACTTGTGGGAGAAAACAATCATGTGTTAAGGCTGATGGATATAAACTGTTTTATAGGTACTGGAGATAAAATGGCGCTTTATGTACACATTGTGTTTAATTCCATTTGTCTGGTTTTTAAAAACAAGCAGGAATCATGCTAGCTCTGGAGGACTGGATTGCAGAGGTATCAGGGGAAGTGTGGCAGATCTAGAATTGTTTCCCGTTTGAGCTGTGGAGTACATGTGTATAAATTCGCTGAGTGATGTACTTTGCAATGCTGCACTTCATCTTTGTAAATGCATATTCTACCCCAGTGTTAAAAAAAAGTACTCTGTATCCCAAGCTGGCGAACTCACATACACTGCGTGATTAAAGACTTACGCATTATGTTGGAGGGCAAAGCTTTCTGTTCCCTTTTAAGCACGGGGAAGGTGGAACAATTTGCAACCTGAGAGAACTGAAAACAAAGGCTTTGCGGGAAGACAGGCAAATAGGAGAAAAGACAATAAAATAAGACAAGGAAAAGGCCCTCATATTGAGCCTGGATAAGGCAACCCAATAGGTAAGAATGAGTCTCAAGAACAAGTAAGAGTCAGAGATACACTGGCTCCCACTGCTAGAAGAGGAAGAGAAGAGATGGGGGGATCTGGGATGGGTGGAGGGGAAGGAACCGGTGATGTGGATGTATTATATAAGAGAAGAATAGATTGTTAATAAAAATAAAAACAAAACAAGCAAAGAAAGAAAAAAATGAAGGCTTTGACATTACAGTCTAAGAGTAACCAACAAGTGATTTCAGTGTTTGAAAAATCTCGGTAGATTAGTAAAGCAGAGATTTATCAACAGTCCTCTTCTCTGTCCTGCAAAAGGACTTGATTTTCAGAGGTTTAAATCTGGCAGGAAAACAACACAGCACATTTCATGTTGCTCTTGTGTTCTTTCAGTTCCAAGGAGGGCATCTGTCAGAAGTAAGGATTAAGGAAGGTGAGATGCAGCAGACGCGCTAAGTAATATGTACAAGGAGATCACGTGGCGATTTCTGAAGGACCGAGTGAGACTTAACCCTGATATATGGGGAAGAGAGAATATGAATTGACAAGCCACATCAGTAGCAATTGAAGGGACAAGACCAGCAGGAGCAGGAACAGCAAAAGCATGCCAGATGCAACACTGAAGACCGACCCCAATCCAGGACTCCAAACCAGAGGTGAAGACCTCCCAGAACAGCAGATCTCAAGCTGAGGACTGCAACCCTGTCAGGGGTCGCATGTCCTGCATATCAGGTATTTACTTCACAATTCACAACGGTGCCAAAATTGAGTTATGAAGTAGCAACGAAATAATTTTAAGGTTGGGGTACATCACAGTACAAGGAACTGTAGTAAGGTTGTCCTAAAATACGAAACAGAGATTAATGTGGTTGTTTGAAACTGTGGGAGAATTAAGAAGACTGCATTCTTCTTTGAATTTTTTTTTCATGGAGAAGTAGATACCTGGAGGCTGAGGTACCAGTGAACATGAAGGCCAGAGCAAGTGCAGATGCCTGCAGTAGCATCTTTGTCTTCCCTGTGGGGAAGCCAGTGAAGTCTGTTGTACACCAGCTGTTTTCTTACTGACATTCAAGCCCCCTTTTTTCCTGATGGGTAGTCTGAAATGATTAAGGCCGACATCATAAAAAAGGTTTCTGTATTTGAAGTCACTTATTGAAACATCTCATAACTGATAACTGATGTCTCCTCAGACAGCCAACATCTCTTTTTTTGAATAGTTTTCCATTTTGGAAATTTTAAATCGTCTGTGGTCTCACAACTCTGAATATCCTGCATACACGTGTGTGTGTGTGTGTGTGTGTGTGTGTATGTTTTGCTTTTGACAAGATATGGCATTTTAGACATTGATGACTTATGCAACTTATTATGTGCAGCAGGCTCATCTTGAACTCATAGCAATTTCCATGCCTCTGCCTCATGAGTGCTGGAATTGTAACCTTGCACTACTATGACCAGCTTTACCACTTTTCTAAATCCTTTTTTTATAGCTAAATGAAGTCCCACAGTAAATAAATTAATCTCAATCTAAAAATTAAGAAAAGTCCATTGTTTTCATTTTTCATTTGTATTCATCTTTTCCAAAATCATTAAATAAAACATGTAAATTGGTTGGTTTTTTTTCTTTTTGTTTGCTTGGTTTTTGTTGTTGTTTATGTTTTGTTTTGGTTTTTTTTTTTCACTTTTCAGTTAACTTCAAATACCCGGAACTGCTTCTACCATATGTATCCAGCAATTAATTTTATTATGCATATAACTCTCATATTTTCTGCTTTACAATTTATTTATTCTAATAACTATAAAATGATAGACACATGTGCTGTGTTACATTGTATTTCTCAATTACTCTCTTATCAGGAGCCTGTGACAGAGGACTGCTCAGTCCTTGAGAAACAACTAAATAGGAAAAGCAGCTATAAACATACATAACTAATTTGACCATTGAAATGATAAAAACATGCCTTGCTTTATAGCCAGCCATTCCTTATTTTCTACCTGGTGTCTATGGTGCCATTACAGGAGACAGCTATAACCCTGAACCTCTCAGCATCATATCTGTTAATGACCTTTCATGAACAGAAGGCTAGTTTTACTTCCAGTATCCTAGAGAGGCCAAGTAGTAGAGGGGAATGGAACAAAATCCATCCATTTTCTGATTCTGGCTTAAATGGCCTTATAATACAAAGTCAGACAAGTTCCTTTGCTTTCTCAAACTTGCTTCTTCCATTATAGAATGTAAATAATTCCCATGGGCAGGACTGCCATGAGGACTGAGGTGTTTGTTGTGCTCTAAGTACATGAACGCTTGTGCATGTTTTATTTATTTCAGTTTTTGAAACTTCATTGTCTTTGTGTGTGTTTGTAAGCAATTCTGTAAAGCACAGTGCACAGGTAGGTTTCAGAGGACAACTTTGAGATGTTGGTTCTCTCCTTTACATAGATTCTGAGGAGCCAACAAAATGCCAGGCACATGCAGCAAATGCCTTTGTCAGCCCTGCTGTCTTGCTCAGCCCATATTTACATTTTGAATAATAAGATTCTGCATCAAAAATTAACATTTGAACTCTTAAGCTAAATGTGCTTTCTTATTGGAATTCTTTTTATCTACCTGATTGCGAATCTCTTGGTGCCTTTTGTAGCTCTTTTATATCCTTTATAAATAAATAGAGAACAGTACACATCGTCCTCAGATAGCATGCATAGTAGGTCAAAATTTTCCACCCTGGGAACTAGAGAACATAGAGTGTCAATTATTTACTTCAGTGAGACCAGTATATGCTACAAAATATAATTCCAACAAAAGACTCTTATTTCAAGGTAATTTTATTTAATGCTATGGTATGGTGGAAGCAATGAAAGATGTATTTATAAAACGAAAGGCTATGTAGCCACGACTCTTTTATCTTTCTTTTGTTAAAAGGAAAACTGAAAATCAAATAAATCATTCATTCAAATAAATCATTTATAAATCAAAATTGAACAGCTATAGTGTGCCAGGCAGTGTAAGTACTTGGTAAATAAAACATAAAGGCAGATTAAATAGTATCCTTATAAATTCGACATTAGTGTCCCAAGTTATGTTTCCTGATAGTTCTCGGGTATCATGTCGAAACCTAAACTCAAGCAATAGAATTCAAGTCTATGCAAAATGAAAACTAGAGTTTTTTTAAAGGATGCTAGAGGGATAGAGATCATTGAAACCTTGGTGGGACTGGAGTACTAGGCTGGAGGTGGAAACATATGGATACAAAAGCACGGAAGTTATTGGATGAGTTATCCATGAAATCAAAACACAACTTGATGCCTTGCTCATACCTTGGCTTTATTTGTGACTCATGAATTCTTCCATCCTGACCCTGTACAACCACCACCACAAGCTTCCTACCGAAGTCCCAAGTAGAGGTGACTGCTGTGGGGATCTTGTATCCTTGACTGCAAAGGTGGCTGGAGATTTTGGGTTCTAGAATTGGCAGCAATTGCTGAAAGAGCAAGTCCTCAGTCATTGAAATGAACGAGTGACCTTACAATTCAGATTGTTTAGTTAATGAACAATAAACACTACTCCATGTAAGTGACACAGAATAAGCAGGGACTGTTCTGTGGTGTGTACAAGCTGTGGTCTGGTTCTTTTTTGAAGAAATAAGACTCAGACTCAAAATAGGCTTACAAACACCTTGAGCATGTAGCTACACCCTTCTCTGACAAGATCTAACTTAAACTGCCCCCTTTGCTTTAACCTAGATTCTGCCACATGTCTGGTTACTTGTTCTCACGTACCATAAATCCAACTCCTTACATCTTCAAGGACAATTCCCCACTCTATCCCAGAATTCTTTCTTGCTCCTGGATGTCCCACCTCTATTCCCTGCCTAAACCATAAGCCATAGAATTTTTATTTGACAGGTGATGCATTCATATAATATGTAAGATATTCTTTCTAAAGTGTTGGTACATGGTGGACCTATGGGCTTGGGAAACCTTTCAATCAGCTACCTCAATCTTATTGAATCCCTGAACACAGATAGGTTCTTATGAACACTCAATATGGATGGGTTTCTTCCAGTTGGAAGGAAACCTTTGGCAAGCTGGTAACATTGAGTAGGTTATGTTTAGGTACACAAAAAGGATAGGCAGATTGAAAAATGGACTAAGAAAGAAGCAAAAGCATTTAGGATTTTTTTTGCAATAGTTTGTTAGATTGTGGTGAGTTCTGGAGCAGAGGGTCATTATGGGATCTGAAGAAAAGGGAGCCGTTGGGGAGTCTCTTCTGTGGAGAAGCACAGGGCCTGGTGTGTGATTCAGAAGTAGAAGGTCAAGGCAGTGGGCATGGGGAGATGATCTCCTGAGGGAGGTTCCTCTGTAACACTCTCAAGCACTCCTGAGGTTATAAACCATTCTCCCACCATTTAGGGGCTCTGTGGGAATGCTAGCTATTAGCAATAGAATGCTGTGTCAACAAAAGTGACAGTGCAGGGAACTATTGGTCAGAAGGTATGTGTATAAGAAAGTATATTTATTCCCGAAGTGCTTGAGCCACAGAGTTGAATTGGTTAAATATAATGCGAGGCTGAAGCATTGGAGTCTGCTCAAGTACCCAGACAACCCATAGTGTGTGAGCTGTGTCTTTTAGGGTAAGGCAAGGTTGGGGCAGAGGAGGTGGACACTGGGGAGGTAGCTCAGTTGGTAAAGTGCTTAAAAGTGTACACATGAGGAACTGAGCTCAAAGCCAACTCTACTGTGCTGCCCTGGCAAGGTGTAGGGACTGCTTTCCCTAGTGCTACAGCAGGTGAAGGCAGAGCCAGCTTTCCCATTCTGAGAAGTTCAGGGCCATGTTTTTGTCTCAATCCCTCTCTTTCACACACTCAGGGAGAGGGAGGGGGAGGGGGAGGGGCGGGGGCAGAGGGAGAGGGGGAGGGGGAATGAGAGGGAGGGGGGAGGGGGAGTGGGAGGGAGAGGGGGAGGGGGAGTGGGAGGGGGAGGGGGAGGGAGAGGAATAAGAGAGCCGAAAAGATAGATATAAATGAAAAATAACATCTCTATCATTCGATGCAGACAGTCCCACATCTTTTACCCAAGCTTATGCCCCTTTTCTGTGTATCTCCACATTCAGTTCTCTGAATAAAAAAATCACATACTGAGTAAACTATGAGTAAATAAGATTTATTTGAGTCCTGCTGTGGGAATGGAGAAGGCCAAGGTGGAAAGACTACATCTGTCAAAGGTCATTTTGCCCCGTCATAACATGGCAGAAGGACAAGTGAGCCCATCAAAGACAGAAAGGACACAAAACTGAATCCCTATTTCCTAAGTTCAAAGCCTCATAATAAGCAAACCACTCTTAGAGTAGTCACAACAATCCATTTATGACTGAGATATCATCTCCAGTTAGGATCATCCCTCAGCACTGCTGCACTGGCATTGAAGTTCAAAGTGAGTTTGAGGGGGGGTGGGGAGATGCACAGGAAAACCTTCAGCCCATAGCAGGAAGCCTTGAAGTTAATGGCAGAGTGCATTACATGAGATCACCTTTGAATTATGTGGCCAACGTTTCTTGAGCATGCTTCTCCTTCTTCGACTAGGATCAAGCAAGCCAGTGTGGGACCTAACTGAGGAATACAAAAGAGGGGCGGTGACGATGTCTCTTGAAGCACCACACTATATAATCTTCCTTCATGTCCATGTCATACATATTTTACCTTCAGAACAAAGAAAAAAAAAGGGGGGGACTACGAAATGTTAGGACACTGACTAATGGAAGAAATTCAGGCTGTAAGTCTGTAGTCATCTCAGTGGTATTAAAAAAAATAGCCATTTGAATATGGAAGTAAGAGTTCCTGCGACTTAGATGGAGGGTGATTGCCTCTGGAGTCTATGAGCTTCATAGCTACCACGAACTGTTGCCAGGCCCTTAGGAGAACCACTTAACTTTGGGAATCATGTCTCTATGCATCTGGAGCATATAGAACACCCATTCTGAACCTGTGGGTTGTGACCCCTTTGGGTCACATATCAGATCTTCTGCATATCAGATATTTACATTATGATTCATAACTAACAAAATTGCACTTTTGAAGTAGGGACAAACAATTTTATGGTTGGGGGGGTCACAACACAGTGAGGGACTATATTAAAGGGTGGCGCCATTAGGAAGGTTGAGAACCACTGATACAGAGGGACAAGGTGGATCGTTTGTAAAGTCTGATTTTTTTTTTTTAACAAATAAGACTGGGAGATGCCCTGCACAAATTCTACTTTATATAAAAAGACTAATCAAGACTTTTTGAACCTTTTCCTTAGCACTTCATATCCCCCACAGCTGTTCTGTGTTCTCTTCCATGAAGTTCCATGCCTTTTAAACACTTCATTTTTTTGACCAATCTTTGTAGTGATTCACATATTATTTTACTCAGAATGTCTCTTCCTTTAATAAAGTTAGACTCAAGCCCATCCTTGGGTTGAACTGTATACTTCGATCTATTCTGTAGTGGCTTATAAGCATGAACAAAGCCAAACTTATTTACTTTCAATAACAATATTATTCCCCAGTAACTGTAGGCCTCATGTAAATTCTTGGTAGCCTGGTGGCAAACATAGATCCTCATCTAACCAAGCTGAGGTGTAAGGCAATAGTAATGGAAAGTTATCTAACTTGCAGAAGAGTTTAAAATGAGAGAAGGCGGCACTGGGAGAGTCTACCAAACTCTAAATCCTTATCTTCTGAAGGACAGGCATGGGAAGCCTGATGGGGGATGGAATAGCAAGGATAGCCCCTCCCTACTTTTCTTCCTGTGCTCCGTGCTCTCTGTAAGGGCCCATCCTTATCGAACCTCTATTTCTGCCCTTGGAGACTATGTTGTGTGACGATGGTTACAGGAGATTACATACAGTTTTTCTGCTGATTCCCACTTTTACCGCCTTCGCGCTGAAGCCATTTGTAAGATGCAGGCTCTACAGAGCTGTCACTTGCAAATAGACTTACAGATTATTCGTCTGTGATTCTCCAGGGTGCGCCAACGGAAGCAGCCAAGAGAATACGGAATGAAAAATAGATATAATTTTTTTTTACCTAAAATCATGGATCAATACACTGACTCTACATAGATAATTTTTACATACTTAACAGCAATTTTTTAAAACATCTTAGAACATGCTTAATTTTCAAATGTGTTTAATTGAATGTAAATTAGTGGAGATATACCCATAGCTTGTACTGGTATAAATCGGGGTTTCTTTTGTTTAGTTTCTGGTAGACACTATGTTTAGAATTAAACATGGAAGAAATCATTTTTTTTTTTGTCCTGAAGTTCCAACTGCCATTTGAATGAACAGGAGCGACTCCAGAGAGATCATAAGTCTTCATGCATGCTACAAGTTTTGTTTACAGAGAACTGGGGCAAGTGGACTGAATAAGTTTGAAATGTGTAGCATAAAGCATGATGGAAAATGTTTAATAAAAAATGTTTTCCGAAAACCCAAATATTTAGGCAATGTCCTAAGGATGACTTCCCAGCCACAAATCCACACTGTTGGGTCTACTCTATAGTTAATGAATTGTTGATACAATGTATGTAGTGGACAGATAGTTTGTGGTGCTCTGAAAGCATGTTGTGTGCTCTGGCCAAGTGGCCTTTAAAGAAAAAAAGAAAAATATTGAAATAAGCAAAAGGCATTCTACTTCCCTCAGCATGTGTAATGTGCAGCTCATTGTTCTATGGGAACCCACACTATTTATAGTTAGCTTGATGTGTGGGTTTGACAGGCAGCCATCTGGGGCACCGCAAGAGGCCACTCTGAAAATTCAAACCTTCAATAAGATGAAAGTGTGTGCATGACTGTTTCATTATCCCCGGAAAGAAAAAAATAGGTGTCCTCTGTCTTATGTGAAGTTCAACATTGAGACAGACTCTGTGACTTTTCTGTTCCACGCATTCACATAAAATCCCCGCTACTGAAATGCTTAGAGACAGCTGGGGGATGAGGGTGGGGGTGGGGGTGGGGATGGGGATGGGGGAGCTAAACCAGGATCACACGTCCTCTCGGGCTTCTGACTGTGGCATTCTTCTGACATAATAGAGACTCAGAAACACAGTGTGCTTTCTCTCTGCAGGAGCTACAAAGCTGTTCAGAGTAGGAAAGCAGCGCGGATCTCTCTTCCCCCAGCCAGCAAATGAAAAACACCTGACACTTGCGAACTGTTAGTACATGATTTGAATGCCATTAGGGGCTGCTCCTACACGGTTCCTATTACAGCTGCAGAGTGTGTAACCCAGGAATAGCACTTGCGTTGTGTTTGCTTTAGAAAACGCTGTTGATCCCTCCAGGCGCTCTGTTCCCAAGTACTCCCACGTGAGGAATAGAGTCGGGGAAAAGGGAGGCAAACAGATCTGTCTTACAGAGAGATTATTCTGTAAGGAATATTTTTCCAGGTTGGAGAAATGGGCCGTACACCTCCCACTCTAGCTGTAACTTGTAAAAGACAGCTTAGGAGATATTTTATGGACACATCAAAACTATTGGTGCAATGTGCTGGGCTCAAATTCCAGGCAACGACCTCCATGTGGCTGAGGGTTTAAATAAAGTGTGACCTAGCCTTTTTGTGGGGGAAGGGTTGTAATAGAAGTTGCTTAGGGTTTTGTGAACGACTTCTGTAATCGTGAAACTCAGAGGTAATCTTTCTGAGCATTATAAAGTCCTTGTTTTTCTTGGATTTCCTTCAGTGTGGTTTCAACATTTTAATTTTCTTCCTTTTTCTTTTTTCAAGTAAACTATTTTAACTTCTTTTTTCGATAGACGCAATTTAGTCTAAACATTGTATTTTTCTTTTTAGGACTAGCTAAGCTGATGACTAAACTTGCTTTTGAATAAAGGAATATGTCATAGAAATTATAGGTCTTCAAGCTTAAGTGACAGGCACTTTACCGACTGTGCCATCTACTTAGGCTGGCAATGATGGTCTTCTTATGTGGATTTTCATGTGGTTTATTAAGTAGGACACAAAAAGATAATATCATTAGTAAAGGAATGAAATTTCGTGGGAAATATGTCACACCTGTCAAATGGTTGCAAGGAAGAGTGATGAGAACTCTAAGAAAATTAAGATACTTCATAAATAAGCACTATTAAATCCTAGTGTTGGAAAGGCAGAAAGCTGGACATTCAATAAACGTATATATAAATAAAACAACATTTAATGATCACACATTTCTGTAAAATAATCATTGAAAAGATTGATTGAGTACCTTCTGTAAACTGGCGCGGGTGCTAGATGCTGGAGTTAGAACAGCAATCGAAATAAACAAGACCCCTGGGCTAAGAGTGCCTACCTGGGAGCATACGGGCCAGAAGAGGGAAGGAAGACTTGGGTGCCTAGAAGTCAGTAGAAGCATATAATTTTGTATGCAGTAATAGGGAATGATTTCTGAAAGAGTATGTTTAGCTGGCACCAGGTAAGTGAATAACAGAGAGAGAGAGAGAGAGAGAGAGAGAGAGAGAGAGAGAGAGAGAGAGAGAGAGAGAGAGAGAGAGAGAGAGAGAGAGAGAGAGAGAGAGGAGAGAGAGAGAAAGAGAGAGAGAGGAGAGAGAGAGAGAGAGAGAGAGAGAGAGAGAGAGAGAGAGAGAGAGAGAGAGAGAGAGAGAGAGAGAGAGGAGAGAGAGAGAGGAGAGAGAGAGAGAGAGGAGAGAGAGAGAGGAGAGAGAGAGAGAGAGAGAGAGAGAGAGAGAGAGAGAGAGAGAGAGAGACTTGGGGTTTCTATTGCTGAGATAAAGCACCATGACCAACATCAACTTGGAGAAGAAAGGGTTTACAGTTTTGTATCATAATCCATCATTGAAGGAAGTCAAGACAGAGAACTGGAGGCCAGAGTTGGACCACAGTCAGTAAGGGGATGCTGGGTTTTAGCTTGCTCCCCCTGGCTTGTTCAGCTTGCCTTCTTATAGAACCCAGGACCCAGGTGCCCAGGAATGGCACCACTCCCAGTGAGCTGAGGCTTCCCATATCAATAGTTAAAAAAGGAAATGTCCCACAGATACGCCCACAGGACAATTTGATATAAACATTCTTTTTTTTTTCAGTTGAGGATTCCCTCTTTCCAAGTTGTATCAAATTGATAAAAATCTCGCCAGCATAACGGGTTTACTAGACATAAGGAAAAACACATGAGATGGTCTGTGTAAATGAGAGAGAGCCTGGCATTTCCAATCCACTAGGGGGGAAAAGTGTGATTTGATTATTCTAGCCACATGCAAATTGACTTCTTGAGGACTCAAACTTCACCCAAAGGAAAATAGGAAAGGGGGTGGTGGTGAAGGAGGCCTTTCCCCTCTAAACAATGATAAACACAATAACATTTATCAGATGTTCAGTATGTATCAGCTGCCACTGAAACCGCTCTAAACCTCAGCATATTTAATCTTCAAAGGATCGCAAACTCTTAATGCATGTAAAGCAAGTTGAAGCAGCTTGCCAGCTTGCCATTTAAGAGTACCTACCACATTTGTGACTGAGCCAGGCTTCGAACTGAGATCTGTTGTGGACTAAAAGCCAGATTAGCTGCTAAAAGGAAAATGCGCCTGGCTTGGTAACAACCTACTCATGGCTATAAAAGCATCTAAATAGGTCATAGATTTTGTCTTTTTACATGCCCCCCCACACACACACACGATTCCAGTTTCAGTGGTGCCTCAAATGTGTTGTGGGACACAGCTGGGAACTGACTTTTCCCTATAATTCTTGGCCTCTTCCCAGTGTTTAAAGACACATTGCATGGATCAGCACTTTGAACTTTCTTTGTTTTTTTTTTGTTTTTTTTTTTTTTATCAACAGTGTGCCATTACTTTGCTAAAGACCTCTGCTTCCCCTTTATTTAGATCTGGCAGTGGTCTATAATTACACGAAACTAAAAATTCTCAATGGATTGATTTCCATAAATTACAAATATGTCATGCATTGTGTTACTAGGCAAAAGGTCAGCCAGCCAATTTGTTACACCAGTAGCACATTTACTGGGGCTTGGACAATGATCCTTTTGTTGAAAGCCTTCTTTCTTTTTTTATAACACTCTAGCCCAGATTTTCATACAAATTTGTGTGAAGTAGCATTTAAACCACTTGCTCCTTGTAATATGAAATAGCCCACATCAGAGAGGCAGTCATAAATTGGTATGTTGCTTAGAATGCATATATTTTTAATTCAATTTTCTACGTCAGAGAATAAATGCACAGGACTTTGCAGCATCCTCAATACATCAATTCCAAATTAATTTTGCTGTCAATATAAAAACCAATTCCACCATATTAAATTATAGATTTGCTAAAAGGAATACTAATAGCTTAGCTTTATCTTAAAATAATGAAATATCACACATTATACAACTTACAGATTATTAAGTTAGATTCTCTCAGTACCTTGAGTGGTCCTTAGCAATCAATTAAAACTGAATCTAATCAATAGGGTTTAAACAGCAGGAATGAAGTTATTAAGTTTCAAACGGGAACCTATGTGTTGTCTGGCAGCAGCTTGCTTGAAATAATATCTAATATGTGATTATAAAATTAGTCCTGTTGCCATTCTGAACTCAAAGTATTTTTTTTCTGGTGTTTCCCTTCAATTTTCTTTTCCTGTTTTGAAAATCACAACAAATTCTATTTCTACAAATAGCATCACACTTTCCCATCCCTCCTAGGTTTGAAACCCATACTGATCTCTGGCCTCCTTTCTTCTCTGCTTGTCCCTGGTGTATAGCCAAGTTCTGTTTTTCCAGTCCATTAGTCAGCCCCATCTCCATGCTCCTCAATGCCCCAGTGACCACCAAGCAGGACTCCACTTCTTATTACTTTGGTCACTATCTTGATTTTCCTGACTTCCTTCCATAATGCCACCAGTGTCATCAAATGTTTCAGAGACAGGATAATTTATATCATGGCCGTCATTCAACATTCTGTTTTCTATTGTCTGGAGTCCCAGGCACCAAGGCATGCAGTTCACACTGTGTCCTCTTCCCTTCTCAGACCACAGGGCCAAATTTATCTTCCTCTCCTGCTCCTAGTGATCGTTACATTTTCAGCTTGCTCACAGCCCTCAAATCACATCTCGCCCTTTTGTGGTTTTGCTTATTTCTGACATTACTACTTCCATGTTCACTCAAGCTAAATCCCTTCTCTCCTTCATAGCTCAGATTAAATTTATACCTTGTACTTTTGCATAGCAATGATCACATGACTTGTAACAGTGCCAACTGCCTGCACCTGTCATTATTGCTATAAACATGAGCTAATTAGGTACTTTTTTGAGAATATCTTTAGTATTTATTTTAAGATCTCTACATTTAACAGGTGAAACACTGAGGTTCACAACTTTCAAAGATTCCTAAGGCCACAAAACTAGCACTGACAGACCACAATTAAACCTAGAGGTAAGAAATAAAATGAATTTCCTCCTGTACACAATAAAGACCTTGATCTTATAGAGCCTTCCAAATCTTCTGAAACAGGATAGGAACACACCACACACACACACACACACACACACATATACACACACACACACACTTGCAATATGGTCATAGGTAGGTAGATGGGGAGAGAGAGAGAGAGACAGAGACAGAGACAGAGACAGAGAGAAGATAATTCTTATAATTAAATTTGCACTGTTTTGTTGGGGCATGGACTTTAGAAATATTATGACTCCTAGCAGTCAATTATTCCCACATTCAATAGCTAATGCTTTTTCCATGTTTCTAGAAAGTCTCCTTGAATAGTAACTGTTGCCTCGTGCTGCCTGTGAAGAAATAGCTCCAAAACTTAACATGGATGCAATGTCTCCAACATAAAATATTGATTTGTTTGAACACTTAGTTAATTCTGTCTTTTGTAATTGAACTTTCAGATCAGTGGTTGGATATTTAATGTAAAGAGACTCACAATCAGTGGGTAAGGGTGAGCAAAATCTGTTGTATGAAATTCTTAAAATACGATATTGTAAAAAGAGGCACACCGCGATACTGGAATATAGAGCTCCCATAGTTCGGGTGCATTTAGAGCCTTGCTTTACTTTAAGTGAAGTCCAGAATAACATCCCATGGTATGCTGACTGTACTGTGCTGATGTGAGGACAAAGGGTAGTAGCATGTTGAAGCACAGGGAATTTGAGGTAGCTGTGAGGTGGAGACGCCAGAAATGTAACAAACAGCTTGAGAGGCAGGGTGAGTTACCTCTTAAAATTTCTCTTCCAAAAGGAAGTGTGTGTGTGTGTGTGTGTGTGTGTGTGTGTGTGTTGCACGAGTGTGTGTGTGTTCCAGTCATTCTTTTTCTTCCTGTACTCTTCTCTGCTATTTAAAATTCTAATCACTCTGGCAGCTAGAGGTAGAGGGGAGGAAAAATCATTCTTCCACACTGGAGAAGATAATTTCAAGGTGCTTTAGCTACCAGGAAAAAAAAAAAAGCCCACAGAAATTAGACAAAAGAACCTGGTTGACACCTAAGTGCTAATGAATTGCATTTCCCCAAAATCTATCTAAAAATGTGAAAGCTTAGCAAACAAAACCACTTATATTTATCACGTGTTTAATTCTAAAGTCATGAAATTTAAGTCACACATTTTACTCTCCTAAAGTTAAACTTTTCTGGTAAAAAATGGCCTTATGTGGTTCCTTATCCCAAATGCTATGAGTCACAGCTAAGCACACCCTCATTGGTTCTTGGGTGCCTCTCTTATCCCATACCTCTGTCTCATCATGGAGATGCCCCCTACCTCCCCTCCATCATTTGCAGATTTCCATTCATTCTCATGGCCATCTGGTCATCCCTCCTGTTCTCCCCATACCTGATCCTGAACCCCCACCCCAGACCCCTCCGCCTCCCCTCTCCTTCCCAGTCTCTCCCTCCAACTGTCTCTAATGACTATTTTATTCCCTTTTCTAAGTGATATTTAAATATCCTTGCTTGTACCTTTCTTCTTGTTTAGCTTCTTTGTGTCTGTGGAGTGTAGCATGGGTATCCTGTATTTTGTGTCTAATATCCACTTATAAGTGTGTATATACTTTTGGGACTGAATTACCTCACTTGGGATGATATTCTCACGCTCCATCCATTTGCCCACAAAATTCATGATGTCTTTTTTTTTTATAGCTGAATAGGTGTACCATTGTGTAGATGTACCATATTTTCTTTATCCATTCTTCATTTGAGGGGCATGTGGGTTGTTTCCAGTTTTGGGCTATCACTTATAAAGCTGCTCTGAACATAGTTGAGCAAGTGCACAGTATTTGCAAAAAGAAAGGCATGATGCCTTCTTTAGCACTGTTTCCTTTCTTGAAAGGTAGAACTTGATTTCCCAACTCAAGAGTATTTCATTCATTTGTTTGCTCATTTTCACATTGCCTTTTAAGGCAAAATTCAAGCTATAAATTGGTGGATTTGCTGCAGCCAGGCAGGCACCGCAATGGAGCAAGAGAGAGATTCCAACCCACACACAAAACTTTTGACCCAGAGTTTATCCTGTCTATAAGAAATGAAGGCATAGGAGATGGAACAGAGACTAAGGGGATGGCCAACCAATACCTTACCATCTTGAGACTCACCCCATGCGCAAGCATCAATCAATCTCTGCCTCTATTAATGATACTCTGTTATGGTTATAGACAGGAGTCTAGCATGGCTGTCCTCTGAAAGACTCCACCCAGCAGCTGACTCAGACAGATGCAGAGATCCACAGCCAAACAGTGGGTGGAGCTTGGGTACTCTTACAGAAGAATAGGAGGAAGGATTGCAGGCCCTGGAGGAGATAGGAACTCCACAGGAAGACCAACAGAGTCAACTAACCTGGACTGTTGGGATCTCAGAGACTGAACCACTAACCAGAGAACATACATGGGCTGGACTTGGGTCTCCTGCACATATGTAGTAGATGGACAGCTTGGCTTTCATGTGGGTCCCAAACAACTGGAGCTAGGGGTGAAGAGCACTATCCCGAAAGCTGTTGCCTGTACTTGGGATATGTCCTTCTAGTTGGGCTATCTTGCCTGGCTTCAGTGGGAGAAGATCCATCTAGCCTCACAGAGACTTGATATTCCAGGGTAGGGGATACCCAGAGAACCCCGAACTGCTTAGAAGAGAAGGTGAAGGAAGATGGGGAGAAGGATTGTGGGAGAGGGTGACTGGGAAGGGGACAGTGAGCTGGATGTAAAGTAAAAGAAACCCCACATTCAATGATGATTATAATTGTACAGGTTCATTATTTTTGTTTCATATATTTGCTCATTTTATAGTCCAATATCTAGTGTAAGTCTTCACAAAAGTCAAGCCTTCAATGAATTTCTTTAATAAAATAGTCTATGATCTCTACTCTTGAGTGTTGGTTCACTTTGTAACTTAAGAAAGTAATGAAAATACTCAGTATGTAAGATTTTAACAGTATATGGATATCTAAGAATGGAATGATCTGTTTCTAAGCACTTCCAGCAGTAAGTGTGCCCAGCACTATCTGCTGACAATTCAATAACACATTGGAATGAAATTAATTAAGCAGCTCTGCTTCTTGAACTTGTGAAGTCACACAGGACCACCAATATGTAATTTATTATTGTGCTTACAACAAAATGATTTTGAAGATGTGGTACTTCAAAGAAGAGAGGCAAATAGACATTTAATAGATAGAGATTTATAAATCGTAAAACTAGTGGGTTGAAAATGTATGGACTTCCTTAAATTTCTCTGTACAGTTGTGTGTATGATGGCCTAATGTATTTTTATATATAATTTTGAAAGTTTAACTTTATATTAGGGTATTCAGAGTTCAGGATTCTTAGCAAATACCTGTGCTATCATAAATAAACCCAAATTACATCTGAGCCTGATTTCCTTCTCTGCAACATGAAGCCAGTTGAAGCCAATGATGAGTGCCCTCAAATGGTTGCTATAGATGGTATTATCATATATATATGTGTGTGTGTGTGTGATGCAATATAATAGAGCATATATTATCTATTAGTCTCAAATACAACATTCTGTCTAAGCAAATATCATTAATTGTTAGAATTGATACTGTATACTTGTACAGCTCAAAGCTGTATACTAAAACTGAAAGATACACAAGTAAAGAAGCCAGAGAAATTGACCTCAAGAGTCATTTAATTTACAGATTGCACACAGATAATAAATAGTATGAGAGGCACTGAATGCTCACTAAGCATGGGACTAACTTCCATATTTAAAAAAATCAAGTGTTCCAAATGGATTTAACAATTGCTCTTTCTAACTTTATGAAGAATTGAGTTGGAATTTTGATGGGGATTGCAATGAATCTGTAGATTGCTTTCAGAAAGATGGCCGTTTTTACTAAGCCTGCTAATCCACACGCATAGGAGATCTTTTCATCTTCTGGGGTCTTCTTCTATTTCTTTCTTCAGAGACTTGACATTCTTGTCGTACATATCTTTCACTTGTTTGGTTAGAGTCACAACCAAAATATTTTTTTATTGTTTGTGACTACTGTGAAGGGGGTCAATAGTGATTAAAAACAACAACAACAACAAAAGACAAAATAAACAAACAAACAAATAAATAAAACCCAACTGTGTGGTATTGGTGCACTGACAGGCATGTAGGTCAATGGAATAGAACTGAAGACCCAGAAATGAACCCACACACCTATGGTCACTTGATCTTTGACAAAGGCGCTAAAACTGTCCAGTGGAAAAAAGACAGCATTTTCAACAAATGGTGCTGGTTCAACTGGCAGTCAACAAGTAGAAGAATGCAAACTGATCCATTCTTATCTCCTTGTTCAAAGCTCAAATCCAAGTGGATCAAGGGCCTTCATATAAAATCAGATACACTGAATCTAATAGAAGAGAAAGTGGGGAAGAGCCTGAAGCACCTGGGCACAGGGGAAAAGTTTCTGAACAGAAAACCAATGGCTTATGCTCTAACATCAAGAATTGACAAATGGGACCTCATAAAATTGCAAAGCTTCTGTAAGGCAAAGGAAACTGTCAATAGGACAAAACGTCAACCAACAGATAGATTGTGGGGGGAAATCTTTACCAATTCTACACCTGATAGAGGGCTAATATCCAATATATACAAAGAACTCAAGAAGTTAGATTCCAGAGAACCAAATAACCCTATTAAAAATGGGAAACAGAGCTAAACAAAGAATTCTCAACTAAGGATACTTGAAGGGCTCAGAAACAACTAAAGAAATGTTGAAAATCCTTAGTCATCAGGGAAATGAAAATTAAAACTACCCTGAGATTCCACCTCATACCAATCAGAATAGCTAAAATGAAAAAATCAGGTGACAGCAGATGCTGGTGAGGATGAAAGAAGAACACTCCAATCCTGGTGGGATTGCAAGCTGGTACAACCACTCTGGAAATCAGTCTGGCAGTTCCTCAGAAAATTAGACATAGTACTACCTGAGGATTCAGCAATACCACTCCTGGACATATACCCAGAATATGCTCCAACATGTAATGAGGACACATATTCCACTATGTTCATAGCAGCCATATTTATAATACACAGAAGCTTGAAAGAACCCAGATGTCCCTCAACAGAAGAATGGATACAGAAAATGTGGTTCATTTACACAATGGAGTAATACTCAGCTATTAAAAACAATGACTTCATGAAATTCATTTGCAAATGGATGGAACTTGAAAATATCTGGAGTGAGGTAACTCACTCACAAAAGGACACACATAGTATGCATTAAGTGATATGTGGATATTACCCCCCAAATTTGGAATACCTAAGATTCAATTGACAGACCATGTGAAGCCTAAGAAGAAGGAAGACCAAAGTGTGGATGCTTCTGTGCTTTTTAGAAGGAGGAACAAATTACTCACAGGAGGAAATAAGGAAACAAAGTGTGGAGCAGAGACTGAAGGAAAGGCTATCCTGAGACTGCACCACCTCGTGGTCTATCCTGTATACAGCCACCAAACTTGGACACTATTGTGGATGCTGGGAAGTGGTTGCTGACAGGAGCCTGATATGGCTGTCTCCTGAGAGGCTCTGCCAGAGCCTGACAAATACAGAGATGGATGCTGTCAGCCAACCATTGGACTGAGCCTGGGGTCCCCAGTAGAGGAGTTGGAGAAGGGACTGAGGAGATGAGGGGGTTTGCAGCCCCATGAAGGGAGCAACAGTGTCAATTGGCCAGACTCCTCGGAGAGACCCATAGTGCTGGCCGCATACATAGCAAAGGATGGCCTTGTTGGACATCAGTGGGAGCAGAGGGCCTTGGGCCTGGGGGTGTTCGATGCCTCAGTGTAGGAGAGTGCCAGGATGGAAGGACAGGAGTGGGTGGGTGGGGGAGCACCATCTTAGAGGCAGGGGAGGGGGAAAGGGATAGAGGGTTTCTGAAGGGGAGACTTGGAAAGGGGCAAACATCTGAAATGCAAATAAAGAAAAAAATCCAATAAAAAAAGAAAAGGAAAAAAATTTAAAACAATCAAGAATTTGTGTTATTGTTTTGATTTCACAAATATTCTCAGAGTTGATTTTAATACTACCCAGGAGTCCAACATGACCATCTTTTTATGTCATCTCAGTAAGTGTATCAAACAACCTATAACCAAGCAATTCAAACATTTACAGATGTTTCATAATGGTTGCTGCTCACCAATAAAGGATTATTTGAACATCAAGAGACTATCTTGGAAAGACAGAGCCTCACATTTTGTTATCTGCCTTGGTGTCAGCTCAGAGTGTTAACAACAAGATCTCTTGGAATCATATTGGTGGTCCAATAAAATATCACTGATACCAATCTTGGGCTGAGGGAAGGCTTTGCTAGAGTTCTCAAATTTATTAAGAATGGTAAAAATGTATTTATGTTGGTTTCAAATATACTTTTAGCTAATATAAACATGGAAATATGATTATTCACACATATAACCCTCTTAATAAATTATATTTTAAAAAAGTAGAGAGTCTACCAGAATAACTATTTACTCTTAACTGTCTATAAATCTAGCACTATATCCAGAGTAATGAACACTGATTAATTTGATTGGTACCATGACTTGGCTCAAAGACAAAGGCTTTGACCTTAGTTCTATCTTCCTCTCTTTTACCATTGATTGTTTGCCTAGTTGTATTTCTAACTCTATACATTAATTCATCTATCTACTGAAAGGGAAGTATTCACTCATATGCTTACAAAGATAATGTCAAGATTGTACATTTTTTAACACCTTCTCTTCACTGGGCCAGTGACAGTTTTCTTACATAATGTGTATTGAAAAGAACTACTGGGGCTGGAGACTTGGCTCAACAGTTAAAAGCATTGCATTGGCTGCTTCTTCAGAAGACTCCGGTTCAGTTCCCAGCATCCACATGGCTGCACACAACTATCTATAAATCCTTTTCCAAGTGTATCTGGCATCCTCTTCTGTACAACCTTGGTGCACATAACACCCTCAAGCTCACATCTGTGCACCATGTGGCTTGGGTAGGGAATAGGCTGAGATGACCATGATTGGGGACCTTGAAGACCTGGGTGTGCAGATCACACTTGAGATGACACCTGTCCAGAGTCATAATGCACAAGCAGGTCAGATCATTCCTGAGACCACTCTTGAGACAACCCCAGACACTCAGAGATCCTGGGTGCCATTAAGAAGAGCAAGAAAATGGTGGCAAAATAGAAGAGAAAAAGGAAAAGAAAGATGTAGGCACAATGAACAGAGACAAACCTCTGGAAACTTGAGTGTAGCGAGAAACAGCCTGATATAAGTAGTCGATGGTGTCCCCTGGGACTACGGTGAGGTCCTGGCCTATGATGGCACCAGAGGCCACATCTGGGTCCAGGGTCCTGCAGCAGCAGGGTTCTGTTGTGACCAAAGACCAGGTGAACACACCTGATCTGGGTTGCTTCTCTGGGGCATGTTGATTTCTGATGGCTGACCCGAACTGGCCCAACCCCTCACCTGGACATCCTGAGAGAGCTGATCCCAGGGATATGACAACAGAAGAGCTATCCCTGCCCCTTTTCAGTTGCAGCACTCAGGAAAGTGGGCCTTGAACCTTGCCTGGGAAGCATAATAGGGTGACTCTCATGGTGATTGTGCGGGCAGGCTACCTCAAGGAAGTGAACATGGGAGAACTAGCCCTGCCACTTTTCTGTGCAGTAACATGGGCAAGGGAAAGATGATGATCCCTCTTACCCCTTTGCGACCTAGGGAAGTCAGGAGATGTGGCCTTGAGCTTATCAGAATGGGAAAGCTGGCCCTGCCTTCACCTGCTGGAGGACGAGGGAAGCAGACCCTGCAACCTTTCCAGGGTAACACATTAGTGATGGCTTTGGATGTAGGGATTGTGGGTGGGCAGGCCCCAAGGGTATGAGTGTGGGAGAGTGGCTCTGCTTCTTGTCTGTTCTGAGATGGTATCAGTGAGAGGCACAGAGAGATCTCCTCCCCTCTCTTTTGCTCTCACTGCCAGTGAAGGAGGGGAAATTTGACCTAGACAGGGTCATGAGACCAGGAGGGCTCTACTTGCCCCTCATATGCTAAAGCATTAGGGAAAACAGGCCCTGCTCCTCACCTGGGCAGCACAGTAGAGCTGACCCTGATGGAGGGGGCATGGGTGATTCAGCCCTGAGGATGTCAGTATGGGTCAGCTGGCCTTGCTACTTGTCCGCTGTATGACTATATAGAGAAGGAGAGATTCCCCCTTACCGCATCTCCCCCCCCCCCCCAATACACACATACCTCTTGCCACAAATGGCAGGCAGGAGAGCTGGTCCCAGAACTTTGGAGTAGGAGAGCTAGCCCTTCTCCTCATCTGCTGCAGCAGTTAGAAGAGCAGGCTCTGCCTCTCGCCTGGTAGTACAGTAGAGTTAGGCCTGAATGTGGGGATTGCTGGTGATCTGGCCCCAGGGCCATGAATGTGGGAGACCCAGATCTGCCTCTTACCTGCTAGGTGGTGTCCTAGAGGAGGAAGAAGTGCCCTCATCTCTTGCCATCAATGGCAAGCAGTAGAGCTGGTCCCAGGGTAATGAGAGGGGGAGAACTAGCTATGTCCTCTACCAGCTGCAACATTGCCTGAGTATCAGGAAGGAGCTAGCCATGGTAGTGAGGTCAACTGTAAGCTGGCCTCAAGGGTGTGAAAGGAGGAGAGCCAGAGGGATAATCAGTTCAGATGCCTCATAGACCCAGAACCAGGGCTTTGAATTGGCCCACCCCAACATCTACCTTATAGATGAACTGCTGGAGTCCATGAAGGGAGATTCCTATAGATCCAGAGCCACACTATTAATAAAGTAGCAGAAGCTAGAGGCCTTGTACCAGACAAATAAGTTATTGCAATCAATATCTGCAAGCAAATAAGTGTGGACAAAAGGGTGTACTGTGCAGTACATTGTGACACTACAGCTTCCACAACGAGATTGCTTTTCTATGTTGTCGGGAGGTTGCAAGGGTAAAGGGTTCGTATGCGGGAATGGGGTAGGAATGCGGGGCCGGGGAGATGAATGAGACTGAGCTGCGTGATGGGAAATTCACAAAGAACTAAATATTTTATTTTAAAATGTGATAAATTTAAATTCGTGGTGATAAGAACCAAGAATGTAAAAGAGACTTTCTGAATTATAAAATAAAACATAAAAATAGCCTTTACTGTCAAGAGCAAAATCTTGGTGCTTAGAAACATGAAGTTTATAAAAGGTAAAGATAAAATGATAAAGAAGAGGGATGTGCCTCTTAAGAATACTCTTTCCCTTCTCCCCAAATGAGGCATAGATGAGCAAACCCCTAGACAATTTCCTAGATAATTACCACAACAAGTAGATGATTAACCTGGTGAGAATTATTGTTTTTAATGGGTAAGATTAATATTCCATTCTGACTGTGATAGAAAATAGAGCTCTGCCTTCCCTCTGTAATCTAGATCTTAGCACTTATTTCCTAGCTGAATTACAGCAAAATAAAGTTGATTTTTAATATCTGAGTTGAAGCTGTAAATTTGGAGTCATTCATATTTATATTGTCAATGTTGACAAATTATTAATATGAAACAAGCTGTTTTGTTTCCATCAGAATCTCAACTAGAAAACTTGTATATATATATATATTTGTGTGTGTATGTAAAACATGATATATTTGTATAATATATAATTATATATATATATATTAGTATTTTTTGTTTTTAGGCAGAGTATAATTTTTATCCATACCACACAAAATGTTCTATAACAAAAATGTGTATAAGTTATTTGGCAAGTCACACCACGTTTCAATCATGTTTAAATTTAAACACTAGTTTAAAGCCACTAGTTATTTTCTCCTTCAAATAACAGCAAATTTTTAAGCAGACTTTTTTAGACTTGACTGGCATTTTGAATTTATTCTACCCATTTGTCTCCATTATCACCACCCAACTCCCTGACAATTACATAATATATTCTCTTTAGTACCATTTTCAATGCCATTGTTGAACCAGGCTCAGTAAAACTTATATTGGAACAAAAAGAAAACTATGGCTGAAATTGTCTGCTGAAGTGAAATATGGGAGGGGTTCAGGGAATGGTCAAGACAAAGAGCGATAAATAAAGATAGTAAAAGGATGCTTCTAGAACAATGATCAGAGAAAATCATTATTAGATATCCTGAAAGCCTTGTGGAAATCTACCTCTTATTCACACATCCAATCCTACATTCAACATCTTATTCTTAGACGAGGGCAATATTTTTTTGAAGTTGACTCCCTGGCAGAGAGGGGCCTAGAAGAAGTGTTGAGCACAGGACCTCAAGTGAGGCCTAAAGTCGTGAAATAAACAGAAGACAAGGGAAAGAAAACCAATTCTATCTAAAACCAAACAGACTCAATTTTACCATTCAGAGGGATTTTGGGGGGATACTGGGGGGGGTGGGAGAAGGGCCTGCTTGCTTCAGAACTCCAAATTTTGCAGTTAAGTGTAACAATCAAATTACACACCTATAAATGCTTGCAGATAGCCAGCATGATTATGGCAAAGGAATCTGCAAGAAGTGAACAGCAGAGAAGTTCTATACCAGAAGCCCATACTCATCCACCTTACATTTCTTTCATGAGTGTGAACTTGGTTGTATATTAGGTTTTTTTGTAAGAAATCAGCAGCATGAAAGATAAACCCCAACATAAACAACAGTACAGAATTACTTCTCAGCAAACATCTAATTCAAAAAACCAATTCAGTCAAAAATGCTAAATAAATATGGGGGAGATATGCCATTCAAAGATAAATAGAAGAACTTACACATAAAAAAGGAAGTCAATAAATAAGAAGATGTCTTAGAAAACAAACATATTATGGGAAATATAATTCAGTAAGACTGCACGAAGAAGTTTAATACCGCAAAAATTAATAATGAATAAAATGAAGTCAAGGGAATCTCCAAATACTGAGATGATAAAAAAATAGACCACAAGTGCTGGCATCCCTGAAATATTAATTCTAGATGGAAAAAAAAATCCAGTAAGCTAAGAGGAGTTATAATTAAAGGGGGGAAAATGAGTATTTATCCAAGACAAAGAAGCTCATGAGCCTATAATTAAAAAGCCCCAACTGAGTGAGTTAGCAAAATTCATAACAGAACAAAAGCTTAACATATCCTGAAACCTTTTAGAATTTCATGTATGTATGCTAAATCCTTTTATAAAAGTAAGAACAAGAAGTGCAATTTACACCCAAGAAGTATTGATGGTGATTTCACTTGTTTCTTATATAACATGATATGTAGGGAATAAAAAGCTATCCCAGGATAATTTCAATGCATATATTTTCTTTTTCTCTATCCGATGTGAATAATTTCCCTGATTCTAACACCTTATAATTTACTGTCTTTGTTCTAGAGTTGAATGTAGATTCTTATTTTCTAGTTCCTTTCAATGTGCTATGGTTTGACTCTAAAAATGTCCCACAAAGGCTCCTGTGGATATGGCTTGTTTTGTCAACTGATAGGATTTTGAGAAGTAGCTGGATTATGCCAGCTCATACTTCATAAATAGATTAGTTTACTGATGAATTCATAATTTGTGGGCTGAAGAGATGGGGCCTGGTTGGAAGAATTCAGGTGCTGAGGAATCAACTCTAGCCTGCCCTGCTATCTGCTGTCTGTCTGTTTTCTGCCATCATGAATACACCAATTTGGTCTTCAGTGTCTTCCTAGACCATGATGTTGTGCATCACCAAGTGACCATGGACTGAGCAGTGTAAATCCGTGAGCCAGCACACGTCCTCCTTGCTCTTAAATCCTTTCTTTTGAGTCCCTTTTGTGAAGTTTTTTTTTATTTTTTATTTTTTTTACATATATGAGCATTCTGCCTGTGTGTATGTAAATGCACCACATGTGTACAGTATCTGTGAAGGTCAGAAAAGGTCATCAGATTCCCTGGAACTGGAGTAACAGGTGTAAACAGGCTTGTGGATGCTAGCTACCAAACCCAGCTATTTTTAGTTGCGTTTTAAATTGCTGTGGCAAACATCATGGCCAAGGCAACTCATAAAGCAATTAATGTGGCTCACAGTTTCAGAGGGTTAGAGTTTGTGATCATCATGGTAAGAAGCATGGTAGAAGGCAGGCATGGTGATAGAGAGATGGAGAGCTAAGAGTTCAGTCCTTATCTACAAGTGTGAAGCAAGAAAAGATAGGAATAGCATGGCCTTTTTAAAACTCAAAGCACACTCCCAGTGACAAGCCTCCACCAACAATGCCACACCCCCTAATCCTTCCCATACAGTTCCACCAGCTGGGGCCCACATAAGTATTATGTAGATGAGCCTATGTGAACCATTCTCAAACCACCACATCAGGACCTCTGTAAGAACAGCAGATATTCATACCCACTAAGCTATTTCTCCAGCTCCTCTTTCAGATATTATGTTTCACAGATTAAAATCTAACAACAGAAGGTACAAAGTCAGATGCCTTTTTAAAAATGTTCACAAGTATAATTTTCCCTGTTTAGCACTGCTTTCAGTATAGCCCATGAACTTTGGCATGTTGCATTTTAATTTTTTGAGTCTTAAAATGTATTAGTTAGAATTTCCCTTATGATTTCTTTGAATCACTGCTTATTTAAGAATGTCTGTCTTCTGCATATTTGTCGCTCTTCCAAATTTAATTTAGGTGCATTTTAATTTAGTTTCACTGTAATAGAAAAGTTCTACATATTATTTCAAACTTTTTAACATGTCAAAATTTACCTTGTAACGTAACAAAAATTCTATCCTGTAGAATGTCCATGTGTATTTTATGTTGATGGGTGACATATTCTGTATGTATCTTGGTCCAACTATGTCACAGTGGGCTTTTTAGGTGTGTGTGTGTGTGTGTGTGTGTGTGTGTTTATGTGTGTGAATGCCACATTTATGTGGGTACCCACAGAGTCCAAAAGAAAGTGTCTGATTCTTTGGAGTTGGAGTTACAAGTGGTTGTGTGGTGTCCCGTTTGGGTGATAGTTATGGACTCAGGTCCTCTGTAAGATTTCCAAGTGATCTTAACTGGTGAGTTACCTTCCCAGGCCCATTATACTGATTTCAAGCCCTTCGTTTACTTACAGACCTTATGTCAACCTGCTCTTTACAGCATTAAAAGTAGAGTGTAGTAAAGCTTTTCCTGTTATCATAGATGCAACTATTTATTTATTTATTTATTTATTTATTTATTTATTTATTTATGTTTCTTCTCTCAATTCTAGCAATGCCCATTTCATATGTATGCTGTACCCATAATTATCGTATTTTCCTGGTGAAATGTACCATTTATTATCATCGAATTTCTCGTAATGATTTTTACAATAGTCTTTGAGCTTGTGTCTCTTTTGACTGATTGAGAAGGATCATTCCACATTCTGGCTACTGTTTCCACACAATCCTTTCATCAAATCTATCTATGTCCTTAAATCTAGCACACGTCTTCTATAAAGAACATATAGCTATATTCGTTCTTTATATCCGTTCACGCAGTCTCTTTTATTTGGAGAATTTAATGCCTTCACATAACATAACTGTTGAGAGAGAAACTTACCTTTGTCACATTGTTTTCTGTGTGTTTTGGTTGCCTATCTTTGCTCCTAAATCTGCATTCTTTCTTGTTTACTTGATTCTCTTTAGTGACATAATTTGATTCTCTCATTTCATCCTATAGATATATCCTATAAATATTTTGGTTCTGGTTGTGGAGTTTACACAAAACTGCTTAAGTTGCAACTATTTGAAACAGATACCATTTAACTTAAGGTTTATATAGAACTCACTCTTTCTGGGTCAGTGTTGGGCATGTGTCCCCTATGGGCTACTATGTGTGTTTTCTTTCTAGTTTCATTATTCATTACGTAAGAGCTGCCTTTAAAAGTTAATACCCTGATCTTGAAATGTTAAATGCTCCATTGTGCTTTTCTGCCTTTAACCTCTAGCTCCAAGGTCTCTGCAAGTCTGTAGTCACCCTTCACTTTTTCCATGCTATACCATGTCTCCCCCTCATATAAGGGATATCATGAGTCATAATGTAATAGATTATATACTTGTTGACATAAACAACACAATTCTTCGTTTCTTATCTATTAACTCCTTAAAATTTAAAAACAGAATAATGAAATAGCTATATGGGTTTCTATATTTCCCATATGTTAATCTTTACTAGAGAATTTTTACTAGAATATTTTTCTGTGGCTTCCAGTTACTGTCTAACAGTGTCCTGGTTAAACCTAGACTAGAGTATTTTAAAACAAAAAAGACTTCAGTTGAAAAAACTGTCTCTACTACATTGGCCCTGTGGGGCATTTTCTTAGTTGATGATTAATGTGGGAGGGCCCAACACTGTATGGGAGGTCCCACACCTAGGGAGGTGGTCCTGAGTGGTATAAGAAATCAGGCTGATGGGAGCAAGCAAGTAAGCAGTGCTCCTCCATGGTCTCTGCTTCAGTTCCTGCCTCCAGGTTCCTGCCTTGCGTTTTTTGCACAGACTTCTCTCAGTGATGGGGTGCGACCTGATTGTTGTATGCTGAAATAATGCTTTTTCTCAACAAAGTGTTTTATCACAACAATAGAAACCCCAATGAAGGCAAACATTTTTCCATTCTCACTTAAAGTTTTACCTTAACACTTCTCAAGGCAGGTCTCCTAATGCTTGATTTTTGACAAGCTGATATTAATGTGTATCATTGTAGGGCTGTAGATTTATCTACATGACATTGATGTTTTCAAAATTGTAAGGATTCAGACATCATTGTTTTTCAGACACCTCTTCTCCCTTCTCTTCTTGTGTCTCCTGTAATTCATTGATTGGTCTGCTTGATGGTGGCCCATGAGTCTATTAGATTCTATGTATATTCTTTTGTTATTGCCATATCACTTGTCTTCAAGTTCAGCTCTGCTTCTGCACACTAATATCTACTGTTCGACTCCTAAACTGAACATTCTAACCAATTCAATTGTTCATCTCTAAAACTACTGTTTAGACCTTTTTAATAAAACATGAGATTTTCTTTTGTTTTGTTTCCTTTATCTTTGGTTCCCTTGCTTCTATTATCTATCTATTTATCTATTTGTCTATCTATCTCTCTATAGATCTGTCAGTCTGTACCTGTATCATCTCATCTATATCTGTATCTATCCCTATCTATCTATCTATCTATCTATCTATCTATCTATCTATCTATCTATCTACTTACTTCTTTGCTTCTTTATTTTTGTATGCTTTGTTCTATTTTTTTTCATACTTGATCTTTTAATTGATTGATTGAAAAAGATGTTTCCCAGTTTTTGCAGTCTGACTCTGCATAGGGTACAACCAGCCTGGCATGAAGGCTTTTGGTCTTCTTGGGTCAGTGTTGGGTATATGTCTCCCATGGGCTAGTGTGTGTGTGTGTGTGTGTGTGTGTGTGTGTGTGTGTGTGTTTCTTTCTGGATTCTCTAAATACAGGACTGCCTTTAAAAGTTAATTCCCTAAAGAGTCTCTCCCACCTGTTCTTGGAATGTTAAATGCACACACATACACACACACACACACACACATATGCCCAAGGTGCCTGTGCTTGTGAGTGTGCTGTCACCCTGGGGTATCCCCATGCTCCTGCATGTGCCACTGTGCTGCGGCTTCCAATCTGAGGTTCACACTAGGCCATCTCTGTCTGAGCGCTGCACCATGTGATTCAGAATTCAGTCTGTCAGCCTCTCACAGAAAGGTCAAAAACTACAAGCAGATGCCAGTGTTACCTTTCCGTATCATGCTGTGGGAGAGGGTCAGGCAGCTGATGAGAAACCAGGATATCTCCCATCCCTTAGAGTGTGCCTGTTTCTTCATTGGTTGATTGGTTAGTTGTTATGGATTCCCTTCTCAAGATTCCACACAGCTTGTATTTATTTGTAGGTATTTACTTGATTAAGTGAGAGAAAGAGCTTGAAGCTTTCCATACTGACTTTCGGGCAGACCCCATGAAAGTGACTCTTATCTTAATATTTAATCTAACATTAAGTTGGGGAATTAAGATGCAAGTTTCCTTTGGACATCCAAAGATTAGTAAATCTCTCATGCATAAATCTCCTGAAAAACGTGAAAATCCTGCAACAAAAAGTAACAATAGTTTGGTTAAGAGATGTCAAAGAGTATTGAACATTAAATCCTAAAACCTGGCCATCTTTAAAAATATTGGTAAGTAAAGAAAATCAGCAATTTAGGATGAAAAGTCCAAGAAAATTCTGGTATAATAGTTGGTTCAAAACAAAACTCAGGAAAATATAAAGAAGTGATAGCTTGTTCTTGTATTATTCTACAGAAAGTAAAAAATACTACTCTTAAGTATTGATAACATATTAGAGGTATATTCACCTAGAAGACCATGTGGGTAGGATTAGATGACTTAAATTAAGTAGGACAAATCCTAATAGCAACATGAAACACCAACCAACAAAATGTTAATGAATTACAGATAACCTTACAGATGGAGAAGGAATAGAGATGAGATGGTCATTAGAGTTAGTAAGAGAATACACTTCAGCCTTCCTAGACAATAACTGTGTAGTGATCACATTTTACTGTGCCAATATCTGCCTAGCGATTTCACTCTTAGAAAATAATAGGTGATGTTCTACATAAAGAGAGACGTTTTCTATTTTCTAATAAAAAAAAAAGAGAACTTTGAGTGTTCATTAAGTAAATTATAAATTTTATAAGCATATACTGTGAAGTAGAATGCATCAGTTCGACAAACAAGGCTGATTTGCAAAGCAACCTTCATACACATTAAAAGCACAGATGAAAAAGAAACATTATGGTACATTATGTTAATAAATTACATATTTACACATGTCTAATTTTTACCATCGTGAATCAGAGATTATACTCATTAGAACATGTGTTTCTGTTTTATCTGAATGCATTTAATATCTCTGATATTAAATAAATGAATGCATGTTTAATTAAATAAATTTTAAAATAATCCAACTATCTAGCTATGGAGATAATTCACATCTCTTATTAATAAGGCTGCAAGAAGCTAGCTACCTTTGTGTTTTGTTGGTATTTTCTCTCCCTCTTCCTCTCCCTCTCCCTCTCCCCTGTCCCCTCTCCCCCTCCCCCCTTCCTCTCCCCCCTCCCCCTCCCTCTCCCTCTCCCTCTCCCTCTCTGTAAATGCATGTGACATGCTGAGTATTTGCAGGTCAGAGAGCAACACTGAGTCAGTCATTGCCTTCCACCTAGTTTGAAGCTGTGTTTCTCTGTTGCTTCTCACTACCAGGCTAAGTGACCTGAAAATATCCAGGGACATTTTACGTCTGTCTTCCATATTACTATAAGAGCAATGGTATTACAGATGGGCATGCTACCATGCCTGGCTTTTATATGGGTTCTGAGATCCAAACACAGGTCCTCATGCTTCTATGCCAACTGTGTTACCACTGACTCATCTCTCCAGGCCACTAACTACCATTTAAAAATCTAAATACTTATGTTTAGGCTTTGCACAGACCCAACATAAACTAGCCCCCAGGACCAACCATGATGTTAAACAGGGACTAGGAGAAATGGGGGGATGAATTTGCTCTATTACAGAAAAAAGAAAAGGAGTAAAAACTCCAAGTACTAAGCCGAATTAACAGAAGTATCAAATGATTAATAATTATTTATTTTTTTAAATTTAGATAATGGCATAATTATATCATTTCCAAAATTATTTATTATTAGTTTTAAAAATTGGAAATGATAACATAATTGTATCATTTCCTCCTTCCATTTCCTCCCTTAAAACTCTCCATATATCCTTTTTTGCTCTCTTTCAAGTCGGTGGCCTCCTTATTATTAGTTGTTATTACTTACATTCATATGCAAGCACATATAAATAAAACCTGCTCAGTCTATATAATATGACTTGCATGTATGTTTCCAGGGCTGACCATTTGCTACTGGATGAGCATTCTCCTTTGGGAAGAGCATTTTTCCTCTGTCAGCATTCTTTAGCTTCCTGGAGTTATTTGTGTGGTGTGGATGCTTCAGGGGTGTCCCCTTTTCGTGTTAGCATCGTGATTGGTGCCCCCCTTGTTCAGATCAGGTTTGGGCAGCCATGTTTGTCTTTGTGTGTGTGTGTGTGTGCTTATTAATTTTTTTAATTAGGTATTTTCTTCATTTACATTACTGGTGCTATCCCAAAAGTCCCCCATACCCTCCCACCCCACTCCCCTACTCACCCACTCCCACTTCTTGGCCCTGGCGTTCCCCTATACTGAAGCATATAAAGTTTGCACGACCAATGGGCCTCTCTTTACTGATGGCCTAGCAGCTAGAGACACTAGTTCCAGGGGGTACTGGTTAGTTCATATTGTTGTTCCACCTATAGGGGTGCAGATCCCTTTAGCTCCTTAGGTACTTTCTCTAGCTCCTCCATTGGGGGCCCTGTGATCCATTCAATAGCTAACTTTGAGTATCCACTTCTGTGTTTGCTAGGCCCCAGCATTGTCTCGCAAGAGACAGCTATATCTGGGTCCTTTCAGCAAAATCTTGATAGTGTATGCCATGGTGTCAGCGTTTGGAAGCTGATTATGGGATGGATGCCTGGATATGGCAGTCTTTAGATGGTCCATCCTTTCATCACAGCTCCAAATTTTATCTCTGTAACTCTTTCCATGGGTGTTTTGTTCCCAATTCTAAGAAGGGGCACAGAGTCCACACTTTGGTCTTCGTTCTTCTTGAGTTTCATGCGGTTAACAAATTGTATATTATATCTTGGGTATCCTAAGTTTTGGGGCTAATATCCACTTATCAGTGAGTACATATTGTGTGAGTTCCTTTGTGATTGTGTTACCTCACTCAGGATGATGCCCTCCAGGTCCATCCATTTGCCTAGGAATTTCATAAATTCATTCCTTTTAATAGCTGAGTAGTATTCCATTGTGTAAATGTACCACATTTTCTGTATCCATTCCTCTGTTGAGGGGCATCTGGGTTCTTTCCAGCTTCTGGCTATTATAAATAAGGCTGCTATGAACATAGTGGAGCATGTGTCCTTCTTACGGGTTGGGACATCTTCTGGATATATGCCCAGGAGAGGTATTGCTGAATCCTCTGGTAGTACTATGTCCAATTTTCTGAGGAAACGCCAAACTGATTTCCAGAGTGGTTGTACAAGCTTGCAATCCCACCAACAATGGAGGAGTGTTCCTCTTTCTCCACATCCTTGCCAGCATCTGCTGTCACCTGAATTTTTGATCTTAGCCATTCTGACTGGTGTGAGGTAGAATCTCAGGGTTGTTTTGATTTGCATTTCCCTGATGATTAAGGATGTTGAACATTTTTTCAGGTGCTTCTCTGCCGTTCGGTATTCCTCAGGTGAGAATTCTTTGTTCAGTTCTGAGCCCCATTTTTTAATGGGGTTATTTGATTTTCTGGAGTTCACCTTCTCGAGTTCTTTATATATATATTGGATATTAGTCCCCTATCTGATTTAGGATAGGTAAAGATCCTTTCCCAATCTGTTGGTAGTCTTTTTGTCTTATTGACTGTGTCTTTTGCCTTGCAGAAGCTTTGCAACTTTATGAGGTCCCATTTATCGATTCTCGATCTTACAGCACAAGCCTTTGCTGTTCTATTCAGGAATTTTTCCCCTGTACCCATATATTGGAGGATTTTCCCTACTTTATCCTCTATAAGTTTCAGTGTCTCTGGTTTTATGTGGAGTTCCTTAATCCACTTAGGTTTGACCTTAGTACAAGGAGATAGGAATGGATCAATTCGCATTCTTCTACATGATAACCGCCAGTTGTGCCAGCACCATTTGTTGAAAATGCTGTCTTTTTTCCACTGGATGTTTTTAGCTCCCATGTCAAAGATCAAGAGACCATAGGTGTGTGGGTTCATCTCAGGGTCTTCAATTCTGTTCCATTCGTCTACTTGTCTGTCTTTATACCAGTACCATGCAGTTTTTGTCACAATTGCTCTGTAGTACTGCTTTAGGTCAGGCATGGTGATTCCACCAGAGGTTCTTTTATCCTTGAGAAGGGTTTTTGCTATCCTAGGTTTTTTGTTGTTCCAGATGAATTTGCAGATTGCCCTTTCTAATTCATTGAAGAATTGAGTTGGAATTTTGATAGGGATTGCATTGAATCTGTAGATTGCTTTTGGTAAGATAGCCATTTTTACTATGTTGATCCTGCCAATCCATGAGCATGGGAGGTCTTTCCATCTTCTGAGATCTTCTCTAATTTCTTTCTTCAGAGACTTGAAGTCTTGTCATACAGATCTTTCACTTCCTTAGTTAGAGTCACGCCAAGGTATTTTATATTGTTTGTGACTATTGAGAAGGGTGTTGTTTCCCTAATTTCCTTCTCAGCCTGTTTATCCTTTGTGTACAGAAAGGCCATTGACTTGCTTGAGTTAATTTTATATCCAGCTACTTCACTGAAGCTGTTTATAAGGCTTAGGAGTTCTCTGGTGGAAATTTTAGCGTCACTTATGTATACTATCATATCATCTGCAAAGAGTGATATTTTGACTTCTTCTTTTCCAATTTGTATCCCCTTGATCTCCTTTTGTTGTCTAATTGCTCTGGCTAGGACTTCAAGTACAATGTTGAATAGGTAGGGAGAGAGTGGACAGCCTTTTCTAGTCCCTGATTTTAGTGGGATTTCTTCCAGCTTCTCACCATTTACTTTGATGTTGGCTACTGGTTTGCTGTATATTGCTTTTATCATGGTTAGGTATGGGCCTTGAATTCCTGATCTTTCTAAGACTTTTATCATGAAGGGGTGTTGGATTTTGTCAAAGGCTTTCTCAGCATCTAACAAGATGATCATGTAGTTTTTGTCTTTGAGTTTGATTATATACTGGATTACATTGATGGATTTCCATATATTGAACCATCCTTGCATCCCTGGGATGAAACCTACTTGGTCAGGATGGATGATTGTTTTGATGTGTTCTTGGATTCGGTTAGGGAGAACTTTATTGATGATTTTTACATCGATATTCATAAGGGAAATTGGTCTGATGTTCTCTATCTTTGTTGGGTCTTTTTGTGGTTTAGGTATCAGAGTAATTGTGGCTTCATAGAATGAGGTGGGTAGAGTACCTTCTGTTTCTATTTTGTGGAATAGTTTGTGAAGAACTGGAATTAGATCTTCTTTGAAGGTCTGATAGAACTCTGCACTAAACCCATCTGGTCCTGGGCTTTTTTTGGTTGGGAGACTATTAATGACTGCTTCTATTTCTTTAGGGTCTATAGAACTGTTTAGATCATTAACCTGATCCTGGTTTAACTTTAGTACCTGGTATCTGTCTAGAAATTTTTCATTTCATCCAGGTTTTCCAGTTTTGTTGAGTATAGCCTTTTGTAGAAGGATCTGATGGTGTTTTAGATTTCTTTTTTTTTTTTAATTTTTAATATTTTTATTACATATTTTCCTCAATTACATTTCTAATGCTATCCCAAAAGTCCCCCATAGCGCCCCCCACTTCCCTACCCACCCATTCCCATTCTTTTGGCCCTGGCATTCCCCTATATTGGGGCATATAAAGTTTGCAAGTCCAATGGGCCTCTCTTTCCATTGATGGCTGACTAGGCCATCTTTCGATACATATGCAGCTAGAGACAAGAGATCCGGGGTTCTAGTTAGTACATCATGTTGTTCCAACAATAGGGTTGCAGATCTCTTTAGCTCCTTGGGTACTTACTCTAGCTTCTCCATTGGGAGCCCTGTGATACATCCAATAGCTGACTGTGAACATCCACTCCTGTGTTTGCTAGGCCCCAGCATCGTCTCACAAGAGACAGCTATATTTGGGTCCTTTCAGCAAAATCTTGCTAGTGTATGCAATGGTGTCAGCTTTTAGAAGTTGATTATGGGATGGATCCCTGGGTACTGCAGTCTCTAAATGGTCCATCCTTTCATCACCGCTACGAACTTTGTCTCTGTAACTCCTTCCCTGGGTGTTTTGTTCCCAATTCTGAGAAGGTGCACAGTGTCCACACTTTGGTCTTCATTCTTCTTGAGTTTCATGCGTTTAGCAAATTGTATCTTAAATCTTGGGTATCCTAAGTTTTGGGCTAATATCCACTTATCAGTGAATACATATTGTGTGAGTTCTTTTGTGATTGTGTTACTTCACTCAAGATGATGCCCTCCAGGTCCATCCATTTGGCTAGGAATTTCATAAATTCATTCTTTTTAATAGCTGAGTAGTACTCCATTGTGTAAATGTACCATAATTTCTGTATCCATTCCTCTGTTGAGGGAAATCTGGGTTCTTTCCAGCTTCTGGCTATTATAAATAGGGCTGCTATGAACATAGTGGAACATGTGTCCTTTTTACCGGTTGGGACATCTTCTGGATATATGCCCAGGAGAGGTATTGCTGGATCCTCCGGTAGTACTATGTCCAATTTTCTGAGGAACCGCCAGACTGATTTCCAGAGTGGTTGTACAAGCTTGCAATCCCACCAACAATGGAGGAGTGTTCCTCTTTCTCCACATCCTCGCCAGCAACTGCTGTCACCTGAATTTTTGATCTTAGCCATTCTGACTGGTGTGAGGTGGAATCTCAGGGTTGTTTTGATTTGCATTTCCCTGATGATTAAGGATGTTGAACATTTTTTCAGGTGTTTCTCTGCCATTCGGTATTCCTCAGGCGAGAATTCTTTGTTCAGTTCTGAGCCCCATTTTTTAATGGGGTTATTTGACTTTCTGGAGTCCACCTTCTTGAGTTCTTTATATATATTGGATATTAGTCCCTTATCTGATTTAGGATAGGTGAAGATCCTTTCCCAATCTGTTGGTGGTTTTTTTGTCTTATTGATGGTGTCTTTGGCCTTGCAGAAGCTTTGTAGTTTCATGAGGTCCCACTTGTCAATTCTCGATCTTACAGCACAAGCCATTACTGTTCTATTCAGGAATTTTTCCCCTGTGCCCATATCTTCAAGGCTTTTCCCCACTTTCTCCTCTATAAGTTTCAGTGTCTCTGGTTTTATGTGAAGATCCTTGATCCACTTAGACTTGACCTTAGTACAAGGAGATAGGAATGGATCGATTCGCATTCTTCTACATGTTAACAACCAGTTGTGCCAGCACCATTTGTTGAAAATGCTGTCTTTCTTCCACTGGATGTTTTTAGCTCCCTTGTCGAAGATCAAGTGACCGTAGGTGTGTGGGTTCATTTCTGGGTCTTCAATTCTATTCCATTGGTCTATTTGTCTGTCACTATACCAGTACCATGCAGTTTTTATCACAATTGCTCTGTAGTAGAGCTTTAGGTCCGGCATGGTGATTCCACCAGAGGTTCTTTTATCCTTGAGAAGAGTTTTTGCTATCCTAGGTTTTTTGTTATTCCAGATGAATTTGCAGATTGCACTTTCTAATTCGTTGAAGAATTGAGTTGGAATTTTGATGGGGATTGCATTGAATCTGTAGATTGCTTTTGGCAAGATAGCCATTTTTACAATGTTGATCCTGCCAATCCATGAGCATGGGAGATCTTTCCATCTTCTGAGATCTTCTATAATTTCTTTCTTCAGAGACTTGAAGTTTTTATTATACAGATCTTTCACTTCCTTAGTTAGAGTCACGCCAAGATATTTTATATTATTTGTGACTATTGAGAAGGGTGTTGTTTCCCTAATTTCTTTCTCAGCCTGTTTATTCTTTGTGTAGAGAAAGGCCATTGATTTGTTTGAGTTATTTTTATATCCAGCTACTTCACCGAAGCTGTTTATCAGGCTTAGGAGTTCTCTGGTGGAATTTTTAGGGTCACTTATATATACTATCATATCATCTGCAAAAAGTGATATTTTGACTTCATCTTTTCCAATTTGTATCCCTTTGATCTCCTTTTGTTGTCGAATTGCTCTGGCTAGGACTTCAAGTACAATGTTGAATAGGTATGGAGAAAGTGGACAGCCTTGTCTAGTCCCTGATTTTAGAGGGATTGCTTCAAGCTTCTCACCATTTACTTTGATGTTGGCTACTGGTTTGCTGTAGATTGCTTTTATCATGTTTAGGTATGGGCCTTGAATTCCTGATCTTTCCAAGACTTTTATCATGAATGGGTGTTGGATCTTGTCAAATGCTTTTTCCGCATCTAACGAGATGACCATGTGGTTTTTGTCTTTGAGTTTGTTTATATACTGGATTACGTTGATGGATTTCCGTATATTGAACCATCCCTGCATCCCTGGGATGAAACCTACTTGGTCAGGATGGATGATTGTTTTGATGTGTTCTTGGATTCGGTTAGCAAGAACTTTATTGAGGATTTTTGCATCAATATTCATAAGGGATATTGGTCTGAAGTTTTCTATCTTTGTTGGGTCTTTTTGTGGTTTAGGTATCAGAGTAATTGTGGCTTCATAGAATGAGTTGGGTAGAGTACCTTCTGTTTCTATTTTGTGGAATAGTTTGTGAAGAACTGGGATTAGATCTTCTTTGAAGGTCTGATAGAACTCTGCACTAAACCCATCTGGTCCTGGGCTCTTTTTAGTTGGGAGACTATTAATGACTGCTTCTATTTCTTTGGGGGATATAGGGCTGTTTAGATCATTAACCTGATCTTGATTCAACTTTGGTACCTGGTATCTGTCTAGGAACTTCTCCATTTCATCCAGGTTCTCCAGTTTTGTTGAGTATAGCCTTTGGTAGAAGGATCTGATGGTGTTTTGGATTTCTTCAGGATCTGTTGTTATGTCTCCTTTTTCATTTCTGATTTTGTTAATTAGGATGCTTTCCCTGTGCCCTCTAGTGAGTCTGGCTAAGGGTTTATCTATCTTGTTGATTTTCTCAAAGAACCAGCTCCTTGATTGGTTGATTCTTTGAATAGTTTTTCTTGTTTCCACTTGGTTGATTTCACCCCTGAGTTTGATTATTTCCTGCCGTCTACTCCTCTTGGGTGAATTTGCTTCCTTTTGTTCTAGTGCTTTTAGGTGTGTTGTCAAGCTGCTAATGTGTGCTCTCTCTAGTTTCCTTTTGGAGGCACTCAGAGCTATGAGTTTTCCTCTTAGAAATGCTTTCATTGCGTCCCATAAGTTTGGGTATGTTGTGGCTTCATTTTCATTGAACTCTAAAAAGTCCTTAATTTCTTTCTTTATTCCTTCTTTGACCAAGGTATCATTGAGAAGAGTGTTGTTCAGTTTCCACGTGAAGGTTGGCTTTCTATTATTTATTTTGTTATTGAAGATCAGCCTTAGGCCATGGTGATCTGATAGGATGCATGGGACAATTTCAATATTTTTATATCTGTTGAGGCCTGCTTTGTGACCAATTATGTGGTCAATTTTGGAGAAGGTACCATGAGGTGCTGAGAAGAAGGTATATCCTTTTGTTTTAGGATAGAATGTTCTGTAGATATCTGCCAGATCCATTTGATTCATAATTTCTCTTAGTTTCACTGTGTCCCTGTTTAGTTTCTGTTTCCATGATCTGTCCATTGGTGAAAGTGGTGTGTTGAAGTCTCCCACTATTATTGTATGAGGTGCAATGTGTGCTTTGAGCTTTACTAAAGTTTCTTTAATGAATGTGGCTGCCTTTGTATTTGGAGCATAGATATTCAGGATTGATAGTTCCTCTTGGAGGATTTTACCTTTGATGAGTATGAAGTGTCCCTCCCTGTCTTTTTTAATGACTTTGGGTTGGAAGTCAATCTTATCAGATATTAGAATGGCTACTCCAGCTTGTTTCTTCATGCCATTTGCTTGGAAAATTGTTTTCCAGCCTTTCATTCTGAGGTAGTGTCTATCCTTTTCTCTGAGATGAGTTTCCTGTAAGCAGCAAAATGTTGGGTCTTGTTTGTGTAGCCAGTTTGTTAGTCTATGTCTTTTTATCGGGGAGTTGAGTCCATTGATATTAAGAGATATTAAGGAAAAGTAATTGTTGTTTCCTGTTATTTTTGTTGTTAAAGTTGGCATTCTGTTCTTGTGGCTGTCTTCTTTTAGGTTTGTTGAGGGATTACCTTCTTGTTGTTTCTAGGGCGTGGTTCCTGTCCTTGTATTGGTTTTTTTCTGTTATTATCCTTTGAAGGGCTGGATTCGTGGAGAGATAATGTGTGAATTTGGCTTTGTCGTGGAATACTTTGGTTTCTCCATCTATGTTAATTGAGAGTTTGGCTGGGTATAGTAGCTTGGGCTGGAATTTGTGTTCTTTTAGTGTCTGTATAACATCTGTCCAGGATATTCTAGCTTTCATAGTCTCTGGTGAAAAATCTGGTGTAATTCTGATAGGCTTGCCTTTATATGTTACTTGGCCTTTTTCTCTTACTGCTTTTAGTATTCTATCTTTATTTAGTGCATTTGTTGTTCTGATTATTATGTGTCGGGAGGTATTTCTTTTCTGGTCCAGCCTATTTGGAGTTCTGTAGGCTTCTTGTATGTTCATGGGCATCTCTTTCTTTAGATTTGGGAAGTTTTCTTCTATAATTTTGTTGAAGATGTTTGCTGGTCCTTTGAGTTGAAAATCTTCATTCTCATCCACTCCTATTATCCGTAGGTTTGGTCTTCTCATTGTGTCCTGTATTTCCTGGATGTTTTGAGTTAGGATCTTTTTGCATTTTCCATTTTCCTTGATTGTTGTGCCCATGTTCTCTATGGAATCTTCTGCACCTGAGATTCTCTCTTCCATCTCTTGTATTCTGTTGCTGATGCTTGCATCTATGGTTCCAGATTTCTTTCCTAGGGTTTCTATCTCCAGTGTTGCCTCATTTTGGGTTTTCTTTATTGTGTCTACTTCCCTTTTTAGGTCTAGTATGGTTTTGTTCATTTCCATCATCTGATTGGATGTGTTTTCCTGTTTCTCTTTAAGGACTTCTACCAGTTTGGTTGTGTTTTCCTGTTTTTCTTTAAGGACTTGTAACTCTTTAGCCATGTTCTCCTGTAGTTCTTTAAAGTCCTTCTTGATGTCCTCTACCATCATCATGAGATATGCTTTTAAATCCAGGTCTAGTTTTTCAGGTGTGTTGGGGTGCCCTGGACTGGGCGAAGTGGGAGTGCTGGGTCCTGATGATGGTGAGTGGTCTTGGTTTCTGTTAGTAAGATTCTTACCTTTATCTCTCGCCATCTGGTAATCTCTGGAGTTGTTATAGTTGTCTCTGTTCAGAGGTTGTTCTTCTGGGGATTCTGAGTATCCTCTGTCAGCAGACCTGTACAGACTAAGTTCGGCGGAGTCCCGGAGCCAAGATGGCGCTCCCTGCAGGGCAGGTCACTGTCCTCCGACTGGGAGGGTGCCGGATGTCTGCGGCCCCTAAAGGGTGCTGCCTCAGCAGCTCTGTGGCTCCCGCCTGTCCCAGAAGCCGTCTGCCCCCGTGGTCCCCACTCTGACCTGTAGAGACTAAGCTCGGCGGAGTCCCGGAGCCAAGATGGCGCTCCCTGCAGGGCAGGTCACTGTCCTCCGACTGGGAGGGTGCCGGATGTCTGCGGCCCCAAAAGGGTGCTGCCTCAGCGGCTCTGTGGCTCCCGCCTGTCCCAGAAGCTGTCTGCCTCTGTGGTCCTCACTCTAACCTGTAGACTAAGTTGGGCGGAGTCCCGGAGCCAAGATGGCACTCTCTGCAGGGCAGGTCTCTGTCCTCCGGCTGGGAGGGTGCCGGAAGTCTGCGGCCCCAAAAGGGTGCTGCCTCAGCGGCTCTGTGGCTCCTGCCTGTCCCAGAAGCCGTCTGCCCCCGTGGTCCCCACTCTGACCTGTCTAGATTTCTTCATGATCTGTTGTTGTCCCCCTTTTCATTTCTGATTTTGTTAATTAGAATACTTTCCCTTTGCCCTCTAGTGAGTCTGGCTAAGGGTTTATCTATCTTGTTGATTTTCTCAAAGAACCAGCTCCTCGACTGGTTGATTCTTTGAATACTTCTTCTTGTTTCCACTTAGTTGATTTCACTGCTGAGTTTGATTATTTCCTGCCGTCTACTCCTCTTGGGTGAATTTGCTTCCTTTTGTTCTAGAGCTTTTAGGTGTGTTGTCAAGCTGCTAATGTGTGCTCTCTCTAGTTTCTTTTTGGAGGCACTCAGAGCTATGAGTTTTCCTCTTAGAAATGCTTTCATTGTGTCCCATACACAATTAGATATTAGGATGGCTACTACAGCTTGTTTCTTCCTACCATTTGCTTGGAAAATTGTTTTCCAGCCTTTCATTCTGAGGTAGTGTCTATCTTTTTCTCTGAGATGAGTTTCCTGTAAACAGCAAAATGTTGGGTCCTGTTTGTATAGCCAGTCTGTTAGTCTATGTCTTTTTATTAGGGAGTTGAGTCCATTGATATTAAGAGATATTAGGGAGAAGTAATTGTTGCTTCCTTTTATTTTTGTTGTTTGAGTTGGCATTCTGTTCTTGTGGCTGTCTTCTTTTAGGTTTGTTGAGGGATTACATTCTTGTTTTTTCTAGGACGTGATTTCTATCCCTGTATTGGTTTTTTTCTGTTATTATCCTTTGAAGGGCTGGATTCGTGGAAAGATAATGTGTGAGTTTGGTTTTGTCGTGGAATACTTTGGTTTCTCCATCTATGGTAATTGAGAGTTTGGCTGGGTATAGTAGCCTGGGCTGGAATTTGTGTTCTCTTAGTTTCTGTATAACATCTGTCCAGGCCCTTCTGGCTTTCATAGTCTCTTGTGAAAAATCTGGTGTAATTCTGATAGGCTTGCCTTTATATGTTACTTGACCTTTTTCCCTTACTGCTTTTAATATTCTATCTTTATTTAGTGCATTTGTTGTTCTGATTATATGTGTCGGAAGGAATTTCTTTTCTGGTCCAGTCTATTTGGAATTCTGTAGGCTTCTTGTATGTTCATGGGTATCTCTTTCTTTAGGTTTGGGAAGTTTTCTTCTATAATTTTGTTGAAGATATTTGCCGGTCCTTTGAGTTGGAAATCTTCATTCTCATCTACTCCTATTATCCGTAGGTTTGGTCTTCTCATTGTGTCCTGGATTTCCTGGATGTTTTGAGTTAGGATCTTTTTGGATTTTGTATTTTCTTTGATTGTTGTGCCGATGTTCTCTATGGAGTCTTCTGCACCTGAGAGTCTCTCTTCCATCTCTTGTATTCTGTTTCTGATGCTCGTATCTATGGTTCCAGATTTCTTTCCTAGGGTTTCTATCTCCAGCGTTGCCTCAATTTGGGTTTTCTTTATTGTGTCTACTTCCCTTTTTAGGTCTTGGATGGTTTTATTCAATTCCATCACCTGTTTGGTCTGGTTTTCCTGCAATTCTTTAAGGGATTTTTGTGCTTCCTCTTTAATGTCTTCTACCTGTTTAGCAGTGTTCTCCTGTATTTCTTTAAGTGTGTTATTAAAGTCCTTCTTGATGTCCTCTACCGTCATCATGAGATATGCTTTTAGATCCTGGTCTAGCTTTTCCTGTGTGTTGGGGTGCCCTGGACTGGGCGAAGTGGGAGTGCTGGGTTCTGATGATGGTGAGTGGTCTTGGTTTCTGTTAGTAAGATTCTTATGTTTACCTTTCGCCATCTGGTAATCTCTGGAGTTAGTTGTTATAGTTGTCTCTGTTTAGAGATTCAAGCAGACTCTGTGTTCCACTCACCAGAAGTCTTAAGATCCCGTGGCAGGTGTCCTGGGTAGCTGGCGGGGGTCAGCTGACTCTGTGCCCTAGCTACCCTTGTACTGGTCGGACCGGAAGGAGCTTGTGCCCCTACTCAGGCCATTTTTCTGCTTCCCTATATAATGCAGTCTCAGGTCCAGTGCGATTGGATTGGAGCAGAGGCTGTGTTCCACTCACCAGAAATCTTAAGATCCCGTGGTTGGTGTCCTGGGTAGCTGGCGGGTGTCAGATGACTCTGCACCCTAGCTACCCAGGTGCTGGTCGGACCGGAAGGTCTCCTGTATTTCTTTAAGTGAGTTATTAATGTCCTTCTTGATATCCTCTACCATCATCATGAGATATGCTTTTAAATCTGGGTCTAGCTTTTCGGTGTGTTGGGGTGCCCAGGAGTGGGTGAGGGGGGAGTGCTGCGTTCTGATGATGGTGAGTGGTCTTTGTTTCTGTTAGTAAGATTCTTATGTTTGCCTTTTGCCATATGGTAATCTCTCGAGTTAGTTGTTATAGTTGTCTCTGGTTAGAGAGTGTTCCTCTCATGATTCTGTTAGCCTCTATCAGCAGACCTGGGAGACTAGCTCTGTCCTCTGAGTTTCAGTGGTTAGAGCACTCTCTTCAGGCAAGCTCTCCTCTTATAGGGAAGGTGTACAGATATCTGGTGTTCGAACCTCCCTCCTGGCAGAAGATGAAGGCCTGAAACAGGACCTGTCCCAGAAGCTGTGTTGCTTCGGCCTGTCACAGAAGCTGTTAGCATCTGTAGTCTACACTCTCACCTGCACAGACTAGTCTCAGAGGGATCCGGGAACCAAGATGGCTCCCCCAGGTGCTCTGGCAAAGCCCTCCCAGGCAGAGCGGACACCTCTCCTCTGGCAAGGAAGGTGCCCAGGTGTCTGGAGTCCGAAAAGGGGTCTGTCTCAGAAGCTGTCCTCTAGGGACCTTGGAGTTTTCCTCCGACTCTGTGCCTAGGTGACCAAGTTCTGGCACCGACTGAAAGGGGCTTGTGACCCTGGTCAGGCCAAGTTTCCTTCTTCTCTAATGCTGTCTCAGGTCCTGCGAGATTGGATTGGAACAGAAGTTGTGTTTCACTCACTGGTGGTCCTAAGATCTGGTGGAGAGTCCTCTAGGGGACCTTGGAGTTGTCCTCGGACTCCATGCCAAATGCCTGTAAGTCTTTATGAGGGTAACTTCTGATGTTTCTAGGAGGTGGACTATCACAGCAAACTTCCTGTTCCTCTGGCACTTTAGATCTTTCTGTCCCCCTTTTCACAGTCCCCTTTTCCACAAGCCTTATGTGCAATAATTGTGTTATAGGTGTATCCATTGAAATTGGCTCCACAACTCTGAGTTTTGATAGCTTGTAGTTTTCTATAATGGTCTTCACCTCTTGCAAGGAGAAGTATCCTTGATGAGAAATAAGAGCTTACCTGTGAGTATGGCAAATGTTTAAAATGTAGTTAATAATTGTGTTGGTTTAGTATAGTGATGCTTGTAAGTTCTCCAAGATCCATGACCTCAGTCTTGTGTAGCTGGCTACATTTCCAGCACTAAGTATGTCGTAGGGGTTTTAAGTCCAATTAATGATGTATTGTTTACCACCAATACCCCTGCCATCAGTGTACCCTTAGGGTTGTCATGCAATGCTGGGCATATTTGTGGTTCATAGGTGTCACGGCTGGGTGTGATTTATGGTTCTTTCCCTCCTTTGAAAGCTTGCATGGTACCTTTGCATACCATGACAATTCGTCTTCAGAAAGGAAGCTTTTACATCTATTCTAGCTTCAGAGTCTCTGGGCCCTGTGTTTGAAGTACACATTGTCTTCAGCAAGAGAATAGCAAGGTACAAGTGATCTGAAGGGGAAATGGGAAAATGAGAGGCTCTGAATAGGGAGAGGGGATGGATATGAATACATAAGGAAGAAGGAGGATAAAATAGCAGTAAGGATATCTGAAAATATAAAGAATCATACTATCAAAGTATTTACCTAAAAATACCTGTAATACACGTAAGTCTGCGTATAAATGTACTTATAAAGTTTAAATAAAAATGTTCTCCTCTTAGCTGACGATGCTTCCCACCACGAGCCAAAGACCTTCTAACAACACCACTAATACCAGGCAGGAGAAGCCCTCTTTTGAGATGTTGGTCAGGATAGTCTAAGAGATTCCCCAAACATCATAAGCTATTTGCTACTGCCCCTGATTTCCCTCTAGAGGCGATAATAATTTTTTTACACAATAAATACTAAACAATGCTAGACCAAAAATAGTGAGTCCATGACTGTCGATTTCCTGATTTGCCTGCCCTATCTAATAAACATCACTCTGACTTTGAAATAGTGTCAGTCCAATTTTTCTTACCTGGGTGTTGTTAGTTCATCATGGTAACATTTGGGAGGTTATAAATAAAAGTTCTGATTACATGCATGACTGGGGAGAGCAGGAGCAGGATTGTCATTGAGTGTTCTCTGCCTCCTCAGAGCATACCTCCCTCCATCTCTTCTAGCAGATCGCAGAACAGGCTGACGCCAGGGAAATGCCTGGCAGGGAACTTTGCTGGGAGGCAGTTTTTAATTAACAGGGGCCAGCAAAGGTGATAACCCCAAGGGGTAGTGAAGAGAAATTAACATGGAAAAGCAGTTCCACACTTCCCGGGGTCCCCAAAGGGCAGTCGTATTAGTGGTGTCTGTTCTGATTGAACTTTTGCTGTGTCTTTTTATTGATTCAGCTGTCAGAATCTGACAAAAGGACCAATGCCCTCAGTTGTTTGCACATAGTGATGGGTTACAGCTAGAGAAGGTTTCCTCATACGTATGACTGGCTGAGGGGCGAGATCCATCCCTTCTGTTATCATTCTCTAGACACGATTAATCTTGTTGAGATGTATGTGAAAATTAGGTCTGTATACACACAGAGAGCTGCCAGCCTTGCCCAGGATTTTTGAGCCTCTTTATGCACTTTGTTCTTTGTCTGGTTTTCCAGAAATCGTTAATTATTAAACTATTTTAAAATGCAACTTCGGGGATAATAATTACACTGAGTGTTAAAAAAAAATGCCTTCCGCTTCCTGCTCTGCCATTTACCAAAGCTGTAGCTTAGGAAGCATTTTAAAAGAATAATATCCGATGAATAAATATTTCAAGTTTCTCTCCCATGGCAGAAAATGAATAGTAAATAAAGCACAGGGAAGGCCTGTGAAGTCACAAATGAAGTGAGGAAGGGAGGGTGGAGGTATTGGATTCTCTGTTTTCTCTCTCTCTCTCTCTCTCTCTCTCTCTCTCTCTCTCTCTCTCTCTCTCTCTCTCTCTCTCTCTCTCTCTCTCTCTCTCCTCCCTTCCTCCCTCCCTCCTCCCTCTCTCTCTTTTTATTTTTTATTTTTTTTATAAATAGCTGGAAAGCCAGGGGTGCATCTGCATTCTACTCTTCTCTTCTGGAAGACCAGAAATGTGTTTTCTTACAAACACTTTGAAAACATTTGAACACTGCATGGGCCTTTCTGATCCTATGAGGAATGAGCCTCTCCAGAAAACCTACCACACAGGCTATCAGTTTTGAAATAATGCCTTTTCAAAAATAGTGGTGAGTGCCATGCTCTGACAAATGGGGTTCAAATGACCTCTGCTGAATTCAAATATTTTGAACTCCCTTCTTAAACATTGCTTGATGAGAAAATGGTAAGACCTTCGGGACAGTTACACTGTCCAATGGCGCTCATTCCTGCTATCTCTTGTTTTGTGGCTTTCCACCATTGGCTATGAAGTGTGACTCACTCAGAGTCGTCACGTCTGAACTGAACTTCTGTGAAGCAATTGTCCCTATGAAGCATGGCCAGTCTTGATCAGGAAATGCCTCAAGTTACAAAGCATTTCCCATGCTTCATAGCCATAATATGCATATAAAATAACCCATTAGTAAGTTTTTATATTGATTATATATGGGTATGATGATGTGGGTACAAGATATTATTAAATTCTATTTTACCTAATTTATTTACTCTTTTATATTTTAAATTCAACTCTTATAAAAAAATCCAAGTTCTTCTTCTTTTTTTCTTAAACAGTAATGATGAAGCAAAATATTATTTAACGTTTATTAAATGCTTATTATGTGATGTGTGCTAGGGCTTTACCAAACACTTTACATTTATCCTTTAATTTAAGCTCATAATGCCATTGATACAGGTGATTTCATTACCTCTGTTTCATGGGAAAGGAAATTTAATGCCTAGCTGTAAGAAATTCACCCTGAATTATGCACCTACATCCTTTTTACTCATCTTTTGATGATGAATTATTTTTGGGTGTCTTTACAGTCATGTGTGTATGAGACATAGTCTCACACGTGAGTAATGGACTGTAATTAATTACCCTGTTATATATGCTAACATAATGCTACATTGAAGAGTATTGAAGATTGCCACATTAATTTTTTGCCAACTGTATTCAATTGGGTGTATCAGACTTAGAAAAGAAAGCGCTATTGTTACCATAGACAGTTCTTATTATGGTCCATGAAGACATGGTGTTTTGTGGAAAAAGGAAGTTAAAGTGGAGATATTACAGGAGAGCAATGGACAAGGAGAAGTCAGTTCAAATGAACTACAATAGAAAGTCCCCACAAATATATGTAGCTCATGAGAGAGTCCAAGAACAGAGCAGACCTGGCTACTTATGATATTCTCTATAGAATTAAAAAGATGTTATGGGTATATAATACTTCTTAGAGAAAAATGAGGCAAAATAATGATCAGAAGAGGGACTGTGAGAAAAGAGCAAGTGAAAAAATACTTAAGAATATGCTTTCTTACACCTGCTGTAGACACTGACATCTCTTTCATTAATAAATCAGCTTTGAAAACTGTGTTCCCGAGCTGGTGGAGATTTTGAATCATCGAATCAAATGTACGGGAGAGATAAGTACAGCTGAATAGCCTTTTGTTTTCATATGTGATATTTTAGAAACTGTAAGGCATGGACAAGTAATAAGGGGAGATCATGAGACTTATAGGGACTTTCTGACTTACAGGGTCTAAATTTTCTTTCTTTTTTATTTTATTTTTCTCATACAATATATAGTTATCATATTCTTCTCCTCCCCAAAATCTCCCAGATTCTCCTTACTTCACTAATTTCACGCTTTCTCTTTTAACAAACAAATTACGCACAAACAAACAAACAGGTCAAAATAGTGTCCCCCACCCCCCAAAACCAAACAGACAAAAATTCAAACAAACAGCAAGGTGGAAAAATACAGAACAAGAAGTTCACATACAGAGAGAGAGAGAGAGAGAGAGAGAGAGAGAGAGAGAGAGAGAGAGAGAGAGAGAGAGAAGAGAATGTTCCGTTTGTATTAGCCAACTACCACTGAACATGGAGCCTGCTTTTGAGTTTAGTTATACACAGTGACACTCCATCATAGAAGATGGATTTGCTCCTTCCCAGCAGGTATCAACTGCAAATAGCTTTGGGTTTAGTGGTGGGACTTCATGTCTACTTCCCTTTTCAGTGTTAGGATTTTGGCTGGTTTGAATCTGTGTAGGTCTTGTGCTTACTATCACAGGCTCTATACATACACACATACTTACATACATACATACCTAATACATGCATACACACGCATACACATACACACACACACACACACACACACACCTCAGTCTTGCTATGTCTGATATTATTTACTTGGAGTCATCTATCACCATTGACTCTCAATGTTCCAACCTCCTACTCAGCATAGATACCTGAGCCTTGAGGGGAGGAGTGTGATGAAGAAAATTCATATGGGACTGAGTCCTCCGAAGTCTCATATTCTCTGCCTATTGTCTAGCTGGGGGTTGCTGTGTTAATTTGTTAATTACTCTCTTCTTCAGGAAGAAGCTTTTTCATGAGTGTTCAGAGAAGTAAAGCCTGTTATTTTTTGTTTTGTTTTTTTTTTCATAAGACCCCATAAGTCTCTATGTAGTCAGACCTTTAAAGTAGAAAATAATGGTTTTTCTAACTTGTAAATAATTTTAAATACAAGACAGTGTTTCTATTTCAAGCCATATTAAAATCTTGGCTAACACTGCCCCCATAGAGTAACTCATTTGTGTGCATTTTTATTTATTAATATAACTCATTTAGGAAAATTTATTACTTTTAATTAAATGGTCAAGATCATTCTTAAAAGACAAATCACTGGTATTTAGAAGACTTTAACATCATACATAATACATCAGACTGCTGTTGTGACAAGATATCTGGGGTAAACCTATTTAAGAGGAAAATGTTCTTTTTTTTAAAAAAGTCACTGTTTCAGAGTTTAGGAGCATATATCTACTGTTTTGGGACATGTTATACAGTGGTGGGAAATATATCATCATGGCAGAGAAATGCTTACTGGAAATGCAGCTGGAAAACTGAGAAAGAAAGTAAGAGAGGATGCTGGGGTAGGGAAAACTGAACTACATGTTACTGACCATATGAGCCTGAGAAAGAGAGGAAGGGGCGGGCAAGAGAATATTGTGTGTCAATGTGTAAGACATGCAGGAAGAGGCAGAGCAGAAGACACATAGGATCTCAATAGCTTCTTCAAGAAACATCCCTAATGACATGACTTCCATATACTAGTCTGCTAGGACCCACCTCCTGAAGAACTTGCCATTCCCCAGTAATAAAACAGGGTGGTGGTGACCAAGCCTTTAACATATGAGCCTCTCTGAGAGCCAAGCCGTATGGTCTACCCTTGGTCTCAAAGGATTCTGTCCACACAATAACACAAAACGCACTCATTTTATATGCTGAACTACATGTTCAGAATCCCCAAAGACTAACTCAGCCATGAGCCCCTGTAAAATCAGAGATAAGCTTGCAATAAGAAGTGGTGTGATGTCAATAGACAAACCATTTCTTATTTCATTAAATAACAGAAGTCCAGAAAAATGAATCATACCAAAGGAAGACCAGAGCCTGGTAAAGCATATATTAAATCCTACAGCTCTTGTCTGGCATCTAGGACACAGTAGTGTGAAGGACATCTCTTAAGAGTCTTGATGGCTGCAACCTGCGTGGTTACATCCCGGCTTCTTTCAGCTTCCTGGTGTCTGTACTACAAAAGTACTTTCTCCATCATCTCTTCATTAAGTATCACCAGTCATTGATTGCAGGTTCGCTGATCCTATCAAACACTTCACCATCTTCCAAGCCCTCCTAAAAATGTGGGGAAACTTCTATGACCTCATAACTCTTGCATTCTGTATTCTTGGAAAATCAGCATTAATATAGATGAAGAGAAAGTTCGTTCCCTGTCTGAATTGTGTCAAAATATCCTTGGATCATACCTTCAGAAGTCTCTGAGGGTCATAATAATTGAATTCAGAGAAAAGAAATCCTAAGGAAATTTCTTAGGCTGCCTTTGAGGATGAGGTGCTACGAGGCTGTCTTGAGAAGTGAATTTTTTTTTTAAAAAAATTGTATTTTAAAAGAAACTTTAAAAAACGATGTATGTTTATATGTGTTTTGCCTGTATATCACATAGCAGAGGAAAGTACTCATTCTGTGGCAACTGGGAAGCCGATGATGGAATCACCTCAGAGTCCCCTTCAAGGGCTCACCCCCAATGATCTAATTTAATTTTACTAGACCATATTTCTTGAAGATTCCAAATTCATGCCTAATATTATGGTTGGCTTTAAGATCAAATTGCCACAAATTAGAATCCCTTGTAAGGGAACCTTCCCTGACAAAATATACTGATTGCTTCTATTGATATGGCAAGACCTACCCCAATTATGCCTAACACTTTGGATAGGAACCTGGAGGAAAATGGATATGAGGAGGATTTTCTCACCTTTTGCTGCCTTGGCTTTCTCTACTGTCACTGAATCTATTTGCCTGGCTGCTACTACTGCTCATTCCTTTGCTAGTAACAGAATCAGGGCTTCCGGGATTTTGTTGTAGATAGGGACCAGTGGCTCACCGGGAACCTCCCAGGCTTCTGATGCCATAATGGGACTATCAAGGACCCTCACCTGTGGACTGGGTAACAATTGTAACTCTACAGTGAGAGACAGCCATTTAGGACCACTCAAATGTTGAGACATCCCACCTTGTGGACCAAGTAATTACAGGGATCTTGGGTTCTCAGGAGGGATAAATAGTGTTACTATCTTAAAGCTAGCACACACACACACACACACACACACACACACACACACACCATTGGTTCTGTTTCTCTTGGGAACCTTGACTAAGAACCCTTGCCAAAAGAGAATTTAGATATTCTAGAACTGGAGTTACAGACAGTTGTTGAGATACTATCTGGGAATTGAGCCCACATCTTCTGGACAAGTAGCCTTAACGACCGAGCCATCTCTTCAACCCAAGTTTTGTGCATTTCTACCTTTGACACTGGCACAGGTGGTGTATTGCCAGTGTCTAAGATGCTTTCAAATCATCTCCATTGTTTTGCTGCCAAAGCCCTTGGTTTCTTTTCCTTGGTACTTACATAGTTTCCACTTGGGATTTAGCTCCAAATATGCTTCTTTCATGGTAAAACTGCATTTATTTGCTATTGATTTTTATACTACACTTGGCTAAAAGCAGTCAGTGCTGCTTAAGCTGGCTTAAATGTTGTGATGACTTACGACTTCTTATAAGTGAATTTAAAGAGCACATAGTCAGCCCCTTCCAAAGTCTCAGGACATGTATAAAATGCAGACCATTTCTTTGTAATGGTACAAAATGGGCAGACTCCAATCTACTTCCCAAGAATGTTTTTTTTCTTGTGAAGCCTCGTCATCATGGCCATTACTGTCCACATTCCCATCTGCATTGTAGTCTCCCAAATTCCTGCCATAGTCACCCCTTAAGTTCTGCTTACAGTGGTCTACAATTTCTTTAACCCACTGCTCTATACATTCCCAAATTCATATCACAAACCAGCTCCCAGTGCTTCTGAACCACATGGTCCAAGTGTAAGTATAGCAATGACTTCACTCCTCAATAATATTTTTCTGTTAGATTTCTGTTACTAGGACAATCTACCTGAGATAAAGCAACGTTAGGGAGATTTTATTTAGATTCACACTTTCAAAGATCTTGGTTGGTTGGAGTCACTGCTTTTAGTTGTGTGGTAAGATGGTATACCACAGTATGAAGTGCAAGGCAGAGGAAAGTATTCATTCCATAACAGCTGGGAAACACCCCAGTCAGGGGCAACCTCCTCCAATGACTTACCTTGCCTTTAATAATCCCCCTCATGAAACTTCCACCATCCTCCTCTAGGGCTATAGGCTAATGATGGCCACAGATTATATACCTTTGGGACATTTAAGATTCAAGCAATGACACATTTTTTAAAAAAGGTTATATCTAGTAGGCTATTCATTTCTAAATTTAAGCTATACAATATATTTATGGCATTTATTTACCATGTGCTTTACTGTATTGCAGCCATGAATTGTGACATTTTGTTACCACTATAATGCTATCAGATACTATTTCCCACTTGGAAAAAAATGGTGAAGGCCTGAAGCTCAGACACGTTTAATAATAGCCCACAGACTTCCACACCCACAGAAGAGTGAGAGTTTAAAGCAAAATTCAAATAAATACCACTGTCTTTGGACTCACCAGAGCATTTGTTATTTTTGGCTGTGGTCATTGGTGAGTTTCCCTAGTCCAGCTACAGACTGCCCCATGGAACAAGGTTCACACAGCCAAGTTGAAACCGCAGTTTAAATTCTTCCCTCTGTAACCTACACGAACCTTCCTAGACTATTTTCTTTCATGCTCCTAAGTTTAATTCCTCCACATCAAATTCAAGATCTACGCATTAGTATAGACTCCAATGTTGTTTGATTCTAGAATCTTCCCTTTACAACTTATCATCCATATTGCTGTAGTAGCTACTTCTCTAAAATGCAGAATTGTACTTTCTCTGCTTTAGAACATTTGCGACATCTTTGTCTCTTTGGGTTTTAAGTTCTGACTCCTTGGAATGGTAGTGCATACCTCAACCTCCCTTCCTAGCTTATGCTTTCCCCTTCTCTGGCTTAAGCAACAGATTTTTCTAGTCACACTGAAAATATGCAGTAGCCTCTATATGTGCCATTGATTACTGAACTCTGGTCTGAGTCCTTCCGCTAGAGTGCCATTTTCCATGTGTGGTCACAGCCAGACACAAATTCCTACCAGATCCCTGAAAGCCACAGGCTTCTCCCACTTGGTTGTTATTTGATTCAAATCCATACTGCCAAACCTTTGTAAGCTTAGACTCTTATCTAATACAATCCTGGGAGGAAGCAGGCAGAAGGGGCGGGAGCGGGGAGAGGGTAGAGGATGCCTGAATGAAACTTAGCCTTTCCCAGCTCCCAGTCAATTCTGAAAGCCCTTCCCACTAGAAAGGGTACTTGTGGTCCCTGTGGTTTCTATGTCTGTAGTGTCATTGTTCAGGTCAAGACAATAGATTAGAGAAAACGTGTATTATTGCTGAAAACAAATCCTAGAGCACGTATTGGCAGATGATATTTTAATTGGTTCAGCCTCTCAAGTGATTAAATAATCATGAAAGCCCTTCTGTTTAACAACTGCTTGAGGTGCTTTGTATTCGAGCCTCAAAGTGGAGCAGTTTCTAGCTGTTAAAGCCGTGATTGATTTTTCCATATCAAATACAATGTTACGGTCTATTGTTTCCATAGCACACGCAGAGCATCTGTCTTCAAATTCAGTCTGTGATCCTGGGCTAGCCAGTAGTACTTTATATGACCACATACTTCCATTACAAGTATGAGTGGATTAATATTGATTTTTTTTCCTTCTCCTGTCTGAGACTGAAGGTCTGCCTTAACAGCAATCATTTACACAGCTGGTACACATGGATATGCTTACTCCTTCGTACTCTCATGGCAAGGATTACAGCTTTGTCTGAACTTCAATTTTGGCTATTTTTAACTCACAAATAGGATGAAAAGGGTAACATACTTTTCAGTCCCGGTCATTTCTGCTACCACACGTTTCCTATAACAGCTTGGAGTTATCTGAAAGCTTTGAACTTTTATAGTCTGCAAAACTTGAGGGAAACCACTACAAACTGGAAGAAGTGTGAAACGTTGCAAATTCAACAAAAACTCACTTCGTTGGACATCGAGAATTCTAAAGTGAGTGAGCGAGATGGACAGAGACCCGGGGTGACAAATCTTAAAACTTGGAAGCCTTAAGTCAAAACTGTCCAGGAGACTTTATGCTTTGCTCTGTCACAATTCCCCCAGTCTCTCTCCTCCACAGCCCCAAAGACATCCACTCCCATCTCTGCAGTTTCTCAAGCAGATTGTCCTGCCTGGAATGCTCCCGTTCTCCTTTAGAGCCACACTAAATTTAGCCACTCCTCAAGATCAAGATTAAATATGACCTTTTCTCGGGCCTTTTGCAAGTATTCCAGATCTTGGTGATTTTTTTTCCCTGTAGCAGTGTTAGAAAACTGTACTAGAAAATGTAACTTGTAATTATCTTACTCACTGTGTTCAGATAAACCGGCAAGAGTACAACTTGGGATACAGGAGGCTGCAAGATCCAATAGACAAGGAAAGGTTAGAACACGATGTCTTGTAAACCTTCCTTGTTTCTGAATGTGTGCTACCATTTATAATTATACAGTGTTTCATGCAGCACTTATTATCAGGGAGCATAGTAGTTAATGGTTGAAAATGGCAACCCAGGGTTCAGTTCCTCATCCCAATATTAGCAAAATTTTAAAAAGGACTGGTGTTGGGATTAAAAAGCTAAGCCCTTTTCCAGACTCCACCACTATCAAATTATATAATTGGGAAGTTTCATAGCTGGAGAGAGTTAGTATTGGGGGATTAACAGTTGGCTCCGAATGCTATGGCTGTCCGTTTAAACCCAAAGAAATCCTATCTCTTTCACATTTTCAATCTAACATCCACAGGAGGTGTCAAAATTGAGTACCAAAACTCTACCTCCCATTTCCTAAATTCACCCAAAGTGACTCTTCTTGCTAGGGGAGACAGAGAGAAGGAACCCAAAGCAAACCATATATAAACTATCAAATAGTTATCACTGCAATGTGGGTTGTAAAAACGAAGAAATGTTACTTGTAGACTTACAAAAGACAAATAAGCTGGACAATGCACTACTAATGATGGAGAATGTCTTTTTCTGTTTTGTTATAGTGCTGAGGGTTAGAAGTAGGATGGTATTTATGCTAACACTTCACACTGCACTGAACCCCAGCCCCAGCCCCAGCCCCAGCCCCAGCCCCAGCCCCAGCCCCAGCCCCAGCCCCAGCCCCAGCCCCAGCCCCAGCCCCAGCCCCAGCCCCAGCTCCAGCCCCTAGGTCTTGCATGTAGCTGACACTGGTTTTCCTAGAAATTTGGACTATGGAATAACTACATAAATCACAGATCTTGTTACTGTGGTTGTCCTGGTCTAGAGAGGAGCCCAGTGAATATTTGTTGAATGGGTGAATGCATCACACTTTTATATGTTTGGTTGTATAGCTTGTTCAAACTAGTTCTGTTTCAGCAACTCATGGACATGTGCTTAATAAAGCGAAGGCCTGATAGTACTTCATTTCCAGGAGATACCTCCACGCTTTCAACTTGATCTACTTGACTGCCTCTTTCATATTTTTATCTTGCATGTAAAAATTTACAATGCGATCTAGGCACATTAAACTAATTTTGCTTTTCAAAAGCAATAAGGTTGCCAGAAGTAAACGGTGTCAGAAGTTATTGGTTTTTCTGAGCATTTTCCTCTCTTTCCACGTCTTCAGGCAGATGGAAAGAAATGATGAAGCAGTCCGTGCAGTTGTGCTTTACGCTGTTGTTTCAGCGATGCCTTCTGTGGTGCACAGTACATCTAAGGATGTTTATGTGCCAAGTGAAAATTAATGAAAAATAATCCCTCATCTTCATGTCTCGGCATGTTGTCCCATAGGTGTGTTTTAAAGCACTCTTGCATGTACTTGATAATTCTAAGAGACACGGCACACATAATTGTCCCGCAAGGTGTATATGCTTGTTCGTTCTATTTAAAGTCATCATAGACATTCAAGGAGGAGAACGATTCAGAAAAGTTCTTGAACAGAATAATTCTAATTCATTCTTGAAGGACAGACTGTGACAGTGGGGAACTGTGGAAGGGACAGAGGTGACTGGAAGGTAAGACAAATAAATGTCACATCACTTGGTTATTGTTAGGCATTGTGAAAAATACCAACCATTTCTATTAATGTTTTCTGGCTCTATACCATATAAACACATAGTTCATATGGTACATTTGTCAGAATGTATGTGGCAGAAACTGACTATTGGATGAAAATAAAATCAGAATTTTGAGTTAGGTATACATGCTCTTAATGAACTGTTAGTAAACCTGGAGGTGTGGTACACTTCCCAGCGAGGAGGTGGGTGGATGGGCACTAATTCTTATCACCCACCTAGTCAGATAAATCTTGCTTGACAAAAGAAAGTCCTGCACCTGTGACTATCCATTTAGTGAACCTCTGCTAGTAACTATGCAGTAACTAGTAGGCTCTGAATGTCCCTCCTCCATATAAAAATTGCTACTTAAGCAGTGTATCTTACTAAACACAGTTAAAGATTAACTCATTATAAGTGTGGGTAGGAGAAATTGTATATTTTAAGATCCAATATTTGAGAGTCAGAGCTATGTTTTTACTGCACTCATGTTCTTCAGATGTATAAACAGTATTTAATTGTTTGGAGTCATATGCTAAGACCATAACCTCATGGGTGATGTTAAGAAATGAGAGCTTAAGAAGAAATCGGTGAGATGAGGTGGTAAGAAAAGGCCTTTCTGCTGGCCTTCTACCCAATGTGTTCTTTCTGTGTCTGTCTTTCCTGACAAGTGAGGACACCATGACAAGAACAATGTGTGGGGTGACAAGAGAACACTTACTAGAACCCACCAATGATGTATTTTTATCTTCGCCTGACAGCTTCAATAACTGGGAAAATTTTGTTTGTTTTGTTTTCAAGCTGCCACCTATCTAGTAGCCAGTATCTAGTACTTAGTACTTAGTACCTAGTACCTAGTACCTAGTATCTAGTATCTAGTATCTAGTATCTAGTATCTAGTATCTAGTATCTAGTATCTAGTATCTAGTATCTAGTACTTCATTATGGCTACCCACTCCAAACAATTAAATACTGTTTATATATCTGAAGAACATGAGTGCAGAGAAACTGTAGCTCCAACTCTCAAATATTGGATCTTAAAATATACAATTTCTCCTACCCACACTTATAATGAGTTAATCTTTAACTGTATTTAGTAGGATGCACTGCTTAAGTAGCCATTTTTCTATCATTCTGTTAGATAATAGCAATTCCTTGCTCGCTCCCTCCCTAGTCTCCTTCACTAGTGCTCAGAGGTAGCTGCTTTCATTTCTCTCTTGGGTTCTTCTTGGTCTTCTCTTTGTATTTAACAATAATTTTATATTACTATTTATTTAGCTTTTGGGCTTAGGCAGTATCCATTGATTTCCTACTAAGGTTGCTGAAATTCTGTTTCATATCAGACAACTTCATTGTTCTACACTTAATTTGTAAAGTATTTTAGCTAAATAAATATTGAGCTCAGAAGTATAATATGCATACAATTCTACTTGTTTGTGATTCATATACCTTGTAAATTTGAGAATTGTTTTTTCAAACCTACTAAGTACTAGAAATAAGTTTCTAAATATTGAAGAAGTATGGCTTAAAAAAAAAAATAACACTAGGGACCTGCCACCTACATGACCCTTTCTTCCCACTACAAACCCAGGTAAGAAATCCAGATGTGGTTAGAGTGATGTGGTTTCTGAGACACCCCTAGCCTGTGAATTGCTGTGTTGCACATTCTGAGACCTGGAGAGCTGAGCTTTCTCTGTTTTGATTTGTAGTCTTAATTCTCTTGTGTCTAATTCTCTTTACTCTGCCTTCATATCCTATTGAAAATGTAAATTGTGATTGAACTCAAGGATGAAAGAAAAATTTTGACATCATGTGGGAAGTATAGTTCTACTTTCTTCTAACATGTCATTGAACTTACAATTCTTTTACTACTATATTTTGGCTATCATGATTATGTGGATACAATTTTGCTCTCTTTAAGGATATTAATTTTAGTCCTTTTTTAAAAAGTTAGTTTTCTTTTGTCCCCTGTAACATCTCTAGTTTCTCCGTGAAAATTTTACTTGGAATGAATATATCCTTAGTAATAATATATACATACATATATATATATACATAAGATAGCATAGAAAATTGGGAATTAATCTACCTCAAGACCCAGATATACCAGTCCTGGACATATACCAAAATGATGCTCCACCATACCACAAGGATACTCCCTCAACTAAGTTCATAGTGTCTTTATTAATAATAGCCAGAAACTGGAAACGAACTCCATGTTCCTCAACAGAAGAACAGATAAGGAAAATGTGGTACATTTACGCAATGCTGTATTACTCAGCTATTAAAAACAATAACATCATGAAATTTGCTGGTAAATGGATGGAACTAGTAAAGGTCATCCTGAGTGTGGTAACCCAGACACAGAAAGACAAACATGGCATATACTCACTTATATGTGGATATTAGCTATAAAGTAAAGGATAACCATGCTACAAACCACAGAGCCAAAGAATCTAAGTAACAAGGAAGGCTAAAGTAGGGTTGTGTGATTCTTGCTGAGAAGGGGAAATAGAATAGACATCATGAGTGGATGGGGAGAGAGGATTGAAAAGGGGTAAGGGGTGGGAGTGGGAATAGGAGGGATCAGGTGGGAGAAGGACAGAGGGAAAATGTGCTGGAATGGGGAGGGAGCATCTTTGGAATGAGCTAGAAACCTAAGACAATGGAAACTCCCAGAAATCTATGAGGGTGACTCCTAAGACTCCTAGCAATGGGGGATATGGAGTCTGAACCAGCTGTCTCCTTTAACCAGGCAAGACTTCTAATAGAGGGATTGAGATCACCAATTCAGCCACAAAACTTTTGACTTCCAATTTTTCCTGCTTACAAGATATGCAGGGTAGGGGTGGAAGGGTGAGGTATAGAAGGTACAGAAATTGATGGAGTGATCAACCAGTAACTGGTCCAGCTTGAGACCCATGCCATGAGAGGGAGCCCACCCCTGACTCTGGTAATAATAGTCTGCTATACTTGCAGACTGGAGCATAGTATAATCATCAAAGAGGTTTCACCGAGCAACTGATATAAACAGATGCTGAAACCTCCAATATTAGGCAAAACTTAGGGAATCAAATAATCTTATTATCAAATAAGAAGTTTATTTTAATGTGGCAACTCTAGTATCATAAAGAACAAAAGACTTGTTTTTTTTTACTATTCTAATATTATGATTGGAAGGGGATGCCAATTGCTCTGGAAGTTGATTCAGATATTCTTTTCTTTTCCTTTTTAAAAATTGGATGTTTTCTTTATTTACATTTCAAATGTTATCATTTGATAACATTTCCCCTTTCCTCATTTCCCCTCTGAAAACTCCCCATTACATCTCTCCTCCCCCTGCTCACTAACCCACCCACTCCCACTTCCCTGTCCTGGCATTCCCCTATACTGGGGTAGAGAGCCTTCACAAGGCCAACGGCCTCTCCTCTCACTGATGTCCCACAAGGCCATCCTCTGCTACATATGCAGCTGAAGCCTTGAGTCCCTCCTTGTGTATTCTTGGATTGTGGTTTAGTCCCTGGGAGCTCTGAGGGTACTGGTTAACTCATATTGTTGTTCCTTTTATGGGGCTGCAAACCCCTTCATCTCCTTGGGTCCTTTCTCTAGCTCATGAATTGGGGACCCTGTGCTCAGACCAATGGATGGCTGTGAGCCTCCACTTCTGTATTTGTCAGGCACTGGCAGAGCCTCTCAGAAGACAGCTATTTCAGGCTCCTGTCAGCAAGCACTGTTGGCATTTACAATAGTGTCTGGGTTTGGTGATTGCATATGGGATGGATCCCAGGTGGTCCAGTCACTTTTCCTTCAGTTTCTGCTCCCAACTTTGTCTCTGTATCTCTTCACATGGGTATTTTGACCCCCTTCTAAGAAGGACCGAAGTATCCACACTGTAGTCTTCCTTCTTTTTGAGCTTCATGTGGTTTGTGAATTGTATCTTGGGTGTTCTGAACTTCTGGACTAATATCTACTTATCAGTGAGTGCATCTTAAGACAGGGTTATGAAAATTTATCAAGGGTTTTGTTGCAGCAATGTGTACATACCAGGTAGATGTATTTGGTTACTTACTGTTCCTTTTTCTGCTATTATCTGTCTGCTTGCCGTATCCATTGCCAAAAATGGTATACTGATGTCTCCAGCAATTATAATGGAATTATTTTGCTTTTCAGTTCTTTCCGTTTTTGATTCTTAGATCCAGATATATTGTTATATTTAAATCTTAGTATAGAATTAAAATTACTTCAGAATATTCTTTTTATTTCTTATAATAGTTTCAGATTCCCAGTCTATTTGTCTGACAAGAGAACATTCATTTTTGGTTGTTTCACGTTAAATATTCTTCTCCATCCTTTACTTCCAGCCTCTTTGTGTTTTAGATTTAAAGTTAGCCTCTTGTAGACAGCATGCTTTTGGATTATCATTGCATATTCATTGCATACTATCCTCTCAGTCTCTCTCTTGATTGGTCTCATTTGATTTCAAAGGTCTTGCTTACTGCTGTCCGCCTGAGTGTGTGATTCCAGACTCCCTTCCCAGCAATCTTTGAAACTTTGATACAAGAGGAGAGACTATAGCCAGAAGGACTTATCCAGGCTGATATTGTGTTCAGGAGCTGAACCCATCCAATGGACAGGGAGCCAAGACTTATTGGATGCAAACAGATATGAAGAAAAAGGATATTCTCCTGTGGGAACTCACAATTTTGAGAAATTTGCACAGGAACTGATGGACAGTGTTATAGCCATGGATGCTTATAGAGTGCTCATTACCCATGGTTTTATTATATTTGTATACATTGTAATTTGTATACTTGCTTCTGTCTACTTAAAAGCTGTACTTTTGGGAAAATCCCCACAGAAATACAAATAATCATCCTACTTAATGACATGTCCTTGGAGGTCACAGAGTCTGTTTTGACATGAAATTTCATCTGAAGTCACATTGGTCTCCAAGACTACTCTGAGTTTGTATGTATGTATGTATGTATGTATGTATATATGTATGTATATTTCTATGCTACCATACAGATCTCTGGATGTAGGTGCATCAATATGACTGTTCAAAATTGGCAGACATGTAAGAAAAATTCTTGGTTTAGCTATAGCACCACGGCAATTAGTTTTATTGGAAATTTTAAAAGAAAGATTATATTACACTAATAAATTTATATGGCCAGGTTTTCATAAATTTTGTTGAGGGTCATCAGCAAGCACAGTATTTAAAAATTATAATAACTGAACTCAATTCTGACCAAATTAGCTCATAATAGCCTGTGTCTTCGAAAGACCTTGAAGATATGTAACAAAATAGTTGGACTTACACATTGCTTTGGTTAAATTGAATACAACCAACATACAACTATTTTTTTTTATCTAAAGTCTCTTTGATGTTAAAATTAAAAACCAATAATACAATTTATGTATGATAGGATTTATACGACATGCCCAAGCTTGACTCTCTCCTCAAGCTTACTACTTAGTTAATACTTTAGTTCTATGAATTATTCAGTTGAGAACTAGATAATAGAGTGGTCGAAACAAAAGTCTAACTTTTCTGTAGTGTGGAGACTGTCCATTTGCAGGTAGCATAAACACATCTGGATTATTAATGCACAATCTAGGCTAATGTTTTCCTTTTTCTCTCTTGTGAATCATAAGGAATCCCTTATTTAGCAGAAGTATTAGCTGAGGTAAACACATTGCAAGTACAGGCACAGACAGCATAGGATATAGGCTCAAGGAACTTCCCTACATCCTCTGGACCAGCCCATCCCAGTTTTCCAGCATGTGCTGCATCACTGTTGGGATCACGCATCTTTGGGTTTGGTGTTTCTGACACGGATCCTCTAGCACCTGTGATGGCTAGTCATACTTGTCAACTTGACTACATGAGAAATCATCTAAACCCTCTCGCTCACTAGCACATTTATCTAAACTGTTAGTGCGGCTGGTGTTAAATCCAACTTCTTCAGGATTTCAACACAGACTGAAGACCAACAGCTCTCTAGGAACCTCCATCATCCATTCTTATCATGACACAGTCATTATTGAATGTTTTAGACAACACCCTGTAAAGCACACAGACACACACAAATGTGTGTGTATGATAATATATCTATATCTATATATTATACTCACTCTATACTCATATATGTATATGTATGTATGGGGACTCTGACTGACACACTACCCTAAAATATTAAATATGTTATGTTGGCATAGGATTATTTGGGGTTAAAAAGTTAATATTCAGCTGAGAGATAGGAACTAAATATCCCAAGAAAATGCATCTGTTCTATACCAGTAGGAGGCCTTTTTTTTTTTTTTGATATTTTCTTTGTTTACATTTCAAATGTTATCCCCTTTCCCGGTCCCCTGCCCCAAATCCCCTAGCCCATCCTCTTTCCCCTGCTTCTATGAGAGTGTTCCCCCACCCACCCACCCACCCATTCCCACCTTCCTGCCCTCAAATTCCCTCTATACTGGGAAGTCATTCTTATTATCACAAATTGGGAGTTGAGGCCAAAAAAAACAAAAAAAAAAAAAAAAAAAAAAAAAACTTATGATAGCAAATATCAAACTCACTCTTCATAATTACTTTCCATCAAATAATGATTCTAGCCCAAACCTCTGTCTTGTCCTATTTTCATGGCCTACTATTTTTCACTTAATCTAATTTGTAAGCACTTAGCTTCAACTGTTTCTCCACAAGGTTCTACTAATCTGACATTGACAACGGACAGGGCCCTACTCAGGAGCATGAGATGGAAAGGTAATATTTTACTTCTAGTTCCACAGCCAAGACCTTAATTATTTGGTAGCAGCTTCTTTAGAAATGATTGTGACTTCTCTCTTACCAGTAACACCACCTTGCTTAGAACTTTGAGTCCTTGCTCCATAGTCTCCTATCCAGGTTTGTCAGGAGTACTGCACACTGTCTTGACCTATCCCTGTGATATCTGTCAGCATTACATCTATTACGTATCCCTTTCTTTGTACTCCACTCTATAAACTGCCAGTTGCCAGTTTTTTAAAGCTATCCAATGAGTGTATTTGAGAAGTAATTCTGAGTGTGCCGTGCCATACTTCTGAAAGCCAAAGATACCTAAGAAGATCTAGTCATTGTTTTGCACATAGATTAAGTTGCAAGTTACGGTAATATTTCCTGTACCCTGGAAGACATAAAACCACATGCCTCAGATTGAAAGATTGTTTAAAAAACATATACCCATTCATGTATCAGAATCTATAAGGTTTATCTCTTTACAAATGTGTGCATTTCATGTCTCCTTGCAGTTACCTCCGGTTTTTCTTTTTTTTTGACACTATTAATACAGTGGGTCAGAATGATCCTTTATAAGATCAAGATGGACAAGGTTATATACAAAGAACCCAACAAAGCGCCTTTGCTCTCAGAATGGGAACATGAATACAGGTTGTCTTCTTAAGTGAATACAGCACTGCTCCTGATCCTCCTTCTGGACAGAAACTTAAAATAGTGCCACAAATAAGAACCGGAGAACAGAATGCACACGCAGATGAACAAACCAGTCCCAGGTGGGACTACGCCACTTATAATTTTTGAAGCAGCATCTGCCACTAGTTGTTATGGCTCTAGAGAGGAGTTTCTATCAATGGACTTGGCTGGGATGGACTGGGACTCTCCAGGTCCATGAAACTGAAGTCTTTGCTGAGGTTACTAAGCCCTACCATTATCCTCAAACACAATCTTGCCTTTGTGATTTTCCATCTTGCCTGAGTAAATGTGGAGAGCCATTTCATTATGTCTCAATTCATACCTCAAGGAATTAATATGAGAATTATGCTAGCCACCAGCTGCACTCAGTGTGTGTGTGTGTATGTGCCTGTGCGTGTGCATGTACATATATTTATGTTTGTGAGAGAGAGTGGGGGGAAGGAGAGGGAGAAAGAGAGAGACGAGATGGAATAAGATTCCATTTTATAAAAGAAATGTCGTATTGAAATATGAAGTATCCTGATACCATTATTCAGATTGAAGAATAAATATGCCTCAAAAACTATACAGAATTTTACTTAAAGTATATTTGCTATTTGAGGACCTCTTTGAACAAAGAGGAAAACAGGTATCTTACTGTAAATATGTTGAAAATTTGTTGCTTACAAGTGCTTGCCTCCATGCCCAACAGATTTGTTATGAATTTGAGAATTAGTTTAATATAATTTCCCATTGTGGCTTATAACATCAGCTATATGCTCACTTTTCCTGAAGTTTTGGGCTTCTCTAAGTTCAGCAACATTCTTTTGATGTGAATTTCTCTCTCCTAGAAAACAGAGTCAATAATACAACCCTAAATCTCCTACACATCATGGCCTTCTACTTGCCATTTTGACGTGGCTACCCATTGTAATAATTACAGGTTGTTTCTCCTTGTTAAATATGATCTGATTGGAGCCATTTCAATATTCCTTCATATTGACTTTGTAAACAGTGACATTAACTGTGACTTATTAAGGACAGCTTCCAGCTATCTTCTCAATCCTATACCAAGAAGTGTGCCCTTCTCCCAAGCCTTGAGCAGGCTGAATCAGACCTTTTTCTGCCACACAGTTGCCTAGCCTACCTAAGGTGGAGTCTTCTGACCTAGGTAAAGACTATTGGTCCTGCCACATCTGCAGCTTCTTGCAAGAAGCCACTACCTGCTGAGCAGCTTAGCTTGTCTTCCTGGCAAAGTGGGGGATGGGTTCCCCTCTTTATTTCAGACCTTAGAATTAAAACACTGAGCCTTGATTGGAGAACTTTGTCTTGGCTCGTTATTTCTCTTGCCATCCTTCCCATCCACCCCCAGCTTTCCTTTCAGGAACCCAGGAACCCTTGGCCACTGACGTCTACAAAGAAGTTCTAGCCATCACACCTCACTGACTCTAGGTCATTCATTACAGTTTCAAATTTCAAGAGGCTTTCAAGCACTATTCCCCTAGTTATGGTATGGTATCAATTCTGGCTAATACGCCAATAACCTCTTTCCTATTCAAGTTTTATACTTCAAGGTCCTCGGAGACTTCTGGCTGCTTTTTCATTAAGTCCTATGTAGTATTCACTGTTCTCTTATGCTAAATAATATCTTTCTTGGGCACTCTGCTTGAGCAATGTTGAAGTGTGGTTTTTCTTCCCAACATGTATTCTTGATTGAATATGAAATGCTCACCCTAGAGGCTCACCCTCTTCTTTGCAGGGATTTTAGGGTCTGGCCAGTGGAGGGAGAGCTCTATGGATAGGCTTTTGTGTACTGCGGTCCAGTCCTCTTCTGGTGGCATCTTCTGATCCCAGATCTGCCAGATGAAGAACAAAGTATACTACAGACCTCTACCTCCATGGGCCAGTGGCTTCAGTGGCCATGCCATCACTGCCATTACACGATGGTTCCTTAAAACTGTGAGCAAGAATGAGCCTCTTTTCCTTAATTTGCTTCATCTGGTATCTGTCACATATGTATGGCATACATTTGATTCGGGAGAAAACTTTGTATATTTTCTAAGCAATTGCAAACATTCTCTTTGTTAAAGGAGATAGGATAGCTTTTACCAGGACAGGGACATCTGGAGATTAATATTCTGCACTCAATTGTCTCTAACCTGAGTCTCAATCCTTCTCGTTATAGGTGATAGCTTTCCAGGGCTCTTATATCAACTTCACTTTTAATCATGAAACTTTAAGAACAAGAGACTTTCTAAATTGTGCCCTAAAGTTTAGCTTTTTTTGCTACAACCTAAGTTCATGCATAGCATGTTGATGTTTGTCTGTTATATCCTTCCTCTAAGGACAGCCAATGACCAGATGCTTTGCTATTGTACATGTCTATGCATCATCTTCATTTACATTGTACCCACATAACCAAGATGCAAGCCAAAGATCATGCCATGGAATGGGAAGTTATCCCACCTTGCCGTGTCTATCCAGTATCAATCTGCCCAACAACTAATCAATCTAATTTCAGAGTGGCTCCTCAAAAGTGATTTCCTTGAACAACTCTTAGGTGAGTTGCTTCAAGACAAGAAGTTAAGTGTGGGTGTTGTACCTGGGAAGGCTCTAAAACTCAAGGAGAAAGATGAGATAAAGGATGGAAAGAAAACAATCAGATGGTGTCAGAAAGCATATCAGCACTGTGGGTCCTGAGGTTTATAACTGTGTCCTTTATGGTCCAGGGTAGAATAGCAGATATTGATTACATAATATTATAGCCAGGGAAGTCAGCAAGTGTGTTGTAGAAGGATTAGGGAAAGTAGCAAAGACAGATGACTAGGTACACAGCTGCCAAGAGCACAGCCCAGGTATTGTAAAAGCTCTTGATGGAGAGACCATGGCTTTCTTCTCTTTGCAGACTTCACGTATAATAGATCTTCTAGAGTATGGTTTGTCTGAATCACAAGACACTCCTTGGGTTCTAATGAGATCTCGGAGTTCAGAGTACATGGCTGTAACAACTGCAAGAGCCAAGAATAGAACACTTCTTTGCTATGAGATGTGATAAGTGAATGTGGATCTCCCTAACAAGACAGCACACCAGTAAGAACCATATTTCCAACATTACGGGGGAGATTAGGAAACAAGAGCTACAGGCTCTCACCTGGAAGCTCTGCCTCCACAAGGGAGGGCATAGTAAACATTGGCAATCTTTGCCAACAGAGCTCATAATCAATGCCAGGGCCCAGAGAATAACCTCTGAGCGACACCGACAACAAATCAGCTTGTCAGAAATGAACAAGGAAGGACGAACAAAGGCAAAGGTTTAAAGAGAAGATGATTCAATGAAACGAAGACCCAGAATTGTGATTATTAGATTGATGTCCATTGACTTCCCTTTCTCAGGAAGTGGGGAGGTGGTGGTGGTGGTCGGGTGTTCAGTGAGCTTGAAGAGAACTCCCAACTATCAGAACTTTCTGCCTGGAACTTACCACTTCTTCCAATAGGCAATAAACAACAGTAATAAAATAACACAAGTAGCCATGATCAATAGACTCAGATATTTTCATGTCACCTGAATTATTATAGATCTCAAAATGTCATTCATAGCTTATGTTTAAAAGTTATGGTGTGGCAGTCTCTAGATGGTCCATCCTTTCATCTCAGCTCCAAACTTTGTCTCTGTAACTCCTTCCATGGGTGTTTTGTTCCCAATTCTAAGAAGGGGCAAAGTGTCCACACTTTCGTCTTTGTTCTTCTTGAGTTTCATGTGTTTTGCAAATTATATCTTGTATCTTGTATTCTAAGTTTCTGGGCTAATATCCACTTATCAGTGAGTACATATCATGTGAGTTCTTTTGTGATTGGGTTACCTCACTCAGGATGATACCCTCCAGGTCCATCCATTTGCCTAGGGATTTCATAAATTCATTCTTTTTAATAGCTGAGTAGTACTCCATTGTGTAAATGTACCACATTTTCTGTATCCATTCCTCTGTTGAGGGGCATCTGGGTTCTTTCCAGTGTCTCTAGCTACATATGTATCAGAAGATGGCCTAGTCGGCCATCATTGGAAAGAGAGGCCCATTGGTCTTGCAAACTTTATATGCCTCAGTACAGGGGAACGCCAGGGCCAATAAGTGGGAGTTGGGGGGGAGGGGAGGTGGGGAAGGGTATGGGGAACTTTTGGGGTAGCATTGGAAATGTAAATGAAGAAAATACCTAGTTAAAATAAAATAAAATAAAATAAAATAAAAAAATAAACCCTTTTAAAAAAGTTATGGTGTTTATGAAGCATTATCAGCTCTTATTACTTAATTCATTAACATAAAACATATCATTACTATTCTAACTTCATTACCTCTGTCATGAGTACCTGCCTTCCACCTAGGTCTCATAATGATATTCTAGGGCTAGGATTTTAACATATCTTTTGATGGGCCACAATTCACCAATAACACTTCCAAAAGGGTCAGTGGACCAACAGGAGGCAAAATGCTTGGTGGTTTGGATGGAGCCTGGTAATTTTTAGGATAGGACTGGTCTCTTTAAATACTTCCATGCTGTGCTTTGAAAAGTTTACCTGGTCCATTAGAGTTTGTTTGCTGACTTTTCCTCCTTCGGGGCAAAGAGCTGTGTGTTTTCAAATGGCTGCCTTCCTAGAGAACCCCCAGGGTCCCCCTCCAATACCACCTGAGTAGAGAGAGGGAAAAACTGTAAATTCCAGGGGCCCTAAGTCAGGAGGGGAAAGCCTGTCTAATCTCCCCAGGTGGGAGCTGAGTAAATCACCTAGCAAGCAGCTGCGGGGCATTACAGAGCAATTATCCCCCATGCTTTCTGAGGGCTTGTAGGCAGCTAAAGATAAAACGCTGCCCTGCTTCAGGACTTGAGCTCTGAGAGAGGAAGGGCTGCTTCCTTCCCAGTTTTACTGTGTTTGAGGAAACGCACCCCATGGGACAGCCCTTCTCAGAATGCCTTGAAATACAAACCGCCAGCTGGTTAGTCAAGGGTCTTGTTGTATGAATGGACTTTGCACATAAATAAGTTCGAAGGAGTCACATAGGGGGAAAGGGCCCACATGAATCTTAGGGAATAAATATGGTATGCACTTCCAGAAGGAAACTCACCAAGAGTTCCCACACTAAATAGCAGGCTTGCCTGTTTATAGCTTGTTAGCAAAATTAATAAATAGAAAATGTTTACTAAGTGCGCAAGTGCCAAATACTCTGCTTTCTACTAAACATTAGGTGGTTTAATCTACACGACAATCATTAACATTAATGATGTCATTATTAACCTGATCTTGTCAATCAGGTCCCTGGCTATCAGAGAATTATAAATAGAACATCCAGTTTTCAGTGCTGGTAACTTATGAAGGCAGATATTTAATACATTCTTTTACTATTGTCTTTTTTTCCTTTTGTGTGTGTGTGTGTGTGTGTGTGTGTGTGTGTGTGTGATAGACTCCAACAGAACTGGAGGCAATACATGTAATCTCTTTCAAGAATAGAAATCAATATTGTTCTTAAATTTTTTCAGGCACAGAGACTCAGAAACTCATTTAAAGTGTCACTATTTATATTAAAGGCTTCAAATGAACACACTTGTCATTTATCCATTGCGACACAGACGTGAATAGATACACATGGACCTGTTCACCTCAGGCATGTCCCACATACCAGGGTGGCCAATGCTCATAGAGTCTCTAGCTTTTGTATGCCAGTTATTTTTGAATGAGCAGGTGACTAATTAATATGAGAATAGCATCTTCTGCTATCTAACCACAACACATGCTTGAACCATAGCTTCTGGTTCTAAGGTAAACAGTTTTCATCCAATGAGGCCAAACAGGTAGATATTAGTTAAGCCTTCCTGCTTCCTATTCAGAGTAAATCGACCATTTCTGTCCAATTGAATTTTCCCCTCACCAGTTTTTGCTTCTCTCAGCTACCATCCCCAGTCACTGGGATGCACACACTGGGCGCCCTGTCACAGTGACATACTGATAAAAGATTAACCAGCTCTCTGGGTGAACACAAGCTCACCCTTGTATTGGCCCATCTTTATGGTGTTAAGTTCAAGTTACAAAGGTGATGTCACTGCAGTCACTACATCTCGAAGTGGAAAGGAATGCCCACTCTCAAAGCATGATGCTTCTACACGGAAACCCAAACAGGTACAAGAGCACACACAATGTAGTAAAGTAACAGGAAAATGGAGGATCTGAGGATCTTTTTAATATTTATTTATAGTTTGTGTGTGTGTGTTTTGCCTGGATGTATGTCATTGTAAGTGTTAGCATTCGTCTAAGCTCCGCCCCACAGTTACCTAGCAACAGTCAGGTAGGAGTACTTGACCCTTGTTCCTCTCTTGCTCTTTCCCTGCTTCCCTTTTCCATTCTCTCCCCATTCCCTTCCCCCTTCTCTCTCCATGTGCTCATGGCCGACCTCTTCCTTTACTCCTCTACTCTTTCTTTCTCTGCCTCTACTACCCTCTTAACTCCCCTCCCCCATGCCCTTAATCAACTATTCTATACTGTACTGTCATGTGGCTGGTCCCTCATGGGGAAGGGATGACTTGGCATGGGCCTGCTGTGCCTCACCCCATACCTCACCACACCTCCATAGAACATATCCCACCCCTCTTTATCTTTTCATAAACACATCAGTGAGGGTTTCAGATCCCCTTGAAACTAGAGTTATAGACAGGTGTGAGCTGCCATGTGGGTATTGGAAATTGAATCTAGGTTCTCTAGAAGAGTAACCAGTGACTTCTCTTAAGTGCTGAGCCATCTCTCTCTAGCCACAAGTCTGAAGATTTTGTACATTAGATTTTGATATAATTTTTATCAGGTAAATCTGTACAACTTAGTGCAATCACTTTAAAATATAATTTACATGGCACCCCATTTTGTACCAACTCCTTTGTCTGCACCCATTGAGGTAACTGTGCAAGGCTTTTGTACTTTGTTTTGTTTTAGTGTTAGTTCATCAAAATGGTGCATTATATCAACGGATTTTCCAAATATTAAAACAACATTGCATTCTGTGATTAAAACTCATAATCAGGAAATATCCTCCCACTTATGTTTGTTTGGATTTTATATTCTAAAGTTTTGTTTATTATCTAGGTCGTCATGTGGATGTTTCTTGCATGGTGATGCCTATTGGTGACCTGGTTAGGACAGTGGTGTTTCATAGACTAAATTTTAGTCATGCTTCCTCCTTTTAACTTTCTGGAATTTTGTGAAAAAGTCATGTATAGAATTTATCACCCAACTCATTCAATTTCCTTGTGTAAGTATTTTTAAGCCATAGATTTAAATTCTACTGTAGATGTGAAGACTTGAAAGTTTATCAGTTTCTTTCTGTGGGAGATTTGGTTGTTTTCTTTTTTCAAAAAAAAAAATCTTTTTATATGTGTGTACCACATGCATTTGGGTATACATGGAAGCCAGAAGAAAGTGTCCTGAAGCTGGAGTTACAGGTCCCTGAGCCACCTGACAAAGATCCTGGGAACTGTACTCTTCTTGAAGAGCAGCAAGTGCTCTTAACCATGAGCCATCTTCCCCAACTAAGCTTGCTCAAACCAACCAACCAACCAACCAACCAACCAACCAACCAACCAACAGTATGTCCAGGGGCTGTAGAGGTGGCTCTAGTTCAGTAGGTGTTTGATATGCAAGCATGAGGACCTTTTTGTAAATCTCCAGCCCTACATACAAACTTGGGTATGGCTGTATGTGCCTATACTTTTAACATTGGGAAGACAGAGATAGAGATAGTTCCTATGAACTTGTTGGCCAGCCAGCATATGCACAATGGTCTATTTCAATAATAGACCTCATCACAAGGCAAAAGGGGGGGTCATGAAAATCATATGTGCCCTCTCACCACACTGGCCCTCCTACACACACACACACACACACACACCCAATACAACAAAATTATGCAAATTTTGCCTAATAAGGTAGCTCATTGGGTAAATGATCCTGCTAACAAGTCTGATAAACATAAGTTCTATGCTGTAACCTCTAGGTTAGTTAGGTTCTAAGTGTGGAACTCATCCTAGAGGCAGAGAAGTGACCCTTGCAAAATGTCCTTTGATTTCCATATGCATATTGTGTGTAGCACATGTGCACATATCACGCACATAATAATAAATAAATATATGTAATTCAGAAAAAAAGATTTATTAGATTTCTTTTTAAGTGTGTGTGTGTGTGTGTGTGTGAGAGAGAGAGAGAGAGAGAGAAGAAGAGAGAGAGAGAGAGAGAGAGAGAGAGAGAGAATGCGAGCAAGAGCGCGTTTGGAGTCCAGAGGTTAAGTTTGGGTGTCATTCCTCAGGAGCTGGATCTGAGGAGTGTTCTGAGGCTAGATCTCTCACTGGGACATTAGATTTGATTATTAGCAGAGGTGTCTGCTCCTTGTGTTCCAAGGATCCACTTGTCTCCTCCTTTTCAATGCTGGAATGTGGGTACTGGGAGAATTCAGATACTGAAGTCTACAAGTCATTTATTGACACGGTGCCTTTTACCCAGCTCGGAAGTATCACATTTCTTTATCACTCTTTTATTGTCCATAGGATATCACAGTGATCTTTAGTAAAACTATTTTTCTTCTCTATAGTCCTTCCCTCTCTGCCTCCCTCCTTCCTTCCCACCCTCTCTCCCTCCCGTCTCCTCTCCCTCTTACCCCCTTCTCTCTCTGATCTTGTGTCTGAAAGAACTACTTTTGTGGGGTCATGGATTTTCTCTCATCTTTTTTTGTTTGTTTGTTTGTTTGTTTGGGTTTTTTTTTGTTTGTTTGTTTGTTTGGTTGGTTTTTGAGACAGGGCTTCTCTGTATAGCCCTGACTGTCCTGGAACTCACTTTGTAGACTAGGCTGGCCTCGAACTCAGAAATCCGCCTGCCTCTGCCTCCCGAGTGCTGGGATTAAAGGCGTGTGCCATCACATCTGGCTTCATCTTTTTTTTTTTTTCCTGTGTTTTTTCTTTATTGTTTCTCTGCTAGAGGATTTAGCTTTCCTCTTTCTCACTTCTCAAAAGAGGACTCTTTAAATCCTTGTCCTAAGGTTTGGCTATTTCATTACAACATTCCTCCTTGAGGACTACATCAGCTGCCCCTAGTTTGGAATACCATGTTTTCATTTTAATTAAGCTGAGCAAACTTTCTGATTTAGCTTCTTAGTTGAAAAATGTTATTGTTTTGCTTCTGGGAGGTTTTGCTGTTGTTTGGTTTTGTTTTTACTGAAATGTAATACCATCTCCAACCTATTAAACAGGAGAGTATAAAAGATCCAACAATCAGATATACATATAGAATTCATAGGAATTGATGTCTCATCAGGGGATAAAGAAGCCAGCGAGCCATTTCCTGTAACTCCTCTAATGGCCCCAGTCATTTTTTTTTCTCGTTTCTTTCTCTCTTTTTGTTTTGTTTTTGTTTTTATTTGGGTTTGTTTGTTTGTTTCTCTTTGTATTGAATTTCCATGTTTCTTACTTGTAAGTTTATTGTCGGTGAGAATCAGGGTCCAGATGGTACCCACGTGGCATTTCTAGGCTCTTGCTTTCCCTAATAAGAAACTGGAATAGGGGCATGTGGCTAGTTCTATAAGCAAGCACTGTTTGTTAAGAAAAAGCACATCCAAGAAAGGAAGCCAAGCAGAGATGGCAGACAGGTTAGAAGCTCAATGGTCACATGCCAGACAGACTGATACTTTTGCAGCTCATTTGCGTTTCTACGACTTCATTTGTGCTCAGTCTTGCTTCTGGTTTGTTTTATATGCGTATTTTGACATGACTCTCTATTCTATTCTCCTGCTCATAATCCTCAAAGTCACCATAAACAATGCCTCAAGTTCTGTTTTTTTTTTTTTTTTTTTTTTTTTTTTTAAAGATGTTTGGACTCCTCTCTAAAATCCCAGTAATTCTGGGAAGCTAATCTGTTTGGCTTCCTAGGGGTCTCCTGGATGTCTTTGTGACTAAGGTAGGAAGGAAGCCACCTAGCACAGCTACCTATGCGTTCACAGCACCAGGTATCATGAGCAGAACACATAAAGTCAGAAGAAGGAAACAGGATCTCAGCTTAGTGTCATATGGAGTTCAACCTTTGAACTTGCACTATGTTCTTGACATAGACACCTCTATAGTCTTCTTCATGTCAAGGCTTCTTTGTTTTGAAGTCAATACAAGTTTCCTGCCTTGCTCCTCCATTGTTTTTGTTAAGATAAACATATCCTGTGCACATCCCACTCTAGGATTAAATGTTATTTTAGAAGGATTTCTCTGCCACTGAAAGGTTCTCCTAGAGCCAGCTGTGCTTTATGGTCTGATTTTGCAAGCCCAGCTGCCGATTTAGCATAACTGGAGTTAATGATAGGTTTGCTTGAATTGGGGTTTCAGCTTCCAGCTTCCTAAAGTGAGCATAAGGGCACATGCTTGAAGTATTTAAGGAACATAGATGTGGTATTTCTTCTGAATTCATATAGCCTTTCCACCAAGCAAACTTAGCCTATTTTTTCTTGATCTAGCCTCTAAATATATCTAATATAAATATATTTTTCTTGTTTCACCCAAGAAACTGTTCATACTTCCAAACCATCTATTTCATTTATGAAAACAGAGTTTTAAAAAAATCACAAGACCCATTGGGTCCAGCAGGTAATTCTACCCTAATCAAGTCATTATAAAATGCAAACAGATTCTAGATTATTCTGCATCTAGGGATTATGCTCCAAGTAAGTGGTTTTCCAAATCCTGAACTACTGTAAATTCTGCTTTTAAAAGCATGGAATGTGCACTTAAAAGTCATTAAATCTAAGTAAATTTGCTTACACTGAAGATTTATTGCCCCCTAGGAAAATATAATGTGTGCTTGCAATTACTGCCTCTTTGTAATTTCTCTTCTCAGGCCATTTGTTCTCTGCCAAAGCTTTACAAAGGTGACTGTGCTGGTGCTCTGCAATTCAAGCTGTTTTAATAGTGGAGAGCATTTCCCTCCGCCGGCCTCTCTCTCTTCCTGACCTCTCTGCTGTGGCATTCATTAAACTCCAGATCCTGGCTCAAGTCAAAGAGTTCAGATCTCCTCCTTGGCTAAAGAACTCTGCATTGTGGCTTTGCTTTGAACTTCAGCTCCTCCGAGTGCAGGGGTCACATGTGAATTTGTTATGCTTCCTGGCACATGTTTCATAGTAAATGGATCCGATGAAATTCTCAGGGAGTATTTGTTTTTTAGTGTTGCTCTAATACACAATAAATTGTAATTTACGAGGCATAATTGAAGAAAATTCTGGAGGAAGTTGTGTATGAGATTAGGGGGATTATTAAATCAACTTTATTGTGTTTTCAAAACTTAAAAATGGTTTACAGCCATAATAAATTGCTTGAGAGTGCTATCAACCCATAAATTTTAATAATTTAATAAACATTCTGCAGTTAAGTTGGGCTTGTAGCCAAATCCCAGGGCTGGTTTTGTGTCATGTATAGTAATGTGTGTTTTAGCTTACCTGGGTGATAAAGGAATGAACTGTTCTCATGCAGGACACGCAGTGATGGGCCATTAATTTTAATGAACTAAAACTGGGAACTGGAGTTTGAAGCCAGAGGGGGAATTCAGCTCTACTGCCCATCCCCCCCCCCACCCCGTCCTCATTGCTTCCATCTCATACTTTTAAGGAAAGACACCAACTTTATTTCCTCCAACCCCAACTCTTTGAAAAAGGATAAGAAAAACAATCTCTGATCCACTTCCAGTTTGGGAGCGGTTAACTACATTGCTAAAATTGTCTTTCAACCAATAAACTTCACATGTTTGTAGTGATTTGCAAGTTGAATGTTCCTAGTGTTTTTGACTGATTAAAATAATGCAAGTTTATATCAATTTTACACAGCACATACAATATGGAATTTTTTTTTGTCATCGCTTGTAAAAAGTTGCAGGTCAAATTTTAAACAACCTACTGAGACGCCCCATGTCTGTGTTAAGATTCTGCATCAGCTTCCAATGTGTGCCTTAATGAGCTATGCAACCAAGCATCCTATAAACATTATTCACAAGTCTGTCTCCACACACTTCTGCCTACATCTGAACCAAATTAATGGGTGTATCTGTTCAATAAAAAATGAGTTTATCCCTTTTTTATTTTATTTTACTGAAAAGAATTATATGCATCTAAAACCAGAAGTAGATTTCTTTAATGCTATGCTGTCTTTCAATGCCTGTTTTTGTTAGTAATTATGAAATTGTCACCAACATATAAAGGGCCACAATCATACAATTTAAACTATTGACATCAGACTGTCTATTCTGTGTTTTTAAGAGGCAAATTTAGATCCATAGTTTATATTAAAAAGTATGATGGGTTTTAGCTATTCCTCTGATTTTTAGATCCTCTCATTCTCAATTTATTAATTGATCCAACTGGAAAAAAATATCATTCCTGATGATTTCATCAACAAAAGAGTATCCTTGGTAACTGGGCGAGTCTGTGCCTTTATTCCCTCATCCTCATAGGCACATGCAAATGTGCTCCCTTGCCATGCCTGCATTTTCCCTTAATGAAGAGCTTCATAAAAATCAGCATTCATAGCCTCTTCGCAGTCAGATAAATTAGTTAATGCACAATAAGCAGCCCTTATGTATAATGCAGAAGATTAGTCTTGTCATTTGCATAACGTGATACAAGCAGCCCCCTGTTTCAAGAAGCAGCTCCCCCATTAAATTCAAGTCAAAAGCTGGATGACGTCAGTAAGGTAATTGGGCTTCATTTGGCATAGCTCATTCATTGTGTAGAGTTCAGGACCCTATCTGTGCTTGGTTGACAGCAGTGTTGAAAGGCACTGGCCATGTCCAGAAGCAAAGATGTCCAGCCTGGGAAGAAGTGTGCTCACACTGACCCCGCTTCACTACTGGATCCCAGTAGAAAGGCACTGGGCACTCTGCCCTGTGCACACATATACAGATAGCTAAGTGCTGACAGGAACTTGCTGAGAAGGTGGAAAACCTGGCTTCTCCCAGTAGCTTTGACCAGAATTCCTGGCACAAACCTACTGCTCAGGACCTTCTCCTGCCCTCACAGAATATCTTTGAGAAAGAAGGGGGTGTTATCTGAAAACTAATGTAGCTCTGAGTGTGTGAATTTTCATGTGCACAGTACAAACACATTCTCTCTCTCTCTCTCTCTCTCTCTCTCTCTCTCTCTCTCTCTCTCTCACACACACACACACACACACACACACACACTTTCTCACACAAATATACACACAAAGTTACATCATTTTCCTAAAATTTTGCTAGAGTTTAGAGGACAAATCTCTTGGGTTTTATTCTTTGACCAATGCTTCGCTATGTTCTTTCAATGATAAAATGAGAGTAATGTTTCTTGTATTTGCTTCCCCATCTCAAGAATGGGGAAATGATTTTAATTGCATGGCAGCAGGTGGATAGTTTCATAAAGCTCCATTAAAACCATGGTGACTACGCAATTGTCACTGAAAGATGTTGGACACATTTTACCTATCAGAGCCTCTACATTACTTGCTCAAAAGCAGACTCAACAGGGGTTGGTGGGGGGTTGGAGGACTGGGGGCTGCAAAGACCACTCAGAGGCTACGACCTGTACCACTCTTGCAGAGGATAGGACAAAAGTTTGGTTCCCAGTTGGATGGCTCATAGTGACCTGAGGTTTACATCTGCCTCCTGACTCCACCTCAAGGGGGATTTGTCCACTGTGGCTTCTGTGAGCAACTGCATTCTTATGCATGTACACACACAAGTCGACATGAATAAAAAATCAACAAAGAATAAAAAAAGCTGACTATACATACTGCATTTTTAGTTTCTTCCATAAAAATAGTATTTGGATAAACATAAACTAATAACGTCTGAATATCATGATGTTTTTTAAAAAGATTTATTTATTCTATGTATTATGACTACACTGTAGCTGTCTTTAGACACACCAGAAGAGGGCATCAGATCCCATTACAGATAGTTTCAAGCCACCATGTAGTTACTGAGAATTGAACTCAGGACATCTGGAAGTCAGTACTCTTAACTACTGAGCCATCTCTCCAGCCCCTATCATGGTGTTTTACTAACCTTTTTTGTTTGTTTATTTTCTGTCTTTTTTTGTTTTGTTTTGTTTTGTTTTGTTTTTTGTTTGTTTGTTTGTTTGTTTGTTCGTTTTTGAGACAGGGTTTCTCTGTATAGCCCTGGCTGTCCTGGAACTCACTTTGTAGACCAGGCTGGCCTCGAACTCAGAAATCTGCCTGCCTCTGCCTCCTGAGTGCTGGGATTAAAGGCATGTGCCACCACGCCCGGCTCTAACCTTTTCACTAAGGTTACTAAAGTAATTTACCGGAAAGTGTTAGGAATGCAAGTGTTTTAAATCATAGATTTCACACTGCACTTTCCATTATTGGTTACAGCATTTTGGGAAACATGATCCGAGAGTTTATGGGTAAGCAGACAGTCCCAGTCTCATCATGGTCTATGCCGAATTCTACTTAGCTGTGTGTTTATATGCAATCATACTGTCTTTGAAAAGGTAAGATGTACAGTGTAATGCTAAAGACTGGTTTAAATACCATCCTAGGAGTTTTTATTGTTGCTCAGAAGTAATAGGAAAGAAGCCAAAGGTGAAAGCCATTGTTAAAATGTATCCAAACATGCATATATTCAAAATAGCACATAAAAGAAGAAAATGGTCTTTTAGGAAAAACATCAAGTAGAGATATAGAATTCAGAAGGAGACATGACACTTGCCTGTAACCCCAGCACTCAGTTGGGAAAGGCAGGTGGATATCTGTGAAGTCAGGAACAGCTTTGCAAATTCCTGTCCAGCCAGTGCTACATAGTGAGATGCTGTCTTAAAAAGAAAACATATTGCAGTTTGATAATCTGGTAATTTGATTGCAGTAAATGTAAATCATATATCAGTCATCTTTTACTGCAGCTCAATAATACAAGGAGCAGACAAAATGAATGCTAATTTGTATAGCTTTAAATGATCTGGAATTAAATCAAAAATGCTGTTACTTCCCTCCTTGTATGGATATCATTTAGTCCTGAACAAAAATGACAATAAAAAACACAAGGCTGTCTTCAAATGACCGAACAGTATTCTGCTTGAAGGAATACAGAACGACTACAGCTTTTCTCCTTTGATATAGACAGATTCATTATGCTGGCCTCTGATTTTGTGTGTGCATGTGGCCATGGCTGTGGGAGAGAATTTAAATGGTGTAAAGGAATTAACAAAGATGCTTCAAATAGAATCGAGGCCAAAGTTTGATGTGTAATGTTTGCAATTCAGGCTTATTTCATCTAAGGGTACACTCTCATATTGTAGCCTTGATGGCAATAGAGGTTTTTATTAGGCTTTATTTAATGGTCTACCACTATGACAGTCTGTGTTATATCTTAATTAGTAGTATTCTTTCTAGTTCAACTAAAATAGCTAACGGGTCCTCCTGGGATCTCTTCTGGGATATGATTTTGTTTAATCTTATTATTAATGATAATAAATTTTTACTTTGTTGCTGTAGCATCTGTATGCCAATGATGGCATTATTTAAACAAATAATTATTCCACATTACAGTTCCTTTTAGAACACGACAATAACAAATCATAGTTATGGCTAATTCATAGCGAATTAGGTCTACAACATTAATAAAATTAATTGTATGAAATCTGATTGGATATCTAAGTCAGTTAAGGCAGGGGGTTTTGCTCTGGTCTTTGATAATGTGCTAGTGTCTGGAATGAAGCACCAGCATAAAACAGCTCAGTGCTTGTTAGCAAACAAAGAGAAATGGAAACTTGGTTGCTAGGAGATATTATTTTTCATTGTTGACAACCCCGATTTTCTTTGATTACTGCCACTGTTGTTGTTCATTACACACACTGAATGATTTTATTTGACATTAGGGAAACATATTTGGGAGTTCAATTGTCCTGTGACTATCAAAATATGTACTCAAACAGTGTTCATCTCTCACTTTAAAGCTAAATATCTCCAGTGAGCCCTTACTCAGAAGGTTCGACAATATGTGGGTTTTTACATTTTTCTGGTCCAATGTACATTTCAGTAGAAAGTGATTTGGTAAATTAAAAAACAAAACAAAACAAAACAAAAACCCAAAGCCTAAATTTGCATAACAATGAAATTAAAAATTTCAAACAAACAAATACAATCTTATCTACATAAATTCAACAGCATTATCATTATGATCATTTTTGCCATAATTAAGACTATTTCATTAACATCGAGGAAAATACAATAAAAGAACATGTTTTTTAAATTTTGGATGGGATAGAGATTTAGACATCTTGTGTGTGTGTGATCAATAACGTTTTGAACTTGTTTATCAAGATGAGGACCTTGGAACTTAACGTTATATGCACAGGATTTTTAAGAATATTTAAGTGTTGACACCATGATATCTGGAGGAAGGTCCAGTAGTTATATGGCTATGCAAGAAAGATCTGTGAAGCCCTGTGGTCCAAATGGAGTTATCTTGGTTTTCTTCTATTGATGTTTTGATTTTTTTTTTCTGGAATGCCAGTTCTTCTCCATACCTGTTGATTCTTGTTCTAACCTGCTTCCATTCTGAGGACCTATAGAATCCCCGACACCTCCCATGTCTACTTCACACAGAATCAGAAACCAAAGAACCAGCGTGTCTCTCTCCATGCTGAATGGCCCTTTGTTTCTGTCTATCTATGTACTATTCCTGCTTTTTGCTCTTCTCCTTTCCTAGTTATATATTCAGCTTAACCTTACAATTTTTTGTTCCTTTGGTTTTCACTTGCTACTCTTAACGATCAACCTTTGTTTATAAATTGTCATGTTGTCATGTTACACCATGTAACTTGGCTTCTTAAGTGGAATAACTGAGATCACTCTGGGATATAAATAATATGTCATGAGTAAATTGTTATCAAACTGGTACGATTATACATTTGTATAGTTATATTTAATACACACAGCATAATATGCTGAAAATATATTTCATTCAGACATGTCAAGATTTTATTTTAAAAGGAATAAGAGATATGATTAGTCAGGAGCAAATTTAAAATACACCCTTATATTACATTTGTATTCTTTTTTTTCTTACTTTTGGAAACAAAAGGTTATTTTGTAGTTGCGACTACAAGAAATGTCAACAAGCTACTTTGAAGAAGATTCTAAACTTCTGTGAGCAATATTATTATGCTCATTGCTGCATGACTTAATTATCTAGAAGGAGAGATAGGAAAGTACAGTGCTTTTATATAATAGAGGGATGAGTAGAATGTTAATGAAAAGTGTGCCGTGAAAGTGTGATTCACATTTCAAATCCTAGAACAATCACTTGTTGGCTAAAACAGGGAGATAGCCATTAGCACATCACTCTAAATGGACTGAAAAAGGAAGAAGTGCTGGTCTCTAAGGTAAATCAGGAAATGGTGAGTAAAAGATTCCAAGAACTCATAGAAAAGTATGTTTAACCAATAGCATCTGGACTGAGTTAAATTACATTAAATGTGCATGGCAAACATTTTAGTTAAAAAGCAGAGATAATTTGACTGGAGGCAACAACAGCATGCAAGTGCACAAACATCAGAAATCCATCACAAAATCTAGTGAATCAACTAAAAACTAATAAACCAATTCACATGCTCAAATATGACCTTATTAGCAAATTGTATTAGTTGGAAGGATTATAATTCATAATACACATTGGGCCTCACTTATGATGCTATGTGATGCCGTGTACCTACCATAGTAGTATCACACAGTCGATTCCCTAGCCTATAAATCCTCAACCTTTTACCTATTCGTCTCCTTCAATACTATAATCACTCCTGTTTTACTCTCTTGGTATCTTGGTCTTTTCCAGATTGTTGAAGCTTCTTCATAGTGGCTTTTTTCACTTAACAACACATATTTCCGTTTTCCTTATGTCTTTGCATGGATTGATATCTCATTACTTTTCAGTGCTATATAATATTCCTTCCTCTGAATCTACTACAATGTGTCCATTCAACATCTAAAAAACATCTCTGTGTGCTTCCAGGCTTTGGCAATTATGAGAAAAGCTTCCATAAACATCTATGTATACCTTTTCATGAGACTATAAAATGTCAAGGTATTTTAGTAAAGAGCAAGAGCAACTCTGGTGGTTGGATGATACTCTAAGAGAATGCTTAGTTTTGTAGGAAGATTCTTCACAAAGTAGAAACACTACTTTGTATCCTGGCCAGGATGAATGACAGTTTCCTTTTCAGTCCTGGTCAGCTTTGTTTTGCTTGGTCCGGTAGATATAATAGTTTCTTGGTGTTATAATTTTTATTTCCTAACCTGAAAATATAATGATCATCACTTTATGTTTGTCTGTTCTCTTCTATCTGCAGAATAATGCCAGAGAAGGTCTTAGCTCATCATTTAAGCTGGTTATATGGTTATACTTGTTAGTTTGAAGAGTTCTTTGTGTGTTGTGGATTATCATTTATTAGAAAGTTATGTGTATTTTTTAAACTGCTGTTTAGTTTATTAATTCTTCATCTCATGGACTGTGCCTTTGATTTAATTTGTATCTGTAAAAGACACTACCAAGGTTATCTAGATTTTTTCTTTACTTTTTTCTTTTTTCTTTTCTTTCCTCTTCCTCTTCTTCCTCCTCTTCCTCCTCCTCCTCCTTCTTCTTTTTTTATTTAATCTCCCAGGAGGTTTATAACCTTGATGGATGGCTTATGCTTAGAAGCAATCCAGCAAAACTTACTTTTTAATGTTAATTTAAAGTAATTTCATTTTCAAATTAAATTTTGATGAAGGGTGCATGCCCTGTATCTAGATTTGTATTTTCACATGGAAATGTCCATTTGCTTCCACAGCCTTTGTTCAAGGCCAACATTTTTGCTCCATTGTGTTACCTCACATTATATTTGCAAGGGCAATTGTGAGGCTTTTTTTTTTTTTATTGCACTCTGCCAATCACTGCTGCAGAAGATAAAAGAAAAAAAAATATTAGCTCCTGCTTTTTAACTCTCAGTGAACAAATGCTTCATGTCTGAGGTCAAGGATGACTGGTTCCCTGGCTGTCAATATTCAGACAGACAATTGATCTTCTCATTTTATTTAATAGCAGTAGCCATTTCCTGCTCTCCAGCCCCAACACTGCTTAGAAAACTAAATGTGTCCGCTGACATCAGTGCACAGTTGAAGTGCCATGTGACATGAATCAAAGACCCTTTGGGCCAAAGTCGAGACTATTTATTACTGAGGAACTAGGGTTTTCCTGAAATTTCCTCCCGTTCAGACAGATAAGAATGAATTACCTAAGCAAGGGGCTGCAGGTGCTGTGGTGACATCTACAGTCACTGCAGCAGAGAGGGAAGGAGTTTTCAGAGATTTTGCAGCTGTGCAGACACTTGCACTTGAGTCTTATTCTTCCATGCAGGAAGGGCAGGCCTGCTGGTTACCTCTCATGGTGCTTTGAGCATGAGTGTTCAGGATTGTGAGGAGCAGGCTGGGAACAGTGTATTTCTGAAATGACAGGTGGTCTTTAGTCTCCTAAATTTTTCTTGCAGTCCTCCAGAAATGTCAGGGAGATCCGATTGTTCCATGCACCATTTCCCAGGAAAAAGAAAGGCTTGCTTGGTGTGCTTCTGCTTCCTTCTCTGTTCCCTCTCTAGAAAAACTAAACTTCAAAGTGAATATCATATCACTTCTTTTTAGTCAGTTTTAATAACATATAGCAAACTAGATATGCTTGGCTTCATAGAGAAATGACTTAGAGAAATTCAACGCATTAGGCTTTTTCCAGAAAGAATTTACAGTTTTAGCCTTCAAAGATGAGAGTTTAAGACCCTCTTTTCATAATTCTAAAATTTGTTTTGGGTTTTTGTTTCTTTCTTGATTGTATTTATGTTTTCTCGCATAAATGTAGAGCTGTAATTTTCTGGAAACAGTTAAACACTTTCAGTATATAGTGGTAAGGAGTCCTTCTCCCTTTACCTTTTCTGAGCTGTCCTAAGACTTGTTCTACAGAACAAGCTGGCCTCGAACTCATAGAGATGCCCCTGTCTCTGCCTCCCCAGTGCTGGGATTGATCAAGTATGTGACACTTCCACCTGGCCATCCCTTTGCTCCCTTTTTGATTTTGCTCTTGCCTTCTCTTTCCTTCCTTTTATGTTTTCATGTCAGCCTGTAAAGGGTTTGTTGAAACTTATAGTTACTCTACACCCAACAAAGTAAATTAATTTTGCAGTAGTTGGCCCCAAGGAAAAAATAGCTCCAACTCTATAGTCAAAACAAGAGAAAAGGTAAGTAGAACACGTAGATTCTACTCTACTTGAAACCATTTCCTAATCAAAGCCTTGATGGGTTCATGCTTGGGAAGATAGTCTATCAGTAAGTGCTGTATTCCCCCTTTTATATGGTGAGATGGTTAACTTAGCTGCCAACTTTTAGAGAAATTCTTAGGACATTAGTCAAGCCAGGTTTTTTATATATATATATATATATATATATATATATATATATATATATATATATCCAAACACCCATATATATATGGGTGTTTCCAGGGACAGTGACAATGTGAGGGATCTGACTTAATGAATGTTTTACCCTACTGTTGAATTCAAATTTGAATACACTATTGGATCTAGTAGAAGTATGATTGTTAGAGGAAGTTAGAGGAAGCAAGTCCCTGGGCTTGTCTTGGGGAACCACATCTTACTTTGGACCCTGCTTGTCCCTGCTCTGGCTCTCCTGTCCAGCATGATATAAGATGCTTCACAGAGGATCCTTAGGTATTTTAACACATCCCTTCCACTTTCACCAAGAAAGCCACAGAAACCTTTGAGCATTCCTCTTGGCTGCTGGTGTCCTGGAACCAGTGAGGCAGTGAATGTAGTTGTCCTGCAGACTGCTAATAGTTCTCCGGCTCCAGGCAAGTACCTCATAAATCCACATTGTGAGAAGGGAAGAGCATTAAGGCTGGAAAAGCTGATGGGTCAATTCATCTGACCAACGCTTTGCCATTGGTCATGGAGAGGGAGCTGAACTCGGGTCAATGTGGCACATCTGTCAACACCAATGAGGACAAAAAAGGAGAAAACACAGGCTAAGGCAGTGACACAGTTGTCTCTGTAGCTGCAGCATCTTCATATCTACTCAGGAGAGCAGGTTTGAGCTCTTTGTGACTTATTTTCCTGGAGCACAGTCATCGCAGTCTTCCTTGAGCCAACACACAGGATACATTCAAGCAAATTATCTTGGCTGTATTGTCTCCCTCAGAAATTAACATAACAAGCAAGCATATTCACAATGGCTTTATATGTCAACACCATAGATCTTTCTGGACAATTTGTGGACAAATTTCATATAAATGTCTACTTAGGCGAGTATATTAAATTATCTCATGAAATAGGATGCACTTGCTGTGCAAACATGAGGACCTGAGTTTGGATTTCTGGAACCCATGGAAAGAGCTGGGTGTGACTGGGAACAGTGGCTATGGGAAGGCAGAGGCAGGGAGATGGATCTCCATGAGTTCAAGGTTAGCCTGGTTTCCAGAAAGAGTTCCAGACTAGCCAGGTTTACACAGTGAGTGAGATTCTGTCTCAAAGCAAAAATGCATGAGCTTATAACCTCATTGATGAGGAAGGTGCGGGGACAAGAGGCTCACTGCCCCACCACACCACAATAAAACAAAACAAAATAAAACAAAGCAAAACAAAACAAAACAAAACACCCATAAAAACAAAACCCCAGAGCTCCAGGTGAATATGAGATCCTATTTCAAGAAGATGAGAAAAAAAGTGTTAAAATAGTATGCTCAATGTCCTTCTTTGACCTTTGACCTTTGCCACACACACACACACACACACACACACACACACACACACAAACACATACACACACATACTCTCTCTCTTTCTCTCTCTCTCTCTCTCTTGCATGCATGCCCATACCCCCTCCACAAATACACAGACATGCACCGGTAACTAAATATATACAGACACATACATACACACAAACACTTTTTCTTTTATTATTATTATAATATCTTTCCAGAGTCTAGTTGTTATCCCCCTCCCAGTCCAGCCTCTGACCATCCCATTTCTCTACCCCTCACCCCCATCTGCAAAAGGATGCCCCCACCCCCCACCTCACCAGACCTCCCCACTCCCAGGGGCCTCAAGTCTCTCAAAGGTTAGGTGCATCTTCTCTCACTCAGGTCAGACCAGGCAGTCCTCTGCTGTATAACACATACACTTTTTAAAAAGTGTGACCTATCTGCATCATCTTGGTAAATACAGGGAATATACAGATGTGAGAAGTGTGTCAAAGGCCATTTAGTGGATAACTTCACAATCAGTGTAAACAACATTTAGTAAAAGTCTATTGCTTCATTAATAGACTAACATAGCCTATGGGAAGAATAAAGTTATCAAAAAAGAAATATGAGTTTGTGACATTTTTATGATAGTAGTCATGATAACCATATGTTTGAAATGAGCACACAAGTAAAATCCAGTTTCCACTCTTCTGAAAAATAATATCCAGAGTGAATTGCAAATAACCAGAGGCAGTCATATAACTGATGTTTTTTATATTGTTTTAATGGAGTACTTGCAAAAGCAACCTAAATATCTGATCATTTATTTTGTAAGAATGATGCTGAAATGGTTATGGCAGAGTTTGTAATATACATCATTGTTAGTCATGCCAGAGGCAAGTGCCTTTATCTCTGAAGAAAATAGCAGGTGTCCCTGTTGCTCCATGTCATGTCACATCGTCTCCTGAACTTTGGTCTCAATAAGAGCTATGGTGGACCGAGACTATGCAACTGTGGTTTGAGTGAGAATTGCCCAAAAGGCTCATATCTTTGGTCCTCAGTTGGTGAAACTGTTTTGTAAAGATTAGGAGGTGTGGCCTTTCTGGAGGAGGTGTGTCATTGGGGATGAGCCTTTGCCGCCACTCTCAGCATTCTCTGTCTAGTGGTTTTGTCTCACAATAGGAGATCCCTCAGCTCCTGGTCTAGGTCCATGCCTGCCTGCATCATGTTCTTCAACATCATGGTCGTGGACTCTATCCCTCTGAAACTATAAGCCCCAAATCAACTTTAATTGTATGAATTGTTTTGGTTATGGTATTTCATCACAGCAACAGAAAAGTGACTAACACATGGACTTTTCTGCTCTGACAGAGCCTTAGCAGATGGTTTCTCTCTCCCCTTGTTTCTGACCTGGGAACATCTGCAATCCAAAGTGAGTAAACACAGATGTGAGATAAAAGGCAGCTAACCATAGAAGGGGGCAGCACAGCTGGAGGGCAGTTCTTATGCTATTGTCTTCTTGGCTGATGTATTAGTCCATTTTGATTTGATTATTTTGATTTTATGATTATCATGAATAAACTAGGCAACTTTGTAAGGGCAGAGGCTCATTGATCGCATTGAATATCTACTCAAGGGCATAATGTCATGATGACTTGACCTGTGACTATGTCACAGTGTGGTGTGACTACGTTCAAGAGAAGATAGCATGCAAAACAGCCATGGGTGGGGCAAGATGACAGAGAGAGAGAGAGAGAGAGAGAGAGAGAGAGAGAGAGAGAGAGAGGCTTTTTTCAGTATATCATGGAAGCATATCCCCGAGTGACCCAAGGACCTACCCACGGCCATGTGTTCTATATGTTCAACACCTGCCATTGCATCACTGAGAACCAGATTTCAGACAATGAACCCTTGAGGACACATCTGAACATCTTCAGATCGTAGTGGGTGATAGCCTAGAGTACCCAGCTTCCTAGGAAGAACTCTTGGAACTGAGTTCTCATACTGACCATTTCAATATGCACATGATTGTTGGCTCCTCTTCCTGTAGCCTTGTCCTCTCTCATTCCTGTTTTCAATCATCTCCCAAGTCCATTAACTATCTCCAGCTCTGCCTTCTGAGGGAACATCTATCAGGACAATGACTAAGACAGCCTCTTCTTTTTATACGAAAAGGAGTTTTTAGTGCTCACTGAGTGTTCACCTAGAATTAGGATAATCTGAGGGGTTTAGAGTCCCCATTGTTTGACTGCTTCTTTAGCCTGAGCTGGAATATGATGGCAATAGACCTGGGCCCAAGAGAGTCCCAGAAAGCTCAGCTTGATCTTATATTTGCTCCAAAGTATTGTGTTCAGTCCTCCTGAGATGGAAGATGTCCCTTAGTGGGGATGTGTGTGTGGCTGTCTAAGAATTCTCTTTATAGATCAGGTTGATCTTGAACTCAGAGATCTGACTGCCTCTGCCTCCTGAGTGCTGGGATTAAAGGTGTGCACCACCACACCCATCTATATAATAAAAATAATGTAGGGAACATATGGCAAAATTACAGTGGAATGAAAGGCAGGTAGTGACTGACAAGTTCCATGTCATGCCTCTTGTCTGTTTCTATGAACAGTCAACTTTAATCATTTCTAGTTTTGGTACTACAGATGAACCCCATAATCTTAAGTGAACCACAAATGTTATGATTTTTTTTCATTTAAAAATATCTAGGGTAAATAGGCATATTTTATCTCTTTAAAATATTCTATGTCTGTTATATTTATTATTTTGTCCTTGAATAACATTATTTGTAGTTTTATACACTATATTTTGCTTCCTGTTGTAGATCTTAATGTTATTTCTTTATTCCTCATATTATATAACTATTGTATATAGTAATATATAATAAGTGTGTTAGAATATTATCCTCCCTTATACATGGGAGGTTCAACTTACAATTGCCTATTTTTCTATATTATTGAACTTAGCATTTACATTTAATTCATGATCATAATTATACCTTAAATGCTTTGGCTATGCATTCTAAAAGTTTAAGAGAACAAATGATAAATCCTTATGCCAATAGAATACTGTTCACTGGGGAGCCAAGAGTGTTCTGAGATTGTAAATCTTTGACTTGGGCCCCAAAGCACAAGCCTACACTCCCTGTGATGTCATTAATTCAGCATCTGGGGAATCAGCCAAAGCATCTCCAGCTCAAATTAGTTAATGCTTGAACATAATTACTGCAAGAGAAAATACTAGAGTCAGCTAGGCACTTCAAAAATATCTCTATGCACATGAAAAAGCATTTTTTTTTGTTTTACAAAGTAAAACTTGCATTTTTATGCTAGGTTATAGTGTAACACATTTTATACTTTCCTAATAATTTCTCTCTTTGATCCATGAGTTATTTGTCAGACAACTTTACTCTCTCTCTCTCTCTCTCTCTCTCTCTCTCTCTCTCTCTCTCTCTCTCTCTCTCATTTTTGAGACACTCTCACTCTGTAGACTAGGCTGGCATCGAACTCAGAAATCTGTCTGTCTCTGCCTTCCAAGTGCTGGGATTAAAGGCATGTGCTACCACTGCCCAGTGTCAGACAACTTTAACACATTAAGTATTTCTCAGATATAAGAAGATATTTTGGATATTGTATTTATTAACTTCAAATTTCATTTTATAATGGTCTAAGGACAAGCTTAGTATGGTTTCTACCTTTAAAAATTCCATTGACATTAAAAAATACATTGTGTATTTCAACAGTTGTAAATACACTGAGATTGCACTACCACATGTGTGGGATATCTGCTTTGCTATTACTGTGTTTACTGTTCTATAAACATCTGTCTTCAAACTGATTCAAGCCTACACAGTTCAAGTCTGCAAGTGTTCAGTTATTCTATCAGTTATTGTGAAGAGATAGGAACTCTCCAAATACTACTTGTATTTGTTTATTTTCGTCTTAAATTTATTACTTGTGAGCATATGCATGTGGGTAAATATTTGGTGTAGTCTTTTTGAGGATATATAGCTTAAGTAGCTACCATTTTCTAATTAGTATTTTTCAAATGACCTATACTAATACTTTTATCTTGCTGTCTAGTTTTAAATGAACATAGTCATCAGTTTTGTATGGTTGCTGATATCTAAGGTTACAATCACACGTGCTGATTGATATTCTTGATGCTATTACACAGGCTCTAGCTCCACCACAGCTCTATCCTAGTCACTCACTGTTCTTCCTGTTCTTCAGACTGGATAATTCCTGTCTGCGTCTCTTAAACCTGTCTACACCTTATATCAGTTCCAACTCCTGCTGGGGGCTTCTAGTAAGTTTTTTATTTCAATTATTGTGTTTTCAGTTGAACTTTTGGTTTTTTTCAGAATTGGAATAATTAGGTGATATTCCATATTTAAGAAATCATTGATTCTATGCTTTCCTTCTCCATGAACCTCTTTGTATCACCTCTGTGTGCTAAGACTCATTTTCATCCAAGGATGAGAACCAGGCTACATTTTTATGTTTAATTGACCTATTGGGAAGCATTTAATTATGTGATGGCATCAATCAGTTGGATTAAGAGATTGACTTGAATGACAGTCTTTAACTATTAGTATTAGTATAATATAAGGAGATATGTGCATAAAACAGAAGATTTTGAAAACTTAAACCGAAAAACAAGAAAATGGTTCAAAGTACATCTTAGCTCCATATGCAGGAAGTACACTTATAAAACACTTAGAAACAAATACTGAGAAAGAAGCTGGAGAGAGTGCTCAGTGGTTACAAACACTATTCTTGCAGAGGATCTAGGTTCAGTTTCCAGCACATATGTCATAGAGGTCACAATCACCTTTAATTCTAGTTCCAAGAGATCGTGTGTTCTATAGACTCCACAGGTACCTACATGCATATAGTGTGCAAAAATTCATGCAAGCACACATATGCATAAATTGAAAAAGGAAATCTTTTAAAAGTCAAAACCTCTAGAATAAATAATAATGCTAAGGAATGTTTGCATATATATATAATATATATATGCACACACATACATATATATATGTATATATATATAAATAGTGAGCAACACAATTGAAAATTAAATTGAATCAAAATTTTAAACATTTGCATTTTCAAAAACTATCAGTAATTTAAGACTCCTTGCTCCTCTCTGCTCCAGAGACTGCCACATCTTCTCATTCAGTGTCAGCCTCACCCCTTAGACATATTGGTGAAGATTGGAGTGAACAGATTTGTCCATATTGACCATTTGGTTACCAGGGCTATCAGCTCATTTAGGAAAGTGGATATTGTCATCAATGACCCCTTCATTGACCTCAACTCCATGGTCTATCTGTTCTAGTATGACTTGACCCATGGCAAGTTCAATGGCACAGACAAGGCTGAGAATGGGAAACTTGTCATCAACAGGAAGGCCATCCCTATCTTCTAGGAGCAAGATCTCACTTGCATCCAATGGGGTGATGCTGGTGCTGAGTATATTATGGCATCTACTGGAGTCTTCACAAACATGGAGAAGGCAAGGAAAACTTGAAGGTTGGGCTCAAAGGGTTATCATCTCTGCCCCTTCTGCTGTTGGCCCTATGTTTGTGATGGCTGTGAATCACAAGAAGTATGACAGTTCATTCAAGACTGTCAGCAATGCTTCCTGCATCTTAGTCCCCTGGCCAAGGTCAGCCATGGTAATTTGTCATTGTGGAAGGACCCCTGACCACAGTCCATGACATCACTGCTACACATACTGAAAATAGACCCTATGGAAAGCTATGGCATGATGGACATGGGACTGCCCATAACATCATCCTTGCATCCACTGGTGCTGCCAAGGCTGTGGGCAAGGTCACCTCAGAATTGAATGGGAAGCTCACTGGCCTGGCATTCCATGTACCTACCCCCAGTGTTTCCATCCCGGATCTGACATGCCATCTGCAGAAAGCTGCTAAGTATGAGGACATCAGGAGGTGGTGAAGCAGGTATCTGAGGGCCCACTAAAGGGCATCCTAGGCTATACTGATGACTAGGTTGTCTCCTGCAACTTTAACAGTGATGCTCACTTTTCCACCTTTGATACTGGGACTGGCATTGTTCTCAATGACAACTTTGTAAAACTCAGTCCTGCTATGACAACGAATATTGCTACAGCAACAGAGAGGTAGAACTTTTGGTATAAATGGCCTCCAAGGATTAAGAAGCTTGGGATCACCTGCCCCAGCAAGGACATGAGAACAAGAGAGAAATCCTTGGCTGTTGAGGATTACCTGTTCCAACTCAGCCTCCAAACACTCAACATTTCCCTCACAGTTTCTATCCCAGATCCCTAGAATAACAGGAAGGATCTACGGAGACCTACTTTCTTGGATATCATCAATAAAGTTCAATGCAACCAACTCACCCATACACACTCACACACACACACACACACACACACACACACACACTCACACACAAAGAATTTAAATATATGTGTCATAGTTTTGGAGGAAATATTTGTAAATCAAAATCAAAAGTTACTTATATCCAGACTATAAAATTGATCCTAAAGCTTAATAAGACATCAAATGGCCTCCTTTAAAAATAGTAACTGCACATAGGCATTTCACTATTGAATATGTGAAGCTGAAAAATGAAAAATGGACAGTATCAATATTGTCAGGGAAATACAGATCAACAGTTCAATATATGACATCTTTTACTTATGGGAACAGCTAAAATAATGATAGAAAACAAAATGTTTCCAAAACTATGAGAAGTGGGACCCCAGAGGCCCTTACACAATACATGCTACTGTTGTTGTTTTTGATTGCCAACCAGAACTAGATGATACAATTCTGTGGCAGCATACTTTGGTTGCAGAGCACAGAAGAATTAAGCTGGAAGTAATCCATCAGCCTCCTGTATGCCTGCTAACTTGCATAGTGCATAGTTCCATAATGTGCTCTGTATACTGCGAAGGGAGAAAAACCATCAGTGCTTTTACCCAGCTGTGGATTCTTCAGGTGGCAATAACCAATCAGCCAAGGAAAATGTGCTCATTGATACAGTCGTGGTGTGACTGTTATGGAGGTTACCAAAGAGTTTCTGATCAGTTTGTAGGACCATACTAGCATGCCTCCTACTGTACAGACTATTGTACAGTTCGTCAGAAGCCCATGACTCGGGAAGCTATGTGTGCTATGAGAGAGTCTGCTATTGATGTGTTGCTAAATAGACATGTCATCACGCTGCCTACTAAACATTTATGTTTCTACCTCTAGTGCTTCTTACAGCCTTAGTCACAGACGCTTCTTTTTTGCCATGAGTGATGCTTAGTGCTAAGACTAACAATGGATCAAACTGATGAGACTGATTACTGACTGCTCATATATAAGTGGAATGTCTCTTATCACCACCTTCAAAGTTCAGGGAACACCATGGAAGGGGAGGGTTATAAAGGCCAGAAGCTAGGCAAGAGTGCTATAGAGCTGTGTCTTCTGGACATGACGTAATTATTGCACCCACGAACTACAGCAGTGTTGATCACCTGCACAAGACCTGCACAATACTGGGCCCCTCAACATTGCATCATGAATGGAAGAGAGGTTATGAGGCTCTGTCCACTCCAGAGTAGCTATAGGTAGTTCATAGTTATTGGAAGAGGTAGGACCATGTTCTTAGTGGTATAATCGTGGTCTTTACTTGACCAATGGCTTTGGTCATGTAAGTAAACAGCATTCATAGTCATACAACCAACCATAACTAGCCATTCTGAATCACCAACCAACAAACAAAATCTATGAAATAGGAGGGGTACTTACTAGAAAAGGAGGAGAGTTTATCAGGAGTGAGTACGAATTAAGGGAGGATATTGAGTGTGTGGTATATGCTCACAGTCAAGCACACATAAATACAACATTTTAAATAATAAAAAGAGTAAGAGAAACTGCAATCCTCAGGCATCAATAACAGGTATGTGAGCTGTTTCTTAGGAGACAACCATGCAGCATGAATAGTGTCTGTTAACTGCAGAAGCAGCCATGTCCCAATTTCCCGTCTTGTGTGCATTTTTGTCTCTTATCATTAGACTTCTTTGCTTTTCAATTTCAAGTCTTCCAGTGTTTCCCATCACTCTGAAACTAATGAACAAACTTTAGACAGTGGTTCACAAAGAACTGGAAAGTCTGACCTCTAGCATTGAAGACATACCATAAGTGAGAAATGTATTTTGTATGTGAAGTCACTGACGTTGGTGTTGTTGGCTCATTCTGAAGATTTTTTTATGTTAGTGTTGCAGTATACTTCTAACCTCAAGCCTTTGTAGGTCTGGATCTTCCCACTTAAGTGACTTCTTTAAAGTCAGTGACATACTTCTTTTTCTGGTTTACTAACTCAGCATCTGGTCCTTCAGGAGAAACCCAACAGTATTGCATGTGTTCCTCCTGACTGAAGCCATTGTAGATTTCCCTCTTATTGTTGTTTTAACATTTGCTTTGTTTATGTAATTTGTGTTTTACTTATATCTGTCAACATTTAACTGGGAGAAGGGACCATAACTGTTTTCCATCTTTATTGTGCTCACAATACTAAGATGATCTTACAGCATAACTGAGTCAGGATTTGTGGATCCCTTTAGTACAGTTCCATACCTCATTTGGAATGGCTATACCCTAAGATGAACTACTATACTCCGTGTTTATGATCCCAAAACTACTCTCGGTTACATGAATTCAGTGGTTCAGAGTGTACTAGAATAAATTATCTTTCAGCATACAGTCCATTGACAAGTTTTGCCCAAATATTATAGTTTGGGAATTTATATATTTCAACTGTGGGCTCTTGATGCTCTATGTGACTAATATGGGTGTATATATATTTGTCAAAATATATACATGTATATCTGTATGCCATATATATGTATAAATATGTTTATCAATTTGCATATGCTGATTATCCCTGTTTCCTTAGGATAAATCTCACTTGACTTGGTGTGCAATCTTTAGAGGTATATTTGGGTACTGTTTGCTAGTGTTTGTTGACAAGTATTGTGCCTGTGTTGTCAGGCATTGCTACACCAACTCCAGTAGTGACTGGCGTGACAGGCCTAGAAACCTGGACACAGTCATTAGGTGAAAAGTTCATAGAAACTTAGTCTCATGGAACCATGGCATCCTGGAAAACTAATGCTCCAATTTTGTCCTTGGGTTAATCAGAGTATTAATCCTTCTGCTTTCTTCCAGTATTGTTTTATTATAGGTCTCTCTAAGCAATGACTTATCAAATAACTAAGCAAAATTGAACTTTGCTTCCTGGCCTTCACCAATGCCCTAGGTAGTCCTTGAGCCGATCCTGGGCTTGGAATTCAGTAAGAATGTGACATTCAGAATTGCCTCTAGTACTGTAAGAGAGATAGTGAAAGAAATCAGGCATTACTATCTACTACATAGAGTTAGAAATCTCAGGGCAAGCTTAGCAAAGTAAGTTTAGAATTCTTATTATAGTTATGTATATCAGACTACATTACTTATTAATAGAAAGTCCCCCCACACAATCGCTTAGAATAAAAGCCCAGTTGCTCCCATATATAGGAATTCACAATGGTTTAGGAAGTAGATCGGGCTGTGGTTTAAGGAGGAACTAGAGTATTGCATTATTCATGAGAAGGTTAGCTAGAGTGGAACTCCCTAATTAGAACCATGGCTTGGGCATGAAAACCCTTGCCCGGGGAGGCACACCTAGCTTCTAAGAATATAGCTGACCTTAGATAGAGCTGACTTTGTCTCAGATGTTTTATTGCCCAGTTCCTGCCAGTCTTTATGTTTGCATTCCTCTGTTTTGTGTAAGAGTCATTAAGCATCCGGTAACCTCATTGTACCTTGCTGATGTGTCACCTAACTTCTCTATTTTCTTCTGTATTAAAAAGTCAAATGCCCCAGTACAGGGTCAGGAAGCAGGAGCGGGTAGGTTGGGGAGCAGGGCAGGGGGAGGGTATAGGGGACTTTGGGGATAGCATTTGAAATGTAAATGAAAAACATATCTAATAAAAATGTCTTTAAAAAAAGTCTGATGCTTACTTTGAGAAATTACATTCAGATACACACTCTCTGTGTCCGTGTCTGTTTGTCATCCATGCTGACTCCTTTCTTGCCTGTAACCAGAACCCTGAGTTTTCCTGCAGATTGAGAACCCGACTGAGGTCCGTCTGCAGCAAGGCATGTTTGTAGTTTTCCACAGTTACTGCTATTTTTAGTCTGTTTTGGAGTCAGGGCAATCCTGACTTTATAGAATGAATTTGGGAGTGCACTTTTTATCTGTGGTGAGAAACTTTTGAAAATAAATAGTGTTAATGCTTTGCTAAAAGTATATAAAAACATTCTGTAGTAGTCTAACACATGGCATACATCCTAGAAGATGTTCTGTGTGTTCAGGAGAAAAATGTATATTTGGCATCCATAGGGAGAAAGGTTCTATAGATATGCTAGGCTCCTCTGAACTGTAAAGACTGTCTTTGATATTTTCTTCCTGATTTTCTCTTTGGTCTGGGCTCTCTACATTCTGGTAGCCATAGTGTATTGAAGTCCCACTATGACTGCACTATTAGATCTAATAATGTTTCCTTTGTAACACAGTATCTGTCACTGAATGCCTGCATTTTTATAATTTTCTTCTTGAATTTATCCCTTTATCATCATTCAGTCACTTTCTTTTTCTAGTTTTAAAGTGTTTGATCTAAAGTCTGGTTTATTTGGTATAAGTATAGCTATGTCCATTCATTTTTGGTTCCCATTCTTACAAATCTTTATTTCATCTCCTTTGATTCTGTATGTGCTTTTAGCAATGAGAAGTTTTATTAGTGTGGGGTAGGAGGAATTGATACATCACTTTTTTAAAGTTACTTTTATATACATTGTTAAATAAATATTTTTATAAGAAGTATTTGTGTGTGGGGTATGTGTGGCATGCTGCATTAGTTAAGGTCAGAGTACAACTTGCAAGAGCAGATTATTTTCCTTCCTCTCTGTGAGTCCTTGGGATCAAATCTGGTCTTGGGAGCAAGGGACTTTGGCTGCTGAGCCATCTCAGTGGCCCTCATTAATATGTCCTCAATTTATTTATATTATGTCAGTCTAAATATTTTAATGAGAGAAATTAATACATTTGCATTTGGGGCTATATTTACCTTGAAAGACTTTACCTGTTGTTTTATATATGTTATTCTCTGTTGTTTTTGTGGAACCTGTTTCTCCTCATTGCTTCTCTTTAAAGTATCAGATTCTTCTCTTGGTCTTTTGTAAAATCCCACTTTAATTGGGCTTTATATATTCTCTGTGTTTTATGATTGATCTTATCTTCCTTTGTTTCTCCAAGCAAAGTGTCTTTACTCATTGTTCTCTGTGTCTGGTCTGATGAAGATGAATTCCTTGTTTCTGCTTAGTTCAAAGATGTCTTGTTTCTCCTTCATGTCTGAGGAGTGGTTGTTCTTGGTGTAATGTGCTTTGGACGGAAATTTGATTCTTTTAGGAGTTTAAACATGGCATTGCCCTCTCTCCTGTGTCTGTGAAGTTTCTGCTGCAAAGTCTTGCATTAACCCAGACTGGCTCTCTCGGACATCATTTGCCATTTTTCTCCTGCTATGCTAGAATTTTCTTTTCTTGGGCTTTGACAGCTTTGTTATAATGGGCCAGAAGTGAAAACTATTTGCTCTTTTGAGATTTCTAGATCTGAAAGAACTTATCTTTCCCAATAATGATAACTTTTCAGCCAGGCTTTCTTTCTGTTTCTTCACTGGGTGGCCCCATAGGTCTTGGGACCTGATGCCATTCTTTTTCCATTAGTATTATTTTTAATCTCAATTTATTAAAAATAACATATGTTCAAGATGAGAAAATCTTTCGTCTGCTTGATAGAGTCTGTTATTAGGGTTCTTTATATATTTTATATTCGATGAGTTCTTTGGAGCCGAAGTTTCTTTTCATTTTTATAATAGTCTTCTAAGTGTCTAATTTAGATTGTGATTTGTTACAATAAATTTGCTGAATTTTCTCTCTACACTTTTTTCCACCTTGTCTTTTAAATGTATCATTTTTATTTTTTAATTATGTGTATATGTTTGCGTATGGACATGCACGGATCAGTGCAGGTGCCCATGAGACTAGAAGAGGTTGTTAGATACACAGGATCTGGAATTACAGATGATCATGAGCCATGAGATATGAGTGTTAGAACTGAACTCGAGTCCTCTGGAAAAGCAGACAGTACTCTTATCTACTGAGTCATTTCTTTAGCCACCCTCTAATCTTGTTATGTTTATTTAAAAACATTCTTTTGAAATATTTCACAGGTTTTTCTTCTATTTTTTTTTTGTTTGTTTGGGATGTGAGTGCGTGGGTTGGAGGTGTTACTAGGAAGGTATATAGTTCCTTTGGAGGTGTCAGTTACATGTTTCTATGCCCCTGGGTTGACATCGTTGTCTTTATCCATTTGTAAGCATGGCTTTTGTAGTAAAGGACCTTCTTTTGCAGATATGTCTGTCTTATTGTCCACTGCTCCCCGTGTATGGAATGGAATGTGTGGTCCCATTTGACTATAGTAGCATAATCTCTGTGCAGTTTCTTCTGCTATGATTGAATGCTTTAGGCTAGATGTGTGGAGCAGTAGAGGCATGGAGCCCATCATTCTCTGCATGCTAATGAGGTGCAGTGCAGGCAGTATGCAGGTAGTTGTAGGTGTTGGTATCCGGAACTGGCTTGGCAGATTGCCTCCAAACCCATTGATGTCACCCATAGGTGGCAGAGACCCCATGCATCTGTTGCCATGGCAATCACCATACATCCCCAGAATCCAATTGGCTGACCTCCCACTTTTACCTATGAGCAGTTAGGTCACAACCCAAATAAAAGGCAGACCCTCCTGAACTCTGCCCTCTTTTCCCCCTTCGTCTTCCACCTTTGCCCTCTTCTCCCACCAAAACCTTGCCCGTGGAACTGTATTGGCCTGGTGTGGTCTGTCCAGACACGAGCTGTGATTCTAACACAACAGTAGGTGTAGGGACACTGATACATGGCACTAGTCACTAGTTGTCACTAGTGTCTTTGTAACTAGGTCCACAGGAATAAAAGGCTACCTTATAATGTCTCTGAGGATTGCAGTCTCAGGAAGTGCTAGCAGGTGAGGGTGGGCATACTGTAGAATGAACTTACTGATTTTTAAGGGCTGCACAAAGTCTAGTTACTCCATGGCATCTAACTTCAAGAACTGGGATAGTATAGTGCTTGCTTGCCAGTAGTCAAGGGGACATGGTGGCTTTGGAATGACACACAGTGTAACGGAGGTAGAGTGAGAGTGTTGTTAATCTCAAATGGGCCCATGCTGCTAATGCATGTTTATTTGTGTTTATTATGACTTGGGGTGTGCCTCTACAACCAGGCAATCTTATACACTCCTCATCATGGCATGAAAGCTGTAAAGATCAGCTATGAAGAAATGGTGCATGCGTTCTCAATATCCCTAGGGGATGCTGGCCCTCCATTCATTTATTTTTTTCAGTCAAATTGGTTTGAGCAAATCTTAGCTGGAGAAATGGAGAAGTTAGTATAAATTGCTCTGTTCCCCTCTTTATATGCCATCTTTACTCTCCAGGAATTTTTATGCCTCATCTATTCATTTTCTGATATTTTTTTCCTGAATATTCTACCCAAATATTAGCCATTCGTGTCTTGGGTTCTTTGTGGGGGAAAAAATGGATCTTAGATCAGTAAATCTTCTTAGAGGAAAATTGTTCACGGACCCTGAAATTTTGATGTTTCAGGTAACATTAAGTACGATGTATCTGATGCATAAGAGTGTGTTTACCTCTGAGTATCTGTGTGAAGTCTAGCACTGATTCTCCAAATCATTGATCTGTATTCCCAGATGAGGGATTAAAATATAGATAATTTAATTTCCAAACTTTTAATCTTTACACACAAATATTTTCCAGAGAACACATTAAAGCTGGTGCAATGTTCTGGATTAATTAACATGTATTTTTTTCTCATTGATTTTTTTATTTTATTAGATTTTTTTATTTATATTTCAAATGCTATCCCAAAAGTCTCCTATACCCTCCCCCGTGCCCTGTTCCCCTACCCACTCACTCCCAAAGTACCCAAGGAGCTGAAGGAGTCTGCAACCCTATAGGTGGAACAACAATATTAACTAACCAGTACCCCCAGAGCTCGTGTCTCTAGCTGCATATGTAGCAGAAGATGGCCTAATTGGCCATCATTGGGAAGAGAGGCCCCTGGGTCTTGCAAACTTTATATGCCCCAGTACAGGATAACATGTATTATTTTATTGTGGACTTTCTTATGGCAGTGTTCTTTAAAAGTCTATGAACTTTTAAAATTCTATTTTAGTTGCATTTCTATTTTTTTTTTCATTCTTTGCTGTTTTATGACTTTGTTGCTCTTTCAGTTCTTGGCAGTTTTTAAGATTTATTACTATTAAGTGTGAGGGACACGCACATGTCATGTCAAGTGTGGAAATCAGAGGCAAACTCCGTGAAGTTGGTTCTCTCAATCTCTATGTAGGTTCTGGAGATTGAACATCAGGTTTGAAGGTGTGCACTTTTGTCCAATGAGTCTTCTCTCCAGTTTTCTGCTCTATCAGTTTTTGTTTTGGTCTTCATTCTATGACTTCTGGGCTGGCCAGGCATTGTAGAGAGTCAGAGGTTAAAGCAGAAGTGGGAAGCCAATGCCTGGTAGTTGGTTTCACTCTGAGTGGCTTCTTCATAAGAGAACTTCTTTAACTCAGCTGTGTGACCTTAAACATTTTCTTAACTTTTCAGAAAAAGAAGAATCTTGCTACGCTGCTACCCCTCAGCTTTCTTTTATCTACAATTTAGGATAACTTCTAGTGGCTTTGCTTATATATATGTATATATATATATATATATATGTGTGTGTGTGTGTGTGTGTGTGTGTGTGTGTGTGTGTGTGTGTGTGTGTGTGTTTTGAGACAGGGTTCCTCTGTGTAGCTCTGGCTGTCCTGGAACTCACTTTGTAGACCAGACTGGCCTTGAACTCAGAAATCTGCCTGCCTCTGCCTCCCTGGTGCTGGGATTAAAGGCCTGTGCCACCATGCCTGGCCTTCATTATATTTTTAATGCTTGTCAAAGTTAGAAGATGAAGCTTGGCATGTTCTTTACTCTTGTACGCCTGGTTCTGAGAGTGTGTAGTCATGTAGAAACATTCTTTCAGAACTCTCATGAAACCCCATGCCATCATTTTAGAAGGAGATACAAGAATCAATTATTTGATGTTCCTACAGGTCACTTATTCCTGAAATGGGAACCATAATGGCAACCAGACCATACTGTCATGGAAGTGTCAGGGGAATACAGAAACAGTGTGATTCTGAAGTAGACCAGCTCACATCTGTGTAAGTCCTTCAGTTGCTTTGGATTATAAATGCTGGCCAAATACAAAACAAGGTTGAAATATATTCCTTGAAACAACCAATCTACTGGGTATTTGAGAGCACCCAGGGTATTCATCACCTGAAGTAAGAATATGTGAGATTGAGACCCTGTTCCAGTTCTAGCTCTGTGGTTTTCAGAGTTCCTCCAATTTATGTATGTGTCACCAGGTGTTTTGTTTTGTTTTGTTTAGAGATTGGAGATATTAAGAATTTTCCCTGTTCTTGGGTAATAAGTTTTCAGGAAAGATGTTGGCTGGTTTACAATCTATCCTGGGTCAGCTTTGAATGGTGGCATCAACAGAAGGTCACTTTTCCAACCATTTGAGGCAGGTTCAGATTCACAAGTGAATCTGTGACTATGGGTAAGTTCCTTGAGTCATGATTGCTACCTGAAGTGAAAATTTCTGGTTATGTCATGTGATGCAGTCTCATGTGAAGTTTTGCTGAAGCAAGAGCTGTGAGAGGACACATGATGTTTGGAGGGAGTATAAGCAGGACCCAATAGACAGGGGTGGGAGTGTTTACATAGTTAGTCATGCAATGCTTTGTTGGTCTTGATTCTTTGCTGATCTTTTCTTTGTTGAGAGAGGCATGGCAGCGAACTTTTCCTGGCTTTCCACTGGTTCTGGTCATTCTCACTGACTTGTGCTGATTGGGTGGAGGCCTGGTTGTTTCTGCTGGATTGTGCCACCACTGCTGATTCATGTTTGGTGAACTGGACTGCTGGTATCCTGACAATGGAGATTTGAATCACCCCAAAGAATTACTTCTAAACATCTCCACATTCCCTTGTCCTCTTTACCATTTTATTCTCCCCTACCTTTGGACTGTAGACTAGAAGGGGGGGGGGTCAAAGAGTTTGAGAACTCTTATTAATGTAGGTTTTATGAACGAACAGTCTCCCTTGCACTGAAAATTTGCAAGTTTTAGATTTACATTTTAAAATGAAAAGTTTTATCCTGTTAACAAACATAAAGGTCTTAGTGTGACTTTCCTTTCCTTTCCTTTCTTTTCTTTTTGAACAAAAGACCAGTCAGAACTCATCAATTTCATTGGTTCCCATGAAGAGTGGAATGGCATGCATTGTATGGTGAAGATAAAGGCCTTTATGGTTGTCAAATAAGGGGACTCTCAAGGGAAATTCTCTAAGTTTTTTTAGCTCTGTTTTCTTACTTGTAAAACGAATATTGTATATTATTATTATTATTTTTATAGGAAACAATATAATAATAAGCAGTCTTATTTCCTGTAGGTAGGCACATGGTCACTAATCTTTAAATGTCAGTTAACTGTTATTAAGAGTAAAAACAAAAGAGGAAAATAAAAAGAAAGAAAAGAAAAAATATAGTTGCTCTTGGCCTATAGTAACTGTCTATGCTTGGCAACAACATTGTGTGTAGCACAAAACCTTTTAACATTTATAGCTTAAAGACTGTGGGACTGAGAGTGGAAAGATGGTTCATTTAATAAATTATGTGATGTTCAAGAAAAGAGGAGCTGAATTAGAATTCCCAACATTCATATAAGGTAGAATGTCACGATGAGTAGTAAGTGTGTTTGCAGGCCCAGAGCTCTGTGATTGAGGTAGGCACATCCCTAGAGGTAGTTGGCCAACTAGTCTAACCAATTGGTGTGTTCCAGACTTAGTCAGAGGCCTTGTCTCAAAATATAAGGTGGAGAGCAACTGAGGAACTGGCGCACACACCCAAACACGCACATACACCACATAGGTATATGATGAATAGTTAGCTCTCAAATTTTCCTGATTAGTTCTCTGTTCTAATAAATGATGGGAATGTGTTTAGAATTCACCCTGGCCAAGAGTAGAGTTTAACCAAGGTGGTATTTGTGCTACTTTCAGATGAGTATGGGGCCTACTCTAATGTTACCTAAGAATTCTTGTGTAGCTTACAGATGAGTTCATCCTGCGGGCACAGACAGCAGCAATAAAAGCAATGTTTAACTTTTGCATAGTTAAACATATTTAAACAGAATAAAATGTTGCCTATCCTAAAGAAGTCCTAAGATAATTTCAGAAGTGGTGGCTGGAAATAAGATCACTGAGTGGCTTTAGGCAGAAAATTTAAAATAGCCACCATCTTTTAGTGCATTAGTGATGGTGTGAAGAAATGCAAATATGTGTAGTCATTTCAAAGATAATGCATGTCCCTGACTCTTTACAGTTTGTATAGCGTTAGTAAATTTTTGTACAGGAGAAACCTTTGTCTTCTACGCATTTTATCATTAGAACATTAAGATTATGATGATTTGTTTAAAAGCCCTCCATGTTCAAAGCTTACTGGAAAGAATAACTGAATTTTTTAAAAGATCATTTCCACTTTGCATGATGAATTATTTCTGAATTTCAGGCGGCTTTAGCCAAAATTTCTATCCAACTTTCTGTTCCTATTGATAATATATAACTGTTATATTCTTCTCAATAACAAATCAGAAGTAAACTATTAAACCATAAAACACTGAAATCAAAAAGTATCCAATATCCATGTCAGCGTGAGGTTTGTAAAAATGCCATTATTCCTGAATTGTGTTATTGCCATATAATTCCACTGAAGGATGAGGATAAGAATTATTCACCTAAATATTACTCAGAGAAGATAATGGGCACTGTCAAAATGCTGCTTGAAAATACACACAGCAAAACATCTATGAATCTATTTTTTTAACCGAGATAAAATAAGACAAATATACCTAATACAAACTGGATACGTAAAATATCATTAACAAACTATTTAAAATCAATTGCACTGAAAATAAATAAATCTCGTTTATTTTTGTAAGAAACCACCACAGTCTGGCATCACACTGAGTTGAGAAGCCTGTGTGTTGAATTAGGGGAATCGTCAAGGTGCAGGCCCCTGGCTGGGGGGACAGTTATGAGCTCACATCATTTTATGCGTGTGCAGTCTCCTTTTGGATTACAAATCACTGAAGACAGACCTAGTCATCTGTACAGTGTTTGAGGAAGACATTTCCTCTCTTCTGTTTCCTATTTACAATTCCACTGGGTTCATAAAATGGTCAGATGCTACGGAGCCATGAACAAACTACAGAGCTTTTAATAGAGCCATTCATCGGCTCCCTTGAAGGTTAGTGCTCTCTCTCCAGGGAGGGCTCTCGGATAATAAGAGGAAAATGAATGCCAGTTGAGCACCTGTAATCAAATTACTCTTAATTCCCTCAACTCTTGTCAGATACCGAGCCTCTCATATCGTTTCATAGGTGGGCATTTTACAGACGCCCGCGGTGTAAAGCAGTTGGTTTACCTTCTCACTTCTCTCTTGTTTTCCAGCCACCATCCATCACGACTGGGTAAATCCTGTCAGACAGAAAATCCCAGCCGTTGGAACAGTCAGACATGGTGCCAGCCTCGTCTACACTGCACCTGTCATTTCTCGGCATTAAGCATGCGAGGAAAGGAGCCAGAAGAGCGTTAGTGGAATGGATGCGGGCAATGTGCCCAGCATGTCAGCAGGGTGGCCTCCACTGTGGTCTAGCAGGATACGACTACTCCTGAGGAAGCGTCACAGCTTCCACTTTGCAGGAAAGGACTGATCTATGTAAAAGCCTTGCAGCCTCAGACCCAGAGCAAGCCGTCATTTAGTTCAGACTCTTGCAGACCCCACCTGTCACATGAAACAAAACAAGAACAGTACAAAACACCAAGCTTCAGACCCTTTCAGCTGGGCTATAACTCATCCGGCTGCGAAGGCTGCAGTGGGAATTAGTGAACGGCTTCAAGTGTTCCTTTTCATTTATAGTGTAGCACTTGGGAGCCGAGATGGATGCAGGATACAGACACAGACATGGTTGGGATTTTACTGATTTTATTTGTATGGGTTGAAACTTATGCTTATGGTTTTTAACTTTGACTTTTGCTGAACATACACCAGGCATAACACGTGGAAAATAACAGGCTTGTACAATTACTGAGGCATGCAAGACAGTGAAGGTATGGTAATTTTTTATTTTATTTTATTTTTATTACAAGTGAAATGACTTTCACCTTAGAGGACCTTATGGGCCAAGGGCTACAGGTACACATTCAACCTTAAAAATGATGCTGTTTCGATGGAAATAATTTTTATGGTTTATTCTAAAGCTACCTATAATTGGTTCTGGCATAATGAACAGTAGACTTAGAAATGCTTACCTCACTGATGTGCTAGGCCAATAGGTTAAAACATCCCTTGCTAGAAATAGGTATAAATAGAGATGCTTCCTATGTTTGTCTGGTCAGCTATCTGAACTTATCATCTCATTATCTTAATGACTAAATGTCAGGTACAACATTACATTTTATATTAAAGTAATGAGGGAAATTACTAAACAGCTGCCATCTCTTTGCTTGTTGTGCTTATGACTTTATATTTTTTAAGTATTTGCCAATGTTGAGAAAAGCATAGGCAGATGGACAGATAGGCAGGTAGACAATTTATTCTCGTGCACAAGAAGCATGCACAACATTTTCCTATACTTCCATTCAGACTCTCACAAACATTGTGATGTTTAATATGTTGGCTTATTTTCTCTGTGGACTCCTGATAATTCCTCACCAGGCCATGGAAGGCAGTTCTGTCTCTGGTGTCCTCAGTGTGTCTCACACTGGGTTTATTTCACTGTATTTTGCTGAAATGTGCATGTCTCATTCCAAAGGCATTTTTGACCCCTGTTCCATTCCTTACATTTAGGGATTGAGGTTTGGTCATTTCATTGTAGAGAAAGACATTAACACTTCTGACACAGTAAAAAAAAAAAAAAAATCCAGAGCAGCCATTGACAGGCTAATAATCCTTTTCTGTGTCTCTGATCCAATGTTTTATGGCTTTTACTACCTGCAAGCTGTATGGTTAGTATAAATATTTTTCGCCTTCTGTGAAACACACAAGTGGTTATTTCTCTACCATTGCTTCTTCCCTCTTGCCATCATTAATGCATGTGATTCCTGGGTCTGAGCTACTCATCTGAGAATCTGGAGAAAAATGATCCCAAGGAAACTCAAAACCCAAGGAAATTAAAAAGACACGAGAGGAGGCGCATCTTTGAGAATTGCTTATTCTCCCGGCTCTGGAAGAATTACCCTACTTCCTGTGCCACGTGCAACTATTTAATGTTTTATTGCTATGTTTGCTGTTATATATAGGCACAATAGATCCATTCACATACCCTTCCTTAATGTCATCTAGGTTTCAAACTGTACTGTGCAGGTCATGCGTAAATGTTAAACTTGAAAGAATGCATGTTTTTAAATTTGAACATGTGATAGCTGATACCACCTGCTTGCTTCCTAGACTGTATGAATGGTAAATAACGAGATAAATCATATTTATTATCATATCTATGTTTACTGGTGCCAGATACACATGTTCCACTTTCTCTATGCTCTAAGCTCCTGTTCTCTTAAAGAGTCATGGATCTAGGTCTGTTGTTCTTCACTTAGTAGGAATGAGATGCTCTCTAATCCCCTTGATGGGCTGTTTTCACATCCAATGAAACAGGTTCCATGTTTATTTTACACTTAGAATGTCTACTTAACTGACCCTGAGTTCACTGAAAAATTTAGTGACCATTTTTTCAAGTATGTGGAAGAGGACACACACATGAAACTAAGGCAGAGAAAGTGATAGAGATGACCAATCAAAGAGTCCTGTGACTATTGTTGAAAGGATATATTAAGGTATACCTGGAAAAGCCTCTAGTCACTATACTTTCAAACCAGGACTGATTGGTGAATGTCAGCTACTCACACACATTCAAACGTTAATCCCCAAACCTAGAAAAGTGTTACATTATCTGACAAACAACAACAACAACAACAACAACAACAACTGCAAATGAATGTACTTAGGAATATTAACATTCTGACAGAGAGATGATCCTGGGTTTTATTTGTAGACCTAACTTTGCCACACAATTTCTTAAAGGAAAGAATTTCTCTGGTCAGTGTTAGAAAATTCATGGGGCAGAAGAGTTGAAGTAGGGAGAATATAAGTACATGGCACACTCAAGACATCATTCTTGAGCTATAGATGGTGCACATCTATAAGATGAGAGCTGGAGGGAAAGGCCTCTGGGAGCCAGGTTACAACCTCATTAACTGCTAGCAACATTCAAGGACCTCATTTCTACCCTGCAAGGTATAATTCTGCCAAGAGAAGCTGGACTCAGCCCTGAGCTGATTGTCCTCTGGGTCCCTCTGCTATGCTGGTGAAAGCTTTGACTTTGACCTTCTGAGCCCTGCAGCACAGAAAACAGTGTGGATACTGTGGCCTCTGACCTGAGCAGAGTTCAGGTAATAAATGTTGTTTTCAGCTACTAACTTTGTCATAATCTGTTATAGCCTTGATAGAAAGCTAAAACCAATGCAACTGAAAAAAAAAAAAAAAGGTTTTTGGCTCTTCTAAACAACAACAACAAAAAAGTCCTCAGGTCATCACAATTGTAATTTTACCCAAATATATTGCAATATTAGAAGAAAATATACCAAATATTTTTGGAGAATAAAGTACTCGTTCTCTGTACTTTCAACATAAAGATGTTGAAATATTATTATATAATCCGTATAGATATCTAGAATGGTTTATTTGGAGTTGTTGGTCTCTTGATAGGGAAGGAGACATCTTGAGAATAAGAATACTGCCCAAGATTGTAAATAAGTGAAATATGCAGAGGGTGTGTACATTCGAATACATCTTGAGTGTTGATTTTGTTACCAGAGACCTAAAGAAATACCTGGGTTTTGGGGTTAAATGGTTGAGGGTTAGGGACCTCCCTCCTAGAACATTTTTCAAACAAAGAAGAAAAATGGAGACAAGAAAACAGGTGAATGAGATTTTGACAAGACGAATGCAAGGTGTGAGAATAGCAAGTCATGGAGTCCTTACTTGTTATGCCAGGCCTTTGTTCATCATAGTTGTTATTGACAGGAGCATGAAAACCGTAGTCTATTCCCTGTGGCTTGAACTTCTGGTGTAACATCTGTGCATTATTTTTTTTGGGGGGGTGGGGTCAACCACTCTGTACAGTGCCTCACCTGTAAGACATCTAAAGTAGGCACTTGGGCAGAAATATTAACTTGCCCACATGAGTGAATCTTTATTTGGGCATCTCCTATCATAGATATCTGGCTTTGGTTAGGTAGTAGGATTCATGCGTGGTCCAAAGAATAATATGTGTCATTAGGTAGGTAAAGATGCATAGCTACACTTTTGTTGTTGATAATAGTTTATGTGCTGGAATTTTCTGGGTCATACATTGAAGATCTAAACAAATTTTATTGTCAGGGTTTAACCTTATTGTTCAGTAAGTGTTGCAGTTGTGGTCCAAACCAAGGATGTGTGTTTGAGAGAGCAACCTACTAACCATATTCATTGTCTGCTTGCTTCCTTTCTAGCTCTGGGTCACTTGTGAGCTTCTGCTTGTGGCTCTGTCTTTAATCTTTCAGTGGACTGGCAGAGGTGGCAAATACGTGACAAACAGCACATAGTTTAGCAATATAGTTCTTAGAGTCTACCCTGTTGAAAATCGGCCTCCTATCTCAATGCCTGAACTGAGCTGACTAACTCAACTGTTGACAATAGAACTTGCTACAGGGGTGACTAAGCCCATGAACAGGTCAGAGGCAAGTTAATTAAAAAGGACTCGCAATGCCTCAGCAGGTGAGAGGGCAGAGGCAAAGGTTAGTAAGGAGGGAAGGGGCAAAGTCAAAGAAGAGGAGATCTTTCATTTATTGGCTTCCGAATGAAGATTTTTAAACACAGAACTCAGGAGTGCCAAGGGATATGTGAGAGATTTAGATTTATAACCCAAAGCCAAAATGAAATAAAGGAAATAGTTGGGAAGAAAAAAAAATCAAGCTATGTCAGGTTAGATTAAAACAAAGTATTGTCAAGCAGTGAAGATTGCCTGCACCTGAAATCTGTGTTTTCATCTCAGACACTCAAAGTGACATGCCACCCTGGTGTGACTGTCCTCACCCACTCAGATTCCAACCTCCCCAGGAAAAACTCGATTTTCTTCATAAATCACAAAAGTAATCCGATAAAACTGGTGCCTCAGCACAGGGCCTCAGGCACATAAAGACTATTATAGGGCAATGTTCCAGGGGCTCCAAGAGCATCTCCGAGGGGTCAACCAAGCCCTTTAAAAAACATAGGCAGGGTCTGCATGAACTAAAACTGCTGAATTAAGCTTTCATAGCATAAGGTGTTTGTGTCCTGGCCCACTCAGGTTGTGTTCTAGTTGGTGCTCTGTCACTGTGGTATTACACTTACTCAAATGAATGTGGGGAGGGAAGGGTTTATTTTACAACCCATCTTTGAGGCAAGTCAGAACAGGAACATGGTAACAGCAGCCACAGCATAACCACAGAAGAACACTGCTTATAGGCTTGCTATCCTCTGAGTATCCTTTTTCCTTTTTTTTAAATTTATTTTTTTATTAGATATTTTCTTCATTTACATTTCAAATGCTATCCCGAAAGCCCCCTATACTCTCCCCCCACCCTGCTCCCCAACACATCCACTCCTGCTTCCTGGTCCTGGCATTCCCCTGTACTGGGGCATATGATCTTTGTAAGAGCAAGGACCTCTCCTCCCATTGATGGACAACTAGCCATCCTGTGGTACATATGTAACTAGAGACACAGCTGTGGGGGGTACTGGTTAGTTCATATTGTTCCTCCTATAAGGTTGCAGACCCCTTTAGCTCCTTGGGTACTTTCTCTGGCTCCTTCATTGGGAGCCCTGTGTTCCATCCAATAGATGACTATGAGCATCCACTTCTGTATTTGCCAGGCACTGGCACAGCCTCACAAGAGATAGCTATATCAGGGTCCTGTCAGCAAAATCTTTCTGGCATATGCAATAGTATCTGGGTTTGGTGGTTGTATATGGGATGGATCCCCGGGTGGGGCAGTCTCTGAGTATCTTTCTTATATAGCTCAGACTAATTTGCTAAGGAATGGCACCATCCATAGTGGGCTGGGAGCTCCTATATCCAGCACAGTTAAGAAAATGCTCCATAGACATGCCAAGAGGCCACTCTGGTGGAGACAATTCTTCATTTGTGATACCTTCTTCCCAGGTTTGTCTTGGTTTGTGTCACATTGAGTAGAACTATTATAAGTTGTAATCACTAATGAACCTATATGAAGAATGATGAAATACTTTTTACAAATAACTCTATAATGAGACTATAAGCACATTAGGATATATTCTCTAGTTCTGAGATCTGTCACAAATGTGTCTTCTCTGCAGATATACAAGCAAATAGCAACTGTTCTCTTGGACAAGCTCTCTGGATAAGTCTTACCTGAATTCTTAGCCTGAATTGTTGCTATAACCAGGGGCTCATTTTCTGAAGTGCCCCAGTTACCAATAGACAACCATTGAAAAGCTTCAGAAGTCATGGGAACTGTATTATCCCTCAGCAGTGCTCATTTTTCTTCATGTTGTGACCCACATAGAAGGAGATAAAGACATCTTTCTTCAAGCAGACCTCATCTGAATGTACGCCAGGACACAGGGCTTCACATGACTTACACCCTTTCCAGAGAGGACTATGAATTGTGAATTTGTCAAACATTCAAAGCTTCAGAGGCTCGGGCATGTTCTGAGGGTTATCTTCCTAATATTTGGTATGGCAACTACTATGCTACTGCTGTTTTTCTCTCAGAACTTTGCTGTTTAAAGCTAAACCATTCTATCTATTCTCTCATATAAAATTATGCTGAAACTCTCTCACCTGCCATATTCCAACCTCCTCACCCAACCAGATCCTACACACCCTTCACACGGGTCTAGCCAGAAAATCTAAATGTCTGTGCCCTCCACACATCTCAGCAACTCCTCAGATCTAGACAGGTTCCACATCCATTTCCTCATCCTCGTCTGGGCACCTTCACCTTCACGGCTCTCAACCTCCAGGCTCTGGTCAAGACACACTCCATTAATACCCAACTTACTGGCCCTTCATGGACAATATATTTTTCAGTTTCTCAGATCCTGCACATCTTGTGATAAAGTCTAGCAAGAGGAGTCAGCATGATTCTCCATTAAGCGCAGCCTCCGTAGTCCCCAGAATAATTCCCAAACTCCAAGCTTAGACTAGCTCACACAGCGTGCACTGTCAACTCCCTATGTACACCTTTATTCTGTATAAGTCATTTCCAACCTTCAGACTCTACCCATCCCATTCATCCTATGTTCTACCCTAACCTTTTTTGTTCCTATTAGACACAGAACTAACAAAGGAGTACCCAAATATTCTGGTCTCTTTGCAAAAATATAAACAATATGAAATATCAAGGCAGCACCCATGTCCCCAAATTCACCAGTCCTGTAGAAATGTTCATTAGTGATAATTACCTAGACAAATCCAAGGGCACAGAATTTAAAAGAACAATTATAAACATCTTCAAAGAATTCAAGGACTTTAAATAAAACACAAAGAAATATATAAATGAGCTTAAAGCAAATGAACTTACATAGAAGAGAATAAATGCTTAAATGATGTCAAACACAAACATAAGGTTGATGAAAATGAGGTAATCTGGAATTTAAAATATGAGTTCAATAATGAGACAGACACATCAAAGAGAACAAGCAGAAATGAAGAGGGAATTGAAAAGCTGGCTAACCCAACTAGAAACCTCCAGGCAAAGCCTTACAAGTGAATCCAGCAGAAGACAGAATATTAGAACTCAAAGATAGGGTTGCAGATCTAGAGGAAAAAAGCAAAGAATTTATTTAAAAATTGAAAACCCAGAAAAAGATTTGCAGGGAGTGAAGGGCACCATGAAAACAAGCACAACAAAACAAAACAAAACAACCAAAAATCAAATCTGCACACTATAGGAATAAATAAAGAAGACAAAGACCAGGTCAATGGCATAGATAACAAACTAAACAACATCCTAGAAGAAAATACCTCCAAACTCAGGAAAGCTATACCGCACATATCCAATAACAACACAAAACACCAACTAGGTGAGACTAAGAAGGTTCTCCTTAAAACCCTCGAATTTACAGTAACCTCCAAGGAAATAAAGCCTCTGGGAACAAACCTGTGTGAGGAACTGAAAGACCTCTACAATGGAAACATTAACTCTCTGAAGCAAAACATTAGAAAATGGAAAGATGTGTTTTGCAAATTGTATCTAGGATATTCTACGTTTCTGGGCTAATATCCCCTTATCAGTGAGTGCATATCATGTGTGTTCTTTTGTGATTGGGTTACCTCACTCAGGATAATATCCTCTAGATCCATCCATTTGCCTAAGAATTTCATGAATTCGTTGTTTTTAATAGCTGAGTTTTTAATAGCTCCATTGTGTAAATGTACCACATTTTCTGTATCCATTCCTCTGTAGAGGGACATCTGAGTTCTTTCCAGTTTCTGGCTATTATAAATAAGGTTGCTATGAACATAGTGGAGCATGTGTCCTTATTACAAGTTGGATCATCTTCTGGGTATATGCCCAGGAGAGAAATTGCTGGATCTTCCAGTAGTACTATGTCCAATTTTCTGAGGAACCACCAGACTGATTTCCAGAGTGGTTGTACAAGCTTGTAATCCCACCAACAATGGAGGAGTGTTCCTGTTTCTCCACATCCTCACCAGCATCTGCTGTCACCTGAATTTTTGATCTTAGCCATTGTGACTAGTGTGAGCTGGAATCTCAGGGTTGTTTTGATTTGCATTTCCCTGATGATTAAGGATGAGTGGATACTTCCCTCCTTCTTAGAATGGGGAACAAAATACCCATGAAAGGAGTTACAGAGACAAAGTTCAGAGCTGAGACAGAAGGAAGGACCATCCAGAGACTGCCCCACCCAGGGATCCATCCCATATACAGCCACCAAACCCAGACACTATTGCATATGTCAGAAAGATTTTGCTGACAGGACCCTGATATAGCTTTCTCTTGTGAGGCTATACCAGTGCCTGGCAAATACAGAAGTGGATGCTTACAGTCACCTATTGGATGGAACACAGGGCCCCTAATGAAGGAGCTAGAGAAAGTTCCCAAGGAGCTAAAGGGGTTTGCAACCCTATAGGAGGAACAACAATATGAACTAACCAGTACCCAACCCCCAGAGCTGTGTCTCTAGTTGCATATGCAGCAGAGGATGGCCTAGTTGTCCATCAATAAGAGGAGATTCCTTTGGTCTTGTGAAGATCATATGCCCTAGTATAGGGGAATGTCAGGGCCAGGAAGCAGGAGTGGGTAGGTTTGTGAGCAGGGTGGAGGGAGGGTATAGGGGGACTTTCAGGATAGAATTTGAAATGTAAATGAAGAAAATACCTAATAAAAAAAGGAAAGATATATCACACTCATCAACGAGTAGAACATGGTGAAAACGATCATCCTACCAAAAGCCATTACAAATTCAGTGAAACTTCAATGAAAATTAACATCTCATTCTCATAGAAATAGATTTTTAAAAGCCTATCATAAAATATATAGAAAGTCACAAACAAACAAACAAAAAACCTAAACAGCCAAAACAATCTTGAGCAAAGAGTGCAATGGTGGAGGATTTGACACTACATACTTCAAGACACACTGCCAAACTATAGTAATAAAAAGAATATGGCAGTGGTATGAAAATAGATATGTAGACCAATGGAACAAAAGGTAAGAGCCATACATTAATACATGTAATTCCAGCCATTTAATATTTGACAAAAAAAATTCCAAAGAGAGAAGAAAGCATCTTCAGCAACTGATGTGGGGATAATGTGGAGTTTAAATGTGAAGAATGAAAATAGACCTGTATCTGTTCCATAGCACAAAAATTAACCCAGATGGATCAAAGTGAAACTGAAGCTGTGAAACTGCTAGAAGAACACATAGGCAGTGCTCCAGGGGATACAGATGTAAGAATGGGCTTTTTCATTAGGACCACATTTGACAAGGAATGAGGGCCCCAGTTAATACATGGGACCTATTAAAACCAAAAAGCCTCTGCACAGCTAAAAAAGCAATTAACTGAGTGGAGAAAAAGCCCACAAATGAGAGGCAATCTTTGCCAGCTATATATCTGACAGAGGATTAATATCTAGAGTGGATAAAAAGCTCAAAACATAAAAAGTAAAAAAAAAATAAAAAAAAGAAAGAAAAGAAAAGAAAACCACCCCCAAAACAACAAAAACATTCAAAAAATGATCTTTTCAAAAACCCTTCAATTGATGAATGAATAATGAATATGTATATGCATACACATATATACTGGTATATATATATATATATATATATATATATATATATATATATAAGTATGATGTTCATTTGTTACTATAATTTTGCAATATGTCTTAAGGTATGCATATACACATATTTTCATGATTCATTCATATATAATACATTGGTCACAATTAGCAAATTATTTTCTAATTCCTTTTCTAATTAACTTCTGTGAAGAATTTACTCTTTGAAAATGGCAAGGTTGGTAGGTGGGGGAGCACCCTCATAAAAGCAGGGAGAGGGGGATGGGATAGGGGGTTTGCAGAAGAGAAACCAGAAAAGGAGTGAGATAACATTTGAAATGTAAATAAATAAAATATCCAACAAACAAACAAACAAACAAACCCATAACAGCAACAACAACAAAACAGGCAAGGTTAAGGCCCCTTTGGGGCTTTTGCTTCCTTCTGTGTGTAGTGAAAAGGTTTTTGAAGTCAAGAAACCCAAGACCTTTGACTCATATGTCTTAGATAATACTTGGTTACCAGAGCCACTTTTGCTTTCAATTCTAGTCACCTGAATATCTATCATCAGCGCAATTCCCATTGTGTGACAAAAATACAAAAGTAGGGAGTCAATGCTTGTTGAATAATTCATGGGTTACCTTGAATCTCACAGTCACACCCACATATACATAAATATTCCCTTTAAGCTTTCTCCAATTTATTGCCTGAACTCATCTCAGCTGATGATAGCATATGGAAGTTTGTCAATCCAGACTCTCATGTATTTAGAAATGCATTTATACTTGATTAATTCTGAAATTTGAAGAGATTTTTCAGAGTTTATATTCAGTGATTTGATTCATCTCTTTTTTTCTGCCTTCTGTTAAAAGTGGACATAAGCCCTGAAAGGAGAAGCATGCCTCATATTTTCTTGCTTTTCAGGGAGGAAGGCTGCATGTAGTCCCTCTTTAGACTCTTTTTGATTCCTGCTATTAAAGTCTGAGGTTCACACATGCAACATTTGTCTCATTAATGACTCAAAATAATATCGTATTAAAGGCAACGTGCTAGTTTAATTTCCCATTGCTGTGACAGAAATGTCTGACAGAAGCCACCTAAGGAAGGATGCGTTCGTTTATTTTGGCCACATTTTAGAGACTTCAGTCCATGGTGGCTTTCCCAGTACATGTGAGAAGCTACCACAACAATCAGAGAGTGTGGCAGACTGCTCTTTGTTCATTGACACCTTACCCACTCTAGGCCTTGGTGAAGTATATCATGCTTAAGGACTAAGGTATTACTCTTCACAGCACATGTGATACTTCAGTGTTTTCTGATCCACATCCAATTGCTATAGACCTGTAGTCCAGAAACATTTACCCTATTGTCAAGAAGAGAACAACATGGGACATTCCAAGTAAGATTGTAAATAGGTGGGCTTAAGAGAATGGCCCAAGGCATGCGTGAGAGCCTCTTTATTATTACCTAATCTCATCCTATGCTCTTGGAGAATTTTTGTTATCCCCTAAGCAGTCTTGTGCTCACTCTATTGAAGTCCACAAATAACTTAGAGCCTGGAAGAATAATATGGTTGCTGTCAAGGAACTAATCGAATGTATACGTGTTAATGGCGGGGCTGTAGTATGGTGATGTTCACAAATCAAATTGTAAGTAATAAATATACATCACACACACACACACACTTACATGTTTATTTTACAACTAAACAAATGTAAATTACACACATATTTAAAGTAATTACTCTGACCAGAGGCTTTCATAAATATAAGTGAAAATAAAATGTAAGTAGCATGTGCCTGCACCTCAGAGTGATTCCTCTGGTTAGTACATAATTCTGCTACTGATACTTGGCCCTGCCTTGAATCTGCTTTCAAATGCAAGTTATTTTCCTTCAGCAAGGATTTAAGTGTTTGCTTTGTAAGAAGTAGATAATATATACTTGTATGCAAATATCTTTATGAAACCTATCACTACGTACAATGAATATAACATACGCCCAGTAATAAATACACTATGTGAGCTGTATTTTCTGACAGTAGCACTGTCCCGCCTTTATTATGTGCAAGCATTCATAGACAAAACATAAATTACAAACATGGCTGTGTTCCTATAAAAACATTATCGACAAATCTAGGAAACTGGATATGACACAAGAATTATTATATACAGATACTTAAACTGAGTTAGAAAACCATCTTTTCCTGGATTTGTCCCATTGGAACAAAAATAGATTAGAAATGTACGATAGATGAAATATGGTTTTGATGGGGTGTTGATGAGGGGGTTGCTAGAGTATTAGTTTAAGGAGGAAAGCCTTCCTGCACAGTGTACAGCACTGTCTAACAGGTAACCCAGATTTAAAGATTTCTGAGGGAGAACAATTATGAGGCTGGCTGCCCTTAAATCTTCAGCATAAGAAAGTATATCTAGTGACTGCTGCTGCCATCAAACTCCAGCTTCTTCAGATTTTATATGTGGACTCAGTCTCCGTAACTCTCGGGGAAAGATCTAGGGTTTGATGCTGGGTTGGACTGGACTCACCCAGCCTTCTGGAAGGATAAGGTAGTTACTGGGCCCTCTGCCTTTCCAGTATGTAGATGGTGACCTTTGGATTACTCCCCTCTTGATATGCAAGCCAATATAACCAATCACCATTTGATATATATATATATATATATATATATATATATATATATATATATATTCCATTGATCCTGCTCCTTTAGAAAACACTTTTTAATACAATGCCAACTAACAGTATTTCTCAGTGGTGAAGGTCAGAATGAATCTTTCTTTTTCTTTCTCTAGGAAACACACCCAGTGTAGTCTTCCATATACAAGTCGCAGTTGAGTTCTTTTTCAAAACTTAGCAAACTTTCTTGTACTCTGTACAGATGAAGAAACTTTCTGTGCTTATTGGCAAAGGTCTGTGGTCAAGGGCAAATTTGAGACTTAGTGACCACCACTCAATGAAGAGTCAACACACTCCTATAGGCAACTTCCACATTTGGAAATTGCCCAGAGTCCAAACACAATATGCTGCAATTGAGTCGTTTCTGGACTCAACATTTTCAGGTGTGGACTTTGTAGATACTTTGAGATACTGAGCACTTAAGAACTTTTCAGAATATTGTCATTTCCTATTTCTTCTATACTCCCATTTGGTGCCTTCTTGATAGCAGATATAATTATATTAACTCCAAGAAAAGAATGGGGACCTATTTGGATTTTATATCCCTTGGCTTTGTTCCTCTCATTACCAGTACTTCTATTAACATCTCAGAGGGCACATACACAAGAAATATATCTCTAATGTATCTGCCTGAAAGACATATTGATTTCTAGAGGTAATGACAAACAATTGATTGTGTTGTCACAGCGGACTTTCAGTAGGACTGAAACTGGCAAAGGAGTATAAGATGCTGAAATGCAATGCTTTATTCACAGGAGACATCAGCATTCTCTACTTGAGGCAACATGAAAAGTTCCCTATTTTCTTCATTGTGATCCAAATTAAAGCAAAGTTTAATTAAAGTTTCATTAAAGAAAGATCTTTTGTAGTCCCGGGTAGCATCTTTTTCTTTGAGCCAAATATGTTGTAGAATGGCGTGCTTTCATCTCCAGTTTTTTAATGTTGCACAGAGGGAAGAAAGAGAATTGATACACCATTAATGAGGCGCGATGCAGCTCAGCCAAGAGCATAAAGCGCCAGGTGTTCTATCAGTTCTCATCGAGGTTGAAGGTTCTGCAGCACAGCCCCTAAAAGATCTTCTGATTGGCAGTCTCCTAACATGCCGCCACTGTGGGACTGCTTATAGGGAGCTGCTCCTTTAATCAGGCTTTGCATGCTCATCCCTTCAGCTACTCATCTTGCACATCAACCTTTTGGATGCCAAGTCTCTTCCCATCTCTCTCCCTCTCTTGTTAGTTTCTCCAGCTCTCTCTTCTGGACTCCCACCCTCTTCTCCTGTAAATAAACTTACTCTGTTAATGTTACCCTCCTTTAAAACATCTGGCACTTCTTCTCATTGCAAAGATGTGGCTCATCATGCCCCCATTCAGTATTCTGCATGGCCTTTGACAGTATGTTATTTCTACCTGTAAATGGATTTTAATATTGCCTCTATAATTTGGAGAGGGACATAGGGAACACTGGGAAATCAAAGGACAAATAAAAGGTACATGGTTTCTTAGCTTAGAGTCCCTGAGAAACACACCCTGAAGGAGAAATGTGCGTGCAAGGAGATTGCATAGGAGTTTCTTAGGAAAGAACACTTGGGAGCACAAAAGGAAGGCAAGGCTGCCAGATCAAGAAGCTGAAATGCATAAGTGAAGGAGAGACTTCTGAAATGGTCTACAGGAAACTCAGGTACTGAGACAGCTCTTTAGAGATACAGCCTTTGCTAACTGGTCAATCAGTGCAAGAAGAGTCATTCTCACAACCATGGCTCTTGAATAAGAATAATTCCTACTACTGCCTATTGATTGATAAGAATGTCAACTTTAAGGTCCATCCACCTCCAATAACCTAGGTTGAGTCAATATTTGATCCAGTGAGGATCATGTGGGCTCTGGGCTCCATAAGGAACAAAAAGAGACTGTCCTCTAACGGAGCTGTAAGAACTAGCCACCATGTGTTTGAAAGGACTGAATTTTGAGTCCGTAATTCCTATGTCAAATCATGAAATTAAATACAGGAAAATTTAGATGAGAGCATTCTCTCAAAATGTAGATGACTTAATATTCTGGGATAGACCCTAGAAAATGATTGAACAAGTAACTCCAAGGACTTCTGAAAACATGGGAGAACGATGACCCACATCAAGAGTCACCGAAGTGTCAGAATCCTTTTAGCCGATAGGACAGAAAAGAATTGAAAACCTCAAAGACAGCCATGCTAGAATAGACTCATAAGTCTAGATGATGCCCCAAGTGATATTTCATGGACTGGTCATCAAAAATGAGCTTATCAGAGAAGTGCACATGTCATTGCAAATCTAAAAGCCAGCTCTCTTCTTTCCTACAAGACTGACAGGAGGAAAGTCCATTGTAGAATGGATAAGACTCCGAAACCACAAGGGCCATATGGCAGCGCTTAGATGAAGGGAACCAAGTGTGTATAATCATTGTATCGACTGCCAGAAGATCTTATTGTAGAAAATTGTAGAGATGCAGTTTTAATTTTTTAAAAATTATTCTTCTCTCATAAAATACATTCTGACTATAGCTTCCCAACCTCCCTTCTCCCTCAGATCTACTCTTGCTCTGTTTTCACTCAGAAAAGAGTAGGACTCCCAGTGATATCAGCCAAATATAACATAACAAGATGCAATAAGACTAAGCATAAACCCTCATATCAAAGCTGGATGATAAAAGCCAGTGAGGAAAAAATGGTCCCATGAACAGGCAAAAGAGTCAGACACAGGCCACTCCCATTGGTAGGAGTCCCACAAGAACCCCACCCTAAGTGACTATAGGGTGTATGTAGAGGACCTAGTGTAGACATATGTAGGCTCTCTGGTTGATACCTCAATCTCTATAGTCCTGTTCCTATAATCCCTGCAGAGTTGATTTTGTGGGCTGTGTTCAGAGATGTGTTTTTAAAGACAAAGTACCAGGTACATGGTATATTATAACTCAGCTTAAATATTCACAATTAGAGTAGAACTAGATGGTCCAAAGGCTGATGTTTCTTAACTAATTTAAAAATTTCTCATGCAAATTCTGGCTCAAGCCATTTTTCACACAGTATAAGTGAAAGAAACCTAAGATCTTTCAGCAAGTGTATAATGAAGTCCTATTTAATCTTTTTTTTGAAAGAGACATGCCTTTATTTTCTTAGATAACTGTACTGCAGGGAATGGGAAATCTGAAAACGTATCTGTGGATATTAGCATGAGTCTTAGGAACCAAATATAAAATAAGGTATCAGTAAAAGATGTCCTGGTAAAAGATGGCTTGAGGTGCTTTGGCCAAACCTCAGGAGTAGATTAACAACACAGGCCCTGTGTCTCTGGAGCAAGATCATGATATTTACAATGCAGCCTGGCATGGCATGTGAGAAATAGCTTCTGTACTGCTACTGGGCTTTGCTAATGACACAGTGCTTGGCCACGGAACATCAAGTAATCAAACACTAAAATAGCAGCTGATCGTCCTGAACTGAACAGGAGATATCAAAACCAAGTATGAACAGTACTCTCAGAGGACAATAAATGGGAAGAGGAGAATTGTCTTCTGTGCAAAAAAATAGAGTAAGTTCAATTGACATTCAACAAGGATATTTTTTAAAAAGAGAGAAATATCGTGTTTAGTGGTAAAGCTTAGCATGCCCCAGCTCCAGGATTAGCACAGAGTCAAAGTAGCAGGGAAGGATGGGGACCCCAGGAACCCTCTTATGGCTAAGACGATGAATAAGACAATCATCAAACAAAAGAACCCCATGGTTACAGACAGAACAGAGCCCAAAGGGGCATAGAGGAGAACTGATGCATGAGATTCTGGTTCCCGGCACATCCATAACCAAATACCATTCCAATGCCATTCCCTGATTGAGGCACACTAACTATGGTAGCCTCAACACCAATAGACTTCAATGAACTTGGATGCTGTCCATGTCCCCAGAAACAATCTAGGTCTGGAATTACCATCTGGTCTGTAGGAGAGGGAAGCTGCTATAAGAGGGCTGCTTACATGGGGGCTCTTCTCTCCTCAAGAGGGAGGCAGACACCGGCCAGATTAGCCTCCTGCTACAGGAGCAGATCAGAACTGGGGAAACGGACAGTGCCTTTATTGTCTCCTTTTCTCAGTCTGTACTTCCACTCCCATGCAGTCCTAGCTCGAGTACACAGTGCTCTCTCTATTCAAGGTGAAAACTCACATTCAATAATTCTTAAATTATTTTATATGCCATACTCATCAAGGCTAAGTCTGAGTTCCATAGTTCCATTGGTTATTGTGACAGTTAGCTCAACCTACATTCCCCACCCTCCAACACCACCCCACACCACCCCACTTTTTTTTTCTTTGCAGTCTTGACTTTGGTCAAGACTTTGTGCCCTCCTAGCACAATAATAGTGAAGCCAGCACTTAGCCTAGTATTCGCCACAAATGTGTTCTATTAAATGTGTCTCACAAGATTTGACTGGGTCCCAAGATTTGCCTAGGGATCTTCAAGCAAATAAATTGAGAAAAATATTGAGTCTCTCTTACAGTTTCATAATTTTGAAATGATGCTTGAGATGGATTATGAAGAGTACATAGCAATTCTCTAAATGAAGACGATATCTAAGGACCTTCAGAACCCAGAGAACAACTTGAAGAAAGTTCAGAGAGGTGAAGATACCTCAAGTATCTGGATAGTATGTAAGTGTCTGATCAATTCAAGTGAGAGATCTATGATGGAAGAATGGTGAAGCAAATTTCTAAGTAAAACTATAAGCATATTCCTGCAGATTTTGGCTCATTTGCTATGCCAATTTAAAGACATAGTTTCTGTCCTTGTGGCATAAGTAAACAATAGGAGACTGCGCTATCAATAAGGTTAGGGAAGCAGCCCAGGACCAGATCTATAGAATGGGGGGGGGGGGGTTGCAAATGGAGGTAGGGCTGGTTAACAGGCTGTTATGATTACTAAAATGAAAGGCAATAACAAGACCTAGTGATAAAAATACAATGTAGATTGTTTCATCCTAAGTGGCATCCTACCCTCCATCCTTCATGCAGCTTCATTTATGATCTCCCACTAAGATACATAAAGATAGAGGAAGAGACAAATCTTCAATAAAATTGAAACATAAAATGAGAATATACATTTCCGTAAGATGGAGTGCATGTTTACTAACCATAAAGCTGTTAGAGGTATGTTAAGGAAAACAAAACAAACAACAAGCAAACAACTAGAATTGGCTAGGGGGAGGTTCCCCAAAAGCTGTTGCTTCTACTTGGGATATGTGCTTCCAGCTAAGTTGCCTTGTCTGGCCTCAGTGGGAGAGAAAGTATCTAGTCTCACAGAGATATGATGTGCCTGGGTGGGGGGATACCCAGTGGGCTTTCTACCTGTTCAGAGGAGAAGGGGATGGGGAATGGGGGAAGAATTGTAGAAGGAAGTGACTGGGTTGGGAGGGGGCAGTGAGTGAGATGTAAAGTGAATAAGTAAAAATTAAATTAAATTAAAAATTTTAAAACCCTGAAGCCTTGTTTGTTTGTTTGTTTGTTTAAATCTATAGGCCCCCTGTCCCTTCTAAATCCCTAGAAACAATACTAGTTAGGAAATTGAGACTGTATCATTTTCTTTCAGTCATTGCCCTTTTGGTGTTCAAAGTATTGTATCTTATATGCTTTCTAGTTTTTTCAATATTTCTAAATCACTGTGAAGTTTTCAGAGTAAGACCAGCAAAGAGAGACATAAGAAATGATAATGGACTATAGCAATTCTTAACCTGTGGGTCATGACTTTTGGGGGTTGAATCGTTTCAGAGGGGTTTATATCATATATACTGTATATCAGATATTTTCATTTAATTCATACCTAGCAAAACTACAGTTCTAAAGTAGCAGTAAAAGTAATGTTGTAGTTGTGGCTCACAATAACATGAAGAACTGTATTAAAGGATCTCAGCATTAGGAAGATTGAGAAGCACTGGACTATAGCTTCACCAGTGGAATGCATCAGTCCTAGAGCTGGTGAAGTCCAGGATTATGGGTGTTCATACTATATAATAACAAGCAGAAAGTATTACCTATCAAGTGGGCAAGAAAGGACTAGGCAAGTTCTATGGTAAAGGCAGTGCAGAGGTTGCCAACTCACATGATAATAAGGACATTAAGCTGTTGGTGTGGGCAGAGTTCTCAGGGCATAGTACCTGATTAAGGCTCCATCTTTCAGAACTGGTGCACTGAGGATTAATCACCAACTTGTAAATTTGGGAATCCACATTTAAGTCATAGTACACCATTGGAATCTTGGGTGTCCATAAATAGTTTACTATAGAATAAGGCAGAACACAGAGCTTCAATTGGACGATTAGCATTTTGTACATTAGAGACTGTGAGTGAGCGAGGGAATAACATCACAGGCCACTAAGCAAAACTCATTGTAGCTGGACCAGAGGCTAGCTATAAATTTGGGAAAGCAGCAGCAGATTTTAACATGTCACAAGTTTTGGGATAGAGTTTGATAACTTCTGAAGTGCTAGGATTATAGCAGATACAATAGTCCCAGGGTTGGGGAGGCAAAGATAGCTGGGATCCTGGCATTCACTGGTTAGCCAGCCTTATCTACTGTCGTAGTCAGGGTTTCTATTCCTGCACAAAACATCCTGACCAAAAAGCAAATTGGGGAGTAAAGGGTTTACACTGTTTATTACCAAAGGAAGTCAGGACTGGAATTCAAGCAGGTCAGGAAGTAGGAGCGGATGCAGAAGCCATGGAGAGATGTTATTTACTGGCTTGCTTCCCCTGGCTTGCTCAGCTTGCTTTCTTATAGACCAAAGACTACCATCCCAGGGATAGTGCCACCCACAATGGGCCCTCCCACTCTTGATCACTAATTGAGAAAAGGCCCTACAGCTGGATCTCATGGAGGCATTTCCTCAACTGATGCTCCTTTCTCTGTGATAACTCCAGCTTGTGCCAAGTAGATACACAAAACCATCCAGTACATCTACTAAGCCAGTACTAGGTCAGTAAGAGACTGGATGTCAATAAACAAGATATAGCTCACCTGAAGAATGATGTCTAAAGTTGGTCTTGCCTGCTCATCTCCCCCTCTCCCTCTCTCCTCCTCCTCCTCCTCTCTCCCTCCCTCCTTCCCTCCCTCCCTCCCTTTCCACGGTCATTGAGAGTGGCCTCTATATATACTCCTGACTCTATACTGGGGCAGTTCTGGTTTTCTACTAAACTTACCTCTCACACTTTTATCAGCTCAATATTTACCTGATTGCCCGATTAAACATGGTCTAGGCACAGCCATGCTGATGTCCAGCTGATAACTCCAGTACTCTACCAAACCAAGCAGAGTACATTCTTTATGTAAGATATGTGCTCAGTCAGTCCTCTTTATACGTGAACTTATGTTAGATTTACACTTTGGCAATAGCTACATATAGAGCTGCTGAGTGCTATGATTCAAACATTTTTAGTTCAGTAAGGATTTTTTTTTCCATTTTATCATACGTGGAACTGGACATTCCAACATGAGTAAGAAGATTTCCTTGTTTTCCCAAACAGGTGACCCTGTGTGGTATTTCATTCCATTTGTCCTGAGAAGTTGTGATCATATGACTATTGACATGCTCATATTTCATCCTCTGTAAATTTGCCCTCTGTCCAATTTCTACTTTTCTATTGGGTCCTTAAAGTAAAAACTGAAGGGTTCTTTAGGAAGTCAGTTTCTTATATGGTGTTTTGCTGATGAAGGCACATTTCACTAAAGTGGACACAGGTAAAAAAAAAAAAAAGGCTACAACAGACTCCTGAAGAAACGGTTCACTGAAACAGACACTGCTTAAAAAGATGGTCTATGAAAACAAACACAAAAGAGGACACATGATAAAAGATTCTACGCTAATCACGCACATGTATTGGTCCATCTTACATTACATAGTTGAGCTCCATTTGGTGGGACTCCACGGAGAGAAGCACACCAAAAAACCATCTGTGATGTGCTGTGGCTTCTTGCGGCTTCCTTGCTCTCAGGTAGATTGACAGAATGATGTCAGCTGAGACAGATATCATTCTGAGTTTTTCTAACTCAGTCTCACATGCTGTGACAAGACCTGTGGAGGACACATGATGTTTTGGGGGGAATATAAATAGGACTGAATAGACTATGAGAGAGCTTGGCTTACTTACATAATGCTTCTTGGTCTCATGTCTCCACTGATCTTCACTTAGCTGAGCCAGGCACAGCCGAGAACTTCTCCTGGCCTTCCTGCTGGTCCCTCCTGCTGTCTCCTGATTCAGCTGAGGTCTGGCTGTTCCCACTAGGTCTTACCCCCCCCCCCACTGCTATCCCAACACTGCTGACCTGGACTACTCAGTATACCCTTGAAGCGTTTGCGAGTGAATTGAGCTGCCACTGTTGACCTGTAAACTAAACTGCTGATTTCTTTTTTTTTTTTTTAAATATTTTTATTACATATTTTCCTCAATTACATTTCCAATATTATCCCAAAAGTCCCCCATAGCGCCCCCCACTTCCCTACCCACCCATTCCCATTCTTTTGGCCCTGGCATTCCCCTATATTGGGGCATATAAAGTTTGCAAGTCCAATGGGCCTCTCTTTCCAGTGATGGCCGACTAGGCCATCTTTCGATACATATGCAGCTAGAGACAAGAGCTCCAGGGTTCTGGTTAGTACATCATGTTGTTCCAACAATAGGGTTGCAGATCCCTTTAGCTCCTTGGGTACTTTCTCTAGCTTCTCCATTGGGAGCCCTGTGATACATCCAATAGCTGACTGTGAACATCCACTCCTGTGTTTGCTAGGCCCCGGCATCGTCTCACAAGAGACAGCTATATTTGGGTCCTTTCAGCAAGATCTTACTAGTGTATGCAATGGTGCCAGCGTTTAGAAGCTGATTATGTGACGGATCCCTGGATACAGCAGTCTCTAAATGGTCCATCCTTTCATCACAGCCAGCTACCCAAGACCCCCGCCGCAGGATTTTGGGACTGCTGGTGAGTGGAACACAGCTTCTGCTCCAGTCCAATCACGCGGGACCTGAGACTGCTCTGGTTGGGGAGAGAGAAATCCGGCCTACATAGGGCCACAACCCTCTTCCGGTCAGAAAAGCACCTGGGCAGCTGGGGCGCAGGGTCAGCTGACACTCACCAGCTACCCACAACACCCACCACAGGATCTTAAGACTTCTGGAGAGTGGAACACAGCTTCTGCTCCAATCCAATTGCACGCGGGACCAGAGACTACATTAGTTAGGGAAGCAGAAAAACGGCCTGAGTAGGACCACAGGCCTCTTCCGGCTGGACCAGCACCGGGGTACCATCAGCTACCCACGACCCCCGCCGCAGGATTTAGAGACTGCTGGTGAGTGGAACACAGCTTCTGCTCCAATCTTTAAATAGTGACAACGATAACAACTAACCCCAGAGATTACCAGATGGCGAAAGGTAAACGTAATAATCTTACTAACAGGAACCAAGACCACTCACCATCATCAGAACCCAGCACCCCCACTTCGCCCAGTCCAGGGCACCCCAACACACCGGAAAAGCTAGACACGGATTTAAAAGCATATCTCCTGATGATGATAGAGGACTTCAAGAAGGACTTTAATAACACACTTAAAGAAATGCAGGAGAACACTGATAAAAAGGCAGAAGACAATAAAGAGGAAGCACAAAAATCCCTTAAAGAATTGCAGGAGAACACTGCTAAAGAGTTACAAATCGCCGGGCGTGGTGGCGCACGCCTTTAATCCCAGCACTTGGGAGGCAGAGGCAGGCGGATTTCTGAGTTCGAGGCCAGCCTGGTCTACAGAGTGAGTTCCAGGACAGCCAGGACTACACAGAGAAACCCTGTCTCGAAAAAAATCGAAAAAAAACCAAAAAAAAAAAAAAAAAAAAAAAAAAAAAAAAAAGAGTTACAAATCCTTAAAGAAAAACATGATAACATAATCAAACAGGTAGAAGTCCTTACAGAAAAACAGGAAAACACATCCAAACAGATGATGGAAATGAACAAAACCATACTAGACCTAAAAAGGGAAGTAGACACAATAAAGAAAACCCAAAATGAGGCAACACTGGAGATAGAAACCCTAGGAAAGAAATCTGGAACCATAGATACGAGCATCAGCAACAGAATACAAGAGATGGAAGAGAGAATCTCAGGTGCAGAAGATTCCATAGAGAACATCGGCACAACAATCAAGGAAAATGTAAAATGCAAAAAGATCCTAACTCAAAACATCCAAGAAATACAGGACATAATGAGAAGACCAAACCTACGGATAATAGGAGTGGATGAGAATGAAGATTTTCAACTCAAAGGACCAGCAAACATCTTCAACAAAATTATAGAAGAAAACTTCCCAAATCTAAAGAAAGAGATGCCCATGAACATACAAGAAGCCTACAGAACTCCAAATAGACTGGACCAGAAAAGAAATACCTTCCGACACATAATAATCAGAGCAACAAATGCTCTAAATAAAGATAGAATACTAAAAGCAGTAAGAGAAAAAGGCCAAGTAACATATAAAGGCAAGCCTATCAGAATTACACCAGACTTTTCACCAGAGACTATGAAAGCCAGAAGATCCTGGACAGATGTTATACAGACACTAAAAGAACACAAATTCCAGCCCAGGCTACTATACCCAGCCAAACTCTCAATTAACATAGATGGAGAAACCAAAGTATTCCACGACAAAACCAAATTCACACATTATCTCTCCACGAATCCAGCCCTTCAAAGGATAATAACAGAAAAAAACCAATACAAGGACAGGAACCACGCCCTAGAAACAACAAGAAGGTAATCCCTCAACAAACCTAAAAGAAGACAGCCACAAGAACAAAATGCCAACTTTAACATCAAAAATAACAGGAAACAACAATTACTTTTCCTTAATATCTCTTAATATCAATGGACTCAACTCCCCGATAAAAAGACATAGACTAACAAACTGGCTACACAAACAAGACCCAACATTTTGCTGCTTACAGGAAACTCATCTCAGAGAAAAGGATAGACACTACCTCAGAATGAAAGGCTGGAAAACAATTTTCCAAGCAAATGGCATGAAGAAACAAGCTGGAGTAGCCATTCTAATATCTGATAAGATTGACTTCCAACCCAAAGTCATTAAAAAAGACAGGGAGGGACACTTCATACTCATCAAAGGTAAAATCCTCCAAGAGGAACTATCAATCCTGAATATCTATGCTCCAAATACAAAGGCAGCCACATTCATTAAAGAAACTTTAGTAAAGCTCAAAGCACACATTGCACCTCATACAATAATAGTGGGAGACTTCAACACACCACTTTCACCAATGGACAGATCATGGAAACAGAAACTAAACAGGGACACAGTGAAACTAACAGAAATTATGAATCAAATGGATCTGGCAGATATCTACAGAACATTCTATCCTAAAACAAAAGGATATACCTTCTTCTCAGCACCTCATGGTACCTTCTCCAAAATTGACCACATAATTGGTCACAAAACAGGCCTCAACAGATATAAAAATATTGAAATTGTCCCATGCATCCTATCAGATCACCATGGACTAAGGCTGATCTTCAATAACAAAATAAATAATAGAAAGCCAACCTTCACGTGGAAACTGAACAACACTCTTCTCAATGATACCTTGGTCAAGGAAGGAATAAAGAAAGAAATTAAGGACTTTTTAGAGTTCAATGAAAATGAAGCCACAACATACCCAAACTTATGGGACGCAATGAAAGCATTTCTAAGAGGAAAACTCATAGCTCTGAGTGCCTCCAAAAGGAAACTAGAGAGAGCACACATTAGCAGCTTGACAACACACCTAAAAGCACTAGAACAAAAGGAAGCAAATTCACCCAAGAGGAGTAGACGGCAGGAAATAATCAAACTCAGGGGTGAAATCAACCAAGTGGAAACAAGAAAAACTATTCAAAGAATCAACCAATCAAGGAGCTGGTTCTTTGAGAAAATCAACAAGATAGATAAACCCTTAGCCAGACTCACTAGAGGGCACAGGGAAAGCATCCTAATTAACAAAACTGCTGATTTCTTGACAATGCAGATAGGATCTGCTCTAAAGAACCACTGCTAAACAGGTCCACTCCCTTGATCCCCATATCCTCTCTTTTCCACTACCTCTGGTGGGTGGTGGGCTAGAGGAGAGGCTAAAATATTTAATAACCATCATTAAAAGTAGATTTAAAAAATTAAAACTACAGGTCCTTTCTGTTGATTATAGGAATTTTATACATTATAAATACCAGCTTGAAGTCAGTCGAATTACAAATAATTTTTTTTCAGTTTCTGACTTTTCTTTAAACTGAATTCACAGTATCTTTTGTCTCAAACATTATTTAATTTTTAATGCAAAATAATCACTTTTAGGCTTCTGTTTTATGTACCTGGTTTAAGGCAATTTTTTTTTCTTTACTGAGCAAATAAAAGCATTGTAGGAAATACTATAATAAATGTGTTAAGTCTTTGTTCAATTGGTAAAAAGCTATACTGTGTCCTGTAGGCCACATACTGAATACATTTGTCTTATACAGTTTTCATTTTCTTCACCTGTGAAGAGGCCATCTACATTTACAATGCAATTAGCACATGAAAATGTTTTATCGATTTGTTTTCCTCCCTATTAGTAAGTTTAGAACATTTTAGAAAAGTTCAACACTAAGTGAATAAATAACACCAGGAGTATTAGAAAGAATCTTTAGTGCAGTGGAGTAAGCCACCTCCACAATTCAGCTCGCTTCCTGTGGGCTTGCACACGCATAGCTTGAATTTACTTTTGAATCCCTATGTCGTGCTTGCCAGTTAAGCCTAATAGTATTCAAATAAAAACCAACTAAACCACAGCCATCTGAAGCACATGCATATTCATAAGCTTGAAAAAGAACGGCTTAAAAAATATACACACGACTAGAACTCAAGTATGCCAAAAGATAATCTCTGCGTGCTAAAATAAACTAACGTTATACAGATGTGCAGCATAAAAACATATCCGATTTATATCTCTCAGACCATTCAAACTAACAATTGCTTGGTTAAGGTTATCTGGCAAAATATTTATGTCTTTCATTTAGTGATTGCGGATCAAGAAAGGCTGGGAAAGGTCATGCTATTGACAAATTGATTTAGCATTAAAGCATGAAAGGGTGTCTTTAACTGTTCAAGGCATATATTAATAGCTGAGCAAATCATCCCTGGACTTATCAACTGGCATTATAATACAGTTATTTAACTTGGAATTTTATCTTTAAACCTAAGTTTTCAATGACTTTATTCTGTGTATTCTTCCACCATATAAAATAGTTCTCCTGTTGCATATATATGATTGAATAATAAAGTATATATGAGTGCCCCCTCTATGAGCATCTCTATAAACTTGCGTAAAGAATATAGGGATCATTTCCCATTGAGCAAATCTTGGTTTTCTGTTACCAATAATATTTACTATCTCTGAGTTTCCTTTGGTTCAGCAGTATTATTTGAATATAAATAGATTAAATAGATACCTTTCTTAATAGTTAAATTCTGAAGTGACTTAAATAATAGAATAATAGCATGGGGGAGTTGGGATAATTCCTACTGCCAAACTCCACAGCTGTCACAAACTGGCCTCCCCTTTGCTCAACTGCTCCCTTTGTGCTTGAAGTCCTTGAACTGGCCTTACCTGAGGCTACCACCTTTCAAGAAGGAAACTGCCATTCTCTGGCCTACCTTCGCAAGTACCATTGCTTCTAGACCTCTTTCAAAAGTCTTCGAACTCCAGGGGACCAATTATGAACCTTGGAGGAGGCAGCTTACATCAGAACCCTTGTGAGGTTTCTCTTCTCTACTGCAGTATATCAGCAGACATCTGGAATCTGACTGCAAGAAGTGATGCTTAGGCATCAGATGCAGGAGGGAAGAATGAGATTTGTAAAGCTTTTGAAAAGCTGGCATAAACAGCCTGCAGCATCAGTGCTCATGGCTGGGCTTGGGTGTTAGGAATGCTTTACTTGGGCGATGACTGGGTCTTGGCTGGCCTATGCAGAAGACACTGAAGCTTGTGACAATGGTAGTGATTGCTGCGGGCTTACTGAGGTAGTGTCTTTTCCAAAGCTGCTGCTGCATGCTTGGAGAGATCCACAGCAAGCTCTAGTAACTGTTGGTTTTCCGTTAAGCTGGAGGGGAAAAGAGTTTTTCTCTTTTTTTATTCCTTCTTTTTTTTTTTTTTGCTTTTTCCCCATATTGTCAACAAGTGAAGACTTCTCGAAAGCTTTTGCTTCCTCATAGAGACTGTGCTTTGCCTCATCGACTTGCATGGAAGCTGCCACAGGTATAAGTATTTGCAAGGCCTAGAGAGCCATGAGCATTCTAAAAGCCATAGACTGTCAGAGAGGAGAACACAGGTTAAACAGAATTCTGGGGTGTCAGTAACTTTTCTAATTGGATGCCACTGAACTGAGGTGTATCAATAGGGAGTCTTGAAAATGAAAGGCACGTACTGTAATGCATGTGTCCTATGTTAAAAACATATGTGCAAGCAAACAAAAGAATACTTGGTAGACTTCTTTGATATTTGGGAACAACTTATACATGACAGATTTTTGGAAGGGTCTTAGCTGACCATGCTTGCAAGACAAGTTAGGAAACTACTATTCTATGTCCTGGTGGGCTAGTAGTAGATCAGAAAACTACCTATGTGATATGGTAGAAAAAAAAAACACTATCAGAGTGTGCTTTTACACTATTATAGGGACTTTTCTATTATTGTGGCGTAAAGCCATTTCCCTTTACTCCTAATCCTTCAGGTAAGTAGTAGTTCCTGGTTTTGTTCGGGACATGTGTATAGAATTAATGATTGGCCTTAGGGTGATAGCTGGCCAAGGGTCCTGAGATGGCCATTTCAGATTTCTAGGAAACTATAAATTAGAAGCGAGTATTAATTACTAGTGACATATACAAACCTTTGCTTAAGAGTGTGGGGAATTGCAGGCTGGTCTCCAGTTGAGCTGAGATCCGAACCCTGGAAATGGTGATAATTCACCTACATGACAAGGTAGGTGTTCCCTTATGCTCCTGGAACTCTGGCTTCTGCCTAAGTTACCATCCCCCGCAGCCCCCACAAGAGAAGCATGGCTAGAATTCACATAGGCAATGGCCCAAGCTTCTGACCTTCAGGCTAAACTTCTCCCCAGTTACCTAGCAACAGTGAAGACCATAAAAAGGGCTGTTCATCCCCTGCTTGCTCTCTTACTTGCCTCCCTCCCTCTTACCCCTCACTCTCACCCCCTCTCTCCTCTCTCTTTGTCTTCTCTCCTCTCTCCTCTCTCCTCTCTCCTCTCTCTTTGTCTTCTCTCTTCTCTCTTACTCTCTAGCTTTCTCTCTCTCTCTCTCTCTCTCTCTCTCTCTCTGTCTCTCTCCCTCTCTCCCTCCCTCCCTTCTCTCTTTCTCCCTGCCTTTCTATAATAAAGCTCTAAAACCATAGACAGTCTCTGTTCATCAAGGCTGTACTCACTCTTGTCAGTGTTAGGAACCTCTTCCCTCCTCCCTCTCTCCTGGTGGCTTTAGCAAAGTAGCTCCGGGGTTCCCAGGTAGGACTGCCCCTTGTCATCCCCCGAAGAGTGGGTCAGAGGCTTGAATGCCCACCCAAGAATGAGTGGAAGGTAGATAACAGCCCTCTCATGCCTGAAAGACCAGAGAATAGGTAAAACTCTGGTGGGGTGTGGGTCTTCCACTTCACCCCCCTTCCGCAGGGCCCCTTTTTGGTTCCCAACATGAGAGTAGAGGTATACCATGTAGATCCTCTACTAGGGCTTCTCATACTGCCAGCTCTCATTTACTAGGGACCTATGAGTTCATTAGTAGTGTCCTTGATCTAGAAGAGAGATCATTGAAATCCAGATAAGATCAGAAAGGGTTAATATCTAGAGTCCTGAGATATGCAGAAGTAGATTGGTATGGTATTTGTGGGTACAGAACTCTCAATAACACTAGAAAGGGTAACATGCCTGGGTTATAGTCTGAAGGAGTACACATCATTGTCTTCTTTATTTGGCAAAAACATATCTGAAGGTACAGATCTTTACTAATTTAGATATTTCTAAAGTGATTGGAAAAAAAATAAAACCCCTGAATTTCTTAGAGTGGAGGTAGGAGAGTTGTGTTTCATGACATAGAGACAAAGAACAGTTGTCTGGATGAACTTCTAAAAGTTTAAGAATAAGTTTTTCTGTGTGTGTGTGTGTGTGTGTGTTGGGGGGCAGGGTCTTGACAAGCCTCCCCTGTGGAGTAGATTATCAGTACTTAGGTGAGCAAGATGATCTGCTCTATGTCAGTCACTTTCTCTGGCAAAGAAGTCTTGCCTATGCTTTTCTGAACAGCATGCACATGGTAGAAGGCATGTATGATTGTCCATAGGTCCTACTAATGTTAACCTCATTATCATCAGTCAAAAGACTAATTTGTTAGAATTGATTCATACTGGAATCTTATCAGCTTAGGCCAGTCATCCAACTATATGATGATAGTTTGAACATTTCTAATTTTCTTCTGGAATTGACAAGTATACACATTTAGTTTCCATTTTTTTCTGTCTGTTGTGCTTTTTAAAATACATGTCTAATATATCATATATAAGGTCTATGGTCTTATGGAGAGATAAAAGTTCTATTGAAACCTTAATTTCCTCAGTAATCAGAAAAACCTTTTTAGAATGGCATCAGTCCTATAGAGTGTGTCTTAAAAGTGGTCTTTTTCTCAATGCCAGAAAACAGATTGTAACAACAAGGGAAAAGGAATGAGAATGGCTTCCTCATTCCTGCTGTTAATGACCTACTTCCCAAGCCTCTGCTCCTTTCCCCTAGATGCAATTGGCTTAGAGGTATGAGAACCTAATGTTGGGATATAGTCTACTCAGGGACATACCAATAGCTTCATTAAATTGCAGTTGAAGCTACTCTTGCCCAGAATAGGTAATATTTGCCATTTACTAAAATAGCAAAGATAAAGACTCTTATGCTTGCTGGGGTTAGTTTTTGTAGTTATTGGAAGATGGAGAATTGCCATTATGTCAGTTGTAGGAGAGAGCTCTTTCTTCCTGGTACAGAGGCAGCTGTGTCTTCAGAGAAGTTCACAAGAGCCACACAGGCACACACTAATGAATGAGGCCTTAGGCAACATCATCAGACAAATAAGTGAAAATTAGGTGATGAATTACTAGGGGAAGGCAAAAGGTGCAGAGAGGACAATGGAGGAAGGGAGTTATTAGTTCCAGATATGAGCTCATGATGATTATAGAAAGCAAGATTGTGATGTCATTAATGTTTTACTGATAGTGGCAATTCCACGCACACACAATTACCTTGGTTTTTTTGTTTATTTGTTTTTGTTTTTTTTTTGTTTTTTGCTTTTTGCTTTTTACTATCTTAGTTAAAATACTTAGTTCATAATTAATATCAAAACTTTATGTCAGATTGGTCTGTCACCAATACCTTATCATGATAGAACTAGAGGAAGCTTATTGGTATATTACTAGGCAAAGGACTTGCTTGTTCTTTGAGGGAGATGATCAGAACATATGTGTGCAGCAGTATTATTGTTGCAGTGTACAATAAAATACCACAACCTTATGGTGGTAGGAGCAAAATATTTATTTTTCTGTTCTAGAAGCTGAGAAATCCAAGATCAGGATTAGCATCATGGAGATTTTCTGGTGAAGGATGCTTCTGACACACTTAATCTCCATGGTGTCTTCACTTTGCAGATGTGAAGAAGCTCTTTCAAAGGACTCTCATTCCCTGCAAGATCCCTCTACCTTTATGACCTAGTCACCTCCTGGGGGCCATTCTTCTTAATGCAGGTTTGTGCTGGAAGATTTCACTGTAGGGATTCATAGAGGGAGTAAACATTGAGACATTGTGTCATTTAGGAATGGAAAGGGATACAATGACATCAGAGCCAAAACACGCACCGTCATTGGCACTTATTATGTGTTCTGGTTGCCTCGTTCTTTCTTTCTTTCTTTCTTTCTTTCTTTCTTTCTTTCTTTCTTTCTTTCTTTCTTTCTTTCTTTCTTTCTTCTTTCTTTCTTTCTCTTTCTTCTTCTTTCTTTTTTTCTTTTCTTTCTTTCTTTCTTTCTTTTTTTCTTTCTTCTTTTCTTTTCTTTCTTTTTCTTTTCTTTTCCTTTCTTTTCCTTTCTTTTCTTTTTTTGGCAGGGTTTCTCTGTATAGCCCTGGCTGTCCTGGAACTCACTTTGTAGACCAGGCTGGCCTCAAACTCAGAAATACGTCTGCTTCTGCCTCCTAAGTGCTGGGATTAAAGGCGTGCACCACCACGCCCGGCCTGCCTCATTCATTTGACTGCCCTTTTGTGCTTGGTGATGTTATGTCCCCACGACTACTGTATCTCACTGAATCCACAGATCTTTCCAGGATTCTTTTCAGCAAGACGCAAGATGATACTCACACTTCTTGCTACTGACCACTCGTTTATCAATATTGACTACTACATACTATATTAACCATCTTCACACTTACTTTTTAATGTATTATGTTGGAAACATCTGACATATTTCAAGTGTGCTAAGTAGAGCAAAGGAAAAGTTACCCTCTATTAGATCCTCAGGGAAGGGGCGTTCTTCCCAGATTAGAGGTTCCAATGCCTCTTGGAGAAAAGACCATCAGAAGAACTGGACTACACAGGGTCTTTACATTGCATAGGCACTAGGTAACCTGTACATCCAGGATGGGGTTGTGCTGTTATACCTTGTCCCAAAACAAAGGCAATCAGTTCTAAACACAACTTTTAATTCCTAACTAGAAATATACCAACAGCCAGTAGACAGCTGTTTCCAAGCAGATGTGAAATCTAGGGCTCTAGTAATTTGCAGATTTTCCTCTCTCAATGATAGATTTACTGCAAAGAGTTTCTAAAGCTTTCTTGCTACGTTGGGAGAAGTCTGAGGACTGAGAGTGAGTATGCCCTCATCTTTGAGCACCGCGGAGAAATAGTCTAGCATTTTAGATTCCCATATAAAGCCATTTCAAAGGCTCTTGGATGGGATACCAACATGAGCACCACATGTCCTTTCATTCACTAACTTGACAGGACTATGGAAGCTGCTTAAGAGAAAACCCAAAACATTTCAGAATACTCGGAGCATTTCCACACATCCCTTATGGCTGCTCAACTGGAGTTCATTTTGAAAACTTTTCTTTAGAATGGCGAATGTTCACCTCCTTATCATTGTTCTGACTTACAAGACAATACAAATGTTTCCCCAAGAACCAAAAAGTTATTTTAATAATATTTACAGAAAATGGAAAAATATGAGGTGATAGCAGTGCTGTGCAAAAGTCAGTTCTCATGCTCCTTTAGCAGGGAAGAGAACAGAACCACGAGATCAGTTCTTGAATATGACTATGACAAAAGGTTAAAGATTGCCCAGTTTTTGCCACTCAAACTAAACCTCTTTTTCCTGCAATTAACCATAAAGGAAATAATAACAACACCAGTGGATGTGGTGTGAAAACTTAGAACTTGTGTCTTTGAAAGAACACAAGCAAAGTAAAGAGAGGTCAAAGTGTACATGGTGGTTTGGAAAGAGGCATGCTGGTAAGACAATATCAAAATAAAGGAAGTCAGTCTACTATTTAGACCTAGTAAGTCAGGGTTCCAAAGGTCTAACCTCTGCCTTTGTCTGACTGATCTGTTAGTCTTGCTTTGATCTTCCTACCTCTGGATTAACCTATTGTGAAAGGTTTTTGCTCTCTCTCTCTCTCTCTCTCTCTCTCTCTCTCTGTGTGTGTGTTTGTGTGTGTGTGTTTTTCCACTGACTCTTTTCCCATGTCGGGCACTTTCTGTCTCCTCTGGTGAAACTAAATTTTGTAATTTCTTTGTGGTGTGCATGTTGGGGGCCAGCTGTGGCTCCTTATCCTCTGGTTCCTCCCTCTCAGGGTGTCCGGATGCCATGTGTTGGGTTGGAAGGATAAAACAGAAGCCAGAACAGGTCATGTTTGTTTGTTTGTCTTTGCGGGGGGAGGGAGTTTTTCTGAGGATTTTAGTGTTACAGCTCTTTTAGACAAAGACCTTTTCTGACAACCTTCAGTGAAGTAGCTTCACAGTACTTCAGTGAAGTAAGATTGTTAGACAATCTTAACTTGTACTATATACTTCACTGGGGCTGGGAGAGTGCTATATATAAACTTTGGAAAGTAAGGAGTTTTCTTGGTAAATGAAAATCATCCACTGGAGTTTAAAATATTGTGAATGCTTCATTTGTATGTGGAGACATTCCGGGAATGCCAGGTACTTGCTGGGCGGGTTCTTATTGGGAAGAGAAAGTTGAACTTGTAGGTCTGTCAAACTACTCACCCTTCCCCAGGTAGAGAGGGTGAGAGGTGGGGATCCCCAGACAAGGTCAGAGACAGGAAGTCCTGCTGGTAAAGGGAGTCCTCCATTTTGCAAGGAGCTCAGAGGAGCTATCCGGTCATGGTAGACTGATAGACTGACTTTCATTAACAGGGTTTCCCCACATTTGTTTACATTTATTATCCATTTTATTGGAGTCTATTTGTTGTACATGACAATAGACTGTGAGGAGCGGGTGTGGCAGCAGTCCCAAGATGGCTCCCGGGACTGCACTAAGTCTTATGACTTGCACCTGACTTCCTCATACACCCGAAAATAAGCCACGGACATCGTGAGAGCTGCGAAGGTGCACCATGATGCTGGCAGTGTAAACAAGTCCATATTTGGTGGAGACATGCCCCTGCCGCCCTGATTGGCTGAGGCTGAGTGCCTGGTGAGGTGACATGGCCTGCTGTGAGTGGATGGGGGCTGAGAGTTTATAAGCAGACCTCCCTGGGTGCCCAGGGTCCCCATAGCAGCATCGAGGCATTCCTGCAATAAAGGCTGTTGAGAAGAATCAGAACGTGTTGTGTCTTCCTTGCTGGCCGAGGTGGGCACAACAATAGACTACATAAAACATTTTCATAAAAGTATATGTGACTTTGATCATATTCATCCCTCACCTGACTCTTTTTCCTCCCCTTTCTTCCAGTCAAATCTTATTGATTCTCCTAGACAGTCTTAATTTCATGTGCTATATAATTTGTGTGTGTGTGTGTGTGTGCGTGCATGTGTGCACACGCATGTCCAAATCTCCACAAAATCCCAGACTCATAGAAGGGGTGGGGAGGCATGTAGCATCTGTCTTTCTGAAGCGTAAAGTTACATTTGAGTTGAACTCAAGATATTTCTGTTTAGACACATTTGGTTTAGAGAGAGCAAAGATTCACATCCAATCCTTGGCTCTGAGAAATCCTGCTGGACCATTGTTTCCTGAGCTGTCTGATTGCCTCCCCTATGCCTTCCTCTACCTGGTTCACAAAAAAGTGGGCAAGCATCACAAAGATGTGCATGCTGAGAAGCCAAAACCCAGCTTCTGGTCATTAATGGGTTGATGCAGCCAGGGTAAGTGCCAAATTGCTAGGCTTTATTTTTACAATTTCTTTCCTTCTATATAAAGCCTCTCTCTTAACAGAAATTTTATTTTTGCTTAAATACAGCCTCATACAGCATACAGCTTACCAGCACAATATACAAACAATATTTGTTTAAATGGTTGTAAATTTACCTGAGATAATCAGACTTCTTTTGTGTTATCTGCCAGATGACCTATGAAAGAAGCTTAAGAAATTGAAGCAGGGGAGAAAATAGAAAAATTCCCAAGAAAGTATTATTCAAATATAATCTTTCTTTCTGAAGACTAAATATAGAGGATTGTATAGGAAATGATGTGGCTTTTGTAACAAGTTATTTCGTGTTTTTTCTTAGTTGCACTGTGTCTGAGAAAGTATCTGTCCCCATGTGTTGGTAATGTGTCTGCGTTTATTAGTCAGCTTGGGTCAGCCGTGATTTGCAATGTTTACGTTCACAATAACCATGCCCAGTGCATGTTCCCGAGACGGGATCTCTTGCAATGGTTCTCATTTGCTTTCAATCACTAACAGATGCACAGTGTATGATCATGTCCTTTTAACCTGCCAAAGGGATTAGAGGAATTCTGAACTCTAAACCAAGTGATTCCTCTGGGTCGCCTGACTTTACTTCTTGAACCTGAAGGATCAGAGTCACCGGTAACACTATCTGACTCTCATCTTAATGTTTGACCTCATTTCCTTTTTTTTTTTCTTCTAAGTTTCATACTTTGTAAACTTGTGTCTTTAAAAAATTGCCAATTGGTGTGGGGAGTATTATCAAATTCAAAGCCCATCTTGAAACCTCTATTACTACTTCAGGTGGCTTTTCTAAAGATCTTGTAGGATCATGTAGTGTCCTGGTAATTGTAGCCAAGAGGCTGACAGGGTGGTGGGGTAGTCGTGGTGGTGAGGTGGCAGTGGCCACATTGTGATTCTGCAATTAGCCTCCAGGTGACTTAAAGCCAAGAAATCCTCTTAGTGTCTAGACATCTTATCAATAAATGGCAGCTCTTAGATATCATGACCATTCCCTTCCCACCCATCAAGATCTATAACTGAACATGATCTAATTTTCAATCTGGGTGCATGTGTGTGTATGGTATGCACACGCTCATATCCATTTGGTTCCATAATGAACCTGAGTATAGAGAAAAGGGAGAGACACAAACAACTCTTTGAAGATATGACAAAGCAGAAATAGGAGAGTCTAATAATACTAAACCTAGAAAATTGAAGAACCAAGGAAGGGAGATAACCAAGGAATAGACTAGACAAAACTGCAAGAAGGAAAGAAATATAATCCCCAGCATGGCATGCTGTACTGGCTAGCCTTATATCAACTCTACATGCCAACCAGAGTCATCCTCAGAGAGGCAGGAGCTTCAGTTGAGAAAATGCCTCCACAAGATCCAGCTGTAAAGCATTTTCTTAGTGCCTGATGAAGAAAGGCTCACTCCAGTGAGGGTGGTGTCATCTCTGAGCTGGTCATCCTGGGTTCTATTATAAAGCAGACTGGGCAAGCCATGTGGAACAAGCCAATCAACAGCACCCTGCCTTGGCCTCTGAATCAGCTCCTCCCTCCAGGCTCCTGCTCTGAGTTCCTGTTCTGATTTCTGTAGATGGTGAACAGCAATCTGTAAGCATAAGCCAAATGAAGCCTTTTCTCCCCCAACTTGCTCATCACAGCAATAGTAATACTAATTAAGACATTTCCCTTCATGTTTTTCCTCAAATCCAGGAACTCTGAGTGTAGAGATTTTTACTGATTAATCTTCATTTGGATCCTGAGCTCAAATCTAGCCAAGCAAGAAAAATCCAGCTGAGGAGAGAACCCATTTCTTTGCATCAGCATAATAGGTTAGATGCAGAGTGTGTTAGGGTCTTTATGACGTAGATCATTTCCTGTGGTATTTTCCAAAGTCATTTCAGTATTAGGTAAGCATTGAGTTGAGATTACCCTCAAAGTCTTAGGATTATCCCAGAATACATTTTTGCAGTTTAGGATGCACCCGCATGAAATCTTGTCATTTGGCCAAACGAGTTGACCCTTTACTTTAAAAACTCACTATGTTTATAAAGAGCGACTAATGAAAACTTTCGTATTTGTTATCAAATTAATGGGTCATAGCCTGTATCCCATAAGCCAGGTTTGACCACCCATCTCAAGAAACCAAGGAAGAGAGACAAATTAATAGTGAAGAGCACAAAAGAACAATTTCTTCAATGTGGCCACATTGAGAAGAAAGACAAAGAGATGTGGGGACTTCCTCACATTTATCATGAAGGAGGTCATCTTCACCTGAGTGGGGAGGTTAGACAGAAAGCAAGAGGTATGTACATCTCATCCCACCACTGCCTCGGATCCCAGTGTCTCCTACAGGGAGAGGAAAGCTTCAGATCTTTTGCCAGCTCTCCCTTCCCTTCTCTGACTGCTCCAAGGGCTTCGGCCCTTTCTTCTCCAGCAGGAGATTCCTAGGGAATCCTAATTTCGTGGGGGCTACTCTTTCAAAAGTCTGGTAGCCAGAGAGGGGAACACAAGTGTCTCTTTAGAATACCCTGCCAGATGGGCTGCATGTTCACTTGCTTTTTAACGTCTTATGTGGCTGGGTGCTCCTTAGATATTGTTGGAAGACACAAAGCTATTTTGTAAGTTTTATTTCAAAACAATAAATGTGCTTTTGCTGTTCTGGATAAGAGTTGTGTAACTACTGTGGTTTGTGAGTCCAAATTCATACAATTTGTAAGGATTCCAAATTTCTAAAACTAATTTTCTAATCAAGATTGTTATGGTGACCCAAAGGCACTTTCTAAGTTCCAGACAATTACCAAAACAATAAAATATTATCTTTTGTGTTCTTTAATGTACACTTTGAGGAAAACTCATCATAAAATAATTCCATGACATTTTCATCAGTCGGCTTGCACCCTCCCATCTGAGATCTAGTGTCTAACTTCCCTGCACCCACTGAATCGTGGCTCTTCCTCGCTGTCGTAGAACTTACAGCTAATTAATTTTGACCAGGTATTAACCTAGAACTCTGGGTGTCCTCACAAGTTCTTGGATTTGCTCAGTCATCCTGAAGCTGGGTTCGAGTGTCACATTCTCCCTGTTTTTCTGGCAAGTGTGGCCATTTTGAGTCACCCAACCAGACACAGATTAAATGGAAACAGAATGGTGTAATAAAACATACATTCTGTTTCCTGTTCACAGGCCCTTTTCTGAAGATTGTCAATGCCCAAGTGTTTTGTTTTTAGTACCAAAGTTATTTTGTTTTAAATTTTCCTTTCAAATGACATATTGAAGTTTATTTGAATGCAGGTGATGTCTAGCAATACAGTGTGAATTTAAACACTCTTTCTTGGAGGAAAGATGGAGGCTCACTAGACTTAAGATGTAAACCACACAAGTCTGGAAAATCTGGAACTAGTGAGGCTCACATGGCCTTTTCCTAGCTATGGAGATAAGACTCTGATATGTTGACCTGTCTACAAATCATGTAGGAAACTCCAGAAAAGATGCATGCATGAGTCTGTACTCAAGCTGGGGTGAACTTTTCAGCGCTACAATGGCTTTTGAAACTTCCTTACTCCTCTAAGTAACTCCTTTGCTCATACAACTATGAACAACCCCAATGATAAACTTACTGTTTTGCCAGGGTGGACCTTAGTAGAATCAACTATTTGATCTGTCACCCGTGTCCTGTTTGGGGTGAGTAAGTGTTTGTTCACATCTCTCTAGGTAATGTCACACAACAGCTTTGAATGAAAAATGTACTGTCTACAGTTAAATATCTTTGTGGAATCATGTAGCCATTTGTGGCATGGCATTATCTAGGAAGACATAAACATACACCAGTTTGTATTACACAGGGCACTGACAAAGACCAAAGAAACAATAACATCTAACTCCAGCTTCATAAAGCAGTGATTTTATTGGGGTTACTTACAGAAACACGGGTGAGGGGTTCCTTATAGGAACATGGTTAACTCAAAGGCTGTAGCTCTGAAGAGCCCATCCAGGTGTGGGTCACAGCACATGAAGGTCATGTCCTTCATTCTTCCTGTACCATCTACAGCCAGCTCCATGAATCTCCCTAGCAGTAGTCTGTTGCTCTTGTAGACTTGAGGCAGGATCTTATCACTCTGTAACTCTCTAACTCTGACTGTGTAACGCTCTGTACTGAGCTGTCTAAGCTTTGGTAGCCCTGACCTTCTGAGCTTCCCCTTTTCTCCCAGGATGAATATTTCAAATGGAAAGAAGTAGCTATGAGAAATATTATCTCTCTGAACTCATGCAGGCATTCCAAAGATGGCTGGCATACAGTATGTTCACAAATAATGCTAGCTATTCTTTTTATATTGCGTCACGATTCTCCTGATTCTTTCTGTGTAGCTTTTCTCATTCCAAGAAACAGAGCTAGCTGCACTTCAGTCTGTTCCACCCACAGAGCAGAGTGAAATGAAAGAGTGGACCCCTGCTGGGATGAATCCAGTTCACTGGGGCATTTCAAATCATAGCTAATAATTTTTGAACATTAATAAGTGCTTTTATAAATTGTATCATAATACTCTCCTAAAAGGTTGAGGTTGGTATTATTATTATTATTATTACTTTGTGCATGTGTGTGTGTGTGTGTATGTGTGTGTTTGTATGTGTCTGTTTGTGTGTGTGTGTGTGGTGTTTGTCTGGTATATGTGTATGCTCTGTGTGTGTGTATGTGTGTGTGTGTTGTGTCTGTAGGTGTGTGTCATGTGTGTGTATGTGTGCTATGTCATGCATGTGAAGGTTAGAGGACAACTTTTGGGGTGATCCTCATCTTTCCACTTTGCTTTTAGGAAGGAACTCTCTTGTTGTCTTTGCCCTGCATATGGAAAAGGTAGCAGGCCCCACATTTCCAGATGATTCTCTTGTCTCTGCTTCCCATTTTCTCTTGGAGGCCTAGGGAGACTCATGCATCAAACACACCCAGCTGTATGTGGTTTTTAAGGTCTGACTCAAGTCATCAATCTTGTGCAGCAGGCCCTTGAACCCAGAGAGATATCTCTCACAGCTCTATTTTCATTTACAAAAATGAGGAAAACGTAGTTGAGAGCAGTTAAATCGCTTAGACCTGCAGCTATGTATAGAAAAGATCTCAGCCCACGTGCTTTCCTTTGGAAGTGAGCTCCAAAGTCTCAACTCCTGATGTCCCAAACAAAGTGTCTGGGACCTAAGAGGCCTTAGTGGACTTTGGATGGATGATCGTGGTTACTGTGATCTATTTGGTTACATGCTTGTTATTTTGTGGGACATGGGGAGTGGTAGGGACAGCTAGAGAATACAGAATCATCACTATCTGCTAACTATGGATCCCTTCCCTTTGGGGATTTTCTTTCACTTATATACTATAACAGTCTTATAGAAAAGGCATCAACTATGTTAGTATTACAACTAAGGATCTGAGATCCAGAATGGTAGGATCTATGCAAGATTGTACAATAAAAGACAGCCAGGATGGACCCTAAGACAGTCTGTTGATAGTATTCTTCAGGCTATGTTATAAATCTTTGTAACAATAACAACAATAATAACAGTACTATTATTATTATTATTATTATTATTTTCTGTTTAGGGGTCAAGGTGGTTTGAATGAAAATCACCTTCATGGGTCCATAGGGAGTGGCCTTATTCGGAGGTGTGTGGCCTTGTTGGAGTAGATATGGCCTTGTGGATCCTTAGGGGTGGGCTCGGAGGTTTCAGAAGCTCACGCCAGGCCTAGTGGTTAACTGTCTCTTCAAGCTGTCTTCTGATCCATACACAGAACTCTTAGTTGCTGCTTCAACATATCCACCTGTTTGCTGCCACTGCTTCCCACGATGACAAGAATGGATTAAACCTCTGAACTGTAAGCCAGCCCTAATTAAATGCTTTCCTTTTGAAGAGTTTCCATGGTCATGGTGTCTCTTCATACCAATACAATCTCTGACTAAAACGGGTATTTTGCTTGCAAGTATGTCTGTATACCACATGCAAGCCTGACATTTGCAAACATCAGAGAGGGTATGAGATCACTTGGGAATGGAGTTACAGACATTTGTGAGCCATCATGTGGGTACTGGGAATTGAACCTGTGCTCTCTAGAAGAGTAGTTAGTGCTCTTAATTACTGAGCCATCTTTCCATTCCCACACCATGCTTTTGTTGTTAAGGATTATGGGATGGTGAAGACCTCATTGTAGCTGTTTTGTCTTTGTGGGTTCTTTGGGGGAAAGTTTCTTCTTCTTCTCCCTCCCACCTCCTCCTACTCTCCCCCTTCCCTTCTCCTTCTCCTGCTACTCCTTCCTCTTCTTCCTCTTCTCCTCCTCCTCTTCCTCCTTCTTATTTTTCTTTGCTCACAACTACTTAACAAACCATGACCACCAACAACCCACCCTGCCTTTCAGGACCCTAGCATTTTTATACCCTCTAAAAAGTTCCCAGAATTCCAAGCGTCACACAATGGCAGAAACTATCTACATCTGGCAAAATCATACCCCTGCCAGAGCATGAAGCAAATTATAGTCAGCCGCTGTGGTCAATCTGAAGCACTCCCATATCCCACACCTGGGACTAAAACAAAAATGATTTCTTGTATGCTGGTATTTTTGTGTTTTTTAAAGAAACCAAAATTCCAAATTTATCACTCTGTCTTATTACCTTTTTATCCCTAACAAAGAGCACAGTGGTGCGGCCCGGACAGCTATTTGCCCACTTGTTAACTTCCACAGAGACAGACTGTTTTCTTTATATTTTAATCTATAGTATCTCTCCTTTTTCTTGTCCCACTGTCTCCAGCCCCCATTATTCTTGTACACCTAGGTCTTTCTTTTCGCTTCCCTTTTCTTGATCATTACTTTTGTTAGTTGTTTTTATTTTTAATGGCATTCACTTTTTTTTTATTTCATGTGTGTGTGTGCACATGAACACATGGCATGGCACATCAGAGGACAATTCACAGGAGTCACTTTTCTCCTTCTCCCAGGCGAGTCCTGGGTTTAGAACTCAGGTCGGCAGGCTTTCCTACTAAGCGTCTCCATTTTCCTGCTAAGCCATCTGGCCAACATTGTTTGCTTTGGTATGGGGCTTTCTTGTGTTTTCCAGGCTGGCCTTGAACTCATGGTCCTGCTTTTGCTTCATGAATACTGGGGTTATACATATGTGCTTTCATGCTCAGTGCCTGTCTCTAACTTTAAACTCACAACTTATCTAAAGCTGCACAAAGGCTTCCCAGACCACTCAGCCTTAAACCCATGCTTCCTCCGGTGCAAGCCCGCTTCCTCCACACCACTCACTCAGCACCTATGGCTGACTTTGTCTGGCAACTTTCCAAGGTTGGTAAGCATCCTCCTCCCCCTTCACTGATTACAAGCTCCTTCAGGGCCGGAACTATTTTATAGGAAAGTGTGTTTAACATAGTCACCAAATTAGTGCTTTTTACATAGTGAGTTTTCACTCTCCTACAAAGACAGCTTTATTACCTGCTATGTTTCTGTACAGAAAAAAAAAATCATTTTGTCCATGTGGCTATTCAGTTAACTGAGGTGCAAAATGAAATTTCCATCTTGCGGGAGACCACTTTCAGAGGGAGCCTATGTGTGGTATAAATGTAGCAAACATATGTGTTTTTGCTTAAAAGGAAAACAGTCTAGAATTGCAAACTTTTAAAAAGGAGCTGGTGATGAGTGTCACGTTCTTACCTGAAATCGTAGCTCAGTGATGGGAGAGAGCTGACAGGGATGATGGCCCGAGTGATGTGGAAGTTGCGTCTAGATGCCAATGTTAGCTCTGCCAATAATCACAACAGATAATTCACTACTAAATGTAGCGAGAATGTGGCAAAGTACCTTGTTGCTGTAACAGGCAGACTTTGAATTGAGCAGCGACAAACATTTGGCTCACAACGCTCAGTAATGCATCCCCATAGAGGCCCTTTTCAGAGTTGCCAAAACCACTGCATTCAGGACATGAAATCAGAAAGTGGAATACGGACATACGTCATGTTGATAACTGCCCAGCCCCGGAACATATAATGCCTTCTAGGGTTAGTAGCATTTGCTTTGAATCGTCTGCTTAGTTCCCTAGGGATGAGACCCAGAAATCAAGGAGAAAGAACATTTGAAAACATTAAATCCACACATTCTGTGAATCACCCTCCAGCAGAGTTTTCTACTGACATCTTTTTTTTAATCATTTGTATTCTCTTATTCTGCACTTTTCTTTCCTTTTGTGACTCTTAGCCCCACATCCTGCTACTAGAAAAACAGTGATTATGTCAACCCTCACGTTTAGAGGCAACAGAAGATTTTTCGGTTTGATTCTGCTTCGTTGGTATACTTTATATTATATCTAAGTTTATTATATAAAGGTGGTCTAAGCTTTCTTCTATACTGAAAAACACCATCAATTATTCAAAACGGTAATGTTCTGCACTTGTCTATATTTTAATATTATCAAAAAGTAAACGTTGGGGCTGAAGAGATATTTCAGTGGATCAAATATTTGCCAGGTAATGATTAGGACCAGTCCCCAGCACCCACATAGATGCAGGATGGATAAAAAGCTCACATGTATTAGCAGGACTTGAAAGGTAGCAGTATGGGATCCTTGAAGAAGCTGGCTAGCTTAGGCCAGCCTTATTGGCAAGTTCTGTGTTCAATTACAAGACCCTATCTTAAGAGATAACGTGCATCCTTGAGCCTCCACATGCACATCCCCACCCACCCACACATGTGCCCACATACATGCAAACACACGAGGCACACAGGCACATACAAAAGTAGATATACAAGTAAATAATTTTCAAGCAAGCACTTCTTCACTTACAAGGAACAAGCATCAACCCCAGGATTTAAATCCCATCTTTAAAAAGTGCCCCATGCCACATGTCATGCACATTGATTCATACTAATGACTGACCTGATTTCTTAGTTTAAAAGACAACTGGTTTTCTCCACTGGCCTCGGCTTACCTGTTTAACCCCCCCCACCACCACCACCAAAGCAGAAAGTGTGTTACTCTGTGCTTAATAGCTTACACTCAGAGTTTTCCCTTAAGTTGGTAGGTCTGTCAGCCTTTCTCCTTATTGGCCTACATTATACATATTTTCCATATTGTTTGTGGTCTAGAAAACTGCTCAGCTTTCAGGCCAAAATCTAAGTGTTTTCTTTATTTCTCAAAGCGTTTCTTACAGTGAAGCTTCCTGGGTCTTTGTGCTTCACAGGCCTGGTATATTTGAATTGTAATGTCCTCAATAGCCCTTGGCTGTGTGTGAGGCTTTGAGAAAGAACCAAGGTTGCGTTGCGTGAGTCTGTTTGATCTATTTTCCTTCTTTGCAAATTTAGGACCTTTTTGGAAGAGAAATAAAGAGAAAGGCTGGAGAGGCTCCAGATGATCTCGTGCAGAAAGAATGGAGGGATTAATACAGTGCACGCTGGCTAGCTTTCTTGTTTTCTTCTTATAAATTTCCCCCAAATTGTAGTTATAATGAATTGCATTGCTCTTATGCTAAACCATCAGGAATAAGCTATTATTCCCATGCTGGCCGGGAAACCCCAGGGAAACATCTTTTTTCCTCTAAGTACCTCTCTCACATTTGCCCAGCAAAAGGTATGTTGAACAGTTTATAAACTTAGTAAATCATTTCTCAGTAGAAAGTGTCCCTGTAGCTGTTGGATGTATGGGAAAGAGAAAAATAAAAGAAAATAGCGTTCTTTTGTCAGTGGATCAAGAAAGGACGGCACTGACAAGAGGTAACCACTGCACAGACAGAGCTAAAGCCCTGCTTCTTACAACACAGCTCTCTCTACCTTTTCTTCCTCAGCGTCTACTGAGATCCGTCAGCTTTGGACCAGAATCAAGATTACATAAAACTACAGGGAGATATAAATACGAAAGTGACAAGATCTGCTTTGGAGATGTTCATAGGCCTAGCGGGGAAGGAGAAGCAGATTTTCTGCCAGCATGTATCTTTCTCCCCCACACTGCGGCAGCCCTAATAACCGAACACAGATGCCGGGGCTGAGTCTTTCTCTCCCTTTGTTAAGTGGTTTGATTTTTTTTTCTCCCCTCAAAGCACTGGCAAAAGACACCAGTGTGGTTTTCGAAGTAGAAAGCGGGTTCTCCTCTGTGGCTGCCTTGGGCTAAATCGCATTCAGTGAACTTGTATGCATGGCTGTACATGACGTGGGGCACACTTTACCCAATGCACACTGGAGGCAAAGACTGCCAGGGGAAAAGGGTTTGGAGGCCAGAAAAGAAAATATGACTATCCTTTGTTTTGTTTTTCTGAAAATATATTTGAGGTCCACAACTTCTCGCTGAGACGCCTTTAAAAGAAGAAGAAAACCTTAATTGAATCACATTCCAAGATATCACCTCAACAACACAATGACGCACATCAGAGTGCCGAATGTAACAATTGCTAGGAAGCACCCTGCCTTGCACCCCCAGCTCCCAGAGAAAACAAAGTCTTGAGAGAGGATAAGGCCTGCAGTCCTAACACGCACTCCACAGTGCCCTGGCTGATTACTCTTTTCACCCTGACTCAAAAATGAAAGGAAGAAATAAGAAAGCCTGTTCCCATAGTACTGGGGTGAAGAGGAGGCAGGAGGCAGGGGTGCCAGGAGGAAGGATTTGGGGCTCCTGTTCGTCAGTGCCAGAAACCGGCATTTATGTGACGCCAATGCTCACTGAGGAAACAGAAAGAAAAGCTTGTGTTGTGACTCCACCTCATCCACCACCCTCAGTCATTCCAGTTTTCTTTAAACTGCTGGGTATACAGCTGGCAGCCAGAGCCCCAGAGGAGGCGGGGATGTGGGGCATATAAATTATGGTTGCATTTTACAGCGAAGGTAAACTTAAACTGCAGGGTTATAGCCAAAAAAAAAAAAAAAAAAAAAAAAAAAAAAAAAAAAAAACGACAGGGAAGGCAGGATCCAGCAGGTCTCTCAAAAGAACAAGGAAGAGAAGATGGATAGAGTTATTCAGGGAATATGGGATCAGGAAGAAAGGAGGGCAGAAAAAAATCTAAACAAGTTGTGTAAAATCTGCTGCTTTAGTGGGTCTTAAAGAGCTTATGTCAGCTCAATTCTATGTGGTAGCATAATGTAAATCTATGGGAAATGGGGCTTTGGGCATACTCTATTGCATTGCTGCAGATTGCCAAGCATGGTAATAAATGTCAAGTGGTTATTTATTTGATTAGAAACTTCATTAGATTTTGATTTGATGCTCTGCAACCTTCCATTTCCCCCAACCTCCCACTGCCACCAAAAAGAACGCTCAGTTTTGAAATTCAATCCAGCTAGCTCGACTGGGGGTGGGGGTAGGGGTGTGGTGGTGTTATGAAATAAAAAAACGAGCGAATACCCTCATCTAGATGGCCATGTTCTGCATAAATACAGAATCTCCTCTCCAGCACGTCTGTGGCACTTTGCTAACATGATGGAGATATGTTCTGGCAAGGGACTGGACTTTTTTTTTTTAAAGCCCCTTCTTAGTCTTTTGCTCGATGGAAGGTTGTTTCCAAAGTAAGATGGAATTCCTCTGGCTTCAGACAGATTCTGACTGTGTGCTCTCTGCTCAGCAGGCTCAGCTTGCTATCTTGGATTTGGCTTATGTGCAGATTTCATTAGCAGGGAGAGATGGAGAGGTGATGGCCAGCCTTCCAGTTTGCCCTGGGTAATGTGGGACTCAGCTAGCTGGTGCCTGGGTATCTATTTCAGCCCTGTTCAGGGCATAGAACATGAGTCCTATTATGTTTACAAAAAAAAAAAGGTGGGGGCGGGGAAGACTCCTTACTGCAGCAGACAGGGTCAGGTATCCTGTTTACAGTCAGATTTCTCAGTGCTCCTTCAGTTTCACCTATGCTTTTCCCCAAAGACTCCTGGGTTAGGTTTGAGAAACAAAGAGAGGATGAGAGAAAGTGAGGGACCCAGCTTCTCTCCCTCCCTCCGTAGGGAACGGTACTTGCATGTCAAAGGACCCACCAAATAGGAATTGGGCTGGCTTTCATAAAACCAGGGATTTAAGCACAGTGTGGGGTATGTATTATTGCCACAGAGCTCACGCTGTAAAGAAGCATAAAGAGACAAGCTTTATCTCTTTGCCTGAAACCCTCTTGGAACCTTCTGGGAGTGCACATTCTAAATCAAGAATCAAAACGTTTTCCCAGCACAACTGCAAATTGAAAATAGGCACTTGAACAACACAGACGGAGATGGGGAAGAAGTGTGCCTTTGAAATGCCTACAACCCACCCGGAGCCACTCGGGCTCTTTCTGTAGAGTATTCATCTGCAGGAAAGGGTGTGTGGCTCAGCAGAGCCAGCTGACAGCTGACAAAAAGATACATTATATATGCCCACACTTGCCCCTTGCCAGCCCCTAGTATGTTTTTTTTTTCTTTCTTACACTGGCCTCAGAGGAAAAGAACAGATATTTGATTTCGAGAAGCAACCTAGTAGCTATAGATTTTTGCTGTTCTTCCCTTCTGCCTCTCCCCACACCCAGCACTCTCAGTATATTGTAATTGAAACAAAGGCCGGAAAGATACAGTTCTTGCATTAGTCTAAGTGGCGTGAAACACTGGTGAAAAGAAACTTAGAAATTCATTATGTAAGCAGCAGCAACTCACAGGGCAGCAAGTCTTTCCTCCTTTTGTGGGCAAAGTCACTATCTTAAAAAACAAAAGCAAGCAAATAATGAACGAACAAACAAACAAACAAACAAAAACCCCTCTCTTGTGAGTACCAGTTAACCTGTTCCTGAGAACTCTGCTCTATGTGAGTTTGGTGTGGTGAAGAAACAACAGACCGCAGAGGGCTGTGGTCTAGCTTAAAAGCAGTCAACCCCCTGCAGGAAAGGGCACCCTACCTTCAAAGCTGGTGAAAGAGGAGAAATTGGAAGCTCTGAATGAGGCTTTGAGAACCTGTGGGAGTGTGTGTGTGTGTAAGGGAGGGGATTGGGGGGGGGGGATTCAGATCTGTGGTTTTTCCTTCCAGCAGGAGGGCCAAGAAAGGACAAGGAGGCTTGATGGAGAGAAGAGGGAGGGGATAACGTGAGTGAAGGCACAGAGGGAGCAGCATATGCCCATATGCCGGGCCATGAACTGACAACAGGCTGAGTCCATCTGTAGTTCTCCATAAGAGAACTGAAGCACACCAGTGAGCTGGACTGCCAGAAGAGAGAGGCTAGGTTTCTACAGAGCAATGCTCAGAGCTAGGTAACAGGAAACAGTTTCATGACTGTATTCAAGCAGCACAATTTTAAACAGATTACTGTCTTGATGTTAGGGACTAATATAAAGATTACGGGCTCACATTAGCTGCTGTGTGTGCATTTAATTCTAGGTAGTTTGATAATAAATGGGTTATGTCCATTTAATCTTGTGAGATTGAGAGATGTACAGTAAGCAAACAGGAGGTGATAGATAAACAGCAAGGGCTGGGAACAGAGCAGAGGGGGATGGAAGGGCCTCAAGAAAAGACGTTACAAGCTTCCGGTGAGCCTTGAGCTTCTTACATGGGCCAAAATATTTATTTGTAAACCTGGACAAAAGCATCTGTTAGAAAGGCAGGGCTTAATGTTGGCAGCAGTCAGGTTTTCAGTGTACATAGACCTGCTGGTGTTGACAGATCTGAAGGTTGTATGTTCAAATAAGAAGAAGAGGTACACAGCTGCTGTCCTACCCTGCCAGAGTGAAAACATTTCTCTACCTGATTTGGTGTGTTTTCTCTCTTTAACAAGAGACACTGCTGTTCGATGTTAGGTGATATCAAAATCAGAGAATGATCTTGAGATAAACGTTTTGGGAAAGCCGATTAACAATGTAGTATGTCTGGATGACTTTTTGAAGGATTGCTTCATTGATTATAGTTTTTGAAGCTAAACAAGGGGTATGTGGAAAACTACTATACCACTCCTATGATATGCACATTTCTCAAGAAGCATTTGTATCTGCATATAAATGTATCACCAGGCATATTTTAATTATAATAGAATAATTGATGAGCCTTGGAGCAGGTTTTCATTTGGTATAATAAGCTAGAAACTTCACGTTGGAGTAGCAGAGATATGGTGACAACTTAGACAATCATGATACACAGAGATTTCCCACTACCAACCAACAGCTCCCTGTCCAAAAACAGTATAGCAAGTGTCCTGTAAAAGAACACTGTGGAGAAGTTATGTATGGCAACTTAGTTCTTTATCCTAGACTATGCTAGATTCACACCAAAACTATGATATTCTTATTACCAAACAAGTTTCTCTGGTGTGTAAGAAGACATGGGAAAAAGAATCAGAAGAGCCTTATCCTGAGGGGTTCCCAAGATCTGGCTACACTAGGGTCCGGAGACCCATCTAAGGCAGGCATTGAGTTTCCCCTTGTGCTCTGGGCCCTGTGCCCAATTATTTTCATGTATCCCTTCACCCCATCTCTCTATCTCCAGAGTATTTAGAGCATTGCTGAAGTGTTCTAAGTCATTGGGTTAAATTTAGCTAAGAGATTTATGGCTAAAGAAGACACCAAGAAAATCTTGCAAATGAAGGTAAGGTAAAAGCATACGTTTAATGGATGTTTTAATCACTCGTGTGAGGTAAGATTTTTGGGAAGACTTAACCTTCCTCTCACTGGCCCAAAAGCCCAGATACCTACATCATGGCTTGTGTTTCTTCCTCTTCTCTTTCAATGATTTATGTATTTTCATTTTATGTGCATTTGTGTTTTGCCTACATTTATGTCTGTGTGGGGGCATCAGTTCCCTTGAGACTGGAGTTACAGATAGTTGTGAGCTGCCATGCGGATGCTGGAAATTAAACCTGGATCCTTTGGAAGAACAGCCAGTGCCCTTAACCACTGGGCCATCTCTTTAGTTTCTTGTTGAGACTTAACCTTATCTTCCTGCTTGTAAATACTTGACTGCAGAACCACAAACTGAACAATTTCATACAACCCACCATCAATGGATAATGTGTGTGCTTGGTCCTTACAACAGTCTAGAAACTATGCCAAGTACTTTTAAACTGATGAATTCACAGTTACTTAGCAGTAATTGATATTCTTATCCCTGCAGTTGAAAAGACTGATGTATGCCCAAAGTCACAGGATATGAATTCAGGTATACTACCTCAGAAAGATGCAGTTACAGATTTTGTTTTACTGTCCTGCTCAAACATGCACACAGCATAGCTTCTGACTGGATGGATATAAAGGGACTTTGATAGAATGTGATCTGATCAGGCTCTGAGATGGGTCCATGGTAGCATTAATAATGAATAACCCTTTTGTGTGATAAAAGCTATGGGGCTAGAGGTAAGAGGAAGATGACCTAGTTGATCACCAGAATTAACGTATGTGAAAGGAATAAGCATCGTTGCCAGAACAGAAGAAGACAATCTGTGGGCAGCAGAATGGGTTAGCAGCTGGTGGTGGCTATGGATAAAGCCATGGATGTTTAGAGATCTTTAGGCTGGGATTCATCAGTGAACTAACTGCCAGAGAAAAAGAAGACAAGAATGTGACCAGAGAGTGAGGAAAGCTCACATATGGGTAAACAATGTATTAATGAAAAATGTATTTTGCTACAGCAAACTATATAGAAAGGGCAACAACAACAATAACAAACTAGAAATTCCTATCACCATCAATCCAATCTCCCTGTCCATGTGTTTCTTCATTATAGTACAATTGGCTTTTGCTCTGTTAACAGGTTCTATTGGCAGGCTAGGATAGGTAAATAGGCTTGGAAAGCACTCTAGTTAGGAAACTTTATTCTAAAGGATCACAATATAGAGCTAGGCATGTATGTGCTGACATACATTGGTAACACCTGCACCTGGTAAGCTTATGCTAGAGGGTTGCCATGAGTTTTAGGCTAGCTTGGGCTACATAGAATGTGTGTGTGTGTGTGTGTGTGTGTGTGTGTGTGTGTGTGTGTGTCTGTATGTGTGAGAGAGAGACAGGAGAGAGAGAGACAGACAGAGACAGACACACAGAGACAAAGATAGAGACAAGAGTCAGAGAGACAGGAGAGACAAAGACAGACAGAAACAAACACAGAGAGAGAGAGAGAGACAAAGACAGAGACAAAAGACAGAGAGGCAGAGACAGAGGGAGATGAGAGACAGAGAGATGAGAGACAGAGGCAGAGAGGAGATGGAGAAAGAGAAGGAATCTACCTCAGAAAACAAACAATAACAGAATAATCCCTTTTGATACCCCTGGAATATGTAGCAGGGCAGAAATGTTCAGAGTAGGGGCAAATGCAGCTTATGGGTCCATTCCAAAACAGCAAACTCTTTAATGAGTTGTCTGGAAATGAGGTAGGGTCATGTTAGCATTGCCAGGAAGTTAACTGAGTCCCAAATTCAGCCTTGTATAGATTTACTCACTGTATCTATCACCTGTGTCAATCAGGTGTATTAATAAGCATCACTTTCTCATAGGTATGAATTGAATACTAAACAAAAAGTAGACTGAGTATACTCAGGCACTAACACAGTTCCCATTCTTTTGTGTAAACATATATGCATCTATGTGTGTAAGTCCAGGAGCCCATCAAGGCCAGAAGAGGTGCCTAATGCTCCAAAGTTAGAGTCCTGAGTGCTTATAAGCCACCTGATGTGAGGGCTGAAAACCAAACTCAGGTCTTCTGCAAGAGCAGTGTGCACTTTTAAGTCTTAAGCCATTTTTCCAGCCCCTCCCACTTGCCATCCTTGATGCCGAGACTTACAGAGCATCACGCCATGAGGCCCACACATTTCTGAACAGAGATAGGAGGCAGGAGCCAGCGTCAGCTACTGGAGCACTACTGAGCATTTTAATGACAAACCTGGAACCCCGTTGGAATGCTTGCTCTGCAACTTTTGATCAGCTTGTCATTTATTTTCTTCACCCTGCTGCACACTGCACTCTTGAATACACATGCCTCTTAAAACTCTCATTTCTTGTTCTCAATGGACCAATTTTTTTCCCAGTCTCTTTGCTATCATTTGCATGTGAAAAATCCCTCCTCCCCCCCACAAGTTCATATGTCTGTGTACTTGGTTCCCAGCAGGTGACACTGCTTTGGATGGTCATAGGACCTTTAAGAGGCAAGGCCTGATTAGCAAGAGTGGGTGGTTGGAGTTCCAGCCTAGCCTCGAGTTCAGACCATTGCATAAACCCTGACACAATGGTTGGAACTATGTACCCATCTTCCTACTGTTGTAGCCCTGAGTGGGTCACACTGCCACTATGCCTTCCTGAGTACAAAGGCTTATATATCTTCAAATCTTAAGCTTAAACAAATCATTCCTGACTTGTTACAAAGAAGAAAAATAACTAATGCCAATCATTGGTATCAGGAGTAAAGTCTGATTCTGCAGTCTCTTTTCCTATTGTCCTCCTGCAGAAGGACAATGGGTACCATTAACCATCATGGCTGCACGGTCACCACCTGCTCCAGCCACACTCCCGTTCCTTTGAACTGGACTCACATTCCTTTCCTTGACACGGTGCACCATTTTCATAGCCTTCTGCTCAGTCACTATAAACTTTGGTCGACGCCGTAAGCAACAGCAGTAGCCTGAGCCAATGCTCCACCGTGTACAGTTTCCCCTACCGAATGAATCTGGTCTGTTGCTTTCCAGTTTATCCTCACTAAAAATTTCAGGACACAGGCAGAAAGCAGCCAGATCCTTGGCCAGAATGCAATGGAAATGGTTTTTCTATTTTCTGCAGTTTCCAAAGGTGTCCCTGCCCCTCTCTGAAACCTCACAAACACACCCTTCCCTGTGTACATTTATGCCTGTATTTTGATCTACAATTTCGTTAAAACTTCCATTAAGCACTGCTTACAGCCTTCAAGGCCTTCAGTAAACAGCAGCTCCAAATTCTTCCACATGTCTTCAGCGCACCAGTTCCCCAGCCTACAAGCTGCATGGTCAGCCCAGTTACCCTGCTTCTTGGCATCAGATTTTATAGTAGTCCGTTTTCTTGTTAGTTCAATGAAACACAACAAAGATGTAATTTTGAAAGAGGAATGACTTATTTTGGCCTACGGTTTGAGAACGTACTATCCATCATGGCAATGAAGGCATGCCTAGTTCACAATGAAGGCATGCCTAGCTCACAATGGCTCACAGTTCTGGCAGTGGGAACACGAAGCTGCTTGTTTATATTTGGATGATCCAGAGACAGAGAAATTGGGCCAGACCTGGGCCTGGGCATCAAGTTATAAGGCCTGCCTCCCAACAGGCTACTTTTTTATGGGAAGGTTATACCCTTTGAAGGTTCTCTGTCGTCAAACAGTGACAACATCTAGGAATCAAGTAGTCAAAAACATAAGCCCATGGGGGGGCGTTTCACATTCAAACTATAATACTGCTTATTATATTTACTTATGAGTTATTCTATCTATCTATCTATCTATCTATCTATCTATCTATCTATCTATCTATCTATATATATATCTACCTATCTATCATCTATCTAGTATGTGTGTGTGTGTGTGTGTGTGTGTGTGTATGTATGTGTGTGGTGGGTTATGTGTGTAGGTTAGAGGACAACTTTCTGGAGCTGGTTATTTCCTTCTACTCTGTGGGTTCTCAAGCCTGACTTCTAAGTTTTTAGGCTTTGCACTAAAGGTCTTTATCTTTTGTGCCATCTTCTAGACTTATAGAATTGTTTAATTAACAGAATTCTTTTTTGTTGTTGTTGTTGCTGTTATTCTTTGTTTACTTTTTTCTTTCTAGACAGGGTCTCTCTGAGTAGCCTTGGCTGTCCTGGAACTCACTTCTGTTGACCTGGCCAGGCTCAAATTCAGAGATCCAACTGCCTTTGCCTCCCCAGTACTGGGATAAAAGGGGTATGCCACCACCAGCCAGCTAATTGATATTATTCTTAACTGCTAATGAAGCTGGAAAACTGTATACCATTTCCTGATATCTGGAACTTAGAAAGTACATTGTATGTGTACTCTCATTTGTTCAAAGTCTTCTATCAGACACTGAAAAGGTAGAAACGAGTTTTGTACGCCAAACTAACTAGAGCATCAGGAACCTGGCCTTTGAATGCTCAGAGTCTTCTTGGGTTCTTTTATGTAAACTCCATGGGATGCAGTCATCTACACTACTTAACCAAAATAGAAAGGAAAGTTTTTATATGAAAGGTAGACGTATATACGGAGGGGAAAGCCAAACATTTTAGGAAAGTAGACATTAAATTAAAAAAGATAAATGTCAATAGACTGGACAGATTGAGGGGAGCCTCTTACAGCAAGCATACAAGCTGGGGAAACAGCCTAGGAATACACTTCACTGATGGCTTAGCTCACAGACTGCTTTTCTTTTGGACTATGGGGAATCCAACCATCTTCCCTTTACATATTGCAATCCTATTACCTTTTAATATCCCAGTCGGATCTTACATGGTTGTAATGACTTGCATCATGGAAAAGTACAAAAGACACGTGAGAAAGCCCAAGAGAGATGAGGGACTCATCATTTCAGGTAGGTCAAATTCTCATCCTACTTTTCAGATGTACTCAGTAGAGTGGAAACGTAGTACACAGAGCAAGATGAAGATGCTTGATGCTGGCTTTTGCATCTCACCGTCTTTTCCTGTCAATATGTACAACTGCGAAGCTTGTCTTACAGTCTCACTGGAAGGATTATTATGCTTTTGCTGACTCCCAAACTTTGTGGTCACTTTAAGCTCAGCATTGGGAGCATAGCTATCTACACACTCCCCCTTTTACTTCAAGTCAGTTTCTTGACTCTCTCACAGCCATGCAGCTGTGTTCCTCCCTAAAAACTGTATTTCTACCGAGTGATTAAGTTCAAACTATCCTTCATTCTCTCACATACATCACCAAACACTTACACGCTCATCTTGAATAGTCTGCCCATTTCACTATCTCCTCTGCATCTGACTTTGTCTAGCCTCGCTTGCTCTCCTGTAGACAGTTCCTGCTGCCTCTGCTATCTCAATACAGAGACTGTCCATCAACATCATGTTTCTTGTTCGCAGTTTAACTTCAGGGTCGCAGAAAGAAAGTTTCTATGTAACAGATAAGAGGTCTACACAGTGGATTTTCTTAGCAAGGTTCATAAGTTCCCTCTTCTTGTTTCCAATCCTCTTCCTCCCAGTTTCAGGAGCTTAACCTCCAGTTCTGTGCACACCCTCCTTGTTCTACATTCATTCTTTGTTATTGCTCCATGATTTTGTCCAAACCATTCATTCTTTGCATTTCCTTGACTTCCTTCTTTGGTCAAATGTCAGCCTATTAATTGTCTCACAAAACCAAATTTATCCTCTGGAAACAGCTTCCCACTCATTCTTTCAGTAAGTCCCCAGAAAAGCCCTTCTGTTTCTGAAACCTGCTACTTTCATTGGGATGTTCACTAGACATTTTGTAGTCAAGGTTTACACTTTTTCCCCCCAGTAACAGCTTTTTGAGTTTTTACTGCCTTTTAAATTTGTATCTCTACAACCCAACACAAAATACTTGACATGTAGAAGGTCCCCAATAAAAGTGAAATAACCAAAGACAGATTGAGGTTAGGACTTTGATGGTCAAGAATCAAACCACTGCTAAAGACATTTTGTTGTTGAATAAGGAAAAAAAATTCACCACACTTAGCCTGCAAGGATTATGTACCAGTGTATAAAAAGTCTCTCTAAGGTTGCTTTCATTAGCCAATGAAGTCAGAGACACAGACCATCTTTCCAGTACAGATGTCTAATTTTATTTAAGGTTATTATGCATTTTTTTAATCCACAGACAGAAACAGGATTTTCCTGCAAGGTTGCCAGTGTAGGCTTCAGTGACAGATTCAGCTCACTGTACTTTGAGCAAGCAATGATTCATCTCCCTAGACTTCACCCTGGGCTTGTTGTAGAGCTAGAGACTTTTCTGAAGTTTCTTTCATGTCCAGCATGGCTGGCTGAGACTGGACATGAAAGCTGTCTAAACACTCTAATCTATTCCCAAACCTCAGAAATGCAGGCTTCACTCTCTCTCTCTCTCTCTGTTCATGCTTATGCATCATAAGACTGACAAGTCAGATTCATAACATTAAACACCCACCGACGGGAGTCAGTTCTTCCTGCATCCATTTGTGGAAGGCAGGGGTGTTCGCTTGCAGATCTGAGCTCCTTTTACTAATGTGGATGTAAAGTTAGAAAAGAGTGAAAGATAGTCAGTACTCATTTCATTTTCCCTGGGAAAAACACAGGTCGTTTCTTGCCATTGAGAAACCCTCATTCTGTTTTCTTTAAAGCTGCTTGTTGCCTCCGGGAGATGCCATTGCATCATTGTTAAAAAGTCCATTAATATCCTATTATTGGGTTGTTGCTATCCTGGCCTTTATTATAATGAATAATAACTCTCTGTAGCTACACGGCACCTTTCTTCGTGGATCATCCTGCTTAGCCTAATACAAGAAATTAATCAAGCTACACCTTTAAGGAAAGCATTAAGCTATTTCATTGCAAACGCAAATTGTCTTTGTTTGCTCTGATTGCAATTGTGTACAGTTTTCTGAAGAGGCGTGTTAAAAATGCCAGGGGAAATTTCAAAGAGGCCGTTATTTAAAGAGATTGACATGTCTTTTCTCAAACATCTTTAAAGTGTTTCTGAAATACTTGCGACAAAGACAGATACGCGTTCCTGGAGCACAACAAAGAGATCAGCGTGTGCACTACGGATGCATGTAAGGCTATGAGTGTCTTGGCGCAGTGCACATTTTCAAACACTACAAGAAGACTGCATGGTGATGATGGTCCACTGGATCTCTTGACCCCTTCGCTGAGGTGACCCATGGAAGCCATGGTTAGGAAATATTTCCTGATACCTCACATAGATCCCTTTCCTATGCTCTGTCTTCTCTCTAGCATGGCTCAATTCAAGAAGGAAGACGACTACTGCCTTAAATATATTTGTAAAGGAATTTCTAATATGTAGTTGATAATAGATTCTTTATATGATCTGAATTTGCCTTCTGTCCCACTCTCCTGCTTTTGCTAATCATATGTTGTTGGTAGGGTCAGCGCCAGAGTCCATGTGTGTGTGTGTGTGTGTGTGTGTGTGTGTGTGTGTGTGTGTGTATACACATATGGTCTTATGGTCTATATATTTCCAGAAGAGAAATACGATACTGATCTTGGGCCCACAATGTACCTCAGTGGATGAAGGCACTTGCTGCTAGCCTGATGGCCTGAGTTTGATCCCCCAGAACCGAGGTGGTAGAAGGAAAGAACCACCTCCCAAGTCGTCCTCTGGCTTCCACAGGCACTGTGGTGTATGCATGGCCAGGCACAGCGCACGTGGTGGGAAAAAGCTCGAGAGAAGAGTTTTCCAGAAGTCAGCCCTAATCACGCAGCCAAACATGCTATTGGACTCTTGGCCTGACTGGTCACAACAATGTAATTTTATAAAACAGTGTGTAAGTATAATCTTACTTTTATTGAAAATGTGATTCACAAATATGAAAAGGTCTAGATGATTGAGATCTACATTTATAGCAGACATTTCTAATTCCCTTGTGCAACCCAAACACTGTTCTGTCAAATTAAGTAACTGTTACTCAGGATGGCATGGAGACAAAGATGTCAAATATTCTAATTCCCAAGCTTTCTAGACATCTCGAATATAAGATGAAAAATTTACATTGTCTAAACTACATTTATGATCATTTAAGCTACAGCAAAAGGGGGCAAGTAACTTCATTAATGATGACTTAGAGTTTTTTTTTGAGCTTAATCTTGTACACTCTAGCATGAGTCAGCCTGTCTGGGCCAGCAGGTGTTATCAGTTAGGTGACCTGGAATGCATTTTTCATCTTATTTCTGTGACTTACTTTCCTATTTTTTTTTAAATTAAGAGCATCTATATTATATCATGTCATCTAAACACTGAATTCATAAGCACAGCAAGAGAAAACGGTGCCTGTTAGGTGGCAATCATTAACTAACACATGACAAAGGAAGTATCTGCTGCAGGCAGGAATTAATGAGGATTAAACCTGAACTTTCCTGGCCCCTTGTCTTTGCATGAAGCCTATAGGTGCTAAGTTAGTGTATTTCCAGATTTCATGTTAACTCTGCTCTTCTGTGCCTCACATCATGATTTATTTCTCTTTAGCTCTTTAGCTCATCTCACGGGAGTTGTTTGGCTTCCAGCTCTAACTGATAAACTGAAGTCAGATCACCTTGGGAGTATCTAGTCTGTGTTTGTATTCATTACATCAGCATCTTTTAACTTTGTCTTCCTGTTTTCCTTAGGAGTGTTTCTCTAGCACCGGAAACAAAGCACTCACTCACTACAACTGGACCATGAAAAGCAATTATAATGTTGGCCTTGAGAATCAAAGTTCCATTTCCATCCTCAGCTAACGTAAACTCTATGACGAGTCTAGTCGTCATTGCTCTGCATTGCTGCCCAAAGTGTCTCATACACCTTTGAAGAATGCCTGGGGTAGCATGTGCTTGTTGGGTACAGAAATGTATCTCCAATTTTCTTTGTGCCTTTTACTTGAGTGGTGGGCCAGGCCACTGCCTTACAAATTGAGAATTGTCATTTTAAGGATAAGTATTTAGTGCTGAGAATTTTGACTTGAGCTCATATCATGGCTGAACATTTACCCACGAGGCCTGTGAAACTTACATCCCAGATATGGTGATTTTGTTTTGCAATCAGAAATACTGTAATGTCATAGACTTTATTTGGCCGCATCTGCTGTTTATTCGTTTCTAAATACTTTGTTCTTCTGTCATCTGGATTCATTCTCAAAAGTTCAACATTCAATATAAGAAACTTTGGAGGTGTGACAGCTGGGGATACACAGAGGGAGTCAGACACCACCCTGCACTGGTTCAGAGCTCAGGATCTGAAAGCTGATTCTGTAGACAGCGTTCCCCCAAAGTTAAAGAGTTAGGGGGTTAGAGAAATCACTTTCATCTGAGGAAGTGATTTGCGGTTATAAATGAATTTCACTTAATTCTTTCATGAGGTTCTTTGTAATTGCTGTCTTTCAAACCCCGTCTGTCTCTCTTTTGATTTGATTAAAAGCACTTCCTTTTCATCTCAAACTCCCTGATGTTGTGAACATTCTTATTATGCTACCCTCACACTCAGTGACGCTCCGTGGAAAAAAAGCTCATTTTCAATTTCTGTTTCCCTCCTTTTGTGTATCTACATGTACAGAAAAATTACGGGCCTGAGGTTTTGAAGTCAACTGAGTTAATTTGGTGGTCCTTTTATAAAAGCATATCACTTCTGTATCATTTCCATCAAAAGGATGTCACTGGAGTTCTTGAAGCTCCAGACCAAAACAAATGGTCTCAGGCAGACGTGTAACCAATGAGAAAGGAAATGGGCTTAGCAATTGCATATGCATAGGCTTCCTATGTATCTTTTTTTTTTTAATAGTTCTGCAGCTGTCATCAATTATTCAAAGCCCAATTTAGATGTTGTTGCTCTTTAACTGACTGACTAGCCAGAAGGGGATTAATATGTTAGCATGGCCATAAGCTAACTCACCCTGCACTCACTATAAACTTTCCCCTAATCTGTAGCCCCCAGATCCTTTGGTTCTTAATGAACTGGCCATCCTGTAAGGCTAAGCAGGTTGATTAGCTCCAATGTGGAGCCACGGATACATGAATGGCTCTTTTTCATTGGACAAAGAGGTTTGAGGACCTCACTGGCTATATCAGACATTCCAAATCCACCCTGTAGCAGTTAAATGATTGTTTAAATGATTCTTTTTCCTGGAAAATATGAATGCAAATGTGTCAAAGCTGTCGTGAAATCTGACTCGCCATCATTTCAAGGGGAAGAAAATAAATTAAAAATAAAATAGAGAAAAAAATAGTGATTCATGAAATCTCTGCAATTTTGGGTTCTCTAATGATTTCATAACTGAGGAACACCTAGGCAAGGTCTTGGAAATAATGCTTTAGCCTTTACACCGTGTAAATGCATGGCTACATTACCAAACGCTAACCTCACTTAACTGTTGTAATGCTACTAATAGGAGCTATTCTGAAGCATGGCAGAGTTTGGCGCTGTGCCTGACTCGGAATGGCACACAACAAATTCTCAGTGAAAGAAAACACCATTCTTCTAGTAGTTTTTCTCTCTTGGAAAGTCCCTATAACAACACAGCAAATTAAATATGGCTTTTAGGGATAAACGAGAAAATAATTAGGCTGCTTTGATTCAAACCCCTGGATGCTTTCAGGCAAAGGTTGGCTCGCTGTGGCATACAAGTGTTTTACTTATTCTTGTGTGAGCTACTTTTCTCATGGTCATTGAAGAATGACTTCTTTGCTTTCAAGTAGAAGGTGTTCTCTGGAGAGGATTAGTTGTGCGGTCTAGGCATCCCGGGTCATGCTCACATCCTGGAGATGTTCTGTGCCTGGCATTTTGTTCTTCCAGGACTTTGGTGTGACTGCAGGTTTAAAGCAATGACTTATCTCTGTGCCAAAGGAGACAGACACAACAAGAAGAAAGAGATGCCAGGCTTTCTTCTTGCCTTTAGTCACCCAGGGAGCCCCAGGGAGGAGTCAAGACTTTTAGCAAGAGGAGCTTCTGAGTCCCTATTTCAAAAGCAGCCACGTTTTGCAGATCTTGGAGGAGCATGTGGGTACTAGTCATGAGGATGTATTTCTTACAATTATAGTTTCCTTGTAATATGAGGGGATTTTTTTTCCCTTGTAAGATGCAGCCTTGTGGCTAGAATGTACATAGAGGCATGTGGGTGTTCCTTTCTACCTGGTGTGCTATTCCTTAATAAGAAAGGATGGTATATAGTCACATTCCATGAATTGTTAGCAAGGGGGGAGAGATTATGTGGGTGACAGATTGGAAAATTATATGAATTAAGGCTATGAGGAACTATGTCTCCCTATGACCATTTTATTATAGCCCAGTGATAATTGCTAGCCTTTCCTGCTCATTGGATTTAGTGAGTAAGCAGACTAGGTATACTTGAAAGTGCAAAAGATATATTGACCTACAAAGGGTGCTACCTAATGCTTTAGTCCCCAATTTGAACATTTTGAGAATCAACTGGAAGCTAAACATAATGAAAAGTTGTCTATAGCAAGTCAGAAATTAGAACTTTCTTGAGCCAAATAGAATATTTGCCACATTAAAGTAAAATAGCAGGAGCTGAGAGATGTCTCAGTCCTTGCCACTCAAACCTGATGGGCTGAGGTCTGTCCTAGATGCTAGATAAAATGACACACATCAGTAAGCCCAGCACTCCAACTGGAGATAGAAGGAGGCAGAAAAAAAAGTAAGGAAATAACTCATTCTTAAAAGTCTTCCTCGGACTTTCATACTCACTATATACATATATGCACACACACACACACACACACACACACACGCTCATACACACACACAAACACACACACACACACACACACAAACACACACACACAAACACACACACACAAACACACACACACAAACACACACACAAACATACACACACACAAACACATACACACAAACACATACACACACACACACACACACACAAACACATACACACACACACACACACACGTGCACACACACACACACACACACACACAGTCTTAATTTGCTTCCTATTGGTGTGGTAAAAGCCATGCCCAATAGTAACTTGGGGAGAAAATAGTTTATTTGGCTTATATATCCCAAGTCGCACTCTATCATTGAGGGAATTCAGGGCAGGAACTGAGGCAGAGACCACAGACTAACACAGCTTCCTGGTTTTCTCTACATAGCTTGTTCAGCCTACTTTCTTATATGCCCATATCCATGACCAATCAGGAAAATTCCCTATGGACTTTCTCATAGGCCATTCTGACAGAGGTTTGGTTTGGTTTGTTTTTCATTTGTAGCCCCCTCCACCCAGGTGACTCTAGTGCAAGCCACATGTTCACAGACTACTTTGTAGAGCCCTCTTCTAGGGAAAGAATGAGTCACCCGATCAGACTTTGACAACTAAAAACAAGAAAGAGGAAAACATTACTCCAAAGTTAGTATCTTTCACATGCTTTAAAGAGCACCCAGCCCAAAGCTCACAAGGTGTCTCACTTGAAAGTACAGGCAATGGTCCAGTCCTAATCAGGGATGATTTAAAATGAAGCTGGAGCCAGAATGTGATTTTTATGGAAGCCTGACCTTTGGTCTTGCTCATTTCATTACCAAGTATTTTACTGGTGACATTTAATCTAGGCCAAAGTTTGTCCCTCTGCGTTTTGAAGCTGTGCCATTTCCTCGTGTGGTATTTTGCTTTTGATTAAGGTTCCATAGCATTAGTTGCCTCATAAATTCAGTAGCAGCTAAATATTTTATGTAAGCATGCTATTTCAAAAATGCTCACCATGGAAAGGTAATGTCTAATTTGACATAAAATATTAAAATAAGGACTCTCTCAAGTGTGAAAAGTTGCTGTTATCAGTGGTGGGCCGAGGGACCTCTTAACTAGGCCTTGCAGATGTTCAACAGCAGCATGCACTCCAGACCACAGGCTTAGTGTGGCAATGCTTCTCTTGTTCCCTAAGTCCTTAGGATACCAGAGTACCCACTTCTCCAGAGAGCTGAGGCCAAGCTAGCTGAACAAGAGTGAGGAGATTCGTGATTAACATCTTCACTATTACAAACGTTGCCAAAGGAAAATGCAGACTAGATAAAAATAGAAATAAACACGTAATTTAAACTGCAAAGAGATTACAGTTTGACTCGAACGCTTCTCTAACGGTCCAGACCACCTGCATGCAGGTCACCTGGGGAGCCCATTTAGTATACACAATCACAGGCTTCCTGCCAGATTGCTGAATCAGTTTGTAAGCAGGGTTTGCAAATCTGCATTTTTGATAAGTCTTCCAGGTAATTTCCATGTGTACTACAATCAGGGAATCCTCGCTCGTTATATGAACCATATCCAGGAGTAAAACATCCAGTTTTACAAAAGGGTAAAATAAGAATTAAAATTATAAAATTGCAGAATATTTGGGGAGTTGCTTGCTAGGATGCTTTTGTTTTGGATTTTGAACTTGAGGGATTTTGTTTTGTTTGGTATTGGTTTTGGTTTTTTGTTTTTTGGTTTTTGTTTTTAACTTTTGCTGTTATTGTTTCTTCATTTTTTTCTTTCAAATGACTGCAAACTAAAGAGAGAGATAAAGAGATATCTCAGAGCCCAGAGTCATGGCTCATTAAGTCAAAGGAAATGGATGTCTGAGAATCAGACTAACAATTGTGGGGGATGCCAGAAAACTGGAAGCCGGGGACCAGCTCCAAGAACTCTTGGGACTGACTTCACATTGCTATTTTACAGTCACAGAGATATATGTGTCATTTCTACAAATCAATGAGAATGACGTCCCCATGATAGGACAGGCTGAAGATGGTTGTTGGTGCCCAGACCAGATCTTTCTAGATGTCAGCAAAGCATTTTGGTGACACATGTTAACATACATGCACTCTGTTATGTCACCACCATTTTACCTTATCTTGAATTGTCAGCAAAGAGAACTGATGCCCATATTAATAACTAGAGGTCTGCATTTAAACCAAGAAAAATAAACTCACTGATAGCTCTGCAGACAGCTGGCTTGCAAGTGCAGCCAAAAGAAAAATCTATGGTGGTTGGTATATTTGGAAGGACTGTAATATTTGAGAACAGAGCCTGATGGAATATGGATCATATGTCTTTGCTTAGGAAACTCATTTTGCAGAAATAATCAGATTGTTGTTAAACATGATATTTTGCTATAAACAGTAGAGAAAATGGAAACAGTATTATGATAAAGTCATGATAGGTTTCAACCCCCTAGAGAATCTAATTATGATACAGACAGGAAGTCTATGTGTGTCCATTTTTTTTCTAAAAACCAATGAAGAAATTACAATACTGTCCCTTTGAATATGAGTCTGATTAAAGGCTGGAAATTACCCTCAATGAGCAATGAAGAAGTTCAGCACCTTGAAGATTGTTCTTTTGAAAGAAATAAATGCTGGCTATAATCGGACCTGGAACTAAGATCATTTTTTTAAAAGAATATTACAGAAAATTTAAAAGCAGGTTTGTCCTTTGTATGGGCCTTGAAGGAGAGTGATTTTAAAGAAAAGGAGGAAAGAAAAAAAATGAACCTCACATAATCTTCATTTGATAGGGGGGGGACTGATTCATCTGCAGAAGAAGCTTTCTTCACAGCTTGGAAAATAAAAGGGCACAGAGGAGAAGAAGAAGGGATGAAAACAGGAGCCAAGCCTGCACTTAGGAGCAGTGGCTGGAATTGCTGAGTGTCCTGGAAAGCACTGGGGAAAAAAAAGGAAGAGCTTTGGAAGCAATGCTCAGAGACCAGCTGTGAACAAAGGCTGCATAGGATTGCCATGGAGAGAAACTGGCACAATGTGAACAGATGATAGAAAAGTTTGCCAGATTATCAGTCTATTAATCTTTATATCCCCTCAGGCTGACAGTGCCTGTCACCTATCAAACATGTCACAAGTGTTCAGTGTCCAGATGGATGAAAAATTCAGAACGTGACAGTGATTTTGAAAACAGGAGAGTAAGGGCTACAGAGACAGCTCACAGGGTACAAGAGCATACCATTGTTGTAGAGGACCTGAGTATGTATGTGGGCAACATGCAGAGGGCATTGAACCTGGAATTACAGATAGTTGTAAGCCACCATGTGGGGGTTGGAAACCAAACCCTAGTTTTCTGCAAGAGCAGCAAATACGCTTAATCGCCAAGCCACTCCTCTAGCCTCTAAACAAATATTTCTTTTTAAAAACATGAATAATATAACCAGCACAGCTTTTGAAGAAGATCTTTAAATTTCAAGATAAAAGTGAAATTGATAAAGGAATCTAATTATAGTTCATATCTCTTAAGATTATAAAGGCTAGCTTTTCAAGAAATAAAGAATCTGGAAAGCTGATGTCAGATTGGTTATTACCAAACGGATGTTCAGGATCAAAGCAGCCAAGTTCCAAGTCAATTGGAGTAGTGGTAATACAAAATTTCAATAGAATAGAAAAAACATATTAGTAAAATTTCAGAAAAGTTTCAATTTCTACCATAACTCTTCCATTCTATGTCCTACAAAGCAGATAACTTTAGAATGATTTATATATAAATATTATTTAGACTCTACATAAAAAGTAGTATAATGAAAAACACAGAGAATTTATGTCTTATAAGATTAACTAGGTTAACATAATAATGTAATGTGCATGGCCTTTAGAGGGCATTCTGCAGAATTCCACCCTACATCTTGGGAAAAAAAGTGCAGAGAAAGATTAACTCAGTGACAGTTGAAACAGATTGGTTTTTGATTCCCAAGGGTGACCCAAGAGGACTTAATAGAGTGAGGACATCCCAAATGATGCTGAATGACTCTGCTAGGCTTTGTCTGATCAATCACTTCCATTACAAATCTGTGAAGCAATATATAAAATTTGGCTATGACCCAAAGCTATATGCAAAAGTTATACTATACAGCAAGATGGTGTGTATTTATCTCTTCCTCCTTCTTCCCCATATGGGTAAATATTAACCCTGAAAATAATGGGAGACTACTAGAATTTCAAAAGGTGGCATGAAAGGCTGAGAAAAATCTGGTCTTATGAAGATGGTCACAAATAATTCCTGGAATCTATGGATTCGTCTGCCTTGGTCAAAAGGAGCTTTAGAGAGATGACTGAAGATCCTGAGGTTATCTGGTATTATTTGGGAAGTATACTCATAATGGTTGTCTTGTTATTGCCATTGTTGTTGTTAGTTGTGGTGGTGGTGGTGGTGGTGGTGGTGGTGTGTGTGTGTGTGTGTGTGTGTGTGTGTGTGTGTGTGAGAGAGAGAGAGAGAGAGAGAGAGAGAGAGAGAGAGAGAGAGAGAGAGACTAGGTCTAGAGAGGGCCTTTGAAACCTCAAAGACCACCCTTAGTGAAACACCTGCTCCAACAAGGCCACACCCACTTATTTATTCTCTCAAACACTTCCACTAGCTGAGGACCAAGCATTCAAACATATGACATTATGGAGGCCATTCTCATTCAAACCACCACAGAGGAGAGATGCTGTTAACTTTGAATGTGGAATGACAGACTAAAAAACCTGTAGGAAAAAAAAAGCAGAAAATGGATACTTTCCTAGAGTTTTAATAAGGAACCACCCAGGTTGGACTTTAGCAAAGGAATTTAAATTTGCTACCTATAGGCATCACAGGGCATGAAAACATTCATATCACATTCCAACCAAGTAAATGACCTTTCCCCATAGGTTAGAGACTTTTCCTATCAAATGTCACGAGCTACACTGTTATGAAAGAGCTACTTCCATGAACTCAAGCAGCATGAACCAAGACAGGTGAGAGTCCCAGGGACATAAAGCTGACAAAAATGGCTGTTAAAGGGTTCCAAAATGTAGATTGTCATAAGTTCTAATAGCCAATGGAGACCTGCACATCAAGACTATACAAGGTCACTATGTGCCAAAAGAAACTAAATAGAATTCAGAAATTCTTAGTGTATCAGACAAAATGTCCCTGATATGATTGAAAATCTCCCTTTCTATCAAAAGCCATGCAAATGAATGAGAAAAAGGGAGTCAGCTGACCTAAAAGCTGAGGTGAATCAGATCATCTGATAATGGATTTTAAAGAAGCCATCACAAAAATGATTTTTAAAAGCACCTTATAAATTCTCTTAAAAGGAGCAATACAGTAGAAAATCTTGGTGACCTGTAGAAGGCAGACAAAGGAGACAAGAGAACAGAGCAGAACCCAAACCCAGCAACAGTAGCAGAAGAGAACACAACAGAGAAGCAGAGATGACAGGAAAGATGATCCATGAAAGTAAGGACATACACATAGAGTGGAGAGAAGTCACTGTGTGGAAAATGAGGGCAATGGAGTCACAAGGGTCTGAGGGATGGTGGTAATACCACATCTTTACTGTCAGAGTCCAAGGTCAAACGAGAAAGAGTAAAGCCTTCTGAACTTTTCATCACTAGAAACATCTCTAAAGCTGGTGAGATATGCAAACTAGTAGATCTAAGAAGTCATGCTATCCACAACTAGATAAATCAAACACAGAATAACAAGACCAAGACAGAGTTTGATTAAACTTCTGAGAATATCTAAGAAACAGGGAGGAAAGGAGAGCTAGAGAGAAAAGACCCACGGTGTCTCTAAAGGAACACCAGCTTGGTTGCTGCTGGCAGATGTCTCACTTGAATTAGGTTTTCAAGGGAAAAACTGAAAGGAAAGAACTGTCTGCCATGGATTCCTAGGCAGTAAAACACTCATGGAAGAAGTGGAAACAAAATCCTTAGATGAAAGGAAACTGAAAGTTTTTCTGAGTGGATGTGTGGCTAAAAGATGGCTTATGGAGTTTTCACATAAGAAGCATGTGATAAAATGAACTGCCTCTGAATGTAGGTGTGCAAGACTTCCCATTGCTGTGATAATCTGAGGAAAACAGCTTAAAGTGGAAAGATTTATTTTGGTTTATACATCATAGAGGTTTTAGTCCATTATCGTAAGGAGAGCATGGTAGAGCAGAGATGATGACACCATGGTAGGCAGAAAGGACATACTGGTGGCATTCTTCCTATTTCTTTTTTTATTCTGTCAAGGTCCTATTTGTCACCCACAACAAGGCAGGTCTTCCAAACTCTTATTTATGCATCTTAGAAAACACTGTCAAGGACAGACACAGACTGGCGTTTTAGGATCCAGTAGGCCCTTGTTAAGCCAACCAAGTGGACAAACAAAAATAATCACCTTGTGGCTAAAGAGATTGCCCAGTGCTTTAGAGCACTTATTTGCAGAGGACCTGGGTTTAATTCCAACACAGTGACACGATCATTAATAATTCCAGCCTCAGAAGATCTGGAACCATCTTCTGGTTTTGGTGAACATGAGGTACACACATACTGTACTACAAATGTGCTAGTAAGCATTCATACACTCAAAAACAAAGAAGTGTAATTATTTTTTTAAAGAGAACTAGCCTAATAATAACTTTGTGTCTTAGTTAGGGTTTCTATTGCTGTGATGAAAGACCATGACCAAAAAGCAAGTTGGGGAGAGAAGAATTTATTTAGCTTATACTTCCATATTGCTCAAGACAGGAACTCAAACAGGGCATGAACCTGGAGACGCGAGCTGATGCAGAGGCCATGGAGAAGTGATGCTTACTGGCTTGCTTCCCAAGGCTTGCTCAGCCTACATTTTTATGGAACCCAGGACCACCACCCCAGTGATGACACCACCCACCATGAGCTGGACCTTCTCCCATCAATCACTAATTGAGAAAATGGCTTACAGCTTACTCTTACAGAGGCCTTTTGTTTGTCAACGGCAACTCCTTTTTCCCTGATAACACTAGTTCATATGTTGACTTGACACACAAAAGTGGCCCGTACACTTTGCATACTTATATATAAATGTTTCAAAACAAAGAAATAATAGAGATTTCCAAAAGCTATCATAAAACAACACAACCATGCAACAGATACTCAGTAATGAAAGCCAATATTTAGAGGTATGCTGATTCTATTTATTTAATGTTTGTGAAGTGTCAAAATTGTAGAAGTAGCCAAGAACTTTTATTAGCTAAGCCATCTTAATAGCCCAACATATGATAATCTTAACTCTGAGATGGATTTATATAGACTTGTAAGAATAAAAGCTACTAAAATAAGATACACAGAAGTATATATCATAGAGGTTCTGCTTTGGGTTCCCTGTATCTTTTCAGCAATCGGAAAGCTCTAAGTTGACATTGGTTTGGAGGAATAAGCCCTCATTTATCTGTATGCCAAACTTAGAGTCGTGTTTTCAAATGGCAGGGTAGATGTCTTCAGAGATTTGTGAAAGGGTCAGGAATGTGATAAATAAAAAGGCAAACATTTCTTTTATTTTTTTTCCCTGAGCTTCTCTAATTAAGCAAGTCTGACAATTTAAGAGCGTTATGTATTCAAGGAAAACAATGTTTGAGCATTGGGGTGATTTGCAAGTTAATGTTGCAGGATTGTGTCCAGCATGGCCACACATGCCTGTAACGGTAGTGTTGAGGACACACCAATTACCCGGGCTCACTAAAAGGGTGAGCCTCATGTTCAGTGAGAGATCATGTAAGAAAAAGTAAGGTGGAGATCTTGCGAGCTGATTGAGAAGGTAAAGGTGCTTACAGCCAGTCCCAGCGTCCACAAAATGAGAGGAGAGGACTGACTTCTGCAAGTTCTTCTCTGACATCCGTATACATTGCCAACCAGATAAATGAAAGTAAACGTTTTTAGTTCAAAATAAAATGAGGACGAATGGAAGAAAAGACAGACTTGCACAGATGTGTCCTCTGTTTTGCAGATGTGTGTGCACGATTGCATTGCCCTCCATACACCACACAAATAAACACATACATACATACAAATCGATAATAACAGACATAAAACAATCAAAATCATAAATATGTCTTAGAAGAAAACAAAATTTTTTTAATTATGAATTTTAAAACCTATTGGTTAAAGATTCCCTAGATATGACAGAATCATATCAAATCACAATCTTTTTTTTTTCATTTTTTTTTAATTAGGTATTTTCCTCATTTACATTTCCAATACTATCCAAAAAGTCCCCAATACACTCCCCCACCACTCCCCTACCCACCCACTCCCACTTTTTGGCCCCGGCGTTCCCCTGTACTGGGGCATATAAAGTTTGCAAGTCCAATGGGCCTCTCTTTCCAGTGATAGCCGACTAGGCCATCTTTTGATACATATGCAGCTAGAGTCAAGAGCTCTGGGGTACTGGTTAGTTCATCATGTTGTTCCACCTATAGGGTTGCAGATCCCTTTAGCTCCCAAATCACAATCTTGATCACAGAAACTGATGAATCGGATTCAACAGAGCTAAAACTTCTGACTTACAAGCAATATTGTCAAAGTACTAAAAAGACAAACCATATACTGATTTAAAATACTGCATGCATTATACCTGATAAAAGGTAACCTAGAATTAAACCAAACCAAACCAAACCAAAACAACACAACAGAATCCAAATCTGAGCAGTGGAATTGACTAGCTATTTCAACAAATAAGATACCTGGGTGACAATAAAACATTAAAAGATATTCAGTATCTGCCCTTGAAGGAATAATATCGAAACTGTAACAAGATAATTGCCATATTTGTTATAATTACTAAAATTGGGGAGGGGGATCCCTCCCACAGATTGTGTAGAGTGATGGTGTGATTGCAGAGCTACTAGAACCCTCAATTATTTGGGGGGGGCAACCATAAAATGGCACATTCACTTTTGAAAACAGTTTGGCTGTTTACCATACAGTGAAGCATATGCTTGCTACAACCTATAATCAAGTCCTAGGCATTTCTCCAAGAGAAATTCAAACGTATGTTCTCATAAAGTCCCAAATGCACATATTTATAGTGACTTTATTTACAATTGGGGAAAACTGAAGACAACACACGTGTCCCTCAACAGGTGAATTGCTACCTCTGACATAGAAAATTGCTCAACAATTGTAAGTGATAAAATTGATATAGATAATGACGGGGATGGATTGAAACTCCATTTTGCTATATAAAAAGGTCCAGGTATGTTTAAAATTTTATCTAGTATGTAATTCCAATCATATGACCTTCTCAAGTAGCATATATACAGAGGGCTGAGGATTTATAATTAGTTGTCAAGGTTTGGAATTCATGAAACTTTACTGCAAAGGGGCTCAAAGACATGGTATTGAATGAAGAAAACCCTGCATCTTGTCACTTGTTACATGCTAGTGTTGCTTGCATATCTGCATTTGTGAAACTCATTAGATGAATGTTATTATAGATGAATGATATTCAATAACTGATACATAGCTGAGAGTAGCAATTGAGGCCCAGAGCTATCATATGTTGCTCTTGAAAGTCTAAAATGTTACAAGCACTTAGAGAAGAGTGTTTACAGCTTCTTCAAAGATTAATACATACCTCCACTTCAAGAATGTATACTCTTGAACTATGCCAAGGGAATTGCACATCAAAAAATGACTGAAACTATTCATCACATTTTCATTTGTTTAATTTACCAATGGAAATAGTCCAAGCAGAAATATTAGGAAGATGTGATAAATTAGCACAATAAACTATGTACTCTTTTTCAATTAAAAGAATAAACTACAGATACAACATGAGTGAATCTCACAGGCATGATAATAGGGGAAGAAACTCAGCATTGTGGACTACATGCCCATGACTCATCTTTGGTAAAATATGTAAGAGGCAAAATATGTAAGAGGCAAAATGATTCCATTGCATTAAAAAGAATATTGGGGACCCACTGCTGTAAAAAATTTCTAAAATATATCCTTATACATATATTAAAGGAGTTTAAATAGAGTTACTTTCGAACCAGGTGGAAATAAACATGGGACACCTTAGACTAACAAGTCAAAAGCTCAGTTCTAGGAGTGGGTTAACCACTTTGAGATGTTAGGCAGTGAGGTTCCATAGATCCCAACCATTGCAGGCTACAGCTAAATACTCTTGGTTACTCTTCAGAGTCTGACAGTGAGAGCCTAGTGCAGAACAAACGACTACATACTTGAATCAGAACATGGAAAAAAAAAACCTCAAACTGCTACTGACCTGGAAGCTTCCTCCTTTCTGGCTCTCTTACATAGTTCTGGAAAGTGAGATATGTGTGCTACCAAATAAAAAAGTAAACTTAGTTATTATCCAGCTGTGAACTTTGCAACTTGTAAGAATGACCAGCCTGACAAGACATCCCCACTGGTGCAAGATGGCATGAATGTCATGGAAGTAACCAACCACTTTTAAATTTAAGTCTCATCTCACAAGATGAAATTCCAAGAAACTATGGCTATACAGGCCATGGGCTCTGAGGGAGAGTTTACTACTCTTATTTTGCTAAATGTACATACATAGACATATATACTCCTAAATATACACATACAACTTCCACTCTCTATGTAGAAGTACTTGTATGCATATGTTTCTAGGGCTGATCACTTCATATTGAAATTTGGGACTTTTTCTTGGGGAAGACTATGTCTTCTGATCTCATCTTTTCTCAGTTTTCTGTAGTTATTGGTGTCTATCTAGTGCTGTCCTTGTTCAGGTCATGTTTAGGCTTTCAGCAGCATTGTGTTTTGCTTTTCGTTTTTGTCTGAGAGAGAGTCTCACTGTGTGGTCCTGGCTTGCCTGAAATTTACTATGTAGGTTAGACTAGCCTCAAACTCACCCTATATAGATAAACCCACCTCTGCCCTCCAGTGCTGGGATTAAAGACATGTACCTCCATACCCTGCCTCATTTGTGCATTTCACAGTGCTTGAAAGTCACTTATAATATTATAAAACAAGAATGAGTGTGGCTTTCAGAGGCTTTAGAACCAAAGATGACAAAAGAGTGACAGAAGGATGAAAACCATGGAAACTGGGTTCATGGGTCAGCTGCAGTTCATTACAATATCCTGTTGTGCATCATAGGTCAACTGCAGTTCATCAGAGTATCCCATTGTACATGCATTATTTTTGCCATGGAATACATTTAGAAAATGTTACATTGTACATACTGAATAAAAAGTAGTGGAAGAAGAAGGAGGAGGAGGGGGAGGGAAGGAGAGTAAGATAGGGACAGGGACGTAAGAAGTGAAGGACCAGGCTAGCCGCTGTGCTGACAGTAGAACAGACAGGGGTAAGAGATTAGGGGTTTGAAGAACAGATGTCGTCACTGAATGGGCACAGGTTCTTTTGAAGATGTTGGTAATCATAGGTTCAAAGAAATGGGGAGAACATGACTTCCGGCTAGAGAGAGGATAGAAGCCATCAGAGAAAGAACTGCAGCAGACAAGTTCTAATCCTTACAGCCAGGATCTTGTTTTTTCAAATCTCCCTCCATATTCTTTGATGTGAAAGAAAACTCTCAGGATGGACTACTACACACATAGTAAATTGCTTGGGAAAAGAAAGCTAACACATCTTTATTCTACCATTTCCAAATCCATCGACCACACGATTAGCCTCTACAACGAATCCCAAATGACTTTTTTGAGTAAAAATCAGGAATTCCAGACTGTTGAAACCAGTATTCTTCCTTTAGCCAAGGAGAAGGCTGCCCTTTTCCTGGTTTTCACATCAATTCCACTCCATTTGCATTTTCAGCTCTCAGTGCAGTGTCAGATGATTCCAAATGCCAGATACAGAGGTTCTTCAAATGAGGGAGGTGGGAGTGAAAGGACAACTTCATCTTTCCATTTTGGTCAGGCTTATCAGACTTAGCCCCATGTGGGCTCTTAAATCTTTCACTCCAAGTTAGTTACAGTGTTTTAGAGTAATAAAATTTTGTACTTGGATGCAAAGTGTTTTAAATACTTTCCCCTTCCCTCCATCTTTCCTTCCTTGATGTTCTCCAGACAGCATCAGCAGGTGAATCTTATCGAGATCACTCTGCACGATCTTACAGAAGAAGCTGAAAGGAGTAATTTACAATGGTCAAGGCACTAAAGACTGAACTTGATCCATAATTAAATAGTATGCTTGCATGGTTGGGCAAAGAGCTTACGGCGGTGATTGCCAATCTCTGATGTTCTTTTGTGAGCCTTATATCCACTTGAAAGCTTATTTTTAAAACATTTCTTTGGCAAGTAGTTAAATTATTCACTGCCTCAATATTAATTTTAGTTATATATTCTCGTGGCGGATTCTATACAGTGGGATAGAATCGTTTTGTGAAGATTTTTAATTAAGGCAAGTCAAAGCTATTGTGCTAATTAATAACAATAATAATAAATAGACACTCCACACATGTACACTGTGTCGTTCTGGCTCATTAGGTAGAATATGTAGCAAATAGCAATCAAAGCATCACTTCTTTGAACATTTGCTTTAATTATGGTACACCATCGTACATATAATATTTATTCTAGGGGTATAGAAAGGATTTTAAGATGAAAAAGTATAATTATGGTAATTACACGTTGGAGCTTTTCTTTCTTGAATATTTCCTTTGGAGGTATGTATGTGATGAAAAAAAAAGAAAGCAAGTAAAAAGGCTCTGGGCATGAACAAACACTTCATTTTTAATAAGCCTCATCCGCTCAACACTGCTGCCATATTAGCATATTGTCATTTCTGCTTCTTACGTTTTCTTTTAAAAAATCTATTTGCATAATTATGTAGAATGCAATCTCTCTCTCAGGTTGTTCTGGGGTATGAAGCACTTAGCGTTGCTTATCACAGCAGAAGAGAAGTCTCTGTAGATAGTCATGACATTTTTGAAACTGAAAAGAAAATAAATGTGTGCTTTCCCTCCTGTTTTTTTGTTTGTTTGTTTGTTTGTTTTGTGGGGTTTTTTTGTTTTGTTTTGTTTTGTTTTTTGTTTTTGCTTTTTGGGTGTTTTTGCCAGCTTCTTTATGAAGAGGAAGGCTTTGGCACATTAGAAGAATGACTTTAACCCTGCCTGATTTTCTTGCTGAAATGCCACATATGTCATATAAAAATGCGTGTGTTCATAGGGTTTAATTTTTGTTGTGACGAGAAATACTCACTTGAAAGCATGATGTGTATATTTCTCATTTTCCAATCTTGTATAAGTCAGATAGGTGTAACTAATAGAACAGTATTGGTCAAATCGTGAACAAGATTGTTAAGAGTCTCATATGACACCTAGAGACACACACTTCACAGCTCATGAGTTGCCCATGCTGGGAGACACGCTACATACATAAGACTGTTTAGATTATAAGTATTTGTTTATGTCAATATTTTGTGGAGTTGTATTTCATGAAAAAGTATTCCTCTCTTTAGAAGATCAAAGAAAATGAGATGAAGTAGAAAAATACAGGAAAAAAAAAAGCCAAAATCTCCACACATTTCTCTACTCATTACAATTGAATTTCTCTTAACTTCAAAGAAAGAGAGCTGAAATTTAAGAATCTCTCTCTCTCTCTCCCCCTCCCCCTCATGTACCACACACATTTATCTATATAAGATATATTTCTTGAACAGAGTTTAAGTATTTAAATTAGAAATAACAAAATTTTATGATATTTTTTAAACTTAAATCTGTAAAACCCAAACAAAGATTTAAAAAAAAAACCACGCCTACATCAGGGAGAGAGGCTGGAAGGACAAGTGTAGGCACTGGTGAGTACTAGCCTAAGACCCCACGCCCACCCCCGCAGGAGACTGGGGCAGAACAAGGGCAACACTCCGTAGGCTCTGTTCCTTACTGTTTTGGCAGTAAATGGTTCCCGGGAGAAGGTGAACCATTTTCTTCAGTGATGTAGCTGCTTGTAAGTTGCTCATGCTCCAACAAATAACCCCACACTCACAGAAGCAACCCTAATTAAAGAAAGAAAGAGTAGGAGGGGGGCTAGTTGCAAAGATGACAGGCGAATCTAGTCACGATACATTGTTTACTCGTACGAAATGCTCAACTATTTTAAATATATAAGTTTAATTTTACAAAATTAGCGAGGACCCATGCTTGTGTCGGTCCGAGATGGCAGAAACGCTAGTTGATTACTGGTGTCACTAAAGCCTGTACGAACATAGCTTTGGCTACCCAAGCTAAGCACAACACAGCCTAAGTCAATTAGCTCCACTCCTTCCATGAAACTAAGGGCTTGTGGGAAGCTTCGGGGGAAATTTGGGATTAGCATGCCCTTCGGTACTGGAGCTGCCCACGAGCTACCAGAAGGCCAGGCAAGCTAGCATTTCTGTAGTCCACCTCAGTGCAAACAGGATCTGGGAGAGGGTGGCTGGGCCTGTTGGAATTTGAAGGATTGATTGGCCACGTGTGAGGCCTACAGGGAGGAACGGCTCCCTGCAAATCTCACGATTCCTCCTGCTCTCCAGTTTTGAGTTTTCCTTCCTGACTCGTATGGAACAAAGCCAATGTTAGCAAGAAAATGTATGTGGGAGGTAAAAATGTGAAGGCTTACATGTCTACAGGGAGTTATTTTTAAACTACATATTTCAGATTTTAAAAATATTTTCCTCCCTCCTAAGCACTGTGAAGGAAACATTGCTATTCCCGCCCACATTTGCTCTCTGGGCCTCCGTTTTAAATTATGTTGTCATTTAACACGTCTAAAGGTGTATTATCTAGAATAAACTATATAAGCATAAGTACTTTAGGTTGTAGCCCCTATTGGTGTAAACGAACCCACTTTCGCTTTTCAGGGTTCACTGTAGTTCTCTTCTCTTGTTATTTAATTTGTGTCATCTGTGAATAGTTTTCATTGCATAGGGAGTCCTCCCTTTACCTTAAAAATGAACAATGATTTCACTAATTATAAATGTGGGCTAATGCTTGATTTCATGGAAATATATAATTATTGCCCTCTGTCTGAAGCTACATGTTTCTTTGGAAACTTCAAAGACTATTTAATTTCCCTTTTTAAATACGACTTTACCATTTACTTACAAGGATGTCTGTGATTTTCCCGTGTGGAGACCAGTGACTTTAACCACATAAATATTGTTTATATTGATCCTTTCGTGTCAATGTTCCTAGAATACTGTAAAACTCGGTTCACTGATTGAAGGCTGCAGTATTTCCGGAGACTTAACTATGCTTTTGAATTTGTAAAACGTACTCTCCTTATGAAAGAAAAGTTAGAGATAGTTCAATATCCTTTTCCTCAACAGTAATTTTCATATTTGCTTGCATATATATGTATGTAAGTATGGACACACACATATATGTGTGTGAGACAGAGAAATATTATAGTGTGCATTAGACTTAATTCATTCTATCCACTATAATTTCGAGATTATCTGCAACTATATTTATTTAAGATTTATTTTGCTTTTAATCATCCAAACTACATTAGACAGAGTTGCTGAAACATTTCCAGAGCTTTCGTATTAAAAAACTGAAGTTATTCCTACGAGAATGCTTTTAGGACATAAATGGGAGCTTGTTTTGTTCAAAGATGGACTAGAATATTCAATATTACTATATTGCTTCTTCTCTTACAATCAGTTGATAAATCTAACAGATTTATTTAAAACACCAGCATACACACACACACACACACACACACACACACACACACACACACGTAGAATTTGGCAAACTTTCTTGAAATTTGTTTGTGAAATTGAAAGAGCTATGATTCCTAAGAGATTTTTGAAAGAGGAGAAAGTTAATACAGTTGTACTATTTAAAGACATCTACATCTAAGGCGATCTGGGTAAGTGCTCTTGAAGTGGGCATACACTATTAATGAAGCACACTGGAGTCCAGGAATGAAGCACATATCCTTGGTTGAGTTGTGCAGAGCATCAGAATAAGTCTGTGCTTTGTTCATCTATCCCTTTCATGAGCTATCCTCTTTCCTGGGGTTTCAGTGGTAAGACTGAGACTGCCATTTCCCTCTCTTTATGAATAATGTCCATTTAATTACTTTCTGGAGTATTAGCTGAATTGTCATGGAATGTCACTTTTTTATCTTCAGATTTTTATTTCCCAGAAATTTTAAGAGATAACTTTGATGAACATACCAATCTTGCCTGACAGTTATTTTCTTTCGGGGCTTAAAAATATCATTCCATGGTTTTGGCTTTTGCTAGAATTCCTCCCCTTTAGGGTTGCTGACAAGAGACTGATGCTCTTCTGCTGTTCTTAACTTTGTATGCGGTTGGCATTTTTCCCTTACAACTTTGCATATGGTTTCTTTCCTTTCTGGTTTCTGCATGTTAACAGTAATAGACTGTGGAAAAGTTCTCCTGCCATGTCCATCTGGGGTCCTTAATGCCTGTGTGGTTTTGATGCCTATTTCTTCCTCTAAGTTTGAGAAACTTTCCGATATAATCTTATTGAACAAAATCTGTAAGCCTTTAGACTTTGTCTTAGCTCCTTCTACTCATGAGTTCTTAATTTTGGTTCTTGAGTGTATTCTAACTTCTTGGAAGTTTTGGTTATATTCATTAATAGTTTCCCTACGTATCCAAATGCATTGTTGGCTTGACCTTATCCTCCACCCATAGAATTCATTCTTCTGCTTATCCTAGTATGATGACCTGCCTCCCCACTGTGTTTTTCATTTGATTGAGTCTTTCATTTTGGGGAATTCTTTTGGCCTCTATTTCTGAGTATCAATTTCCTTGCTGATTTTGTTTCCTCTGTGTCTTTAAATTGCTCCTCCTCTTACTTATTGGCTGGTTGGCTTTGATAACTTTTGTGTTTAGTTCCTGGATTGACTTCCTTACCTGAATCTTCTTGTTATTTGAATGTGCCATATAGTCATTAGTCTGGGATCATTTCCATGACATTTCTGCTATCTCCTCACCTTCACTCTCTAGCACTCAGCAGTTACACCTTTGTAGATGTGTCACAGTGGGAATTTTACTCCCCCCCCCTTTTTTTGCACATTTTTTTTTAACATGGCTTGCTGGTCTGTTTAGAAAAAGCCATTCTTCACTTGTTATGTTGTCTCATTACTCCCCACCACCACCCTTTGCTTTAAATTAGTCCTGGAAGTTACTTGTCTTACTTGGAGTTGTGTTTCCTATTACTATTTGGGGTGGAGGCAAGGAACTCTAGTAACAGATGTGATGGGTTAGCTGCAGCCCTGGTGTTGATGGTTTAGAGTAGACGACTCTTCACGTGTGTGCCTGAGAAGGTTTAAAGACAGCAAGCTCTGTGGGACTGAGTGTGAGCAAAGCCCTAGCTATGCTTTTATTCAAACTGTGACGGTTATCATTTTCAACCTGATAAGATTTAGAATCCCTTAGGAAACATGCCTCTGGGCGAGGGATTAGCTCTGTGAGGGATTCTCTAGAGGGATAACTAGCTTTGGACGTGGGCAGCACCAGTTCTTGGGCCACAGTCTAGGACTGCATGCAAAGGAAAGAGCTGTGTGAACACAGGCCCTCACTGCTCTCTGCTTTCTGACTGTGGAGACGATGTGACCAACCACCTTCCACTCCTGCTCCCATACTGCTTCTGCCACATGGGACCAGGTCCAATGAGACTGAAGCCAAAATAAAGCTTCCCTTCCTTGGGTTGCTTTTGTCAGGAATGTTGTCATAGCAACCAGACAAGTAACTAATACACTAGGGCTATAAATATTTGAGTAGTGAAAAAGAGAAAGAAATGAGGCAAATGGGGAGAAGCAGCCATTGAAATGGAAAAGAAGGTGTTTGAGTTATAGGTAGTAGATAGAGCAATAGAACCACTATTGCTGGCTAGAAAGAAAACTATTGGCTTTTCTGTGACTGAGGTTCTGGGGGATTGCAGAAGTCACATTTCCACCAAATTTGCCTTTCTTACAATACCAACACATTGGTCCAGGACCCACAACAAACTTCCTGCAATTCCATGTAGCTGACTCCTGGCATTTGTAAGTGAGGGGGGGGGTTGATTTCTTCCACAAAGCTCTCTATGTCTTAACCTCAAGTGCCTGAGACACACATTGGGTTCTCTGTCCCAGTGACTGCTTTGCTCTACCCTTCTCCATACTTGCTTTTTCAGCCTTTGCTTGCTGTTTCTTCAGCCCAGCCCTTCTCTTCCAGATTTTGTCGAATGTATCCTTGAGATCATATTCTGTGGCCACAGTAGAGCTGATATCACCTGGTGGGATCTGCCTGCTGAGGTTGGGTGTGCCTGGGGAGCTGCTGTTTGTGGGAGATATTCTCATTTTGTCCTTCCTTCCTTCCTTCCTTCCTTCTCTCTCTCTCTCTCTCTCTCTCTCTCTCTCTCTCTCTCTCTCTCTTTCTTCCATCCCAACATCCCTCCCTCTCATTCTTCCTTCCTTCTTCATTCTTTCTTCATTCATTTCCTCCATCCCTTTTTGCTGGCTTGCTCTTTCTCTCTCTCTCTCTCTCTCTCTCTCTCTCTCTCTCTCTCTCTCTCTCTCTCTCTCTCTCTCCCTCCCTCCCTCCCTCCCTGTGTCCCTCTTCCACTCTCTCCCTCCCTCCCTGCCTCCCTGCCCCCATTCCTCTTTGCCTTTCCTGCCTCCCTTACTCTCTTTTTCTCTCACTAGTAGGATCTCACATACCCCACCCCTCAAACTCACAGTAGACCATAGACTTGAACTTCTTATCTTTGATTATAAATGTGCACCACCACACTTGGTTTAAGTAGTACTGGAGATTAATATAGGTGTTTGTCCTTGCTAGACAAGCACTCTGTGGGTTATAATTGCCTTATATGAGCAAACTGTATTTATTTTATTTTAATGTCTTTTCATCTAATGGCGGACAGTTTATAATTCACCATCTTACCCAGAAGCTTTTGAGACTGTGTAAAGAGCATCAGTTTGTGGAACTGGAATGGCTGACACTCACCAACTGGAAATATGAAATGATGGCGTTGTATGGAATGCTTAGCACTCAGAACTACATTGGTGTAATTATTTTGAAAGGACATGAGAATCTGCTTCTAAACCAAACTAATACAATTCATTTAATTCCCTTACACAATGGCTTATATGTGAATCTATTACTTTATTTCAATGGATGAAAATGCTCCAATGTTTATCAGTGGGTGAATTGACTGACATCCTTTGGCACTGTCATAGTTTACATCTTAAGTGACATTTGTTCATGTGGTAAAGGCTTGTTACTGGTTTTTGCACTGTTGGAAGGTTGTGGAAACTTTAAGAATTGGCAGCCTAGTTGGAGGACTTAAATCTTTGGCAAAGTGCTTATGAATTGGGTTGAGAAACCCTGCTCTGTTCCTCTGCCTGCTTGCTCCCTAGCCATGAAGTAAATAGTTTTCTTCTATTGGGTGCCCATCAGAATAATTTTCTTGACAAAACCCCAAAATAATGGGCACATATAAATCATGAACTGAATGTTTGACAAAAATAAGTCTTTGCTCTGTATAAATGAGTTATCCCACCTATACATTATAGTAATAGAAAGCTTGCAGACACAAATGCATATCAATACTGTAGAATACTATTTGGCCATAAAAACAAATCACTGATACCCAGAAGGACATAGAAAAACTAAGGCCTATGATTTTTTGATATAGAAAGGAGACATGAAAGACTGCACGAGCCTAGCACTAAACACCTCTCTTCTTTACTGAGAGAAATCAGGCAATATTTGCCTGGGGTGGGAGTGGCAGTAAAGGAAATGACCAAAAATACTCAAAAAGTACTTTCTAGGATGTTCTCTACTGTGATTACACAGATGTATAAATTTGTTATCAAAGTTACTACTTTAATTAAATACGATCTAATACATCTAAATTATACCTCATTAAAACTGATTGAAAACTAAATGTAAGAATTATAATAATTTGGGGCTGGCAAGATGGCTCAGCAGGTAAGAGCACTGACTGCTCTTCCAAAGGTCCCAAGTTCAAATGCCAGCAACCACATGGTGGCTCACAACCATCCATAATGAGATCTGACGCCCTCTTCTGGTGCTTCTGAAGACAGCTACAGTGTACTTATATTCATAATGTATATGTATAATAATAAATAAATTTTTAAAAATAAATTAAAAAAAGAAGAATTATAATAATTCTGCTAACATATCATATACTGACTAATTTTTTTGTGTGACAGATCAAGTATCAATGAACATGTAAAGTAAGTTTAACTGTTTTACAATACTGGTGAGTGAATTGGTAAAAATCACTCTGCAAAAGAATTTGTAAGTGTCTCCTTGAACCAGCCTGTGCCTACATAAGAGTATCAACCAAAGGAAATGTACAGTACTGCCCATTATAGTTGAGAAAAGTCAGTTATCCAAATATCCACAGGGAGTAGATTGGATAAGTGAATTCAGATAGAATGCAATGTAGCACTCAAGTAAACCACAACTGTATCCACCATAGGCAAACTTGCTGTATGATGTACAGGCATCGGTATGATGTAAAAAACAATGAACATGAAAACAAATATTCCATGCAACTCTCTACACAGCTATGTGTTTTTAGAACTCATGATGATGGTTTATTTGTCAGACTCAATAGACGCATGGAGCAATTTGTATAAACAATATGCAGATTCCAAGTCAGTTATCAGTTATGTTTGTTTGGCAAAAACTCAAGTTTCCTGCTTATTTATTTTATTTTTACATATTTAGTCAGGAAAATTGTTTGAAATATCAAACAACTGAGTGAAAAGTAAAATGGCTAGTCAGTTTTCTATCTCAGTGATTCTAAAAATTCTATGAGATCTTATAGGAAAGCTGTGGGCCATAAGGCCCTTAAGAAGTGATAGTTTCTATGGAGTTGCTTCGTCATACCAGAACTCATAGTCCTTGAGACCTTGTATTGTTTCACACAACACACACATGAATAAAAAAAAAAAATGGGTTCTTAGGGTCAGAAAATGAAATTAGCATAACACTTTCTAAAGGTAAAGAAGTACCAGTATTCTGTGTCCTTCCATGAGTTGTATTTTCTGATAAGAGTACGAGAGAAGAGCTTGCATGACTCACACATTGTAATGATAATTACCAGTCAATTATGGCCTTCACAGTAGCCCGCATCCAGCATAACTCCAATGTGAACTTTGGCGTAAATATGATAGTTTTTCAATAAAGCTTTATGGACCCGGTAATTAAGCACATGAGCCACTTAGCAGTTGCAAACCTAGTTTGAAGACTTGATAAAAAAGAAAAATATTCGATGCTACTGATTGTTTTTTTTTAAGCTGATTGTTGTAGAAATACCAACATAAGCACTCAAACAAACAACTCCAAGGTTTCTAGATGTGATTTATGCTCAGCAACACTTCCAGAGGCATCTGCTGCAGCCGCAGACTTCTGCCAGGTAAAACTTTGTAAAATGTTGTGAGCAGCAGTGTTCAGAATGTGCTCTGCATCATATTAGGTTAGCTTCATGGGAGGTTGGAAGGGAGTAACAAAAGAGAAATAGAGGCATACTGGTCCATAAACTGGGAACAACTCAGCAGGTTTATCTGTCTACTTTGGGATCTTCAGCATAGGTCTTCCTGAAGATCCACCTCATTAATGCGGGTTGGGGCATGGCATGTTCTGCTTCTTGGGTCTATTGAGCTAGTGAAGGCAATTTCCTCTTTCGTGATGCTTCATTTAGGAATATTGTTCTGCCGTGTGCAATTTGGGCTATGTTACTTAAAACCAAACTATGAAAGACTTTCATTGAGGATTTTCTCATCTTATTTAGGAATGCACAGAGAGCTACTTTTGATTTTTAAATGCACCAATTTTAGATCCCTCTGACATTGTGTGGATGGTAACCAGCAGGCGGTACTTACACTGGGAAACCTCAGCTATTCCCCTGATGCCTGTCATTTTATGATCTGCAGAGGAGAGAAGACATATAATTTTGAACTTTCTACCTTTAATGTGCAAGGGCTATCTCCTGCCCTTCTTCTGACACTATGAACAACCAACTATTCAGTCAAGATAGCAGTGCCCAGAGCACAAAGCCACACCATCTCTCGCTGGCATTAGGTTGACTTGTGGTGTCACCTCTGCTCCAGGGTCTTCTCTTATCCTCTAGGGATGCAGGTATGTAACTGTATCTATGTACAAACTATCCTGGAAGTAGCTGCAGAGAGTGAAATGTGGTGGAACTAGAAGGAAAAAGCACAAATACCATAAAGGGAAAATTCCAAGAGTTGAATTAGGTCAGCCAGTGTGAAGTAAGTCAGTTTAGACATTGTGGACCCAATGGATTTGAGGTTCGTGACAGAGGCTAGCCAGTGTGAGTCCTCATGTGGGAGGCCACTCACTATTCGACCAGCCAGTTTGAGGCCTGAGAGTGTGAAGTTGATGAATGTGAGGCCAAAAAATATGAGGTCAGCCTGTGTGAGGCCAGCGAGTTTGAAGCCAGAGAGTGCTGGGTCAGCCAGTGTGTGGTCAGCCATTGTTAAGTCAGCCAGTTTGCGACCTGCCAGTTTGAGGCCGGTGAGTGTGAAGCCAACAAGTGTGAGGGCCAGTTCAGTGTGAGGTCAGTGAGTGCCGGGTTGGCCTGGTGTGAGGTCAGGGATTGTAAGGTCAGCCAGGGTGGGATCAATAGGAAGTGAATTTCATCTTTGGAATATCTCTTCCGCTATGGGAGGGTTTCAATAGGAGAAGGATCACACAAGCCTATTATCCTTTTTGTTTGTTTGTTTTCCTTGGTGAAATAATGTGTACACTTAATAACCGTGTAATTATGGACTTTATAAACACTGAGGAGTAGGGTAGGATCCAGGGGTAGATGCTTCCTACTGGCTCAGTTCAAGATGTTAGTGATGCTCTATTTGAATAGGGAAGGACTCCAGGTATTTTTCCTATGTGATTCATTGTTAAGGTCCTCTCAGTAGGGTGACATGGTTACATGTTCCAGAGCAAGTAGAATAGGGGTGGGGTGGGAGTTGGCCCTACTCCTACCAGTCTCAATTCTGGGTTTGAAGCCCATGATCTATTAAATGACCTTAATAAAGTTGGTTGTGAAAGGATTGAAAATTTAGAGCCATTCTGCTTTCTGTCAGATAACTGATTGTGTTTCACATTGAAACTTTGAGATGGTCAGTAGAAAGCAATATCACAGCATAGGCACTTGCTGTACAGCTGATGCAGGGAACAGGAAGAGAAGTGAGACTTTCTCTCTGAAAGAGTCTATACCATGAGTCCCATTACATGAGCTGCACACACAATCACACATGTGAGTAGACACACATGAAAGGAATTCAGGTATTAGATTGTTATCCCTTTTCAAAGGAAAGATTTTCACACCCTTAAATGTAAAACAGGCGAATCGTGTCATTTAATGCCATTGACTGTGACTTACAGGCATAAAAAGTCATTACCAAAGGAAAACAGAAATTACAACTCATTCTTTACGTTCTACAACTGTAAGTAACCTTGACAATGCTGGCTTGGCTCCTCCCTCTCCCTCTCCCTCTCCCTCTCCCTCTCCCTCTCCCTCTCCCTCTCCCTCTCCCTCTCCCTCTCCCTCTCCCTCTCCCTCTCCCTCTCCCTCTCCCTCTCCCTCTCCCTCTCCCTCTCCCTCCCCCTCCCCCTCTCCCTCTCCCTCCCCCTCCCCCTCCCCCTCTCCCTCCCCCTCCCCCTCCCCCTCTCCCTCCCCCTCCCCCTCCCTCCCTCTCTCTCTCTCTCTGCGTGTGTGTGTGTGATATAAGTATTGATGTGCCGTGTGTGTGTGTGTATGTGTGTGTGTGTGTGTGTGTGTGTGTGTGCGTGTGTGTGTATTAGAAGAAATTCTGGAGGGTCAATTCTCAGGCCAGTACTCTTCTTCTATCATGTTGGTTCCAGGGATCGAACTCAGCTCCTCGGAATTCACAGCAGGTACAACACATACCTGATGAGCTATCTCCGTAGTGCAAGAAAACTTTTGATTGCTCAAATATTATCACCACTTATGAAATGACTTATCTGTTGATATCCTCTCGATTCACTCCTTAGCTTTATTTGGAAATAATAGAGGAAAGGAAGGCTGTAAGCATGGATACCACCACTAAGTTAGAGAGATGGCTCCGTGGCTAAGAGCACTAGCTTCTCTTCTAGAGGATTTGGGTGTGATTCCCAGTGCCCACTTGGCAGCTCACAACTGATTCAAGTAAGAGCTCTGAAGAATTCCTAGAGAGTCTTACAAAAGAAAGTAATGCATATATTGGGAAAGAAGTGTCTTAGACAGTTGGTGTTAAAATATAATATAAAGTCACAACGATTAAGGCAGGTTTGTATCATTTCAGACAGGCATGTTTATCTCCACAAATGTAGTGTGTGATGGGAGGCAGCAGGAATGAGGACATCGTCATGGTGATGACTTTGGGACGCAGTCCAGCCACCTGGAAAGGTAAAAGTGTCACCGTCTTCCCGTCTCACACCACATCCATGCATGAACGATCCAGTACATAAATATTTTAAACGGAAAAACTAAAATGATAAGAATGTAAGTGTGAGTATGTTTATATTCTGGAGACAGGGATGTTTAAAAATATACACAAAGCACAATATAGGGGCAAATGCAAGGTTAACATACTTATCTACATGAGTTGTATAAGATAGCTTGTTTGCAGCTAAAGAAGCAGAGTAAAAAGCAAGTAGCAGGCAGATGAAATTATCCAGAGCTTATGTGAGAACAAGTGCCTCCTGGCACAGAAAAGAGCTCTGACAAACTGTGAGATGGGAGTCAAGGTGACAGCAGAAAAACAATTGAGTGTGATGAGCAGGCAACTTGGAGGAGAAAAATTCAAGTGACTTCAAGAAAACAATCTCAGACTAACACATAAGACAATGGTTTAAAATAGGGTTTTTTTTTAAAAGGGTCAGACAGTCTTGGGTTTTGGTTTGACAATTTCAAACATGGTTTGCTTCTGTTTATGCATCTTTTCCTCTTCTCCCTGACTACCCTGCACCTCCTGAACCCATCCACTAACATACCCATCTGTAGTTTCATGAGCCATATCTACCACCCCACACTTAAACAGTCCATACACACACACACACACACACACACACACACACACACACACACACTAAAAATTAGTCTTCCAGGGCAGCCGTTAAGAGCACTGACAGATCTTCTAAAGGTCCCGACTTCAATTCCCAGCAACAGCAACCACATGGTGGCTTACAACCACCTGTAATGGGATCTGATGCCCTTTTCTGGTGTGTCTGAAGACAGCGACAGTGTATTCATGCAGGAAGAACTTGGACAAGCAGGCCCAGCAACGATGTTGGTGCATGTACCGCCAATACCTCCTCACTGAGCCTAGAATCAGCCGGCTCAGTTAGAAACCCCTGATGCTGGATCATGTGATGGAGTGAGCCAATGAACAAGAGACAGCGCAACATATGGCTACTTGAGAGCCAATGAGATACTGGGAGGGGGTTATAAATGTTTGCCCAGTTCCAGCAACAACAACAAAAAAAAGGAGTCTGCTTTTGTCACTTGCTTGACTCCTTGAGTTTTGTCATTGACTCTTACCGCCTGTCCCAAGGGTCTTGGTCGGGGTGGCAAGCAACATACTCATATAAATTTTTTTTAATTAGGCCCCCATAAAAGAGAACATGAAGCCTTTCTATGACAACTATGACAAAGACATTGTAAATTATTATCTGAACATTCTTTCTTACTTGTAAAATTTGTAGCTATCCATGGATTTTAACAATGTGCTAGGCTGGCAAGACAACAGAAATGACATGACACATGATTTTTCTACTAACATGGTGCATGTTACAAGCCCGTTGTGAGTTTGTCAGTGTCTATCAAAATTCCATGTCTTTACTTTTCTATGTGGAATCTTGCATGTATTACTGTATTTCAAAATGCTGCAGCAAAAATACCTAGAAAAATATTAATTTCAATGTTATTTGCATTGCAAAACATTCAAAATAATCTCTGTGTCTTTTAAGGCCATGCCCTTACAAGGGAAAACTAAGAGCCATAAAGAAAAAGGAGGCACATCTGTAAATAAACAGGGATATCACCCTTATACTGGGGCCTATAAACAAAGGAGTTGTCTGTTCACGGGATACTATAGAGTTCTTGAAAATTACTCTCCTGAATTTGCCAGCTGACAGGGGAATGAGACAGAAAGGGAGAATATTGAGAGTGTAGCATGCAGGTCCATAGCATACTGGACTTAAACATACTGGCAGGAACTGGCAGGAACTGGCAGGAACACCCTCCCCTTGCCCTGGCATCAGACTCACCAAGGTCTTGATCCAAGTTGATGAAGTCAATCTGAACTGATTTTTTCATTCTTACCCCTTCACAGTTTGATTCCCTGCCATGACACTTGCAGAGAACCTTCAGGAGATGACTATAGATGCACTTATGAGTACTGATGACTATACATTAGTACTGATGACTGTTCACCTAATAAGGTGTTATAGTGAAGTAGTGGCAAGATTGGTTCCGTAGATAAAGGAGTTTGCTAGTAAGCATGATGACCACAATTTCAATATCTTATACACACCTGATGAAGGAGAGAACTGACTCCTACAGATTGTCCACTGAGCTCTACTCACATGCCACAGACTTGAAATCACTTGAAACAAATGATCATCATCTGTGACGTATTGGGAATACAGACTTTCCTATCCATAAACCATTGACCAAATTTTGACACAAATGCTATTTAAAAAATAAAAGTTAAAGAGAAAACATTGATAATGAAGTTGGAGAGTCTTAAAAAATGTTATTTGTATGTATCTCAACTTAGAAGTCAAGTTAAAAACCTTTTGAAATAAGCAAATATCAATATGGAGCACTCCTCTGGTAAATATAATATACTGTAGCCATATACAAAATGTATGCCTCGACTTGGAAATGTGGGATAAAGAATAGTAGGATAGAATGTCCTCACAACTGAGAAAAGTTTTAAAAATACTTCAGTAGACACGAATAACACAAAGAAGTTCTAATAAAAATAGGAGACCAAAATCAAAGAATCAAACAAATGAACAAAACCCAGATTCAGACTTAGCGTCCAAAGAAAAAGAAAGGCGCCATGGAGTAATTCCCTGATCTCTGGTCCCAAAGAGTCCAGAAACAAAGATGGATAAATGTAATATATAACATGATCTTGCTACTCACTGGTAGCTTTCAGGAGGGTTTTTGCTTGAGATGCACATTCTGAGTGTGGTGAGCAATTCAGAGCAATCCAGTGCACCTATGGGAGCTCTCTCACATACACAACAACTACAAGCAGGTATTGGCTCCCAGTGCTCAGAAGCTGAGCTCTCTCTCGCATACAGCTTATCCCTCTCTAGCTGGGATGTTTCCACGGGGAAAAATAACACAGAGAAGATGAAGGAAGCCTGTTGGACTCTAAATACCAAAAGTGTAATTAACTTAAAGGCAAATTGGTAAGTCCACTGTATTTGGATCTTTGCTTTCCTTTCACTGTGAAAATGAAGCAATGGGTTCTATGATCAACAGTCATATCATTTCTGTAGCTTTGCAAGGACCAAGCTTAGCCCTTTCAGTTGACTTACAAGTGAGGTGGGTGAGGTAGCTGGAGTGACAGCTCAGGGGTTAAGGCATGCACTGATCTTTCAGAGGATCAGAGTTCACCACTCACGTCAAGTGTCTGACAAACTGTCCAGCTCCAAGGGTTCACCACTCTCTTCTGGCCTCCACACGTTGCACAAACCAACTTCTCACATGCATGTGCTAGTGCACACACACACACACACACACACACAGTTTACATAATCTAAGAGGGCTGGAGAAATGGCTCAGCTGTTCAATACACTTGATGCTTTTGCAGAAAAATTCCACCCAAGTTCAATTCTTAGATCCATATCAGGACGCTCACAACTGCCCATAACTCCAGCTCTGGGGGCATGCAATACATCTTGTCTCTGTGTGATGTGCCTATACCCAAAACTAAAAATAATGAACTAAATATTAAACAAATCAAAATAAAACATGTCAAAAATATTTTTGAGAATAAGAAAGAGAGAAGACACAGGTAATATCAGCCAAAAGGACTTATCCCCATCCTTCAAGGATAACTTCTCTCACAGAAAACTCTACTCTTAGGCATTTATCTAGAAATCCTCTGAACTATAAGGTCCATATGACCCATGGTCCTCTGCAGGAGTATTACCTAGAGCCTTTACAGGGCAAAGTCAGCCTACTCATGCATGCTGAAATGATCTTTAATCAGGATAATAGTTTAGGAAAACATGAGTTCCCAACTGTCTCTCTGTGTGTTTCCTAACAAGTATGCTTTCACCTTGCTTCATATGTTACTACCAGTGTGGCTACCTGGGGCCCATTTCCTTCACAAACATTCTTTTACATATATTATTTTAATCTTTAAAGCAAAATTTGAAGTTGTCATTTTGTAAGGGAGTCTATATAAAATCCAATGTCTATTCAAGGAGAAAATATTAAGAACCTGGAGATCAACAGGGATCTTTATCTTTTGAGCTGTGGCAAAGTCTCCTATCTGGCATTAGCATCATACTCCAGTGTAAGAGATTAAAGATAGCCTTTCTTTTACAAATGAAAAACATGATTCTTTTCTCCTTTGTATCCCAGATTTACTGAAGGCATGAGACAGGGCTGCAAAGTAAAATAAGGGAAGAGGATTGTCTATGGATAAAATTCCACACTACAAAAATAAGGAAATGGCCATCCATGCCTCTATGGTAGGTTCAATCTAAGATTCAGTAATATCCCTGTCTACCATTTACGTCGAAAGAATAAAGAACTTCTAAGGATGCCAGTGTTTCAAGTATTAAAATCTCTGATGTTAAAAACATGACAAAAGGATCATTCGGGATCATTTGGGAGAGTCTCTCTAATTCTGAAAATCCTTGCCCTACTGTGGTGCAAGGGATATGAAGATGGAAGCAAGGTCCAGGCACTAGACAAGACAGGCATGTGAGCAGCATACAAAAGCTGGAGAGGTAAGAAAATGGATCCTGTCCCAGAGCCCCAACAAAGGATTGAAGGCCGTTTTAGCCTTTCCAGGATGGGTTGGAAGGTTGATCTATGGAGCTTTAACATACTGAATGCTATCATGAGCCACCAACTAATAACACCAGCAAGAAAAAACTAAGATCAGTAGCAACAGAGAAGAAACTTTCTCTTTTTATTCTTTTTTTCTTTTTTTTTAAAGAGAAGAAACTTTCAAAACAGTTGAACTTATAGCAACAGTGAAATATGAAACAAGGGATAAGCTTAACAAAATATGTTCAGTATCTGTAACGGATGGAATAGTGTACCATTGCTGGCAGTGTGGGGAGGGGACCCAAATAAATAGAAACAAAATTTCTGGCTTGAAACATGGTAATTTTAACAGCAATCGCACTTCCATTGGCTGTAACCAAAAGTCTAAGATACGCAGGAATAAACTTAACGAAAATATACAAGGTGTTTACAGTAAAAGCTGAAAGCACTTCTGTAGGAGAATGAAGGAAATCAAAAGAGAGAAACCACATTGTTCGTGAATTGAAAGACTGCTGCTGTTGCATTAGCTAAACTCCCTCACATGTTTTATAAGTTCATACGATCCAATAAGAATCCACACAGACTGTTTTCATTGTAGAAATTGACAAGGTGATTATAAAATTCATATAGAAGGCAGAGGTTTCCAAATAGCTAAAGTGATTTAAATAGAACAGAACTGTAGCTGGGAAGTTGGCTCGGTTAGTAAAGTAATTGGGCTTGAGTCTCATCCTAGAACCCTCATAAAAATTGTTGGCCATAGTGGTACAAGTTTGTAATTTTAGTCATTGAGAGATGGAAACAAGACAGGTCTCTAGGGCTTGCTGGTGAGTTTCAGGCCAATGAGAAAGCTTGCTCCAAAAAAGAATGTGGATATCATCTGAGAAACTACAAGTAAAGATGACATCATCTCCACAAAGCATGCACATGCATCCACGTGCACACACACGTGCACACACATGCATGTTCATACAACTGCATGAACACATGGACCTACATACACCACATACCCACGCATATTCATATAGCAAAGCGGATTACGAACATCGCTTGATTGCACATAGACACACACGAGCGCATGCACACATGCACACAGGCTCCTCGGAAGCCATGTAGCCTAGGAAGCACTGCATTGTAAACCAATGAATGCCAAGGACTGCCTACAAGCCAGCAGAGGTGGGCTACGTCACAAGAAATATGCAAATGGAAAATAAGCAATGGAAGAGAAACATTAAAAATGTTCATTAAGAAAATGTAAATTAAAACCATCCTGTATTCATCAATCAACAATTTAAAAAAAAATAGAACTGTTATCAAAGACAGAGCTCTAGTAGAATCCTCACCCATGGCTAGAATGCCAAATTTTATAACCATTCAGAGAAACTTTGTGATGGTATTTGTAAAACTAAGGCTGAGCCATCCAAATAACGAAACTATATACTCAGTCAACATGCAGGGATTTTAAGCACGACGGTATGTGAGAGAGCCAAGCATAAAGCCAGGGGTGCTCTATCATTTCTCTGACATGGATCAGTCAGAACCAGTGTGTGGGAGCAGCCTACTATCCCAGGAGGACTTCCATTCCTCCCCAACCCCAACCTCTTGGCATTAGTGTGCATATGCATGCTTTTGTGGAGACCAAGGCAGCATAAGTTGTTGTAGAGACCTGTCTGTTCCCATCTCCCAATGACTAAAATTACAAACATGTACCGCCATGGCCAACAATTTTTATAAGGGCTCTAGGATGAGACTCAAGCCCATGTACTTTACTAACTGACTCATCAGACCTGTGGCTCCTGAACCATCCAGACAGGAGTCTAGCATGGCTGTCTGCCCTCTGAGAGGCTCCACCTAACTGCCGATTCAGACAAATACAGACAAACAGTGGTTGGAACTTGGGAAAGAATAGGAGGAAGGACTGTGGTCCTGAAGGGGATAGGAACTTCACTGGAAGACCAGCAGCGTCAACTAACCTGAACCCTTGGGTCTCTCAAAGACTGGACTACCAACCAAAGAACGTACATTGCCTGGACCTAGCGCCCTTGCACATAGGTAGCAAAATGAGCGGCTTGGTCTTTATGTGGATCCTGAGCAATTGGAGCAGGGACTATCCCAAAAGCTGTTGCCTATATGTGGGATATGTTCTTCTACCTGGACTGCCTTGTCTGGCCTCAGTGGGAGAGGTAACACCTAGCCTTGATGGGGACAGTGAGTGGGATGTAAAGTGAATAATAAAAGTAATAATAAATAAAAAGTAACATGATAAAAAAAGAACCAGTGGGTGAGAACTGTGATATAGGCAACATAGCTCCATATGTTTATCAAAGTGTATCAAAAGACACAAAGCTAGCAAATGCTGCAGTCAATAAGATGCACTTCAAAATTAATGCCCTAGGGCTGGGCATGGTGGTACACACCCTTAATCTCAGTGGTCTGATTGAAGCAGTTGGATCTCTGAGAATTTTAGACCAGCCTGGTCTACATAGTTTCAGGTCAGGCAGTTTTACATAAACTTGGTCTCAAATATGATGGCTATAAAAAGCCTAGTCTTATTTTTATTTTACATATCCACCTAAGATTTCAGGTTCATGGGCATAGTAGAATGTCCTGCTATAGTAAAATTTGATGCCAATACATCAATGTCATTACTCATTTCTTGACTACAGAGTTGAAGGGCATCTTCATTTGTAGTGTTTTCATTCTTCTTGTATTATTAGATACTGTTTGGAGGAAAAATAAGGAAAAAGCTGTGTATACTTTTACAACTGCTAGAATATGCCTTTAAAATCTGTGTTTTGAATCCCCAGATGGTGGGACACTTAGGGAGGGACAGGTTTACAACATAATTGTGTGAAAATGGGATATAGGCACATCAAGGTTTTTACAGCATTGCGTCATGTCCCTATGAAGTTATATGTGACAACTTAAATACTGGCTTGAGTGGCACATTAATTAATTTATTAATTAATAATTGCACATTAATAAGCTGTCTATACTCTAGTAACTTCACATGTTGGTATAAAGCTTGCATTTCTTCATTGGTTCTTCCAGCCACTCCATCAGCTTAATGCTTGAAGAGAGTTCAGGATCTCAAACATGTCCTTTTAGTCGCTTGCATTATTTTTGTCCCCAAGTCTGATGAAAACAATATTATATTTGGGCGGCGGGGTGGGGGTGGGTGGCTTCTCTTGCTTCCAAAACTGACATTTGAAAGTAAAGGTGGTTTAATTTTATGTTTTCAAGTACTAGATTTTTTGTTTAATTTTATGTTTTCAAGTACTAGATTTTTTGTTGACAGGACAGGACACCAATGCTAAGCCCATGAACAATTATCTTGTGTGGTTTTAGACCCTGTAATACCAGTATAGAGATCGAGTGTATATAACACGTGGTCTGCCAGCCTGGTATGTCTCCCCCTATTGACTTCAAAGACTGACCAAGTTGAAATTGCGATTCTAAGAAGTAGGAAGCTGGCAGGTCTTTACTTAGTCATAGGAAAAAATGTGCCTAGTATTGGTGTTACTAGATGTCCCAGGGTGGGGTGGAGCCCAAGGGGGGGGGTCCCCTTCTATAAGGAGAAGGGGTGGGCAAGTGGGGGAAGGGATTTGTAAATGTGGGACTGGGAGGAGAGTTCACTCAGAATACTGTGGTGTGTTCATTAATCTAGACACCCATCATATACAGGGAAACTGTGTTGGTTTTTTGTTTGTGTAGTTTTCTTTTTTAAAAGAAAGGCAATTGTCAGTGATATAAAAATCTACAAAGCAAGCATGACAAGAATTCTCTGGCTATGCAAGAAGACAGATGCTATACTGAAAAACAGGAGCATCAAGTTAAGACGGCGTCTTCGGGGCTAGCTGTACATATAAAGCTTTCAGCAGGGAAGTGTTCCACTTTATTGACAACGTGATGCCCAGTCCAATGAAACAATCATCATCAGGAGGTGGCTCCTCTCCTAGGACATTTGCAAGGTAGCCACTGTAAAATTGTACAGATCAGAGCTGGGAAAAGGGCATGGTTGTCTAATTTAGTTGTCAAATAAGGAAATGGCTTTCAGAGAAATGTGAAAGCAGCCAGCCAAGATGGGTTTTCTTTCTCTCTCTCTCTCTCTCTCTCTCTCTCTCTCTCTCTCTCTCTCTCTCTCTCTCTCTCTCTCTCTCTTTCTTTCTTTCTTTCCTCCCCCTCTCTCTTTCTTTCTTTTATTTTGTTTTGAGGGGGCCAGTATATTTTTACCAAAGCAAATAACAGAAGTAAAGCATAGATGCTAAATTTACATTTTAAATTTTTATTTTTATTACTTAATTCTATTATTTTTAGATGTTTCTTTTACTTTTTGAGATGATCTTCATTTTTGTTAATGCAGACATCGTATATCAATGCATGCAAGTACAGGGAGAGGCCTGGAGACCATATCGGATTCCCCTAGAGCTGGAATTTAGAGTCTTTGTGAACTACCCAGCATGGGTGCTGGGAACTCAACGCCTGTCCTCTGAAAGCAGCACTCTTGACTGCTGAACTCTTTCCAGTTCCTAATTTTGTTTTTAAATACCCAAGTTCTGTTATGAATAAAAGGTCTCCAACACTGATATCCAGGGACATCTACATATCAAAGCAAATCCAGGGAGAAGTGATATTATTCAAATTAGAAAGCTGTGTGATGAGGTCTCCATTCATCCCAACAGCAGTGACCTATAACACCTATAGCAAAGAAGTCAAATTAAGTCTTGCTTTCCGACACTGTGAACGTCTCCAACTTATTTTACTTATTTCCACCCTGGTGCTGTCACTCTGAATGAGTGACAGCAGTTGTTCAAGGACCTACTGCTAGTAAAGGGCAAATACCTGCTAAGTCCATAACTGCTCCAATTTAATGTCTTGGAATTCTTAGCCCAGATCTATGTGTATTTCTATTTTTAGTTTTTAAAATCCTATAGTTGAGATGGAAGAAAGCAGCAAACTACTCATATTGCCTAATAGCTGACCCTTAAAAATTAGATTTACTAATTTTTTTAAACATCATTTTTTTTCACATGACTTTTTCCTTATAGGATAAAGAAATGAGTAGTTATCTCTGCTTCTGTCTTAATCTCATAGCAAGTGCTTTACTCTCACCAAGTGAGCTTCACAGCCATGTCTATTGTACCAGGCCCCAAGGTTGCTATTTTCAAGTAATAACTGCCACAACCCGGTTTCAAGTGACATACATTTTCTAAGAGTTGGGGTCATATTCAGAAGAGCAGCCAGATCTCATGTGGGTATGTGGTAGGGGAGCAGGCTTTGAGATTAAAAGAGATGAATGCAAAAACTAATGTGTTTGATGAAAAGGTGATCTGATTGGTCAATTTGGGAAATAGCTACCTTCCCCCCACCCTACCCTCAATCAGCAGTTAAATTAGATGTTCTCTGCAATTACTTAATCAATTTCTCAGCTGTCAACTGTACAGTAGCTACAACCTATTGGCCATTTTGTTACATTGACAGGCGTTATTCACATCATATATCATGAGCTTGTTTCCCAGCCTGGAATTTGAGGAATTGGTGTGGGGGGTTGATATCATGTATTTGTATTACAAAAAAAAAAAAAAAAAAAACCCAACAATTTAATAACTTTCATGTCCTAGTTAAATCAAATGGAAAAGAAAGTAATGTCTTTCCTAATAACTTATTCTAATTCATGGTTAATTAATGAATACACATTATATTTACCTTGCAACAAATGGTGTGTGTGTGTGGGGGGGGGGTGTCTCAGTTTTCCCGGGAAATGTGGTCTTTTTCATTGTTGTAGTAGTTGTTGCCTTAGAGTAATCTAACAATTATCATTGACTTTCTCAGTTACATTTTCAGACAGTGAAGGAATATGATCATTGAAAAATCCCTTCCCAAACCAAAACAGGATGGAAGAGTCTGATTCCCCCCTTGTTTTCAGGACTAAAGAACTTTAGTCTTAGGGATCTCTTGTTCTGAGGGAATTTCTACATAGCATTCTGCTCTTTATCCAAGTGGATTTTTTTATTCATAGAAAAATTTTCCTAGGACATTTATCTGTTTTAGAAAAGGGGTTTCACATGGGCAACATCATAAAGCTAGCTGTTGAGCGATCACAGAGACAGTAGGCATTTCAAGGGCTTACTGTTTAAACCCCAGTAGAAAAATAATAGCATTTACACCTACTTGTAGCTTGTTCTTTAAAATCACCAAGAATGGTGTAGTTGGTAACAACGTGACAATCTCTCTTATACTCCAAATGTTCTTGCCAATTTTCATGAATCTCTGTATGCAAATTTATTATCCAAATAGATCTTAGCAGAGACCTGAAATCTCATTTTCCAACAAACCCTCATTGTCCCTGGACTATTTCGGACAAAGCTACTGCCTCTCTACAACCAGGTAACAACTTTCTTTTTCAAATTTCTCTTGGGTCTGCCCTCCCTATAAACCCGTGGTTCTCAACCTTCCTAATTCTGAAACTCTTTAATACAGTTCTTTATGCTGTGATGAGCCCCAACCATAAAATTATTTTTATTGCTATTTCACAACTAACTTTGAATCATAGAGTAAATATCTATGCTTTCCGATGGTCTTCAGCAACCCCTGTGAAAAGGTCACTTAACCCTAAAGGTACTGAGACCCATTGCTCTGAATGAATCCCAGGCAACATTTTTGCTTGTATGTACCATACTCTCATAAAGTCTAGACCTAGGAGACTTATGCTTCAGTTTATTCAAGTCAAAGTCGGCACATTTGGGTCAATGTGGGTACTGCTCACCGTGTAAATGTTATATGTCATTTGACTGCAATCTGATTGAATAGGTAAATACCCAGATGTGTGGGAGTTAAATCACCATTTGAGTTAAAAGCACAGTTAAGGGAGGGATGTAATCAAAGTGGGTGACCATTTTCTGAAGACGGCTTCCTTTGTAAATCAGAATATAATAAGAAAAATCACTCTCGCTCCATCCAGCAAGGAGCGTGGTTATGTTTCTTCAGAATTAATCTACTACTAATATCAAGTCCGTAAATGTTAGTTTCTGGGACGACCGTGGATGAGCATAATGTATGGAAATCTTATCAGAATCAGCAAGAATGTTTGTTATGAGTGACATTTGGGGCAGTATTCCAGATCTCCAAGAGCAAACTCTCAAAAATTATACTGAATGAATGTGAAATTTGAATAAGTACCTGTGCTATCTAGTTAATTCTTTAAATCATTTATAGCTTTTGTAAAGTACAGTTCTAACTGAGCATTTAAATTAGTAGATGTTATAAGCAGTTTTTCTACAAAGGCTTTGTCCTGAGATACTTTTAGGACTGTTTATGTTTTAGGAACCCGGAAAGGTTTACCACCTAGCACGTTGGAGCTTTAGTAAGCCTGGAATTGCAAATATCTTAAGTCAGAGCACAGCTTACCCCTAACTGTAACAAGCAGCATTTCCCCTACTAGTTTCTGGGAAAACAAGCTCCTAAGTCTTAACTAACTTTGCTACTGTTTTGAATCATAGAGTAAACATCTGTGCTTTCCGATGGTCTAGAATGTGGATGTAAGGACTTTTCAGTTCAAATGTCAACTAATGTGACATTTGTACCACGTGACTTGCTGTACCAATGGAGGATGAGGTATCCTGAGCTCCCTAAAGATCTCTGAGGATGACATGTAAAGAACATGCAAGAGGTGTGCTTTATATCATCTTGTCTTTTACATCATTCCTCTCCATTCCTTAATAATATCATTTAAAATATTTTATGTTTAAATTTCTGCTTGTATTCATTATTTCTCTCTCTCTCTTTCTCTCTCTCTCTCTCTCACACACACACACACACACACACTTACACACAGAGATAGAAAGAGAAAGAATGTGAAAGAGTATGTGTGCATGAGAGAAAGTGTGTGATTATGTGTGATAGAGGATGTATGTGTTTGAGAGAGGGGGGAGAGATAGCGGTAGAGAGACAAAGATAAATGGAGACAGAGACTTGTAGATACGTATATATTCACTCCTTATAGTCCTACTAGTATTGAATAATATTATAAAATAGAAAACTATATTACATTTTTGTTTAGATACTATGCAAATAAGTCCAACTGAATAGATCTCTCACCAAAGAGCAAAAACAAAAACCAACAATAGACAATACCAGATCTCATTTGATAGTCTGAAAATAGAATAAATGTAATTCTTAAAAGCAGCCAAGTATGATGGAGAACACCTTCCACCCGAGCACCTGGGAGGCCGAGACAGGAGCATCTGTGTGAGTTCGAGGCCAGCCTGGTCTACACTGAGAGCTCCAGGACATCCAGGGTTACATAGAGAGACCCTGTCTCAAAACAACAAAAACAAACGAACCAGCAAAACTCAGAATAAGCTTCTTGAGTCTGCTGATTCACAGCTGTTCCATGGTTTTAATGTGCACAGTACAAGCATATCTAGTGGAAAGTGATGAACTGGGCCAAGTACAATTGGGACCCCTTAAAATTCCAAAATGAACCTTAGAGAGATAGAGGCGCTTCCCTGCCTAAGTGATATACTATACATGCCCTATAGGCCATTATTTGTGTCTTAGTTTCCTGTTTTTCTCTCTAAACAAGAAAATGGAAAGCAGGTAGTGGCTTCCCCGAAGCTTCTTATTTTGCCTATTTGAGATTTTAGACAAATTTTTATTATACGAATGTTAAGTGATCAGTTTGTAGGCTCAGTCTTTTTTAGGAGGCCAGATCTCATAATATAGGTTTCCAAGGTCATTATCTGTGCATTAAAACAAAGGCAACAGAATGAGTCTGTGTTTTGCTAGTCATTCAGAGGAGATCTGCATGTTCCTCATTTGTTTGGAACAATGTGTTTCCAAAGATGTATATTTCTATGCAGAAAGCAACATTCCACAATTACCATTTATTTTTGCCTATTCAAGAAAAATACAACAGATGTATTTCTACCAACTCTAGGACTGTCACATGGGCAAAGAACAATTGTATAAACAGCTCAAATAAATGTTCAGGAGCTTAGACATACATAATCCCTCTCACATCCTTGTTGCTGTGTTATCACATTTAACCCTAAAGCTCTCTGTGCTTTACTCTTTCCTAGTCAGGTCTCTCAGCTGTAAATGGTAAGCATCAGAAACAGGATCATCTACAGAGAGCAGAGCACTTGCTCTTTAAATGTCACATAGCTGCCTTTATTATTCCAGCTGGCGTCTAGAAAGAAAGGTCCCTCTATTAATGAGACTAGCACTGCCAGGCCCATTATAATAGATTTAGGCAAATGAATAACAGGCTTGCCATTCCGTCTCTTGTTTGTCAAGTACTATTTCTGTCACTGATCTCATGGCTGCAGACATTTGAGTGGGGTAGCTATAAATGCGACATGCCTGAGGAAATGAATACTGCACAGAGAAACCCTGTTTACTACAGAGAAGTCAACACATTACCAAAGCATCTCCTCCCCAAATTCTTGTTCCCACTTGCCTTGACTCTAACATAACATATGATACAATAGCTCATGTGGTAACTTAGTGGACAATAATATTTCTTGTACTCTCAACATGAGAGGGATAATAAAATAAAAACTGAATAGTACAAGATCTGTCTAAAATATTCCCTAAATTATTTCTAGATTAGAGACCACCACTCTGGTTTTTGGTAAACCATAAAAGTCAAAAGGCAGCCTTAAAACTGTTCCCATCTATACTAAAAGCCTACAAGCAGGATTTTATAAGCCATGTTGTTCTAATTGCTTGTCATGTTTAGACACTAACTTTGGCTACTTAGGCAAGACACACTATGCCATCCATACTATCTCTCTCTCTTTTTAACCCCCCTCCCTCATCTACACACTCTTTGAGGCACATGTAGTTATTTAATATATGGGCATACTTATATCTTTAAAAGCTATCTATAATTGATCTCATAAGAACAGACCTAGCAGACCAATTTATAATTGGGGAGTGTACAATTCAAGGATTTTTTTGTAATATCATGCAAAGTTTAAGTTTTGCTAGTTCTGATTACTCTGTGTTACAATATTAGATAGCTAATTATTATGTAAATACTGATGAACATTTTGTCATCTAGCTGGCATTAAGAAAGAAATAAGCCCTACATGGCTCTTTAGTTCCTGCCTGGAACTCATGGAGATCCATCTGCCTCTCCCTTCTAAGTGCTGGGATTAAAGCATGTGTCACCAGGTCTGGAAGTTCTAAATATTTATGGACTTTCATAGTTATATCTCTGTCAACTTAACTGTAAGAAATACAATGGTTTCTCAACTATCTTCATTGTTCAGTAATTTAAGAACTAATGTAACTTGTAATTGAGTTTTTAAAAAAAGAGTGCATTTGATTCCATCACCTGAAATCATGGAAATGTCCAATTAGTTTGAAAAGAGAGTATGAGAATGCAGGAAGACAATTTAGTAATAAAAACACAGTAAGTCTTTGTGCATTAGATACTTTGCATTGTTGTGATGGTTCTGTTATTTTGAAATATTTGTTTTGTGCCTCTTTTTATTTTATTTTATTTTTTTTTGTGTGTGTGGGAGGATTGGGGGTGGGAGAGATACAGAAATACCAGTGTTTGTACATGGTTCAAAGCTGAGAACTAGCATCCACATTGCTGCAGAAGAGACTCTGCCCATGTTTATCTTTGCATATTTTCTTCTAAGAATCTTTAATGAACCTCTAAAATTGTTATAGTATACACAGATAATAATCAGTGAGGGTTTTTTTTTTCATTGCTTCTGGAAAAACTGCTTTGTGCTCCAGGTTTAATTAGCATACGATTATCCCTTGCTAATTTGAGGGGTTTAGTCTAGAATTAGCACACAGCTGCAGCAGAGAAGGCATGAGCATGATTCGCTGTTTTAGCTAGAGTCTGGTCAGAGGGGAAGGAGGAACCCAGGAGATGCAATGAACCATGTCCTACAAACAGCTCCCTAAATTTGTCACAGGTCACCTGTCATTTAACGATGAATCCTTCTGTAGGGAAGACACGGTTTCTAAACTTGGTTCATTTTGTAATATAATCAAATCTAGAATGACCCTCTTTTATAATCAAAGATTTAAAGCATTCATAAAACTAAGGATTTAGCACAAATTCCCTCACTAGCCATGAAAAATAAATACCAAAACACTACTATATTTTCTATGTCTTTTCTTTTTAAAAGTTTATTTAATTTTTCTTTTTTTCTTTTTTTTAAATTCATGGGTGCATGTGTCTCTGAGTCCCTTTGAAAGCCAGAAGAGGGTTGAACCTCCCTAGAGGTGAAATTACAGGCAGTAGGAAGCCACCCATGGCATCAGGAACCAAACTCAGGCCCTCTGTGCAGCTACTTCTCCAGCCTCACAATGAATTTTTCTAAAATCAATAAAGCTCAAAGAAGTAATTGGAGATATTTTTAAATCCTACACATGCTGCACCTATCCTCATTCTCTCTTTCCCCAGAAGTGGCCACAATGGCACAGATGGGAGAGGTACAGTGCATTTTCCATGTTGAAACCGTACAAAAATTACATATATTGATGTAAGTACACACACACACACACACACACACACACACACACACACACACACACACACACCATGTTGCTTTAACTTCGATTTTTCACTTCACATCCACATTACGTGGGATGAATTGTGCACTGTGCTATTCTCTAGACACAACTGAGTTTCTATATTTAACAGCTGCAGTGAGCATAACTTCTCTTCCTAGTGTCTATATCTGAGTTGGTGATCCTACATGCAGGAGTTCTTACATCAAAGTCGCACCACCCCAGGAACCCATGGATATGCAAGGATTCTTCTTTCTACTACAGTATGCTAGCTATACAGGTTGCTATAACAATGTGCCAGAGCCTGGAAGGCTTGACCAAGGTTATTTTCTCACCATGAAGAGTTTGGAATTTTGAGATCATAGTGCCTATAGGATTTACTTCTTCTAAGGTGTCTTTGTTTGCCTTGTGAATGATCAACCTCCATCTGTATCGTCACAACTTTTTCTGTCTGTTTCATGTGAATATCTTGGTCTCCTCTTCTTCTCCATTATAATGTTCAAAAGTCTACACTAAAGACATAATTTTGAATTAATTATATATCAAAGACCATATCTCCTATTATGTTCATATTCTAAAGAGTAGGAGTTAGAACTTCAACATCTGAACATGGAGTTAGAGACACTACTTGGTACTAAACAGGTTGATATTATCTAGAGAGACCAGGAGGCAAAGAATCTGAATAGTCAGGCTGAAAGGAAGCATGGTCTATGGCCCCAGAGTGAAACAAGATGCTCTATAACATAAACCAGGCAGGGTTTCTGTTCTGGGAGAACAATTCAAATCTCCAACATCTTATTGAAATGTTTTTGAAGTAAACATATCAGTTTGAATTATGAAAATGGAGCTTAAAATTCCCCAAGTCTTAGAAGCAATTGATGTGTTCTCAGACTTTGGAGATAACTGCTAATATCACGAACGGACTGTTGTCCATTGTTTCCATTTTCATTTATGTGATTGTAATGAAAGTGATGGTTACATATAATCTACATGTATGTGTACTTACATCAATATATGTAATGTTTGTAAGGTTTTTAACATAAGAAATATATTGTGCCTCTACATTATATAACATTTATTCTTTTATCCCATTGAGATTTATTCTTCCTCTTCTGTGCTGTGTCTCTGTATTGTTTCTGAGTTTTCCCCAGTACCTTCTCCCTGCATGTGACTTACTAGACTCTACAATTAGCATCATGCTAAAGAACAGAATTGTCTGTAATCAAATCCATCAATACTTTCATTTGTGTGATTGCTGTTACACCATATGTTACAAAGTCCTCTCTACCCAAGGGTTATAATAAAACATTCTGTCCTATTCCTTTCTAAGAGATACAAAGTTTTCCTTTCAAATGTAGGTCTTTATCTAAATTGTATTTTTGCTCATATGCGAGGTAGGGATTTATACATTTATTTCAGTCTGAATATCCAGTTGGCCTATCAACATTAGGTGAATATGTTGTCATTTCCTTACCTCTCTCAAATTACTTTCCCATTTTGACTCATTTTCTGCATTTCTTTGCCACGACCTGAAATATTATAACTGCATTGCTTTTTACTGTCTTGGTTTCTCCTAGGGAAATTATTCTTCTTATTGTTCTTTAAAATTGGCTTAGTTTTCTTTGCCCTTTACTCTTCCATCTGAGTGTTTTAATTAGTTGCTGAATTGGTGAAATAAAGAACTAGATTGGAGTTTCCTTGAAGTGTGTAAAATTTAGACATTAATTCAGAGAAAATCTTTATCTTTAAATATTGAGTCTTCCCATGATGAATTTGTTATATTTCACCAACTTGGGCTTTAGGAATAATGATTTTAGTTACATGACATTTTTAATATATCATCCATCTTTAATTAGAGGTTAATTATATTTATCTTAAATGTTTGATGCTCTTGTAAATTACGTCTTTGTTACATTATTAAATTCATTATTAATGGGTTAATTCTCAGTTGTTTTGTTTTTTTAAATGTTGGTCTTAAATTCTAGCAATTATAAAATTCTCATTTTAACTCTAATGATTTATATTTCAGACTTTACTTTTTTTTAACTGATGTGCATCAGTGCGTATATGTGTGTATGAGCATTCCTAGTGCATGGCAGTGTCTGCAGGAGCTCAAGAGATTATCGTTTCACCCTTTAATGCTGGAGACTATGAGGCAGTGGGTGCTGGGAACCAAATGGTTCACTGTTGAGCCATGATATCCAGAGCACATTAGATTTTATGTGTAGACTATCATATCATTCATAGATGATCATAAAGCTTCTCTCATAATTCCCTAATTTGTTTTAAAATACTTTTCTTTTTTTCTTTTATTGAATAGTAGATTTTACAATATATCTTGATTATGCGTCCTCTCCCTCTATACCTTCTAGTTTTTCTCCATTTCCCCTGCCTCTGGATACACCTCCTTTCTGTCTTTCACTAGAAAGCAAGCAGCCCTCTAAAGGATAAGAATAAAATATAAGATGAAACACAACCAAACATATTAAAACAGTACAACCAAAACAACCAAAACCAAAACCAAACCAAACCAAACCAAAATCAAACCAAAACAACAATAAAACAAAAGGAAAAAGACCCCAAGAAAAGACATAAGCTCAGAGACCTGCTGAATGGCCTCTATATTGGTAAGAGTGGAGTATTGAAGTCACTTTCTATCAGTGTGTGAGGCTCAATATGTGATTTAAGCCATAACACTGTCTCTTTTACGAACCTGGATGCACAGATGTTAAGAACTGGTATGTCCTCTTGGTCCATTTTTGCTTTGATCAGTATGTTGTGTCCTTACCTATCTCTTTGGATTAGTTTTGGTTTGAAATCTATTTTGCCAGATATTAAAATGGCTGTAAACCTTGAATGTAAGGTCTATTCGCTTAGAATATCTGGCCCATACATTTACCCCAGGATGCTGTCTATACTTGATGTTAATGTGTGTTCTTGGATGAGTTCTGTTTTCACACGTATTTTGTTAGTCTGTGTCTTTTTCTTGAGGGATTGAGACCATTGATGTTGAGAATTTTCAGTAAGCAATGTTTGTTGATTCCTGCTATTTTGTTGTTGTTGTTGTGATTGTGGTTGTTGGTGGTGGTGGTAGTGATGATAGTAGTGTGTGTGTGTGTTTACTAATTTTAGATTATTTATTCCTTGTATTTTCTTGAATGTGATCGCCTTCTCCAGGTTGAAGTTTTGCTTCTAGAACTTCCTATAGGGCTAGATTTGAAGATAAATAATGTTTAAATTTGGTTTTAGTACAGAAGGTTTTCTTTTCTCCATGTATTGTGATTGTAATTTTTGCTGAGTATAGTAGTCTAGGTCGTGTCTGTAGTCTCTTCGAGTTTCTTGACAACTTTCCAGACCATTCTGGATTTTAGAGTCTGTATTGAGAAGGCGAATGATATATTAATAGACCTTCCTTCATATGTGACTTGGTCTTTTTTCCTTGTGGCTTTTAATATGCTTTTTTTTGTTGTTCTGTATGTTTAATGTTTTGAGTATTATATGCCAAGGGGAATTTCCTTTCTTGCCCAGTGTATTTGGTGTTCTGCATGTTTCTTGTACCTTGGTAGGCATCTCCTTCCTACCTGAAATTGTAGGGAAGTATTCCTCCACAATTTTGCTGAAAATATCCTCCGTGTCTTTGACCTGGGTTTCTTTTCCTTCCTATATTTCTATTATTATCAGATTTGGTCCTTTCAAAGTGTCTTGGATTTTCTAGATGTTGCCTGGATTTTGTTTAGATTTCATATTTTATTTGACTAAAACATCTAGTTCTTCTATTTTGCCTTCGATGCCTGAGATTCTTTCTTCCATCTCTTATATTCTGTTGAGAAGGCTTGCCTCTGAAGTTCTTGTCTAAGTTCTTAAGTTTTTACTCATGGATTTCCCTCTTGGGTTTTCTGTATGAGTTCTATTTCCACTTTCATGCCATGAACTGTTTTATTCATTTGCTTCCACTGTTTGTTTTCATAGATTTCTTAAAGGATTTATTCTTTTCCTCCTTAAGGCTATTTTAAAGTCCTTAGTTTATGCTTCAACTATATTGTATTTCCCAGGGTAGAATTGCTAGGATCTAGAGATATCGTCCTGGTTGTCGTTGACTGTGCTTTTATGTTGGCGTCTAAGCATTTGGATTTGGATGATTGTAATTCTATGTGCTTATATCTGGTCATGTCTTTGTTCCCTGAAAGTTTTATTCCTTGCTTTCTGTTGCACTTTCTGGTTCCTAGGAGACTGCAGTGCCTCTATGTTTCTGGGATTCTGCCAGGTATGGCCCACGGGTTTTCTGGGCAGAATGTTTTTAGGTATTGGGAGCTGACAGTTATAAGAATGGAGTGGGAGATGGGAGTTGAGGGGGTCCACAAGAGAGAGGAAATCAGTGTGCTCCAGCAGGATCAGTTTAGTCCCCAGGGAATGTAGGCAGAGAGTGAAGACAAGCCATAGCAAGTAGTCTGCTGCGAAGCAGAGGATGAAACTGCAGTACTGGATTTGGAGGAAATGGGAGAACATGAAGATGTGAGGCTCACCTACCTGTTTTGATGGCCTACTTGCTCCTCTGGCAGGCTTGGCTGGTGGGTTCCTAGGAAAAGCCTGCTGGAGTTTGGAGCTGGGATCAAGGGATGTGTGGGAAGGAAGGTGGTAAGAGAAGGTATGCATAATGCACTGGTGATGGAGGCAGAGAGGCAGGGCTGCGACTGCAGCATATCCTTTGTTGCAGAGCTGGGGAGGAGACTTCATGGTGGTGTTGGGTGCTGGATTTGGAAGTGAGAAGGAAGCTGTAAAGATCTGTAATAAGCCTATCTGCTTCACTGGCCTGTGGCCTGCAGGGTTCCTGAAAATGTATTTTTTTCCCCACTATGGTGTTTTATGACAGTGTTCTAAAGTTTAACGTATTACTTGTGTCTGTGTGTGTGTGCGTGTGTGTGTGTGTGTGTGTGTTACTGAAATTAAACCCAGGTCCTTACATATTCCTAGAACTCTATTGCTGATCTGTATCCAGTCCTTTTTTATCTTTTGAGGCAAGGTCTTACTAGTTGATCCTCCTACATCCGCTTCCTAAGTCATTGATATCACAGGCTTGAACCTGTAGGCTCATATTAATATAATATTTGTTACTTATTTTTATTTTATTTATTTATTTTGTACTTTTTATCTTAATTGAAATAAAATTATATCATTTTCCTATCTCTCTGCTAGCTTCAACCCCTCCCACATGCTCCCTCTTTCCAAATTCATGGCTTCTTTTTCCTTAGTTATTATTGCTACACAAACACACACACACACACACACACACACACACACACACACACATGCGCGCGCACGCACACACACACATGTATATCTATCTATCTATCCCTCTATGTCTTCAGTGTTGCTTGCCATACATGTCAGGATTGACCACATGGTATTGGGTAGCCAATCAGGGGGCTCATCTGTGGAGAAGACTAATTCTCCTTCTCAGCAGTGGTTAACCACCTGTAGCTTTTTGTCTAGGAGTGAGGTTCCATAAAATTCCCCCCTTCCTTCTAGTCAATAAGAAATAAAGCAACAGACTTTCAAAGCATAAAATACAAAGAAGATCATGAAGCCACCTGAACAAGTCAGTGTCTGAAGTGTAACATCCTTGTCTGCAGTTGACAACCTTATGATCCTTTGTCCTGGTTGATATAAAAGTGCCAATGTCATAGTTCCCTGTTACCTTCCTCAGGGAGTCCCCTAGAATACTACATTGGGTAGGAGTCCTGCTATAGCACCTGGACTGTGTTAAGGTTGTGTTGGCTGCTAAGACTTGCATACTCAAAGATGCAATTTTCTGACTATAGATCCACAATTTCATTAGATACTAGTAATAGAACAATTTTATATACATAACACACACATACTATCTCAGAAATTGTACTTGGTATTATAGCCACTATTAACATTACTAGTAATTATGTGTATTTAATACTATGTGTTATGTTCCTGTGTGTGTGTGTGTGTTTGTGCGTGTGTGTTTACTTAATGAATTAATGTTTGCCTGCTACATGAGCCTGTATTTTGATCCTAAGTTTCATTTGATCTATCACTAGTGTTACCATACCTTATCTGATATTAGATATTATGAATCTAATAAATAGGATTTCTCACATGTAAGTAAGAAATGTATTTAAATTTTCAAGTGCTTTAAAAATCTGAAAATCATTTATTTAAGTAGTGATTTTATAATAAGACTGATTCAACCTGAGTTTCATAAAATGAACAAAATTGTTCATGTCAAACACATGGCAAGTGCAAAAGACATTGAGAGCTAGGAAAATGAAGGATTCATTGTAATAAAAACATCTCCTGTCTTCCATTGTCTCCATGAAAATACAGAAAATGTATTTCAGTTCCTCTGTGCAGAAAATATGGGAACTAACAAGATATAGACTTATCATTTTTATTTTTCTCCATCAAAACAATTTTAATGGGAAATAAGGCAAAGAGTAAAAGATAACAAGTCTCAAAACTCTTGAATCTTCCTGGGAGACTAGAGTCCCTGTGTCAAATTCAAGGATGGGGGCAAGGCATGATGGGATGAGTGTACAAGTCAGAGTCTACTTGTCATAAAAGAGAGTTTCAAGTGCCACTCTCACTGTGGAACACTTTGAATATGCTCTCATCACAGACACCGGGCAGCTCTGAGTTAGAGCTGTCCTTGTAGTGAAGATCTACTGGCAGGAGAGGGTACTAACCAAAACCTGCCAGTCTTCTTTTAGTATTCTGAATTCTGTCTTTAACTTACTATAAATGTATCATGCATAGATATTTTTAAAATAATTTTCTCTCAATAATCATACAATGAAGTTTTTCCAAATCTCTATTTCCATTGTCTTTCAATTTTCTCCATTTTCATTAAGGTTAAATTGTTTATTTGTGGGTCAAATAATGGTGAAATTTATTTTTAAAAGTATTGATTAAAAATTGGTTTCTTAACAAAACATTGGGAGAAATAAACCAAGAAGCACAAAAAATTATAAAATCATGTCAAATATAATTTATCCCATAGATAGATATTCCAATATTTTTTAAAAAATCAGTGAAGTCTTTTACCAAATTGCAAACTAAAATGAAAAATCACATGTCACCCAAGAAAAGCACAAAAGGCACTTGACTGAATATACATCCACTAATGATGCTTTTTTAAAGTTTCTTAGCAAAATGGGAAGGGAAGAAAACCTCTGTAACCAAATAAATATCATGAACTTTAAACATTTTTTTGCAATTAACATAATAAAAAGGTGAAAAAAATGAATGTTTTCCCTTTTTTAAAAAAGTGCTACAAACACACAAAAAGTATATATTTTCCACTTGTTCTCACTATAAGTCTTAGCCCGTGTGAGAAAATGTACCTTGCACAGCGAAGAGAATACGGCATAGTCTATATATACAAATGACTTGCTGCTGTTCATCAAAAAATCCTAGAGAATCTGTAACTAGTTACTGAACATTAGTGGGAATTTCAGCAAGATTATTTGGGTAACAAATCAATACATAAAAATTACACAATATGTACACTCTGATAAGTGCATATTAGCACAGAAACTTAGAATACCCAAGATATAAGATACAATTTGCAAAACACATGAAACTCAAGAAGAACGAAGACCAAAGTGTGGACACTTTGCCCCTTCTTAGAATTGGGAACAAAACACCCATGGAAGGAGTTACAGAGATAAAGTTTGGAGCTGTGACGAAAGAATGGACCATCTAAAGACTGCCATATCTGGGGATCCATCCCATAATCAGCTTCCAAATGCTGACACCATTGCATACACTAGCAAGATTTTGCTGAAAGGACCCAGATATAGCTGTCTCTTGTGAGACTATGCCGGAGCCATACAAACACAGGAGTGGATGTTCACAGTCAGCTATTGGATGGATCACGGGGCCCCCAATGGAGGAGCTAGAGAAAATAACCAAGGAGCTAAAGGGATCTGCAACCCTATAGGTGGAACAACATTATGAATTAACCAGTACCCCCCGGAGCTCATGTCTCTACCTGCATATATATCAGGAGATGGCCTAGTCGGCCATCAGTGGAAAGAGAGGCCTATTGGTCATGCAAACTTTATATGCCTCAGTACAGGGGAACGCCAGGGCCAAGAAGTGGGAGTGGGTGGGTGGGGGATTGGTTGGGGATTGGGTGGGGGAGCGTGTGGGGAACTTTTGGGATAGCATTGGAAATGTAACTGAAATAAATACCTAATAATAAAATAAAATTTAAAAAAGAGAGAAAAAATTGGAAAGAATATATCCTGTACATTAAAAAAAAGACAAAAAAATTAACTTTTCCAATACTTAGCAATATTAATTAGAAACAAGTTAGATAACCCAATGCTTTTTGCAATAGTGACATACTAAGAAAGAGTGCTTTCAAAACCACATTGTTAAATCCGTATTCTCAAGAACTGGGTGCTCAGAACCCTAAAATAATGTTCATAATTTGGGGGAGTCAACAGGTTAAGCAAATTTCATTCAAAATTTGTTCCACAGATTTGACACAATCCCAATTAAAGTGCCAAAGGCAGGAGTGTAAAGCTTTTCTCCCCTTACAGAGCTGATTATAAACATTCCATGAAAACAGGCAAGAAACTAGAGTAACCTACCAAACTGTAAGACAAATCCAGGCAGTGGAACTCAGAAGCAAAACTTACCATAAATCTGCAGTGTTTAAGACAGCAAGAAGAGCAAAGGGACAAATGTCTAGATAGATGTGCCCGACTAAACAGCCCAGAGAGAAGCCCAGTATGCACGAAATTGACTTTGAAAAGTTCCAAAGCAGTCTAATAAAGAAATTTATATTTCAAAAAAAAAATCAAAATCAACATATTTAAATAAGTGGACGCCAACCTTTTCTCCCCACGACGAGCGAAAATCAACTTGGTCAGTCACAGGCCTGAATCTAACACCTAAAACTAGATCATTCTGGAAAACAACAGAAGGATCTCACAAACTTTAGTTCCATGGACTAAAGGACATGATGCATGAAATGATTGACAGGGCTTCCCCAAAATGAACATGTCTGCTCTGCAGTACACTGGAGGAAGGCAAGCTATAAATAATGGTAAGACAGGTTGAAAACATACATACACCTGATAAAGGACTTGTACAGTGAATATCTAGAGAATTCTTACCCTCCAAACAGAAAAATGATAAGAAATTATTTTAAAACAAAATTCAAAAGGCAAATTAATAAAAAATATGTTATTATTAAAATGTTTAATCTTGGAGACGTTGAGGACTTTTAAGCGATTCCAGTTTACATTTAAAATGGCTATGCCTCTTTTACTTTGTTTTTAATTAAGAAGAAAAGAAACCTGGCCAACAAGTTTCACAGGAACATTATAAAACTTGAACACTTGTAGGTTGGTGCTATCAATACAAATGGTGCAGACACATTGATAGTTCATTTTCCATCACCATGAGCTAATGATGAGACTGAGAAACTATACAAAGAAGAGGCTTACTTAGCTTACATGCTGGGAGACTGAAAGTCCAAACAGGATGCAGTGTCAGCTCTGGTGTGCAGACTCCATTAACCACAGCACCTCATGAGGACAGTACCACCGTCATGGCAGGAGTATGTGCAAGATGACATCACATGATCAGTCAGAAATCCAATGGAGGAGGGCAGTAGCCAGGCTTCTCTTTTATGTCCACACTTGGATAAGAACTACTTCATGGTCACAGAAGAAAGAATTTTCTTAATCCCTTTTGAAGTGATAACTAGAAAACCTCAGGCTTTCTCACTAGGCTGCACTTCTTTTTATTTTTATTGAATATTTTATTTATTTACATTTCAAATGTTATCCCCTTTCCTAGTTTCCCCTCTGCAAACTCCCTATCCCATCTCCTGTCCCCTGCTTCTATGAGGGTACTCTCCCCCACTCCCACCTCCCTGTCCTGGCATTCCCCTACACTGGGGCATTGAGCCTTCACAGGACCAAAGGCCTCTCCTCCCATTGATGCCAGATACATATGCAGCTGGAGCCATGCAAACCCCTCCCTTCAGTTCCTTCAGTCCTTTCCCTAACTCCTCCATTGGGGTCCTCATAGTCCAGTGGTTGGCTGCCAGCATCTGCATCTGTATTTGTCATGCTCTGGCAGAGCTTCTCAGGAGACAGCTATATCAGGCTTCGGGCAGCACACACTTCTTGGCATTTGCAATTGTGTCTGGGGTTGGTGTCTGTATATGTGATGGATCCCAGGTGGGGCAGTCTCTGGAGAGTCTTTCTATCAGTCTCTGCTCCACACCTTGTTTCCATATGTCCATGTGTGATCTTTTTCTTAACAGCTTTCCAACTCCACGTAGAACCACAGAGTATCCAAGTATATGAGACTTTGGGACAAATATCACCCAGGACAAATAAAAATATGTGTTTATGCAAAGATCTATGGAGATATGGATAATATCAGGTGTAGGGTTTTTAAAGGTCCATCCTGGCAGTCACTTCAATATCCACTACCTGATGTAAGATAAACTGTGGTATATCTACACAATGAAACATTACTGTCATGAAGTAAAACAGGGATTCCCCTAAGCAAACACGGACATATTCAATGCACTAGTGCTGAATTAACACATCCTCAACGGTCAGTATACTGAGCTAGGGATGTAGCTCTGTGCTACAACACTTGCCTAGCAAGTGCTTGGACTCAATTCTCAGTGCATAGATAGATAGATAGATAGATAGATAGATAGATAGATAGATAGATAGATAGATAGATAGAAAGATAGAAAGATAGAAAGATAGAAAGATAGATAGATGATAGATAGATAGATAGATAGATAGATAGAAAGATAGATAGATGATAGATAGATAGATAGATAGATAGATAGATAGATAGATAGATAGATAGATAGAGTTCATATACTGCATGAATCCATCCTCAGAAATGACGAAATTTTAATGATAAAATTGAGTCCATGGTTACCATGGGCAAAGTATAGCATACTTGGGTTGATTCCAAAGGGATACGAAGGAATGCCTGAAGATAATCAAATGACTTTGGCTCACTGGAGGAATGCCTACTTAGTGTAAGGTGATGCCTTGTGCTCAGCTCCAGCAACAACAAAAATATTGTTGGCATCCTAGCAGTTACATGACTGTGCTTGTCAACGAATTTAGCTGAATGTGAAGTTTATCTCAATAAGCTTAACCAGAAAGTAAATCGCCCAATGAACTCTCAGTAAAGTGGGATCTTCATAGGTGATGCTTGCTGTCCACTGGTGGCACTAGCATGTGAAAGTAACTGCAGTCACTAAGAGGGGATCAAAGGGAGGACATGTTGTCAGCCCCAGAACGTGAGATCCAGATCCAAGCCTGGCTTTAGTATCCTAACACAGTGTATGTGGAATTGGGTCTCCTGACCCTTAGTAGTGCTTAGGCTCTCATCTTTATCTCTAGAGTTTTGAAAACTGCTCCCACAAAGCCATTCATCCTTGGTACTTCTCACGAGCCCTCCTCTGGGATTGGCAGCTCTCTCAAGAAACCACTTCCAGGTGCGACACAGCACATCTACCTGGCGGTTGTTGTCGTTTCTTGAATCTTTTTCCTATAGTAATTTCTAACTTGTTTTGTTGGCTATCGGGTGTCTCTGAACAAATAAGACACACATTTTAATAAAACTTGTCCATATTTTCTAATGCTTATCATTGTGAGAACATGTGGCAGGCAACTCAGCTGGTCTCATTTTCTAAAAGCATTAAAAACAAAAACAAAACAAAACAACAACAACAGCAACAAACCCCCCAAACCCACATCTTCATGTGTAATTAACAGGGAGGAAAAGAGAGCTGCCTAATGGCAAGAATAGGTGAAGTGGTTTTATTTAATTTTTCTGTTTTTCTTTTGTTTTGTTTCCTTTTGAAAAATCTGGTCTTATCCATTTACCTTTTTCTGCTGTCTTGACCATTTGTTAATCTACCACACACCCACAGGGAGTGTGAGAAATGTAACTACAGATGCTTGGCTGAGGAAGCAGGAGGCAGCACCTGCCTTTATCAGTAAGACCTACCATTCTGCACTGACATTTTACTTACAGTCAGTCAACTTAGGAGTCTGCTATTTATTTGATACCTTAATATGACAGTTCTTGTGTAGTATTTTTTCATGCCCTTCATGATAAATGTTAGAATTTTTATCCTATAATAAAGAGCTGGCTCTTAGGGCTTATCCTTTGTAAGATCTCATGACTTGGATTTCTCCTTGACTTGGAGAAATCACACTTAGATCCTGACATGATTCTCGGGGTTAGCAGTCTTTCTCCTTGTGGTCTGATTCACTACATTTGTGGATTGATTCTTGAATGGGAACCACCAAGACAAGCAGCTAACTGATGCATTCCTGGTGTGCTTGTAAAGAAACCATTTCTTTCCAGCTGCAGTCAACAGTCATAGGACGTGGGATGAAGGAGAAGACAGCATTGAGCCCCCACTCTTTCGAACAGCTGCATAGCTTCATTCGTATGCACAATTTTCTGAGCCAAGAGTAAAGAAAGATGAAAGAAGGGAAGGTTTTGAGAACCCAGAAACTTCCAAACTCCTCAATCCCTTTTTCCACTAAGTGGAAGCCGTTTCTACAGCTACAGCAATTGGACAAACAAGATACAGGGAATCCAGAAACAGAGCAATGGAATGTGAATCACATTGCAGAGAAAGTGACCTTGTGAGAGCTGTTGGGATGATAGGAGCATTTGATGTTCCTAGATGTTCAGACGTTCATGTATGTCGCAAGCAAGACGGTCTACACTGTGTCAGCCAGGTAAACTCTGGATGTTGTTTTCAAGGACAAAAAAATGCATCAGAGATGGAATTATATGGTGTTGTATATATAATTTTTCTTTTGTGTCGGTGCTTTATTCAGATTTCTAAGCCTAGAGAGTTAGTTTACACTCTTTTATTAAAAGTAAGAGGAAAGGGATCCCACAAGAAGAGCTTAGTTACTTGCCGCAGTCCAGGAAGGGTACGGATGTAGCCAATATTTAACTTTCTTGTTTTTTTGTAAAGCCATAATTATATCCTCCAGAATAATCACTGCAATTCATATGACATTCAGTGACTCTTGGCCCTTTGCAGCATAAAACATAATGGTTCTTTCTACTTCAACTTAAATAAGCCTCATCTATCCTGTATCTCCAGGAATCAAGGGGAGTCTGTTACAAGAGGAGACATGCCATTAAATTGATAAGTAAATAAATGGGAAAGACCTGTAATCTTTCCTAATTTATATATCACCTAAAGATTTCATAAAGCAAAACTTGTTTGTAAAACTTCCAGGCTCCCACTCAACTAAATGAAATAAAATTCACGCATTTGCTAGGTGGCATATATTATTTACATTTATCCATCAGAGACTACTTGTCTACATATGCGGAAAGCTTTCTCAAATAAAACAAACAAAACGGATGACCACCCCACCTCATTTGCAAGCCCACAGATGAATGCATTTGCAGAGCTCAGCCCTGGTATCTTGGCAGAGCCCACTGTGAACTGGGCAAGGGAGGAAGAAACAGTACTCTTGATGTTTAAAATGTTGCCTGTTTCCTTGGGAGGTTTCCAGGGATTGGTTTCTTCTTTGGATCTTGATTGGTTTCTTCTCTGTGAATTGGATACTTTGGTTTTTTGTGCTTCATACTAGTGGGCTGTGGTCAAATGGGCTAGTTTACCAAGGTCGGGGAGGCTGTTCCAGAACCAAGTTTTACTTCTTCACTGAGTCCGTGCTGTCTGAGCTGTTTCTCACACATGTTTCTTGACCGTGCTCTGAGAACTGCAGGCCAGGATTCATTTTTTCAGATCTTACTCATGGAGAAGTTTCTCTCCCCAGCTCTCCAGACGGAGGTCACCAGTACTCTTCACAGCGTGCCAGGAGCCAATTAGAGCATTTGTTCAGCCTGGAATGCCTCTTCTCTCAGAGCCTGCTCTTGCTGAATTTGCTAGGCAATTTTCACGTGATGTTGAAATCTGTTCTTGTTTGACTCCTACAGCTGGCTCTGATCAGCCTCCTCTAAAGAGGAAGTTTCAATTAGCACAGTTTCAAATGTGCTCTGGAGGTATATTTTATGGCTACCCGACTAATAGCACTCCTTGTCCCCAGTGGTGTGTGACTCCTTAGCAAACACAGCCATTCGTGTGACTCACAGAGTGACTTTATAGCAAGGCTAAGCTTTGTCAAAAGCCAAAAGAATGAGACAGCCAAATTGAATTAGTGGCTGAAACACATTAATTTATGCTAGATAAATGTTATTGTGGTCCCGTGGGCAAGTGCTCAGGTCACAGGCTTTATGAACTATTTGCAGCAAGAGGGCTTCCTGGCAGTAAATCAGCCAGGGCAGGACTTTTCAAAGGTCTTATAGCTACTTACTTTCTTCTGTTTCCTGAAATGGCCTCTGCCTACCCGCCCCCAACCTTTTCCATTAAGATGGCTCATCATTTTGTACCCATTTTGTGATGTTTAACATAGAACCAGTTGGATGAATGATGTGTGCAGGCTCTACCTGAATCCAGTGAAGATATGGCCATTCATTATGCCTGTGACCCTCACCACAAGCAGCTGCCTGTTCATCACTCCAGACTCCAGCTCTCTGTGGGTACAGAGCTCTGGCTGAGCCCCAGCTCACGGAGGCCTTGCAGCTGCCTGTAAATGGGAACTTTCATGTTTCTGACACAGAATACACAACCAAGTCCTGACAAGGCTGTTTCTCTTCTGGGAAGGAATTAGATCCACTTAAGGCTGGCTTATTTCTCAAGTAAGAAAAGTAGGACTAAGTGTTTTCTGGCTTCAAGTTTGTGTCAAGTGTGAAATGATGCCAAGAAAGAATTATGCATAAATGATAGCGTTTAAACTCGTTTTCATGTGTTTAGATGTATCTCTGCCAAAAATCCTGACAAGGCCTCTCCTTGGCATCTTTTCAGAGGGAGACCACTCACACACTGAACATTTTCTTAATAAAGAAATAATTGTAAATCACGGGTGTCTAGGCAGGTGATAACCAGTTTACCTCAAACATAGTCTTCTGTAAAACTCAAAGAAATCTGTCTGGGCAAAGGGTGATAAATTAGTCTCCCTGCTCTATAACCACCTCTATTCTCTGTGTGTCAGTCAAGGCCCTGGCGAATGGAGGCTTTGGCTAAGCGCAAAACCTTCACAGTTGGTTCTTGGCTTCCGTTCTGATTCTATCCTTTATTGGTTTGGAATCCGTGAGCTGACTAAGAACCTTTGCATCCTCCTGTAAGATGACAGAAACAAAGGTAATGGCTACTTCTGCACTGGCATTATTAACACAGAAGAACAGGCGATGCAAGCTATCAGCAAGGGGAATTGACCAAAGAGCTCTCAACGGGTAACAGCCTATGTTCATCACTGATATCGCTGTCTTATTAGCCTGATTCAAAAGGAGAAGACAGCCGGGCGCGGTGGCGCACGCCTGTAGTCCCAGCTACTCCGGAGGCTGAGACAGGAGGATCGCTCGAGTCCAGGAGTTCTGGGCTGTAGTGCGCTATGCGTGACTGCACTAAGTTCGGCATCAATATGGCGACCTCCCGGGAGCGGGGGACCACCAGGTTACCTAAGGAGAGGTGAACTGGCCCAGGTCAGAAATGGAGCAGGTCAAAACTCTCGTGCTAATCAGAAGAAAATCTGCGTTTATTTCCCAATTCTCCAGTGGCCAGAAGGAAGTGGAGAAGAACGGAGGAGGTAACTTCTTCCTGGCATGATCTATACTTGTCATCTTGGCCTAGTCAACATGCTCTAACTCATCAACCTTGACCTACAAAAGCCTGGTAGTTGTACTTCAGTCTCATGCTGATTTACTCTGGTTGATGACATGGCTCTGACAGTCACCTCGAAGAATGAGCAGGCAGCAGGAAGGCTAACACATGACTGGTGAAAGTCACATTTCTCACGAAGACTTCAGTATCATGATGGTGAAGTCTCCACTATGGACGTGTAGCCAGATGTGACATTTGGCCCAAATCAGCACAGATTCCCAAGATTTTCTAGATACCTTTTTCAGATTTTTTGAAAACACTACCATTTCCTTTCATTCTGGGAAAGAGGGTAAAGGGGAAAAAACACAATGTGACTCTAGGGCCTTCAGTGTTTTTATTAGTAAGTTCAAATTTATTATATTTCTATATCTGAGTTCAGAAATAATCAACCTGCTAGATGCTATGAGGTAATCACTTGGCTGCTAAGATAATTTTTGTGACATTTTAAAGAAAATTTTAATTTATGTGTATAGGTAAAAATTATTTTATCTGTCTACATTCATTTTAAATTGGAATTCCTTCAGACTTACCAGATCCCACGTCTTACCAAACTCTAAAATTGAATCCACAGTAGCATTTTAAAAATGGACCCACTGAATATTTTGTGCTTGTGATGTACAAGGCCTAATTCTCCATGGCTAGTTTCACCTTCTAAGTCATCAAGCAACATTTCTTGTGCTAGAAACCTTTACTGAGATACTAAAACTTGGTATACCTTATATTGGAAATAGTTGTTGAACTCATTACCTAGACTTCTTTTTTTTTCCCCTCCAATTTTTTATTAGGTATTTACTTCATTTACATTTCAAATGCTATCCCAAAAGTCCCCTATATCGCCCCCCACACACTCCCCTACCCTCCCACTCCCACTTCTTGGTCCTGGTGTTTCCCCTGTACTGGGGCATATCAAGTATGCAAGACCAATGGGCCTCTCTTTCTAATGATGGCCAACTAGGCCATCTTCTGCTAAAAATGCAGCTAGAGACATGAGCTCTGGGGGTACTGGTTAGTTCATATTGTTGTTTCACCTATAGGGTTGCAGACCCCTTAAGCTCCTTGGATACTTTCTCTATCACCTCCATTGGGGGCCCTGTGTTCCATCCAATAGCTGACTGTGAGCATCCACTTTTGTGTTTTCCAGGCACTGGCTTAGCCTCACAAGAGACAGCTTTATCAGGGTCCCTTCAGCAAAATCTTACTGGTATATGCAATAGTGTCTGGGATTGGTGGCTGATTATGGGATGGACCCCCGGGTGGGGCAGTGTCTGGATGGTCCATCCTTTCGTCTTCACTCCAAACTTTGTCTCTGTAACTCCTTCCATGGTTGTTTTGTTCCCAATTCTAAGAAGGGACGAATTGTCCACACTTTGCTCTTCCTTCTTCTTGAGTTTCATGTGTTTTGCAAGTTGTATCTTGGGTATTCTGAGCTAAAATCCACTTATCAGTGAGTGCATAGCATGTGAGTTCTTTTGTGACTGGGTTACCTCACTCAGGATGATATCCTCCAGATCCATCCATTTGCCTAGGAATTTCATAAATTCGTTGTTTTTAATAGCTGAGTAGTACTCCATTGTGTAAATGTACCACATTTTCTGTATCCATTCCTCTGTTGAGGGACATCTGGGTTCTTTCCAGCTTTTGGCTATTATAAATAAGGCTGCTATGAACATAGTGGAGCATGTATTCTTCTTACCATTTGGAGCATCTTCTGGTTATATGCCCAGGAGAGGTATTGCGGGATCCTCTGGTAGTACTATGTCCAATTTTCTGAGGAACCGCCAGACTGATTTCCAGAGTTTACCTAGACTTCTAAAGAGTGTGACAGTTTGACAGTTTTCAGAGGAATAGCTCCATGAGGATAGGGACACGGTGTCCTTCCTTCTTTCTCCCGACCATTCATTCCAGGCCCTAAAACAGTCTCCTGCCATCTGCTTCCCAGACATTCCCCAAATGTTTACCTGGTTAGTGAAAAGTTGAACAGTAAAGTAATTCCCCCAATGATTCTGACCTCCTTAATCTTGGTTTACATTTTTTTCTTTTGATAAAATAATCTTTTCTTCTGCTTCTTAACTTTGTTAAAATAAATAAATAAATAAATAAATAAATAAACAATTAAAACCACTTCTTCATGGATCAAATTCTGTGAGGGGAAAAAATGACCCCAGTTTCATTACAGTAGTTTTACGGTAAGTATACATGAACATTCTCATTAGATGGTTTTGTTGTGCCAAGGTCACTAATTTTAAACTACGCCAGGTAATAATCCACCAAATAATGAAAAGTACCAAGGGCACATTGAGTAGCTCCAAGTACCAAGACAAGGCCTGGTTATATTAACAGACTGAAGTCCCTTGTGCAACACCATGAAGAATATCTGTCTGAAACAGGAGCTATGGGAGTTCGGAATCTTCTCATGAGAAGACCAATCAATATAGGTTCTGTGCTTAGGAGTCCCGGCATTTTATTAATTAGGCCAAAGCCATAGACCTGTGTGGCAATTACTCAGACAATGATGTAAAATGATAGCCTGACAAACAGACTTCTGTAATCCACTTACATCTCCCAGTAGCCAAGGGGTTGGAAAAGCCTATTAACAAGCTCTCTGCCTGCCTGCTTAAAGATGCTGTTAAAGCCAGAGGCTGCTCAGCACCTGAGGCAGCTGTTAATAAAGATGGTTTGCTGCACGGTTCTGTTCTACTAAGAATGGACATAAAACGTCATAAGTTAAAACATGCAATAACCCAAGGCAAACCAACCAACCAACCAACAACAACAACAACAAACCAAACCAAACCCAAAACAACAAAATGCTTTATAAAATGAGCACCCAGGATCTCCTGGGATGACACCAGAGACTGAACATGGTGACATGATGTTTGGGGAGGATTGCTGCTTTCTTTCCAAGGATACTGAGGACCAGTGCCTTTGTCTTTTTGTACAAGATTAAGAGATCTATTCTACCAATGGACCAATGATATTTTGAAACATTATTTATTTATTGCTATGTATGTGTGCACACACAAGTATGCCACAGACCACGGGTAAAGGGTAGATGGCAACTTTGAGAGATCATTCTGTTCCTTCAACTTGCACATGGGTTCTAGGGACTGAACTCATGTGGTCCCTGATGATCCATCTTACTGGGCCTGGGAGTGATGTTTCTAACTTTCTGGTCCTAAAATATGCCTTCAAATATGTCTTTCATCGGCTTTATGAATTCACAATAATTTGGGAGTCTTTTCATTTTTTGTCCTTGTTCATTTTGTCTTTCTCCTGAGTGTCACGTATGGACTCTTTGGGAACAGTGCTCTCTGGACAGCTCAAGTAGGATCAGGATATCTTAGGAAAGTGGGAATCCACCAGATACAGTGCAACTTTTCCTTGTGTACTTCTGATGGAATATGCCAGACTGTTTTTAATGACTGTTATATTTTTAATTACAAGGGCTTGGTAATCTGCATTCATTCCTACAGCATTTATCTTGGCACTTCTTCTTCTCTAATCACAAAGGCTTCTAGATTGTATATGTGTGCTTCTGGGAAGTGAAACAAAGACTTTCAAAGGAGAGCTGACTGGGCCTTGCTGAAGAGTCACGTAAAATCTTGCCACGGTTATCTGGCTCATGGACGAAAGCTTAACACAGTTACCTTTAAGCTACTTCCTGTTTGGATGGATGCTTGTGCCTGAGAGATATGACCTGAACTATTCCAAGACCTCTCCTGAACTGAGTGGTGGTTTTAATTAAATCCAGTATGTTGAGACAAGTGGTTTGGCAGTTTCCATTGATTTATTGTGCCTGTGACATCTGGGCCTGATTTATTATATTGACTTACATAATTGTTTTTGGACAATCACCCTGCATATTTTGACTCTGGTTCCATTCTGGTTTGGAGGACTCGCAGGCTGTAAGCATGGAAGATTTCATTCTTCCGTGACTTTGGTTTCCCCTTTCATTTTGGCTTTTCCTTGGTAGGATGGGAAATTCCTGAGTCATCTTGTAGAAATTCTGTGGGCTTGTGTGCGTCACAGAATTGCTTGAACACCAGTAATAATTTGAGGTTGAAGTTCATTATCAACTATCTATCTGTCTATGTATCTATGTATCTATCTATGTATCTATCTATGTATCTATCTATGTATCTATCTATGTATCTATCTATCTATCTATCTATCTATCTATCTACCTACCACCTATCACCTACCTACCTATCTGTCTCTTGCTCTGAGAGCAGCTCTCCCAGTAGCCCTGGCTTATCTCAAATCCACATGAACTTGAGCTGCTCTTCTTGCCTCAGCCTCCCCCATGTCATTATACAGCCATGCTCACCATATCCTATTTAGTTTTCTAAATATTTAAGTCTGGGTCATGGCTACTAATATGAACCCTGTGTCACAGATAGCTTGTTTGCAATGATCTGAAAGTTGTGGATATGTTTAGCAACACATTGCAGAGGAGTTTTCTCCCAAACCTGTTTTATTGTAAGAAAGTTAATGTTGGAAACTGCACCTCAAACTCCATGAAGCCTATGTAAGGAAGGTATGAAGGAAGGGAAAAGAAAGGAAGAGGAGAGGGAAAAGGTCTGACAAGGAGAAAGGACAAGAAGCAAGCAGTTCCCAAGCAGCCTAAATGGCTAAGTTTTCTGCTGTGGGGTTGAGCATCCCAGTTATAGAGCATACAATGATGTTCTGGAGTCACACACCATCCCTCTCAACTCCCCAAAGCTGAAGCCTTCTAACTTAGTTCCCAGATATCAGTCTGGGAAAAGGGTGTTGAGGCAAAACAAATTGACTTCAGTCTGTGGTTTAGCTCAGGTTGACCAGATGGCTCAGATGCCTCAGTGTTATTAGGTAAGTGGACCTTGCCTTCTTTCCTAAAAGCCAGCCTCTAATTTTTTTGATTTGTCCATTCTGTTTAGTAATACTAGAATTGGATTCAGGGCCTTGCAAATGTTATACCACTGAGCTACCTAGGTAGCCCTCCAAGTGTTACTTAGTGATCTTAACAGTGGTTCTCATCCTTCCTAATGCTGTAACTCTTTAATATAGTTTCCCATGTTGTGGTAACCCACAACCATAAAATTATTGCATTGCTATTTCATTGATATATTCATTCATATTACTGCTGTGAATCATAAGTATATATCTGATGTGCAGGATATCTAATGTGTAGTCCCCAAAGGGGTCGTGATCCACAGGCTGAGAACCGCTGTCTTAAAATGACATTGTTTTTAATTCTTGTATCCATTTCCCTATCTCAGTAGACTATCTCACCAGTCTTAGATTTCTTTCTTAAATAACAACAAAACTATGTTCTACTCAAAGTTTGGACATACTAATTGCCATCAGACTGGATGTTTGCCTATTGTCTATGACTAGAGTCCCCTGTAACGACCTATTCTTTACATGTTTTCCTGAACTGCTACTTCCGGATCTGTTACTGCACTCATATGTGTAGTAAAAAGGGCCCATTCTATTAGGTGATGCATTAAACATCTTAACACGTGGCTTACCTATCTTCATCTTTTCTAAGCCTCGGCTCTATCTTTATTGCCTCTATGAAGCTATCAGTCTAACTAGGAAAATGTTATTCACCACCAAATTGCTATTTTTTATTAGGGGTTTAATATAAAACCTTACTCTGTTCTCCATGGTACACAGTGTTTTCATGAGAAAACTTATAAACTGTTTTACTCTTCTGAAGGCTACTTGGTGAAATCCTGTGAATAGAAAGAAACTGAGTCATAGGTCATAGTAAATACTTAATCTATATTTAACCGAGATGTTAGCACAACTTTCAAAACAATCCTCATAGCAAGCATGTAGGAAATCAAGCCAACTTAATCAGTTTCTAAAAATCAGCTCTGCTAAGACATTATTTAACATATCATTAAATTCACCCCTTAAAAAACCATGATTCAATATTTTTACTAAATTCTTAAAATTTACATTAAATTACCCAAACATAAGTTCAAAACAAATTTTTCATCCCCAAATAGCCTAGTCTCAAAGAAATAATTATCTATTATTTTGTACATGAATCATCTTTAATTAAATTAATCATAGAATCATACTCTATATAGCATTTATGAACAAAAGCATAAACAGTATGATTAAGAAAAGCATACTGAAATGCTTCCATGGCAAGCTAATTCACAGGATCCATTTGGTCTGCTCCAGGATTCAGGCTCTCCAAGAAAGATGGCTCATGAGCTAAAAGCACTTGGTCCCTTTGCAGGGGACTGGAGTTTGGTTCTTATTATCCAGGATGGATGGCTCACAACCACTTCTAACTCAGCTTCAGGGTATCTGATGTACTTTCTGGCCTCCAGGGGCACATGCATACACCCAGAGAAAGAAATACTCATACACATAACATAAAATAAAATAAGATAATCTTTTAACAAAGGCACTCATTCTTTGATAACTTGGAAAGTAGCTCATTGTAGAGAACAGTGCTGTGTAAGTGTGTGTGACAAAGTGCATCTGAAAAGGCAGAAGGCACCATGGCTTCTGGGCTCAGTTCATATGATGAAGTATTTCCTTACAGCACAGCTTCATCAATCTGCTTTAACTCTGCTGTAGTCTCCTGGATACTGTGCTTGTAAGATAAACATTGAGATTTCTGGAGCCACGTTTCCTGAGAGACTGACCAGAGCTGCCCTTGAAAACATAGCATCAAGGGAGGCAAAGAGCATCCTCAGGATTGGCAACTGTGTGCTTCTTTGCTGTCAAGGATAATGATCCTAACGGTGTTCTCCATTTGTGATGGTCATTTTCAGTACACCACAGAACAGGCTATCAAGACATCACGCCTTTAAAGCTGTAGTCCCTGAGCTAGGTGAAGATTTAATGAAGCTTTCCTTCTGAGACACTAAAGAATTCATTTAAATTATTCAAAATAAAAGCCTGACTGTTTGCTTTTACTTTCATTAAAAGATAATATGACACCAAAGACCAGCAGTGATGGAGAGGCCGAGTTTGGTGTGGCAGGCTCTCCAATCTAATTTACAAGTGTTTCAGGCAGTTATCTTTTGATGAACAAGACGGTATTACACCATGGGGGAACATGCTAATTAGATGTGCAATGTGGAAAGAAAGCATGCTTCTTTAAACAAATTATGAGAGTCAACCCTAGCTCTAGGAAACAGCAACCTTTAAAGGATCAGGCTAGTGATTTCCCATGAACATTATTCAGTAGGATGGACATTAGGTAGTGTAGGGTTAGCCTGATGAGAACAAGATGCTCTTGCTTTAACTCCTCACCTTCTCCTCTTCTCTCATGTAAGTCCTCTATCACCTCCACAGAGACAGTCTCTCTCCTAGTATTGAAATGATCATAGGCGGCAATTCTCGAATTTACTGCATTATAGATAGATTTTGAGTATAAGAATAGAATAGAATGAAAGAGAGGGATGGAAAGGTTTAATAAGAGTGACAACTGAATGTCGTGAAACAAGGACCCATTGTTTTTCTCTATAATGTGCATCGTTCCTCACAAGAATGAACAGTGGCAAGTAGCCCATATACAATCCCACCCCCCCCCCCCACCATAAATCAAATACACACCTAACCTGTATGAGTTTTCTGTGCATACTGTCCCCTTCTCATTCTGTGTCAGACCCAGTATAATTGTGTACTGTCATCCGAGTGTTTCTATTACAACCATTGTGCTTTCTCTTATCTAATCCAACCACTAAAGTGTTTGTTTTAAAAGTGACAAATGATGCATATAGCACTGCAGCTGCAAGAGCCATGTATTACAGCGCATGTGATTTATGGGCAGCCTTTGGTCCTATGGACCACGTATTTCATACCAAAATTAGACTGGGGTCTGCACAATATCAAATTTTATCTCCATTAGAGGCGAAACATAGCTTTCTCAGGTGAAGTATTTACCTTAGTTCTTATTAATGATGCACAGGGGTAAAGAGCCTATCTTATCTTTAATTTTGTTTCCACATATCTCAGGCTCAGCAGGCAAATATTTTAAGAATGTCTTGATTAAAGACATTCGTGTGCTTTTCTTCCTTGGCTGATGTTTTTCCTGCATCTACCTCCTGATTGCACACTTGCTCCTGTTCTTTGGCTTCAGCTGGGTTCTGAAATGTTATTTGATGGAAGACAGAATCTACTCAGATTAGTTCAATTCAAATTCAGGAAGAAATTTAAACTTAGAAACGGGTCAAACACATGTCCAATCTTTCTGTTCCACAACTGTCACCTGATTTTTATCAGTAACTTTCAGGTGTTGTTTTTAGTTTTAGGTTCCCATAAAACTTGTAAAGTACCTTAAATCGACTTTAAAGCAGTTTACTAGAAAATGTATACAGCAGAGGGCAGGAATGGCTCCATGGGTAAATAAAGGCTCTTGTTGCCAAGCTTGATTGTCCTAGTTGGGTCTCCTGGGACCCACATGGTAGAAGGAGAGAGGCAGTGTCTGCCGATTGTCACCTGGCATCCACGAGGAAGCTTTGGCATGAGCATGCGTACACTTATGCAAACATACAAACAAATAATTGTTACAGAAAGTAAAAGAAATGAAGAACGTTCGAGAAGATAGATAAAGGCTGTATCTATCTTTTCAATAATGACGGTGTAAGGAGACTGTAGCCCACAAGGCTTTGTGTCTAACGCATAATCGAGCAGATTGCTAAGTAAGTAGAGGTTAGTTTGGGGCTGTGTTTGGTTTGCCATGTGAGAGCTTGACAAACACCTGAAACTTGGTCAGTCAGATATAATTCTCAGGAGGTAAGCAGGAGAAAGGTCCTTTCAGAGGTGGTTTTCAGGGAGCCATCTCCCTGGAGACAACTAGACAATTCAGCCTTTCAACTACATTCTTCCAGGTCATTGTTTCTTCCTTGTGTCACTGTTTTCTCTTTCCTCTCTGCTACTCCAATCAAAATCTGACATCCTACCCATTTTGTATTTCTTTTTTATTTTTTCTGTTCTTTTAGTCTGCACACTACAGAAAGCCATCCATCTTGGAAAGGCTCTGAGAGTATCTTCTAATTTGTGGAAACCTTTTTTTCGACGATGTGCATTTTTTCTTGTTCTCTTCGCATAGTCTCTTTAGCTATATGTCAAGGAGCTTCCCTGTGAATGTGGTGAAGGTTAGACCTTCTGAGACTGCTTTATTCATGGATTGGAGAGTTAAGAGGAACTCTTGGAGATGGATGGAAATCCGTTTCCTCTGGCTTCTGCTGACAAGTCCTTCTCTGATACGCACTTACATAGAATAGAAAATTGTAAACTCAGCTATTGGTCTATTTGGAAGAAAGACTTATGCTAGACCTAGGCTCTCTTTCTAGCCCAGAATTATTCTCTTCTCCTCACTTAATTTCCCCACTTTGCAATTATCCTTAAGGAGTAAGCTTCTTCCTTGACCTGTGAGCTTATCTTTCTCACAATTAGTAAAGGAACTTGATACAAAGTTGATGTGTTTTCTGACTCACATGTCTAATTCCATCCTGCGCGGTGATACTCCCTTTTTAATTTGCTTAAGTCTACACTGAACCACATAAAATACACAAGTCAATCAAGCCTCCCCTTAGCCCCATGCCTCCCCAAACCTCCAAAGCATAATAGCATTCTTTTTCTTCAACCTGATTTACCGTATTTGGGTAATTGATATATTTTTGCATTAATGTTTATAGGCCACAGTGATGACCCTATTTAGCATACTATTTAATTAGCTTAAAATAAATTTAGTAATTGACTGATTTTCAGAAATATGCAATGGTCAAATTTGATAAGACTAACATTATAAACTAAAACATTGCTAGTATCATATAGATAGATACATATATATGCATATATTTATATATACAAATCTGTATGCAGAGGAGTAATCTAGGGAGTTTTTGTCTTATGATACTTTTAAATAACACACATCAATTATAATAGCAATAATAAAATAATGTCACACATAAATAATATATTTCCTCTTTTAGTTATACAAAATGGAATGGTTGAATAATACACTATTGAATTATACTATAATTTATTGAAATGCTTGTGATGAGTAGAATATATTAGTATATTACAGTTTAATAGAAAATTCAGGTACTATATAATAAGTCATTTCTCATATATGTGTCATAGTGGTGTCTTTTCTTCACTCATCCATTTTCTACTTTCTCATCATCAATGAGACGAGCATCTCGGTAAAGATGTGTTAATGACACATACTTTATTATTATCTAAGTGGCAAGAGTAAGTAATGACCAACATTTGTGAGGTTATCAAAAGGCTTATTTTGTGGAAGTTATTCTGAATAACAGAAAAGTCTAAACTTGCCCCAAGAACTATAATGAAAAAATCTACCAGCCCATTCTTAACAGAAAAGAGGTTAGAACCGACCTGGAGAGGCAATGGTGAGCCATGCTCCCCTAAGACAAGTAACAGGGAGCACAACTTTCTAAAACAAGACAATGGAAAACAGAGCATTGACCCTGATATCAGAATAACTTTTTGTTTTACAGAATTTCTAAGAAGTTCTCATGCATAAGAGAGCATTTTGATTTGTGCAAAATATTTTATTCTTTGATGGTTTAAGCTTTACAATTCTCGAGTCCTAAAATGTGTCACATAGAGAAATACATAATATAGCATATGCTAATAAAATTCATTTATTCAGTACATATTGAAATTCTGTGAGATTTTTCCAGGTAACTTTATGTTTTCATGTTTTCACAGATTTCTATAACTCACAGTGATGTTTTAGAGAAGCCTAAATTATGAGTACCACAGAAATTCAAGTTGGATTAAATCACTTTTTCTTGATAGAAGAAAACATCATTTAAACCTTTCTGAGTTGTGACCTATGACTGTACTCTGTTAAATGTGATTCAAAGGTCAAATCTAGCTGAAAGCCAAGGAACACAGCACAAATTCATTATTCTATTTTAACTCATGTAATGACACAGCTAAGATCTCACAAATGCCTGCACTTCTGACCTAGAACTAAGATGAAATCCATCTCCCTGAAGGAGATCACGAAGCCTCCAGCAAGGAGAATGCCAGGGGCTGTGGAGGCAGGGATCCTGCTGTATCTAGGAAACCCTTGGAAATACATCATTGCTGTCCCATGATAAAGTGCAGACTACACACAAAAGAAAAGTGCCATGCATTTCTCATCAGGGAAGGAAGTCAGTAATACATGCCACAACGCCACCAACTCTGGCTTTAAAGCAAATGGGAGAAGTAGCCGCCAAGAAGATTCATGACACAAGTTCATGAGGTTTCCCAACTGAGGGATTTTAGAGCTTGCTCAATGTGGTCCTACTGTTTGAATTAAAAGTGACTGAAAGCAAGAAAATTTATAGTACTGGATATTGCATATAGCTTGTTAGAGGAAGAGCTAGAATAAGAGATCAGGGCTCCTGACCTTAGTCAACTCACTCTACTAACGTGTTTCTGTCACAATTTTTTATATATAAGATGGTTTTAGGTTTATAAAACCATCACAGGATGCTAATACTTTCCTGGACCATGTATATTCAGTGGGATGTGATAACACTCTCAAAAGGATGAACAGTGGTCTCTAAAGATCAAAAAGTCTTAAAATACTAGATATTTTTATAGTTTCATTCCCTAACCTAAGCCCTAAGGAGAAATATATATGTACACATATGTGTGTGTGTATGTCTAACTGTATACCAAAGTTTCAAAGTAAATCTGGGAAGGCCAAGTGTTGGGATAAAGAAGAATCAAGAGACAAATGTCTAGAAAACCTGAAAGCAATACTAAGTAGTATGTTCAAAGGCCTGCCTTGGACCCTGGTCACATCGTTAGCAGTTGGCCAAAATGTTGATTTCACACAAATGCTGGAGGCTCAACCTCAGTTTGTTTCATGATCTAATTCAATAAACTGGAATCTGGAAACCTGCTTTACTCTTCTCATCCATATTTGGGGATCTGATTCAAAGCACAGTATGCTTTGAATAGTGTCAAGTTTGTGCCTTTACCATTGTAGACAAAAGGAACAAATAAAGAAGAAGGCTATTGTTCTGAGCTTAGAACATGAGCAACTTACACACACATACACACACACACACACACACACACACACATACAGAGCTTTAGGAACTCATAGACAAGAATACTCATAGGCAACATTACTCAGATAAGGTCTGGCTCCCTTTCTATCAACTATAAGTGTTATTTCATGTTGTTCTGATGGAGACCCTTCAAGCTCCAAGTTCTTTTCCTCTTAACTTAGAATTATTTATTACACACGGTTTGGGAAGAACTACAGAAACCAATATTTAAGAAGCAGTAAATTGGAACATAGTGGAGTCTGAGTAATAATTATTATAACAGTAACAATAACAGCAGCAGTGTTAAGCGGCTGTTGTCATTGTTAATGTCTTCAGAAGCCAAGAGACAGAATAGTTGTACAGTTCTTGTAGACATTTCATTCCTGAAGGCTTTCCCAGCTGGCTTCTCTTGTGAAAGGCTCTCCCTCCTTTATGCCGCATTAGTCTTTTATTATTTTTTTCACACTGAACTCTCCCCCACTTTACCGTCAGCTCTCTCACTGGGATGTGTTTCTGGAATATATTATGCTATGCATTTGTGCCAGCCACGACATAACTCAGCTTCCTTCAGGTTGGGGATTCGCTTATTTAACAAATGTTTATTACTTTTTTAGTACATGTATTCTGTTTCAAGTGAACTATTCCAGATATTCTGCTACAGCTGTGAGCAAAACCAAAAGAACCTGCTCTCTTGGAATATTTGTTTTTCTAGGGGCAAAAGACAGCAGACTAGTGAATACACAGTTTACTAATAGGAAATTTCTAAGAGGAAAAAAATAGTGACTGGACCTAATAAGTAAAAGCAGTGACAAAAGAATCTTGACTTATTGTTAATGACATCTCTGAGACTGTGACCCAAATGTATCGTGGGAATGAACAGTTCAGATACAACCTGAGAATGAAGGAATGTCTTTCCATGACTGACATAGATCACACATGTAGGGCTACACAGAACATTTTAGGAAGTCAGTCATGCATCAACGGGAATTGAGATTGTGTGTTCTGCTCCTCAAACCCTAAGATATATTCAGCATCAAGTAAATGATTAGAGAATAAAGCAATCCAGTCAATACCATGTGTACATGTACATAATCAGTGCAGGCGATATGCTGTTTTTGTGGTGTTCTGCTTAGATAGGTACAGCAAGGTAAGGTAAGTTTGGAAACAGATTCCACAGTAGATCATATTTCTTAGAGAAATCACAGCAACATTCTGGCTTTACCTTTGCCAGGCCTATGCTAATACATAATTACAGGCTTGGTGAGGGAGCAGGGAGAAAGGCGATAAAGGGTTTATTAAGTAAATTGTGGGAGTGCATTTACTTCACAGCAATTTTTCTCAGGTATTTACCAACTGTTTCATAAGAAGAAAATATAATTTAGCCCATGTGGCCAATTTTTTCAAATACCCCCAAACTAAGTAACTTGTTGATATTTTATCAAGAAAAAAACATCAGGAGACAATTCCAGATGTAGGAAAAAAATGTAAGAGCAGGAGCCTCAAACAAATAGACGAAGCGAGTATCGACAAGTGAAAGAGAGAGAGAGAGAGAGAGAGAGAGAGAGAGAGAGAGAGAGAGAGAGAGAGAGAGAGGAAGGAAGGAAGGAAGGAAGGAAGGAAGAGAGGGGGTGCAAGTGATGGAGTGGGAGAGAGAGAATGATGAGAGAGAATGAGAGACCATCTCAGGATGATTAATTAAGTTTGAATTTCAGCCCAATAATAAATTTTCAGTCTAAGTGTATTCTATCAATATTTAATTGGCCATTCTGCAATTTGTCAAGCAACCCCACCCTAAGTAGCTAAAAGCCATGCAGAATTGGTGGTGGATTCTTATGGCCTCACTACCTTGATGTCTATTTAATTTAGCACATTATTGAAATGGCACATAGGATAGAATGTCAGTAAATCTGCCTGTCATTTTATGTACAATTTTTAATCCATTATTTGATAGTTATAAACGATCTCATATATATGTATATATATGTATGTATATATACATCTGTATATATATGATGTACAATATATTATATTTGTATGATATATGTATAGCAACATGTATTTGTATGCAGTTTCTATGTAACTCATGAGTAAATGTTTACTGAAACAAACTAGTTGAGCATTAGTGAAAGAGGTACCAGAGCTGGAAAGCTGTTTCAGTCAATAAAGAATAGTGAGCAAGTCTGTCCATTGCTTCATCCTTACAACAATATTTAAATGAAGAGATTCCTCATTTGCTTAATAAAATGTCACTACATTGTTTCATTTGGGGAATTGGTGAAACTGTCCAGATGTGACAAAACATGTTCTCGGTGCCACAAAACAGCTGACGATCCACTAACATAAATTGCTGAGGTAATCACAGAGACGTGATGCAGTTATTGTATTCTGCTCCTCACTTACAGAAAACAAACATGGCCTAGGGGTTGATCCTTATACTTCCGAAAGGAAAGAGTGGGGAGAAAGCAAGAAGTCCCACGTTGGCCCCACCGTGCACACAGGCAACACTCTGCTCCCAGAGAATCTGGAGACAGATGGAGGCTTATAGCCGACATCCATCTTAAATGGGAGTGGATTGAGCATAATGCTTCCCTTTGGTAATGGACACACTTTGCAAAGTTATTGCTGGCAGCATCTTCTGACATGCCGATTTGCTAAGACAAGATTTTTATTGCATCTAATCTTGTTGTGAGGCAGGAAAATATGGCTGGGTACATGGTTTTCCTGTATCATTTTTACCAGAACTATCTGCATTAGAGAGTGGCTAAATTGTTTTCCGTATTTTATGGCACATTTCTGATGTTCTACCGCACACAACATTGATCACTAAGTCCATTAGCTGATTATGATATCCTGAAAGGAGACACTTCCTTTGGGAAAAGCCATTATTTGAAATGAAATGAAGACTCAGGCTACACGAGACTAGTGGGCTGGAATCTTGAGAGCGACTGCTTAATTCCGCAAAGAAAAATAATTAGCCTGAACAAAATGTGTAATTGTAAACGTATGTGTATTTCCAAAAATGGATAATTCACTTAGATACTTCTCAATAACTCGAAGTGTCCCCAGGAAAGATGGCAACGAGCTTTTAGGTTACAAAGCAGTTTTCATTGTTAAACACACCTAAAAAATACTAATAACACTATGAGTGTTCTAGGAGAATATCAGAGAAAGAAAGTGGAGTGTTAATATAGGGACTTGTTGACACAGGTTGAGATCAGTTAGAGGCCCACAGTGACTGTGGAGTATTCCCAGAAATTAACAACAAGAAAAACATTTGCCACTGCCAAGTGTAGCTTCCAGAGGTAGGCTGTTAGTGGAAGATAGACTATACTCCTTCTGGGGTTATGCTTATGGGAGCCAGGACCCTGCGAGGAGATTTTCCCATTGGCCTGAAATCCCAGTGCTTGTTCAATCTCTGAGGGAGTCATCTTTCAAAGCTCAGTGGGTTCCGCACTCACTGACCCTCTGACTTCCAACACATTTTTCCTTTGTCAGCAGAGCCTAGTAAACAGAGAGACCAGTAATATAGAACAAAGCAGGGAGTGGATCTGGAAGCCAAGCGGTAACCCAATCATCTTTTTTTTTTTTTTTTTTTAAATTAGAGTAGCTTGCCTATCCCTTGTATCCTCACTACAAGTGCTTCTGGGCATGGCAATCTCTGATGCACAGAGGCACAAAATTATGCACACTAAGTAAACATCGAAGCCTTTGCTAGTGATTGGTAAAGGGGGGAGCTAACCATTTCTCAAAACTTCTTTTATAAGCTGCTGTGGCAATGTGCCTGGCTTCTCTCATGCACAGCCACCTCAGAAAAGGTGCCTGATGACCAACAGTAGCCCCTCGGATCCACACCTCCTGTATAGCAGATGAATGGCCTGGCTATTCTGTACATGTCCCCTTTTTCAGAGTATCCAAAAGGTGATTTGCATCTCTGTAAGGCTATGAGCTACAATAGCCAACTAAACCTCTGACAGTATCAACTTCTATCTTTGAAGAGAGGCTCCAACTGCAAAGCAGTCCTTTGTGTCTGTGCTGAAGTCCCATGCCCTTTCTTGGTAAGGGTGCCCACAACTCTAGTCATGAAAAGCCAGAAACTTCCCAGCATGTGAGCTGCTATACTCTCTCGGGTTTTGATTTCAGCCAATCATGTTGTCTCTAATGTTAACACATGGTTCGTGTTTGTTGTCTAATAAAATCCTTAAGTACAGGGAGTGGGGATGGCTCTGTGGGTAAAGTTATTGTTCTGCAGGGAGGAGGATACAAGCTCAGATCCCAAACATCATCATGAAAGTTGGGTGAGTCTGTGCCTTGTTACAGCCCCAGAATTCTGGAATAGAGACAGGACAATCGCCAGCCTAGACAAAATACCTTCAGGTTCAATGAGAAATCCTGTCTCCAAAAATAAGATACAAAGCAATTGTGAAAGAATTTTGTTGGGAACCTCTGGCTTCCACATGTGTACACATCAACAAGCCCCCTACCTCCATATGCAAAACACACACACACGCACACGCACACATACATGCACACACAAACAAACACATACTCTTTTTCTCTCACACATACACACATGCACAAACATACATACACAACTCAAACACACACACACACAAACACATACTCTTTCTCTCACATACACACATGCACACACACACACACACACACAGCTTCAGTATTTTGTACTCCAACTAATAACACATTCGTAAGTGCTTCTAGACACTAGGGCTATAGGCCCTATTATGAGCTAAGCTCTAACTAATCTCATACTTCTAGAAGTCTGTGGATTGCTTTCGTTATTATCTATACTTTAAGAGTTGTAAGATACAGGCAAAGGGTGTTTAATCCATTTTTGGAATATATAAAGTCAGTAATTGGTGCCCCTGAACCAGAATTCTCTATTTCAGGATTGTACGAATGGCCATTACTCCATGATGAGTTTGGGACTCTGAGGTTTGTTTCTGTTTATTCTTTGGCACTGGCTATTGAACTTGGGCCTTTCCATATGCTAGGTCTGCCACATCCACATTCCTATTTTTATACTTGATAAACAATGGAATTCCCCTGATGGACCCAGAGGCTGAGTTGTTCCTTGCTGTCCCTTACTGAAGACAAAGTGGAAGACATAGAGATGCCTCAATCAGCCAAATATATGCTATGCAAGCATGAGGACAAGGGTGGGATACCCCAGAACTTGTAATTAAAAAATAAGCCAGGCCTAGCGATGCACATGTGGGAATCCATGAGAGTCACTGGCTAGCCAGCTCAGCCTTCTCAGTGAGCTCTAGAACAGTGAAAAATGCTATCTCAAAACAACAACAAGGTAGATAGCAACTGAGGGAGATATTATAGATTATCCTCTGGCCTAGACATACACATCCACATAGCCACACACTCTCACACAAACATGTACACACACTAGAAAGAAAATGCAAACATTCAGAAAGAGGTAAACCAAAAATGGATCACAAAGTTAGTAAAAGGGTGGAGGACTTGAGGGCAGACTGTGAGATGTAGCCAGTGCAGGTACCCAGGCTAGAGGCTTTCTGCAAAAAGAGGCCAATTCAGATACTATTGAGCCTTACTTTTTCAACAATTTGATAACAACTTTATGATTTTTTTCACCCAAGACTTTTATAGTTAAGAATGTGTCTCAGTATACCAAAAGCTGGTTGAATTTTTGTGCCTAGCAGCCTGGCAGTAAAAACACAGAGTGGGCTCTAATCCCACAGAGCTGCTGTTCTAAGGTCGGTCCTAACTTCCTTTACTGTGCTGGGATAAAACACCCCAGTCAAAGCAACTTACTCCGGAAAGGGCTTATGAAGGCTTACAGTTCAAGGCTATCTATCATGATACCGTCTATTCCGGTGGGAGAATCGAGGCAGCAAGGGCTTGTGGAGGCCGATCGTGTCCCATCCACAGTCAGAAAGTAAAGACTTGTAGAATAGATTTTCAGTTTGCTTTCTCCATTTATCTATTTCACGATCCTTGTACCAGGGAGTGGTACCGCCCACAGTGTGGAGGTCCTCCTACCTCAGGGAATGTAGCCAATCAAACACAGAGGCCTAACTCTCTGTTGATTCTAGAGGGTAGCAAGATGACATTATTATAGTCTCAAAAGAAGAGTTTTATTGATTTTATTTTATTTATTTTAATGTGTGTGTGCATTTATAGGGGTACACATATGTATGAGGGTGTGCTTGGGTGTACATGTGTCTGATTTGCATGAGGAGGACCAGGTTGATTCAGGAACGCGTCCACAATCCTCATGCTAGTCACTGAGGCAGTGACTTTCACTCAAGTTCAGGGCTTACTAACTTGCCTAGTCTCACTTGCTGACTTCTTCAAGGGAGTTCTTGCCTCCATCTTCTAAGGCTGCAATTGCAGTCTGATAGCCACTCCCACCTAGCATTTATGAGGGTTCTGCCATCTGAACTCTGATCTTGACACTTCCCAGCAAGCATTTTTTATTGGATATTTTATTTATTTACATTTCAATTGCTATTCCCTTTCCCGGTTTCCCCTCTGCAAACCCCCTATTGCATCCTCCCTTACCCTGCTTCTATGAGAGTCAAACTCCCTATTCCATTTCCCCAACCCCCCCCCCCCCACCAACTCACTCCCATCTCACTGCCCTAGCATTCCTCTATACTGGGGCATCAAGCTTTCACAGGACCAAGAGCCTTCCCTCTCATTGATGCCAGATAAGGCCCCTCAGCTCCTTCAGACCTTCCCCTAACTCTTCCACTGGGGTCCCTGTGCTCAGTCCAATGGTTGGCTGGGAGCCTTTCCATCTGTATTGGTCAAGATCTGGCAGAGCCTCTCAGGAGACAGCTGTATCAGGCTCCTGTCCGCAAGCACTTCTTGGCATCCACAATTGCATTTTTAACTACTGAGTTACCTCCCTAGCCCCCAAAAAGCTAGTTTTAATTTCACATGGTAAATTCCAGCTCATTATGTTGAAGTGTAATTTGTAATAAACTACAAGTTCAAATAAAGTTATAGACTCATGACTATGCAGATCGGTGTGATTCCATAACATAAACACTCTTGAGCAAACACCACCAAGATTTTAAAAAGGCCAGAAACTGTGGTTACTTCCCATTTTTCTGATGACTACGCGCAGAGTCCTAACACTCCTGATTGAGGATACAAAAGTTATTTGCAGTCATTTCTTACCTGTGTCTACATGGAATCGGGAGAGTATATTCCTCTCTTCTAGCTCTTTTGTCCTGTGTTATGACATTCTTTTATACTCTAGAAGTTTCTTTTTCAAAGACAAATATTGGTTTATTGTGTGATTTACCATACGTTCTCAGGTTTAGTTCAAGGAGTGTTTCTGTGGAGCTCATTATACATGTTTATTACTTCATGCATGTACAGAATTGCATGTACCATGGAGTAGAATTACTGAAGTATAGTAGACGGATAAGTTTAGGTAATCCCTCTCACATGCAAAGTCTGGGAGACTGCCGGTTGTGTCATGCTCTTGGTAACAGCTAACACTGCCAGGCTTTGTTGTTGTTGCTTATAAGTCTCTTGTCCAGTTTTCAACTGTGCTTGCCAATAGAATCCTGTTCTAAAGCATGGATTTTCTCTTCCAAATTGCTTGGGAAAACAGTGTTTCACAAATATTAGGAGCTGTATTTCCCATCTTAAAAAAAATCAGACAGGAAGCCCGATTTCTTTGTTACTGGGTGCTCCTGTGCAGTATGGATCCCTTTACATTAATGTTCTACTAGAATATCTACAGACATTCCTAGCAGTAACCTTATTAGATTTGTATCTGCGTAGCAGTGAACAGTTCCACAACCTGCTTCATCTCAAAGAGGCCACCTAATTACTTTCATCCAGGAATGCTGGTTATCTTAATATTAATTTTTTAAAAAGTCTGCATTGTAAGTGGAGAAATAATCTAATACTGTCTAATGGTCTGCAGAGATCATTTTATTCGATGTAGTTTTTATTTCAATATAGTTGTTATAAAAGCATATCTGTTTCATAGTTTAGCTGCCTTGTATTACATTGATATGCTCCATGTTTATTTCAAATGACTATAGTATTCGATTTCTTAGATCATGGTGAAATAAACTAGAACACCTAAAACACACTTAAACCAACAGCTTATAGTTTTTTCATTATTTGCTTTGTTTTTGAAAAGTAATGAAAGTACTAGAAATTAATTGTCATTTTGCCTTTAAAATATTTACATATGTTTGTATAGTCATCTGCTTTTCTACATGAATATAATTTATTCAAAAACATGCAGTCTCAGGCCAGTAAAATGTCTAAGTGGTCAAAGGTGCTGATCATGAAAATTTAGCAACCTGAGTTCATTCCCTGAAATCCACATACAGAGCCAGATGTGGGGGATGTTCCTCTGTGATCCCAGAACTCCTATGGTGAAACGGACAATGAAGACAGGAGAACACTTGTACAATTGCAAGCCAGCTAGCCCGGGGTACAAAGCATGGCAGAAACAAGAGAAGCCCTGTATCAGATAAGATGGAGAGAAAAATCTGACCAACTGACCACTGACTCATTTCCTCTGACCTCCAAATGTGTAGCATGGTATGTATGTGCCCATGTTTACATACACATGCACAGAATGAGATTTAACAAAATAGGACATGATATTGTAGTGCCAGGCATGGTGGCATACACCGATAATCCCATCATTTTAGAGACAGAGGCAGGAGGTTGGTTTGAGACCATCCCAAACTACATAGTGAGAGTCTTTCTCACCCCTCTACCAGTCACTGTTTGGTTTAGAAATTAGCACAAGGTAATGAATGTCTTTTCATGCTGTTGCTTAGCAGGACAGTAACAAATTTGTGGCCCTTGCAGAGTCACTTACTTAATGCATTTGACCTGGAGTTTCTTAACCTAATTCTACAAGAAAACAGAATTTAGAATGCTGTATGGCAGGAAGCCAGTGGAGCATACAAGACAAATTAGAGTCAGAAAAATGACCAAGATGTGACTACATGGCAATGTTTTTGTAAATGCACAATAGAAGGAAAAAACAGAGTAGGTAAATTATGTTTATAACAGTAGAAAGGAAATAAAATATAACCAGTGAGTACTGAAATTATATAGAGATTCAGTTGTATGAAAGATCAACACACTAATATTTGAAAGAAGCCAGAAACTGAGTTATATACTTTTGTACATGGGAAACAGCATGTATATTATTTACTACATTACTTGATCTATTACATAATTTGTTGGTAGTCTACAATCTGGTAGACCCTTTCTTTTACTTTCTTTTTAATGTTTTTAATAGTTTATTTTATTTATTTTCTTTTATGTGTGAGGGTATTTTCCTGCATATATTTCTGTTTACCACATGTGTGCAGTGCCTGTGGAAGCCAGAGTGTCATAACTAGAGTTACAGACAGGTTGTTAGTCACCATGTGGTGCTGGGAACCAAGTCCAGTCTCTCTAGAAGAACAGTCCTGGCTCTTAACTGCTGAGCCATCTCTGTAGCCCCTAAATCCTTTCCTTAAAGCAGACTTTCTTGGTTCAAACATTCCTTTGTTATGAACTCAGTAATTGTTCGCTAAGGATCTGATATCTGTCACTTCAGAAAACAGTAATACCTGAAAGTAATATATTTTCTTCCATGGGTTCATAAAAATTACTGAAACTGGTGGACTTCAATGCATAATTTCACAACCAAGTGCACTGGCCTAAAGAACTCACTCCCCTCCTCTCTTCAGTACTGATGCAAACCCATTTTATGGGAATACATATTCATGCTGAAAGATAAGTCACTTCCCAGTGAGGTCGAAGCTCAAGGGGATCTCCCCCTTCCTTCTTCTCGTCTGTCATCAAATCCATAGCTCACCTTCCTGCTCTTTGCTCTCTCTTAGCTGTGGCTATAATCAGAGGACTCCAGAGGTCACAGGTGAGCTGTAAAACAAAGGACATTCAAAGTAGGAAGGTTCCCCGTTTCCTGTAGAGAGGCTGAAGTTGTAGATCAATGTCCCCATGGGCCTGGATGCTCAAATTTGAGGGCATAATTACCAATGCATGTTTAAAACCTTTGTGTATAATATTCTCTTTTTCTCCCATTTATTTAGTTGTGTGAGTTGAGGGAGATAAGTTTCAGCTCTTTTAGACATCTTAAGGTGCATTAGACTCAAAGAACATCAATCAGTTTACACACTGCTGAAAGTTTTCCCAATATGTAATTGTATCTGCAAATATCTGTACGAGTGGGAAATTTGCAATCCTCTTAGTTATGTACCTGAGAAAGGCCCTGAACAGGAGATGGGCAATACATTACAATCAGCTGAGTAGTTAGTTCCCAAAGCATCTCACTTGCCTGGTCTGGAATATTAAAACGGATTGCTTAATTATGTGCGTTCAAGGATAAACCATTGGCCTTGAACAAATAGGATGGATTAAGAAGAGACAGAAGCCTGGCAGAATGGTATATGCCTGAAATCTCAGCTCCTTGTAAGAGTCATGTGTGCAAGACAAGACTGGGCAACATAATAAAAACCTGACTAAAGTAAAATAAAATACATAGGAAAATATATTGCATTTGGAACTTAAACTTTACAGGCAATCGTTGCTTGTTCTCCCCAATGTATCTGAGTTAAAGCTGCCCCCAAAACCCTTTCTAGTTTTTAATGCTTCCAGTGTCTAGTTATAAGTCACTGACTCTTTAGAAGTTTGACATTTTTGCTTAGGATGGGCATCAGACATCAGGTCATTTGTGCAAGTCACTTATACACCTGTTGAGAGCTTTGAAATATCTGGGAGAATTAAAGCAAGAATCCCACAGTGACAACTCAGTTGGCTCATGCAATGGTCTTTGCTGCACCCACATTTGCAGAGGCTTGCTTCTGCTTAAGGTGAAAATCTGTGAGTCTGATTTTCAGAATAGAGATGAAGTTATACTCAGGGCACATATTTAAATAACACATATGAAATGACCTAAGGTGAAGAAATCAGCACTTCCCATTTACCTTATGGTGTCTTTTGCACAAAATTTGAGAAATGGCAGATTATTAAACTTCAAAAAATGCTTTTAGCATTGCTTCTCTAATAACTATTTCCTTGAGGCAAGAATGAGAATTTTAGGCTAAACAGGGGAATATGATTTCAATTTCTATCTTGGCATACTCAAACTTGGTTATTAAATTGAGAGTCAGTAGGTTACGGTGGGTGGTGGACAATTCCGGAGACCAATTAAAGTTTTTCCTTGAAATGTTTGCCACATTTCAAATGAGTGTTGCCTTAGGTTTATATGCTATGCTAAAACACCATAACCAAGACAATTTACAGGTTGAAGTGTTTGTTCGGGCTGATGGTTAGAGAGGGAGAGGAGATCTTCTCTGTTACTGTGAAGGAGAACGGCAGGACTCAGACATAGTAGCTAGGGCAGTAAACTGAGAACTCACATTTTACACTGCAAAGCAAGAAGCAGAGAATGCAAACTGGAAAAGGCATGTGGCCTTTGAAACTTCAAATTCCACCCCTGGTTACACAGCAATACTTCCACCAACCTGAGACCAAGTATCTCAGCACCCTAGACTATGCTAGACTGTGGGGGTGGCAGGGTATGTGTGGCACATCTCATTCAAACTACCACAGACATGAACAGTTAGGTATCTAGCATTCCAAATAATGTCCTTTCTGAAACTTGAAATGGTATCAAATTACATTTGCCCATCTTTTAATTTTTTTATTCCACAAATATATAATCAATCTCTGCTAGATAAAATTGAGCATTGATGTACTAAACTAACTCACAAAACTCTCCTGGAACTCATGGGTTTGTAAGAGGCACTAGGTTATAAATCAAAAGATATACAAAGTCAGAAATGATAGTTACTCTTAGGGCAAGTATGCAGAGAAAAACAAGACATTTTGGACATTGAACATGAAAATAAGGAGAGAAAAAAATAGCTAGCTTTAGAAACAGCACAGGGTAAATGTTCCCTGACATGAGTGAACTTGGTGTTTCAATGTAACAGCAAGTCTTGAGCTAGCCCTGAGTGAGTGACAGCTGTAACTGAGAGGTGAATATGGCCTTGTAGGATAGAGTATTCTTGGTTCTTACATTTTTTTATTCTAACTAGAGAGAATATTCTGTGTTGAATTTTTTAAAAACAGTTCGTTTTTTTTGTAAAATGTCATCATGTCAAAAGCAGTATTTAATGCAAATAAGAATAAGAAACATAAAATACTGGTCTATAAGAGACAGGGCATCCAAGACTGTGGAGGAGACAAAGAGGATGGGTTCGATTTTATTGTGATAAGTATTGGAGAGATGTCATGATAATGAACTAAATGAGGGGCTTGGAGGAGCCACGAGTGTGATGGACTATCCCCAGGTCTTTGGGTTGTGCAAAAGTAGCTGAGCTGTTTAAAGCTGGTAGAATGTGGATGGAATTGCTCCTAGGTCTGTTGTGTTTTAATGTGTCATGAGGAAATTTGAGAAGCATGTTCCATATGCTAAGCATAGTTCTGAAAACCTAAGTTTCCTAATACCTAAGTGTCAAGGCTCATGCCTGCATGACTTCAGTGTTCAGAGAAGAATGGGGCAAATAAATGATAAAGGTTCAATCATTACAGTATTTTTTCATACCTTACACACACACACACACATATATACACACACACAGAGACATGTATGCACATATCACATAGGCATGTATGAGCACATACACAGAGAGAGACTTTGTGTGAGTGGAAAGTCATATAGACAAGGCCAGTTTTGTGAGAGCCTGTATGCCTTTTACCCATCCATCAGTTCATAGCTACTCTTGTCTCAGCATCACTTACCCTTGCCCTATTCCGACCATTATCACCACTAACTCATTTTAAGCAAATCTTAGATTTCTACTTCCCATCATAAAGGTCCATATGGATTCCTAACAGACAAGCACTTTGTTGTTTTTATTTTAATGTATTCTTTGCTCATACAGTACATTCCAGCAGCAGCTTCCCTTCCCTCCATTACCCCTGGGCCCCCACCAACTTCTCCTCCCCTCCATTCCCCCAAATTCCCCTATTCCTCTCTCCTCCAGATCCATTGAACCTCCTTTTCCTTTTAGAAAAGAGTGGGTGTCCCAGTGTTATCCAACAAACATAGACTAACAAGATGCAACAATACTAGGCACAAATCCTCAGATCAAATACCAAACTACAGTCAATTAGCTACAGTACAACTAAAAGAATCTTTTAAGGTTGTTGTAGATCTGGTCAATGGTTTAATGTTTTGACTATCCATAAATTATTATAGACTGTATTTGACTCAAACTATGAATAATGTCCATATATTGTAATTTATTCATTTTTCATGTTTCTTTTAATCCTCAGGGTTTCCTTTCTGCCCTTCTTTTTCTGCCTCAGTGATTTATTTGTTTATAAACTAAAATTGTAGTGCTTTCTACATTCTTGCAAGTTACACTTTTCTGATTTCTTCACTCTTATCCTAACTTGCTTTTTCTTACCATCATAAACACTCTAACCAAAAGCAACATGGGAAGGTTGATTGTTTTTTTGACAGTCCACCATGACTGACTGAAAATCAGGACCAGAACTCAAGGCAGGAACTTGAGGTAAGAGTCATGGAGGAACATGCTTATTGGCTTGCTCCCAATGGCTTGCTCAGGGGCAGTTTTATACAACTCAGGACTGAATTAGGTTTGGCCTAATACTGCTTGCATTATAATGCTAATTTTGGTTCCCAAAACTGCTTACACAAATGTCTGCAGGTAAGACACTGAGGGAACCTGGCCCCAGTTGGCTCTGATTGGTAAATAAAGATGCCAGTAGTTAATGGTTGGGCAGAACAGACAGAGGTGGGACTTTTAGGATTCCTGGGTGAGGGAGAGAGAGGAAAGGAAGGAAGAGAATCAATCGCCATGAGAGGGACGTAGGACAGACCAGCCATGTAAGAATTTCGGTAAGTTGCTCTACTGGCCTTTTCCCAGAATGGGTTTGTGGTAGCAGAGTTAAAATATAGATTTTAAAGAATGTAACTTCAGAATACTAGAGGAGAGTGTTTGCTAGCTGTGGGAAGGAGGGAAGGATTAGAAGTGCCCAGCCATTAAGTCAAAGCATATTAAAATTAACTGGTGTGCTCGAGTGTGCATGTGCATGTGTGCATGTGTGCATGTGTGGGGGTGGGGTGGGGGGGGTCTGTCTTTCTTTTGGAAATCCAGATAGCTCTTGGACAGGTGTGTTCATGGGATCTGGGACCACATTCCTAGGGGTGGCAGTACCAAAAAAGAGGCTGGGCCTCCCACATCAATCATTAATTTATAAATGTCCCACAAACATGCTCACAGACCAATTTAATGGTGGCCGTTCTCTTAACTGAGATTCCCTCCTCCCATAAGATCCTAATTTGTGTTAACTTGACAAAAGTATAACCAACACACCACTATCTTATATTGCCTGTTATTTTCTTTTCTCGTTCTTTCCTCTAAAATCATCCTGAGATCTACAAGGTATTACTTTATTTTTGTTGCTTTTTTTTTTTTTTTTTTTTTTTTGACCAAGTTCAGACTTGATTCTTTTTGGTCAAGAATGTTGCATGGGTGGGGGCTCTATGAAAATGTATTTCATCATGACTCTTCCCATAATTTTATTCTACAACCTGGGAGAATTTCTGCCACAACATTTAAAGCTTAAATATTGATATAGTAAGGGCAGCAGAGAATGACTAACTGTGGCAGACACACATACTGAAAAGCTGGGAACAGGTGGGCTACCTGCTATGATGGAGATGCAACAGCTGGCAAGAACTGAGTGTGTTTATTATAGGCAGCATGGATGAGGAAGAGGAGCTAGCTAATTTGGGTTAGAGGTCTCAGTAGGGAAGCACTCTCAGGTTGTAGTCATCCAAGAGGAGAAAGCTGCAGTTGAAAGTTTTTTGCATTCACCCATTGTATTTAAAGATCAATCCTGTAACAAATACTTGTACTTGGATCAGGAGAGAGCATTGGCATTCCTCTAAATATGGCCTGGGCAAGTCCTTGGCTTCTGAGGCATTGAGTTCCTTGACATGGCCATGTGCTGTCAACAAGGCATACTCACTCACACCTTATCCTCTCCCAACAAATTTGAGTCTTCACTGAACCCTAAGCACCCAATGGAATGGTAACTCATCACTGTCTTCTATTCTTGGTACCTTCACACTCATATTTTCTACTTAAGTCCTGATTCCTCCTTCTACGTGATAATACTATCGTTCAGACTGCAGAACCATTTACAGGGTAGAGGGAGAACTTCCCAACCTCCATTTTCCATGTTTTGTAACAGAGTCACCTAAAACACTCATAGAGGCTCTCTGCTCTACTGCCTTAGGTGAAAGGTGTGCTGTTTCTTCTGTAGCCCATGAAATTATTTTAGCAACACTCTGGGGTTTCTTCAACATCCCACCAATGGAGGAGATGAAGGCCAGATGCTTTCTAGGTTAATGATGTTCAGATCACTATTTTTGAAACCTAAGCACTGACACAGAAGCAGCACAGGAGAAAACAGAGCAACAGATAGGAGAGGGGGGTCACTATTGGTGATCACGGTGGCCATAAAGCCGCTTGCTTCAAGAAAAGAGCTGAGGCAGCAGAATTCCTTCTCATAGTTATGCAGTCATGGATGTAAATGCTACTCAGGCTGGCCTGTTGATTCAGAGAGACTAGAGAAGTGAAGAGAGATGAGAACATGGTCATTGTTTTTCTAATGCTCCAGCTTTCTGAGATATTATGTTTTATATGCTTGATTTTGGTCTTTAAAGATTGTGTGTGTGTGTGTGTGTGTGTATTCTGAATTCTCTCCGCATCCTCTCCTATCTCCCCTTTAGGCTTATCAACTGACTCACTCCCATTCCTTACTGGTCCCTTTCCTGGAATCATGACTTTTGGGTTCGTTTTGCCACCCATTTAGAATAACCAGCAATATCTATGTGGTCATTGGATCCTAGTGGGCTTGTCAGTATCTACACAACTGAAGACAATGATTTCTCTTCTCCCTAAATCTATCAGTAGCAAATAGGGACCCATTGGGTCCCTCCTCCATCCATCCCTCAACATGGACAAGCCCATTTTTTTTTCTGTAGACCCATTGAAGTCACCCACAGAGGTTTTGAGTTCATGACTACAAAGACTGTGTCTTGCCATGAAGATGACACGTCGTAGCCCTTCTCCACATCTTCCAGGTCTTACATTTTCCCACTCTCTTCCATAATGTGCCTTAAGCCTTCTAGGGAGTTGTGTATATGTCTTGTTTGCAGCGAAACACTCATCGGTCACTTCATCTCAGTACTTTGTATAGTCATGAACCAATGCATTCACCACTGTTCACTGAAATAAAGAAAAGTTTTCTGATTAAGGCTGAAAATAATGATTATGTATGGGTATAAACATAAATATCTTGAAGGCAGCTCAAGTTAAATCAGTTTAGCTAAATAACAGCACTCAATTAGGACTTGTAACTCCCTTTTTGACATTTCTCTTTTTACCATGTTGATAGTACCAGGCATGGCTTCTCTCTTGTGGAGCAGGTCTCAAAACCAATAGAGAACACTTGGTTATTCTTGTACTATTAGTGACACCGTTGTGCAAATGGTCAGTCTTGTTTAGAATATTGGATTGGTAGACCTTAATACTCAGAGCTGGTGAACATTGCTCATCCTTTTCTCTCCCAACACGCTGCACAGCAACTCCCAATACACTGACAGCGAGTAGGCAGTGAGGACGCTTCCAGCTCAGATCCAGATTGCGTTCTGTGCATCAGATCTAGTGGTATGTCTTGTTTTCTATAATAGACTCTTTCATCTTATTTGTGGCCAATTAAGAGGAACAACAAAAGTCTATATTATTTTGCAGACTCAGGGGTCTCCATCACCAACAACTTGTGAAGAGGTATCCCCTGTCTGGTGCTAAGGGTTTGGTTCATATCCTACAGCTTTTAGGAACAGATTTTTCTAGACTTTCAAGTGTTGATTTGAAAGGAATAGGGCCATATTGTCTTTTGTTTTTATAACATGTAGACTACAAGTATTTGTAATATCTTTTTTTAAGAAAAGCAATCTTTTGTATCAGAATGCTCTATTTAAATGAACCTAGCTTGACAGCAAATTATTTTTCCGGCATAGGGCAATAGGGTTTGTTTGAACAGTTATAATTCCAAACAAATGTTTTATCTAAAAATAATACCTATAAGACATGGGTGTCTTTCTTGTAAAGGTGCATTTCAAAGGAAAGAAAACACAAAGGATTAGCAGTGCACTTTGATCTGCATTTCTTTTCTTCAGTCAGATACAAGGACAGTCAGAGCTTAGTCTGCCTGCAGATTCCTTTCCTTTTTATCCCGATTATTGCTATCACTAGAGGGCTTCATTGTTTGAGCAGTGTGTAGAACAAAGATCAAATTAAAACACCTTAGGCAGAAGTGGGGTGGAGAGTGGGTGCAGAAGGTGAAACTGCTGTGGCCAAGGATCACTAATAGCTATAATTTTCTAGGGAGGAAAAAAATCTCTTTCCCTCCAGCTTTTTACATTTATTTTTGAATTTAATATGCCAGCTCTCAAACGAATAACTAATCTGAAAGAGGAGTTGTACTGAAGAAACCATGAACACAGGTTAAGCACTTTGAAGAATAGCCCTGAACAATTGCAACACATCACTGCAAATGTCTTTCTAATTAGCTGAAATCGTGAGGCATGTGTAGACTAGATTTACAGACGGCCAAGAGCACCAGCTCTAAGGTCTATGGAATGAGGATGAGAGAACAGCTTCTTCTGCTCTTAACTGTTGTTCGCCTGGTTTTACCTACCTACATAAGCATTGTATGAATATAGAGTGACCTACTCAAAAGATGTCTTCCATTTGAAAACCTTCACTTGCTACAGATTGGATCATAAATCTATGTAGTTAAATATCTTAGTTTCTTCCTTTAAAACATGACAATATTCATTTGGAAACTCTCTCTTATTCTTGAATTCATGTATTTAAAATATTTAAGCCTAACAAGCATTTAGTTACCACTATATTGTGCCCCAGAAAATGCTATTTTACATTTAATATTTTTAAATTATCAGCCTTTTTCTTTTTAAATTTGTAAAGATGTTTGTTTTAAAAAGAGAGCCCTGTTATGTTTTTTATTTTTCATATCTAGATGTCGATTCCAGAAAAGTAAAAACCTCTTAAACTTTCTTTCTTTTTCTTTAAAAAAAAACATTCTTTTTTATTTCTTAAATTAATTTATGTTTACACTCCATGTTTTATTCCCTACCCCCATCCACCCTGCAACTGATGCACATCCCACACCTCCTCCCCACCCTCCTGTTTCACATGGATGTCCCCACACCCCACCTCACCTGACCTCTAACCTCCCTGGGGCCTCCAGTCTCTTGAGGGTTAGGTGCTTGAGAGCCTAACATGCACAGAGAGAGCCTATGGCATGATGTCCAAATCTGATTCACCCATGCTTCAATTTGTACTATTTCAGAACCTTTTACTCTTAGTCAGCTTCTAATTGTCCTGAGAAAGCCCAACACTGAAATGTCCTTTAAGCAAAACCAACAATTTTTGTATATCATCAAAGAACAAAAAACCCTTCCAGTTTTTCAAGTCTCACATTTTAATCAGGTCCATCTATCTATCTATCTATCTATCTATCTATCTATCTATCTAGGTTAGGGTGGAAATGTGTGTGTTTGTGCACATTGCCAAATCCAGCATGATTTTAGAAATTGACCAAGTGGGAGGCAAGAGGATGAAGATGCACACACACACACACACACACAAACACACACACACACACACAGAATGAGAGAGAGAGAGAGAGAGAGAGAGAGAGAGAGGGGAGAGAGAGAGAGAGAGAGAGAGAGAGAGAGAGAGAGAGAGAAGCTGGTATCAGGAGGTGGGCTGGGTTCTCCGCTAGAGAAATTGTAGGTTCAGCCCTGTTTTTTATATACAGTTGAGGACTGAGGCAGGTTATTGCATACAGCTCAACAACGAGGCAGAGTTTATGTTTAACAGTGGATCACAGAGACAAGTTTAGTTCATTTCAGTAAAAACCATTCATTTCTGTAGGGGAGCAGTCTTTGGGCCACAAACATCTGGGAGAGAAAGTCCTGGGAACAGTTTATTTATATACTGTCAGTATAGCCATTCAGACCCCCAAGGAAAGCTTTGCCATTCCACAGAACTACCTCGGGTTTGGGGCATGTTTTGCTTTTTATTTATGGGTCAGGGGCATTTAATTTCTTGTCATTTCTGCACCATGTCAACAGCACATGTTCTCTCATGGCTTTGTCTATTGCTCTAAACATAAAAACATGTATACATTAACACACACACACGTGCGAGTGCGCACACAGCACTTTCCTATAAACACTGGAAATCCATTTTCTTCCTGAAAGTCTTCTCTTCTCCATCTGCTCTGCAGTGCTCAGACAAACCCAAAGTTCTACTAGCTGCTCATGTTCCAGAGGCAGAATGGATGACCCGTGGCCATGTACATACACAGAACAGTGGGTGATACTAAAATATGCCTTTTCAATTAAACGCTAAATTGCATTTTTAACACTATTTTTTTTAAACCAAAGAATTACATGTCATACAGACTCATGGTACCACTGTATTCTCTTTCTAATTAATACACAAATAAAGGAAACATAATGGGTTAGCTGGCGATGACACATTTATCCTCACTAATGAGGACACAGTGTGAGGATGCTCACTTCTTGCCCAAGGCTATGTTGTTCTTAGTGCTTCCTCTTGTAATCGAAGAATTAGTTTGCACTGGCTTTTGTGATTAGGAAAAGGAGAAACACATCTGTCTTAGTCAGGGTTTCTATTCCTGCACAAACATCATGACCAAGAAGCAAGTTGGGGAGGAAAGGGTTTATTCAGCTTACACTTCCATGCTGCTGTTCATCACCAAGGAAGTCAGGACTGGAACTCAAGCAGGTCAGGAAGCAGGAGCTGATGCAGAGGCCATGGAGGGATGTTTTTTACTGGCTTGCCTCCCCTGGCTTGCTCAGCCTGCTCTCTTATAGAACCCAAGACTACCAGCCCAGAGATGGTCCCACCCACAAGGGGCCTTTCCCCCTTGATCACTAATTGAGAAAATGCCTTACAGTTGGATCTCATGGAGGCACTTCCTCAACTGAAGCTCCTTTCTCTGTGATAACTCCAGCTGTGTCAAGTTGACACACAAAAGCAGCCAGTACAACATCTGAAGAGGTTACCACTTGGAAATGATTTCGTTACAGTTTCCCCGTTTTCACCAAGAATTTAAGGGCATTTTGTTGGCCCCTCTTCAATCTCCAAAACTCCCACCCCCCCCCCATCCCCATAAAATTCGTTGGTTGAGAATTAAGTAGCAAATTTTTAACTGGCCAGTAAGAAATGCCTGCTGACAGATGACTGAATGAGAGTTGTGAGAAGGTATACAATGGTGCCAATCTGGTGTTTGGACAGAACAAAACCACTCCTAGATTTGGATAGTAGGGATAAGGTGAGACATATATTAGCAATTGTATCTTGAATACTTTGCTGCATATGAAAGTGAGCAAGGGACTTCTTTTGTGATCAGCCACCAAACACAGACACTATTGCATATGCTAGCAAGATTTTGCTGAAAGGACCCTGATATAGCTGTCTCCTGTGAGGCTATGCCAGTGCCTGGCAAATACAGGAGTGGATGCTCACAGTCATCTAGTGGATGGAACACAGGGCCTCCAATGGAGGAGCTAGAGGAAGTACCCAAGGAGCTGAAGGGGTCTATAACTCTATAGGTGCAACAACAATATGAACTAATCAGTACCCCCCAGAGCTCGTATCTCTAGCTGCATATGTATCAAAAGATGGCCTAGTCAGCCATCATTGGAAAGAGAGGCCTCTTGGTCTTGCAAACTTTATATGCCCCAATACAGGGGAACACCAGGGCCAAGAAGTGGGAGTGAGTGGGTAGGGGAGCAGGGCAGGGGAGGGTATAGGGGACTTTTGGGAAAGCATTTGAAATGTAAATGAAGAAAATATCTAATAAAAGAAAAGAAAGTGAGCAAGGTACTAAATATCAGGTGAATGGCAGATGCAACAGCAACTATCAGGTCCTCCAAGTCTAGCCAATACAGTGGCCAACTGGGGATGTTCAGTAAGTAAACCATGGGAAAGGTGGGAAATCAGGCTGGGATGAAGGTGTGCCTGGAATTTGCTTCAGAGGTGGATGCCTTGCATTAAGGAGAGTTTTAGCTTACTACAGAAGTGATTGCTTTTATCAGGGAAGCAATGGTTCAAGAAAAGGCCAAGGGTGACAAAGCTTGTGGCTGCAATAAGGACAGTGGGAAATGAAAGCTCAGAGGGGAGATTTATGAAGAAGAGGAGGAAGAGGGACAGCAAAGAGGAAACAAGGAAGAAAATGAGCGATATTTCACATTTCAAGACCCCTGTGGGAGCGCCCTTTTACTCTCTCTAGTCACAGGAATTACAGGGCTTGACCAACAAAACTGTGTGCCCCTGTGAAAAAATACCGAAATAATCTCTAGGTAGAAAGATAATTATATATCTAAGCTACTTGTTGACATAGGTTATAGATTTTTTATGACAAAAAATAGTTTTGTTTACCTTTTAATCACAAGTTTTATTTAGCAATAACAGGTGTAAGATACACACAAAAGTCTGTTCATATGAAAAGACTGGATTAAAACTGATTGATTAGTCTATCTGTCTAAGGTATGAGAGCAATACCCACTGGTCCTGAATATAAGGTCCACTCTTCAGTGGTTGATATAGGCAGTGTCACTCCACTGAAGAAAACTGATTTTCCCTCACCCAACATGTATAAATGACAGTTCAGTTGTTAATCTTTACCTTAGTGGTAGGTTTTCATTCATTTGTTCATTCATTCATTCTATTAAAATGTAATAAAATAAAATAAAATATGATAAGATACAATTTGCAAAATGCATAAAACTCAAGAAGGAAGACAAAGTGTGGATACTTTGTTCCTCCTTAGAATGGGGAACAAAATACCCATGGGAGGACTTACAGAGACAAAGTTTGGAGCTGAGACAGAAGGAAAGACCATCCAGAGACTGCCCCACCCGAGGATCCATCCCATAATCAGCCAGCAAATGCAGACACTATTGCCTATGCCAGCAAGATTTTGATGACAGGACCCTGATATAGCTGTCTCCTTGAGGCTATGCCAGTGCCTGGCAAATACAGAAGTGGATGCTCACAGTCATCTAGTGGATGGAACATAGGGCCCCCAATTGAGGAGCTAGAGAAAGTACCCTGGGAGTTGAAGGGGTCTGCAACCCTATAGGAGGAACAACAATATGAACTAACCAGTACCCCCAGAGCCCGTGTTTCTAGCTGCATATGTAGCAAAAGATGGCCTAATAGGCCATCATTGGGAAGAGAGGCCCTTGGTCTTGCAAAGATTATATGCCCCAGTACAGGGGAATGCCAGGGCCAGGAAGCGGGAGTGGGTGGGTAGGGGAGCAGGGTGGGGAGAGGATATAGGGGACTTTCGGGATAGCATTTGAAATGTAAATGAAGAAAATATCTAATAAAAATTGTTTAAAAAATAGCTTTTAAAACAAACAAAAAAATGTTGTTTTATCACATCGAAGTTGGACAAGACAAACCAACAAAAGAGAAAGAGCCCAATGGAAGAATCAGGGATCCACACTTTTACATATCCAGGAATTCCTTAAAACTACTTAGCTGGGATCTATAACATGTATGCAAAGGACCAGGTGCAGAACTCAAGCAGGCCTTGTGCGTACTGCTTCAGTCTCTGCATTTATATACATTTTGCTTGTGTTGACTCAAAGGCCACTGTATTCTTGGTGTCCACCCTCTCCTTTGGGTCTTAAATCCTTCCTGACTCCTCTGCCACAGGGTTCCCTGAGCCCTGGATTTGGGGGAGCATGAGATTTGATGGAGACATCCCTTTTAGGGCTGAGTAAAAACATTATTATAAGGTGCTTTGGTTATGTTTTATCACAGCAACAGAAACCCTAACTAATCTACATTCCAAGTCTGAAGTGGGGGAGTAGAGGGATATCAACGAAAAACTAAATCAGTATAATCAAAACGTAGCAATATAAACATCACAGCCTTCAATTCCATGTTCAGAATCTATGGCTTATCCTTTGGGCTTCTGTGGGCTTGGGTTGCCCCACCCATCCAGCACTGCTGACTGTAACATACATAGCTTGTATTGGTCTTTTCCCTTGATATCCACAGTTTTTGTTGTTGTTGTTGTTGTTGTTGTTTTTGTTTGTTTGTTTTGTTTTGTTTGCAACAAATGGTCCACTTTTCTAGCATTACCAGTATAGTAGGCTTTCTGCTGTAACTTAAATTTCACCTTTACAGATTTGTACTCAGGGCACTCAGAGACTCCACATGGGCTATTCAAACCTGCGATACAATACCTGCACTTAACAGTTGTCTGAATCTTTATGCAAGCCTGGTCAACTCTCTTGGACTTAGATTCTGTATGTCTACAAAGGCATGATGGCTCCAAAAGCTGCTATCAGCTAAAGATATAGCTGTGCCCTCATTCACCACGGCTGCACTGGCTTCTGTATGCCTTATTGACTGAAGCTGGGAAAACCCTTTGCGAGGAGGTCATTTCCATTCAGGGAAGCTGTGCAGACATTGTCTGTTCGTATGTGCTTCTTTCCAGTGAATTTACATTTTTACACCTTAGAGGCTTTGCTGGGGCTTACTATCAATTAACCTTTCTCATTGTTCCAGAGCAGGGTGTAAATTTTCTCTTTATTTATACTAATCTATTAACAAGCATCAGTATTTCATGGGTTTCTGTCCTATCTGCACATACAATTGGGTTTACTCTCCTTTTCTTTCTTTTTCTTTCTTTCTTTCTATTTTATTTTATTTTATTTTATTTTATTTTTATTTTATTTTAATTTTTGATTTTTTTTCGAGACAGGGTTTCTCTGTGTAGCCCTGACTGTCCTGGAACTCACTCTCATTTTCTTACAAAATAGCACATTGTTTAACTTTGTACTTCTCTCTCTCTCTCTCTCTCTCTCTCTCTCTCTCTCTCTCTCTCTCTCTCTGTCTCTGTCTCTCTCTCTCTCCCTCCCTCCCTCCCTCCCTCTCTCTCTCTCTCTGTCTCTCTCTCTCTATCCCTCTCTCTCTCCATCCCTCTCTCACTCTCTCTCCCCATATCCCCATATTTAAAAAAGTCACTAAACAATAAGTTCTGTAAATTTCACAAGGTGGTGAGGAGCAACCATGCTAGAGGCTTAGCAGAGATGAAATAAGCTAGAGGCAAAAGTAATCGATTACCCATAATGCTGATCCCCAACCAGTCCACTCTAGTTCGTAGAAGTTTTACAACCCTCCACGAACACCTAGGCAGCAATTATTCAAACACACGAATCTATGGGGAATATGTCACCATAGCTTTCCAAATTAGAGTCATCAAAAAATAAATAAAGTCATCTGAGATAATAAAACATGAGACTAACACATTTCCTGTTTAATTCTTACTGCACTCATTGCTTTCTGTCATGTGGACATTTAGTGGCTTGTTACACATTTTTTTCCTTTGAACTTCTGATTGCTAAAGTGTTTGGAAGGACTCTATCAGGTGTCAACTAACAGTTTTTAAAAAATACTGACTCTCTTCCATACTCACACCACCATGCCTGTATAAGTACAGATTAAAATTTAACCTATGCACTACACTATGTTCCCTGACTTGTATGTGTATAGATCTTATATTCATAAAGGAATAAACAAGCCTTTCAAACCCTCTGAAGAAGAAAAAGAAGAGGAGGAGGAGGAAGAAGAAGAAAAATAAGAAGACTTGCATACTTTGAAAACAGAGCTTTTCACGGAAAACACGTGACATTACTAATGCACAATCAACTCAATACCTGTCCCGAGTTAATTACATATTTTCACACAGTGGTTAACTACACAACCTTTCCATAATGGCTTACATATTTTCTTGAATAGTCCATTCTAAAGACAAATGAAATAACTTATCCAGATGGAGGGCATTTGATTATTGTGTCCAACCACAAAGTGAAGAATACTTTGCTCCACAGCAATAGTCACCTAATTCAGAGTTCAGTATTGGGAATGGATTGGGGCTATGACAAATATATAATCATGTGGAAGTTTATCTGGAGTCAGGTAGTAAGGGAAAAATGGAAGGATTTTGAGGTGAAGGGAATGAATATCTAAAGTTCCTTGAACAACTGTAAGAAGTCCAGTGGCTTCTGAAGGACCCACAATGAAGCCTTAAGGGACTCTGAGGAAAATGAACCATTTTGTTTTGGTAGATGGTTTCACAACATTGCTACCATCAGTTGTGTAAAGGAAGAAGGATGTCGAATGGACCAGATGACCTAGATATAATTTCCCAAATGTCTTCCTGATTACAGCAAGATGAAAAAATAATAATAGATAGCTAAAGGGTTGTTGGGCAAAAGGGAGATGGAACTTAATGACTTTGAGACTTCCAAGCCTCTCCATATGACTGTGCTGTGCCTAGTTCTTTATGTCAACATTACACAAGATACTGTCATCTGAGAAGAATGTTAATTGAGAAGATATCTCCATATGATTAGTCTGTAGGGCGTTCTTTCTTGTTTCTTTCTTTCTTTCTTTGACTCATTGATTGATGGATGGATGGATGGATGAATGGATGGATATGGAAGAGCACAGCCCATTGTCAGTAGTGCTACTCCTGGAAAGGTGACACTTGAGTACATAAGAAAGTAGACTGAGCAATCCATGGGGGGCAAGCAAGTAAAAGACATCCCTCTATGGTCTCTGCTTCAGTACCTGCATCCAGGTTCCTCTCTTGACTTTCTTCAATAATAGAGTATGACCAAATAGTTGTGAACAAGAATAAACCCTTTTATCCCTAAGTAGCTTTTGGTAATGGTGTTTTACTACTTCAACAGAAACCCTAAGACAGTGGCAAACAATGCTACAATGAAGAACTGGTTTAGTAGTACTCAGTAAATATTACTAGTAGTACATAGCATTCAGGATGTCTCAAAATGCAAAACTAGAATACTTTTCATGCAGAAGGAAGGATCATTCTGAGCACTGATCCAAGAGCACAGAGTCAGGAGGTAGGCTGAAGTATTCCTAGGCAAGAACATGGTAAAGGAAACTTGTCTGGTTGGATTAATGAACTCTGTGTGCTTCTCATTTTCTACTGTCTGAGTAGAAGTAAGCTGTCTTCCTATAACCCATTCACCAGTGTCAAGGGCTATGAGGACTTACAACTATAGAGTAAATATATTTTATGTTATGAAATGAGACTGAGAATTTAAAGAATGTGGTAGAGTGTTATTCAAATAGGATATGTTTACATGTCTAGTTAAAAAGTAATAGACTTAAGAGGACTAATCTTTATTGTCAACTTGACTGGGTTAGACTCACTTGAAAAACATGTTGACAGGCTATGAGGATGGTTCCAGAAAAATGTGGGGCCTGTGAGATGGCTCAGTGCATAAAAGCAGTTACCTTGAGAGCTGGATGACTGAAACTCAGTCCTTGGAATTCACACAGAGGTCAAATGCAGTGCCAAGCATCTACAGACCCAGCACTCTGACAGTAATTGGCCAGAAACAGGAGAAGTGACCAGCAACTTGAGTATCAGATAGCCTGGAATAGGTAGCATGGGAATAGAAAGAACAAAAGAGATCCTGCTTCAAACAGGGAGGAAGGAGAGAAAGAACACATTTCTGAAAAATTGTTCACTGACCTCTACAAGTACACAGTAGTGTGCAAGGATCACACACACACACACACACACACACACACACACACACACACACACACACGTGGATGAAGGATGAAGAAAGTGAGCTGGGTACCAGCATTTCCCTCTATTTGCATGCTCTATGAATGCGACTTGGCAAGCTCCCACTCCACCCCCCTGTCTTCCCCGCCACAATGAAATATATCCTTAGACTAAGAGATAAAATAAACCCTTTGTTGTTTTGTTTCTATTGCCAAGTGATTTCTTATAGCAATAGGAAAAATCATGGAAATATAAACCAGGGTCTCACAGGTGAAACATAAGGAGAATACTCCTTTGATATGAGGACCTTTCAATTGAGAAATTAGTTATCAACACTCCTCTTTTGTATGCACATGTCCTATCTTATACTTTATTTATTATGTGTGTGATACTTCTCATGTAATATAGGTGCTTATACTTTCACCAATGAACAGGAGGAAGCCGTAGCTTTGCTGTTCACTCCTGTTCACAAATCCAATATCAGATTTCATAATAGTCTCAAGTGTATCAGTTTTGCTTTGTGGTTCCTCTTTTCTTTTCTTTTTTTTCAAAGAAAAGCTTTCAGCACAGGTGATTTTGTTATATTTCTTTGACCCAGTACAATATTTTTGCCAAGCTTAATATATATTTTGTCAAAGTTATATGTTGAATAGCTTGGGGGCTACTAGTAAGTATTCGAAATATTAGATATTATGGGTTTTGTTTTTCTAGGCATTTGTTATTACCCAACATTCTTCCTTCTTACAATTGAACAGAATGATGGACAGATGCAACTGTCCCATGGGTGTAAGGTAGAGGTTTCACACCTTCTTAGTTGAAGCACTATGTATTAAGCAATATTTGGTTTAAGGAATTCTAAGTGCCAGAAAGGTATGTGCCCAGTTGAAAAGCAATTGTCCCATGGAAATTCTTTTCCCTCAAGGCCTTTCTTTACAAATTTTGTTGGTAAGTTCATGAGAAAAAGTCGTTTTGATGTCAGAAAGCACAATGAAACCTTCTGTATATAAAATCATGGCTGTTTGCCTGTCATTTTCTCCTGGAAAGCTGTACTGCATGAGTGGTTTTACATTAAAATCATAATGATTGTATTGATTGATTGGGTTTTTTCTCTTCTGTTTTATTCTGCACTACATCTTGTTCAATTCTTACAATTTTTGATTCACAAATTGTGTCTCTTTATAAACTCAACCTTCATCCTATAGCTTTTTCTAAGCTGATTCTAAATTATGCTTGGATTCTTCCTACTGTTTATAATCTATCGTGTGTGTGTGTGTGTGTGTGTGTATGTATGTATGTATAAAAGGACCTTATAAGTGAATGAAAGGACTTTATAAACCATAATTTTAGAAACAAATGGATTCCCTGTGTCTTCATTTACCCTTCTACCCAAACCATGCCTTTTTCATATTATGTTTAAAATTTCATGTAGAATGAGGATATATATCCTGTTTCAATGTCTATGGTTTTCCTTAGTAGTTTTGAAGGATTGAGAGTCCACAGTTACACACAGGAAGCTTCTGGCCCTGTAGATTTTCATCACCACCTGGGAATAGCAGTTATTTGAAATGGGTGTGAGAATCAGCCTGGCTTTGCTTTTAGAGGAAGTCACTGCTGAATAAACCCGTGATATGAGATGGAATATCATTCTGAATAGCAACTGTTTGGAATCTCATTCTCCTTCCTCGGCCCTATTATGCTAAGGAGAAATGTGGAGGAATATGTTTTATGTATATAAAAATTTGAAGTAAAATAACACGTAGATTAGTGATGTAACTCTATTCCAGCTTAGGAAATAAAGTAAGTCTATTCTATAAAAGCATCCTTTGTGGTCTGCCTGATGACATTTCCCTCAAGGGTCGCCAGCAGCATGAATTTTGGGTATATAATTGACTTACTTTTGTAGGATTGTATTGCCTATAAATTGGCACATGTCTCAAAGGGGGAAACAAGACACAATGTCATGTTCATCATAATGAGATTTCCTTTTCCTAAGGATTTTCACCCTTCAAGACATGGTTGTTTCAGTAGTTCCTCAGGCATTCAGATGGGTTTTGTGTTTTTAATCTAGCTGTTCCCATTATTCTCAGTAAGACAATTGGTTTAATATGAGCTAGAGTGTCAATTCTAAAGGTAGAATACCTCTCCATATTTACTAAACAGAACAAGTCCATGTTATGTGAAGACACATAAACTAAGGTTGGTAGCTGCTCACTAGAAAATATTGACCAGTTTTAAGGTTTACAGGGAGCAAGACAGAAGGATAGCATTTTAGGCCAGCTTATAGAACTGTGGGAGGACCCCACTGGGCAGCTGGAAGAGTACTCTTTGGTTAGCATCCCTTTCTTTGGAATACTGATTTTTTTTTTTTTTAGCTCCACATAGTCCTAGATGTATTCCTTCCTTTCCTAGCTGGAGATATAAGTTTATTTTCAAGAAGGCCTGGACTCACAGTATATCAGCATCAACCTCACTTACAGGCTCTGTTTATAGCTCCTGATTGCTGCCTTTCAAGTTCTGGTTTACATTCCCTGAATATAAATCCCTTCACTTTCCATCTGACCCTGCAAACAGAAAATATTCTTTGCTGGTCATAGGCCTAACCTTAGTCTATTTAAGCCCACCAGCTGGTTAAGGCTTTTTTGTGATGTCTATCTCCTGTACTTTTAGAAGGTCCCTCATGAACTTAGGCAGCCAAGACCTGAACCTCCCCAAAGCTAACTTACATTAACAACAACAACAACAACAAATCACTATACATATGACATTTAGAGCAATGCTAATTTCTGAATTGTAAATATAAATAAAATATATACATGCATGTCAGAAAATATGTACATGAGTTCTGGAAATGTAATTAAAATATTGAGCAAAGAGTTTTTTGAGTTGATGGTCAGCAGTCCTATAGACACCCCAACATTGCAGGCATTTGAATTTCTTTTGTCTAGCACCCATAACTTGATGCCAAGCCCTTATTGCTGAACACACCACATATTTGACATATGAGATGTAGAGAAATAAAACTGGTACTAACCTGAATTTGTCTTCCCTACTGGCTACTTTTTATAGTGCTAGAAGCTTCTGTGATCACTATCAGGGAAGAAACTCAACAGTCTTGCCCATCACCAAATCCTCCAAGCTATAATAACCACAGGTCTGGCAATATATATCCACTATTTTATAGAATAGTGACACTAATGATACCGGTGTTACCAACCACTTCCCAGCTGGATTTAAAGGCTTCTCCTCAAGATGAAACTCATGCATAATAGTGCTAACTGGAGAAAAAAATCCATGGCCAACTCGTGCCATAGACCCCAAGGAGAACCTGATACTGCTATTTTGCTAAATGGAGACAGTACTACACTGCCCCTCAAGTTCTTACCTTTATTCTTGTAGATTACTGCATCACACAACTCCAACCAGAAAACCCACTTTTTACAATCGATGTTGAATAATACCTAGACCCATGGCTAGCCAACTTAAAGAGAGTAAGAGTGTACAATGCTCCACTCTGAATGGGACAGCCATATCATATATCATATATACAGCTTTCCTCACAAGTCTCAGAATTATCATGGAAGAGAGGCTAGAAATGACCGTCAGAGTCAGAGTTAGAGCATGTCTGAGTGGAACAGTACCTGCTAGTCAGAATAGTGGTATTGCTCACCTGGATTCACAGCAACTAGGACCAGATACACAAGCTCTGCAGAAAACTAAGCCATCTTAAATTCCAGCATCAATGAAGAGTGGGCTCATGAAATTCCACTCCTATCTGAGAAGCTATTTATTCATTGTGTGGAGGGATTAATATAATGAATATCAATACATAATACACGTAATATTTATCACTGTGAAGATTGTTAATATACCGAATATATATGGAATCTTGCAATATTTTTACGACAGTAGCCATGTGAGTTATAGACTGTGATTATTCACATTTCTCAAAGAAACAGATATTGACCACTTACAGGATGTGTCATGGTTATGTGTCTGGACAGACTTTAGCACTTGTATCTCAAAGCTGTGCCATCCTGTTTCCTTAGCCAAGGTCTGATGCTGTCAGTCTCCCAGGAAGAGAGAGAATAGTGAAGTATATGGGAGGGCTCCTTATCTATTAATAGAAAAAAAGAATACATACAGCAAATTAGACTTGATAGTGAAATTTGCATTATCTCAGGGATCATGTGTTAATTTTCACCTTATTTCAAAAGTTGCAGTGCAATGGAAATCTCCAATATTAATTAAAAAAATGGGCTTCATATCAGCTAAGAGAGAAAACCATAAAATAAAACCAATATATGTGGTGGAATGTCAATGTATAATTAGCAAAATATTAGTGAACTGGACTGTTCATAAAGCATCATTACTCTATAATATTCTACTCTTAGCAGACACACCAAGACTGAACAGCTATCCACTGCTGAAAGTGTTTTGGTTGTTTGGTATAAACGCTGATGGAGACAGCACTCCTCTTACAAAAACAAACAAACAAACAAACAAACAAACAAAAAACGGTCCAGAAACACGCAAGCACTTCGCCCAAAAGAGAGAAAATCCAGCGTGTAAAACAGTAGCTTATGTATTTTCTGTGTATACCACTTAGTTTTCAAGCTGGGTACTGTAGCTCCCAGCTGTAACCCTTAGGAGGAAAGGGCAGAAAAATGCGAAGCCAACAAAACCAAAAACAGCCAGAAGGAAAAGGATGGTGTTTCTTTATGTTTATCATAAATTGTGAATTCAAGCATAGAGAACACGTTCAAGGTCTTCAGTGTCTCTTCCTTGACTGCTACCGCTGCTGAACAAGAGCAAGGGCCAGAAAAGACATCGCTATCTTTAAGAACACACGGCTTAAACTTAACTTTTGTTTCCTGGGGAGTTAGTCTTGATCTCACACACATGTTGGAGCTCGTAGCACTGAAATGTATCACAACTCAGCTTTGGTCAGATCAATTTTGAATGCCCAGATTGTAAAACTGCAAAGTGTTTCCCTAAGTATCAAATATAGGCAGCAAAATTACAATAATATGACAGTGCCCCATTCATTATATTCAACAGTAGTGTGGAATTTGAATGTGCTGACACCTTCAACTTTGAAAGTTCACCTCACTGGTAATGGATTTTGTAGGAAATTTTAAGGTACATCCAACTTAGAAAAAGTAACCATAGTTAGGAGCCTATTCTGCAATCTTAAAAAGCAGATCAACATTACCAAGCAGGTAGCAATTGTTTCAGATTAAAGGGCACTAAAGTATTACAACTTTATGGAATGCATCAAAAAGCAGATGAGCTCCAAAAACTACCCCGGGTATTGTTGCTATGGCAACACGGTACAACCCCTAAGAACCTTATTTGCTCTTTACTCAAATTTTACAGAACGGAGCCAAAGAAGATGAATCAACAATCTAATATTGGGGATCAATGAAATCACATAATTTCAAGTTCTAACTCCCAAACCTAACATAAGGACAAAATGCATGAGTAAGATGTTTTAAAAAGAAGAAGAAGAAGAAGAAGAAGAAGAAGAAGAAGAAGAAGAAGAAGAAGAAGAAGAAGAAGAAGAAGAAGAAGAAGAAGAAGAAGAAGAAACAGTATCCTCAACCTTTGAGATCACCAATGTTCCTTTTGATCAAGATATAGTATGAAGACATTCCTAGAAGACACTTAGAACTGGGAAATTCCATGAAGGATTGAAACATGCTCTTTGGACTTCTGAGAGGTGTTGGTTGCATCTATGGAACTGTCTAATCTCATAGCTGTTAGGCACAGGTAGTCATTCACATTTAAAATCTGGTCCATTAAAGAAAATGATTTAAGAATAGAGATCCATGACCAAACTACCAATATTTTAACTACTCAAGAGTCATCTGTGTCTAGTTACTATCATATTGGAAGCAGAAAGAGAACATTTTTATCCTCATAGAATAGGCTGCAGAATAAACCCTTATTATTCCTGGAATCCAGAGTCTATGTTAGTTTCTTGGTTTCCTTTGATCATGGTGCAGTTTGAGCTTTGTTAAGGAAGACAGGTGAGGATGTCCTTGGCAGATATCTGCCAGCAGCAGGAAGCTGAAATACACAAACTGAAGGCAGCTTTGGGACTGGCTCTACAGAAAGGTTGATGAGTTTCTAAGTGGGAGTTACCCTGGCTTTTGCCTTGTGCTGTCATTAGAAGAAAGGTCCAGTTGAGTGACAGAATCTTTTCATTATCTACTGAGCTCAAAAGTGAACTTATCTGATGGCAAAATGGTGTCGATTGTCAAAGATGTCTTTCCTAGCTACCTACAATATAGTAAGGAAGGCACCCATCTCCTATTCTGCATGGGGAGAAGAGACTATAACGACATGAATTGTGTGTGTGTGTGCAGTCCACAAGTTTAAAATGCTTGACAATTGTCTGTAATACATCTCAATGATATGAATCGGGTACTGTCCAGTAAATGGGCTGTGCTAAATATTTGCATTCGTTATCTGAGCTGTCACAGAGACCATGTTGAAAGCATGAACTCCATCCTCGTTCTGAGCCTTGGCTACTTGGGGAGCAAGCAGACCTTGACCACATAGCCAGGGCATGTAAATGCCCATCAGCCTGTCAAGTGCTCATCAGCACTTCTTTCTCTTTGTCTCTTTGGGCTTTTCATTTTTCCTGAAGAACTGCTTTAGGAGTTGAAGAAAGCTGTCAGGTTCCATGTGAGATTAAAAGAACAAGTCTAACAGAACAGGAAGGGAAGGGAAACCTGCTCTTGCAGACTGTTCTTGTTTTGGCTTGCAGCTGTCAGCAAAAGGGGAGCTACAGCACCAGTGGGAAGGGATATTTCCTTCAGCTCTGCAGAGATAAGATTTCTAAGAAAGGGGCCAGTTCCTTGGGCATACCCATGTTAGACTCTTTGAAGAGAATATCTCACTAAAGAAATTCAGCTTTATCTTCATATTGCTATGATTAATATTCAAGCCCTTTCTAACAAATATGTATCTTCCAGCAATTCTAACCCCTCTGCAGCCAGCTGTCCCAGTTAAATTGGGTACCAATCTGTGATTGTATGGAACTCCTTTGGGCTATAGTTGCCCCCCCCCCTTCACTTTTAGGACCAAGAACGTTGCCTTCAGAACCAATTCTAATTGCAAAACACCCTTGGAGTGTTAATGTGGCATATCTGTAGGTGATGGCAGAGGTCTGAACGGATTCTGACTCACTTTGGTGACAGGGGAAGCTTCAAAGCTAGGGATATCTTATAGATTCCATGTTGTGTGAGATAAAGTCATCTGTTGTTTGTCGATGTGTATGGCAAGATAGCTGGTCCACAGCCTTCAGGGGACTTCTGTCTTTTCCTCTCATCTTGCTGGAGAGCTGGGGTTACAAATGTATACCACCATATCTGACGTTACATGAACTCTGGGAACCCAATTCAAGTCCTCATATTTCCATAGTCAATGCTCTCCATATTGAGTCTTCTCCCTAGCCTTGCCTGTTTTGGTATACCTCACTGCAAGCCACAACCAGCCGGTATGGAAAATTCCCTTAGACCTTCTCAGTATACTCATCTTGTGTGACCGACTTTTCCTGGGGAGACACAAAGCACAGCAACACATGTGTCTTCAAAACCCAGAAAGGGAGCCCAAGACAGACCAAAGTAAAGATTTCACAGTGTTCCAATTGCTGATACAATGGGTTATTATTGGGTTAATAAGAGGAGGATGGGTGAGGTGTTACTTACAGTGGGCAGGGATAGAGTCTCTGTTTGAAACATCTGTTTAAACCCTTTCATACGGTAGATAGGGGCCCTCTGGAACCTTCCAAGCTTCTATTCTTTCTGTACATGTGCCATTTGTTTTCTGTTTATCATCTTAAGCTTGGGAACTTCTCCCTTCTTCCTGGGGCCAATAATTTAGTTTGGATGTAATGTTGCAATCTGGGGGAACATGTCATACAGCTACTCATAATTTTATAAACATATCCATAAATATTAATTTTATATCTATTTCTTCTTTTATGTCTGACACTACTAGAATCAATACAAATCAGTCACTTAGATGATAGTGACACATTCCACATACTAACTAGTAAGAAAATAATATAAGTGGGAGGTAAATTCCCATCATCTCCTACTGAAAGAGTATAAAGGAACAAACAACTCCTAGGCACGTAACTGCCCAGAGGGATGGTGTCATCCTTGCTGTGACACTTGATAAATATTCTGTTCATCTGCTTTCCATTTTTTTCCACAACCATCCATAAACACTTTAGTCAACCTGGACCAATTTTGGACTTCTTGGTAGTCATAATCCATCATACCATTTTCTCTCTCGATGCAGGAATTTAGAACATTACAGAGCTCTCCGGCAGAATTTTTGTATCAGTATTCACAAATAGTATCTCACAGTAGTGGATTCTTAGTTTCTGTTTATCCTTGTTTGAATGTTGTCGATATAAATATTTGAGAATCTCCCAATCCTCTGCAGTCAGATAAGGGGGCATGTGAAGACATTGTGATTTTTCTCCATGTCAAAAATTTAATAAATTGTGAGGATAGGATTTGAGTCCAGGCCCACACTACAGTGGCATCCTTTTTCCAGTGAGCTCCAGCTGGAGTTCCATGGAGTGTCCTAACAGGCCCTCCTTCTTCCATGCATAGTTCGCTGCACTACAAGCACACAGGAACACTTTCTGTGGAAAACACATAAATGTAATGTCCTTCTTCAGCAGGGTTTTCCTGAGCCCTCGGGCCTAATGTTAAATCCTCTCTCCTAGAAGCCAGTGAGTTTCCTGTACAATGTTAGCCACAACTCATGGATTTGCTTGCTTGTTTTCATGACATTTATTTTTTTCCTTCCACCACTACACTATCCATTTTCTTCAGTGTAGCTCGACCCAATACCTACCTGCTTCTTAACATTGTTAAATCCATTCATGGATTTAACATGATTTAATCTCCACCACAGACCTCAAGGAATTACTATTCTTCATTGGCAGGAATTTTATAAACTTGCTTATACAAGGTCAAAGAGTTCGTATGCTGGGAGAAGAGAGTGAGTCCCAACCTTCCTGCCCCCCATTACATAGGAAGGTTACCCACGATGCTCAGGACTTGAAGACCTAAGTGAGGAGACTGTGGAAGCAGCTGGTAGATGGCTTTCATTATGTCCTTTATGATTATCTGTAAATCTGTAAACCTTGAAGGGAAAAATCAATCCTCCCTACTCTTGTTCCTTTTTAGAGAGAAGACTGGATGGCAGAGTGAAATCTCCTCTTAAGGGCTGTGTGGAGCAAAATCAGTGCAAGGAGACAGCTAATTGCCCAACCTGATTGCAACTGCTAATCACAGTCACATTGAAAAAAATATGTTGGGAATTAATTAGGCAAGGACCTTCTGAACAGCAGCAGGAAGTCTCCAAGTGACCTTTATTTACAGTCAGTTAAACAGAAGTGTGACTGAAAATGCCAGGGAGCAAATCAGATTATTAATATTGATTGCTTAAAGAAAATGAATAATTTAGAAGCTAAGTCGGAATAAATAGCCAGTGACAGAGATGAAAGAGCTCAGAACACCATACTTGGAACATTTATCTATCAGGCAGTGGTATTTCCGGCTCAGAAACCAAGAAGTTCCACCCTCACAAAGCACAATTACTTTCTTGACCCAGAATGATTGCCATGAGGAGTGAGGAATGGTCCCCTTTGGCTGAGTGGCCAGGGTATTGGGCAAGGGTTTTTGTCAACATTTTGCTTAGTAAACTAATTAGATGTTCAGAAAGGTTTCTTCCTGATTTTTATCAATAAAACATCAATCAGAAGAAGTTGGATTGCATTTTCTCTACTTCTTGAATGAGGCTCCAGGATTTCCGATTTTGATGACAGTGTGCATTTTGTGGTTCCCTGACTACAGATGTTTTCAATGAAGAGGGTAGAGGTGTCCGATTGTTTGTTAAATAGAGTTATCAGAGGCGATCACCTCTCATATAATGAAGTCAGCTTCACATCAGCTTTCATTGCAACATGCCACAATTCTAAGTCCATGCAATGGTAAGACACAAAATACACACACACACACACATATACATACATGATCCTACCAAGATATCAAATATGCACTTTCTGGTTAGAGTAGGATTTTCTGTAAATTATGAGTTTGTTTTCATTTTGTTTTATGAGATTTTAGGTAGTCTTAATTTGGAAAGTCTTAATTTACTTCTAAGGTTTTACTGACCTGGACCTGAAAATGCTAATTAAATTTCCTAGTGTGAAAGTTACTGTTATAGTTAGGATTGAAGGTACTAGGTATTAGCAGTTTTATTGAAATAGAAGCATCTCAGAGTGACAACAGTAAGACATAACTTGGGCCTCTTTCTTTTGAATACAACTCTGAGAAATCAAGATCCTTACACTTAGACTAAAGTAGCAAATGAACCGGCCATGGGCCATGTTCAAGATAGCCACAATTTCTCTATGATAGTAAACAAACTCTAAGCCAGTCACTAAAACAAGCTGAATAACTCATTTTTTCTATCCAATATAGACATTAATACTCATGTGTGCCTACATTAATTCATATCATTCATGTGATATGAGTCATATTTAGCATATTTCATATAGCTATAGGCGATACAGCCATTCCAATAGTTACTTTTCTGTTGCTGAGATAAAGGTTATCATAAGCAAGTTTGAGAATAAATTATTCATGTTCTCTGAACGTTCCAATGGGGGTGCAGTCTAGCGTGTGGAGAAGGCATGGTGATGGTCAGGAAGGGAGTTTTGGCAGGAGTGAGAAGCTTGCTAGTCACATTTTCATATGCATACAGGAAGCAGGGAGGGCAAATAGGAAGTGGATGAGTCTGTGAACTCTCACGATGCTTCTCAGGGAAGGCTCTACCTTCTAACAGTTCCATAGCCTCCTCCAAACAGTCCTGCCAATGGGAGACACTGTTTCCAAATGCATCAGCCTAGGGGGGGAATCTTTCTTACTCAAATCACTTCAAAGCTACAGAAGCAAAATGCTGTCCAACTCTCAGGGAAAGACCCAAATCTACCCTCTACTTTGAAATAGACTTTTCCAAGTAAGACCTGGAGTACTTTGCACTGAGTGATCCAAATGTCTGCCTATATAATCTCAGATAAGCCATGTCCCAGCATCTGGGATGGAACCAAGTACCAGCTTCAGGAACACTTGACAAGAATTTTATGTGTAGATTATTGCTGCATATTAGCCTCATTTTCCTGTCTATCAAAGTCAAGCAAAAATAACCCTGTCAGCTGGTCTGACCAGCCCTAAGTGACCAAGACTATTGTGTTCTGAGTGTGAAAGGTCTCCTATAGCCTGGCGTGTCTGAGCTGCTGCTGGTGTTTGGAAAGCTTGTGAAACCATCAAGAGATGGAGCTTTGATGGAAGCAGTAGGTGACTAGGTGAGGACTCTCAGTCATTCTGAGTCAAGCTGACTCCATGACAGGCTACAAACTGGCCGTTTGGGAGTCTAAGCCTAAATTTCTGTTTCCCAGAACTGGAAAAAATCCAAAACAAGTCAATTCCAGGAAAATAAACAAAAAACAGAAAACAAAACAAAACAAAACAACACTCCTCAGGGGCAGCCAATCAGGAAGCTCTCCAAGCACCTACCCTGAGCCAACCCATGGGAAGCCAATCAGGAGCTGTAGAAGTTGTCCCACTACCTCCCTAGAGCGAAATATAATTAATCAGCAAAAGTCCCCAAAGTCCCCCAGCCGTAATCAATCACAAAGACACTTCTACCTCTGGAGATAGAATCAACCAAAGGAAAGAAAAGTAAAAGTCACCTACTCCTACCCTAACAAGCTTTAAATTGACTCTGTAAGGTCTATATGTTTGTCTTCTATTTCATTGTATGGTTGACCCCTGCATGCAGGTTCTCTGCAGAATAAACACTCTTTGCAGTTGCATACTGTTTAGAGTATCTTTCTTCGTGGATCAGAGAACTTCACAACTAGTGGGCCTTGAGGTTTTCAGCCCTGTTTACATGCCTCTCCACTGCTTTCTGCTCTTTCCCCAACATGATGGGCCACATCCCCTTTAAACTTCCTTAAGTTGAGTTTTGTCAAGTGGTTGGTCACGGCCTTAATGAAAGTAATGCAGACAGACCAACAGTCTTATGTTCTTCTGGTTAAAAATATAGACAGTTGGCTGCTTCTCTAGAGGACCAGCATTAGATTTCCTATCTGTACCTGGCAGTTCACAAGCATCTTTAACTCCAGTTGTAGGGACTTTGACATCATTGCTGGCCTCTGTAGACACCAGAATTACATGTGATGGACAGACACACATGCAGACGAAGTACTCCTACATATAAAATAGAAATAAATAAAACTGTCTTTAGGAGGAAAAAAATATAGCCAGAGAGACAGAAAAACTTCATCAATTAAGGCTCACCCTTTCTATCTGGCTGATTGCTAATCTAACTAACAGTGGAGCACCATTCAAACACTGAAGACTTCTCCCTTCTCTGTAAGACAAAGGCCGGAGCAATGCTGAACCTATCTGATTGGTGATTAGTTCATCAATATAATGCGAATGACTAGCTGGCTTTGGTCTATCTGGGGAACCAGTAAATGATGGTCATCTGGTTATAACCTACCTGGTTATGTGGCTATACTTTTGTGAGAATTTAAATTAACATAGTACTTCCAGAGAGAGGAAAACACTTATATAAAATTCAGACTCTAAAAAAAAACAAAAACAAAAACAAACAAACAAACAAAAAAATTCAGACTCTAAAGGTCTGTGGTCAAATACCTGCAAGCGAACACCACAGACTGGTAACGTTCAGGCGAAAGAGATCAATCTCCATTACTCAGAATGCTGCAAGATCATTGAAGCCAGAAGGGGCTTTCTCTTTGTCCTACAAATCTGAGGGGAAAACATGTTTCTATGATCCATATTATACTATGTCTAGTGTCTCTTCCTGAATACTCTAAATCGCCATGTTGTTCTTTTTCAAAATATACACATCTAATGCTCAAAAAAAAAAGTTTTAATTAAGTAGCAATATAAAACTGTAATCACATTCCATGTCAAAGTAATATGGCTTTTATTGAGGTGCTACGGATAATTCAGGTAGCTGGAAGGTAGGATGCCACAAGTCATTAGACAGAGAGGGAATTTTATGGGATCTTGTTTGCATCTAGATTCTGGGATTCTAACTGTGGCGACCTCTCTCTCCCAAACCAATTCTTGTTTTTTATGTGTTAAGACACTTGCAGGATCATGGTCCCTCATTTATATTCCAGATCCCATAGGAAGCTGAGCTCACCTCCTCTGATTCAGTTTTACTTATTACAGACAAGAGAACTAATCAGGTTCTCCACAAAATCAGTGATGGGCAAATGTGCCTCTTTGTCCCATGCGATTGTTATCTGCCTGACTGTAGAGCATTCTTAGGTTTCTCCACTTTGCTAGGAGAGGGCCGTGACTTTCACATTACTTGAGGCACTCCTGATGGGGTTGTCTGGCATTACGTACAGAGGCATCCCATTCGCTACCATTATGGCAAACAACTGACATGACTGCAGTAATTGCTGGCATCCGCTTATAAAACACAGCATCTTTTTGACTTTGTAAATGTGATGTTTTTATTTTATCACTTTGTTTATATATGGATCAAACCACGATCCCTCATGGCAACAGATGGTAATTGAGCAGTGCTCTGAGCCTGCCACAGAGCACAGGAGTAACGCTTGGGTGACTTGGGAAGAGTCAACACCTGAGGAATCTATTTTCTGCTTCGTTTTTCATCAAGGCTTTCAATTTGTAAATAAGACACATAGAAAATGTTCAGAAGAATCATGTTAAGACACATAGAAAATGACTTTTGAAAGACGCGATTTGGGCACTACAGGGAAAAAAAAGCCTTGTCAGTATTATTAAAGGATTTGGTATGTAATTAATTTCATCAGAATTTGCTTTGAGTTCTGTTGAAGATCATCAGATTGAAAACGCAATATGTTTCTTTGTCTTCTTTATCCTCCTGAAGTCTCAGCTTAATTCACAAATGAGGGAAAGTGATTCTTTGGTATTTTGCATGCAAGTCACAGTCTCCTTACTGGGTTCCAGAAGATCCGTGGCCTCCAAGCTCCAGTGTTCAGCTGCTGCTGCATATGTTTCTGCTGAAATGTAAAACTGGCTGAAATAATCATTCCCTGGGTTCTAAAGAGGCTGTATTTAAAGCACTACTTGACATATCGGGTTTCTTTGGGGAGATTTAAATTGTACTGAAAGCCAACAAAGCCAGGGGAGGGGAAGCGGTAGGAGGGGTGTTGTGTTCAAAACAATATTATGAGCCCTATTCGAAATTATCAGCAATAACCAAAACTCTTTTTAGCTTAAGGTGTTGCATTCACCTTGGCTTCTAAATTGCAAAACACAAATATAAATTAATACAAACACAAAAAGAAATTAGAGACACTTTTCTATGGCAATGATGTAAATCGTAAATCTTTTGTATACACACTCAGAATTAACAGAGCTTACTATTTTTTAATGCAAACTGATGAGAATTTGAGGTAGAGTGGGATTAGGGTAACTGCAGTGCCCTAAGCTGAGTGAGAGGCATTTTGTTCTTCCTGTGTCCTCATTCATTAACTTTTCTAATAAAATGTCAAAGTCAAAAAGGAATTTCTCAAAGATTTGACTTTTTTGATTTGCTTCTCTTTCAGGGTTGTGGCTGGAACGTGGGTAGACAAGAACTCTAACAATGTGCTACATTCCCTAGCCTGGAAATAATGGTTTGTGCTGTTTGCCTAGCATATCCTGTTCATAGCTGTCATAATAATTCATGGATACCGCATATGTGAGATATCTTCATAGAGATCAAAATGTTTCCAACCTTGGATTCCCACAGTCTTCCACTTTCTCAACTACATGCACATAAATCAGTATGTTTTCCAAATCTCTGACAGAAAACTATTTGTTTAGACACAATTTTTTTGAAGTTAGATTGTTATGGGAAATATTATTTCCCCAAACAAAAGGTTTGTTATAAGGAATCCTGAGATAAAAATTAAATAACCATATTAATAAAAATTAGTTTGAGTAGTTAGCTGATTGCCTGAAGAGAACATTACATGTAGGTGATCTTGGTTTTGATGTTTTAAAAACAAATATGGATACCCAGGCAATGTTCTCAAAATGCCCAAGTATATTATCAGTTGTTTTTATTTCCAACTTCCCATTGTGGGTTTTGGAGCAATCAAACAAAAACAAGAACTAGGCCTAAGTGAGAAAATATTTTAAGTATGAGTTTCTCCCAATTACAGTCATTACACTGAATTGCCATGTTAGAGAGGAAGATGTGGAAGTAATAAGTGGCTTGTAAATAATCTTTATGTTTAAATTTGAATGCAAAGTGTATAGAGTGTTAAAGCTCAAATGGGACTCAGCAATTACAGGGTCTCTTTGGTCTGAACCTGCATGTGGCAGATGTGTTCTTTGTGACTTTGCTGCATTCAGATGATGTCCACAGAGCAAAAGGCAGATACAGTGCCATGGGTATCTTGAAAGTTTTTCTCGGGAAAGTGAAAAGTATATTCCTCTCAGAGAATATATTTCTCTTTGCCTGCTTAACAGATCCTTGAAGACAGAAGAGCTATCCAGGAAATCTATAGCTGATAAATTTGTATTGTCACTCACAGTCTTTAGTGAATTATTTAATCTTTTTCTTTAAAAACTTTAGAGTTATTGTTTTTATGATTTTATATGTGTGAGTGTTTTTCCTATATGTATGTATGTGGATCATGTGCACCTAATGCCCTTGGAGGTCTGAAGAAGGCAACAGATATCCTCAGGTTGGCATTACAGACAAATGTAGGCTGTGGTACAGGTTCTGGGAATCAAACTCAAATCCTCTGTAAGATCAACGGCTTTAGATAACCTTCCACCCCTCTCCTTAACTTGTTTTCTTAAATTGAAGGTTATTGAAAATGTTTTTAAAGTATCTTGTCATTAACTTCTTGGAAGCAAGGACAGTACAACTCAACCAATAGGTTTCTTACAAAGGGAATGAGTAATACTCAAATTCCTAGCTACCATGTTGGCCTAGATTTTTCAAAACCTATTTTCAATAAGGGTTCTTAAATGCTTGAACTTCCCTTCCCACCCATCACACACCAGAGGTAGTGAAAAGAAAAGTTAATAGGGCAAAGAGGATGTGGACCTGTTGAACAATCGTTCTTTGAGACAATTCCGATCTGTGTTGTCAGCATCTCAGCAGTTCAGTTCACACAAATCGTCAGTGGGAGCTCTAGCCATTCATAAACACCATTCATGGATCAACAACAGCAGTTCGATCCAGAAGAAACCTCAAGGCTCTGCCAATCATCCTGAGTCTGTTGAAGCAGCAAGAAGCCACAGGGATATCACCAGAAGTTCTTTGTTGGTGATTCTCTCTATGAGAAATGGTGATCAGCAAAGGATGGTAAGGCATACGAATACCAGACAGTATAGTTCACTGTCTGGTGGATTATATTTATACCCTTTCCAAACATCACATGTTCTTCCAAGATCTGCTCTATCAAAATATCACCTTCCCTTTTTCATGGCTGTTTCCAGAAAAACACTGTGTGTCTGTTCCAGTAAGACTTCGTCTCACATGTCTGCTTCAGCAGAAACATCCTCTACTAAGACAGTTTCCATCAAAACATCACATGGTACAACTGAGTCTCCAAAGAAACCAGAAAATTTCACTTCATATTGAAACCCACATAGGCCATGTATGCTACATCTCAACTCATTTTTTTTTAATCCACAGTTGATTCCTGCCTCAGCAAACCCAGTGGACACTGAAATGTTTTCAGTTTTTAGCATTGCTACTTCTGATAGGATGTGATAAATAGAAGTTCTTTAGTTTTTTTCTCCCCCTTCAATTTTCTTAAGTTCAAGAAAGCAGTTTAAAAACCAGTAAAGAACATGCTAAGAATCCTAAGGGTATTAAACCCATGTTGTGTGGAGCTGAATTTTATTTGGGTTTTGACTTCTTGGATGAAAACCACAACTTGATACAACTATAATGAGCATAAAATAAGTTCTATATAGGAAGCATTACTTACTATTACTTAACACATCTAATGATAGGTCATTGATAGTATGTTTAATTATCCCCAATTGAGGTAGCATAAACCCTTTATAAATCTGTCAACTTGAGAGGAAAAACATGTCTGAAGAGACAAAGTTGACAAACAGATTGCTCATTATGGCAAACAGATTGCTTATTGCTTTATTAGCATAAAGCAAAACAGAAAATTGGGTATTGTCCCAGAGATTATTGAGGAAGGTGGATTTATAGTCTCAGAAGTTACAGTACCCCCCACCCCCTAGAATTGATTAATCACCTTAGAGACTAGGAACCAAGAGTGGCCTTAGATTGGTCACCTTTTACATTTGAGTAACTGAAAAAAACATTGATGTGTAAAGAAAGAGAGGAGATCAGAAGAATGTTTACATATTATGATGAGTTTATCTACTAAATATCCACATATGGATTCGTAGATGACGAAATGCGCTATCAGCTTAAAGATGTTGTTGCTAGAGACTAGGCTTATCTCTATTCACATCTGCATGTAGGGGTTGGAAATAAAACCTGAGTTAAAGTTAGCCACAATTATTCTACCAATAAATAAGCAAACAATATTGTTTATTTCCTGTACCTAGATACATAAGACATTCATAAATGTACTTTTTAAGCTGTAACTATTTTTCACGAATGTATAACTAGTTTGCTCTTTGAAAGCTTGTGAGTAGGAGCTAAGACATTTCAGCATCATCAGTCTCCCAAAGTACTAGAGTGAATTCATCAGCTGGTGACTGCCTCCAAATTTAGTGATGCAAACTTGGAAGAACAAGAACAGATGGGTAGATTATTTTTGCAAACTCAAATATTTTAAATGATAGCAGTTTTCTTTACCATCCCTGATTCAAAGGTCATTTGAAAACAAAACACACACACACACACACACACACACACACACACACACACGCAGACACACACACACAGACAGATACAGACACACACACACACACACACACACACACACCTTCAGAGCTATCTCTGTATTTCTGTACACTTCACTTCACACATCAACCTAATATGGTATAGCTTATTACCTCTCACTCTCCTGGTTTTCCATTTCAGGCTTGGCCATGACTTTCAGCCTAAGTAACTGCAAGTGCTGATTATGATATTCTCATAATGATCAGCAAATCAAATATCTCTTCTTACATTAAGGAAGGAAGAACTTGCTTTAAGTTCATATGCAACACAATTAAAATCTCTCCATTTCGACTTACAATAATTGTTTCAGACATTAAAGTCCTGAATTGATTAGCTTCTGAGGCTCCTAGCAGAATGACCATTGCAAGGAATGCCCTAGGACAAGCATAAGAAGTGAAACAAACAAACAAACAAACAAACAAACAAACAAACAAAGACACCTGCTTTATATGCCTGGCAATAAAAGTCTAGAAATACAAAGAACAGAATGAGCCTCTCAAGTCTCTACTAAGAAAGGCATCCAGAAGTTCACAAAGCTCAATTGTTTTTCTAAAATGTCTGATTAGGAAAATCAATTAACTCAGCATAATGGGCCCTATGGAGACATTGCTGCATCTCAGTGGAACAGAATGAGAAAGTGTGAATAAATCCATTTTCCCTACGAAATATGAAAGAAGCACGAAGGGAGGTGGGGAACAGAGGAAAAGACAGAGACAGAGAAGATGGGTGGGAGGATACTGGGACGATATCCCATGGGATTTCTACCTGCTGAAGCCTACGCTGCCAGTTTGAAATGCCAGCTACTTTTTTCCAGGATTCTGATTTTTCATATAAAACTCCTGGGAAAAAGATTCCTTCTTGGCTATTACCGCATCTTAGACTCCCGTTGTCCTGAGACTAGCTTAGGATCTATTGTTTATTTAGAAACCCAGAAAAGGAATGCACTGACAATTTTCTTTTTCAGTTTGTTTTCCTGTTAATGACTGAAGGGCACACCACCACATTGCCCAAATGAAGAATGAATGCACACATTTTAGCATTTTCATCCAGAAATCTTTACTGATATTTTTTACCCCAGGACATAGCTTTCTTCAAACTTTCTTTTCTTTCAGCTCTGGACCCTCTCAGGCTGATAGAGTGCTATGCATTTTCAAGTCCAGTGGATTGAGCAGAGAGGTCTGACCCAATGAAGAGGGGAGTGACCTGCACTATACACTCACAGAGCCTTTAGTTAACCACAGTCTTTTCAGAATTGTGAACACTTCTAGAAATCACAAACCCCTGTTCTCCCCCCCCCCCCTCTTTTTTTCTCTTATTGTTTTTGATGCTGAGGACATAATACATGGCCTCAAGTGTCCTAAAGAAGCAGTCTGTTATCAAGCTGTGTCTCCAACCCTTAAAGCTATGACTTTATTTGTAAGTGACTTCTTCTTTACAGGGTCAAGGTCAGTAGAGCATTTCTTCACTGTGACAGATTTAAATAGCCTAGAACAGAAACTGTGAAGTGAATAGACTCATAGTTTACTCACTTAGATTCCATTATCAGCTTTGCAAGACACTGGGTGTTTAATCTTCTGTCCCTGTTTATGGTAGTTTCCTCTCACTGTGATAAAATACCAGGGATAATCAACTTGAGATTTATTTTGGCTCTTGGATTCAGAGATTTTAGTTCACACTCGCTTGGTCCTATTACTTTGGTCTATGAAGCATGATACATCATGGTGTAAGGATATAGTGAAGTAAGTCTACTTATCTCATGCTGGTTAAGAATCTGAGAGAGGGAGGGATGGAGGGACAGAGGGAGGGAAGGGAGGGAAGGAGGGAGGGAGGGATGGAGTGAGGGAGGGAAGAGAGGGAAGGAGGGAGGGAGGGAGGGAGGGAGGGAGGGAGGGAGGGAGGGAAGAACTAGGGTACGAATATCTCCTTTAAGGATGTGTCCTAGTGGCCTAACTTCTTTCTACTAGGATTCAACTCCTTATATCCTTTATCTCATCTCAGTAGTACCTGGGGGGGACAAAGCCTTCAACACTTGGGCATCTAAAGAACATTAAAGCTCTAAACTATAGAAGTACTGGCTAAATTTTGTCACCATTGTACAAAAATCTAGTTTGTGATGGTTAGTTTTAGTTAACTTGATATAAATCTAATGTATTTGTTATTTTTCTATTGCTGTGATAAAACACCATAGCCAAGGCAATTTACTGAAGAAGGGGTTTGTTTGGCTTACAGGTTCAGACGGGTAAAAGTCCACAATGACAAAGTAGGGGTGGCAGGGCACAGGCAGCTGGAACAAAAGCTGGAAGCTCACATCTTGAACTATAAACAGGAAACAGAAAGAACTCATTAGAAACAGCATGCGTTTTTAGCTCTCAAAACCCCACTCCCTGTCCCCATACCATATCACACTTTCTCTAGCATGATCATGCCTCCTGGGCCTCCCTACCTGTGAAGGTTTGAATAAGGCTCATATGTGAGAATACTTGGTTCCCATTTGCAGAACCGTTTGGGAAGGATTAGGAGTGGCAGCCTTGTTGGCAGAGGTGTATCATCAAGGGCTGAGTGTGAGAGTTCAATAGCCCACACCATCCCCAGTTGTCTCTCTGTGTCTCATAATTGTCTCTCAAACCCCACATTCAGCTATTGCTTGTCTGCTGTCATGTTCCCTCTCATGATGGCCAGAGACTCTCACAAATAAACTTTTCTGTAGGCTGCCTTGATCATGATATTTTACCACAGCAACAGAAAAATAACTAAGATACTCTCTAAATAGAACCACCTACTAGAGGCAAAGTATTCAAATATCCATCCCTATGGGGGCTCTTCTTCAAACCACCATAACTAGACATACAATACATAGAAGGAGGAAATCTCAACTGAGGAATTGCCTCTATCAGATTGTTTTGTGAGTGGGTATGTCTGTGTGTCTTTCTTTCTTTCTTTCTTTCTTTCTTTCTTTCTTTCTTTCTTTCTTTCTTTCTTTCTTTCTTTCTCTCTCTCTCTCTCTCTCTCTCTCTCTCTCTCTCTCTCTTTCTTTCTCTCTCTCTTTCTTTCCTTATCTCTCTCTCTCTCCCCTTCCCTCTCCCTCCCTCTCTTTCTCCCTCTCCCTCCCCCTCCCTCTCCCCCTCTCCCTCTCTCTCATTGGCATAGACAATCCCAGCTCACTGTGGAAAAAACCACATTAGATAAGCAGCCCTGGATTGCATAGATCAGTAGCTGAGAAAGCCAAGTAAAACAAGCATTCCTCTCTGGACTTAATCTCAGTTCCTGCCTGCAGGTTCCTGCCTTCCTTCTCATGATGAGAACTAAATACTTGTTTTCCTGCCACAAGCAATTTTTATACATGGTGTTTTACCATAGCAACAGAAACTAAACTAGGCTATAGGGCTAAGTAAAATTTATCTACTCTCCTGGAGGTTAAAGTACATGACCCCAACATTAGGTTGGCTCTGTTAATATCTCACTTACAGTAAAGGTACACATGAGAGTAAGAGATGAAATTATCATTGAGGAAGTCAGGTACTGGGGAGTGGCCCTCTTGTAAGAATCAACTAAGGAGTCTCCTGAAAATGCCTTACACCACTTCCCAGGGTGTATAGTCAGTGATCCAACCAACTCCTACTAAACTGTACCTTTAAATTATTCCACTGCTTCTCACATCCCACCCTGAAGTTCCAGTTCCAGCCTATGGATGCTGGTAGGACCTAAGGATATACTCACATCACATCCAAACTATAACATTCTGCCTGGCCCTGTAGGCTCGGGTCAACCTCACAATGCACAATGCCTTCATGCCATTCCTTGACATACAAAACATTACTGAAAAGTTCAAGTCCAAAGATTCATCTGTCATTCAAGGGAAATCCAGCTCTGAGTACTTATTATTTTTTAATCTAATACTTCCAGGATAGCAAGGGACAGAATCAGGATAAACATTCGTATTCCCAAAGAGAGAGACAGGCATACAGAAATGGATAATTGTTCCAGAGCAAGACTGAAATGGATTTTCAAGACTAAACCTTAAAGCTTGAATTTAAATGTTTTCTGCACACTTCCATGGCAATATTCCCCCCAAAGACTTAGCAGCCACATGCTCATATCCCCAGTGGTCAAAGGTCACACGATTAATTTTTTTCCATTTGCTTGACATGCTGCCTGCCCCATTCCCTGACAGATATTTATTAAAGTTTGATCTGTGGCTATATATTGTGATGCTAAGTGCCAGCCCCCAAGACCTAGTTGCCCCAGAGATGAGAGAGTCTACACGTAGATCCAAGTGACAATATGTGACCTTGCCCCCAAGTTATTTCTGATTGGTCAATAAACATGCCTACAGCCTAAAGTTGAGCAGAATTGAGATAGGTGGTGTGTGGTGTTCCTGGAGAATCAGAGGAGATCATGAGGGAGAGAAAAAAGAATGAAGAGAAGAAAAGTTGCGATGGGTTAGGAGTCAAGAAAACATGGCCCTGAGCTCTGGCCAATTGGAGTTAAGAGCAGTTCAGATGAAACATAGTGAGTAATAACTGGGAATAGGAAAGTTAATTCTATTAACATACAGGGTAGATATCTAGTAGCTCTAGTGTTGATTAAGTTTTATTGTAAATATAAAGGTTATGAGTGTCATTTATCCAGGAACTAAATGGTCAAAGGAGGAGTAGAAACCCTGGATTGGGATTAAATATTTAACAGATATTGCCATGTTGCTGTATACTCTACTGGAACCCCCATTGCCGCTTCTCTTTATATTTTCTCTAGCCATTTTATTAGCAAGTAATCTACATATGACAATTATCTTCATGGTGTCCCCAGCTTCTTTTGACAGTTCAGGAAGCCCACAATGACCCTTGCTGCAGGAACAGCAGCACACCAACAAACATAGACACCAGACTTGTCTGGACAAGTTTTAATGATGGTTGCAGCCACTGAGCACTTCATCGGAAAACAAGAAGAGTCCCAAGATGACCCTACAGAGATGTCATTTCTTCCAGGCATGATTGTCATCATCATGGGGTAGGGATAGCCATCGCGACCTAAAATACCTTAGCTTCATAGTCATGCAATAAAATACAATAATGCAACGTCTGCTAGGTATGTAGTAATGAAAGCATTTATAGTCCCTTATAGGATGAGGTAGATGAGGATATGGGCTCTAACCTGACACTTTAGCTACTACTTACTCTTGCTGCAGTTTCCTGTGGTCTTGTAGATTTTGAAGTATAGAGGAGGAGGGAGTTCTACAGAGGGTGGGATTATAGCATGAATTATTCCTGATCCTTTTTGTAATGACTCACTCATGTTACTATAGCCCCCATAAGACAATAATTGACTCATCAAGCTAGATATGGGTAAGAACTTCTTCTGTGGTTGGCCATGAATGCCCTATGGGAAGCCCAGAGTCATTTCTTCACATCTCCCCAATTATACCATGAAAGTGTGGTGTGCCTATAGATTGTGCTCTGGGGTCCCATGAAAGATCATGGATCTCTCTGAGCCTGTAATGGGCAAGGAGATACCCCAGATTTGACATGTTCCTGTGCTTCTCTGCCATTGAAAGCTCCTGGTTCACTCATTTGTGTGCACGGGACACCCTTCAGATGGGCAGCATTGCTCAGCCAAATCTTCTTTACATCTCTGGCCAGGTCCTAAGTTTCTGTTTCTCCCTGGTTTCACTCTACCCCAAGCTTCACTGTAAATCTGACTCAAAGCTCTAATTCTCAGGATGTAATCTAAGTGCTTTACTGAGTAGAAATGCTTTTCACTCAATAATCCTGCCCATCCTTCTTAAAAATGGGCCTTTCATATAGCTCTAGGGCATGGACAGAGCATATCACTTTTTACATTGTTTTAAAAAATATTCTCCTCTCTCTCTCTCTCTCTCTCTCTCTCTCTCTCTCTCTCTCTCTCTCTCTCTCTCCCTCTCTCTCTCTCCCTCCCTCCTCAGTGTGTGTGTGTGTGTTTTCATGGGTGCCATTACTCATTACTTCATGTTTGACAACTATTTTCAACAGCATAGACATACTTATAAATTTTAAACCATCTTGGAAATCATGAGTACCATGTCTAAACATGGTAATCAGTGGTAGACTTAACTAGGGTAGCAAGGCAATGAAGAAATGATAAATGGATATATGAACAGAAAACTGGGATTGGATGATTGGATGGTCAGGGCTATGTGTTGGAGAAACTGCAGCATGCTGGAAGCTCACTGTGACTATTATATCAAGTTGAACAGACAGGTGGATTATTTCATAGAGGTGAACAAGGAAGTGGGATATTACATACAAATAAATAAGGAATCGGGGGTTGTGGCATATAGCTGGATTGAGGAGACAGGTTAAGTTAATCTTGATAGGAGCAGTCTCTGTGAGGGTAGCTGTCTTCAGTCCATAACTATCTGGTGTAAAAAAGATATCATGGATATTTTCTGTAAACATTCTTAAGATTTGTACCCAGGTCCCCTAGAGAGGCGTTGCCATCTTTTTGATTCTCATGACAAGAGACTTTGTCTTTTTCCCATGGTCTGAAGCTATACTCTTTGGCATGGCCAAAGCTATGTCAAAGCACACGTTCACTCGGGGCTTTATTCACTGGAGGCTTCCTTTGGTCCCTACCCACACGTAACCTTCATTTTCTACTAGGAACTCTTCCATTTCCCCTAAGGTGACACCATCTTATCTAAGATGCAATCAAAGCATCAACATGGTGGCCGACCAGTGAGGCTCTGTGGTGACTATTTCTTGAGACATCTGTATTGAGGGCCATGCCAGTTTGGAGGCAGTTTTCCATGGGTTGGAGCTACTGGCCAATAGGAATATGATTCATATCAGCTGTGGGCTGGTCCAAAAATGTTGAGATTTTTCATTTGTGTCTGTGTTTGTTGTTCTTTATTGTTATTAAACATGCTGTAACTCTTGCCTGCTAGCCAAATGGAGGGCATGAGAAAAGGGATCATGCCCAAAAACACATCAATAGGCAAGTCTTAAAGTACTTTTGGGTTAACACTGCCTAATTAAGTGGTGGTTCGAAATGGAGCCCAAATCTTGAAGACTATAAATGTATAAGAATGAAAGCTAGTTGGTTATACCCTACTTCCCAAGTGTGTGAAGAGGGCTGGCTTCAACATGTGATTGAAGTAAATGAAGTTTTCTACTTACTCCCCATTTCTTAATATTTGGACATTATTTTGCTCACCGTAGAGAATAAAGGTTGTCACTAGAAGTCATGTTATAAAAACCTCCGAAGGGCTTTGCAGAAGAAGGGGACGTAGTCACAAGACACACTCAGTGAGTATCCATCTCTGTAAAATTACAACTGACAGTAGATATTGGTGTGGGGAAGGAAAGGCGGGGGTTGCTTGTGAAAACTCAGGCTTGCCGTAACCCCTCCTTTTATGCCTAAATCCAAACCATTTTTTAAAGTACCGTGACCCTTTAATAAAAAACAGCCAATAAGATAGGATCTGAGAGAGGAAGAGTTTTAGGAGGTTTCTGTTTTTCTCTCTTCCTTGTGCTTGGGTTTCTCAGTTTCCTATTAATTACAGCTGTCTCTCACTAGCAAAGGTTATTTTTTATCTAGCAAAGGTTATTTTTTATCTAGCGTGGTTTAAATTCAAAGTAACCACAAGAAAGGGAGCAACCTGATGTTCTGCAAACTCCCATAACCACCCCACAGTAGAGAGAAGCAGGCATTTGCCCTGTGCAGCGAGGAATTCCACTTTTCATCCTACCTTCTTGTGTTTACATGAACTTTCTTTTGCATTTCAGAGACCTTATGGAAAGATTCCCCCGCTGACCCCGGGGAGGAGTGAGGAATTTCTCCATCAAGTGCGTATTGATGAGCTGCAAAGTTCAGTGAACAGGAAAATTCTGCTCCTTTTATTGTCGATGTGACAGGTTACTTTATTACCATGCCTTTCACGGCAATTTAACAGTTACCCTGGTAACGGATTCGGTGAGGTAATGTGATCACAGGCATTAGAGCCCAGGCAGGCTGGCCGCTCTCTCTCCCAGCAGCCATCTGCTGGCTGATGTTCCAAGGGCTGGGTGCCTGGAGGGGCCCTGGCAGCCAGGGCCTGAATGGCAATAAGCAGGTGAAATAGGCTGGCCCTATTTAGCTGCACTCTGGTGATTTCTTTCTCTAATTCTATTGAAATAATAATCAGGATTTGTTTCTGATTAATTAACTAACCTTTTGGTAAAAAGATTAGATAACGAAATTGCTGCCTATTCAGAGATAATGAGATTTTTATTACTCTGTCAAAAGAAGGAAAAAAAAAGTACATTATGTGTCACCAGCCAGCCGCTATGTCAAGGGGGGGGGGTTAGGATGGGGTGGAGATTTAAGTCTTTGTCAGATGTGGATATTCCTCACTAGAGGAAGGGTGTGATTCATTCTCCAGGAAGTCCCTTGTCTCCTTGGAAGCCACTAGGAGGGGTTTTAAAACAGCAGAGTAATAAACACCGTTAGGCTGATGGCTTAGGGGAGGGTGCTAATACGTTTTAAAATGTCTCCTAATAGAAAAGGACTGCTCTCCAGCGTGGGCAACTTGATGTTGCGAGTGGGTGTGTTTATATGAGCGTGGGAGTGTGGAGGAGGCAGTGAAACCTCCCCCCTGCAAGGCTTTACAGTGACATACGCAGACAGCCTGCTGGTCCCTGCTCTCCAGATCCGTCCTGGGCCCGCAGAGCATTTGTCTGCTGACAGGAGTTGTACTTGGGCGATGGGAAGGGGAAATCACCGGAGCTCAGCAGGCTGGAGGTCACCTGTGACTTGTCACAGGTAGGCAGCCTTAGGGAATGAATTATTCGAACTGGCTGAGGAACAAAAAGGAAGAGGCTCGTCTTCTGGATTCAATCCAAGCCACAGAGCTGGTCCATTTAACCTTTTCTCTCAGAAAGTCACAGCACAACCCTCTGGGGACCGGGTGGGGGAGGGGGCAGGGAGAAGGGAAGCGGGGTGGAGGTAGGGGGAGTGAAGATGGGGGCAAGAGGAGGAGTGGGGGTGGGGACCTTTTGTTTTCTATCTCCTCTGTGGCTATGGGGAAGAATATAATGTGAACTATATCTATTTCAACGTTAGGCTCTTCCCTGTATATAAGAAGCTGCCAAATGAATCCAACAGGCTGTGTGAACCAATCAGCCTTGTAAAGCACAAAGCACCGTGTATTTCCAAACAAAATCCCACAGTTCCAATACTGTTTTAATTACCACAACCTGAAGAGGAAACCCAGGGCAGGTCTCTTCCTGCAGTGCAGTAAACAAGAGGAGGGGAAGGAGGGCAGAGCCAGGGTTAGAACCCAGTGGAGCATTTTGCTTAAGTGTGTTTGTATCACTGTCTTCTTGGAGCCCATGCGGGCGCACATGAAAAGACTTCAAGTTCTAAAAATGGAAGTTGCTGTTCTGAATTTCATATGGTTCACAGAGAAGTTGAAACAGATCAGGCTGGAGGCGGGGGTTGGGGGGCGGGGGTGGTGGTGGTGGTGGTGGCAGGGGCTGGGGGTTGGGAGAGCTGCCTGTGAAAGTGAACATTTCTGGAGACCACTTTTCTGTCCTGAATATCCGGCTGATCTCTTCCTCCCTCCCACATCTCCTCTTGCCAGCTACCACGCTCCATTTCTGATAACAGATGCTCAACAAAGAAAGAGAAATAAGACATTAACAAGGAGAGGGGGGTGGGGAATTCTGAGCCCTCTTTGCCAAGAGCTCTTTCAGGAATTTGCCCTCCTTGGCTCTCTCCCAACCGAATGGGGAGAACTGAGAAGGCTTTGTCTTTAAGCTCCCAGTGAAACACGGGGTTAATATTAGCAATTATTATTAAAATTAGCCAAATGTTATTAAATGATCTTTGTATAGAAGAATAAGTATAGTTTTCCCTGTGGCAGACAATGACATCTGCAGCTCCATGCTTTCATGAAATGACTATACTTAACAAAAACATGACTTCATTTTCCTGGCATTTCTTTGTGCCTAGGAGCAGCCCCGTAATTGTTCACTTCAATTACAACATTACTATTTTAAACTGAAACCCATTTTATCTGCATGCCAGCGTTTTATTTGTTTTACCAACTATATCTATTTCCATTACTGCGAGGCTGATGGTTTGTCTCAAGAGGAAATCAAATCCATTAATTCAGAAATTTCAAGCCCGACTAGGTCTGCCTTAAGCAGCATTTCTTATGCTAATAGTGAATGTGCTGAGACTGAGAGGAACTGACATGGCCCTGTTTTCTATCATAACTTAAGCATTTATGTAAGAAGGCAAATCTAATAGTACTAGGAAACTGTAAGTGTTATTATATATAATTCACTTTCCTGAGATCTGGACAAGGCTCTGGTTTGTGGAGCCATGGTTTAAATCAGCCTGCCAGGAGCCGTTAACTCACCTGACTTGTCCTATTTAGCCAACATATTGCTTCACAACAGACACAGCTAGCCTGAAACTAGATTTGTGCACGAGCGCATGCGCATGGTGTGTGTGTGTGTGTGTGTGTTCAACACCCCCTACCTTCCCATCCCCCACCGGGCGCCACCGCCCATTGAACTTCTGCCAATGCAAGAATATAAAATTCATTTTGTATTCAGGAGTTGTCTGAAACTTAACCCTGTAACAGCTCTCGTCTGAGACAAATCTGGTCCCTCTGTTTCATTTTTAATATACTCTGAGCCTGATCACATGATTTGTGTTCAATTAGATAGCTTGACTCAATAAAAATCTGGCTCTGACCTAGACAGAGGGGAAGGAGAGAGATTACTCTGACTCCTGGGCAAGCTTTAGCAGACACTGTGACCTGTTTATGTCGGTGGCAGAGTAAGAGATTCTATCACAGGTCCGTATCATCTGGAATCTAAAAAATACAGAAGGCATTGGAGGACCTGGCCCTCCTTTGTCACCGAGCAGCTCTCCAGTGCTGTAAATCAGCTCTCCTTGGGAGCTCTCATGCACCACCCCTCACCGATAAGCCCTGGAGAAGCAGACAGGGCTTTTAGGAGTTGCTGAACCATGTAGTTGACCTGCTTAGGGTTTTGTTGTACACTATTAAATCCGGGATGGCCATTTTAGCATGGTTCTGCTTTCTTTTTTCCTTGCCCTGGTTAAGCAACTCTACCTCCACCTCATTACTGGGCTGATTTAAGAGAAAGAGAGAGAGAGAGAGAGAGAGAGAGAGAGAGAGAGAGAGAGAGAGAGAGAGTCAGTTGGCTGTTTAAGCATACCATCTTCACACATCAATTTAATGAGTGACTTCACCGTTGTAGTCAAATGACTTAAGTAACTTGACACTAATTTTGCAGCTAAGAAAAGATTTCCTAACTGCCCATACTACCCAGTTTTGGTTGGCATGGGTACTGTGGTCCTTTTCTCCAAAAACAAACTCTAAATCTTTTGTAAACATGCATTATTTGGTTAACACGTTGTAAATGGGTCCCACTTGCGCTGCATAGCCTCTTCTCGATAATATAAACAGTTATTCACTGAAAGGCTAGTTTTAAATTGTAAATGGATATTTTTCAGCTGTGGCTTTGCTTTCAGACCTGCCCAGTGGTATAAATCTGAACCTTTGGGTTTTTTTTTCCTTTCTTTTGTTCTTTCCCTCTCTGTCCATCGCTAGCCAGTTAGGACTGTGCATAGTATGTGAACAAGGTTTTTACATGGCCAGCACAGTTAAGTTGCTGTTTTATTTTTCCTGTGTTTGATGAGTGTTAACAAGAGCGACATTCCAGGGAACCCAAACCAAATGCAGCTCTCTAATTGAGAGAGGAGTGTGAGGGAAAACCTATCCCGGTGAGTAATTCTACTATTTGAAAGCTCATTCACATCACTATAGGTCTTACAGAAAGAGTCATTAAAAGGATTTGACACAAATTTAGGACCTTGCTCAACCAACCCAAGTAACTTGAAATATAGTTCACCCAGGCATTGGCATCTAGATCCATGGGTAGAGTGGTTCCTCTCTGTCCTTTCAGCGTCTGCCATTACCAAACAGACCCACATCGTGACTGGCCATCTGGTACCCAGTGTGTGTCAAAGAGATAATTTATAGAAGAAACATTCGCTTCACTTAGGGTTCTCGTGCTACAAGTAATTATCTTCTGCTTAGCACTCGCCCAGAAACTGGTGAAAGTTTGGTGGTCTCAAAGAATCCTGTCTTTTTTATTTCGATAAACAATTACTTTCAACGTCTCCCTACTTCCTCCACCATGCCACAGGGATGCGTGTTCCACTATGTTCACACCAGCCTTATTTGTGATAGCCAGAAGCTGCAAACAGCCTAGATGTCCCATGACAGAAGAATGGATACAGAAAATGTGGTTCATTTTCACAATGGAATACTACTCGGCTATTAAGAACGAGGACATCCTGAGGCTTTTGCAGGCGAATGGATGGGACTAGAACATATCATACTGAGTGAGGTAACTCAGAGCCAAAAGGACATGCATGGTATGTACTCACTAATAAGTAGATACTAGCCAAAAAGAAAAAGAAAAAGAAGAGGAAAGGGAAAAGAAAAAAGAATTCAAAAGGCTCAACAAGGTGAAGTGCCCAAATGCGGATGCCTCAGTCCCACTTGGGGGAGAGAAGAAAGCAATCACAAGTAGGAATGGAGGGAGAGACTTGGGAGGGAAAGTGGGTTGGGGGGGTAGTGGGGGTGAGGGAACAGGACTGAAGCCCTGAGGGGCAGCAGAAAGAATGTAAGCAGGCAACCTCAGGAAATAGGAGATTGGGGGGACTCCCCAGAATGCACCAGAGACCTGGGAGGTGAGAGACTTTTGATGAAATGCCAGACAGTAGGGAGAGGGAACTTATAGAGCCCATTTCCAGCAGGAAGTCAGGACATCAAGTGAGGGATGGGGTTGCCATCCCATAGTCACATCTCTGACCCATAATTGTTACTGTCTGAAAGAATTACAAGGATGGAAATGGAGAGGAGCCTGCTGAAAAGAAGGTCCAAAGTGAATCCAGCTCAAGGGGAGGTCCCAAGGCCTGACACTATTACTGAGGCTATGGAGCACTCACAAAAAGGGATCTATCATGACCGCCCTCTGAAAGACCCAACAAGCAGCTGAAAGAGTCAGATGCAGATGTTTGCACCCAACCAATGGACAGAAGCAGCTGACCCCTGCTGTTGAATTAGGGAAGGCTGAAAGAAGCTGAGGAGAAGGGCAATCCTCTAGGAGGACCAGCAGTTTCAATTAATCTGGACCCCCGAGATCTCTCAAACACTGAACCACCAAACAGGCAGCATACACCAGCTGACCTGAGGCCCCCAACAAACATACAGTAGAGGACTTCCAGGTCTGTGTTCATTCAGAGATGATGCACCTAACCCTCAAGAGGCTAGAGGCTCCAGGGAGTTTAGAGGTCAGGTGGGGTGGGGGTGAGGGCATCCATGTGGAGACAGTGTGGGGTGGGGAGGAGGTGTGGGATATGGAGCAGATGGAGGGTGGATGGGGGCTGGGGAATGGAATATAGAGTATAAAAAATGAATTACAAATTAAAAAAAAACAATCAAAGTCTTCTGACTTTCTGCAATTAGTAATTCCATAACATGCTGGTCTGCAGAGCTTGGAGACAGAAATAAAGTGACCTCAGATGGTCTCCTCTGTGTGCTGGACCAAGGCCTGTGGTTTTACTGCCCTCATGAAATCCTTATGACTTGGGTACTGCTGCATTCAGGTCAGGAAGCTGTAGCTTCTGGCCTCAGTTCATTCCTGATTTGGAGCCACTATTAACCTTTGTGGGTCTTATCTACAGTATGTTGGGTTTTGGACTGCCTAATTACCACCCTTCATTTTCAAGCACAAGTTTTGGGGTAGGGATGGCACAGTATTCTAGCTGAGCATTTGCAACTGTGAATCGAAGAGTCGAAGAGTGATCTAGAGTCAACAGTCTAAACTTAGGGAAGGGACTTAGCAGCTAAGGTTATGACGCTCTTCATTTCCACATAAAATATTGAAATCTGTAGTTACTTGGCATTACGAATCCTGTAGCGATGACATAGACTAGATGTGCATCCTTCAGTATCAATTGCTTTCATCTCAAATGACAATACAACCACTGAGTAAGTCATACCAGCATATATTTTAGACACAGAATTGGTTATAATCATATGATTTCCAATTTGGTTAATGCATGCTACTTTCTACCTAACAATTGACTCTTATTCCTATGTACTATTTGATATTTTAAACTCATTTTAAATGACTGTTAGGTCCATATCCATTCAAACCCATGACAATACAGATGGAACTATTCTCTCTCCCAAAACTTTAGATATTGAGGCAAGTTATCGCTCATGATAAACTGGGATCCTAACTCTTCAATACAAAAAGCCCATTTAAGCATGGTGATTACCGGCTTTGTTAGAAAAGCAATATAGAGTATATTCAGTTCCTTTACCCTACCAAATACAGGTTTTTAAATAAGATATAGGCGTTTTAAGGGGTTTTCCTTACCCTACCTAAATATATTTAATATTCTACATGCAGCTCCACACACCAAATGGAAATGCTTTTCAATTACATATGTTTTAGCTAAGATAAAAGGAGGAAAAACCTCGGGCTGGGGGTGGGGGAGGGGAAGACTGTAAGCTGTAGCTTGCAATAGCCCTGATAGTTGGCTTATTTGAAAATTCAGGATGTTAGACCAAGTTGAAATATTAGCAGTATCTCAGTGTCAGAGTAAAGATCTACTCTCCCATCTGCCAAGCCTTGCATCCAGTATTTGTGAGGACAACACGTATCCACCTCCCACTGTTTCACCTTGTGTTGTCTACTTTTTACCTTGTGTGGGCGACTCAGTCATGATGACTTTCTTTTTTCAGCTCTCGACCTCATGATAAAATGCCCAAAGATGCTCTAGAGGCGAACAGAAACAAGCCCTGCCCAAGCCAAATGTGGAAAGCGTTGATAGGGTCAGCTGAGATCTGAAATCAGTGAAGTGCTATCCCCTGCGACCTTAGAAACTCACTGGAGTATGGATTGGCAGTCTGATCTTTACGGTAGGCCTGGCTATTTTATTAGAGTAGACCAAGCCATATTTGCATGTTTCTATAAAGTTCAGTCTTTTGTGTTTATTACAACTAAAAGATATCGTAAATGCCTGGAAGAGATCAAGTCTTTCATCACTGTAAATAAACAAGCTGAAAATTTTCCAATGTTCTGTGCCTGAGTTAACACCTTCCTACTATTAACGGGCCAGTATGACTTGGATGACATAACTATGATCCATCTTCCTAACCAGGTGGACTCCCCTTGCCCTTACTTATATCTTCTATGTGTAGTGAGTGCCTAAAGAGTCTTTAAAATGACACCTCTGATGGTTTGGTTCACAGGTTCCTCTCCCATTGCTCAAACTCTAAAGGCTTTGAGAGTGAACTGTTTCCTTTTCTTGTTTTTCCAAGTACCTAGCCTGAGTCTTACATTTAGAAAGCTTCATTAAATAGTTGTTGACCTAAATAATTATGGGAGCCTCTGCATCTCTTCTTTAAGATAGTAGAGACATCACATAACCATGTTAAGTTGTTTATAACTAATATAACTCACGTGTGTAAGAAGATATTCCTCCTCATAGGATACTCTTGTTTATGAATTAATTTAGACCTGGACAGATATGCAGAGGCAGAGATGTCATGTCATTTATATCACAAAACTCTTGATTTTTTTTCTGACACCTTTTTGAATTAAAACACTTGAGGTGGGATAGAATTTCTCACCCCCTTTACTAAAGGTGGATGCTTTTCTCATCCAATTTAATATGAATACAGTGACCCCCTCCTTCTACTCCTCCTGATTCCTTCCCATCTCCTGGATCTCTTTCTTTTCTGTTCCTCTTTAAAAAAATAGGCAGGCTTCTAAGAGATAACAGCAAAACATAACGAAATGAACTATAATAAGGTAAAACAAAAGCTATCACGTTGAAGATGGGCAAGCCAAGTGGACTGAAAAATGAAAGAGCCCCAAGAGCAGGCACCAGAGTCAGAGACCCTTTCCTTCAACACATTCAAGTATTCTGTAATAGTACTAAACTAGAGCTGGGCATGGTGGTGCACGCCTTTAATCCCAGCACTTGGGAGGCAGAGGCAGGGAGATTTCTGAGTTCAAGGTCAGCCTGGTCTACAGAGTGAGTTTCAGGATAGCCAGGACTACACAGAGAAACCCTGTCTCAAAAATCCAAAAAAGAAAAAGAAAAAGAAATAGTACTAAACTAAAAGCTATAGCATATATACAGGAAACTTGGTCCACACCAATATAGGCCCTGTGATGGCTCTGTGACTTCATATGAGCTTTGATCAGGTTTTGTATTTTTGTTTTCTCATTTTCTTGGGTTTTGTTTTTGTTTTTGTTCGTTTGTTTTTTTAGTTTTGTTTTGTTGTTTTGCTTTAAAAGAGGACTTTTTTCTCCTGGTGTCCTCCAAGTCCTTGATCTCCTGTACTCCTTCTGTCTCCAAAAAAGAAGATTTTAAGATATAAAAAGACGAGTCTCTAAATTCAGGTGAACTCTAAGCTTCAAGATGTCCATTGTCATGTACTAGTCGGATTGTCAAAGAAACTATATCTTCTGTGTTCAGACTTACTGGTATAGGGATGCCCATTAGATAGTCATTTAAGTATTTTAGTAATAGAAAGCAAGGTTTCAAAAGTCATTGTCTGGTGACACAGTATTTCTCTCTTCTCCAATATCTTTGAGTTACAAGTATAATAAGGATAATTTGACAAAGTAAGTCCATATGCTACTTTTCTAAATACAGTATGGCACCGAGTCATCTGGAAGCATCCTGCTACCCTTAAACCTTGCTGCAGAGGATGCCACAAACACTGGATCTTGAAGGACAAAAGAATTTTGCCTGAAAAAAAGCAAGGCCATGTCGGGCAGGAGGAAAAATGTGTATTCCTATGTGGCTTTGGATTTAAATTAGGTCACCTTAAAAATGCCTTCCCCCACTATAATACAACTGTTAGTTATATTTCACAGGGACTTAATAATTTAGGAAAATTCTCTACCTCTTCTCTCAAGAAAAGCATTTACTCTTTTAAAGTAAAAAATTGAAATTTGAAATCAAGCTTCTAATAAATGTCCCAACTCAACCTCATTAATATTAACCTCAGAAAAGACTCATCTTGGTCATTTGTTCATGGAACCACAAAACTTGGTGCAATCTATGTAAATGGGAGAGCAGCTAAGGATATCAGAGTAACTTAGACAACAGAAGCTACATGTCCTCACAGCATTATAGGTGTTTGATGCTGTCCCCTTAGTCATAAATAGCATTTGTCCACAGGAGAACCCCTCTAAGAAATGAATCCTCGTTTATTATTAGCTAATTATTATTATTTGCTCATTTGTTATTATTTATTATTTTGGCTTGTACTTTTGTATAACAAATCCTCGTGTCAAAATGATAAATGTTTAAGGTAATTGATATGATAGCAATCCTCATTTGATCATTACAAACATTCTTGTATCAAAACAGCACACTGTACCCCATGATATATACAGCTTTCATGTGTCAATCAAAAATATTTAAAGTGGAATAAACTAGTTCTTGTCTCATATCTTCTTTGAGTCCAATGATTTGAAGGAGTTTTGTTAGACTGTTCCAGCTAGGGAGAAGGCATCTCTCAAGAAGTTCATCAGATTTTGACTGAGCTGTTATAATTTTTTAGACCCACTTTCAGCTGGATAGCTCTTCTGATAACTGAATATAACTAACTTCTACCTTCTTTAATAAGTAAACAAGCATAGAAATTGACACCGGGCCTATATGGCATTCCTACCTTAGCTCCCCCAAGCCATGTTTCTATTACTGAATTCCAAGCCTTCACCATTCATTAAAAAGAGTTTAATTCAAAATACATCTTTCCTTTTTTGGTCTAAATTAGCAAAATTGTATTAAATGCAAAAAAAAAAAAAAAAGAGAGACATACCTGCTACATTTTTCAGAGAATATGAATTTTGCAACCTTATAAAAAACATGAAGCTTAACTGTTACAACCTCTTTTAGCTTCACATCTATTTTGCCACAGAAGGACGTGTGAGCAGATTGTAAACCCTATCTGCTCCTGTCTTCTGTCTGGCTAACAGGTATTCTTTGGGTTTACATGGAGTCAGTAAGAAGATTACCTTGTCCCAAGAGTCCCATTTCCCCGTTTGCCTAAAGCTTTCCTGCTGTTAATTAGGTGTAAGAAGAGATGCAGCGTTAACTCTTTCAGGAGTAGCTGTTGCTTTCCTCTCATTAAGTACACAGCAGCAATAAAGATGTAATAATGGCTTTCATTACTGGGGCTGCCCTACCTGAAGAATAGCCCTCCTCCCTCCAGTGCAAAAGACAGAATTCATAGAGCTAATTCCCTAGCACAAAGATCCCGGAGAAGGACTGTAATTCTGCTACCAGGTTGTTCAATATTATTATTCTTAGAGATTAACTATGGAGAGAAAGGGCGGTGAGAGAGAGAGAGAGAGAGAGAGAGAGAGAGAGAGAGAGAGAGAGAGAGAGAGAGAGAGAGAATGAGAGAGAATGAGAATGAGAGAGAGAGAGGAGGCTTGCTGTTGGTGGCTGGCTCCAGGTCTCTCTTTTCTTCGAGCTTCCTGAATGGTGGGAATGTCTGTCTGGTGATAACACTCTATCCATCTGTCTCTGTGTTCCTTTGAACTGTCACCACATGGAAAGATTTTTCTCTTTCTCTAAATTTCTCAATAGTCAAGATGGTTAATTCAGCCTTTTTGGTGAGCTTTAACAATGCCAAAAGCTTGTCCTGACATTGCACAAGTGACAGCAATTGCTGTGTTTTTAAAGTGCACCATTGTATAAAAATCTTAAAAGCATATTAAAAAGTGACATCCATTTGTTGTAATACAAACAGTATCTTGAACTTTCAATGTCAGTGACACATGCAGAGACCAGAAGAAGGTAAATATGCATCATTGTTATATGTAATTTTGCAGCATTAACTTTCTCCTAGAATCACTTCTGAAGAAAGGGTTTGAACCCTTCCAGCAAGAAAAGAAGAAATGTCAGAGACAAGGAAATTTTCACTTCCCTCAGATGCTAACAATAAATTTACAGTAAGGTATGCTGTTGCCCAAACTTAGCAAGCCTAACTACGTTAGCCAGTGGAGAGTGAGGCCACAAGAATGAGCTTCAGCATTGTAGGATATACAAACTTAAGTGGAATTCTCATTTCTACCTGTCTGTCATATTTGTAATTAAAATTTATTGGCAAAGAAGATAATTTTCTGAGTAACATAAAATCTTTTTAAAAGGGTACAAGAATTAATGAATAAAAGTCAGTAGTGTGTGTATATGTGCAAGATGTGGGAGGTATACTTGTGCACATGTGCATACTGAAGTTGAAGGTCAAGCTTGTATGCCTTTCATCATGTGCTGTCTACCATTTCTTTGTGTGATCGAAGTCTCTGACTGCCCTATAAGTTTCTGATTAGGATAAGCTGGTTGATCAGTAAGTCCCAAGAATTTGCCAATCTCTGCTGACTCAGTCTTGGGATTAAAAACTCAAGACATTACACCCAACATATTGCCATTCCTATTGTTTTTGTTCATCGGGGGTGGGGGGGTGGGGAGAGGGATGAAGAGGAAGGGAGAGGGAGAGAGAGAGAAAATAGACAGAGACAGACAGAGACAAACAGACAGAGGGGGGGATAGAGACAGAGATAGAGACATAGACACAGAGAGAGGTGGATATGAGCATATACATTCAGCATTGTTTTATGAAAGTCAAAGGACAGCCTCAATTATCATCCTCTATCTTTTGCCTTGTTTGAGACAGGGTCCCACTGTTGTTTGACACCACATATGCCAGGCTAGCTGGCTAACAGTCTTCTGAGTAGTCTCCTGCCTCCTTCTGATCATTGAGATTATAGAAATAGGATTGGAACTCAGGTCTTCAAGCTTGTGTAGACACTGAGTTATCTTCTCAGCAACAATATCTGGAATTTTTTCCCTTATGGATTCTTAGAATCAAACTCAGGTCCTTGAGCTGGCATGACAACCCTTTTACCAGCTGAGTTTTCTTCCCAGCTCCACAAATCAATTGCTTTACCATATATGAACACTGAAGTTGCTGAGAAATAAGTAGGGGAAAATTCTATTCACAATAGCTTTAAAACAGGTAAACTAACTAGGAATAAACTTGATCAAAGAAGTGAAAGTCTTCTAAAATGAAAACTTCAAGACACTAAAGAATTAGGAAAAAGGTATTAGAAGATGCAAAGGTCTCCCATACTCAACAATAGGCGTCATTAATATTTTAGAATGTATATATTTCCAAAAGCAATATATCCAATGTAATACTGATGGAAATTCAATTGACATTCTTTATATAAGTATGTAAAATGATCCTAAATTTTACATGAAAAAGTCCTGAACACAAAGCAATCCTTATTCGAAGAACAATGCTGGGAATTCCACAATGCACCATCTCAAACTATATTACAGGGACACTAAAACAAAAATTCATGGCACTAGTTCAAAACAGATATATAGACAATTAGAATAGAACAGGAGACACAGAAATAAGCCCACACAAGTACAGCCACCTAGATTTCAAGAAAACTCTATTAAAAAATATCCCCTTAATTAAATAATACTGGGGAACTGCATTGCAGTGTGTAGAAAAATAAAGCCAATTCCATAAAACAACCCACTCAGAATGGGTGGAAGACATTAATGTAAGAACCAAAACTCTGAAATTCAAGATATGTCATACACAATGGTTTTCTAAACAGGATTTCTATTGCTCATAAAAATCATAAAAATGAACAAATGGGATTATGTGAATGGAAGAATGTTCTGCATAGCAAAGAAACTAGTCATCAGAGTGAACAGACATCCTAGAAAGTGGGAAGACAATCTTTTCCTTATTATGCACCAGACAAGGGATTAATATCCAGGATATATAAAACATACTGCAAAAAATTAAATACTAACCAAGGTCATACTTCAATAAAGGGACTGATAAACCAATCATACCAGTCTCAAAAGAAATACAAATGGCCAAAGATTACTTTTAAAAGTGTATAATACCCTTTGAGATTCCATCTCGCTCTAGTTGGAATGCTGTCAAGAAGACAGATGCAGGTATGGATTTAGGGATAAGAATATAAACTTGTACAGTCATCTTGGAATCAGTAGAGGGGGCTCCTCAAAACCAACAAAAGATTGCATGCTCAGTTACTACTATCTCAATGTAGCCTCCTACTGAGATCCAACCAGTTACTACTATAAAGCTAAAGCCATAAAGTGTTATCTTTTGTCTATGTGTAATAGCCCTAGACATATAAAAGCCCTATGTGTGATAGCCCTAGAGGCCTGGATGAGTAAGTAGAGATGTACAATTGCCTCTTTCTTGAAGCATTTCAGTAAAAATGTATTGTTTCTGGGACTGATTTCCCATGTGCTGAAACAGTAGTGAAGATTCATCCTCATAGTACTAGAGTCATTGTGAGCAAGCCATTGGCCCCAAAGACAATGCAGTAAGACACCCCTGTACCTTAAAGTGGCAGGCAAAGGACATATTTGAAGTATAGAGGAAGCACTCAAGACTTCAAGCAACTTCCCTTTCTATTTTAATTCTCTGTCCTCATCTCAAGTCACCATATATTTTGTAGTCTATAAGCCGAGTAGCCTTTTGTCTGTGGTCATAGAACTATTACATTCCCACTGGACTTTGCTGTCTCTCCCCAGCACTTCCCCACCATTAAAACCAAACTAGCTGCCTTACATGCTCCAGACATCCCCTTCTTCACCTTAGAAGACAATATGAACCTGATAGGATCCATATAGCCATTCACCGAGAATCTCAACGTAGCCTCCTACTGAGATCCAACCAGCTAAGAAGGGTCTGTTGAGCTCAGTTTTCCAGAGGGTTTTGTTTATTTATATAAACTGCATATTGTCATGGACGTCCTGGTTAAAATAAAGAAATCCAGTGGAAGAAACACCATATTTCAACAGTAGATGTACTAGCATGAGAGGGTGTGCAGCAGAAGAGACGTTTACCAACAGTGATGGACAACTACATAGGAGTGTGTCAGGAAGTTGAACATCCATACCCAGGATTCAACAGTATTCACATTAGACAGACACACAAAATACATAGGTCTTTTCACTATTCAAGATGGTACTCTGGTCATGGGGAAAACTGAAGGTAACGTAAATCGTCATCATTGACAGAGCATCATGAACTGTTGTTGACAACAATAGAGGAATGCTATACATCAGACAATGAATGGACCACAATTACCAGAAGTAACCAAAAGGAATCTCCATAGGTAGCAATGAAGGTAACGAAAGCAAGTGGCAGAGCTATATGAGAAGTTATTCGCATGCGTAAGAGGACGAGAAAGCAGAGAATATTTTGTGTATGGCTACACAATTCAAAGACTTGTACCAACTCTTGGGAGATAATAAACAAGACTGGAGAAATGGTTAGTCCTAATAAAGAAGTGATTGTGCTCAGGAGCAAGGAGTTTCAGTTGTGTTTTATTGGTCATATTATTGCTGCTCTCTTCTGTGGTTTACATATTATAAGAAGAGGACTAGATGATGGTTCTGCTCTGTCTCTGGTGAGAATGAGAATCATCTCTTCACCAGTCTACACTTAATGGGTAAGCAATCATCTGAAGGCATTTGAAGTGCGTTCGCAGCTATTTCCAATCGCACTTTTGGCATAGCCCCAAATTTGGTCCCAAATGATGGCCAGGAAAACCCCTCACTTAGCTAGTAGGTATGTTATTCCAAACTTCAACAAAATTGCCCAGGCTTCCAGTAGTGGGTGAGACAAAACACTGAGGTGGTAGTGGTTGGCAGCATAGCAGAATACAGAAATAGACAAAGGAAAACAGTAGCTGAGGTCTATCACAACTGCTGCTGCTCCCTCCTCCTCCTCTTCCTCCTCCTCCTCTTCCTCCTCCTCCTCTTCCTCCTCCTCCTCCTCTTCTTCTTGGTAGAACTCTTATACCATTATTTCTGGTATAGGTAATACCAGAAATGGTATTAGGTGGTTTAGGATGGAAATATTAAGATGGTGATCAGGAATTATCCTGAAGGATGTTGCCACACTCAGTTACCCCCATGCCGCCCAAATTGCTAGCCTCTTCCTTTGTACCAGAGAATCCCACCCCCATCAAGCAAATTAGCCTCTATTAAAAAAGTCCATAGGCCTCTCATTCCCCTCCCCCATCTGCCTCCCAGTCTGAATGCCAACGCCTTTTGCCAAATAGTTCCGGAGCATCACTGACACCTGCCATGCCACAGCACTTCTTCTTTGTCTGTTTTCTCCCTGTGCTTTCTGACCATGCCACCCCTCAGGAAAATAAAGTTCTCATCAATATCAGCAATAATTTTATCTCACCCATTCTGATGGTCCATAATCTGCTTTCATCTTATCATGGCAACATTTTACAATGCTGTTCCTCTATTGTTTAGGAGGAAGAGGTAATTTCAGAAGCGATCAGATTTTTAGATGTGATTTTTAGATGTGCTATGCTCAATTGTACTTTCTGTTGCTATGATAAACACTGTGACCAAAACCAACTAACATAAGAAAGGGTTTGTTTCATCTTTAAGGTTACAGTCCATCATCGAGAGAAGATAAAGCAGGGACCTGGAGATAGAAACTGGAGCAGAGACCATGAGGTAATGGCACTTACTGGCTTGCCTTCCATCATTTACTCAGTATGCTTCTTATATGCTCCTTGGACCACCTGCCCAAGGATGGCACTGCTTCAATGAGCTAGACCCTCTCTCATCAATCATTAGCAACAACAACAACAACATCCCACAGACATACTTACAGGATAATCTTATGGAAGCAACTCCTCAAATGAGATTCCCTCTTCCCAGGTGACTCTATGTCTTATGTAGTCATATACACATACTTATTTTTAATCCCATGACTATTTTTGCATCGAGTTGATTAAAAGAAAACCAGCTGTTCTGCACATATAGAAACCTAAAAATTTAAACAGAATGCTGAACAATAGAATGTGGGGACCATGATGCCCCTGAAATGCTACCCACCAACATCTTGAATAGACACAGAAAGCATATATAACAATACTTGCCATGTTAAAAAATATATATATGTTAATTAGTTTACAATAATTTGCATTTATCACCAAGGCTCAAAGTTTCTGCTAAGTAATGAGTCTACTTTTGGCAGGAGCAAATGAGAATTTTAACTGGTTCAGGTTCCAAAGTCAGTTAATTGATTAGGAACTTGAACTGGGCAAGCTTCAAGTGCTACTTGGTTGTTCTGTGATATTAGCTTCCTTCAACAGCACTATGAAGTTTTGTGTTCTTTGAAGAAGCCTATACATAGCAGCGCTGCTGGTTTCACATCTTTAAGTATGAATTATTCACTTGGAATGAGTTCTGCACCTGCCACTGGTTTACAATCAAAATGCATTTTCATCTTGATATATCTTGATTCATTACCAAATCTTCCAAGTTCCCAACTCCAAAGATGGTGTGGACTTTGCTCCATCTCTTTGTAGATACTTGAGGCTGGTCTCATATTTCTAAAGACCCAAAAACTAGAGATGTTCCTCTCAGGAACTCTTCCTCATGACTGTACAGGTGAGTTTACAAAGAGCCTCACTGTTAAGTAAGTTGTAGCTTTTTAAATTCCAAAGTTGCTTTAAATGTTTCTTTTTTCTTTACTATCATTATCCAGGAGGCACTCTGATATAAACATTCCTTGTTATTGAAAGCTTTATCCTGTACATGCATATACCCTTGGATTTAAAGGCCACGTTTTAAAAGCATAAAAAGTATAGATGTTTCTGTTCACCCATTTATATTACTCCACACAGCAATGATATTAGCCTTTTAGCTGTGTACGCCACATTAGCAATCTGAGTGGATTCTGAATCACAGCAGAAATCTGTAGTGTCTCTAACGTGGAATGAAGTTGCACATTTTTGCCATGCATTCACTCAAGCATATGGGCTTCATAATTGAACTCAAGAGATTGTATTTTGGATTCACTTCTGCTCTAATAAAAATGTACACATATTAATGTGTCTGTCCCCACTTGCAGGCACAATTTGAGACAGTTTGGCTATCTGTTACAGTGTGGATATGTTTTCATTTCTCTGTTGAGAAGTGAAGGCATGATAACTTAATTACATAAAATAACACCACAAGGTAGAAAACAGTCTATATTATATTTTGCATAGGTCATTTAAAAATAATTGCATAATAATCTGAACTACCAGGTCTCCTAACAAAGATGCTTAATATTTCTAGGAGACAGAAGGCTAAAAAGCACCAATTTGGCTGTAGAGTTACAGCTGTTAATTCGTCAAGCTTTCAAATAAATAGTCACACTGACCTAACTGTGTAGATAATGGACTTCAGGTATGTATATACAAATTACCCTCCGAAGCAAGTCTTCACAAACTAGATGCAAATTGCTGCTTGTGTAGTATACAGTTTTTATTCGAACTGAGTGTAGTTATATCACATCCTCCAAGGGAATGCGTATACTTCATTAAATCATTCTAGCAAGGCTTTAAAGATTTGAATTACCATTAAACCTTTGGTTCAGTTCTTACTTAATGGATATCATCTGTGCACACTATAATTTCAAGGCAGGAATGATCTAAGTTTAATTGAAAAGTCTGTTGGTTCATTTGTGTGGTTGCGTTTCCCTCTGCCCTCACATGGAGATGTTTACACATGGGCACTTCATGCATGATCAAATCGGTTCAATCATTCTAACAAACAGTGTTCTAACATTGTGAAAAGAATGGCTCAAATATGATGAATGTTTTCAATTGAAATTGTCTCCTAGAAGGTAGTTTGTGGGATGTTATGATAATTTATAATTAGGTAAATGAAAGCTAGGACTGATATTTCACCATGAAAACGATGATCATTGAAACCTATTGACCACTTCCTTCTCCAAGTGTTCATTTCTGTGCTAACTACGTCTCTATGTGTTAACTTATTCCTTCTCATGACATCCATTTAAGGAAAGCACCTTTATTTTCCTAATATTAAAGAATAGGAAACTGAGGTGTGGGGAGGATAGTAAAGAGTACAGAGGTAAAGCTGAGATTCCAGCCCAGGAGTCCTGGCTTGTAATAACCACCCAGAGACATCTTCAAGGTGTCAGGACAGATTCGTAGATTTGATATAGTCTTCTAATGACAACTTAGTCTTAAAAAAAATAGGGCCTTACATCTAACAAGGTATTCTTAAACCCACTACATAGTCAAGGATGTCCTTGTCCTTCAGATTTCTCTGCTTCCATTTTTCAAGGGCTGGGGTTGAGGGTGGAGAAATGGCTCATTTTTAAAGACAGTCTCTTGCTCTTGCAGAAGATTCGAATTTGGTTCCCAGCCCTACACGGAAGTTTCTAACTGTCTGTAACTCCAGTTTCTAACACACTCTTGTGAGATCTTCAAATAGAGGGTCACATGCATATACACATACATATGGGCAAAACACTCCTACATACCAAAAATGAAGATAAAGTAGATCCTCTCATGCTGGGATTACAGACATGTACCCTGCTTGAAAAGGTCTTTTGAAGAAAATGTTTCATTGAATTAAGGCCATTTTATCCTACAGATTGTGGAATTGTATAAAAATGAACAATGGCCTCAAGGGGATCCTATTTTTATCATACAACATTCCTGCATGAACTCAAATTTTCCAAGTTGATTCTTGGGCTTTCAAGCTTTTCCGTCAAAGGCTAAGAGCTTCAAAACTCTGCTTCTTCTACACTGCTGCCTACTTCCCTGCCCCACACCTACATGAATGACAAGGCACTTACTCAGCCAACTATTTTGCTCAGTTAGACTTAGTAACATAACCAAATTGATTTTCTGTCTATAGGAAAAGTCATTTAGAAATCTATATGTTTCTTGGCCAAAGGTTATGTCAATAAAACACTCAGTAAGGTGAAGATTTGGAAATCATCCAATTAATTTGATCAATAGAGAAGCAAATTTATACATTTATCCCAAAGGTTTTTTTTCCCCTCTGATCCTGAGTGAACACTACCCTGATACCCACCAACCTCCCCACTCTACAATGCAGCCACCCCACAATGCAGCAGGCATCCTAGGGCAGCCTAAGCGTTAGAAGCAAACCGAGGTAGTGATTTCCTCAGATGGTGACTGCTTCTCCAGAGCTGATGAATGTCATGGATGTAAATCAGTTCAAAAGAAATGTGTGTTTTAATTAAATTCTAACTAAACACTCTAATGAACTACATGGTTTTTAAATACAAAAGCATGCCCTGTAAATGGTCGAAATGAACCTAATTTTAAATTTCACTATTCACTTAGCATTTTCCCCAAATAGTGTCTTTTACATGAGGATTCTTTCAAATATTTTAATCTTTAAATTCTTTTTATGGGTATGGGTGCTTTTGTCTGCAAGTACAGGTATGCAGGCCCCTGAAATGCCTTTGGAGGTCAGGTGAAGGGGTCAAATCTCTGAGAACAAAGTTATACATTAGATAGTTGTGAACCACCCTATGGGTGCTGGGAATTGAACGTGGGTCCCCTGGAAGAACAACGAGTGCTTTATACTGCTGAGCCATCTCTCTAGACCTTGCATGAGAATTATAGATAACATCAGTTTTATCTGATTCTAAACTTGACTTTGATTGTGAGTTCAGGAGTTCAAAGAACTGAATGGCACACTGATTTTTAAATGCTGACCTGACATTATAGCAACAGCAGTAGCCAGAAAATACTGCATTCTGTTGTCGAGGGTATAACAGAACCACACATGTTATAGATGTATTTTATACATCTCTATTGTATTGTGACTCATTTGAGGTCATGTTTGGTGCTGGGATACAAATGGCATGTGACAAGGGCTATTCTATTAATGACTGTCTTTTCCTAAGGAAAATAATTGTTTCATACAAAAAAAATCATTGCAGCAATTCATTTTGTTTAAGCCAGCAACTACTATTGCAATCAATGCCATGGAAGAGATTTGGATATTAATCCATCATTTGGATACTTTGGGGTTCCGATTTTAAACTGAGTAATCATGGGGCTGCTTGATTATCTATTTATGAATGCACGAATCACAAAATGACAACACCCAGAAAAATGTAAAGATATGAAGGAAGTAGTTAGGGTAAGCTCCATTTGCTTGTATTCATGTTCCTGTGGTATTTTATAAATTACGTTGATTCATACCTGTAGAAAGAGCTGACTCGTTCCCAGGAAACAGAGGTATCTAACAATTACAATGTGACCCATAGAAACGTTCTGGATTTGTTAATGAGCTGACTGGTCTTGGATGACTTCCTAATGACTTTGTAAATGTTTTGTGCAGGTCCTCGAAGCCTGCTGATACATCTGATGCGTGTGTGATTAGCTATAAATAAGGACGTTATATCTGTGAAAGCCTTAAGCTACAGAGGGACTGCATAAATGTGGACTATAAAATAGTATGTTTTGTCCATACAGAATTATTCATTTCCATAAACCTATTACAATTTGTAAAGCTCACTTTTAAAAAAAAAATAGAATTCAATTTGGTTTTTATTTGTTTGTTTGCTTGTTGACATTTCTCCACTGGACCAGAATTATGTCTAAACATCATCCATCTCTCTTAAAAGTGAACGGCAATTATTGTGCATCATATTTAGACCCTGGTTAAAAACACATATACCTTATTTTTCTTTTATAATACTGCCTGCCATGTTGAATTGTCTGGCTTGTTGATAATAAACAGAGCTTTTAATGACATCATTTAAGAAAGAAAAGGCTATTTTTAAGCTATCTTGGGCTCCAAGTAAGGCACACACTTAAATTTATATCTAATAAAAAACTTATTTTGAATAACACATTATCCATTTTAACTTTTGGCCTGATTTCAATACAGTGCTTTCTCAAATAACTAAAATTTAGAGAAAAGGGGATTTCTGCATCTGTCTTTTACATTAAAGAAAATGAATTAGAAGTAAGTGGTTATTCATGATACTAGCAAAATTTTAAACTAATGAAAAGTCCAAAAACTTTTTTTAATTTATAGTGAATTTAACACACTAATTTTATTAATATTTTGTAAAATATCACTTGCATATTTACAAGTCAGAAGGGTGGAAACCATCTTTGGTATAGCAAGCAAGCAAAGGAGAGAGGTGGGGTGTAGGAAGGCAGGTGAGAACTGGTCCTACTGGTAAACCCAAATAGGAATCTTACTCATCTCTTGCTAGCGACAAGCTGATCTCCCAACTGAATCTGCTTATTATAAGTATGTGCAAGAAGACTCTAAACTTAAGGAAAACAGAAATCTGGGAATTTCTTCTGTCTGGCAGCACATTATACTGCAAAATAATAACTAAAATGGGATGGATAGCAAGATTCTGAGTTAATAGAGTAAAACAAATTCAGAAAACACACACACACAGTTTAGCTTAAGATTAAAACAGAATTTCAAATGAACTTGGCAAAAGAATGAACAGCACACTTCATTGGGACAATTCATACTTTTGACTAGGATATAATCAGATCATTATCACATACTACACACATATACACAGTTCTTAGTGCATTTCTTACCTTAGTGCAAAATAAGAATTATGTTCTTCGAGTGAAAAGATCTGAATACATGCATAATTTTGAGATCAAATAAGTGTCCTATTAAATAAGACACAAGACACAAAAGGAATCTGAGTAGAAGAAAAATGGATCTATTTGATGATATTACAATAAGCCTAATAGAAAAATAAAAAGAAAAGAAAGGACAGAGAGAGAGACAGACAGAGACACATAGAGAGAAGGAAGGAAGGAAGGAGGGAAGGGAAGGGAAGGGAAGGGAAGGGAAGGGAAGGGAAGGAAAGGAAAGGAAAGGAAAGGAAGAGAGAAGGAAAGGGAAGGAAAGGAAAGGAAGAGAGAAGGGAAGAAAGAGCAAAGTGGCATAATTTACGAAGGGCAGGAATGGGAGCCAATGAGTTTGCTTAAAATATTGGCTGAGAAACCTTTTTTTCTCAGAGGCTCCTTTTCCACATACAATGGAGCTTTAATAGCAAATACTTCAAAGGCTCATTCTGATGATTAAATAAAATAATCCAAATGAAGTACTTAGCACACTGCCTAATACATTGTAAGCAGTTAATTGTAGCTAAACAATGTCTGTTTTTCTATTGTCTCACCAAAATTAATATTAGTGATGAATGTCAGCAAGACTTACTACACATTACAAGTTTTTAGTTTTTTAGAGCTTATTCCATATCAGGATTTGTAGAGTAAACAAATGACTGCTTATTTACATTTTAACAAACATGGAATCAAAGGACGTATATGGCCCTATCATCATATGAGTCAGAGAACAAAAAGAAGTGTGGCTAGCCTATAAAACTTCTAGGTCCACTCTGTCTGACACCCTCATACAAGTACATAGGCCTTCGGGAGATTTCTCACATTCAAACCTCAGTCCTGATATTTTTTTGTTTGTTACTCCTTCACTGTTGTATTCTTGAAATGGAAGATGCACCCCAGTACAGCCACAGAAGTAATGGTGCTTTGATATATATTTGAGAAAAATGCAAAGAAAATGCAATCAAAACAGCCTTCCAAAATCAAACATCTAAAATATCATTTTTGTGATTCATAGCTTAGGAGTTTAAACTTGTTTCGTCTTTAAACTTTCTAATAAACTCTAAATAATGCTTCTGGTAACAGACTCCACTGGATCAGTTTTAGCTACCAATTCCGAATGAATGGAAGTAAACTTTAGAGAAGTGAATGTGAACTACACAAGTCATACTGGAGGAGTCATTGGCTTGCTGCAAACCGATTCCATCTATCTATTTTTTCAATCAATATGCTTTTGTCAATAACCATCTTCATTAGAGTGGCAAGCAGAGATTCCATGGCAACAGTGATCTTTATGAGGATACAGTAGAGAGGACACTAAGACATTGTCTGCCTTTATTCAACAGCAACTTACTGATGTTTTAAAGAGCAAACCTTTGTGACAGGCCTTCTCATAGGATTCATGGTGCTATAACAAAATATTTGTTACTGAATAATGTATAAAGCACAGAAATTTATACTTTGCAGTTCTGGAGATATAACTAGAAGTTCACAAGCTTGGTGTCCAGAGATGGCCATTTTTCATAGATAATACCATGTTTTAACAGTTCTAGCCTTAAGGCCCTAGTGTAATGAGAATGGCAGCTTCTAAGATAGCTGAAATGTTTCATCTTCTGGAAGGGACAAAATGGGCACAAAGGGGGTCAATGGCTCCCATCAAGCTCTTTTGCCAAGACTTGCAGAATCAAGCCATCTCCTCAAGGCCATATCTCACTGAGGATAACGTTTTATTATTATGTTCTGAGGGGACAAAATCACTTGAGCTACAGTTTTCTGCTCCATGTTCTGCCCAAAGCCACACTTCTCACATAGACTTACATTCATTCCATCCCAACATTGCCTCAAAGGCTTAAATCACTCCAGCACTAACTTTAGTGTCTAAGTCCAAAGTATCATCCAAGAGAAAGATACAGTCCTTGCATTTTATCATCAGAGGTTGAGAGAGACCATATAGTACCCTGAACATTTTGCTTAGAAATGTCTGTCAAATGTTCTGGTGAATCACACTTTCAACAAAACAGTGAAGGCACAATTCAGCCAATTATTGCTGATGAACTCTTGTCACTATGTAAAACAATAGCCTTTTATACAGTGCCCACGAAGACAATTCTCACTTCCATTGAAGATAGCATAAAAAAAATGGTCTCAGATTTTTGTATTTCTGCCAACATTTTGCTCACATCCATTTAGGTGATGCATGCTCAGAACAGAGGCGTTTTCTGCAGCGCTTGTATATTCCCTCCAGAGAATCATTCCTTTAGCAGAATTTCTCTCCATGCTCGGTTCATAGCAATGCAGGTCTTTGCCACTACTCTTGTTATAACTGTTCCTGCCCTTACCATTATTCAGGTCCCAGGACACTTCCAGAGTAGCAGGTGTTTGCTGAAGAAAAAACACATTCCCTAACACCAGTTTCTATTTTAGTTCACCCTGTCTGCTGTTACAGAATCTCTTAGACCATTGACAAGAACTGAACAGTGATGTGTACATGGTGCTCAAGATAATTACTCCTCAAATATCTGCTTCATTAATTAATTTGTCTGAGTGAAGAATATGCAGACAATACAAAACACAAGGTAAATACAAATACATGTACACAGTACAGATATAAAGTCTTAACACTCAGTATCTACTTAGTTCATATGATATAATTGGGATTTTCATTATCCTGATGCAATCAGCCGTCATGGGTCCACTCTCCTCATAACCTCTGTTGAGCACTAACTAATCTACTTTCTATCCTTATGGAGTTTTCCTTATGAGCACTCTGCACAAGTGGAATCTACAGTATGATATGACTATCTTCATGCTTTAATGCTCATATAATCATTGGAAGTTTTGCCCATGTTCATAGTGTGTATCAATACTTCATATTTTATGCTTGAGTAAATAAATGTTCTTTTTATGGTCATGCCCTACTTTGTTTATCTGTTCATGAACAGATAAATACTTATGTTATTTACACTACGGGGCTACTCTGAATAATGTTTAAATGTTGTTTTCAAGTGTGCATATCAGCATGCTTTTAGTATTCTTGGTTATATACCACTATAACCATCATTTGCGAAATTGGCAGAGTATTTTTGTCAATCATAACCCAAAGGTACATGGGTTATTTTACATTCCTACATGCAATGAATGTTCATATTCATTACTTTTATCTTTCCTTATAGGCATCTGTGGTAATTAATATCTATTGTCAACTTGACAGAATTACCTAACAACCAGATCTCTAGGAACGTCTGTGAGAAATTTCTAGATTGCATGAATTGAGTAGGGCAGAACCATCATGAATTTGGTCATCAGTGTTTCTCAGGCAGAGGGTCTTAGTCTGAACAACAAGGTGAACTGAAAACCTGACTAATAGCTCTCTTCTTTCTAACTGTGAACTCACTATGGCCAGTCATGTCCTAGTCCTGACAAAGTGTCCTCCCAATCACCATGGACTGTGTCCCTCACACTCTTACAAGAGACCTTTGCTTCTTTAACTTGCTTTGTCAGGCATTGTGTCACAGCAATGAAAAAGAAGGGGATGGGGACACATACATCATCCTAGTGAATATCAAGGTGTCTTAATTTTATGCGGTCTAGTAGCTTATTATTTTGATCATTATTGTCAGCCCAAATCCTCTTCACAGTTTTAATTGGGATATTTCTCTTTGTTGAATTGAATTATTCTGAATAATAAACTATTACATGGTTTAAAAATCTTTTTTTCCCATTTTGTCACCTATCTCTGCACGCCTTGAACATATACTTCAAAGAACGAAAGCTTTCAACTGTGATGAAGTCACACATTTTCCCCACATTTTCTTTGGTTGCTCATCTTTATCATAGGACCATGCAAGCCTAGATTGTGAAATTTCTCTTCTAAGGATTTTATGGCTTGCTCTTATGTTTAGACCTGTGATATATCTTGAGTATATTTTTCTGTCTGGTGTAAAGAAGGTGGGGTTTTTTTCTGCCTATAGATAGTCCTTTGTCTCATTCCTATGATGTAATCTGTAGGATTTACTTCAAAGTAACCCCAGACATATTTGAGGAATAGATCTATAAATAACTTTTAAAATATCAGCTATATTCTAGGCATTTGTGAAACTTGTTGATGTATTCATTGAAGTTTTTATACTGATTAATTTTTAATAAATGTAATGATCATATATAGATAGAAGAGTATTCCCATCATGTACACACCATAGAGCTTTGGAAGAGGTAAAAGAATAACCATTTATTTCTGATAGCCAAGAAAACTGATATAGATGGAAAGAGAAACAGCTTAAATGGGCATGAACATCACTGGCTTTGTTGTGATTAACTACTAGTTCATTGCAGTGATCCCAGCCACAGGGATGTCTGAGCAAAAAATGAGACTTACTTCTAAGTGGTGATGTTTGTCTGTAGGAAGTGGGTGGAATCTTGGTGTAAGTACAAAGTTATTAGTCTACCCAGTCTTTTAAAGTCAGCATTGGAGAATTTGTTGACTATAGGCTCCAGGCACTAAGATCACATTACTGTACCATGATCAACTAAGAAATGAATCACTATAAAAAGTACACTTAAGTCATCTTATAATTGAAATCTCAACAAGTAATGAACTTAGTTAAGAATAGTCATCTCCTTTCTTGGAGTATTTGTGGTAGAAAGATTAAGAAGGGATGGATACATAGGTGTACACCTGTGTGTGTGTGTGTGTGTGTGTGTGTGTGTGTGTGTATGTGTGTATGGCATATGCTTATGTGTGTTGTATGGCTGTGTGTGAGAGAGGGAAGAGAGAGAGAGAGAGAGAGAGAGAGAGAGAGAGAGAGAGAGAGAGAGAGAGAGAGGTGGGTTGGCCTGATACTGCTTGTATTCTAATGCTAATACTGAACCCCAAGACCTGGTTGTCCCAGAGACAGGAGAATCTGCAGGTAGAAACAGATGACACTGTGACCTTGCCCCCAAGTTATTCTGATTGGTAAATAAAAATGCCAAGATCCAATAGTTGAGCAGAAGAGACGTAGGTGGGGTTTAGGATTCCTGGGCTGGGGGTCAGAGAAGAACGACTAGTGACAGAAGAAGGAGAATGGAGGACATGGCCCTGAGGTTTGGCCAACTGGAGTTAAGTGCAGCCCAAATAAAACATAGTGAGTAATAATTTGAGTTTATTGATAGGAAAGTAGATTCTAACAACATAGAGGATACATATCTGCCCAGCTCTTGTGTTAAGGATTATTGTAAATATAAAAGTTGTGTGTGTGTGTGTGTGTGTGTGTGTGTGTGTGTGTGTGTGTGTGTTTTATCTGGGAACTGAATGATCAAGATGGGGTAGAAACCCTGGGTTCAGATTAAATAAGAGAGACAGAGACAGAGAGAGACAGAGACAGCGAGAGAAACACAGGTTGTGGGAAAGAGGATGTTCTGTGAACTGATGGCACCAGCACACTGTGTGTGCCGTCTCTCTAATAAGTAAATCTTTCTAATAAAAGAGTACTATTGGTAGTCATGTAAGATTCTCAGTACCTTCCTACAGAGACACTGCTTACACTGTTGGCCAAGATTGTGAGTCTCAGTGTCTATTTCATGGAACAGCTGACATGTGCAAATTGAAAACAAGCATAGGGTGGCTTCCTTGTTTACAAATGATCTCCATTGTCAAAAATGAGCACTCTACTCACAAATTTTCTTCATTGAAATAGAAGAGGACTTCCATTCATTCTCTCTCTCTCTCTCTCTCTCTCTCTCTCTCTCTCTCTCTCTCTCTCTCTCACACACACACACACACACATACACACATACACACACACGTTTTGGCAGTTGAACTGAGGTGAATTGATGCTAGTAATTTTTTGTTTGGCTTTTGGCACTTGCTGCTCTCTTACAGGAGATAAAACCCAGAAAGATCACTTAAGCATATTATACTATTTGAAATTATGTTGCATTTAACTGAAAACCTAAAATCGGCAATGCTCTTCAAGAATGGAAATGAGGTCTAAGCATCCATTAGAAGCAGGGCTTTTGTATCGTTAAGGAGAATCATTATGCGCTTTTGAATGAGAAAACACAGTGAAGAAACTGAATTTGGTGGTGAATGAACATTTGGTTAATAGTTATGCAGCGTGCATTCAAAAGGAAATTAAGACGTGTTTGTGACTAATAGACAAAAGAATTTGAAGCATAAGTTTTGTGTTCCATTAAAGCACAATTAGTCCTGGGAAACCCAGAAGAGGATTTTACACCAATTTGTATCATTGTGTAAATACACATTTTTCAAGGCTATCACTTTTGAAATGTCATATCCTGTTTCCTCTCCTATTAAAAAGTTACATTTCTTCCACTGAATGGCTTACACACGTGCCAGGTGCTGCCCAGTTCTTGAGAACACAGATATCTCAATCACAGCCTATATGTTTACTTTCATCTCCATAATCAGTGAGACCTGAGGTGTGGTCTGCTCGTTGAGTGGAGATACACAGAATTGTACAGAGTTGGAGATTGTTGGCAGGGTCTGATGTGGGTGCTCCTAGCACAACCTTTTAGAGAAATACCCGTAGACCCTTGTTTTTGTCTCTTCTATTTAGTATCTATCTATCTATCTATCTATCTATCTATCTATTTATTTATTTTAGCCAAGTTTTCCTTTCCCTATGTAGACCTAGCTGGCCTGCAACTCACTGTGTAGACCAGGGTGTGCTTGAACTCACAGAGATCCACCTACCTCTGCTCTGGAGTACTGGAATCAAACACAAGTGCCAAAATGCCCTGCTTCACCTCTGCTCTTAAGTATCAAATTAAGTATCGACTATTTATCAAATTAAGTAGCAATGTGAAATGAAGATTTCTATAACAGTGAAAAATTCCAGAAGGATGGTATGACTGGGCATTAGTTTCTACACTGAAAAATTAACTTATCACGTCCACTAAAGTGATCAGTGAGAACTCATGGAAGGCTTAGAACCTAAAAGAAAAGGCACACCAGCTTATTAGTATAATAGTTTTTGACATTCTTTGTCTCTGGGTCTCTCTCATGTACACTCATTCACATCTGCATAAAATAGCATGAGTAGAGTTAGCAGAAATCTGAACTGTAAAGCTAAGATTTTTTTTCAGTATGGGAATCAATTGCCTGTTCTAGGTAAGTACTTTGCCACTGAGCCACATCACCAGCACATGATTCTTTTAAAGGGTCATTTGTTCTCTGAGTTTGAGTGGCATCTAGAGACCTTGTCTTGCAGATTAAGTTTTACTTAGAAGCTTCTAAATTGTATCATATGTTCACCTCATTCCTACCGTCTGACCATCCTCTAGAAGCCATGCTCCGACTCTATATTTTTTTTGGCTTCTGATTTTCAGCAGTTTGGGAAAGCAAATGCACCCCGCTCTAATTGTGTACAGAGTTAAATAAAAGGGAATAGTTCTGGAGTATCGCCCTGGAGGGCTGTGCTGTAAAGGTCGTGAACTGGACAGAGATCTTCACATGGCTCTAGAAATCCCTGCCACTTTCTGAATCTCAGGAAAGTTCTGGAAAACCCAACCTTGGCCTTAACAGTTTGCAATCTACCTGACTGCTCTGGGATTTGTTTTCATTCTTGGGGTACTGTTTATTGTTGTAATTTTCTGAGGCTTGAGGCTATTCTTTTCTTAGTTTTCTTTGAGGAGGGAGCACCTTTCCAAAGACTGCTATGAGTTATTCTCCTGAATATTTCGTGGTAAGATCTTGGTCTAAGTGTTCAACTAGAAATGAAGCTACATGAAAAGATAAGGTCATATGTCACTTGTGGCACTTTCAACACCTGTGGCTGTTAACACAAAGCTATAGAGTGACACGTCGTCTGCATCACTCTCATCCAGGAAATGCTAGATGCTTGTATCAGTGAATGAACCCATAACCAAAAGAGGTCAGGTGATGACATGTGTAAATCAGAAAGGCAGATTTAAATCTTAGCAGCGTGCTCATTGATTTACATTTTATTTCTTGGCTTCTTCCCTTCATGGGCAGCAGTATGCACTGTCCCTATTCCCAAGTTGTAAAATACAAACAGGATTTTCTAGTCTGGTCTATATAGATTTGATCTTTTGATCAAAGTGGTTGTGTTATTTATTATTTTGCTTTCCAAATCTCATAAAACAATAACTGTGAGATACAACCATTCTCATATGTTTAGTCAAATATCTATATGAATGAAGAAATAGCTTTCAATGATTAGTGGCTTATTAAGAGGATTTTCTTTATTATTAAGTAGCTGTGTACTGTAAACCTGTTTGGTTTGTTTTTGTTTTTGTTTTTTTCTTTCCTTTTTTACAACTTCCCTTTCTATTACATGCTGTTAAACTCAGGACCTAAGCAGCAGATTCAGTAGCAGTAAATGAAGTGCTGTGAGCTTACATCAGACTAATTAGTCTATGGTATAAAAAAAAAAAAGAGGGGGTGGGGGAAGGACTTGGGAGGACTTTACAGGTTGCTTTGTGAAAGGCAGTTTGCTTAATTAAGCCAACCACTAATTGTTAAATATTTTTCAGGCATTAACAGAGCTACTCTGAGTGTAATTAAATTTTGATTTTAGTGGTATTTGCAGGGATTAAAGTCACAATCTGCTGAGGCACGGGGGTTAGTTAATATTCACTTCACTGCCACAGCTGTCCTCCATTATAATACAAAGGACAGGAGCAGGGACAGCAGTGGAGGCGTGAAGTAATGAGAAAGCCAGTCATTCATCTCCACCAGCCTCACTCTCCACAGCCTTGTACAAATGGATCTAAGCCCATGACACACAGGCAGGCATTAAATCCAGTCTAATTTGATACAATACAGGGATGTCTGAACCCTGACCCTTTCTTTTTTTTTTTTTATACAATTTTTGTATATGAGACTGCAGAAAGAATAGGAAAAAAAAAACTCATATATGGTGAGGGTATGTTTCCATCCCAATGGAATTTGTGGACTCAGGAGTTCCTTAGAGTCTATCAGGGCTGCAAAGCAGTTCCTGATGAGCCCTTGTTTTGTTTTGTTTTGTTCCCAGCCAAAAGTAGGGGTCTTGTCAAAGGCGGTGGGCGGTGGCTTTAAGTCTGTAGCAAAATCAAAACCAGATTAATGTAGTTTTGTTTTTGTTTTTGTTTTCCTTTTTAGATGAGACTGATAAAATAAATAAAATAACATTAAGTCTAAGAGCTTACATGGTTTGAAGTGGACACACTGACCCGGATACCTGCTTGGCTGACAAAGAACAGTCCTACTTCTAAATTCTGATATGGCAGGGGTGTATTTGCTGCTTTGCTTTTGTTCTTGTTCTTGTTTTTCAGGTGTTTTTTTTTTTTTTTGAAAATAGCTTTAAGAAATGCCTTCCTGTTATTACCTTATAGTCTGAAAAGACAGTAGGTAGAGAAAGAAGTCATTCATATTCTTCTTTGCTTTAGGGTTCTTTATGTCAACTATTTTTTTTAATTAAAAATCTAAACGTGAGTAGCAAGTTCAAATGTTTCACGCAACGTTAAGAATTTTCACCACCCCTGTCTTTTAGATGCAAAGAGAAAACTTCAACGTACTTTCACTGGGGTGCATGCTTTTATTCTCCACAAAACCTGCATGTGAAGTTGAGCAGCCTTGCAAGACTGGCAACCCCAGAGTTCTATCCCTGGACTCCAACACTGCCTTTTAACCTCCATATGCCCACCCAGACACATATATCATGTGCATATATCCACAATAAAAATTAATAAAATTTACAAACAAAAGAACCTGTGCATATTATGTTCTTAAATCAGAAGTCTCTTCTAGATACTTGCAATCAGCAACTGGACAGCTTTCGTCTGGTTGTGTAGTCACAGCTGATCCCATAACTTTATGAAGAGCCTAATCATACTTCAACAAACCAAGCCTCCCCTGGTCCACCTTGTCCACATTCACAAACGAAAACTTTCCTTTTGCCTCCAGAAACACAAACCTATCTAATGTATATGTTCAGTTATGATCATGAACAAATGTAGCTATTTGGCTTGCCAAGTAGAGTCTCCCTGTGAGTTCCAGATCAGTTCTAACCCAATCACTACACTAGCAGTTTGTATTGGTAAGGCAGTTATCTGCCAAGACATGGCTACCTATTTTTTCCAATAACAATCAATTTAAAGAGCTGGGGATGTAAGTCCATACTGGAGAACATTTGCTTAACATGTATAAAGTCCTGTGTTTGATGTCTACCATGTGAAATTTCCCTCCAAGAAATATGAACTTGGGAACTAGGATCTCCAGGACCTATTGGATCTATTTCTTCCCACACCAAAAAAGAGGATACTTAACGTTACTCTCTTCCCCAGTGACCCCAGATTTACAATAAATACATGCCCTATAATATGTTTTGTAATAACTTCTCATAATCACTAATGGGCTGGATAAATAAAATTTACTTCATTATAAGCCAATCAGGGAAACAATCCCAAGTCATCCATAGGATTGATTTGTATTTTTTATGTTTTTCTCTTCCGCAAGTTACTTCAAAAGCTGTCTGTTCTTCGGCACCATCACCCAGTCTTGATTTCCCTCTGTGTAGTAGGGCTAAGCACACCAGGTGGTGTTTGACATGTCAGGATCATTTCTCTCCAGCTAGTCACTTCAGATTCAAAAAGAGATATATAATCTACATCCACCCAAATTATGAACCTCTATAACTCAGTAAATTTGGAAGTAGACTGTTCCAGCCTTCGGGTAGCACGCATGTTTTGGCAAATCACTGGAAGCAGGCTTTCAACTTACTCTTGAAGGGTCATTTTATTTATGTTCTTACTTTGAAGCTTTTTGTAACAGTATACGCTATGATTTAGGCAAAAGTATCATTTAAGAAATTCTTAGTAAGAACTGAAGTCTGATCAGACCTTTTTTTTTGGCATCTTAGTCAGTTGTTTGGGTCTTCCTACAAATTGTCTCCACATATTCTAACAGGAAACGCCTTCTTCCCTTTAATGTTAACAAATGGCATCTGTTACTTCCTGTTTTGCATCTCAGAGAGGGAGGCGGTGGCTGAAGTCATGTGCTGACCTGTATCAGTCATGTATATTCCTCCTGCTGTTTGTGAAATACAAACAAACTCTGCAAAGATTTGTCTTTCTAACTCAAGATTCTGAAACTAAAAGACCATAGTCAGTAAGTGACTGTAAACAGCACAGTACCAGTCTTGTGGCTACTGTCGATAAGAAATTTAGACTGGCAAGAAAGGAAATGTGTGTTTATATACATGCATGACACAGTTAAGGCAAGACTAGGAAATTATCCAAAGCCCATAGGTAACAAACAGTTTCACAGTAGCAAGTACAAGAATTCATTCTAACAATAGCTTTCTGTGCTTTATTCTTGGAAAAACTGGGGGTGGGGGCCAGAGATTATAATTCATCCTAGAACTATATAGCATAAGTAAATTAACAATAAAGATGATAAATTGGGCAATAAAAAAGATTACAGAAATAATGCTTTCACATATTGGACATTCATTAAATTGACTTCCAAATGTAATTACTTTAACATTTCTACTTCTTATTCAGTACAGATTTTTGGATCATTAAATAAGATAGTAAATATTACACTTCCTTCAAGGAAGATAATTTATGGCCTAGCAAATTTTCCAACAGGGACTAAAAATGATGACAATCAGACCAATTTTAATCATAATAATTTCTTGTACCTAAGATAATTCTTCAAAATTTTCTTACCAGATATTTATTGTCCACCATTCTCTACAGGCCCCTAAAAATAGCACATACATGACATAGAGGAAATCTCATTCTTCTGTATTCCCAGAGGATTTTATAGAAATTTTTGCCTTATATATTATTTAATATATAATCTATCTTTATACATCATACTTATTAGTTATTTTGAGCATGAGTTTTTATTTCCAACTAAACTGCAGTGAAAAAGTTAGACCCTTAAAAATGCATACAACTTAGGCAGAAAAATATATAAAATCAACTAAGTATCCAAAAAGGTATATAAGAATGCAGTATTTAGGAGTCTGCCATTCCTACCATAGGCATGTGGGTGCCACCCATTCTACCATAGAATACTCTTGTAGCAGGCAAGAAGTTGTGATAACTCTCTGATCTGAAAGAATGGCAATAGGAATTGCCAAAATGAAATGTGTCTCAATGATATGACTTCCAAATGCTTGCTAGGGCTTTGTAACAGCTGGAATAGGTCATGATAGAGGATGGAGACTGGGCACAGTTAGTGTTTCAGAAGGTATTGAGTTACAACACAAGTTCTATTCCACAAGCTTCCCATGCGTAAAAGGCTGTTAGAGCTATAAAGGGAAATATATGTCAAAATGGGGACACCAAGTGACCCAGCTGTCATTTCAACACCATAACTTACTAGGTTAGTCATTCTTTTATTCTGATGGTTGGTTGTTAAATATCTGATAGCCTTATGAGAATTAAGGAAATGTGGAGTTTCTAAGGGTCTTCTGTTTTACAAGAAGCAGAAGACAAAATGTTAATCGAGGAATACATAATACCGCCCAGTGCTACTGTTATAAGGACAGCTATCACGGGTTCAGCGGCAAGTCAAGTCGTATTTTTATGAGGAAAGAAAACTATGAAGGTCTTCAAGACAGTGGGAAAATGTAATACGTTGGGAAACAACTGGAAGAATTTTACTAATTTTAAGAATACTTGTATTTTGCTTTATTGTTTCTTTTGCTGTTTCTCAGAAGAAAATGAGTGCTCTTGATAATATCTTACAAATATGTGATTGTTTTTCATGGTTTTGCATTTTTCACAAATTCAAACATTTCTTCCATATAATTTTTCTAGAAGGGGTGGAACAGAGTTTACAGATTAAAAAAAAAATCAACTTTTCATAGGTGTACATTTCAAATCCACAAACGGTAGATTCCTGATGTTACAAATCATTGATTGTTGGCTTAACTATTACATATGTTTTAATCAAAAATTGATATGCCCATAAATATGACAACTTCACACAGCTCTCAAAACATAAACTTCAGTGGGTTGGGCAAAGATGGTTGCAAGTTCATTGCCAATCACCCTTGGATCTAGGTTAGTATCATGACTAAATGACCAAAAACTTCTGGAGATTGTGATAAACAATACTTCATAACTCTTGTGATTGAGGCTTATTGGACCCTACAGTGTCGGGATTTTCTGTTTGTATTGCTTTGTCTAGGGGCTAGCCAGACAGTAGGTACAACATTGGACCATCGCAACCACCATATTGTGAGTAAGCCCAACACCAAGACATGTTGAGAACTGCATGGAAAGACATATCCAAGCATTTCTCAGCTGCTCTATACTTGCCAAGAGCTTACACAAGACACATGAATGAGGAGGCCTTCAAATGGCTCCCCACACTCTGGTTTCCATTAGTGTACCAGCCTGTGATGATATTACTATACTATCATTTGACTACTGCATTACATTTTATACTGCCAGATTAGTCCAAGCATTAGAGAAGTCAGACCCAAGATTTCAACACCATAAGCAGTACTATTTGTTCTTTCCAATGTACCGTGTTACCTCACATTACACAGCATGTAGTACAATCAGATTTACTCATAGGAAAGCAACAGTTATTTGATTATATCTAGTTAAAAACTTCTGTGTGGAGATTGCCTAACCAAGTCGAGAACTGCTTGAGAGATTAATAAATAATTGTTTTGAATGAATGAGTGTTAGTGATGTTTCTTTTTTCTTTTTCTTTTTTATTAGATATTTACTTTATTTATCCCCTTTCCTGGTTTCCCTTCGGAAAACCCCCTCTCCCTTCTTCCCCCCTCACTCATCAACCCACCCACATCCACTTCCTGGCCCTGGCATTCACCTACAGTGGAACATAGAGCATTCATAAGACCAAGAGCCTCTCCTCCCACTGATGACCGACTAGGCCATCTTCTGCTACATATGTAGCTGGAGCCATGAGTGTCACCATTTGTACTCTTTGGTTGGTGATTTAGTCCCTGGGAGCTCTGGGTGATACTGGTTAATTCATATTCTTATTTCTCCTATGGGGCTGCAAACCCCTTTAACTCCTTGAGTCCTTTCTCTAGCTCCTTCATTGGAGATCCTGTGCTCAGTCCAATGGTAGGCTGTGAGGATCCACTTCTGTATTTGTCAGGCACTGGTGGAGCCTCTCTGGAGACATCTATAACAGGTTTCTTTTAGTAAGCACTTGTTGGCATCCACAAAAGTGTCTGGGTTTGATGATTGTATATGGGGTGGATCCCATGGTGGTACAGTCTCTGGATGGTCATCCCTTTAGTCTCTGCTCCACACTTTGTCTCTGTCACTCCTTCCATGGGTATTTTGTTCCCCCTTCTAACAAGGATTGAAGTATTTACCCTTTAGTCTTCCTTCTTCTTGAGTTTCATGTGGTTTGTGAATTGTATCTTGGATATACTGAGATTCTGGGCTAATATCCACTTATCAGTGAGTGCATACCATGTGTGTTCTTTTGTGATTGGGTTACCTCACTCAGGATGATATTTTCTAGTTCCATCCATTTGCCTAAGAATTTCATAAATTCATTGTTTTTAATAGCTGAGTAGTACTCCAATATGTAAATGTACCACATTTTCTGTATCCATTCCTCTGTTGAGAAACATCTAGGTTCTTTCCAGCTCCTGGCTATTATAAATAAGGCTGCTATGAACATAGTGGAGCATATGTCCTTATTACATGTTGGAGCATCTTCTGGGTATATGCCCAGGAGTGGTATTAGTAGGTCCTCAGGGAGTATTATGTTCAATTTTCTGAGGAACCACCAGACTGATTTCCAGAGTGGTTGTACCAGCTTGCAATCCCACCAGCAATGGAGGAGTGTTGCTCTTTCTCCACAACCTTGTCAGCATCTGCTGTCACCTGAGTTTTTAATCTTAGCCATTCTGAATGGTGTGAGGTGGAATCTCAGGGTTATTTTGATTTGCATTTCCCTGATGACTAAGGATGTTGAACATTTCTTTAGGTGCTTCTCAGACATTTGGTATTCCTTAGTTGAGATTTCTTTGTTTAGCTCTGTTCCCCACTTTTTTAAAAATAAGGTTAATTGGTTCTTTGGAGTCTAAGTTTTTGAGTTCTTTGTATATATTGGATATTAGTCCTCTATAGAATGTAGGATTGGTAAAGGTCTTTTCTGGATCTGTTGGTTGCTGTTTTGTTCCATTAACAGTGTCCTTTGCCTTACAGAAGCTTTGAAATTTTATGAGGTCCCATTTGTCAATTCTTGATCTTAGAGCAAAAGCTATTAGTGTTCTGTTAAGGAAAATTTCCCCTATGCCCATGTGCTCAAGTCTCTTCCCCACTTTCTGCTCTATTAGTTTCAGTGTATCTGCTTTTATGTGGAAGTTCTTGTACCACTTGGACTTGAGCTTTGTACAGGAGGTAAGAATGGATCAATTTGCATTCTTTTATATGCCCAACTCCAGTTAAGCAAGCACCATTTGTTGAAAATGCTGTCTTTTTTTCCACTGGATGGTTTTAGCTCCTTTGTCAAAGATCAAGTGACCATAGGTGTGTGGGTCATTTCTGAGTCTTGGATTGTATTCTATTGATCTACCTGCCTGTCAATGTACCAGTACCATGCAGTTTTTTTTTTTTTTTTTTTTTTTTTTTTTATCACAGTTGCTCTGTAGTACAGTTTAAGATCAGGGATGTGAGTCTACCAGAAGTTCTTTTATTGTTGAGAATATTTTTTTGCTATCCTAGGTTTTTGTTATTCCAGATGTTTGCAAATTGCTCTTTCCAACTCTGTGAAGAATTGAGTTGGAATTTTGATAGGGATTGTATTGAATCTGTAGATGGCTTTCGGCAAGATGGCCATTTTTTACTATATTAATCCTGCCAATCCATGAGCATGGGAGATCTTAGTGGTATTTCTTAAACAGCAACTGTGACCTCAAATTTCTTGGGGGAGGGGTGTTGTTTGCTGGGGTTTTGGTTGGTTGGGTTTTACTGTTTGTTTAGTTGTTTGTGTGTGTGTGTTGACTTTTTAAAAGACATTAGATAACATACTGATGCTGAGAGAATAGTTAAAATATTTTTTTCTTTTCTAAGTATCTTATTATGTAATAATCACATAAATTTCCATGTAATCCAAAGGAGTACATGAGTTGTTTTTGTTTTGTTTTTCCAGAAGGGATGACATTTATTTTTGAATTATAGTGTTCTGAGAAAACAATAGAGAAAGTGGTTATCTGTGTTAGAGGCCATAGTCCAACTCTCCATTTCTGTGAATAAAAGCTGAAGGGCACAAAGAGAGCCCATGATTTATAGAAAACCATGCAAAGTCTGTATCAAAACCTGAAACTTCCTGGTATCTGGATTAGTGTTGAGTTTCTCAGAGGACATTTTAAAAAAATCAATATTGTAGAAGATGAAGAAATTGCCATTGTATCAGCTGAATTTTTGATTGTATTTTATATAGTCAGATTAACCCAAGAATTAGGGAAATTAGACCAAAGATTACAATTGCCAAGGCAGTAGTATTTATTTTTGTGATGTGCTATATTATACTATATTACTTGGAAATATAAAAGCAGATGTGTTCTTAGGAAAGCTAATCCATAGAAATGGTAGACTCCAGAGTGACAAGGGGAAGGACCTGAAAGCAGTGTGAAAGACTTTTTTTTTTTTTTTTGGATCAATTGGAAAGAGTGTGCTGTGACTTAAGCAAGAATTAGATGTGTTTATGTATTTAATGAAACTCAGAACTCTGTTCAAGATTTGAGCAGCTTTTCTGCACATAAATTACTGTTTTGTTTTTCTAAAATATACTAATAACAATTGCACTGCAGAATTGTTTTCATTGTAAACACTTGCTGTGAAAGCATGAGACCTGGACCTCAGATCCCCAAACCTACATAAAAGCTGAATGGGTGTGGTAGCCTTCTTCCAGAGAGGCAAGGACAGGGAAGTCCTTGACCAAGCAGGCTAGCCAACTAGGTGAAATGATAAGTTCCAGGTTCAGTGTGAGACTCCCTCTTGCTCAATATAGATGATAGAGAACAATCAAGAAAGACATCCAAACATGTCTGCCCACAGATCCATACGTATTCATATACAGCATACATGGATGCAAAAAGTAACAGTAACTGTAAAGGAGACTTTGTTCTCCCAAATGAGGAGATGACTTGGCAGCAATTGTTTTGTCAGTGGAAGATGGCTTGCGTCACCCAGCTTCTCTGTTTTCCATTGTTGAACGGGTGAGGAAGGTCAAGGGTATTCATATGAGGCTAGAAAATAAAATAGCAGTAGCAGCCACTCAGCGGCTGGACATATATGACCACAGAACATTAGTGTTAAAAAGGATGAGATAAATCATCCCCTCTAACTTTCTTTAGTTTATAGATAACCTTGGCCTTGATAACAAATCTAAAACAATCCTGCTGGTAAGTGAACATGGTGGATCTTTGTTTACAGAGTTAGAATCTCATTTAGCCAATAGAATCAAGAGGGTACATAAAAAGGGCTGGATAAATCTGGTGTTCAAACAGTAAGCAAGCAACACAGGTAACAAGCACTTTAGTTGGACTGAAACATAATTCTGACTCAGTCATTCTTTAGGGTATTTCCTTCCTTCCTTCCTTCCTTCCTTCCTTCCTTCCTTCCTTCCTTCCTTCCTTCGTTCCTTCCTTCCTTTCCTTCCTCCCTCCCTCCCTCCCTCCCCCCCAACTCTCTCTCTCTCTCTCTCTCTCTCTCTCTCTCTCTCTTCAGCAACCAAAGCCTATTATTCTCCTCCAAAGAGTAGATGTGATAATTGGAGATTTGAACAGGATATTGTAGCTAAAGAGAGACATGACAACACCATGGAGAGAGAAGAAACTCTCTACTGAATCTCATCTGTGTGCTATCTTTGGGCCAATTGCAGAGCTCCTCTGTGCCTCTCTTTCTTTAGTTGTCTGATGAAATCTTACCTCTTCCCCAGAAAATTATGATGATGAAATGGGATAATATTCTAAAACCTTTGGAATAGCATTGGGTCCGTTGAAAGTGCTGGATCCTGGGCTCCCTTTACTCTCTGCGGTGGTTTGAACAAGAATGGGGCTCACATATTTGAATGCTTAGTCACCAGGGTATTGAACTGTTTGGGAAGGATTAAGAGATGTGGCCTTGTTGGAGGAGGTATGTCACTGGGAGTAGGCTTTGAGGTTTTCAAAGCTCAAACAAGGCCCAGTGTACTTCTGTCTGCTTACTGCCTGAAGATCAAAATATAAGCTCTCAGCCCCATGCCTGCCTGCATGCTGCCTCCATGCTTCTTGCTGTGATAATGGGCTAACTCTCTAAAACTGTACGCAAGCCCCAATTAAATGTTTTCTTTATAAAAGTCACCTTGTCATGGTGTTTCTTCATAGAAATAGAACAGCAGCTAAGACAACCTCCTTTCCTTTCCACAGTCATATGCAAATCAAGACTTGAACTATGGGCTAAGGAAGGTTAGCATTTTTTGATGCTGTGTTATTTCCTTAGTTTCTTAAAGAAGTAAAAACTCCCATAGTAAACCAGCCTTCGTTCTTGGCTTCATTTCTTTAGAAAATTAAGGATTTAAGCAGTGTTCCTTTCCATTTGTATCAATGTTTGGTCCACCTAATTTGACAGCATGTATTTGGCTTTGTTTTGTAACAAATTAACATTATTAAATCTTTCCTCCCCACTCCATTTCTTTCCAGAGAAATAATATCATTTCCTGATGTTCAAATTGAGTCCCTTGGGGTAATATTTATTAAATAAAATAATAAAAACAGGAAGTAAAATTTGCTCATGTATCCAAAAGGATCAAGGAAGCAAATAGAAAGAAAGATAATACACAGAAGAAATGCTGGGTAATGTGAGTCCAGTCCCTTGGAAGTGGCTCTCCTGCCAGCACCTGCAAGGAGCTGTCCATCCACCCAGCCCTGTGTTCTGTAAGGATATGGGCCAAAAGTCACATATGGCAGGAGACTGCTTTCCTGAATACAATTGGAACTTTTCTGCCATTTCAAACTTTAACGTGTAGGATTTAATAATTTATAAACCATATTCTTATCCTCTAGTTACCTTTGTCTTTCAGGAGACACCATTGGTATCAAATTGTTTTAGGGGAAAAAAAAATCAGAGTATGCTCAGCCAACCTTTCCTATACACAGGGTACGTTTCACAGTGCCAGACCCATCCAATTGTCTCTAACTAAAGCTTAGAGGAAAGCAAGACTCTGTTTTTCTCAAGGGCTGAATTATATTATATTGCTGGGCAATTTGAAAGCAAATGTAATCTGTAGGCATAGAAATACCAAAAAAAAATGTAGTTAACAGTGCCATGGGGCAAAGATTGACTGGAAATGGACACAGGAGAAGCATCCTGGGTAAAGGCCTCACGCTGCCTAATGATTGCTACCTTGGTGACAGAGTGAGTGTGACCCACATAACGACTGTAACTACCCCAGCACGACTACTCTCTCTCCTCCTAAAGATGCCCAGTTCCTTTTTGGTTCATTTCCTTTTCACTACAGCCCCCTTGCCCTCAGAATTCTCTCCCAGTAACAAGTTAATCAAAATGATGTATAGGCTTTCTGCATGCATATCTGGCCAGCACAGAGGCAGGAGCTAAATCTTTGATACAAATCTGCTTTAGGAATTGACATTGACATGATCTGGGACTCTGTGTTTTAAAAGCATCTGTTGGGCTATTTCATACCAACTGAAGGTTGACAGGTCACATTTTATTTCTTCCATTCTGTCACAGAAAGTGGTAGCCACAGAAGGCCAGGGCAGTGACACTTACAGAGTTGTACTGATGAAGCATTCCCAAAGAGAAATCAAGAGTCCCCAAGCAGTGTGGAGAAGCACACATTCCTATCCATACAGGATGATTGCAGCCTCTCCAGCAGGGCAGATTGCTGGCCCACATTCAGTAACACTTGGGATGCCTTTGTTCCAACATCTCCCAGCAGTAAAAACATAATGGAAAAGAAGCTGACAGTTGACAGCTCACTGGTGCCTCTGCTGCTTTTTTAACAGAAGAAAAATAACTAAGGGGGAGAAGAAATTGAGCAAGCATTTAGGGGAAGGCTGAGATGTGGCAAATTCAAAATGAGATCATCATCGGAACTGGGCGAAGAACTCACCCATATCGTGTGGGTTTCTTCCCTTCAAAGGAAATGGACAGTAGAACAAAACTAAATTAAAACAACAACTAAATTAAGGTCATGGGTGCCAATGCTGCTAAGTGTGAAAGGAACCTTGCAGCTTAAATTTTCCCTCCCCGCATATTCTGAGCAGTTCCTAAGGGGTTGTCAGCAAAATATGGAAGTGAGAAGGATATCTTTGAAAGATAGTCCACTTTTAGGATAAAAGGCGTGTTCTTCCTCATTATAAATCAATCCTCCTGTGGAGAGAAAACTATGTATGTGAGTCCTTAAAAATTAACATATAAAACACCAAGCCAGCAGGCTCACATGCTGCAAGCAAATGGATCTGTTACCATTTCTGGGCAATTCTGGGATAGAATACTTGTCAGGCCTTTCTCCGGTTGGTTCCCCTACATGGCAGTCCTTGTTATTGTACGCGTGAAGCCCACATAGGCACTAATTGCATTCATTACGGCCTCCACTGAGTTCCAAACAAGAACATCTTAAAAATATATATCATTGTTCAGGACCAATCCCTGCCCTTGCCCTGTTTGAATTGAATACACACACTAAAACCCACACAGGGAGGAGATCTGCAGTCCCTAGGGCTCTGTGCTGTGAGGACTGGGGGAGGAGCTGTCACTAGAAGGCTCTCAGAGAAAAAGAGGTGGAATTCAAAGCCAACACCAGTTCCCCTGGGGTCTGTTGTAATCAGGAGACAAATGGTCTATACTCTGTAGTGTGCATTCATTCTGCAGCAAGAGGCTGCCAACCCCAGCTTCCCTGTGCTTTTGTGAAAATCCAGTCTGAGGCTTTCCCCCTTTTCAGTTGCTTTTACAACAAGAAGAATCAAAAGTGCAGTGCTGACAAACACTGCTTTGGGCATTTGACATTCGTCTTTGATCTAGTTACTCAGACAGTTCAAAATGAACAAATTAGGTGTTTACAACAAAAGACATTTCATTTCAGTCCATTCAAGTGCCAAGCTGGCTGGACAGCCTTATCTGGCAGAGCTGGGAAATTTTCCACTGCCAGACCACAGGGCCGCCATTGGGAGTTCATTCCCTACACCAATTAATAAATTATGATACTGCTTTTTTTTTTTAATTAAAGAGAAAAAGGAAGGAAGAAAGAAAACACAGGATTCGGGTCAACAAAGTGAAATCTAAGCCATCTGGAGTTTGGGGCGGAATATTACAGACCATTCAAGCTGGTGACCCGCAGGGGTACTCTTCATTCTTGGCGGGACAACCACACAAAGAGCATCATTTTCATTCCTGCCTAAGGATCATGGCACCCGTCCAGTCTCCCCACAGAACAAAAAGGGCAGAGTTTTTATTCTATTATGCAAATTCAGCTTTTAGAAATATTCTCCCATTGTTCTCAAAGACAGGAACAATATCCGGGTATCTCCGTGTGACCTCAATTCATAGAAGAGAATGGGTTTCTTCTCTGCAGTCCAGTGTTGCCTTTCTTAGAATAGTGCTTCCTGCCTCCGTTTCCCCTTTGTGGCACAGAATGATTGCATCATGAACTGGGAAAGCTTAGACATCCACGATCAAGGAAGGACCGGAAATAGCTTATGCCATTTCTGCCCTGTTTCCCTGCTGGGAAAGGCTGACAAAAATCTTTTTAAGAGCACTTGCATTGTTTAGAGACACAGATAGCCCCCTCACAGCAGGTGTCTCCAGTGACAGTGGGTTGAATTTTGTGGTGCAGTGTGCAAAGTGTGCACCGACAATCCGTGCAACATGGAAGGGCAGGAACCGGGACAAAGTGATCACACACAAAAAAAGGAGTCTGCTAGCACAGATCCAAGTACTCCCTAGAATCGAAATGTCAGCCTTGAAAATACCAAGTGAACCCAGCCTGTCTCATCTGTTACCATCCTCCCTTATAATTACCGGAAAGTAGTTATTTATCTGTTGTGTTCAGCTACTCTGTCAGGGCTCTTGAGTTTAATTATCAGACTTCTCTGGAAATTCCATTTCCTCTGTTCCCTCTTCTTTATTTGCGGCAGCATTAATCGCATTTTTTTTCAGGATTCCTGTTAACTGTATCAGGGCAGCTTCCTAGTTAAGCCTCAGATTCTGCCCAGGAAGAATAAATATCTTCTGGTATCCATGCCCAGCGGTGGTATAGAGGGCAGCTATTCAACATTTTCAAGCATAGCCATCTGGAAGAGAGATGCTTTGAAGAGAGTGTCCTGTGGGTTTCCTCTGAATTTAAAACCTTCCATCTTGAAGGGTAGTTTAGTAAGATATGCTAAGGCAGTTCTCAACCTATGGGTCACGACCCCTTTGGGGGTCAAAGGACCCTTTCACAGGGGTCACCAAAGACCATCGAGAAAACTCAGAAATTTACATTACGGTTCATAACAGTAGCAAAATGACAGTTATGAAGTAGCAACAAAAATAATTTTACGGTTGGGGGGGTGGGCGGGATCACCATAGCACGAGAACCTGCAGTAAAGAGTAGAAGCAATAGGAAGGGTGACGGCCACTGTCCTAAGGGGAGGTCAATGACAGCCAAGTGAGTACAGGCTTTAAACCCTACCTCTGCCACTAAACTAGTTACTTTTCTCATTACAGTGAACAAATACGATGTGTAACTTAGACGAAAGGGTTTATTTGGGCTCATGGTTTGAGAAGTGGTACAGTTAGTTCATCACACCATGGGAAGGAAGCATGGAGCCATCAACTGGGAAGCAGCTGATCACATTGCATCTGTTTTTATTCTGTCTAAACTCCACCCCCACCGTTGCTGGCAGCAGCCTGGTATGCTCCGCCCCACAGTTACCTGGCAACAGCCAGGTAGGCTTGGCCTAGTATAAAAGGGACTGCTTGGCCTCTCTCTCTCTCTCTCTCTCTCTCTCTCTCTCTCTCTCTCTCTCTCTCTCTCTCTCTCTCTCTCTCTCCCCTCTCTCTCTCCCTCTCTCTCCTTCTCCTCTCTTATGCTCTTGACTCTCTCTTGCCTCTTGCCCCCTTACTCCCCATTCCCTTCCCCTGCTTTCTCCACATGGTCATGGCTGGCCTCTACCTCTCTACTTTCTTCTCTCTTTCTTTCTCTGCCTCTACTACTCTCTTAACTCCCCTTCCCATAAGCTCTAAATGAACTCTATTCTATACTAAACCTGTGTATGTCTGGTCTCTCAGTGGGAAGGGATGCCTTGGTCTGAGCCCGCTGAGGCACCCCCTTCCCCTACACCCCACTAGAACATATTCTTATAGCTCTTTTTTTTTATGATGACAACAGCATCTGTAGTCAGGAGGCAGTGATGTGACAGAAAGAAGGCTGGACTCTTCAAGCTCAAGACCCACCCCTACAGCATGCCCTGCTTCTCTAAAGTTTCCCCAGCCTTCTTGAACAGTGTCTCCAACTGAGGACCAAGTGTTCAGACAAAATGCCTTATAAAGGGCATTTCACTTTCAAATTCTCAAAGCCCCTTTCCCATTTCTGGAGCAAGTCATCCAATATTTCAAAGGCCCATGTTCTCTGGACCCTGGGGTTATGAAGATCCAGCCTCGTGGGGCTGCTGGAAAGGTGATGCATTTTATTTATCAAACACTTAAAATACAGAGCACACAGTAACCATGTGTGTTATGCGTTATTATGCCTACTTAATGTTATTTTCTGCTCTCTTCTTCATAGCTTCTGATGTATTGATTTGATTTACTCAGAGTAAGCTTTCAATAATACAAACCTATTGACAATGTACAGTATGACATTACAACACTGCAAAAGAGCTAGCTCACTGATAAATACTTAGACCAGACATTCTAGGCTTGGTTTCTGCTGATGGGAGCACTAACTTGCTTGCAGAAGAACATCTCTATTTACAAACATCTGAAATAGATGAAGTTTTGTCTTTTGCAAGATTTTCAATCCTAAGGACATGTCCCTGTTAGTTTTTGGTAGCTGCCATAAAAACTACCACTCTCTTGGCTTTAATAATCAAAATTATTTCCTCACAGTGCTAGCCATTAGATATGTGAAACCAAGGCCACTCCCTCCGCAGAGGCTTGGGGGAGAGTCTGTACTTTGTCTCTTCTGGCTCATGCTAGCTGGAAGCATTCTCTGGCTTTTGGTGCATCTTATCACTCTTTCTCCTTCCCCTGCCTCCTCCTCAGTCTGAGTCTTCTGTGTTACCTGTGAAGATTTTCAGTCTTACACGCATCCATTCCTGAATCCAGTGTTCCCTTGGATGATCCAATACAAGTTCTTTCCTTCATCCATCCTTAGTACTTCTCATGCCGATAGAATAGTATTCACTGGTTCAATAAGACTCCTTCCATCTTTTCTATCACGAGGAACACGATAGAAGAGTTTGTAAAGGTTATCTGATTTGCTGTAACCAAATACAAGTAAGTGATTGGTATTCACAGATTTATAAGGAGTATTTGTGCTGATCCCCATTTATGATCATACACACATGCATGTGTACACACACACATACGGACAATACACACACACCTTTGTTTGTTTGTTTGCTTGCTTGCTTTGTAATAAAATACTGTTTGTTTGGAGTAACAAGCCACGATAAGAATATGATGAAGGGCACTGCAATGTGCTCTTCTGTGGCCCATGCACTGGCTTTCACTGTTTCTCCAGGAAGATGATAGTAGCGTTCAATGAAAGACTACAAGGAGTGTTCTTGAGTCCACACAGAAAGAGAAAAGGACCTCATAAAACTGTGGAACCCAGCGACCATGAGTGGAGCAGAGACAGCATCTCCTGTCTCTATGCTACTGCCACCCATTACCCCTTCCCTGAAAGTCAAAGCTTTGGCAGAAACCCAAAGAATCTCCTTACCTTGGCTACAAACTATCTCATGATGTTTGGAAACATCAGCAAATCAGCAGAAAAAGAAAGGTGGGGCAAAATCAAAGAAACCCTGGTAACGAGTATAAGATTATATACTGAAGAATCCCACAGAAGTCTGCCGGGGATTAATATGTGCATAAACATTTATTTATTTAAGCAAGTAAATATTATTGGTCAAAAAACTGAGAAAGGATGAAAGAAGCATTTTGAGAATCTGCATATATTAGTTTTCTATTGCTAATGTAAAATATCATCAGAAACTTAAGGACATAAAACAATACCAACTTTGCTAGGTCAAATTCCACATCTCAGTTGAAATTCGAAATTAAAATGCTAAAAGTCGAGCAGAGGGTTGTTTGTCTGTTTTCATGATAATGTTGGGAAAATCTTCCTCCAGGCTCATCTAATGTTAGCAGAACAGGTCTCTGATTTCTGGTTGGCTATTGGATTGAGTATCTGGTAGCTTCCCATGACCCTGCCTCAGTTTCGCTGAATCTCTAGGCCTTTGTCAGTCATTCATCCTTCTGCTTCTATCAGATTCCTCTTCTTCTTTTAATGGGACTAAACTGGGCACAAGTAGGCCATACAAGAAAACTGTGACTTGACTATATCTTGACTATATCTTGGAAGTCCCTTTGACCCTTCTGGGTACAAAGCAGAAGACCAGATTCTAGTCTCAGATTCTAGTCTCATGTCTCCTGACAGTTCTTTTACTGATGATCACAAGTGACCATGACTCAGATTGGGACTCAGCTTCTAGTGAGTAGATAGTAGGAGTCTAAGTAGATGCTATGCAAACTCTCTCCTCACTTTAAAACTATGTAACTCTGCTTCTCTGGCTACAAAAAGGCTACAACCTGTTATCAAATCCACAGTGTAAAATATTATCTTGTGGGATTTCTGTGAATTGCCAGCTATTTCCAGCACCATTACTGGGGTCAGAGCCGTGGGATGCTGTCAGCTTACATTTGAGCTGTGTTTTCAAAACAGATGACATTGTGAGTATATGGTATGATAAGCATACCAACTAGTTTCCTTTAGGAAATCACTAAACGAGTTTGTAATGGATCAAGCTGTATGAATCTAAGTTTTATGGGCTTTCCCCCACTATTCTTTGGTATAGTTTATACCAGCACCTTATTTAAAATAAGATGTAAAGTTCTAGTTTTATGGTTCTCATAATTATTTCAATTATGTATAGATTGTTAATGTTAGAAATAAAGTCTTAAAAAAAACAGAAAGGGGCATATGAAGTAGGAATTTCTGGTTTCTTTTCTTTTCTTTTGTTGACAATGTTTTAACTTTATTGCTTTTTTATTTTCAGAAATATTTTTCATAACAATATATTTTCCACTTGTTTTTTAAAATTAATTTATTTTTTGCACTCCATATTTTATCCCCCCCAACCCACTCTCCGACTGCTCCATATCCTATACCTCCACCTCACCCCACTGTGGATGTCCCCACCCCCACCCCCACCCCCACCCCACCTGACCTCTAAACTCCTTGGGGGCCCCAGCCTCTTGAGGGTTAGGTGCATCATCTCTGAATGAACACAGACCTGGAAGTCCTCTACTGTATGTGTGTTGGGGGCCTCATATCAGCTGGTGTATGCTGTCTGTTTGGTGGTCCAGTGTTTGAGAGATCTCAGGGGTCCAGATTAATTGAGACTTCTGGTCCTCCTATAGGATCACCCTTCATAGCTTCTTTCAACCTTCCCTAATTCAACAACAGGGGTCAGCTCTTTCTGTCCATTGGTTGGGTGCAAACATCTGCATTTGACTCTTTCAGCTGCTTGCTGGGTCTTTCAGAGAGCAGTCATGATAGGTCCCTTTTGAATTTCTGGTTTCTTAACAACTCAGTTGTGTCACGTGATGTTTTTCTGGAAGCTGTTTTATAAGAGGGCATGTGATGTTTTGCCAAAAACACACTTGAGGATGCATGATGGTTAGAGAGAATATAAACAGAATGCCACAACCAGTGCAAAGATGCTCTTGCATTGCTATAGCATGCAATGCTTTGCTTCTTCACTGGTCTTTGTTGGTCTTTGCTGATCTTTGCTGGTCTTCTCTGGTCTTCATTCTGTAGAGAGAAACACACCAAAGAACGTGGTATTCCAGCTGATTCTGGCTGACTCTGGTGACTCAAAGTTTGGCCAGAGCCCTGCCCCCCAAAAATACTACTAAACAGGTTCACAACTGCCCTTTCATATTAACCTTTCTTCCCTACGTTTGGTTGGTGGACTAGAAGGGAGGTTGAAGCCTTGAAGAACCTTAAACAAAGTAGTTTTGAAAAATCTAAGCCTACAATCAACTAATGCTCCTTTTATAAAACTGGTTACATGTGGAGTTTAAATGTATCCAAGTATCCAGAATGAAAACCATTGAGGTCTTAGCTTCCAGCATGACTTAAGTGCAGGGCCCAAACAAAACAAAACAACAACAGTCATGAATTCCTTCTGCGTTATTCAACTTCTTGCGTAAGTCTTGCAGGATCTGTAAAGTAAATCAATCCTGACAAAGGGAACTAGAAGGGAGGATGGTTTTGGCTTACATTTCCATAGGATGCTGTCCATCACAGCGTGAGTGGTATAGCAACTAGAGCAGGGAATGGCCAGGCACGCTGCATCCGTAGTCAGGAAGCAGAGTGATGAATCATATTAGGTCCAGGACCCCAGCTAATGGAATGGTGCTGTCTACATCCATAGAGGCTCCTCTCACCTCAGTTAACCTACGCTAGAAATTCACAGAGATGCCCAGAGGTTTGTTTCTAGGTTAATTCCAAATCCAATCAAGTTAACCACTAATATCAACCCTAGCCCTGGTGCCTAGGGTCAGGAAACATTATTTTTCTGAATGATTACAGATTAGCAAGCTTCGTAAGAGTGCCTCATTGGTTATACTGCCTCAAATCTCTAGGCTTTCATATAAGGCATAAAGAGACATATAGATGGAATTCTTGCATTCATTCAAGTCATGGTAACAGGATTTTGTTGAATCTTGAAATGAAGATAAGTGCAGTATTCATATTATTAATTGATGAACACAACCAAGGGCCCTATCTCATAGTCTCTGTCTTCCTCAATCACTCTCTCAGAATTGCCGTGTACCTGCAGTTAATCTACTTCTGTACAGTCCCATTCTTAAAGAGTAAGGAAATGAATATCCCTGAAAATTCCCACCAAAGGCAATGCTTTCTGAAGGTGAGGCCTCAGGACTCACAGGACCAAGAAGGGTCATGATATGTTTTAGAACTTATACCAGGGATCTATAAGTAAATTGAATCTTATTCACTCAACAAGCATGTATTAATTACCTACTTGATGCCATATTTATCTGCTATGGATAAAATGATGAACAAAAGAGTCCTTGACTTCAGAAAGTTAACACTCTAGTATAACACAGACAATAAACTAATAAATTAAAAACCTGTGATAAAGGAGTAGGCATGCAGATATGGTAGGGAAGGGAAGGGAGTGTGGCAGGGAGGTGCATTGTTATACAAGGTAAGGCTTCGGACATGTGTGACAGATTGTGCAGGGTGGGAAAAGAGTTCCAGGAAGACTTTGAGGGCAAGTATCAAACCACTGGCATACAATTGTGTTTGACACATTCAAGAAAAGTCAGAGAAACCAGAGTGTCTCCAGTGGTGTGATCAAGAGATGGTGTGGTAACAGCTTGAGGGGACAGCCAGGGTCATATTTTAAATGGCTTTGCTAGTGATTTTGAAGGAGTTTAATCTCATTATTAAATGAGCCCAGTGAATTTTTATGGATTGTAACTAAAAACTACACATCTACACAAATTCCTTTAAATGTTTTCATAATCAGATTCAAGTAAAAGTCCTACTAGCAACTATTTTATTGAGGGTCAAAAATCAGTCAGTATTGAACTCTTTGTTTATACCAGAACCCATTGCAGATCCTGGAATTACACATGCAGCTTTTATGGCCACAGCCTAAGAATAAAGAAGGAGAAACCAACAAAAATCTAGTTTAAAACAAAGCATCAACATAAAAGAGTGAGAAGGCTGGTATGGACTACTGAGACAGCAACTACAATTACCCTTTGGTTGAGGGTGGAAGTAAAAGTGACTGAAGATGAGGGATCAGAATTTTGAAAACAAAGGGAATGAGGAAGCCAGTCCTGTTGATCTGGTTGCTTGCTGCCAGTGGGAGTAGAGTTCAAGGTCAGTGTGGAAAGGGGGAAGTGTAGCCCAGTAGTCAACATGATCACTGCCGCTGTAGGTCCATCTTACTTTTTTGGGGGGTGCTGGGGGTTTAACCTAGGGTGGCCCACTCAAGCGCTCTACCAATGAGTGCCATCTCTTGCCCCGAAACCTCATCTTGAACCCTTACTCAACCACGTACTGTATGTCACTGGATGAGCTATCCAAAGCAAACCAGGGAACCTTCTGTTTACCCACTTGCGATGCTTTATTAACTCAGGGGTATTTATAAAGATAACTAGTTTAATCTCAGTGCCTTCTTGTAAGAAGCTGTAGTGTGTGGCATGCTGTGTTTCTCTCACATTAAAACGATTACTATTTTCTTGTTGATGAAGACATCCATCGGGCTGACTTTTCTTGGAGAATTTGCACTTTTAAAGACTGGTTGCCTCTCTTGATATGCAGAATAAAGCTTAAGTTTCCCAGGATGGGTACTTTACTTTGTAAAGATTATACTTGAAGCCTAGTTATTTCTGATGGGGTTGAAGTGACAGGCTTAATGAAGGCATGGGTCACATAACTTTCACCCTGCTGCTCTTAGCCACAGATGAACCGCTCAGCCCTGGCTAAGCGTGAGGCAAAGGGATCATGAGAACAACAAACCACACAGCTGAACTTTGTCTATCACACATCAGTTAACCATAGAAGGATAACTCAAGGGCAGATCCTAAACGCCACTGCAATAGTGATTGTAAATTGACCAAGGTTCATATTCTTATGTCTGTAGTAGAAGACTGAGCTTGAATTAAAAAAAAAATTCATTATATTTTGTGGATGAAGGTGTGGGTGTGGCTGTGTACACGTGTGTGTGTGTGTGTGTGTGTACACATTTGTGTGTGTGCACTCGCACACGTGTGTGCCCGAATATTGTAGTGTATATGTAGAAATCAGAAAACAACTATAGAAGTTGCTTCTCTCTTTGCACCATATGGATCCATTTGGATCTCTGAAATTGAGCTCAGGTTGGCCACAGACAACTTTAGCCATTGTAACAGTTTACTCCGTTCTGAATTTAAATTTTAAATGTTACCTAGGTAGGATTGTGGCATGTTTCTTGCCTGACAGAACCTCATATTTGTATGGTAACATATATAATGGCTCCCAAAATTCCTTCAGTTGGCCTAATTATATAATTCCCAATGTGATACAAGATAGACCTTGAAAAACTTAAGCAAAACTTAGTGTGGTAAAGGTGCAAGATAATGGAAGGCAGGGGTTGGGGACGCACCTTGGGCCAGGACAAATAGCTTGCTTTTGACCTTGATGAAGCTCAATCTGACAATGTAAATTCGAGCAAAGACAATGTGCATCGGTCACTCCATACCCCCATCACCCAGGCCCCACCCTGCTTTGCCTGCAACCTCTTTACAGGCTTGTCTGGGCCAGAAATGTGTCTAAATGACAAGGCAACACTTGTTAGAGAAGATCAGCCCAGAGGACGGGAAACTGAATTCGCCCCGCCTCCAGCTGCTTTGCCATGTTTAGACAGTCCTTGGTGTCAGTTTGTTCTCTCTGCATGTGAGGGGAGCCAGGAAGAAACTGAGGGGAGTCTGACTGTTGAGAGGGGTGAAGGAATGACATTTTAAAGGCAAACACTAAGCTTTCTCAGTCAGTGAAAGCCACAGCTGTTACAGATGCTGGCATAATGGATGACACAGGGAGCAAGGAGCAGAGGGGAATGTCAGTTCAAGATGAGAGGTGGCTGAGAGAGAAAACAATCTACTCAAGATGAAAACCTGAGGTGCTCAGACGGTGAGAAGGGGGCTGAGGCTTCTCAGCTAGAAGGCTGGCAGAAGAAAAAGCTTAGTGCCAAACAAACACTGCTGTAAGAGAGAAAGTTCGAGATGTGGAACACTTCTGCGTCAAGTCCAGAGACATCACAGCAACCGCCATGCCTAGGAAAATGGAGCCCACAAGCTCCTTTCTCCAAGCAAGCTATGTTTGTCACCTTTGGAAGCTAAAGGAGCTGGCTTCATGTTAGATGGCCTTCAACGACCTCTGCTTGGGTGCCTTTGATTCAAGAAGTCTTTGCCAACCCCTGTGGTTTTCACATCATTACTAATGACAGGGATAACTACTAAAACATTTTGACCAGCTGACCAAAGCATTTGAGAGTTTAAAAATATAGTTTAGTTGATTGAAAAATGCCAGTTAGGTGTCAGCTATCCTGGAGGTATTTCTGACCCATATCTAGAAAGGTTCATGAAAACAGAAACAGACTCTAAAGGTGTCTAACTCAGTATCAGTGAATCCTGTGAAATGGCAAATGAAAACCCTAACTCAAAGTCAGCATGAAGTTTGAAGAACGGTGGGACTTAGATCCAGTAAGATATCAAAGGAAGTCGGATGATCACAGCTTCACCTGGCCTTTGTAGCCGAAGAAATGATGGGAAATCAGAGGCATCTGTCACCCAGTGAGCTCAAAGCCAGTCCAATGCTTCCTATTACATAGAGAACTTACAGAAACCCTCAGCCTGGCCTGGTCATTCAAACATCATTTACTGAGGTGTCATTATGTACTGTGCACCATCCTGGGTACCACAGCAGAAGACACAATGCCCTTGGTCTATATGAGTACCACAGTGATTTCAAAGGACTGCAATATGTATCCTAAGATGGGTGATGTTGCTTTAGGATGTCAATTAGTGATGCTCTTTTTAATCACTAAAAGACTCTAGTAAATAACAACCAGAATATAATCATGGAGGTAGCCACCTATGGTTTTGGTGGTGGTAAAAATTCAGACTGTGGCATTACTTTAAAGGGATCTATGAGGATTGTGTTTAGACAGGTATCCTCTTAGATAAGCATGGATCATCCTAAAAACAAACAAACAAACAAACAAACAAAAAACCACAGCGTGAATTGAGTTTGTTTCTCTTTTTCTTCCACCATCACCATCACAGATGACATTCTAATACATCATAGCAAAACAAAGAGAAATGAACAAACAAAAAACAACAACAAAACTAAAAGAGAGGGGAAATGTGACTTGGCTGTATTCGGGATACTTCCCTGGGTATGTGGCACAGTTGTAGAGGTCACCCAGACTTCTTGCCTTTGCCTTTTCGTCCTGCCTTCATAATCTCTATAATTTAATTGTTAGGACTATGAGCTGAAGCATCTACTTAAGTTCAACCTGAGGTTGCTGCTGGTGTTGCTGCTGCTGCTGCTGCTGCTGCTGCTACCTGAGTAGTCCTGGTGACCCCTTGATCTTTTTAGGCCATCCTTCGAACTCTGAGAGATAACGATGAGATTGTGCAACTCACAGTCGATAAGAAGAATTTGAGCACGAGCTTTAGGGAGTGCTGGAGGCTCAGCCCGACCTCACTACACATCCTAATATGCATTCCTTTTCTCTTGCTTAACATTCGTGGTCCTTCTCACTCTCCCATAAAAACTTCGTAAAATGGATTTATAGAGCGGGGAAAGCACATAAGTACTTATCCCCTATATGCTCTTGTAAAAGTCCCACTTGGCCTAGGATCATTCCTACATGCCCCACCCCCCACCCCCAGCCTGTCCTTCCCATGGCTTCTTTAACTAAAACAACCTTGCACACACACCTTTGTGAGTAGGATCTTTATTAAATTCCCCTCAGTTACCCATTTTCAGTCTGCCATCTGTTTCGGTTGTGTTGTCGCTGTTTTCCCTAGGATCCTGGTTGCTATAACACGGGAAGCCTCTGACATGCTTGGCTTCTTGAAAGCGATGACTAAATATTTTAGGAATTGTAAATCTCACTGGCCAGCACATAATCAACACTGATGTCTCTGTTATGCTTAAAGGCAGTAAACTCGCATGCTTCTCTGCTTTCTACCAAAGTTTCTTATGACTGAACCCCTCCCCCCTCCAGTTCTCCAAGAGCCTCAGGGAAGTGGTGTAATGAACGTCCCTTCCTAACGAAATCACAGTAATGGCAGGGCACATTCACTACTTTCCTAGTTAAGACATGGCATGGGTCTGATGAGCCTGCTCCTTGCCTTATGAGTCTATTCACATAGGTCAGCTGCTTCTGATGTTCAACTCGATGCTGATTGATGAGGGAAGAGCTCTGAGGAAAGAATATTGTATTTTCAAGGTGAACCTCAGTGGTTTCCTGTTTTAAAAATCCCTGTACATGGCCGTGGGAGGAGCTTCAACCTTCCCCTGTACTTGGCCCTCTCCCGAATTCCCAGCACTGATCAATCGCCACCTCCAATGTTTGGCTGTAGAGTAGCCCTAAGAGGTTTGCAACTGTGTGCAGTCAGGGGATTTTTCTCTAGGGGGCTGGACTGATTCTTTGCAGAAAGCCCTACCTGCAAGCTTTTGGCCCATCAAGTAGGTGGACTGATTTGCTTGGAAGAATCTTATAAGATTGTAAGATGTCAAAAATGCCATCTTACAAGCAAAGGGTAAAGATCATTTATGTTTAATAAACTCCAGTACACTACCAAAAAAAAAATTTAATTCAGCAAGTGGTTTATTGGGGGGGGGGTGACCTTTGCTGTGTGTACTTCTACAACATGCATTCTGTCATCCTTAAAAAAAGACTACTGTGCACTCTGAGTAGGGCTAACATTGGATAAAGGCAGAACCTGTAAATCTGTGTCTGAACAGTGGCTCATTGGCATTCTCTACAGACTCAGGAGAAATCAGCACAGCAAGATCGTCTGGGTTTCCTCTGCTCTCAGTTCCCACTGCAAAGACGCCTTTAAACCCTCTTAAAAAGAAAGCGCAGCCTCTTGTGTGATTGTGGTTCTGATTCTCTGTCAAAACAACAACAAACATTTTGTTTCGTTGTGATTTTTCGGAGAGAGTAATTTAATTACATTTCTCCTTTCCCTTTCATCACTCCAAACCCTCTCATAAACTCCCCCCTGCTTCCCTTCAAAGTCATGGCCTGCTTTCTCATTAGTTATTATTGCAAACATATATGGATTTGCATTTGCATATATATTCCCGATATATACCTGTTGGGTTCCTATAATGTTATTTGTATGCATGTTTTCAGACCTGACGGTTTGGCATTAGATGATCAGTGTGCACTTCCCTGGGAAGGCCGCCTTTCTACATCACAGATTTACTCCATTGCCTATAGTGCTTTTGTGTGTAGGATTGGACCTCATACTTTTGCCTTGTCCACTTTGCAATGTTCATTGATGTCATCCTTGTTCAGCTCATATCTGGGCTGTCATAACAAAGATACATTTTGAAAATGGAGGGAAAATAGGACGATAGGTGTTACCACAAGGTCTTGGGAATTCTGATGATGTTCTCTGCTATGTGGCCTTACACACAGCCATTGGAGTTGAGTGACATCTTCCTCATCAGAAGATGGCTAGCAGTGTCATAGGTCATAGAGCAATACACCTGTGAATTCCATGTAGAGGAACTGGCCAATGGTGTTGCCCAATAAATAGTTACTCTAAGACACTTGGTTTTGTTGTCTTTCTCTTGGTGTGCTAGAGGAAAGAGGAAAGTACCAAACCTAACAGGAACTTGACCAATCAGATATTGAGTTTCTCTGTCCTTCAGTATTGTCTTATAGGCTTTCCCAGCCCAGAATAATAGCTTATCTCTTTTTTAAAATTTATGATGAGGAAGAGGCTAATGAGGAAGTGGCTAATATCTCAGTTAATTTAATACCTCCACAGTGAACCAGAGTTTCTGCCAATGTAGGAGAGACTGCATCACTTTTCACATCCAGGACTTAACCCATTCTTGCCCTGTATGTCCTCAAAGAGTGTCTCGGCCTCCTGGCTTAAGAGAGTCTGCAAGAGATGGAGTTGTGGGCAGTAAGGATGAATGCAGGGTAGAGACTTCATGGTTTCACATAAGGGAGGGGGGCTAGCAAACGTTAAGGAGTATGTTTTCTACCTTATTTTATAATGTAAATAAATCTACAGTCAAAACAAAGAGATGAACTTGGGTGTACTTCGGCAATGAACTGGTCTAGGTACTGTGCAGCCAGCCTGCTGGGTTTCCTCAGCTATCATTGGTTGGGTGAGTGTAGGCGTGTGATTAAATTCCTCACCTGAGACAGGGGACAAGGAAATAATACTGACCTCTAAAAGTTATAGGTAAAACTTAAATGTAGTATATGTAAAAAGCCTTGGAATATAAAATAAACTGCACGAATATGGTTGCTGTAATTTCGAAAACTTCTCCAGTGAAACCATTTTCATAGTTGTCTCTCATCCAAATTCTTTGCCAAAATTGTGCTTAGTTCCCTTCATGGCAATTATGGGTTGGATCTGAATGCGTCTACATCATACCGACAAGCATTTTAAAGCCAGAATCTTCACTATTGTTTACCGCTTCACACAGCCTACCTTGCTGCCGTAGGCAGCTCTAGTCCACTCGGTTTAACATATGTCCTAAAAAGAACTCTTCTTCCTCCTCCTCCTCCTCCTCCCATTCATTCTTCTGTCTCATCCTGGCTTTGCCTCTTCTTTGTCTCTTGGCTATTTTCAGTCTCAAGAACTAACATCAAGAACAGAGCCCAAAGAGGAAATGGCGCCATGTTCATTCTCAACGTTAAAAGCCCTAAATTGTTTGCTTAGATACCTAGTGGTAAGATGGCTTTCACTTTCTAAACACTATAGTGCTTTAAAATGAACTTGCTGAGCAGAGCATGGTCCTGCAAGCCTGTAATGCCTATACTTTGTGGCAGAGGGTACATTAACATTGCAGTAAAGGCCCATTAAGAGAAAACTCTAGCTCAAGGGAAAAGAGTCTCTGGCCTGGGTAGAGAGCTAGCTAGCATTCCGGTTGGAATGGGTCAATTACTCTACAAAGGAACAATCCCTAGGAATGCAGATTTACCTGAGGTCACTCTAGAGATAGGTGAGATGGTTTATTACTTGTGTTGGGGTGTAGGGGACCCTTGTCCAGAGGCTCTGGAGACCTCTCTTACCAAACAGTCACCATCACTTATCATGACAATAATTAACTCTTAGTCCACACTTCAGAAAGTCAGTGCATACTGGCTGAATTTGAAGGGGGTAAGGGTGGTGAACCTTAAGAAAGAGGAGGACTTGTGAGAAACATTTTTTCTTATGGAAGATAACTAAGCAGCCAGCACTATTTACTGTAGCTAAAGCTCCTCCAGCTGATGAAATCCTGGCCTGTTTGCTCAAGTTCTGGATGCCAGGCATTCCTGATTGACTCCACACACCCCTTCCTCCTTGCCAACCATTTCAGATTGTGCGATCAAGCTACCACCAGTGTGCTAAGGCAAGGTCAACTCCCTGAAATAGCATAGAAGCTCGGGGAATTTCCTGGCCAGTGTGCTTGCACATCCAGTTTGGGTTGTGAGTACCCTTTAACAAATTAAACATTTACCTTATAGAGAGAGTTACTTTTGCTTTGCTTACACATGTCTTTGTGCAACATCAGAAATATTCTTTTCCACAAAGGGATCAGGAGTCCAAGGCCAGCCTTAGTTATACAGGAATTCAAGGCCAGCCTCAGTTACACAGGAATTTGAAGCTAACCTATATTATAAGAGACTCAGAAAAAAAGATCACTATCATAATAATTTCTTGCGTAATAAGTGCTCAGTTAGAAAGGTTCCAAACTTATTCTACAACTGATTTACACGCAGTTTTAATTAAGAAAATTGACAGAAACTTTAAAAGTTTATGAAATCATGTATGCAGATTTTAGCTACCTTTTCCAAAACCATAGGTTTTTTTTTTGTTTTTTGTTTTTTCTTTTCTTAGTGACTTTGGCTTTATCATAGTTCCTTGCTAAAACAATAATCATTCTACCTATGACCTCTTCAAAGAAATCCAGCTGTATAGAAGAAGTGTAATAAATGAGTCCTTTTTTAATTAAAGTAAATAGACAACCAATGCGTGAAGTTCTTCAAACTCTAACAGGCCCCTCCAAAGGACCTCTAGTTAATCTCAAGAAGATGAAAAGGCCTAAAAACAGCCCTTTCAAGGAAGCAGGAAGTCCTATGCAGTTTGCTTCATATTTATTTAAATAAAGTAAAAGATAGCTATCCTAACCACAGACTACTGTTAACCTTGCCTGGAAGAGAGTGATGATTTTTAGAGTTATGCTTGTTAATGGCCTTTGAATGCCGCCTGTGTAGGCCTTTAACTCCCCAGTGTACAGTAAGGTTCGGCCCTTTCCAGATGGGAAAATGATAAGGACCCTGGGAAGACAGCAGGTCATTCTTGGATAGCTGCCAGGAGCTTGCAGCCAAATGAATCATGTAGGGCTATGGTGCTTTAGCCAGCACTTTTCTGTTTTAATTTATCAAGCCAGAGCTTGTTGACGTGAAAGTGAATGAATTTGTTATACAGTGGGCTCTAAAAAGCCAGCTCAAGGGTTTAGTGTGGAAGAATGCTGGCTATAAATAACAAAGGAAATACAGGCGCTGTTTCCTCCACTAGCCCCACCTCCCACCCCACCCCACCCCACTCCCGCTCTGTGTACTTGAGATGCATCACAATTAACTCAAATTCCAGGAACTCCAACAACTGGAAGAGGGCCAATTCTTTGAAATATTACAGAGGCTGCAAAACCTGCTGCAGGTGACTATCAAAGGGTTAATCTCTAAATTGGTCATGTTAGTGCTTTACTCTCTGGCTAAGCATTTGTCTGCTTAGCAAATGCAATAAAGCAACAGATACAGTGAGTCTGACTGCTTATTGCTGCAAGTTGGCACTGCAGACACTAAAGGCCAGCATCACCTTCTTTGAAAAAAAATTCTCTATGAGTTGACTGATAAGGCAAAAATGAAATAAACCACAGGCTAGTATCCATAAGTGAAATACCTGCATTTAGCTGATGAAAATAAATTGGCTTATATAGGAAAAACAAGATATGTACAATTCCACTGTGAATGAAAGAGGAAAAACAAAACCTAGCTGTTCTGAGAAGATTTAACATGTGTGTGCATGTGCAAACAAGGCCAAAGAGCCTTCCTTGATGCCAGTCCATTTAACGGTCAATGTCCACTCAGCTCTGTGGGAGTTGCGACTCCTTATTGAAAACCTTTCTCCAGTTAAAAGATGTCATGTATACAGTAACCTGCTCCTGTGGGGCGATGTCTCTTATCTTGTGAGGGTGGAATGACATGCACTGTCCATTCATGTGCTCTCCGAGTTACTAAAGTTTATTGAATTTGGTGAACTTCCTCAGAGGTTGCTTATCATTGTTCATTATGTCTTCAGAACTTGATTAGTTCTTTGTGTCTCTATTCAAAGAATAGTTGCCAAAGCCCATCATGGGCTATGCATGATAGAAAGTTCCATCAGTTTGAAAACTTGATAATACAAATGAGACCATCAAGCAATCTTTTCGAAAAGAAAAGAGAAGGCAGGTAAATGTGTAACGAAATACTTATGACATAAAGATAGGATAAATATTTCTATCACAAGTGAGGATCAAATGTAAATCAAAGTTCTTTTTCTAATTTATAAAACCACTAAGATATTTTAATACATACACTTAAGTGCCACTGAAATAATCAATAATTTATTGCCTTACTTAAAATAATGAAACTGAAAAATATTGTAGCCCTGTCCAATTTAGAGTTCATGTTTACTATACCATGATATGTATACTACATACAAATCACATCAAACGTATACACATTCTCATAAGTATGGAGAGGTAGATACCAGTGGTTCTAAACAGAAAATCTGCAGTAACACGCTTTAGAAGGAACACTAGTAATAAAAGACGTCAATGAATTGTAAAAGCCTATTCTTACAAACACAGGCTTGATGCTGTCTGCGTTTCCTATAAAAATAAAACAAAACTCTTCGAAGTCTCCAAAACAAAAGCATATTACTACATTAGCCTGGAAAAATAAAAACTAGCCAGAAAGGTAGAAGACTGATCAGTTCTGGGAGGTATTAAAGCATGCTGGCACAGGCATGAATCTCACCTGGTCTAGAAATGCATGGAAAATATCACCGGGAGGACAATTCAGAAACGGATTTAGATACATATGGCCATTACCATAAAGAGAGTACTTCAAGCCAGTGGGGATAAAGACAAAGTTTTCAATAAATCTGTGATAACTATGCAATCCTTTGGAAAAAAGAAGTAATACCACAGCTCCAAACACTACTCAGATAAAAATAAACTCCAGATGGATCAAAGATTGAAAGTAAACAATGAAGCCATAAAAGTATTCAGTGAGAATGTGCTCGAATTTATTTATAACCTGGAGATGGAGTTGGTCTTTCCACGCAGATACAATATTGGAAAGCCACAGCTTCAACTGTTTACTCTACTGTGAAAAAAAAAATGTCAGCACAGCTGAAGACCTTATGAACAGAAAGACCTGCGAGAACACAGAAAAAGTGACCACTCCTTCCTAATTTCTTACTTTAGAAACAGCCTTACAAATAGATTTTTGATAGCAAAATTTCTAATAAAAATAGGCACGCACACATAGTAATCCAGACATGATATGACACATACCTGTAATCTAAGGGTTGGAGAGACTCAGCAAGGAGGATTAAGAGTTCAACGTCAGCCTTAGATATGTAGCAAGACTGACTCTGCCTCAATAATAATGATAAGGAACCAAAGGGCATTTCATAAAAAAAAAAAAAAAAAAAAAAAAAAACATTCCTGGTTATCATATGAAAAAGCTTCAACTTTCCTAATCTAGAAACAAATTAAAATCAAAACAAAGAAAAGATAATGTGTATGTAAGACCCCATAATAATTGTAATAGTTGAAATGAAAATTTGGAAATGTGATAAAATGTAATGATATAAAAATATAATTTAAAGGCAACCATTTAAATACCTGCTGGTGAAAGATTTGTTAAGTAAATTATAGTACATATAAATAGTGAAGTAATGTTTAGCTAACCGAGTAAAGAATCAGAGTTGATCCAGGTAAGGTAGAACGTGCCTGACTTCTTAACACTTGGGAAGCTACAGGAAGAAGATACCCTCGGCCATTCAGTAAGTCCTGGTCTCAGAAAGAAAATATTGGGCTAGATACAAATATTATGAAAATCTTATCACTTAGTCAGATATGTGAAAATTATTGTATAATTAATTAATATAATAATTAATAAATGTGAATAATATTTTAATATAAATAATTACAGAGAGTGACACAGAGCATGGACCACAGTGAAAGATGACTGTAATAGGTGAGATGGTTTCTTACACAAACATTCATAAAACCTGAGCCTTCAGGAATAGGGATATTTTTATTTATTTATTCATTTATTTATTTTTGGTTTTTCTAAACACTGTGATCAGAGGAGGAAATGGGGTTGTGTTTCACTCAAAGAGATGGCACATCCAAGATTAAGGCTTTGGAAATGTTCATTTTAGAGAAAGACACAAAAGGCATACTGTTTGATCCGTCTGCTACCCGCTCGGGATATTCTGATGTACCTCCACAGTGTTCCTCAGAACAGTGATTCCAATTCGCATTACTACCTAAATATACAAAAGTTCCCTTTTTCGTAAGTCATTTGGCAACATTTATATTTTTTTTCTAAAAGCTATTTTGAAAGGTATGTGGTTATGTCTTATCAAGATTTTAATTGCATTTCACAGGTGATTTTTTTTTTTTATTACCCACTAGCTATTTCTATCTTGTCTTTTAAGAAATGTGTGTTTAGGAACTGGAGAGAGGGCTGAGCTGGAAGAGTACTTGCCTGGCATACAGAAGATGCTAGATTCCACCCCTAGCACTGCAGAAACCAGACATGGTAAATTCCAGATATAAATTTAAGTAAACGTATGCCTGTAATCCCAGGGCTCTGGAGGTAGAGGCAAGAGAATAAAGACTCAACCTCATCATCAGCTACACAGAAACATTGAAACTAACCTGAACTATGTGAGACCCAAAAGAAAAAGGTAAGGAAAGAAATGTCTTTACATAAAAATACATAAAGTGGTTTTTAAGCCAAATGTTTGTCATTGCTACTGCCTTCTTTGATTTATTTACTTTTGATTTTTTTTTTGTATGTTTATTCTGGTTTTGTATTTTTGTTAAAAAGAACACTACTCCTGTATGTTTAGGTCATCCCTAAACATACACTGAGGCCATAGTTCCCAATAAGATGGGGCTTGAGGATGGACTTAGTAAGTGTATAAGAAGAGGAAGAGAACTGTTAACCCTATAAAGGAACCAAATCGCTATATACTTGTAGAAAAGGCCAACATTGTCCTCATCACAACATCAACTCTGCCTTAAGGTATATTTTGAGAGGAGCTAAGAATTAAGGAGTGGTTTAAGCAGCCACCTGTTATCTGATTTCCCCTTCACAAATGTAGTATTAGCTTCCGTGCCTTTCTGAGCATCAGCACTTCATACATGTTCCTTACTCTGACCATTTGGGAGGTTTCTTCAATCCCTCAATAAGCGGTCTGCTGAAATGTTGACTTAGTTGGGAAGGTCCGTGCAACCGGTTTAAGAGCATAACCCTGTCAGCCTCACCTGGGGGGGAAAAAGTTTCCCCAATGGCCTGAAAAATGGGACTGTTTAAAAGTATGTCTAAAGACCTGGATGGTGAAACCAATATGGAGAAGGTTGGTAATGAGAGCCTTCCAACGCTGTGCATATGCTTAACGCTTCCAAATGGAACCTTTTAAAAAATGGGGAAAATGGTAAGTGATATGCTTTCTGTTTCACCTCAGTAAAAAGGTTGAAGAGAGAGTACAGAAAGCAAAAGCCGTGCGTGGAGATATCTGGTAAAAATGTCTCTTTAAAGATTATAATTTAAAAACATGGGCATACAAATGCATGTTGGTCTGACATTCTTAATTTCTGAGCATAACAAAGAAAATGTAAAAGAAAACGAGGCAGAGTTTATTTCTTTTCCACTTCCACCATCTGTTCACATTAGCCACAAAGAAACACCCTTATAAAATCCATTAAATTGCCACATTATAATTCAATGCAGTAATAAGTCTACAACACAATGTACACAATCGCCAAATGACTGTGGCAATGACATCATTGTAATGGTCATAATTACTCGACAATTTGGATATTTGAACATTCAAAACATCAGTAAAATAACTATTCTTTATTATTATTTTTTTGTGTCAGCCTCTAAATAGGTCTATTCATTCTGTAGTCAAGAGTCTGTGGCTTTCAGAGAAAAGGTGGGAGCTGGATCCAGCAACCGGGAGCCAAAGCTAGAGGAGGGGAGGCACACAGGGTTCCGAGGGGCAGCGGAGGGAAAGCTGCACCTCGCACTTTGTCAGCCAAGAGGAAGAGATGAATGCACACCGAGCCAGCCTAATTATGAGAGGGTGGAAGGTCATCAAAATCAATTTGCAGCATGATGTACAAAGGTCATTATCAGCCTCAGATTCTCTCTGCCCGTTTAAAACACAATAAAACTAAAGGGAGGGCTTTAATAACTATGATTAGTAAAGAAAAAAAGCATATCATTGAACCATCTGTTTAAATATTTGTGCTACCTTAGTTTTTTACTCAAAACAGCATGAAAGATGAACGGTGGGATTTTTTTTCCTATTTGTTTGCTTTTAAAATCCTGACATTTTCTCCGCTGGTTGCCAAGATTTATAACACAGATGAAAGCTCCTTCGAAATGACTGCCCTTTGAAATCAATAGCACGGTATTTGTAACGACTTTCTTTTTATTATGGAGCACTTCATTATTATTATTATTATAATTTTATGGGACAGTCTGGAACAGAATTCATCATTCACTTATTTGATGCATCTCACTTACTCAATGGCACAGATGGCCTAATCCAGGAGACTTAATTACCCTGTGTTAGGCAGCTTTGAAGCTGCATGAATGTAAGCCATGGGGGAACGGGAAGCAAGGGCCAGTAAAAAATGGTATCCTAGTCAGCAGGAAAAAGTCTATGAAAATCGGTGCATCGGGAAATTCAATTTTTCAATGCCTTGAATTATAAAACTGGGGTTTTTTTTCTAAAAATTAATATAGTAATATCGTCTATGGAAAGGTTTTGGGTGTTTTTAACTGTGTCTATTTTTAAAAATATATTTCACATTGACTTGGTTTGTACACCCAAGAACACACACACACACACACATCATAAACACAGCTGCATGGGACATACAACGTAGACAGTAAGCATCTTCGGAAACAGTCTTTGTCATGGCTGAGTGTATGCTGCTATTTTCCAGTCTCATCTCTGTTTTCAGATGCCAGTTGGAATCCACTCCACTGTTTTAATAAATAGGTCTGAACCTTCAGTTTGAAGAACAAGTTCAGGAGGCTCTTCTGTGTTTTAAATGAAATAAGTGTGTGTGTACTTAGCGTAGCATCTGCCACTGGGTAAACATTTGATATTTATAGCAGTTACTATGAGAAATGTCTTAAATAGATTATTTGCAACTTATTAGTTTTTTTAAAAAATCAGGAAATGGTTTGCCTTTAGAAAAAAAGACATCTCTGTTTTTTCCCTATATCTATTATTCTAGCTTCCGATAGAATTGCCTGATACCGAATCTTGGGGTTATTAATGCTTTTAAGGGGAGGACACTGTTGCTGGACAGAGGAAGGACACAGACACAACAAGAAAATCGGAGCTCTTCCTGCCATCCTTAGCTTCCCAATCCCTTATGAGCCAATCCTTGTCCATTTCAAACACTGTAGGCAGAGGAGTAGATGTGTAAACTCTGTATGATGTCATGTATATTTAACTGGAGAATGGGAAGGATCAAGGCTTACAGAACAGCATCAGGTCTCTCCTAACCCTTGATGGGCAATAGGCCCTTGCCATTCATCTCCTTTGCTCAAGTTGCAAGAGGGTATTGGGAAATCTTGGTGTAACAGAAGGTCTGCATCTTTACTTTGTTTAAGTGGGGAAGGAGGGAGGTTAGAGAGGGGAGTGTCTACCATGAGATTGTAAGTTTCATGGATGCTTGATTTATTTTAATTAAGTAGACTCACCCCTTCTGTAAGATATCAGACTGTATGTCTCCCTTTTCATAAGCAAACCACAAAGCCGAGATCATCACAGTACTGCTTCTGACATTTCCCAAGCAACTTCTTGTAAGTGGGAGTCTGAGGGGCCATCCCACTCCAGAAATAAAAAGCAGCAAAACAAGCAAGCAAGCAAGCAAACAAACAAACAAACAACTCTACTAAAGTTGTCTTCTTTGAATAAACTTTGCCTTTACTTGCCTTTTTTACAGAAGGCAAAAACCTGAAAACCATACAAACAAGCAATTTGAACATGGGTCGGCACAGGAAACTGTGCATCAGCCTGAGACCCATGCAAAGTGACACACTAGGGAGATCAATAGCCAAACATCAAGAATGTGAGAGAAAATAATCCTCAAAAGGCAAGAGGAGATGGCTTTTCTCTGTACGCACACTGGTGTCTTGGCAGAGAATAAAAAGATGAGAAGCGATTACTGCACCCAGCTACAGCCAGGATTTAATCAATGCTTGTTTATCATTGCCATGGCTACGGCCCCATGTGATGTTTATTTTACACTAACCTTTCTAATGACAAGAGAGTAATGATAAAAATTATGAATCGACCTGAAACAATGACAGAGCCTGGCAAAAGCATGCAACAGGGATGGAGGTGTGTGCGTGCTCATTACATGGCAAAGCGGCACAAGCTGGAACAAATAAAGCCACGTCTGCCTTCATGCTGGAATCCCATTGCTGCCACAAGTGGCCACACTGAAGCCCTAAGTCACCACTGAAGAAAATCGCCCTAATAGGAATTTTAGCATAAATCAGAGTTACTGATGCTCACTGTGAGAGTGGTTAAATTTAGGTTTTTGTGGAGTTGATTCATTTGTTCATTTAGTGCATTTATATACATATACCTGTGTACATGTGAAACACAGGTATTCTCTTGTGTCCCTCACTGCCTTATTCTCTTGAGACAGGGTCTCTCAAGAAGCTGTGGTTTGCTAGGTTTTTTTGGTTTGTTTTCTGGCTAGGGTAGTTGACTGGCCAGCAAGTTTCAGTAATCTTGTACCCCCAACTCCTGCCCCTGAATTTTGTTCATCAGCATGTAGGATCATACATGGCTTTGTGTGCAACTCACGATCACAATTTTAAGTCCTCACACAGGTTCAGTGTATGAGGTAGGGCTACCATTGCTAAGTGAAGGCTCAGTAGAGGAGCCATCTTGAAAAATCCCCTAGCCCTTCCTTATCTATCTGGCTCAAGATAGGATTTTACCAAGTGATTCCCCTGTTGACAAGGACACTGAGTTTTAAGCAGTATAGGAATGAAAGAGAGCCCTTGGCTGTGACAGCCACCTGCTCTGTCTGGTCACTTGGTAACGAAAGGCAGAACTCAAATGCAGCAGAAAAGTTTGAATTAAGCTTGGGCCATCTTTGAGGTAAGAGCTGACATTAGGCACTGGTTGTTAAAATCAAACTCATTGAGTTTGAGTCTTGGTACTTATTGCTTATGGTTGTATATGATGCTCGAGGCTTGGTTTTTACTGTAAAAAGTAGAAATGTTGTATTTTTCAAAGTCTGAATGAGATCAAATAAGATAGTAGAATTAAAATACTACAAGGACATACCTGAGAGGTAGCTATTTCATGCTTTTTAAAATCATACCAATGTGTCTGCTTCTTCATCAAAAGGAGAGAATGCTTGCAGATTGTTTAATCGCCTTCTACATCTTCTTCAGATAGACTCCAAGTCTTTTAACCTTTTTGTCTTTAAAATTGTATAATCTTTGCTTCTTAGGCAAATGCTTCAGTTACATAATCTATAGAACACCCCTCAGAAAATATTGTGCCTGCTCTGAATGAAGATCGGGACAATAATGCTCAGGCTAAGAAATGTGAGGAGAGAGACCCATCAGAGGGGGGCCCATTATCACCACCACAGGGAAGACTCTGGGTCCCTTTTTGGGTTATTAATCTTATAGAATTAAGAATGACACAATGGGAAAGTCAGAGACAATTTTATTGGCATTTGAGAAGGAAAAACAGAACAAGGATGGCATGGATAGAAAATTCCAGTAGCTGTTGGAAAGAGGGAGATAGAACACTATGCTTTCTCAGCTTGGTATTGGTGTTGGTGTGTGTGTGTGTGTGTGTGTGTGTGTGTGTGTGTGTGTGTGTGTGTTTGAGAGAGAGAGAGAGAGAGAGAGAGAGAGAGAGAGAGAGAGAGAGAGAGAGAGAGAGAGAGAGGCAGAGGGGAAGGGAGAGACCAGCCAGAATGGAGTATCATATGGGCTAGCTAGCTTAGGGTTTAGCTGGTATCTGAAAGAATAATGTGGAAATAAATAGACAGACAATGTTATGCTTTCTATGTGAAAGCAGGCAGGAATAACAGAGAGGGTGTGTGAGAAATTGCATTGAGGAATAGATTTCTGGGCTCTACATGTTCCTTTAGGGGGAGAGTTATTCCTCTACTGTTCTCAACATGTCTTTAGGTGTACCATGCTTCTTGAAGGTGGAGCTTTTGCAGGGACTTTTCCTGCCCTGGTGATTGAACAATCCATTTGAATTACCCCTTAAGGGAGATAATGTCTTTGTAACCTTTACAATCCTTTGGGCAGTTCCAGATGTCATGCCTTCACCCAAGTCAGAGTCATGACTTAGAGGTTCAACACATATTCCATTCTTTTAACCAAAACTTATGGCAAAGAATAGACTATAGGCGATAAAGGTAAACTAAAACTGGAGATGTAAGTCAGCCAGGGTTTACCAGAAGAAACAGATTTTCTTTATTGGGACTCAACAACACCTGCTGTTTCCACCTTCTTTCCCTTGGTATAGTGTTTTACATTTTAAAGTGATTATGATGCTTCCTCTCGTCCGTAGCTTAAAAGCTACATCATCCCTCCATGATGACTTGTCAAGGCCAAGTGCCCAGGCTCAGTGACTCAGGTCTGCTCTGTATGGTGTACAGTCTCAGACCTCTTTCATCCAAGAGTTCAAGGTGGACATCCACCATGCTGAAAATCCACCAGCTCGGAGCTTCACTGAGAGTTCGGCCTGGTGCATCACTGCTGTCCTGTAGGTGGCATCCTCACTATGGTATGGGCTTCTAACAGCAAAACGCAGGGTCTCGGAGGGTACAGAGAAGAAGCTCTAAGAAGGACTTAGAAGCCTCAGAACATTGTCTTGTTCTGAAGTACCCATGCTCTTGGTCAAAATCCTGGGTGTTTGTTTTGAGACAGGGTTTCTCTGTGTTATAGCCTTAGATCTCCTGGAACTTGCTTTGTAGCTCAGGCTAGCCTCAAACTCATGGATATCCACTTGCCTCCATCTCCTAAGTGCTCGTATCAAAGGCATGCACCACCACAACCCAACCAAACGTGTGTTTTAAGGTCAGATTCAAAGAGAGTCTTTTCCTTGATAAATGATATTATATACAGATAAGTGGGAGAATTCACAGAGAAGACTAGGCATTAGGTAAACTTTTCATTCGTCTCAAGACATTGATTCAGAAGCAGTGGGGTGTCCTTGAGAATGACAGAGTTTTCTTAGAAAATTCAGCCATCATCAAAGCCACCCCGAGCCAGTGGTTCCTGGGTTCTTGTCTCATGAAGAATGAAATCCATGGACCAAGTGGTGAGGTTTATACAGAAATTTTATTTTTTATTATTCATAGGTAAAATCTTAAGAGGAAAAAAAGAGAAGGCAGAACTCCTGTATAGCAGGATGTGGGTTCTAGGAAATGGGGTACTCTGAGGTCTGGGGAATATTTTAGGGGCTGCTGCTGGAAGTGAGGAATGAGGCTGTCCTCAGTGTGGGTGGCAGAACTTTGAAGTGTCTAGGTGTCTCCTTTCAAAGTCAGTATTGTCCTCATAGATGACTTCCAGGAAAGGGGGCTCAGAAGAGATGAAGAAATAGCAAAGTCCAAGATTGTCTTGGCCTTCAACAAAGCTATTCTCAGGACTTAAGCCATGGTGTCCCGACTCTAGCTGATCTGTTCCTATCTCTGTTCTCATCATCAACTCTATGCCACATTGGCCAGCATTGGCAAACTATGCCTCACGGGGAAAATGCCTGCTTTGTAAGTATTTTTTTAATGGAGCATGTACTCATTTGTGCCCAGACTGACTGTGGCACTTTTCACTGTACAATTATAGAGCTGAGTGGTTGTGACCTAGACAGTAAGTGGCAAAGCCTCACATAATTACCACCTGATCATTTTCAGAAAAGAACTGCCAACTTCAAGCTGGAATTATAGTCTCTTTAAGCAGGAAATATCTAGGCTTAAACTAAGTATGTATATTTATTACATATTTTAAAGAAATCAACAGTGTCTGCTAGTTAGAATTATTCATTAAATGTACTTTAACGTGGGGATTTTTGCATTGTTTATTAATTTTTAAAATAATATCTTGTAGCATTTATAAACTATAAAACAAATCTTATATTTCCTTACGTTATATTATGTGTGATAAAAAACGCCCATTTCTAGAGACTTTTCGCAAAGTGTATTTGAGCTCAGTGCGCAAAATGAATGTTCACATGTCAGAGTAAGTGGTGATAATAATGGGAACATGTGAGTCATGAACTATCAGCTCGGTATGCTGTGACTTGCAGAGGATAGCCTGCATTTGTCAATTTATTATTTATCCTTTGAGAGAGGCTCTCACTCTACCCAATATAAGCTCAGGATGGCCTTGAACTTTGTCAATCCTTGTGCCACAGTACCTGAGAACCAGGATTAAAGGCATAAGCCACCATGCATGGCTTTACAGTCAAATTTTATTTTATATTTTTGTAAAACATACTTTTATTCCAAAGACTCTTTATTTTTAAAAAGCTAGCAAACTGGTTTAGAATTATCCAGTGCTTTAAATTTCTGATGTTTTCCATAGCAGGCCACATAGGCTGAACTTACAGAGTTGTGTATTTGTATTTACCCTAGAGCCTACAAATGCTAATTCAGTTGTTTTCAAAATTCTGATATACTCAAAATATATACAAGTCTTATTTTGGTAATGGTGGAAAACATGAAAAGGAATAAAGAATTTGAACAGCTATAAATAGAAGTCATGCATGCTTATGGGCACGTGTCTGTATAGGTCAAACGTTAACGTCTAGTGTCTTCTTCTATGGGTCTCTCTCTTTCTCTTTCTCTTTCTCTTTCTCTTTCTCTTTCTCTTTCTCTCTCTCTCTCTCTCTCTCTCTCTCTCTCTCTCTCTCTCTCTCTCTCTCTCTCTCTCTCTCTTTCTCCCAATGTTCACTGATTTAACCAGGCTTGTGGGTCATCAAGCTCTTTCTCCTCCTTTCTATCTCTATCTCCTCAAGACCAGGAATACAGATTTGCACCCATCATGCCCAGTTTTGAATGTAGGCACTAGGAATTCCAACTAGGGTTCCCATCTTTGCATGGCAAGCACACTACTAAATAAGCCATCTTCCCAGCCCCTATACTAGTCGTACTATTAACAAAAATACTTAATGACAAATTTGATTGAGAAACTGTACTTTGTGCAAAACTAGCTTCTTGATAAAATTTTCTTATGAACTTTGTCTAAATGATAAGACTATAGTTTCTTTCTTTCATGAAACTGAGAGGAGACATCATAAGGATACAGACAGGGAGGAGCCAAACACCTAAGACAAAACCAATTAAAATCCCAAGGAAACATCACACGAATGCCAGTGAAAAAAATCAAAAGTCCAAACCCAGATATTGAGTTTCAGGCCAGTCCTAGCCACTACGTTTTGTGAGCACACGTGTGAGTCAGGCCAGTCCAAACCACAGACAACTGAATGAGAGCATCTTCATTTCTTTTGCCATGCCTGCCCACATCATCACTTCTATTTCTTTTCTTTCTTTTGATCCATGGTTTATTGTTTATTCTCACCATATAAATACTGAGTTCATTCGAGAAATATCACGTTTGAAGTCAGTAGTTCACTGAGCACAATTAGATGCTTAGCTAATGTTAGAAAATACCCTTTCCCTCTTTGGAGAGACTGACGGGGGGCCAGTGTCCTCACAATGGGGCAGAGTGTATACAAACCCTCTTCCCTCCCCACCTGACCTCTCAGAGGAGTTGCATGGTGTTTCCAAAATTCTCTAGACCTCAGTTTAGATAAAGCCAGTTCTGTGACACAGTGACCTACTTTACAGGAAGAGACAGGAAGGGTTAAGTGCAGCCACAACCCTCGATCACTCATTGTTGACTCATAGATATTTATTTATCTTTGATATGACAGTCTCATGCATTTCAGGCTAAACTCAAACTCACTAGGGAGTTGTAAAAATGCTCACCCAGAGCCAGTTCTAGCTATGAGGGGATTTTAGTCCCCTCAAGTTGCAGCAGAAAAGTTTACAGGCCTTAGCAACACCTGTGCACCTCTTGCCTTCCCCTCCCACCCCCAGGTTCTTTTTCTTCTTGCATTAGTGAAATAGCTTCAGAAGGAATAAAAACCACATTTCCTCAGAAATCCATGTTTTCAGAACAATAATTTGTACTTTCTGTCATAATATAGTGGTGAGTAGAAATGTATCTTTGAACCATGTTTTATTAACTTTCCCCCTACAGAGTTACATCAAAAGACTCTATAAATAAATGATGTGCTCAGCCTAATTCCAACATGCATACCAATTACGTCTATTGGTTTCAAAACACGTAGTCAGTACTTTAAACAACCAGGATAATATCACAGACTAAAATATTCAACATTTCCATCTCAGTGTGCTGTCAGCACACAGATGATGATTAGAATTGGAAATCAGTTTCACTGCTGGCACATTGAGTGGCATGATGCATGCTTATGTCAAACTCAATTAACATTCTAACAGTATATCTCAAAGACACTGACCTAATCTCAGAGAACAATGCGTTTATTTATTTCATGTTAAAAATCTCTTATGGTTTGTACATGATTCTGGAAGCAGGAATATTTATTGCTACAATAACATTTCAAGTTGGAGCCCCTGAAGAAATGCAAAGAAATACAATCAGTTTAACAGTCCAACTGTAAGCAACTTGCATCGTTTCTGTCGACAAAGAGGGGGATCTTCTAAAGCTGTAAATCTGCAGAATTTTAAAATTATGTGACGATCTTGTCTCCACAGAAATAACACATGTCAAATAGGTCTGAAGTATGGCATTCTTTTGCATACCTCCGAAAAGAATACTTGAAATCAAGTTGTGTCAGCGAGGAATTTCAGATTAGGTACGAATGTCTTTACGTACCTGTTTATTTGTCAGAGTGACATCTCCAAATATTAATATATAAATCATGAACAAGATAAAATCCATATCTGCATCTTAGAATCTACAGTGTTTAATAATATGTGGGTATGTATGTGTGCATATTTTATCTCCTCCTCCACTAAATGCCAATAGTGAATAATAAGCTGGTGAACACTATCAAGTAGTTATCTATCCAGAATTACAGCAGGAAATACTCAAGGAGATTAAATTCTGGGGGTTTGTTGTTTTTGTTTTTGTTTTGTTTTTGGCTTTTTTGGTCTGTTTTCTTTGTTTGTTTGTGGGTTTGGCTTTTTGTTTGGTTGTTTGTTGTTTTTGTTTTGAGACAGTCTTTCACTGTGTCCTGGAATTCACCAAGTAGGATAGGATGCCTGACCATCTTCTTTATCAACCCCTTCAGCATTGGGATTACAAGCTACCACTCCCAGGCAAATCAAATCACACCATTGTGCTTTGCATAACAAATAGTAGTACTGACTGAACCATAACCCTCTAATTCCCAATTCAGGATTTTTAGGGGAAAAAAAAAACCCAAAACACCAAACTTAACTAGATTTGATGTTAGTATCAAGTGTCAACTGTTAAAGGTTTGTCAACAGGATGGTAGAACATCTGGATAAAAAGAAATGAGTGATATTGTCAAATTATCCATCTGTTTTGTCTACGCAGTATGCACTACCACACTTTCAGAATCTCTGGGCTGGTTGGCATGGGATAGATACAGCATCTGACATTTAGCAGTCCATCATTGCTAGCATCTAGGCTGCTGAACTTTTCCCCTTCACATCTGTATCTCTGCAAACTGCACAGATATGGCTCTGACATACAAGATTACCTTCACTTTCCTTTTACTCTGTCATGTGTAGTTCTCTTTATATTAGTGCTTAAAAACTATTCTCTGAAACTACACAGTGTGAAGAAACAGATGAGGGGAAAGCCGGAGGGATGACGATCCCAATCATCTGCCTGGCAGAATGTATGCGGCTACCCATCAAGACAGAAACAGTGGAGCGGAGCGGAATAGAGAGAGAGCATTTTGTTTCAACCTTGCTTCCCAGGCTGAGTCAGCATTTTGAACCTGACCATGACAGCAGAAATCTGTTTCAGGGAAACAATGTTTTGTATGTCTCCTGGGTATGTGTGGAAAGATTGTCTTAGAGAAGGCTTACGTCAGAGTTCCTGGAGTCTTTCTCAATTCTCCTCAAGTTCAGCAATGACCTTGAACGTTGCCTTACTTTAGAGTCCTTGAAAACTGAGCTAAAAGAGCTGACCCCGAGGAATAGAAGAATGTAATGGAATTACTGACAACAGTTCACATTAGGGGTGCTCAGCTTGCTGTGATTCCTGTCAAATACAAGCTATGGCTGCTTGTTAGTTTTCTAAGGAAGAATTGGTAGAGGATAAAAGTACATGAGGAATGTGAGGGAGGGGCAGAGGTCCACACCCAGTGTCATCCTCTGGGGGTCTCGACTTTTTTGGTTATACCAGATATAACAGCAGCAAATTTATAGTTATAAAGTGGCAATGAAATGATTTTATGGTTTGGGGGGGAGTCAACACAACTTGAGGAACCGAATTAAAGGGTCACAGCACTAGGAAGGTGGAGAACCACTGCTCTGTCCCTCTGTGAATTGTATTTTGAGAGATGATCTCCTACTGAATCAGGGACTTGCTGGTTGCTTCAGCTAAACTGACCAGGGAGACCCCAGACACCTGTGTGTTGTACATACGACACTGTACTAACAGACAGACCACCACATCCACGTTTTCACATGGATGCTGGGGATCCCAGCTCAGATTATCAAGCTTGTACAGCAAGCTCTTGACCTGCTGAGTCACCTCTCCAGCCCCTAGAAGAGAAAAGGCTTATCTACATTTTCTGTACCTTTATCAGATGCTAATTTTCTGTAGAAAGATTACCTTTAAAAACTTAATGCCAAGATTTTTGAAAAGTCTTTATAATCCACATCTCTTAGCCAGGGTATTTTTTTTTTCAATTTTTGTTCAGTTGTGGCATTTCTGGTAAGAGCATTTGCTGCAGTCAGGTTCATCTCATTGCCAGTTTGACTGTATGCAGCATCATGTGGCTATGTCCCACTGAGTTCTGTTTGGGTATGAGCAGGCCTGTCTCCAGAATAGAAACTAAGGTCCAAGTTGGAACTGAATGCAGGTGTCTTCAACTGTGCATTAAAAACAGAGACGATCTGAAACACACAGCTCAAAATATTAGCTTTATCTAACATAAACACAAAGCTGTTCGTCTGGCCAAAAAAAAAAAAAAAAGTGTCGCACAGGCCTGTGCAGAGCCTACTCTGGCAAGAGACTTTATGGATGCAATTGCCTGGGGTACATTGGGCCACTATGTCCATAAAAATAATAATTAAGCTGCAGGATGTATTACATTCCTCAGTTTAGTGCCTGAACCCAGCTCAGAGCATTGATTAATATTTCTCTTTATGTCTTGTTTTTATCATTGAATATGGTACCTACAGGCCATTTATCACCTTTCATTTCTGTTTTCTTTTTTATCACTGCCTCCGTTAAAAGGGAATCAAGAAAGCAATGACGTTTCCCTTTGATAAAACAATAGGAAGGCCTGTCTCCTAGATGTGCTTTTTGGATGGAAATCATCTAGGTTTAGTTGTGTTTTGATTTGAAGCTGATGACTTATAGTCATGCTGACTGATTTTGCTATACAGTGTGATAGAAGGGAATTTAAGCAACACTGTCTATGGCTCTTTGCCTCAGGTTCGTTTGTTTTGTTTTGAGCAAGGCTCACAGCTCAACCTCTATAAATCTCAGGCTGTTCCTCTTCCCATTCACATCACCAATTCCTAGGTCAGGAAGCAAGCCCTCCCAGATGATTCCCAAAGACAGCTGTGATGTAAACTCAGGTTGCCTGACATTCACAGGCCCTTTTTGTGTTCATAATGACACCAGCACTTCCATACATCCCTTTAGCAATGGGCAGCAATGGGGAAAAAAAAAATCCACTGTGCCACCAGCAGATAGCCAGGAATGTCAAGAATTCTAGATAAAGTACCAAAAGGGGCCAGGGAAAGACTGAAGGCCTTCCGTTCATGACCATTACTTACACACATCCTGTGTAATATGCTATTATTTTCTAAGTTTTGGTTGCAACCAGAAAGAAATACAACTTATTTGATCAACAGTGGTCTGCATTGTATTTTAATTGTTTGTTTCCTGATGTTGGCATATTTTATTTGTTCGGTTTTCGAGAAAAGGGGTCACACTGTAGCCAGGGTGTTCTGGTGCTCTCTATGTAGTCCATGGCTTTCAAACTCATGGAAAACTCCTGCCTCAGGCTCCTGGGTACAAGGATTACTGACCTAAGCTAGCAAAACTGGCTTCTATTCCTCCGAGAGTTCCAAGAACAAAGACCAGTCCAAACCAAGTACAAGTTAAGGCAGCAGGAAGGTCTCATACAGTTTTGAGAGAGTCATAGTCAGGACTAAGGCTGGATTGCCTGGCACGATGACTCCTGGAGCTTGTTGAGAGCAGGTTAGCAGCCTTTGCAGAAGCTAACCTTTCAGAAGAGGAATTAGAGTGGCAGGAGCCAAGTAATTAACTCAGACAAAACCCAGAAACAGGAAGTCTACCACAAGTCAGATGTTTAGTGAATTCAAGCCAGGTAGCAGTGCAGCTAAAATCAGGAAGATCCTGATGCATGCAGAAAGCGGGTTCCATTTAACAAGTGATCCTTTAGCGCAGAAAAACAATTCAGCCAGCCAAAGGAGGAGCAAGCAGCCAGAGAACTTGTTGAAGAGGTCTTGGGAGCGAGGCAAGCATCATCAGCAATTCATCAGCAGTTTCATAGAAAGATAAGAATGAAAATTTTCTGGATCTCTAATGTGTATTATCTAAGGAGGAACAAAAAGCAAATCAAATGTCCAAGACTAAGGGATGGCTTTAGGGATATATATATATATATATATATATATATATATATATGTGTGTATATATATATGTGTGTGTGTATATATATATATGTGTGTGTGTGTGTGTGTATGTGTGTGTGTGTGAGAGAGAGAGAGAGAGAGCACAAACATATGCATTTCCTTTCTTTCTTTCTTTCTTTCTTTCTTTCTTTCTTTCTTTCTTTCTTTCTTTCTTTCTTTCTTTCTTTCTTTCTTCCTTTCTTCCTTTCACATCCCAACTGTAGTTTCCCTTCCCTCTTCTCCTCCCAGTCCCTCCTCCCACCTCCCCTCTGCCCCCTTCCCCTCCACTACTCCTCTGTTTCTATCCAGAAAAGGGCTGGTTTCCCATGGATATCAACCAACCATGGCATATCAAGTTGAATTAAGACTAGGTACTTCCCCTCATATTGAAGCAGGATGAGGCAACTCAGTAGGAGGAAAGGGTCCCAAAACGAGGCAAAAGAGTCATAGACAAGCCCTGCTCCCCCTGTTAGGAGCCCTACAAGAAGACCAAGTTACAAAATCATAACATGCATGCAAAGGACCTAGGTCAGTCTGATGCAGGCTCCCAGGTTGGTGGTGTAGTCTTTGTGCGCTCCTATGAGCCCAGGTTAGTTGATTAATTCTGTAGATTTTCTTATGGTGTCCATGACCGCTCAGGCTCCAATAATCCTTTCTCCCAGGTTCTCCAAGCTCTACCTAATGTTGGCTCTAGGTCTTTGTATCTGTTTCCATCAATTGCTGGTTGAAGCTTTTCTGGGCTAGGCACCAATCTATGAATACAGCAGAATATCATTAAGAATCATTTTCTACCCTAGGTCTCTGGGCTACCCAGCTTCTGGGCCTTGGCCTTTCCAGGTAGTGTGAGGAGTGGGCTCCCTTTTGTGACATGGCTCTCAAGCTGGAACAGTCATTGGTTGGCCACTTCTACAATTTCTGTTCTATCTTTACCCTGCATATCTTGTAGGCCACATTTTGTAGGACAAATTTTATTTCAAAGGTTCTGTGACTGGATTTGTGTCCAAATCCCTCTACTGAAAGTCTTGCCTGGTTACAGGAGATGGCTCTGTATCCTTCATTCCTAGGAATCTTGGGGTATAAGACTCCTAGAAGGTTTCTAATCCCAACAGTAATTAGGTTTCTCAAGGGTTTTGTTGACTACTATGGCAGAACAGCTACATTCATTCCCCCATCAAATATCAGTCAATATTATTCTGAAAAAGTTGGAGAAGTGATCACTTTCACTGATCCCTTTGTCCTGTGTCTGAAGAACTTGTCTGCAAAGCAGTTGACATGAGTTCCAGGTGGTAGGAAGTGACCACACCCTAAACTTTGGAAGCCTAGATGTCAACAGGTATGGGGCCCGCTGATCCACAACTAGGTGGCTTCCTTGTCTGTTTAATAGAGTTGTCTGTCTACTTTTGTCATAAGGCCAGCACTTCTCTTCTTCTTACGAAGCCTGACGTTTGTGTTTTATCAGCCTACGGCATATATACATACGCAGAACATGAGCATTACAAGACTGGGAAGGAAGAATGCAGATTCCATAACCAGAAGTTAGCCATGCTCACCTGCCGTGCTTGGGAGACGGCAGTGCCAATTCCTTATACCGGGTGTGGATTCGGGTCCGTGAAGGATGCTGCCCATGTCACTGTAAGACTCTTTAGTCACACCCCTTAGAACATTGGTGGATGATGTAGCCAAAAAAACAGGAAAATACTTCTCTCTTTAATACTTTGTCACTGTTGTTGTATACCCAGAAAGTAAGGAAGTTGGGGGGTTGGAGGAGTATCCAACCCTTCTGGTCTCTCAAGAAACCTAAGCATTTGCTTTAAGTGAGACTTCTCAAGCTGTCATGTGAGCCATGACGAACAAAATGGGATCATGGGAAGGTACACAGCTCAGTGTGGACATCAGATCTCATTTTGTGTCAGAAATGAATTCCTTTGGCTTATTTTTGTAGTTAGCTTAACCAAGTGCATTCAGGGGCTAACCACACAGACTTACGGGAACTGAATCATCTCAACGGATCTGAGCCTGGCCTATAAATCACAGGCCTCGAGTTGATGCCATGATTAACACCCAGCAAAGTGCTGTATGTTTTGGTGCAGAAACACCTGCACCATCGAGTGGATGGGGAGCTCCCAGGCAGTCACAACTCAGAGAGCACAGAGCCTCACTGAACTCAGGCAAATTAGGTAAATCAACCTGCTATGCGCTTACCATGCCAGACACCTCTGTGTTCACTACCATCAGATACTCCCAGCTGTTTGTATTGCCTCTGTTGGATGGTCATCCGGGGACCGGCCTGGTGTCGAGAAGCATGTTATTAGCGAAGTAAATTCTATCCTGAAGATGGATGAAGGAAGGATGTAAACTCTGGGGTGCTGGAGTTGGCTCATAAAATTGAAGACCTGACCATGTACTAGCAATTATACAGGTGGATTTATGGAGGCCTTTTGAGTTCTTTAGAGTTTTGTTATTTCTCTGGGTTAAATTATGCTTTAAAATCATTCCTGCAGTCAGTTTTTTTTTGGGGGGGGGGGGTTGGCCTCAAGTCAATATAAACTGTTCTTCTCAGAGGACAGGTAGTGGTACCGTTACCGTTACTACGCTGGGAAGAAAAAGCTATGGAGATGTTAGAGGACATTCTTCATCACAGAGCTACTTACTCAGACAGCCAGGTGTTATGGATCTAAGAGAAGGCGCTGTGTTTGTGCTGGAGATCTTAAGGGCACATCTCCCAGACCTAACCTCAGACCTTCTAAGCTCTGTCCTCAGCCCATGAAGTTTTCCAGGATCCTCAGTCCGCTGGACAGATCCATCAAATCATTTGATAAGGCAGCAAGGAGGACAAAGAAAAAGAAGAAGAAGAAAGTTCCAGAACTTCTCTCGCAGCAGCCCGTCCAGCATTTATCCTGTGAAAGGCCACTAGTTTGTTCAGGCTTCTCTTTCTCTCGCTTTCTCTGGATCCCGTTAGTAACAACCCTCTGTTCATATTCGGCAGCAGCATATGTCCCCTTTGCCTTCACAGCCTTCTGTCCACACCCTTCTAAACATCCTCTATCAAAACATTCTTGAACCCTCCTAGTTAATGTGTGATGCCTATAAGGATCCTGATTGACAAAGTCTCCCTGACCCAAATGAGCTTCCAACCTTTTGGGCAGATAAATTAACGTTGCACAATCGATACGAGGCTGGCAAGGGATTGTATATGCAGTGACCAAGGAAAGATGCAGCTAGTCCTTGGGAGCTGTCTCCTGCCACTCAGAAATACCCTTTTCCGTTAAACATCCTCAAAGCTGCAATTAGATCACTCTCAATATAGCAGAAGCTAAGACACCAGGGGATGTCCTCTCATGTGTATTAATGGTCACCTTCTTCAGTCAACTATGTATGATTTGAGATGGGAAAAAGGAACACCCTGCTTCATCAATATGCTATTCAACTTATTAATACTCAGAATTTCCCTTAAAATCCATAATGCAGAACCCACGGGGGGGGGGGCGATTCTCTCTTAATGGCAGTCTATTCTGATCCCTCTTTAAGTGCATGAATTACTTTCCTTGCTTAAACTGTGGTGCTCTACTTAATTATTTACTTCAACAGCGTAAGACCAGAAAGTCCTTACCCACATCCCTTGTGGAAAGCCGTGCAGCGAGCAATCACTGTGGAGAGCCTTGTGCGTGCCGCGAGCAATCACCATTATAAGATGGCGCTGGCCTCCGCTGTGACAAACTAGTAAACAAGCCTTGTGCGCAAGTGCGAGAGTGAACTCACTCCTAGTCACTGCCCATTCTCGGGGTGTAATAGTGGTGTGATGGGCGAGCAACGAATCAAGAGCTGTCATGCCACATCAGGAGCTGAAACGTCATGGCTGAGCACTATATAAGGGACTCCATTTTCTGGGGTCGGGATCTTCCTGGGAAGTAAGCAATAAAGCTTTGCCGCAGAAGATTCCGGTTGTCCTGAGTGTGTTCTTGCCGGCGGGGACAAAAGCTCTGGATACATGGCGCCGAAGACCCGGGGACTTTATACCATCACACCAGAGCAAGGAAGATCCCTCGTTCTCGGGAGGGGGGGGGGGACCAGAACTGCGGGACACTACAGCTCTGCAAGGTAAGTATAGTCTTGAAATTTCTCCAGAGTTAGATGCCCTTTTGATTGTTTGCACAGCGATTGCACTTTCCCTTTCGGTTTAGTTTTGCTTCCACCACTGGAACTGCTGACTGGTTCCCAGTCACAGTCAGGCTCGGACAGCACCTGGACAGTGCCTGGACAGCGACTAGTTTCAGTCACGGTCAGGACTGGATAGCGGCAGTATGGGAATTTCTCACTCTGTAGTAGTGGTGTTAAGGTCGGTCCTGAAGCAGTGTGGCCTAAAAATCGCCACTAAGAGTATAGAGGCATTTGTCAGGGAGGTAGACCGTGTGGCACCATGGTATGCTTGCTCAGGTTCATTAACTGTCACTTCTTGGGACAAACTGAAAGGAGATCTAGTTAGGGAACAGCAGAACGGAAAACTTAAAGCAGGGATCATGCCGTTATGGAAATTGGTGAGATCGTGCTTAACAGATGAGGATTGTCAGCAAATGGTAGAAGCAGGGCAGAAGATTTTGGACGAAATTCAAGACAGTCTATCAGAGGCAGAGTGGGGAGAGAGATTGAAAGTTGGGACGAAACAAGGTGCACCGAAGAATTTAGGCCTTTCCACGGGCCTTGAGCCCGAGGAAAAGAGATATAAAGGAAAGAATGCCTTGGGAGAGATTAGAAAAAGGGATGGAAAGGGAGAGAAGAAGAGAGAAAGAACTGGAGAGGCACATAAGGAAAGGAGCCTCTACCCGCCATTAGATGAGTTTAAGGCACTAGCTGTCAGTAGCTCAGAATTGGATAAGGAACTTAGCTCCTCTGAGGAAACAGACTTAGAGGAAGAAAGATACCAGCCAGATGAAAGACGAGCTAATCAGTCACAGAATAACATAAAGAAAACAAAAGTAGCTAGAGACAAATGTCAAATCACTATGCGATCTTCAGATCCGCAACCTCTGGGTCCTAGTACACCTCCGCCCTACGTGCAGAGGTATTAATCAGACTCATTCATTTCAAAAGAGGAACAGAGAAAAGTGCAGCAAGCGTTCCCAGTCTTCGAAGGCGCAGAGGGCGGATGGGTTCATGCCCCAGTGGAGTATATACAGATTAAAGAACTAGCAGAGTCAGTTCGTAACTATGGAGTCAATGCCAACTTTACTGTAGCCCAAGTCGAAAGGCTTGCGACTCTGGCAATGACCCCCAGCGATTGGATGACCATAGTAAAAGCCGCATCTCCTAACATGGGAATGTATTTAGAATGGAAAGCTTTGTGGCAAGACTCCTGCCAAGCACAGGCAAGGGCCAATGCCAATGTTGAAGGGGACCAAGGAACATGGACTTTTGAGTTGCTTACAGGTCAGGGACAACACACTAATAACCAGACAAATTACCATTGGGGAGCTTATGCTCAGATCTCAGCTGCTGCAGTTATGGCATGGAAGGCACTCTCTAAGAAGGGAGAGGCAAGTGGGCATTTGACCAAGATCACCCAGGGCGCACAGGAGTCATTCTCAGATTTTGTGGCTAGAATGACAGAAGCGGCAGGGAGAATTTTTGGGGACCCAGAGACAGCTATGCCTTTAATTGAACAGTTGATCTATGAACAGGCTACCCAGGAATGCAGGGCGGCTATTACACCTAGAAAGAGCAAGGGACTGCAGGATTGGTTGAAGGTTTGCCGTGAGCTTGGAGGGCCACTCACTAATGCAGGTTTAGCAGCTGCCATTCTACAAGGGCAAAAACGCCCTGACATGGCTGAGTTCAAACTCTGCTATAATTGTGGCAAACCGGGACACTTAAAAAAGGACCACAGAGCCCTTGTCAAAAGGAGAGCACCAGGACTATGTACTAAGTGTGGAAAAGGATATCATTGGGCTAGAGATTGTCGTTCAGTCAGGGATATTCGAGGCAGGCCCCTGCAGCCAGGATTCCCTCAAGCAGTAGATAATGAGACCATTCCAAAAAACCAGTACAGGGCCCTCAGGTCTCAGGGCCCGAAAACATACGGGACCTCGACAGGCAAAAGGTGGACCCCACACTCCGCAGGGCAACAGAAGGATCAGCTGGGTTGGACCTCCATACCACCACCCGATTCATGCTAATGCCCCAAATGGGGGTACATCCTATTCCTACTGACTATAAAGGACCTCTGCCATCCGGGAGTGTTGGCCTAATATTGGGCCGGGCCTCCCTTACCTTACAAGGTCTTATTGTTCACCCTGGAGTCGTAGATCAAGCCTATGAAGGGGAACTTCAAGTTCTCTGTTCCTGTCCTCAGGGTGTCTTTTCTATTTCACAAGGGGATAGAATAGCTCAGTTAATAATTTTGCCAAGCCTACATGGCTGTTTTCCTTCCTCTGGTGTTCCTCGAGCTATCAGAGGGATTGGTTCTACTGGAAATGATTCTGCTTACTTAGTGATGCCTCTTGACTCCAGGCCATTCTTAGAATTAGTTATAGAAGGAAAACAATTTAAAGGGATTTTAGACACAGGAGCAGATAAAAGTATCCTTTTTTCCCAATGGTGGCTAAAAACTTGGCCCGTTACTCAGTCATCACATTCTTTGCAAGGTTTAGGTTATCAGTCCTGTCCCACTATTAGTTCCCGTTCTTTGAGCTGGACAGCTCCTGAAGGTCAAACAGGACGATTCACTCCCTATGTTTTACCACTCCCAGTAAATCTCTGGCGGAGAGACATCTTACAGGCACTAGGACTGACCTTGACTAATGAATACTCGCCACAAGCTGTTCAAATAATGAAGAAAATGGGCTATAAAGAAGGAAGGGGATTAGGGAAAGGAGAGCAGGGTAAACTTGAACCTATCCCTCAAAAAGGTAATAATGGGAGACAAGGTTTGGGTTTTTTCTAGGGGCCGTTGAGGGCTCCATGCCCATACCATGGCTTACAGAGGAAGTTGTATGGATTCCTCAATGGCCTCTCTCCTCTGAAAAGTTAGAAGCAGCTACAAAACTAATTTCTGAACAGCTACGCTTGGGTCATTTAGAGCCCTCTACCTCACCCTGGAATACACCTATTTTCGTAATTAAGAAAAAATCTGGCAAATGGCGCTTATTACATGATCTTAGAGCTATTAATGCACAAATGCGTCTATTTGGACCAGTTCAGCGAGGGCTACCATTGCTTTCTGCCTTACCCAAAAATTGGGAAATTATAATTATAGATATTAAAGATTGCTTTTTCTCTATACCTTTATGCCCTCAAGATAGGCAAAGATTTGCATTTACCATCCCAGCCATTAATCATTTAGAGCCGGATCAAAGATACCAATGGAAGGTCCTACCTCAGGGGATGGCGAATAGTCCCACCAACTGTATGTGCAATTGGCACTTAAGTCAGTTAGAGAGCATTTTCCATCATTACAGGTTATAATTTATATGGATGACATTCTGATTTGTCATAAAAATTCACAATTATTGCAAGATGCATACCCTATATTAATAAAAACGTTAGGGCAATGGGGATTGCAGGTGGCCACTGAAAAGGTGCAAGTTGCTCAAATGGGAGCCTTCCTAGGGTCACTCATTTATCCTGACAAAATTGTTCCTCAAAAATTAGAGATTCGCAAAGATCAACTACATACCTTGAATGATTTCCAAAAATTGCTAGGAGATATTAATTGGCTAAGACCATTTTTGAAAATTCCATCAGCAGAATTAAAGCCCTTATTTGACATATTAGAGGGAGATACCCAAATCTCCTCCCACAGAGCACTTACCCCAGCTGCATGTCAAGCTTTACAAACGATAGAAAAGGCTTTACAAGATGCTCAATTACAACGCATTGAGGAGTCAAAGTCATTTGAATTGTGCATATTAAAAACTGCACAGTTACCAACAGCAGTCTTATGGCAAAAAGGACCCTTATTGTGGGTCCATCCTAATGCTTCCCCTGCAAAAATTATTGAGTGGTATCCTAATGCAATTGCTCAACTTGCACTTAGGGGGATAAAAGCAGCTATTACTTATTTTGGGAAAGAACCTCATATGCTAATCGTACCTTATACTTCTGCTCAAGTTCAAACCCTGGCAACAACAACTAACGATTGGGCCGTCTTGGTTGCCTCTTATTCAGGACAAATTGATAATCATTATCCAAAACATCCAATTTTACAATTTGCCTTAAGCCAAGCCATAGTGTTTCCAGTAATAACAGCCAAACACCCACTTCTGGATAGGGTAGTAGTGTATACAGATGGATCCAAATCTGGCATAAGTGCATATGTAGTAAATGGCCAAGTAACATCTAAACAATATAATGAGACATCACCCCAGGTTGTAGAGTGTTTGGTAGTTCTAGAAGTCCTTGAAACTTTTCCGGGACCGCTCAATATTGTATCTGATTCCTCATATGTGGTCAATGCAGTTAATATGCTTGAAGTTGCTGGCTTAATTAGACCCTCTAGCAAGCTTGCTCACATTTTTCAGCAAATTCAGTCAGCCTTGTTACATAGAAGACATCTTCTGTATATTACTCATGTTAGGGCTCATTCTGGCCTTCCTGGCCCCATGTCTCATGGAAATGACTTGGCAGACAAAGCTACTAGAATAGTGGCTGCTGCTCTGTCCTCGCAGGCAGAGGCTGCAAGGGAGTTTCATAAATGCTTCCACGTGACGGCTGAAACATTACGCCGCCGTTTCACTTTAACTAGGAAAGAAGCTCGTGACATTGTCACCCAATGTCAAAACTGTTGTCAATTTCTGCCTACTCCTCATGTAGGGGTAAACCCCCGAGGCATCAGACCATTACAGGTATGGCAAATGGATGTCATTCATATTTCCTCCTTTGGAAGAAATCAATATTTACATGTTTCCATTGACACCTGCTCTGGTGTTATGTTTGCTACACCTTTAACAGGTGAGAAAGCCTCTCATGTTATACAGCACTGTTTAGAAGCGTGGAGTGCTTGGGGCAAGCCCACAATTCTTAAAACTGATAATGGGCCAGCATATAACTCTACTAAATTTCAGCAATTTTGTCATCAAATGGATGTCACTCACTTGACTGGCCTTCCTTATAATCCTCAAGGACAAGGCATTGTGGAACGTGCCCACCGTACACTTAAGTCTTATCTTATAAAACAAAAAGGGGGAGTTAATGAGACTCTGCCCTCAGTGCCAAGAGTAGCTGTATCTATGGCACTCTTTACACTTAATTTTTTGAATCTTGACGAACAAGGTCGCTCTGCAGCTGATCGACATAGCTCAGACCCTGATAGACCAAAAGAAATGGTCAAATGGAAGGATGTCTTAACTGGTCTGTGGAAAGGCCCGGATCCTATTTTGATAAGATCCAGGGGAGCTGTTTGTGTTTTTCCACAGAGTGAAGACAACCCATTTTGGCTGCCAGAACGACTCACCCGCAAGATATTCATCAAGGATGGTGCAGAAGATGCTGACCTCCCGAGGACTGCTCCTGATCCTGACAATGCTGAACTTGTCTCAGGTTCCTAGTATGAGGGGCGAACAGAGATGGGCCATTCTCTCGACTTTCCCTAAACCAATGCCAGTTCGCCATAATGCTATAGTTTTTCCAAAATTCTTTACTACTAATAAAACATTAGATTTGCCATATCTACCCTATGATCCCACCCGAGCACCATTAGGGGAAAATCGCTCTTTATTAGAACAGGGTTATTTATGTTTTCAAATTAATGGACCAGGAAAATGTATCAACCTCACAGCTCGAGCTTTGGGGAAGTTTAATGAGCACCGAGGAGGTTGGGTAAGCACAACCCAAGATACTTCCAACGCAGATATAACTTTTACAAATCGGACCTTTTGGCAGGAGGCAATTTGGGTTAATGGTACATTTCTACCACCTAACTTTTCAGACAAAGAACGTCCCCACCAACCAAAAATAGCCCCTCATTGTAGCTTGGAAGATGAAGGACTGATACTGCCTTGGTCTGATTGTCAATCCTCCATCACTCGTTGGGCAGATCAGAGTAAAACCTTTTCCTTTTCTCCCAACATGATAGATGATCCAGAGAAGGAATTTGTTATGAAAGAGGGACTTTTCATACAGGACTTTAGAATGCATCCCTTTCACAAGTGGGTGCTTTGTGGAGTCAATGGCAGTTGTACAGAACTCAATCCTTTGATCTTTATCCAGGGAGGAGCAGTTGGAAAGGCTTCTTTTGCTGGCATCTCAAGATTTGCTCAGTATTGGGGAATACATGCTGCCTCCCAGGACTCTTATGGATATACTAATACCAGTGTAGATATCACTGGGTTCAATAAAACTTTGGTAAACCAGATTAATTATCCATCTACCCCAGTCTGTGTTTACCCCCCTTTCTCCCTTTCTTGTTTATTCTTTCAAATGATTCATTTGAAGTCTGTTCCAATGATTCTTGTGGGATTTCTCAATGTTGGGACATAACAAAGAACACCGATGCCATGGTAGCACGGATCCCACGTTGGATCCCTGTTCCGGTGGAAACACCCTCCACCTTATCCCTGTTTCGACAAAAAAGAGATTTTGGAATTACTGCTGCCGTGATCATAGCAATTTCAGCCAGTGCAGCTGCTGCTACAGCTGCAGGGTATGCTATGGCTAGTACGGTTCAATCAGGCACAAAATTAAATCAGCTTTCAGCAGATCTGGCTGATGCCATCACTGTCCAAACTTCTGCTAGTAGCAAGTTAAAGGGAGGGCTGATGATATTGAATCAGCGCCTTGACCTGGCAGAAGAACAGATAGGAGTTCTATACCAGATGGCCCAGTTGGGTTGTGAAAGAAAACTGGAAGCTCTGTGTATTACCAGTGTCCAATATGAAAATTTTACTTATGCAGCTAATCTGTCTAGACAGCTTTCCTTGTATCTTGCAGGAAATTGGTCTGAGGGATTCGATGAGACTCTTGAGGCCCTGAGGGTGGCAGTTTTAAAGATCAACTCAACGCAAGTGGACCTGTCATTGACAGAGGGCCTCTCCTCCTGGATTTCATCTGCATTTTCTTATTTTAAGGAATGGGTGGGGGTGGGTTTATTTGGTGTTGCCACCTGCTGTGGACTTGTGTTCATGCTCTGGTTGGTTTGCAAGCTCAGAACCCAACAAACACGTGACAAGGTTGTGATAGCTCAAGCACTTGCTGCCATTGAGCAAGGCGCCTCCCCCGAAATCTGGCTATCTATGCTCAAAAATTAGTTGACATTGGTGGCTGGCCTCTTTTGTAGAGTTCGTCATAGGTCATTTAGTAGTTACTGTCACATAGCACTGCGGTATCCAGGGACAGGCAACTTTCCTCATGCACAGATCATCCTAAGACACGGGGCCCAGTGGCGATAGGGTTACCCTATGACAGGAAAGGCTGTGACATTGGAGGAATGACCTAAGACAGGAGCCACAGCGGATGGGCATAATTACACAGACCTAGTCCAGCCTCAATTTAATAAAATAAAAAGGGGGAGATGTGGAAAGCCGTGCAGCGAGCAATCACTGTGGAGAGCTGTGCGCATGCCGCGAGCAATCACCATTATAAGATGGCGCTGGCCTCCGCTGTGACAAACTAGTTAACAAGCCTTGTGCGCAAGTGCGAGAGTGAACTCACTCCTAGTCACTGCCCATTCTCGGGGTGTAATAGTGGTGTGATGGGCGAGCAACGAATCAAGAGCTGTCATGCCACATCAGGTGCTGAAACGTCATGGCTGAGCACTATATAAGGGACTCCATTTTCTGGGGTCGGGATCTTCCTGAGAAGTAAGCAATAAAGCTTTGCCACAGAAGATTCCGGTTGTCCTGAGTGTGTTCTTGCAGGCGGGGACAAAAGCTCGGGATAATCCCTCAGAACACAGTCAAAAATACAGATGTCTTTGAGGTGGATTCTTTCCATGTGGAGGCAAATATAACTCATGAAGTTTTTCATACTTCTGGAGAGATGGGGTTGTGAAGTCTACTCTGAGCCTCGTTACTTCCTCTCTGGGAGATTTCAAAGATAAAGGAAAATAAAACACCCTGAGAAACACACACACACACACACATATACACAAACACACACACAAACACACCTGTGCTCAGCGTTGCCTGATGACACTTCTCCCTGCCAGCTGACAAGAATGAGTCCACGAAGAAGCAAGTACCCAGGACACAGATGCCATTGGATATGACCTGACATGCTCTGGTCCTTGGGAACATTCTGTCCTCATTCTCTAGCTCAGGTCTGAGGTATTCATGGTTAGGCTATCTTCGTGCAGCCTAAATATGCACTTGGCCACTCTTGTCCACTCACACAATGCTCATACAAATTAGCTAAAGAATTAGAACAAAGGCAAGAATTGTACAAAGTGAGGGCCTGCTGCTCTTTCTCCCAGCTACTTATCTTTTCCCATTTTCCACACAGATTCATTCTGATGAAATCAGTTCCAATGATTAATCAAAATGAAATTCAAAGATTGACATAAACAGGGAAGTGCCACATTGCTGTTGGTGCTGGCGCAGTTGAAATCCCATTGTTCTCCTTGTGAGACTTGTATCCTTCCTGGAGTGACCCAGCCAGGCCCAAATGGCTCAGAAGCCTCTGGAAGCTCCCACAGTGTTAAAAGTTCTAGTTGCTCTGCTCAGTGCTGCCATTATTGTTGGTTATGGACCACCTTTGTGAACTACTCAAAGTCTCCACAGGCAATGCAATTTCTTTTTTGGCACCGCTATTGTCAGACCAAGTGCCTTCTGGGTATGCTGTTATCACTACAGCCAAGTGATGTTTCTGACATTGTTCTTGGCAGGCTTGGTTCTCTGAGACACTGCTTGGGGGAGAAATCATGAAAAGCCTGACACTGTTTCACATACTTTTCTAGCCTGTGTGTTATATTTCAAAATAGTACAGAAAGGAAAGTTATGCTTAGTCAAAAAATTAAAAAATGGACTGGGTTGAATGTGGTGTTCATAGCTATAACCCTCTAAGCTCCTGGAAGATGGAGCTGGGAGAGTAGGAGTTCTAAGCCAGCCTCAGCTACTCAGTGAAAACCAGGCCAGCCTGGTCCACAGGAGACCCTGTGTCAAGAAGCCAAATTAATTAATTAATCTAGGAAGAGAACATCGTTCTTCTAAAGAAAAATCAGTTGTCATATCGATCTGCACAGCTCCATTGCTGCCAAACTATCCAATGAGGAACTGTCTAAAACTGGGTGGAATTTTACAAGATGTTTTTTTTCCACCTATTTTTCTCCCAATAATATGCCCTGGACTTGTCAAACTTGACTCAATAATACTCAGATCTGTGAGGAAAACACATGTGTCTCATTTTACCCAAAATGATTTAATATTTCAATATATTTTATCTCATCTTACCGAGCATTCAACAGGAACAAATATAGAAGGGTCCAATCCTTTCTTAAATGCAATCCACCCCATCACTTGAGCTACACATTCCAAGGAAAGTGTTTCTAGGATGTCTTTTCTTTAAGGTTGACTCTATTCACTGCTGCCTTTCCTGCTGAAGTCATTGCACAACACTGGTTAAAATGTGTGTGTAATTTATTTTTTATTAATTTTTTTTAGGAAGTTGGAAGGGTTAGGGGCACTATCTCCTAATCTCTCAGTTGCTCATTCTTGCACAGCTCGTTCCAGACTTTTCCAAACAGATTCTGCAGTTGGGATAACTTAGTATCCCAAGTACAGTACAGTCCCACCAACTAGAGGTTTGTATCAATTTTTGTTTATGCTTTTTTTGTATATGCTTTGCTGAGACATTGTCCCATTAACCTCCTAATTGCCAGAAAGTATGAAGATGCCGCATTCCCAAATGTCTAAAAGTAGAATGAAATAGCAATCAGCCCTAAGAATTTAAGACTTTGCCTCTGCCACAATCCTGTCACAGTCTATGAATTGAGATTGCCATAATTGGCAGCTGGCACTATAATAGTGGGAGTTCTCAACATCCACCATCAGGCAATGAGCTTCCATTTCAGAAGCTAAACATCTTCCATTTTATGCTGCTCTCTTTTACTCTTGGTATTTTTACTTTTGTGGTACAAGAGATCCAACCCAGAGCATAACAAACCCAAACAAGTACTTCTACAATTGAGCCCCACCCCAAGCTCAAGTGTATTTAAAATACTGATCACTTCCCAGGAATATGAGTGTCCGCTATGGTATAAAGCAATGCACAGATAGGAAACTATACTGTATGCCTGTAATCCCAACACTCAGGAGGCTGGTACTGGACAACCATGAGTTTAAAATTAGACTGGACAGCATCAGAAACCCCTACCAAAAAAGAAAGAGAGGGGACAGCAGAAAAGGTCCTAGATTAAAGTCAGGGGGAAACATATTTTGAGACTATAATTACTATAAACTGTTTCTCTCTTCCTTTTCCTCCTTTCAAATTCTTTCAAATTCTTTCCCTTTCTCTCTTTCAAATTCATGGACTCCTTTTATTATTGTTACATGATTGTACATATCTGCATATATATACTCCTAATTATAACCTGCTAAATCTGTATTATGTTATTTGTATTATGTTTTAAGGGCTGACCATTTGGTATTATATAGCCAATCAGCATGCTTTTCCATGGCGAGGACTAGTTCTCTCACTCTAAGCATTCTTCAGTTGCCTAGAGTGTTTTGAGTAGGGTTGAAGCCTTGTTGGCTTTCCCTGCCCACCTTTGCACGCCTATCATTATTGTCTTTGTTCAGCTCATGTTCATATAGGCCTCTTCTTCTGACATCACAGGACATTCTCACAGCAAGCTACCTGCTACTCTGGCTACGGAACTACTCCTGCACCTAAGGCTCGGGAAAAAATTCAGAAGACACGACAATAGCAATAACCTGTATGTTTTGGGGGTTGTACTGGCTAGTTTTGTGTCAACTTACACAGCTGGAGTTATCACAGAGAAAGGAGCTTCAGTTGAGGAAATGCTTCCATGAGATCCAACTGTAAGGCATTTTCTCAATTAGTGATCAAGGAGGAAAGGCCCCTTGTGGGTGGGACCATCTCTGGGCTGGTAGTCTCGGTTCTATAAGAGAGCAGGCTGAGCAAGCCAGGGGAAGCAAGCCAGTAAGGAACATTCCTCCATTGCCTCTGCATCAGCTCCTACTTCTTGCTTTGCTTGAGTTCTGGTCCTGACTTCCTTTGGTGATGAACAGCAGTTTGGAAGTGTAAGCCGAATAAACTCTTTCCTTCCCAACTTGCTTCTTTGTTATGATGTTTGTGCAGGAATAGAAACCCTGACTAAGACAGGGGTCTCTTGGGAATCCATGATAAACAACTAAAAAGAGGACTTCTTGTTCCTGATGTTGGGATTTTTGTTAGGTGGTCTTTGGTTCTTGGAAGAAGCATTGTCTGTCCAGATGAGAAAAGTTTTATGAAAAGTTTATATAAACTATATATCAATATATGCTAGTATCTATCTATATATCTATATCAATCTATATATGTTTATACATATTATAGGTATTTTTTACATTAATAGCTAATAGCATGATTTTTAAATACCTGTACTGTTATTTTATCTCCCTCTTCCCTTCTTCTGTATTTATCTCCTTCCCCAACCCTAAGTAGTACCCTCCCTCTTTGTCACATTTTCCTGATCAGGTCACATGTACCTTCCACCCCTTTACCCCAGAAATGGTCCCTTTTTCTTTCCAGGTATTTTCAGATACTCTAGGATATGTGTACACATCTTATGATCTGGAGCTAGGAACCTCCAATGAGAAGGTACATGTGGTGTTTGTTTTTCTGAGTCTGGGTCCCCTTACTCAATAGGATCTTTTCTAGTTATATCCATTTACCTGCAAAGTTCATAATATGGAGGAGAATTCCAGGTTGAAATTGGGGGGGGGCTTTAAGATAATTAAAAATTGGGGGCTAGAGAGATAGCTCTATTGGCAGAGTACTTCCTGCTCATGGATGAGTATGTCAGTTCAGATCCCCGGGACAGATGCAATAAATACCAGGATCTTAATGAAGTAAGCAGAAGGGAATCCCTGGAGGCCTGATGGCCAATCAGTCTAGCCAATCGTTGAGTTCCAGGTTCAGGGAAAGGTCCTATCTCTGATAAATAAATAAATAAATAAATAAGATACAAAATGACCTAGGAAGACACCTAACATTGACCTCTGGCCTCTATACACATGTACAACTACCCCCATAACTAAGATACACACACACACACACATATCATATACATACACACACATATATATATATATATATATATATATACACATACATACATGCATACATACATACATACATACAGATAGAGGAGACAGAGATAGTATGCATGATATAACATACACACACTAAAAAGTTAAAACTATTGCCTAATTTGCAATGTAATGTGAACAACTTTAGAAACCTTTACCCAACACAATTATAATTTTGAAAATGAGTAAGAATGTATTGTCATTGTGGAAAGGTGAATACCCTAGGAACACCACTGAGGGTTTTTGAAGTTAATTATGGTCTACATATTGATACAGGGAAGGCTTGAATAGCATGTGACCTGTGCAATGACATAGAGCCATGTCCTCAGACGGGCCCTGTACTTGGCTCTGCCTGCTCCATCTTCAAGTCTATAGTAATTCTAAATATAGGACTCCACATTTAATTTTGCACTGGGCTCCACAAACTACTGTATCCTGTCTCGGCCACATGGTCCTATCCATAGATGGTGAGATAAATCTGCATTCAAAGTGACTTTAAAATCTACTGAGAAAAGCCTATCAGATCCAGCAGAAGTTCCTTCAAGGTCCTGCAAGATGAAAACAGGGGAATTAAGTAGAAGCTCTGCCGCCCACTTCTTATCACCAAATGCTAAAATGTTGAAAGTCCCTAGAATACAAAGTTCTTCAGCACCTTGATACTGCAGTAAAAAGCCACCTGCAGTGTGGTGAAGGGAATCCTCTACTATTAACAAAATGTAACTTCTTGAAGCATATTGATCTGTCCTGTTGAGATAATCATAAACATTTTACTGTATTAAACAATACCTAAAAATCCTCTTTGAAATTCTTTATATAAATATAGGGCAGTGTATCAGTTCATAAATCTATTTTACACGACATTCTTTGTTTTAAATATACTTTTTTAAAAAAATTGTAATTGAACATGAAATTGAGATCAACTATATGGTGCAAACAAAGCAACAATGGTGCATATTTTATTCCACCCTTCTGAGCTATTTGCTGATTGCAGGCCTTACATGACAGGCATTATTAATGACATTGTGTTGTCAATTCAGTAGAAATATTAAAATTAAATGAGCAAGATACCAGTCAAATGTGATTTTCCAGAATGTTAATTAAATGGCATCTAGTACATCAAACAGTGAGAAGCATCAGCGTTTCCCAGGACTCCGAGGGTCAGAAAGGATGGGGAATTCTGGAAGACTGCATTCCACGGAACTTAGACAAGTCTGAAGGGTACTTGCTACCTCTCAGTGACTGAACTCTCAATTTCAGGAAGCCAGATCCTTTCTTGTCTCTTCAAAGAAAGGTAGATTCCACCTGTCTCTTGTCCTTGGGATTGGTTCTTAAATCACAAGAGCAGAGACATCCAATACAGAGAAAAGGACCCCTTCCCAGAGTAGAAGACCCTGGTTCCTCCCTGGTGGGTCTTGTTTGTGTTAGCCCCATCCCTCCCATGGCACTAAGCTCCTCCCAAACCATGCAGCCATCCAGATCCCTTCCTTGTAGCTTGAAAGGGACAAGAGACAGGTGACTATGAAGACATTTTAAGAGAGAAGGGAAAGTCTCCCAAAGAGCTGAATCCTAAGAGCAAAGCTAACGATGACTTTTCAGACGACTTATACAGGGAGACCTGGGATCCGAGGGCCTGACAGAATGGGACTGGACACAGTCTAATGCTGGAAAGTTTACTTCAGTTTCAGTGAACATTTACACAGTCACGTAACGAAGAAATCAGTGGTCGAAGGAACGCTGTTTGAGTTCAGAAAAACACAATTTGAAAAATATGTAAATAAACACTGTCAGTAAGCCCATATAAATCTTAACAGAGGAGCCCTTTCAGGAGAGACCAATGTAAACACAACTGTCTGGCCCATATTAGAGATTATATCTAGGAAAGCATGAAAGCGAGGCAGAAGGCCATATACTCAGGGTATACTGACCAGATTGAGTTCTATACAATGATCTGACATCCAGTGAGAATAAACCTGTCTTGTAAATTGAATACAAATGTTTGTCACGGGAGACATGAAAATCATGACCAAGAACCGTCCAGGGAACAAAGTGCACCTGGGGTAAAAGGTCCTCTGCCTTTTCTCCTGGAGCCTCTCTCAGTTCCCCAAGGCATTGTTCAACATGAAGAGGCCCTCTCCCTGCCCTACAGGGTGGTGGTGGTCATAGTGAGTATGCTCTTGATGGGTGCATTGGATTTCCCATGGTTGAGAACAGCCTGGTCACAAATGAGAGAGACAAAAAGCCTTTGGTTCTTTGTAGAAATTGGTACATGGTCAGCTTATTTAAATTTCAGGTTTACTTTTAAAATATCCTTCTTTCCCTGTCTTCCTCCTGTTAAGTGACTTCCTTCGTACAGTTAATAGATCTGAGGTAGCATGGGACTTATAGGGATTTGCTGTTGACTTGGTAAAAAGGACTGGAGGGAACTAAAATGATGACAATAGTAAAAATGTCTAACTATTTTTTTTTTACTAATATTGATAGCACTTACTAGGCTAAGAGGTATCACACTGGTTATTTTGAGTCTTATCAATCTATTGATTTAGGTATTATCTACCATGATCATTATTATCTAAATTTTCTATGAAAAATGAAGGCTCAGATAAGACTAAGTATCTTGTCTAAAGCTGTACAATGTATGCCTGATAAGGATCAGGAGATTGGTGCAGGAGTCCTTACCATATACCTGCATCACTACAAGAAGCCATAAAACAATTTTAAAAGTCATGAGATTTAGCAATCTCATAGTTCAGTTGTATCCAGAGCCAGCAAAGAGCAGAGATATGCACTTTTCTGGTGAAGCCCACCCATGGGCAAAGCAAGGGTAAATTAGCCAGGCCTGTACCAGAGGGCTTGCTGCTTATTGATTGTTTACTTCTTTTGAAGTTAGTGAAAACATTACTGGTAGTGGGGTGGGGACTGATGCTTCTAATTATTATTATTATTAATTATTAATTACTGGATTATTTTATTTATTTACATTCCAAATGTTGCCCCCTTCCTGGTCCCCCCTCCTAGAGTTCTTCACCCCATCCCCCCTCCTCTTTGCCTCTGAGAGGGTGCTCCCCCACCCAACCACCCCCCTCATGCACCCACCTACCCCACTTTACCTCAGCACCCGCCTTTCCCCAGGGCATCAAGTCTCCACAGGATAAGGTACATCCTCTCCCACTGAGGGCAGACAAGGCAGTCGTCTGCATACGTGCCAAGGGTCATGGACCAGCTCTTTGGTTGGTGACTTAGTCTCTAAGAGCTCTGAGGAGTCCAGGGTAGATGACACTGTTGTTCTTCCTATCAGGTTGCCATCCCCTTCAGTTCTTTCAGTCTTTCCCCTAATTCTTCCACAGGGGTCCCCAGCCTCAGTATCTGTCTCAATCAAGTGCTGGTTGAGCATCTCAGAAGACAGCTATGCTGGGTTCCTGTCTGCACTGATGCTTCTAATCCTTGTTCTTTCTGCTGAATGGAATTTGAATGGAATCTCCTGCAAGCTTCTTTTCTCTCTGCTGTTTTCACTATAGAATCCATGCATGCAACATGACAGCAAACAGCCCAAGCATTCTACAGAGATCATATTTATTCACACACTCTTCCCATTCTCTGTTGCCAATGGTTCCCCCTTCATAGAATTAACAATCTACTACTCTCATCTTTGCATCTTGACTGCAAAATGAAAAGGTTTAAGCTGTTAAAACCCTTAGAGCCTTAGAGTATAATACACATGTTGCCAGACAGTACTAGTTAACAAGGGTCTCTGGCTTTATCAAAGTTTCAAATGAAAATTTGTGGTGATGTGGCAGTGCTGAAGGCAGGAACAGTACTGCTCTGATCAACTCTGCCACATCAGGGTCTCACGAGGACCACGGCAGGCAGCAGACAATCACCACAGGAAAAGGGAAGACTAAACATTGTTACACACAGCTCCTAGGAGTCTATCCGTAGACACCTTCTTTCTGAGATTTGCATTGTAGGTGATGGGGGGGGGGTGGCATTGTCCACTGTAATTGGCTTTTGTTTACAAAATTACCTCACGAGGCCATTTTTATAAATTAAAAATCGATCCCCTCAACTTTCCCCACCAGCCAGCCCCTCTAATCGGAGATTCAAGTCAGGCAGTCAGGCACCATGCCAGGTTACAGGTAGTTCTGACCTGAGGAAAAATGGCTGTCTCTGCGGGGGTTTGTTCTTTCTGCCTTGTCTTGGTTCCAGCCTTGCTTCCAGCCACCAGTCAGCTGCCTTCACAGAGTCTGTCTGGAATGCACCAATTTGTACAAGAAAATGCCGGATTGATGATGCTAAGGAAAAAATCATTGGATTTTAATAACCCTGCTACTTAAACCCATGATTTTTCTTCTCACGCCTTTTCTGCTTATTTCTTATAAACTTCAAGGTCAATTTAATTTTTCTACTTCATTACTTTGGTGCAGAACTCTAAGCTTCTCTGGAACTCCTTTCTTCAGCAGGCACTGACAGGTGGCTTCTGTGCCAGGGAGGAGAAAGGAGACGTAGGCCTTGCTGAAAAAGAATTTTCTCCTCAGCTTCTCCTCCAGCCCTGACTTGACGTCTTCACATCTTTAGCCTATTTCCAAGGCTTCTGTAATTTCCATGGCTTATCTGCTTGAACTCTACATCATACATTGTTAATGCCAAATGAATGTTTTTGCCATTCCTGTTGCCATGGCTCTCTTACTGGGTCTGTGTGCGTTAGGACGTCTAATGGTAGATTCTCATTTCTTCGAATAGCTTCACAATTTCTTGCACCTACCATAAAAACAAGCAAATTGACACCCTGCCAGGAGTAGCCAGAGGAGATCTTAGAAGAGAGTTCATAATGACACTGTTGCCATATTGCATGCCTGTAAATAATTCATTAAGTCAACCACCCTTTTGTTTTAAGCAAACACAAGCAGATGCCTTTCTAAATTGGATGCAGACAACAGTCTTCAGGAAAACATTATTGTAATATGACACTTAAAAAGAATAACAGATTTGCTTTATTGATTTTTGCAGCAGTAATATACCGCAATTACTTTTGTTACTCATTTTATCTCTCTCATGGGCTTTGTCCTCTGCACTTATTGTTTTATACTTACATGAATATGTGTGAAATTTCATTGTTAATATTAATAGTGTGGAAAAGTTATGACGTCAATTCATAACCAACGAAGCAAATCTAGGCGATTTTCTTTAGGTCTGTGATGTTAGAAACACAGTCAGAACCATGATGACATTTTAAGATGTATTTATTATTATTATCATCATTATTAATATCACTATTATTATTGTGCTTGTTCACAAAAGTGTGGACATGTCTGGTGACTGGGTCACGCCCTTGTACAGAGGTCAGAGGCCAATTTGCAAGAGTTATTTCTCTCTTTTTACCACGTAGGTTGCAGGCAAGAACTCATACTGTTCCAGGATTGACTGAGCCATTTTGCCAACCTCCTGATTACTCTTTGATTTACAGGAATCTGTGTCACCAGATAATTGAAGCAAATCCAACAAATGTTCCAAAGATATGAATCCCTTTTGTCTTCAAAAATTCAAGAAATTATTGCCTTTCTGATCAAATACTGTATATGGTAAGAGTCAATTAAAACTGGAAGTCAAAATTCATTGTTTATATTTTATAAAGTCGAAATTTGTCTGTGATAACAGAACATGTTACCTCATGAGTTGATGTAATTATTTATTAGTATCCCATGTTGTTCCAAGATGTACTGTATTCAGTTAACAGTATAAAATGCACTAAAGTATGGAGTGCACTGATTCATAGCGACTGTTACAGTGGTTCGTAGTCTTAGCTATGTATTAGAGTCACATGTTGCAGATTTAAAAAGTTATGTATGCCCTGTTTTCAGGGTTTCAATGTAATTGCCCAAATGGGACCCAGATAATTTCTTCTGCAAAAACTACTCATAAAATTTCTATGTGCAGCCACATGGAGACTATTGAACTTCCCACTGACTGGACAATTTCCCTATTTTTGACAGTATTTATAACTGGAAAGCTAAGTACATAAAATATTCATAAAATTGCTAGAACAGGAAACAAATTTTGATAATATATGTATATATATGTGTGTGTATATATATATATATATAGAGAGAGAGAGAGAGAGAGAGAGAGAGAAAGAGAGAGAGAGAGATCTCCAAAGAATCCAAGTATTTACAGATAAGCTTACATTTGGTTACATTTGGAATCCATTATTCCACAAAACTCTAGCCTAGTTTTTATTCTATCCTATTAAGATTGATTGAAGTTGTAGTACACACATTCACACACAAACACACTCAGAGACATACAAACACGCACACATATACACCTATACACACACACACACTGTTGGGTTTAAGTCTAATCTAAAGAGGTCAATAGAGAGAGAAGAGGGAAGAGGTAAGGGGAGGGGAGAGGGAGAGAGGGAGGGGGAGGGGGAGAGGGAGGGGGAGGGGGAGGGGGAGGGGGAGGGGGAGAGGGAATCAAGCAAGGGCTCTGAGCAATAAGAGCCCAATAAGAGATTGGATGTGGAAGAACAGAGAGAAGCAGACTTGAAGAGGTTGAGGAATGCAAGGTCAGCTACACAAATAGATTCTGAACCAGATAATGCAAGGATTTGGGTTTGCAATGCTATTGGGTTTGCTCTTATTGTCAACTGGCAAGAATTAGAATCACTTGAGTAAGGAGCCTCACCTGAAGAAATGTCTTGATTGCAGCCCCACCCTGATGGAGGGTAGCATGTCCTGCTAGTAGCCCAGATAGAAAATGCCATTGCAGAAGGAAAATCACCTCACCTTTTGGTGATTGGCCTTTCCTCTTGGCCCCCTGAGATAATTTTCCATGTGGCTGTACTCTCTCCTGAAGAGAGGAACCAGAGCTTGCAAGTTTTCGCTAAGGATTTGTGGCTTCCCAGAAAACAGCCAGGTTGCTGGGGCCAGGTTTCGACTTCAAGAGCTCACAGCCTTGTGGACTAAGCAACTACAGCTTACCTCCTCTAGCCCAGTGAGAGGCAGCCATTGCGGGTCTATCCTGACTGCTGAGTCACCCTGCCTCAATGACAGAGTAACTACCTGGTTCTCAGTATTCAGGTGTGAATCTGATGTTACTATTTGAAAGCTGACTTAATAAATCTTTAGTGTTCATTCTATTGGTTCTGTTCCTCTGGAGACTTCTTAATAATGCAGAAACCAAACTGTAGGGGAAATGGAGAAGCTAAGGTATTCAGAGAGGAAGAAGGTGATTAAACAGCTCTTGGTAGAGAGGACATCAAGAGGTTTCCAGTTAGGTTAGGCCCCAGGCCCAGCCCCAGCTCTCAACCTCATTCTGTCCAAACTCCGCCCCACAGTTACCTGGCAACAGCCAGGTAGGCCTGGCCCACTATAAAAGGGGCTGCTTGCCTCTTCCACCTCCTCCCCCTCTTGCTCTCTCGGGCTCTTCCCTTCTTGCTCCTTGTACCCTTGACCTTCCCCACACCCTTCCCATTCCCTTCCCTCTCTGTCCACATGTTCATGGCCAGCCTCTACTTCTCTACTTCTCCCTCTCTCTCTGCCTTTCTCTGCCTCTATTACCCTCTTAACTCCCTTCCCCATGCCCCGAATAAACTCTGGTCCCTCAGGGGTAAGGGATGCCTTGGCATGTGCCCGCTGAGACATCCCCATCCCCCATACCTGACTACCGCTCCATAGAACATATTCTATCTCTCTTTATCTTTTTATAAACACATCATACATTGACTCCCTTTCAACAGCAGCCTGCCAGAGAAATTACAGCTGCATGCCTGCCTCTATGGATCCTCGGAAGTACCCTGTAGGAACACGTGGTCAGGGCAATGACCAAACCATCAGAACTACTAGAAAACTACACAGCAGCTTAAAACCTCTAGTACTAAGATTTCACCAAGCAATCCTCAAACTTCTCATGATTGCTTGGTCTTAGTTCAGAGTGAACCCAGAAAGCAGCTTGGGACTCTAAACTGACTATAAGATCAGGGAATACAGTGATGACAGATCATAGAGTTTGCTGTCCCTCCTGAGCCCAACGTTAACAAATGCTGATAGGTAAATGCTTTGTCGTAAACTTGGTTAGGTATCTCTCTACCTCAAACACTCATCAATGTTTTGGACCACATAGAGCAGGCTTTAAGTGAACTCAAAATTAAAACCAACCATAATAAGAAGCAGTTACCCTTTCTCTCTTGGTTGGCTAGGAGCTCAGATTTTATTACATGGCTCACGTCATCCCGTGCAGAGCTCGAGTTTCACATCCATGTCAATTAAAAACCTTAACAATGTAGACTCAACTCACAGTTCTCAGCCAATGGTGGGCGGCCTTCATCTAGACAGATCCGGGTTGGCCAGATGGCATGTTCCACCATGAAAATGGTTATGTGACATTTTACTAGTTATAGAACAGAGAAAGTAAAAAAATCATGGCAATTAGTGTTGTTGAGAATCACAGGTACATGGAGTACCCCAAAGCAGGGAAAACACCCCTGTGAGTTTCAGATGCTATGTAATAATTTGGCTGGTGGACTTACTGTATTTATCAGTCTGCTAATACATTCTATAGATACTATTTGATAGTCAAAAGGACGTTAGAACAAACACAGGGGTGGACAGTGGTTGACTATAAAGGAGACTAAAAGCAACCCAAGATCTGCTACATTTAGATTTCCACACTCACCAAGATGTAATCATTCAACTTTGTAGACTAGGCAATACCAGTGTAACGTTTTCCTCTGAGATCTTAAGTTTACAATGGGTAATGACTTAATTGTCATTTACAAATGACTGTTCATTGATCTTTTCCCAGCCATCCTCTTTGATCCTTCTTACACAGCTTGCTCCTTTAAAAATGCCTTTCATTCTCTGGTCTTCATTTAGCTCCTTTGCCTTAGGCAAGGCAACCCTAACCTTAGGTTACCTAACCAACCGGAAGTGTTTTTTCCAATTCACTGGTAACACCCTGAACCAAAAAAAAAAAAAGTCTGTGGTTAGGTCAAATGGTTGAGAATGGGCACAGAGATTACAGTAATAACAGTAGAATCTGACATCTTTCGTTAGAGTGGTGTGCTTCCTGTGTATGCCTGACTTTTAAAATATGGATTGTCTTGGGCTATAAGCAGAGACAAGATGGTATGCCTGGCTCGAGGAAGACAGATGTGGGTTAAAGTGAACGAATGTTGATAGTCAAGATAGATCTAAAGGGAAATTGATGCCTAATAAAACCTTTGGGGACACCCCGGCAACGGGAAATCCTAACCAGATGTTCTGATTATTGCGATTAGTGACTAGATTGGAACATGAGCACAGGGTTTATTGGTTCCCGCATGGTGGTTACAATGAGTGCCAGATGGCTCTTCTAACCCAGGCAGCTAAGGAAACATTGGCCTCTCCTCTTCCCCATGTCAGCCATGAGAATGAAGCAGGTTTAAAAGAAGAATTTGAAAGACTTGCTGCTACTGTCATTTCAATGCTTGTGTGATAGCTTAGTTGAATTATTGAGATTTATCGTTCTGTGGACTCTGGGTATTAGTGTTTTTATGTATTGATATAAATATTAAACAATATTTTAATTAATAAGGTAAGTGCTTATAATTAATAAATGATATAATTAATAAATTTAATCATACAAATATTAAATAATAAAATATTTTATCTCTTTCTGTTTGTAACACCTTGTAATGTTTATCTGAGACACAATTGGCCCTATAAACCGAGCACTTGGTTGAGTTAATAAAGGTGACAAAGGAAGATAGTGAGTGGACTTAATGTACATTCTGTGAATATGCACTTTATTGTTAAAATTTGTTCCATATTTAAGGATAATCTTCCTATAACATGTGCAAAAAACTCTGAACTATGGGTTCCTTGACTGATAACTTTCGAGGGAAGATATTTTTACATGCAGTAGTCATTACTTTTCTGATGCTGTGATAAACTATCATGGCCAAAGCTACTCATGGAACAAAGAGTTTCCTTTTTGGCTATAGTCAGAGGTCTATCGTCAAGGATGGCAGGGACAGCAAACCACAACTAGCAGGAACAGAAAGCTAGTTGATACATTGTATCCCCACACAGGAAGTAGAGAGCACAAGTAAAAAGTAGGCAGAGCCTGGCAGTGGTGGCGCACACCTTCAATCGCAGCACTTGGGAGGCAGAGGCAGGCAGATTTCTGAGTTCGAGGCCACCCTGGTCTACAGAGTGAGTTCTAGGACAGCCAGGGCTACGCAGAGAAATCCCATCTTGAAAAAAACAAAACAAACAAAAAGTAGGCAGAGAGTATAAGCCCCAAACCTGCCCCCAGGAACATACTTTGTCCCTTGTGCTCTGTCTTCCCAAACAGCACCAATAACTAGGATCAAGTGCTCAGATACATGAGTTGTCTGGGGACATTTCCCCTTCAAATCCCAACAGTGTCTTAATTTCTCAGGATATATAATAAATAAGCTGACAATCAATGTAAGGGAGAAAGTGTTATTCAGCTTACAGTTCCATGGGGCTAAGTCTATCCGGCAAGGCAAGAAATATCAGTAAGCAGGAAAGGCAGTGTGGTAGAGCCAAAAGCTGGGTTATCACTTCCGTCCTCCAAAAGGAAGCAGAAAACTGGACATGAGGAGAAGATATGACACTGAAAGGTCCTATGGCCAGGTGTTGTGTGTGGCATGTGCCTTTAATCCCAGCACTTGAGAGGCAGGGACAGGCAGATACCGGTGCTTGAGGCCACCGGTGATGAGAATAACGACTCTGAAAAAGAAAATTGTACCACAGGTCTCACATAAGCCACAGCATTTCCAAACCTGCCCCCAGTGGCGTGCTTCCTCCAGCAAAGCGACATCTCTTAAAGGTTCTATAACTTTCTCTAACAGTGCCACCAGCTTGAGACCAAGTGTTGACACACAGGAGCTTCAGAGGAACAATTCTCATGTTCACGATCACAGGCAGCATCAAAATCATTATTTGATCCCTTGTTAGCTGTAGGGATCAGTTTCTAGTTATGTGCCCCAAAAGGAATTTTTCTGTTTTCTCCTCCCCAGCTATAACTGCCTGCTCTACCACACAAAACCATGTGTAAGTACTTCTTTTCCAGTTACTTTGAAGGAATACTTGTTGTCTTTGCACACTTCCTTTTCCCTCTGCGGAGTTCCATAGAAGTCAATGCTTCAGCCACTCAGAATTCGTTATTTACACCAGCAAGTCTTATTTGAACATATTCAGCTTTTTAGAGAAACATTTAAATTATCTGCAATTCATTTTATCCCTGGGCATTAGTAATCATCTAATCTTGATGGAGTTTGAAATGCTGTCACTTGTATGAGACCTGTGATACAATTTTCTTTTGCAGAGGAGAAAAAATAAGCTCTGGCATCCCCTGAATGATTTACAGCATTGACAACTGCAGGCTATTTTAAGCCATAGTCAATCTTTATAGACGAAGGGGAGAAAGCTCAGCAATGCTTCTCTTTTTCTTTCTAGAACTGCAAGCTGATATTTTACATATACGTTAGTTGAAGGAAACTACGTGTTTACACTTCCACAATATGTCCAAGGTCACTACTTCCATTTTAAAATTCTCTCCATCTGTGCCTGAAGTGCTCAATGGGAACAAAAATAGTTTTCCATAGAATTTATTAAGCCACAAAAGGTCTGGAAATTAAAACTCCCTTGGTAAATTTCAGAGGTTCACAGATCTTCATATAAACTCAACAGTCTCTGGGTTTTGTAAAGAGTGACTTAAAAGTACCTACTTATAAAACAGAGACTCCTTGCTGCATCCTCTGACATCTTAGTGCTGAGAGGTAGAGTTAGGAGGATCCGGAGTTCAAAGTCATCCTTAGCTGTGTAGGAAGTTCAAAGCTAGCCTGAATACATGTGTCCTATTCAAATAAGCAAGTAAACGAAACAAAATCATATCAAAATTCACATTACCCACAACAGTAAAAAATAGAAATAACACTGCTATCCAGAAATATAAAAGCTACTAAGCAAACTGGCATTAACATGAAAGAACACCAGAATACTGCTGTAAAATAACAAGAACAAATGGCCAACGCACCCAGATATATGGTGATTAAAAGATATAAGAATATATACTATACCATTCAGGTGCAGAAGGTTCCAGAGACATTTAACCTTTAGTGAGGAGAAAAATAAGAACAGATGTTGCTTCTAGAGGACTGAGGACAAGTATGTCCAGGAAAATTCTAGAATGACAGTATCTTAGATACATGGCTACGTTTACTAGCTTTCTCATGCTGTAATACCTGAGATAACCAACTAGAGTGCAGAGAGCATATTTATTTTGACTCAAGAGTTTCTAAGGTGTCAATCCATGATGGGTTGGCCCCGTTGGCTTTTGTCCTTTGGCAAGAGAGAACGTGTAATGTGCAGAATGATAAAGCCAATCATTTCAAGCCAGAGTGAGAGAGAAGGGTTGTGGGGTTGCTGATACCACTGTCCTTCTCAAAGACATGTCTCCAATAAGATGAAGACCTCTCTCACTTAACCTGAACTTTTCCAGGATTTCTCCGTATTGCTGGCCTCCAAGCCTTTATTAGGGAGGCCTTTGGGAAAGACTGAAAATCTAAACCTGGCGCCGCGAGTTCTCAGAGTAACACAGAGGCAGGTTTTCTAAAACACAGACGGTGCATTTAAGATATGTGACTTTCAGGTTGTATCCATTTTCCATCATAAGAATAATATTGGAAGTGCACACTGATCTCCAGCTAATAACATGCATGATGAAGTGCTCAGGGGGAAATGTACTGACATCTGCAATGGAGTTTCAAATGCATCAGAAAAATAAGATTGCTTGATGGATGTCTAGAGGGATGCTTAGACAGATGGAGAGAGGATGAAACAAGTGGAGTGAAATGTTACCGTGGAAGGGTGATGGGGACACAGATGTTCGCTGTAGTAGTCTTCGAGCTTTGATGCACGTTTGAAGTTCTTCATAATAAAAACACTGGGAAAAATGGGAAAGAAGGTGTGCTCTCACAGGAAGTATCTGTATAATGGATAAGTGATTTTCTGAGAAACCTTAGCCTCCTGGTGTCTTCATTCATAATTGATCTATATGAGCAAATTCACAAAATAACATTTAAGTATTAATAGTTGCCAGAGTGAGAACAATTGATTTGAATTTATTCTTGGAATGTTTATTTAGCTAAAAATGGTCAAAACTCAATGTAATGGAAAGATATTCTTATAATTTATGATTTTTATTATTACTATGGTAAATTACAATTATTTACCTGTGTATACATGTTGTGGGCACACTTAGCATTGCTCATGTGTGGGGGTCAGAGTACAACTTGAAATTGGTGCCTTTCTCCTTCCACCATGGCAGGTCAGACTCAGGTCCACAGCCGTGACAACAAGCACTATTATCCAACCACACCCTCTGTTTGTTTGTTTATAATTACAAACCAAAAGGAAATGAAAGAATTTCTGCTCCAGAAGCCAACTGGGTATTCATAATAAACTTGGTGTTTGGAATTTAACCAAGATTTGTGTTTGGCCTGCAGGGGAGAGGGTCTTCTATTCTCTTTCTTCAGGAAGTCCATTCAGAAACCTTACAGATTCGCTGTGTCGAGAGACTATGATGAAGAAGCTCTTGAGCAATAGTAAAAATACTTTCATTGCTGCATCTGAAGACTGGTTTGTTTATACGCCACTATTCCTTCAAATACTTCATTACTAACTTCCTGTTTAGACTCCTGGAGACTAGAAATAGATGGCCACACCTGGAAGAGTCATAGAGTTCAGGCAGTGAAGGGCTTTGTATTTGGAGAATGATGCAGCATAGAACAATGTTCTCATTGTTGTTGTTTGTTTGTTTGTTTTGTTTTGTTTTCACAAATCTTGCAACGAAAATAACAACTCTCAAAATAATGCTATTTGTCAATCAAATTGAGCACCCCTTGCCCATTCTAAATGTTTCTTTCTTCTCGGGTTTCACTGCAGCTGAATAAGCTGTCTTTCCATATTGTCTTCCATGATATAATATTAGGGTAATTAATGTTGCCAATCAGTTTTAACTTGGTCTTGTAGAGTCAAAGGCAGAGTTGATAGCATGCAAGGACACATGCCCTCAGTTTGTCATAGTTTCCTCTTGGTGGGGTATTAACTGTCCATTTGCTTTGATGTGACCTCTCAGAGACTGACTCTAACATTAAGCTACACATCCAGGAAGAGCTAAGAAATTGGTTGGAAATTAACTGAAAATGTAGGTCTCTACCATTGAGTCATTTTGTATTCAGGATGATGTAGGCACTCTGAGCTTCCCTGATCTCATACATCTTTCTTTCCTTCACTTGTGGGTTTTATATTTTCTCATTCCCTTTTCTCGTTCCCTTGAATTTTTCTTTACCTGTAAGATGCAGAGAGCTGCTTGGAACAAGAGAGTCTTGGCGAGCAGGACTAACAATCTATTTGCTGTTTGTGTGAAATGTCATCTTTTGGTGTAATGCTCTTGGTGGGGTTCTGAGAGCAGTCAGGCTGTCAAAGACAAATAGGTTCAGCACATGCTCCATTTAGTTGCTTGTACTGTCAAAAGTCACATTTTCTTTAAATGTCTTTATTTTTAGTATGAAGAGTGAGATCTTTCATACAAATTAAGTTAAAGAGAATTTTGTCTCTACAAACAGCCTGTAATACAACCAAGAAAGGGGATATTTTTAACAGTCACTGTCGTTAAAGCCATGAACCTGGAGAATATAAATTAGTCACGGGTGTTACTCTCTTATTATGTCCTACACAGTTCATTTTCAGTGTTTATAAATTAAATGGGGCCATCCTCCCACTCCACCCCCAGCCCTGGACACTCTTTCTTAAAAGGTGGTCATATATCCCAGGCTATAGAGCGACAATAGTTTTGAACTACTGTGCCTCCCGCTTCTAGTATGTATGTCTCATAATACCTAGAATATGTGGTACCGGGGATCAAACCCAGGGCTTCATGCATGCCACACAAGCACTCTACCTACTGAGCTAAACCTACTCCTGAGGAATTCCTATTTTTTTGAAAAAAAAAAATCTGCATGAATCCTGTGGTATAGTTCCCATCCATGCTAAGCCCTTGCTTGTTATTTTCATGTCTATCCATACAAATCTTCAATCCAATCAGCCATCTGGAGTGAATGGCCCTTCTTCACTATGATATCTGATAGTCTGGGGCTTAGTTTTGTCTAATTATCTTGATAGTCTTACTTTTTCTTTGTTCATTGTATGTCTTGCTTTTGTTTGTTTGTTTGTTTGTTTCCTTTCACACTCCCATATGATTTGTTTTCAAAATGTATATGTTGAGAAGGAAAGGAGCCCTTGAGATTGCTATGGATAGCTCTTCTTTTCTGACTACACAGATTAAGACTGGGTGGCCTGTGGACACACCTCCAATCGCCTGGCTTTGAATCTGAGTTCTTTTTTGCCGGACTGTGTATAACCTCAACCTGTTATACCACTCTTCAACCACTGGCTTTACTGTGCAAGCAAGGCACTGATTACATTTCTGTAGAGAGTTGAGTGGTGTATGTTATAATGTTCAATAATCTCTCAGGGGGTCTAAAAACAGAACCTGCAACTTGTGTTTCAAGATGCCTTCTTTCCATCCCCTCCTACCTCCCTTTCTCTACCCACTTTCCCCTGTCTGTCTCCCCATCTTCCCACCTCTCTTTGAGAAAGCATCTGGCATTTGACCTGGGCAATTAGTGTCATGGGATTTGCTTGGTTTAAGCGAGTAGTGATTGACATGATCTACCAGACTTCGCACTCTGGAGTCCTCATTTGCATGGAACTCACTTAAGTGTCTCATTCTCTAGTGACAGCAACGGAATCATCTCTCTCTCCATGGAAGAGGATGAAATGAATCATAAATGTGGGGCGTGTGAGCTACTACCCTTGGCATACAAATTCTCAGTTTTCCCTGACTAATACACCTCTGCCTTTCAAGGAGACCTTACTTATTAAGGAGCCCGGAAGAGCTGAGACAGAGGACTGTTGTCAGTATTGTGCTGTATGCTGCATTATATATTCCAGAGTTTCACAGACAGGAGACCATGCCTTCCTTCAGCAGGTATTTAAGGAATCCATTTGTGTCAAAGACTACAGTGGACACTTAATTTGCAAAAAATGGATGAGGCATTGACCTGCCTGGAGGAGCTCATGGCTCCTTAGGGAGACAAAGGAGTCCAGCGTGGTGGGGATGGGGGTGCTGAGGGGATGGGCTTCACTCAGCAAAGGGCAAAGGGGATTTGTAAAGATGATCTGTTGAGGTTTGGTCTTTTGTATTGTGATGCTAAATATTCTCCCCAAGGCCTGGTTGCTTCCAGGTATGAGAGAATCTGCACAGAAACCCAAGTTATGCTATGTAAACTTACTGCCTCCCCTGCCCAAGTTCTCCCTAATTGGTGAATAAAGATATATACAGCTTATAACTGGGCAGAAGATAGGCAAAGTTTTAGGGGGTAGTTCTGGGGGCTTGTGGTAGGAGGCAGGGACCACTAAGAGGAAGGACAGAAGATGTCACAGGGTAAGGGATCTATAAGAACTGGTCATGTGGGCTGGCCCAGGGTAAGAGTGGCCCACTCGAAACATAGCAAGTCATAACTCAGGGTTATTGGCAGAGAAATAAACATAATAACATAGAGGGTAGATAACTACTCATCTCTACTGATGAACAAAGGCTCATTATAAACATAAGAGTAGTGTGCCTTTTATCTGGGAACTGAATGATTGAAAGTGGGGTGGAAACCCTAGTTTGAGATTAAATATCAACTACATCAATGATCTCTGACTCCTTCAGCAGGTAATTTTAAACTTAAGGTGATAGTTAAATTTCATCTCCACGGATGGACTGAGGAATGGAAGAGGGATTGCAGTAAAAACATCATTAGCAACAGTCCTGAATTAAGCTAGTAAGTTTTCTTTCTGCCTGGAACTGTGATGAGTAAAATGTCCTAACTTGTAGGCCTGGTGACTTAACCGTCCAAACAAGGCTAGAAGCTACAATGGTGCATTCAGCACGGAATGGAGAATCCAGCTAAAGTTCTCCACCTGTTGTCTTTCTCTGCCCAGTTGGATAATGTCAACAGCTGTTCCCGGTCATACCTTCTGTCACAAATACATTCACTGTATTTGCTTTTATGTCAGTCACTAAACAAAGGTATCATGGGGGAGTGATACAAAGTTGAAAGCAGTGGAGAGAGAACCTACTGTCTTTTCCACACTTCTCTAGGTCTTGGAGCTTAAGATAACATTACTACATTGGCATTTATTACATTCAACCTTTAAGTTGCAATAATATGTTGCTGTGCAACATAGTTGTGAATAACAAAGGAGAAACAGGGAGATTTATACAGAAAAAGTAGTATTATATTATGCATAACTGTTTGTTGTCAACACACAGGGTGTATCTAATAGCGTTAATTATATGGATATAAGCTATTTAGCTACATGCATGGGACATAAAACACCACTCTGTGCAAAAACCATATTTATCTGCACCTCTTGTCAATGAAGGATGTATGTGCTTTATCCCAAACATATAAAGCCATGGCTCTTCAGAACACAGGCTCTGCACTTCTTTGTTAGATTTACTCACACTTTTAAGACTTAAGACTTACTTCCTTCATTAGAGCTGAGATCCTGTCACCCAGCACCAAATTTCCTGAGCTTTGTAGATCACCCAAGGATTCTCAGTACATGTTTTCTGAATGAACAGCATGCGAATGTTAAGCCTGCATGAAACAACTAGTGATCAGCAGCTTTACAGATATGTTTATTGTATAAAAAAGTAGTGTTTGGTTGAAGAGGTCCTGTTATCTCATCATATGTGGACACACAGGACAAATGTATAAGCATGCCATGAATGGAAAGAAAACTGTAGGAAGGTCAAGGAATGCCTTTCTGGAGCACAGAAATCATCGCTAACACTTACTGACCCAGTACCAGGCACTGCCCTCAGCTTGCTTCTTGTTTGTTTGTTTTTAACATATACAATAAAACTTACATTATATTCAGGTTTGTACCCATTTATAGGGAATTTGTAAACAAGTACAGACTGAATGTGAACATGCACAGGAAGGTACACAGACGCACTTCAGCACCTTCTTTCTTCCACATGACCCTATGCATCCTCTAGCTGAACATTTGGGGACTAGAATACATAGATTGCTCAAAGATAAGAGGGCTTCTGAAGGATGGGGAGGAACATGTAAGAATAGAGGCAGGGAAATGGGATAAGACTAGTTCAGTCAGAACATAGGGCTACTATGGATGGATAGTGAAAGGCCCGCAAAGACAGTTTGTGAGAGGTGAATGTGAAGCTGAATAGTTACCACCACTTCCAGAGTGAAGACTATGGGTTTCAGCTGAGTTTGAACAACAATCCCATGGTATGTAAATGTTTCTGGTAGAATCTAGGTGTTGTGGCATCAAGAGAAAACTTGATATTTTCCCCCCGAGAATGAAGAGTTTTCCATCTGTGAAAACTCCACAGCTGCCCCTCATCCACTGTCTTTCTAATAGCTCTGACTTCCTTTGGGTCATCCATCAGGACCCATGACTAAAGCATAGGACCAAGAGGGATAGTCAAATCTGTGATAACTTAGGGACTTTCCCTGGCGATCTCTAGACAAAGGAAGCGTATGGAAATGGGTGTGAGGTCCAAGGAATGGCTAACTTAGGAATGAACCCTAGAATTCAAACCAGAATGGAGCACAGAGCTGAGAATCATGAGTGGTGTTCAGCCCCAATGACACCACTGGCCTCTGATTCTCACATTCTGAAGTCATCCAGTTTCTGGACTTGCTAGAGAGGTAAACCATTTTGTTCTCATTATTACTTAATCAATCTAATCAATGCTGTGTAGATGTCCTAGTCTGTACTCTTATGATCAATCCCATCAACTTCATCGGAAGCACAGAGGAGACAAAAGTCAAGCATACCTCTGGGTGTGTCTGGGAGGCAGTTTCCAGGGAAGATGAAGTGAGGAGATGCAGACTCATCCTGAGTGTGGAAGGAACCACCCATTGTCTTGGAGACAGCAGAATAGAAGTGGGAAAATGAAAATGTTCTAAAGATCAGACATGTTCCATCCTACCCCCACTCCTTTCTCCAACAGGTCTTCAAGATGACCTGCTCTCTACCACCCTTCCTGCACAGTAGCGGAAACCTCAGCTCAAACTCTTCTCCCCTTGAATGGTTTCCTAGGATATTTTGTCACACTGTCACAAAAGTAACCAATATACTAGTAATTAAAGTCATCTTAAATAATATACTGCCCAGTGCTAAGGAGCTCTCCTTAATTATAGGACAAACAGCTTCATCTGAGATAAGAGTCTCAGTTCAAACCATGGTCTTATTTGATTCCCTAGTCTCTTCTCAGGACCTTGTCACCAGGGCAGAACCCAACGATTTTTCACTGTCCAGCTCTGAGGCCTCAAATCCCAAGCCAGAGCCTTCTTTTCCAGAACTGCAGATGTCTTTACAATCTGGTGCTTATAAAGACTCAGGTATGGCAGAGGAATAGCTATGTATCATCCCTGGGGCTTTCCCATCAAAAGACCCAGTGGAAGCCTCATTCTGTTAGAAATGACAAATTAAAATGAATCCCAGAGCTTTACTCCCTAAGAACATACGACATGTTTGCTTTTAGAACATTTCATTGCACTGCCTTCAGAACCAAGCTCTCTAAAGAATGTTATTATACCTTAAGCCTCTTGACACATTTCCTAATAATTTGAAGCTTCTGACATTTATACAATAAAAGATTGCACTCCTGCAAAAGGAGGTGTGGGGGGAAAAAAATCAATGAATCTTTTTGGCAATCGTCCTGAATCTGCAGAGATTAGATTCACTTCCCCGACATTGCTATTCCCTATCAAACACAAAGTCACATAGTATAATTAAGATAGTTGCAGAACCATATATTTCAAGCCTTCGCTGTCTGCTTTCAACTATCTTGGGAAGTTCAGAAATAATGGGGAAGCAGAACAATTATATTTACTGAGCGGGATGGGATGAGCAAGAGACGGGAAAAAGAATAAAATCTATCCCTGAGATCAAGAACCTCTATATTCATTCTGCCAAGCAAACCTCGCTAAGAGAAGGGGGTGGGGGTGGGGCTCTAGACCAGTTACAACACCCAGGGGAATGGTAGCTATTATCCCCTATTGAGTTGTACTTACCATACAGAGCCTGAACAATTCATACAGAAAAATAAACCATAACCTCCCTGTTTATTATTACTTCAGCTGAGAGGTGGTGACATTAAACAGTTCTGCACTGCTGCTATAAATCAGCAGGCTAGGGATGCTCTCAGCATGAGACAAGGACTCCTTAGAAACCACTCTCATCAAAGCAACCAGCTGTCAGAATTCTTCCAATTAAACTGTTATTACAGTAGTATTCATTAGTCGGCTACTGGCTATTAAGATATTTTTTATATCGGCATCATTGACATTGGCTGTTGCTTTTTTTTTAAAGTATGCGAGTTACATATAAACATGATTCAACGGTGCATGTAGGGATGGCAGATTCTATTAGAACTTGGTGGGCCCTGTCGAAAGGCTGCTATGAAGGCTTCTGTCTTAACCGTCACACACATGAGTTTTTCCTGAAAGCTGGACATATGTTCCGGTGGATGGAGTAGGGAGAGGGGTGGTAATAATAGATTTCAACACTAGTATTTGCCCAGAAAAGTGATAGCCTAACATCAGAAATTATAACTCTTAAAGCTGTGACTGAGCCTCTGATGACGGGTTTATCCTCCTCCAACTTGACGGCTTGGATTTCTGCTTTGTCTAAGTTGCTAGGTATGTGTCTAAGTTTTCCTTATAACCAGGGTCAAACAAAGAACAGAAAAATGGAGCATGTGGAAATGTATTAGAAAACTTCATATACAAACTGTTATAGAAAAAATAGGAGAAGAATCATGTTCTTACTAACTTGGACAGGGTTCTTGGCATCTAAAAAAGACCTTAAGCCTCAAATTAGTTTCAGGACAGATTTAACCTAAATGATTTTAATTAGAAAATATGCTGTAAGCAGTCATTGGCCAAGAAAGATTGACATACTAGTAATAATAAAACACAAACTTACTCACACATAGAAGCAACAGGATTCTCTATTCTTTTATGTCAGTCCCCCCATTGCTGTCACGAATACTGTTTTGTTTAGCTGAGTTGGAGGACAGTCTGAGTCATTTCTCTCACAGATGATAAAAGTGAGTCTCTGTGTTCTAGTTCACTGGCAACAGCCTTACTTTTTCTTCTTCATTTGTGTTTTTTAGATATCCCATGATATTCATCATTCCTATTGGACAAATCACCATTTCCTTGTCCTCACATCCATGAAGAAGCCAACACAGATCATACATACTACTTCCATTAGGAAGTAGAGTTGGCCATTTTCTGTGAAGCCCCCAGACTTCAACAGTGAGCTAGAATTTGACATACTGGAATTGTCTATAGCAGCTCCAAAGAGCCAACTCCTAATATGTCAGAAAAATATGCAAACTGTACTGACAATATGTAAATTAGTTTGTCACAGATTACTGATACCAGAGACATTACAAAATGACAAAAATTAAAAATTAAAGTTGTTGCTTTGTTGGTTTGTTTGGGGTTGGTTTCGTTTTTCTGGAAAACTCCTGTCACTCATGAAACAACACACCAGTAACTTGCTCTGGAGGCTTCCTAGATGCAGGAGAATGTGTTTGCTTAAGGTACATTATCACAACCAAGGCTATTATATTCACTTCTATCACAATGTAGAACATGTAAGAACTAAGGTTCAACATGTTCTCTGCAGGTAGAACTCTATGGAGATCTTAATCTCCCAAGGTGATTCACAGAACCATAGGTGGGTGGAGTGAGGTCTGTGCCTCCTTCTGCCACAAAGAACACTGTATTTCATTTGTCTTGAGAGGGTGCCAGAGGTAGATGCTGGACCCTAGGTGTAAAGAGGTCACAAAGTGAATGTTATCATTGAGAAAGTGACATCTCCGTGGTGTAGTCACAAGGAAATGTGAGAGAGAGGTGAAGGAAGCTAGAAGGGACTTGCTTTGAGCTACAAGTTAAGGATAGTTTCCTCTGGTCTGGGTAAAAAATGGTTTTCTCCATTACCACAAAACAAAACAAATCAGAGTTAAGAACGGAGGCGCCAGGCGTTGGTGGCGCATGCCTTTAATCTCAGCACTCGGGAGGCAGAGGCAGGTGGATTTCTGAGTTCGAGGCCAGCCTGGTCTACAGAGTGAGTTCCAGGACAGCCAGGACTACTCAGAGAAACCCTGTCTCTAAAAACCAAAACCCAAACACAAACAAACAAAAAAGAACAGAGGCGTTGAGTGCAGTGTAAAGGACCAGGGCAGAAGGCTGTGAGGAAGAAACAAAGAGTTAAGTAGGCCCTTGTTGATTGGAGACTGAATCTGGGTTTTATTCTATGTGAAGTGAGAAGCCACTGAAGTCTTTTCAGTGCAGAAATGATGTGTGCTTTTTAAAAATGATTTGGGCTTTCATTTCCGGCTTTGGATGGGAACGAGATGCTGAGCAAAGAGGAAAATGTAGGAGAGAGAGTTACAGCTAAGTCTGCCCGGCTTGTGCCTTAGTGCATGCATTTCACTACGCACCTCCTCCTTTGTTGGGTTTTAGTTTTTATTTATTTAAACGCCATCCCAGGCCTCCTGACTGAGTCACTACACAATAGACCAAGACCCAACTCACTTCTGAGAGCGGCAGTATCTGATTGTCCTTGAACAAATTCTCACTATTTGTTGACAATATGTGAGTGAGTTCACATGAAAATAAGTCAGAAGACAGTGTAAGGAGATCAGGAAATAAAAAGACAGCACCAAGACTAATACACACACACACACACTCCTACACACATATACCACTACATACATACACACTCCTATACATATACAACATTACCCACACCCACACATACTTATACTTTCACACACACACACACACACACACACACACACACACACACACACACACACAGTCAGAATTTCTTTGACTATGAGACCAGATGTCACAGTGGAGTTCTTTTGAAGATGACCGCCTGAGAAAACACTTTTCCAGACCAGTGATTCTCTCATGGAGGCATGTTGATGTCACCAGAAAGACTTAAATAAGAACAAAAATCTATTCCTGAGTTCAATCCCAAGATTTTCTGATTCACTGTTTTGTGGAAGAACCAGGGTATTACAGTATTTATAACCTATGTAGATAATTCTAGCAGAGGATTGTGGGTGAAAAGTATGCTTCTAAATGCATGGACACATAGCAAAGATGAAGAGAAAACTGATCAAAGGCTCTATCTGGAGAAATGAGGGAAAGGCCATCTCTCCTTTGAGCCTGCAATGGTGGAACACAGCACTGTATTTTTCCGATGAAGTGTTCAGGTGTCTAGTTAATTTGGTTGAATACGTAACACAAAGTTAAGCAAGTAATTCAGGAAGTTAGAACCTCGGGTGAGACCACATATCAGAGAAAACACTACAAGACCATTTCAAATACCAGGTTATCCAGTGTTATTTAATAAAGCCTTCTGTGGTGGTTTGAATAGATTTGGTCCCCAGAGACTCATGTGTTTGAATGCTTGGCCCATAGGAAATGGCATTATTAGGTGGTGTGGCCATGTTTAGAGAAGGTGTGGCCTTGTTGGAGGAAGGATGCCACTCTGGGGGTAGGCTTTGAAGACTCCTACGCTCAAGTTCTGGCAGTGTAGAATCCAGTTTCCTTGTGGTTTCCTTTAGACCAAGATGTAGAATTCTAAGATCCTCCAGCACCATGTCTAGCCTGCAAGCTGCCATGCTTCCTGCCATGATGATAATGGACTGACCCTCTGAAACTGTAAGCCAGCCTCAATGAAATGGTTTCCTGTATAAGAATTGCCCTAGTCATGATGTCTCTTCACAGCAATAAAACCCCAACTATGGCATCTACATTATTTCCATGCACTTTAAAACCTAAGTGTAAGCTGAGAGTCCTTCCCTGCTACTAAATGCCAACCACCCCTTAGGAGACCGAGATACTGAGAGGAAGCAACTTGTCTCCAATACTATTAACGTTCATCCCAGCCACAAGAACTAAAAATTAAAATAAAATATGTTTATTTTAGTTAATTTTTTTTTAAATCATCAAGACAGAGTAGGAGAGATCAAGAAAGTGAAAGGGGAGCTGTAAGTCTTCCTCTTCTGCTACTTAAAGATTCTCCTAAATGATCTTCACCACCAGCCAACAGCAGGCAGTTTAGACATTAGCAGATACTCATTTCAATAGAGTACTTTCTTTCTTAATGGAGTAGCAGAGGGAGAGGGAGGGGGAGGGGGAGGGAGGGGGAGAGGGAGAGGGAGGGAGGGAGAGAATGAGAGGGAGAGAGTGAGAGGGAGAGAGGGAGGGAGGGGGGAGAGGGAGAGAGGGAGAGGGAGGAGGAGAGGGAGAGGGAGGGGGAGGGGGAGGGAGGGGGAGAGGGAGGGAGGGAAGGAGGGAGGGAGGAGAGGGAGATTAAAGACTTTATAACCCATTCTCTCTGATACTTCCTTTTTGCCCGGACAGGGTAGGATAGAGAATGGAAGATTAAGATATTAAGGAGAAGCAAATTCCAGAAGTAATACTTTTCTCCCTCTCCTTTCTAGAACAGAGATATTCTATCAGGGATGCCAGGGAAGAAATTGACAGGGAACATGAAGAGAATCCAATTTAATGGTGTCTACATGGAACAAACCAGCCGAGTCTGGCATGGGAAAGAGGGTGGACCATATAAAGGATGGGATGAAAATGCCAACCTAGGAAATATGCACAGAGCAGAGAACAAATGCTCTTGAGAAGTAGGTAAGCCTTCCCTTCTCTTTGTCACTTGAAAGCCCATCTAAAACTCTCATTTACAGGAAGCTTCCCTTGCCTCCCTGTACCATGATTTCACTTAGGAACATGTTCTTTGTGGTAATAGAAGACAAAAAAGGGCTTTGGAATGTCTTAGATATTTTTTTTTCAGTGTGAAAAACAAATCTGAGAGTACTGAGGAGTATAGATGTCCTTTTCCCATGAAGAAAAATATCTGTGGAATGGACCCTGGAAAAAAAGCAGTAATTTCTGCGGGGCTGTCACGTTCTCAGCTTGTTTGTTTTGAGCCACTGAGGCTGCTAAACAATGATTTCATAGAGGATGCTGCTTCGCCTTGTGAAGTCATCATCTTCCCTTGAGGTACACAACGGATGCCTCTCAGCAACTGAAAAACCAAATCCTAACTCTTTATCCAATCAGTAATCAAGTTCTTGCCCAACTCTGAAAGGCATAGCGGCACCCCTGAAGAAAATTCTCATGAAGGTCTGTCTATACGTGTCTGGTAACCTATTACTTAAAGAACAAAACAAAACGGGCTGGTGAGATGGCTCAGTGGGTAAGAGCACCCGACTGCTCTTCCAAAGGTCCAGAGTTCAAATCCCAGCAACCACATGGTGGCTCACAACCATCCGTAACGAGATCTGGCGCCCTCTTCTGGAGTGTCTGAAGACAGCTACAGTGTACTTACATATAATAAATAAATAAATCTTTTAAAAAAAAAACAAAACAAAAACAAAAAACCTGTCAGAATAACTATCTTGGAGTTTTTTATCAAATACCCTTGTCAAAGCAATTCTGCTGGTGGAAGTTTCATGTCCCTTACCCCAAATTCTTAGGGCCAGAAGTATTTTAGCTTACTTAATACTTTGTTTTACTTTTAATATTTATATATATATAATGAGATGCCCTGGGAATATGACCCAGATTTTCATGAAATCTCATTTAAATTTTATATGATATATATAAAAGTAATTTAGGGCAATTCTTCCAAGGCACCTCTGTTTTTACTGAGACCTGACCCATAGAACCAGGTGTAGAGGTTGTCATTTCTGGTGTCGTGTAGGTACTAGTAGTTTTGGGTTTGGAAGCATCTCTGGTTTCTTTTTCTTTCTTTCTTTCTTTCTTTCTTTCTTTCTTTCTTTCTTTCTTTCTTTCTTTCTTTCTTTCTTTCTTTCTTTCTTTCTTTTTTCTTTTCTTTTTGGTTTTTCGAGACAGGGCTTCTCTGTTCCTGGCTGTCCTGGAACTCACTTTGTAGACTATGCTGGCCTCAAACTCAGAAAACTGCCTGCCTCTGCCTCCCAAGTGCTGGGATTAAAGGCGTGCACCACCACGGCCTAGCTCTCTGATTTCTGATTAGCGGTGTCCAGCCATGCTGCAAGCTAGGAGGTTTACATGGTGATTGGGTCATGGAGTCTCCGTTGTGCACTGGCACCTGATCTTGGGAATGGGAAGTCTAGAGCTTTGTTATGAAAACCCATTAACACCCTCTTCTCCCCATCTCATGGCCTCTACTACATGCTCAAGTAGCAAGGAGGTATTTTCCAGAAGCCAATCCCTTGATAGATTTATTTTCCAGGACCTAGAAAGATGACAGATAGACTCCCTTGTAAACTCCCCAGCTTATGGTACTCCACTATAGTAGCAGAAAGCAGACTCAGTCTGTCTAAATAAAATCCAAGTCACCAGAGAGACAGAAAGCATTCTTGCATTGCTGGTGAACTCTTGTAATCTGTCTCTGTGAGTACTGGCCTTTTCCACTCTTCTGAGTCTCAAAGAGCTAACACAGTTGAATGCTGGCCTGAAGGATGGTATGTCCCAGAGACAGTCAAACCAGTTACATATTAGGGTGTGTGGCTGGGTCCTGCTGGCTCTTCTTCTGCTCCCAACCCCCTGACATATAGATAGTTTTGGCCTTTTTTGCACACTTTGCAAATATCTTGATTCTTGCACTGTCACGTGTGTGAAACTCTGTCACATGTGCAAAATGGGACTCATGGATGACAACAGTGCCTGGAGACAGAAAATAACTCTTGCTTCATTGCCAAGCAGCTCTGAGAAGTAAGATCCTGACTCCAGGCTGTGAGGGATATCAATAAAAGGCTAGGCTGTTAAAAGAAAACTACAACACAACTAGTGGCCTCCTGTATTCTCTCCAGTGAGAAGACATACCATGTGAAACAAGCATCAGAGTAGCGTCCTGGTTCTCCTAGACTTACGCTTTCTTGTTGGAATACAAGATATTAATGGCTGCCGGAAATCCAGTCTGGGATATGAAAACATGGGGACCATGTTATAGCTGCATCTCCTCCACTTTTGTTTTGTTCCACTAAGCAAGAGAACTCTAGCTGTGTCCATAAAGCTACCACAGTGACCCTTCTAGCACATGACTGTCAGCTCTGTTGGGATTTGGCTGACTGTTTGAGACCGAAGTGAAAACAACTCCTCTCTTTAAATATGCATAGACCTCTGCTAAAGTTGAAATAATAATCTCAAGATTAGCATGAAAGACAATTTGATCTCTTGCTCTCATTGACTGTGGGCAGGTCACGCTCACCACATTTCAACTGCCATTTTAATTTTCTATGGGTCATTTTTTTTTAATCCCATCAATTTTGGCAGCTCTCACATCTTCAAGGGCTGACACTTCACTTTGTGAAAGTTTTGAACCTTCCAGTCCCGTCTTTCCTCTCCTACAATTGTCTGGACATTGCTCTTCTCTCAATAGCAAGAAGAGGCCAAGGATAAGAGACTTAAGGCATCCAGTGTGGTTCCTAAGAGGTTTTGGCAACGATTTGACGACGGTGAGTGAGGAAATACTGGGAAGTCCTGGCTTTAGAATTTTCCATGGAATTTTTTTTTCCTTTTTCTTTGTTTGCCAGCTCCCATACAAACTTCAGACTAAAATACACCTGTGTTATATGAGTCAGCACCTAGACACAACTGGGCCTGTGTGTGTACTGTGGCTGTAAAGATGCTGGGAGTCACAGAGCACCTGCCAGGAGACAGCCGTGGAATGCTTGTCTAAACTATGGATGCTGTCAGCTTTACTTTTCTACCCAGTGTGTGTAAAACAAAAAGAGGGGCTTGCACATTGTTGATACAAATGTTGTATGAGAATCATATGGAGAGCCTCGGAGAGCATGCACATGCACCCTGGTGGCTCTTAAAACTTTCTAGGTGATGCTAACCTCAGCCTTTGATGCCAATAAAGGCATTTTTTAAGGCACTTCATGAAATTCTTTACATTTTTGCCTATCTCTTGATTATCCATGTTTAAAAGAATCTTCTTGGGTCCATCAAAGCTTGTGACGTACATTGAGCATTTCTATGAGCCAAACTTTACAGATACACATCCTAGAATTTTTTTTTAACTTCCTGATTGTTGCATTAGCTTTTGTGGGCAAACTTAGTACTCAGTCTCATCAGATCTCTAAATTCTTGATACAAATATAAAGTTACATGTTGTGGCATAAACAAAAGGGTCATTTATGAATCAGCAATGTGGTTTCTGCAGACAGCTTCACTACTAATCCAAGTCTTTGTGATTTGACATGGTTAGATGTACGGTTGGCTTAGGTGAATGCTGAAGTCCTTTTGGGGCCTCAGTCTTTGTGCAATGGCCTGACAGTCACTGGCAGAATAGCAAGCAAGTGGGCAGCATCTCCACTATTTTCCAGTAAACTGCAGCTGTGAAACCAGGAACACCCAGGAGTTAAGCATCCCCTGTAGCATCTGCACACACAAGCGATGCTTACTTCACACAACCTGTTATGTGGGTACCAGTCCTTGGCCTGTCAGCTTCCCATCAACTCCAGTCCTTTCAGATTCATGACCCCTAAAGATATTGGTTGCCTGATTGACGGACTGATGATGACTGACACGGATATGCAATTAACTCTTTAGTCTCACTGGCCGGAAAATGAGAGCCATATGTTTCTAATCTACAAATGTGTGGCCGCTTCGCTTCTCTCCCTACAGTGAAATCACAGTCTGGCACATTCAGAGAGATGTAGAGCAGGGATCTGTAAGCCCTTTTACAGTTCTGCCGAATTTGACTGATCCATGCCACCACATTCAGCAATACCTGACTTTTAGATGGATTTTACACTCATGCACAAGAGGGTGAGCATCATTAAACATACTTTTGCTTCCTCAAATTATTTTCAAACTGCCATCAATTAAGTGTTCATCTATATTATTTGCTACATTTTTAAAAACTAAACAATTTCCGGAAACATTGTTCTATACCAGTTATTTTAACAGTTGCTATTTTGACATATTATTCATACTAATATACAAATACAAAATTCATAGAAATGGCTGCTTATGCATTTGTGGCATGGAGTAAGTGCTGTTGAGTTGCCACATCTCATAGGAAATGTTTACAGTTTCTTGCATGTGATAATAAGTAAGACCTGGAGGTGTAGGTTTCAGGCTATGGTGCTTTGGCTGGTAACAGCCCCCACAGGCTTGGATATTTGAATACTTGGTCCCAGTTGGTAGAATTTTAAAAAGAATTAGGAGGTGTGGCATTGTGGGAGAAAATGTGTCACTGGGGGGGGGGGGGAGGATAGGCTTTGGAGTCTCTAAGACCCAGACAATCCCAGTTACTCTCTCATTCTTTCTCTTTCTTGTGGTGGTTGTCTCAAGATGTGAACTCTCTACTGCTGCTCTATTGTCATGCCTGCCTGCATGCCCTGCTCACCCTGCTCCACACCATGAAGGCCCTGGACTCGAACCCTCTGGAACCATGAGGCAGAAGCTAAATGCTTCCTTTAATAAGTTGTGTTGGTCATTTGGTTCTGTCACAGAAGGAAAGTAACCAAGACACAGACTTTATAGCCACTTCTCAGTTGAAATAAATGCAGTTGTTTTTAAAATTCTTTAAAATTGCTTACTTTAAAGATTATTGATTTTTTTATTTGCACTTTTATGTGTATGTGTTTCAGTCTATGTGATTGTCTATACTGTATATGCCTACAGATATGTGAAAGCCAGGAAAGAGTGTGGAGTTCCTCATACTTAGTTAAGCAACTGACAGGAACATTTATTTTCTTCTTCCTTCGGCTTTCTCTTTGACCCGATGGTGATCAACCTAATCTTTCTATCATTTCATTTCTGTGGTCAGGAATCTGACACACTGTTCTGGCCTCCATGGATAACAGTCATGCACATGGTCCAAAAACATACAGTTAGGCGAACACTCATACACACCTAAGATATTTTTTTTATCTTAACAATCCATAAACAATATGAGTTCTTTTTTTTTAACGTATACTATCTGTTGGCTACCCCTGTCTCACATTTTCTCTCACACACCTTATACCCTCTCTTCCATGGAGAAATGCATGGAGATCTCTAAATGTTGGATATCTAAGTGTCATGACATAATCTCCCACATCTACTCGTGTTACTAGAGGCTACTTTCCCTTCTTACACTGTGGATAGGGTGAAACATTCCCCCCACACAGGACAAGCATCCTACCACTGAGCTACATCCCCACTCTTTGGGGCCATTTTGGTGAGTATATTTTTAGTAAAAGATAATTGGTTCTTTTCAAGCATGCATTAAACATTATTTATTTATATGTTTGAAGTTTACCATAATTTTAATAAAGAAGTCAACCCAAGTGCCGAACACTTTTGGTGCCTCTGGGGAGATAACAACTACAGTGAACATAAGCCTGGAAAAACTGTGAGACCTATAAGGACATTTCTAAAAGAATACGAAAGGATATTTTTTCCTTATACTAAATAGATTTCAGATGGACTATTACTATAAAGACAACAGTGGAACCACATGAATTTTTAAAATTGTGGCTATACTCCTAGAATTAAGGATACTTTTTGTTTTCCCTAGTAGAATACAAAACCTAGGAACTGTGAAGTGTGTTTAACAACATGAAGATCTGAAATGCCATTTATAAAACAATTACTGTAAGTCAAATGGCTGTTAATAAAACTGCCCAGGAAGTCCTGTATTCCAATGAACAGAAGAGAAGGGGTCTGATGAACGAAGTCCGAGAAGAACAGTGAGGCTTTGCAGCCTAACAAATATTAATTATTAATAAAACTAATTGAAACAAGACCTGCTTGTTCCAAATTTCTCAAAAGAAAAGAACCAGTTCCCATAACTAATGCGTTAGTTGGGGAATGCTCTTACTGGCTGGTTTTCACATAGGCATCTATTCACTTCAAAGCCTTTTTATTCCTCACTGGCTCCCAATCCATCTTCCACTGCGCAGTAAACACTGCATGAATCAGTCTTTTCTGGACCCTGACTTCCACTGGTCCATTTGTCAGACACTGAACAAATGCTGCGATGTCTTACTTACTCCTGCTTTATACGGAATCACCATATCCAGAAAGCCAAGTTCCCTAGGATGGCCTTCCTCAGAAGGGACTGAACTCTTCGGGAACGTTATACTTCTACAAAATGCCAGAAAACTGTGGGTGGGGGGAGGGGTATTTTCCCATTTCATAGAAGAAAACATGATCAAAAATAAATGACTACAAATATCATTATGGAGAACAGACATTTGTCAAAAATTGAATATCCTTCTCTGTGAATATGGTATAAGAATTGCATGGCTTTCTTCCAGAAAAAAAAAATGTTTTTATCTTTTCTGTAATTTCCAAAGTATCTCTTACAAAAAATAAAAATAAAATACCTTTGATTAAGCAGACTTACTTAAATTATCTATTACTCTATATAAGAGAAAATTAAATAATTTTGAGTATATTTATAGAAAAGAGACATTCAATATGTGAAAGAACTAACTTCTGGGAAGAAAGTGACTGTTAATGCTAACCATATCAAATGACAGCTTATCATTATCATGTTCACGTATCTAACCTACTGGCTAGCTCCCCCGAATTTCTTGCTAATCCACTGGATTCAAGATTACCTGTATATTCATAAGGAAACAAACTTGGAAAGAAAAAAACTAATGGTATCCACTTACATCAAATGTGCATTTGCAAGGGGAAAAAAACCTACATAAAAGGCCATATGGCATTCAGTGTCTACACAGTAATGATATGTGCTCCAAGGATGGACATGGTAAGATTACTCTTCTTTCTGGTTGAGTTGGTTTTGTTTGTTTTGGTTTCGTTTGTTTTGTTTTGTTTTGTTTTTTTCTTGTTTTCCTTTTTAAAGATTTAAACTACTATGACAAACTCTGATGACTACAGGGAATTACTCAAAAATTTGAATAATTCTCCTAATTCGTTTCTTTGTACATTTGAAGTGAAATTACAATGGAAGAAAAGAAAATCATAAGAGGCATTCTTATGAAAGTTTAAACAATGGTTAGAAAGGGGCTGGAGAAATGGCTCAGCCATTTAAGAACATTTACTGTTCACACAGAGGGACCTGGGTTTGGATCTTAGTATCCATGTGGCTGCCCTCTCTTAAGAAATCCTTTCACATTTTCAAACAGTTTATCAGAAAAAATAACACTCCCATATTCCACCAGTCAGGGCCTGATATATTTACCCTCTTTCCTTCCTCCCTCCCTCCCTCCCTCCCTCCCTCCCTTCCTTCCTTCCTTTTTTTTTTTTTAAATACAAAGTCAGTAGCTCAGACACTTGCACTCACTATGCAGCTAAGGATGACCTTGAACTATCTCCTCCTGTCTCTACCTCCTGAGTACTGGGACTGCAAGTATGCAACAACACACACACTCGGTTTTATGTGATGCTGTGGATCAAACCCAGGACCTCCTGACTGATGAGCAAGCGATCTTTCCATTGCTACATTCCCACCTTTCTACCTTTGCCACCTTTGATACATTCTGCTACCTTTCACTGCCAACATAATCTGTGCATGTTCAGCCAATAGGTGCCTGTACTCTTGTTATTCATTATTTCTCAATACATTCAAAACATGGAGATAGAAAAGGGATCTTATTAAACGGGGGGCCCTCTGAAATGCGATAGGAGGGATACTATGAAAATAATAGCACTGATAAGAACATGCTGACTGTGTGAACAAAAGCCCCTTTAGCCTACCCCACTCTGAAGAAGTCAAGAAGCAGACAGAAAGCACTGTGAAGTGGGTGAGCCAGAGCAGAGAAATCTAGCCCTCAGCTAACCACTGTGCAGACTCATTATGCGCAGTGAAGTGCATACATATGGCACCTGAAAAATATCACTGAATTAATAATTTAAATCATGATTATGCCTCTAATTTCCTACCATCTTCTACTAAATAGACAATGTAATGAAAAGCATATTTTATTTACAATTATAGTTTATGAACCCAAATGTAAACTGACAGTAATGAGAAGACAGTGTCACTAAATCCATTTTAATGTAAATTGCCACATTTAAAATATTCGGAAGGCAGTGAGGGCAGTTAATGAACCCAGTACTGATATCCTTGTCAGAAGTGCCAGCCTCTAAACCCTCGCTCTTCTGGTCCAGGCCGGATGTTGATCACCTCCTCATCATTTCAGTGTTTATTGTTCCTTCGCATGATGTTCTAATTATAACAGTTTTTCTTTCCCGCCCCCCACACCTAGCTATCAGCAAACCTGCTCTGAATTAAAAAGACACAGACTCTGGCTGTGAGCACAAATCTGTCTCCCAAGCCAGAGGGCTTCCTTTGTGCCTAGAGCAGGGAAGAGAGGTGATTTAACATGGCAATTACAACCCGAGCTGGTGGATCTCGCCAAAGAGAAAACCCTTCAATGGTTCAGGGCTGATAATGGTGCCCCGCACCTCTGCTGACAGGAAATGCCTCCTGGTCTTGGTTAGGTTCTCAGGCAGCTTTTAGTCTAAGTCCGTGGTTCTCAGCCTTCCTAATGCTAAAATGCAGCCCCGTTCCCTTCATAAAATCAACCCTAAAACTGAGAGCTGGGTTTGAAGCTTTACTAAGGGGCCATAAGAGGAATGATTCAGACTAGAGAAAAGTAATGATGCAATGTCGTTTACGTTCACAGGAAACACAAAATGATCCAAAGAGAAAAGTAGTTTCCATCCCTGTCTCTCCTGTCAAGTATTCACCTAGTACATAAAGAACTCTTAGACTTTGTTTAGAAAACAGAGACATTCAATAGAAACAAGAGGAAACAAACACGGGCAGACATGTTATTGCTGGAGATAAACAGAAACAAGGAGTTTAATCTCAGCTACAACAAGAAGACTGAAATTTGAAGTTACACGGTCCATTCTTTCTTCCCATCACACAGGCATCAGAAGCATGCTGCCTGTTCTATATCGCAAGGATGTGAAGTGATCTTATCAGTTGTGCTATAGACTTCAGACAGTCCGGACTCTGTACAAGGTCCATTGCTGTTGTTATGCTACTGTAAGAAATGCTCATAGTAGCCCGGCGTGGTGGCGCACGCCTTTAATCCCAGCACTCCAGAGACAGAAGAAGAAGAAGAAGACCAAAGTTCAGCAACGATCTCACGGTTTTGTAAAAGTCCACGTGTTTTACAGAACTGCCTTCCTTCCTGGATGCTCTGGGAGAGAACTCACAGGTTTTGAGTTCATGAGGTTTCACACTCACTCATTTGGGTTGCTGGCAGAATTCAAGATTTTTGTTTTCCTTTGGGGACTCTTTTGTTATCTTTGCTATAATTTCCCGTTGTGGGTCATTAACAATTCCTACAAGGCAGTCTTTGTTTTCTACTCAGTTCTTGCAAGTTTGAAGCTATCAATGGACGGTCAAGCATTTCAGACAGCAAATAATTCTTCCCCAAGAGTCTGCCTTTTTCCATGTTTAAGCAGCCCTGTGCTCAACCTGGGTCACATAACCTAAGATGACATCCCATCTTATCACCCCAAGCCCTCTTTCCCAATTCAAAATAGATATATAGGGGACTGGAGAGATGGCTCAGTGGTTAACAACACTGGCTGCTCTTTCAGAGGTCCTGAGTTCAATTCCCAGCAACCACATGGTGACTCACAACCATCTGTAATGGAATCTGACGCCCTCTTCTGGTGTGCATGAAGACAGTGTTCTCATATACATTAAATAAATAAGTCTTAAAATTATGTTTTTTAAAAATGTATGTTAAAAAGTCATATAGTTTTTCACATAAAATAAAAGAATATTAAGACAAAGCCCTCAGTATACAACAGTAGGAGAGTGATTAAACTAAAGTGTTTTTTAATGCAGATGTATACTTTGAATAAATTGTATATTTCCATAGTGTTTCAAAAATCATATATACAACTATATAATACTACTTTGAGTAAATGAACCTAATGTTATGTTTTTGAAAAAATGCCTGCCTTAAAGTTTTATATAGTTACATAAAATAAATTTACAGATTTTTCAATAACATAATATAGTCTATAAGATGTATACATGTAAGAGTATAGTCTCTATCAACATTTATAAAGACATATTTTTGCTTATTAACAAAAAATTATAGCATAGGACTCTAACAAAATTTAAGATATCCTATAGAACCCGCTAACAGAAATTCTCAGACAAGGATACGAGTATGATTTCTAAATTGATCTCTTTCTATTTTACCTTTGATATTTGAGCCCTGTGATTAAACTACTTACAGGAAAATATAACACTGATGTAAAGACTTACTGGATACAACCCCATCTTTCAAGAAAGGCCTGGATTGGGATACATCATTTCTATCCATCCACAAGCCAAAATGTTCTGGAATCCAAATCTAAACTGATAGCTTGAGAAAGCTCCAGCTGTCTCCCCAGTTAATGGGTGAATGGATCCCTCTGTTAATGGTCCTTTGAAAACCTGGGAGCAGGTACAGAGTAAGCCTGTACTTTCAGAGAAAGCAGAGTCTTCTCTAAGAGTTCACATGAGGCTGCCATGTGATCTATCCACGGTTTAAACAGGAAAGACCAGGTGTAGTCCCAGAACACATGCATACGCATCTTTAGCGTAAGTCAGTGATGGCTTTGTCTTATGAAAATAAATAACTGATTATCAATTCTGCCATTTTTACTTAGGCTCAATTTTATGGAGATTATTGAGATTCTACTTTAGAAACCAGAATGAAGATACTTGCTTACAGTGTGAGAAGTTTTCTCCATTGTCATCATGGGGGTGGGGCGGGGCATGGTATGGAAGCACACAGACAGACATGATGTTAATGAAGTAGCTGAGAGTTCTACACCAGGATCTGCAGGCTTAGAATGGCTTTTTGGAAACTTCACAGCCCATCTCCAGTGACACATTTCCTCCGGCAAAGACCAGGCTTCCTAATCTTTTCAGATAGTGCCACTCCCTGGGAACCAACCGTTCAAACCTATGAGTCTATGGCGGCCATTCTCATTCAAACCAGCACAAGCAAATGGTGTGATTCCTGTGCACTTAGAGAGCTCATTACTTGAATACAAACTCAGGCATCTGCACAGACACAAACTCACAGTCAGAGATTGTTGAGATGTCTACTAATAATTAACTAATAGCTAAAGCTGGAACCATCAGAGTTAAAGAGAACCAAGTACCCGGACCTGTCCTGTAGTGCTACTGTATGAGTCAGGAGGCCACAAAGATCAGAAGAGTCAAGCATTCATATGAATGGAAAGGGCTAATTGATTTCCTTTGAAGGCCAAGTGTTAAAATGTGCAACCATAACTTAGCCAAATTGATTCCCTGACTACCACTTTCTTGATGGCCTTCGAGAAAAACTTCACACTGCAAACCAAACCTGCCCTACCAAAAACCACACCATGCTCTCGATTATCCACCTCAAAATTAGAAGAAAGCCCACACCATGCTCTCGATTATCCACCTCAAAATTAGAAGAAAGCCCACACCATGCTCTTGATTATCCGCCTCAAAATTAGAAGAAAGCCCACACCATGCTCTTGATTATCCGCCTCAAAATTAGAAGAAAGCCCACACCATGCTCTTGATTATCCGCTTCAAAATTAGAAGGAAGCTTTTCTTGCTACCTCAGTGATTCTTCTTGGACCTAAACCTTTATGAGCTCAGGAACTCAGAGGAAACTAAGAAGTTGAACAAACAATGAAAAGCTCGAGGGAAAGTTCCAGAACTCTGCAAGTGCTTCTGTTTGGTTTATAATTACTGAATTTTGGCACTGCAGTTCTGTTGGCGTTACCTCACAGCAGTGTTACCTCACAGCAGAAATTAAATTCTATTGTTGTATCATTTGGCCACATTTGGCCACAGTGTGTGTGTGCCTGACCATAGTTCCATACCTAGAGAACAACAGACACAGGACAAGGGTGTTACCCACTTCCTACCTCCAAGTATGTGCACAGAACTGCTTTCAGTATCAGATTAGCTTGACAATGTGTCACTGCTTGGTTCTTGGTGCTTTGTTGTTGTTGTTCTGTTTCAGCAAGGAGGAGGTGTTTGTTGGCTGGGGTTGTGGTGTAGTTAAGGACCTAGGATGAATCTCTTACACTGAACAATGCGGCTTCTATCAGCAGACACTGCAAGGTTCTTCCTCAAGTGTTGAGTCAGAAGTCAATTCCAGACTGGAAAGGTGGTTAGTAATAAAAAGTTCTTGCTGTCTTTTCACAGGACTGGAGTCAGGCCTCCAGCTCCATAGTATATGACTGCATTCTTTTTATAAATATCTTTTATTAGGTATTTTCCTCATTTACATTTCCAATGCTATCCCAAAAGTCCCCCATACCCTCCCCACCACTCCCCTACCCACCCACTCCCACTTTTTGGCCCTGGCGTTCCCCTGTACTGGGGCATATAAAGTTTGCATGTCCAATGGACCTCTCTTTCCAGTGATGGCCAACTAGGCCATCTTTCGATACATATGCAGCTAGAGTCAAGAGCTCCGGGGTACTGGTTAGTTCATAATGTTGTTCCACCTATAGGGTTGCAGATCCCTTTAGCTCCTTGGGTACTTTCTCTAGCTCTTCCATTGTGGGCCCTGTGATCCATCCAATAGCTGACTGTGAACATCCATTTCTGTGTTTGCTAGGCCCCGGCATTGTCTCACAAGAGACAGCTATATCTGGGTCCTTTCAGCAAAATCTTGCTAGTGTCTTGCCTCTGAGGGCACCCACCCACATGTGGCATATATCCCTACAAACACAAAGACACACATACACACACACACATACACACACACACACACACACACACACACACATCTTTAAGAGCATCTTAGAAGGGAGGCCAATAGTTGGAAAGCTCTGACAGGACATCTGCCATATATATCCCTCTATTCAGGACACTGACTGCTAGGACTCCTTAAGAAAATTATTCTTTTTTGTTCTCTGTCTTTGTCTCTCTGTCTCTTTTCCTCCCTCTGAGGTCCCTCTCTCCCTTTCATCCTTCCTACATTCTTTTGCTTTCCTTCTTTATTTTTAAGATTATACTTTTATTAAAATACGTACCCCTTTCCTTTCTTCCCCCACAAACTCTCTCATCTATGCCCCCACTCTCCTTCAAATTCATGGCCTCTACTTTTTTTTTAACTAACTCTTATTGCATATATACATGCAATATATATGCAAGTAAATATATATACTTAAATATAACCTGATCAGTCTATATAATGTTACATGTATGTATCTTTCAGGGCTGACTGTGGGGGAAAATGTGGGTTTTTTTGTGTGTGGACAGTTTTCATGAACCAATTTTATGATCACATCATAAAGTCTTCAATACAAGTCGTAAATGTAAGAAATGAACTTATGTGATCTCATAAAAAAAAAAGTGCTGTAGGGGAAGGGTGAGATGGTTTAGCAGGTAAGGGTACTTACCACCAACACGAGGACCTGAATTCAATCTTTGGGACTCACATCATGTAAATGGAGGACTGACATCAGGTTTTTGTTTTTGTTTGTTTGTTTGTTTGTTTAAAAAAAAAGCTTTCGAAACTCTCCTAATCAAAGTCCTAGATACAGATGTAAGAGAAAAGACTATTTAGCAAAAACCACAATGAAATCTTTCAGTATTCAATGCTGACACTTTCCCTGAGGCAAATTTGAAATAACTCACAGCTTCTCATTGAAAACCACAATGTGTTTACAGTGCGGAGAAAACATCTATATTTGATAATGAAAGTGGCAAATTTTTTACAAATATTACTGAATAGAATTTCTATGTGCATGTTTGCAAGGAGGAAATAAAGTGTCCAAGTAGAATTTTCCAATCTCTCCATTCAGTGTAAGGCTCCAATTAGTGGTTTTCTTTTTCTTCAGATCTGATAAATTGTTAAACAGTGAGACTTATCTTCTTTCTTCACCAAGGTGGTTATTACATCCCTGCATCGATTGTGTCTAACTACTGAATTATTTTAATATACTTCATAAACTGTTTGCTGAAGTAGATAATAAAAAGCCCAGAATGCTGCAAGAAAAACATTCATATATGCATGCATATGTGTGTGCATGATGTATTAGACACGCCTATGGTGACAAATCTTTTCATCTAGAAGAAAACAAAGGCATGCCTGGAATTTGTAAGTATCAGAGTGCACTGTTATTACCATTTATTTTTTAAAACACTTGATTGTGTGTGTGTGTGTGTGTGCATGTACATGTGTGTACACATGTTTGGAGAGCACAGAGGACATTTGTCATTGTTAATTCTCTCCTAGTTTGTGAGTTCCTTCATCAAACTCAGGTTGGCAGGTTTGCTGATGAGCAGAGCTAGCAGCTGGGCCATTGCTTCAACCCTCTTGCTTCCATTTCTTTGTATAAACAGTCAGGTATCCTGAATGATGCAAAAGTTGTATATGTTGGTTTTTTAGATTTGTCAGGCCTCTTCCTTTCCTGGCTGGAGCACCCATGAACTTCAAGAGGACATCCTGCCGTGGTGATGTTTCGCTCTCCTTTATTATGGCCTAGAATTGAGTACATTGACTAAAGTCATAAACTACATCGATTAAGTGTGACTTTTTCTTTCTCATATTTAAGGATGATTAAAAAAAAAAACCCTCAACTTTCATACTATGACTTGCTGGCTTGATTACACTCATCAGTGTTTACTCGAGACTCACTGGCTCCCAGGCCTGTGACTGAGTTTATCACACACACACTTATTTTTCTATTAGAGGCATTTTGTTCCTTTTAATCTTCTTAATTCAGCACGGCTGGCCCACTACAAAGCTCATTCTGCACTCGAGGAGGTTGTGAAACTTGCCACAAAACTGCACGGGATTAGAGATCTGGGATTTACTAGATCTTGGGCTGACTGGCCTGAATCCTTTACCCACATTAACCCGAATATCTTCTTTAAGAAAATATTTCTTTCCTAAGAAAAAGATGGACAAAGACTAAACTTGACAAACAAGTTTATTTAAATTCATGTAAGTTTGAGCATAATTTAGAAGTAAAAGGGCTTATGGTGTTTTCTCATATTCCTGTTTAATATTCTCTTACCTGTCATTACATTTATGTGAGTGTGAGTGTGTGTGAGTGTGTGTGTGAGTGTGAGTGTGTGAGTGTGTGTGTGTGTGTGTGAGTGTGTGTGAGTGTGTGTGTGTGTGTGTGTGTGTGTGTGTGTGTGTGTGTTTTAAATGGGTACATAGGGTTGAAGGTTTAAGTCAATGTCTGGCCTCTATTATTTTAAAAGGAAACAGATGCCATTGAGAATATTGAGGACTCTCCAGCAACTGAAAAAAAAAAAAACTGTCCATCTCCACTCAAATGAAATCTTAGGTTCTGATATATTTTAAATGGAGCAATGTATTTTTTTCTGTATCAAACTCAAAGTACAGAGTTGCATGCATGTTAAAAATAATAACTTTATTAGATTTATATAATAAAAGCCTACTTATACATATACATTATACATAAGTCTATCTTTCCTTACTGCCACAAAATATCAGAAGGAATCTATTTTTTTTTTTTTTTTTAGAGAAAACTGGTTTGTTTAGCTCATATTTCAGGAGGCTGAAGTCCCTAAATCCAGAAGTCTGCCTGGTTCAGCTGCTAAGGAGAATCTAATGTAACCACATTACACAATCACATTGCGAACAGAAGCTAGGGTTGGCCTTTCAGCTTTTTCTTACAACAAGCTCACACATCCTGTGGGGTTCTTGAAAATGCAGCACCCACCATGACTGTATGGGTTCACTTTAATATGTCAACACATTCTAGAACCACCTACGAATAGTTTCAATGAGATCAGATTGGCCATTGGGCATACCTGTGTGCAATCTGTTGTTGTTTGTTTGTTTTATTTTTTAATTTTTTGGTTTTGTTTTGAGACAGGGTTTTACTATATAACCTTGGCATGCTGGGAACTCAGTATGTAGACCAGGCTGGCCTCAAACTCATACAGATCCATCTGCCTCTGCCTTTAAATGCTAGAATCAAAGTGTTCACCATCACACCTGGCAGAAAGGGGTTTTCGGGGGTTTGTTTTATTTTGCTTTGTTTTTAATCTTAATTGAACCGAGGCAAGAAGGCACATGGATTTGCATGGCATCCCGTGTCCAGCTGGGCTCAGAGCTTCATCAGAGTGAAAGAAGGAAAAAAGCAGAAATAAACACTCATGTGATCATTCTCTCTACTCTCTCCTGTGTGTGTGAGCGGGTACTTTAGGTTCTGGCTTTGACTTCCCGACCTTGATAACCTAGAACTGTGAAAACTAAATCCTTTCTCTTTTAAGTCGTTTTTCTGTCAAAGTAATTTATAACAGCAACAGAGATGACTTAAAAGAGGACACATTAAGGTCCAGCTCTTTAACGTTCTACCACCTATCACATCATCAGACTCTACACTGTACTTCCAACACATGGACCTTGGGGGAAATACTTAAACCACTGGACCATTGCACATCGTTAAACAGGAATCTTAAATTTTTCTCTTCAGTCTGTGCTGGAAAGCTGAATAAGTGTTTTAAGGGCAGTCAAGGATGTCAGTATGGGGGCAGCAACACAGTAGATTCACTCACCAAGAAGGAATGAAAGCAGAGAGGCAAAGTCAGAAGTGCTTTCCTCCAGAGATGTTCACATATGAGTTACTGCTGGAAGGTGTTGCACTCTGTATGAATGGTATCCCCACCTCTTAGTCCTGTATAGAGACACACCTCTTAGTTGACCCCAGTTCCAATCAAATTAACAACCCAGATTAGCTACACCAATGGCTATTTCTGAAAATCCAGTCCCCAAGATAAGACTTCAAAATGCAACAAATCCATGCATATTGTTTACATGACACTCAAATGTACATAAGAACAGGTGATAGAATTATCCAAAGCTACAGAAAATGTGGTACATTTACACAATGGAGTACTACTCAGCTATTAAAAAAATGAATTTATGAAATTCCTAGGCAAATGGATGGACTTGGAGGGCATCATCCTGAGTGAGGTAACCCAATCACAAAGGAACTCGCACAATATGTACTCACTGATAAGTGAATATTAGCCCAGAAACTTAGGATACCCAACATATAAGATACAATTTGCTAAATGCATGAAATTCAAGAACGAAGACCAAAGTGTGGACACTTTGCCCCTTCTTAGAAATGGGAACAAAACACCCATGGAAGGAGTGACAGAGACAAAATTTGGAGCTGTGACGAAAGGATGGACCATCTAGTGATTGCCATATGCAGGAATCCATCCCATAATCAGCTTCCAAACGCTGACACCATTGCATACACTAGCAAGATTTTGCTGAAAGGACCCTGATATAGCTGTCTCTTGTGACAACTTCTGTATTAGTTAGGGCTTTACTGCTGTGAACAGACACCATGACCAAGGCAAGTCTTATAAAAAACAACATTTAATTGGGGCTGGCTTACAGGTTCAGAGGTTCAGTCCATTATCATCAAGGTGGGAGCATGGCAGTATCCAGGCAGGCATGGCACAGGAGGAGCTGAGAGTTCTGTCTTCATCCAAAGGCTGCTAGTGGAAGACTGACTTCCAGGCAACTAGGGTGAGGATCTTATACCCACACCCACAGTGACACACCCATTCCAACCAGGTCACACCTATTCCATCAAGGCCACACCTTCAGATGGTGCCACTCCCTGGTTCAAGGTTATATAAACCATCACATTCCACTCCCTGGTCCCCATAGACTTGTTCAAAAACATGAGTCTATGGGGGCCATACTTAAACATAGCATAATGCAAAATGCATTTAGTGCAACTTTCAAAGTCCTCATAGTCTATAGCAGTTGCAACAATGTTAAAAGTCCAAAGTTCAAGGTCTCTTCTCAGATTCATTCAACTTAATCAACTTAATTAACCGGGGCCTAGCAAACACAGAAGTGGATTATCACAGTCAGCTATTGGATGGATCACACGGCCCCCAATGGAGGAGCTAGAGAAATTACCCAAGGAGCTAAGGGAACTGCAACCCTATAGGTGGAACAACAATATGAACTAACCAGTACCCTGGAGCTCTTGTCTCTAGCTGCATATGTATCAAAAGATGGCCTAGTCGGCCATCACTGCAAAGAGAGGCCCATTGGACTTGCAAACTTTATATGCCCTAGTACAGGGGAACCCCAGGGCCAAAAAGGGGGAGCGGGTGGGTAGGGGATTGGGGGGGTGGGTATGGGGGATTTTTGGGATAGCATTGAAAATGTAAACGAGGAAAATACCTAATAAATAAAAAATAAATTAAAAAAAAAAAAAGAACTATCCAAAGCTTGGGATGGTGGTAGGAAATCAGCGTGACACCAGGCATAGAATGGGCACAGCGGGGGCTAACCTCTTCCTTTATACTCTTTGAACTTTTGGAAGAAGGATTGGCTTCTAGATTTGGTTATCATTAGAAGCAAAAGGACATTTAGTGAGTTTAATGCTTTTGAGACCATCACACTCTAGTTGTGTGCATTTTAAAATGAAATGATCTGAGGAGCATAGCATACAGCAGTGTGCTCTCTATAGCAAGGGGCAGAAAATGCAGCCAAACCCTTAAGTGAGTCAATAAGTTATCAGATCATGTTGCAAAAACAGTTGGGACAGGTCTAGCTTCATCTGGATTTGACTTGGGGTTTCAAACAGAATTGCACAGGACCTGGTCTCTATGTTCTTGGCACAGTTCATGTACCTGTTGACTGTAAGCACTGTGCAATCCATCAACTGGGGCTTGAGAAAATGATCCTGCAGTCCCTATCACATGTCACACATTCACTGGGCTCTGACTAGGTCAAACTGTTCCAGAGACAGGGACTGTGACCAAGGGAAAGCAAGGGTCTGATTGCCTAGCTCCTTCTTACCTGCCTACCTCTGGTCTTATAAAATGGCATCCTTATCTAAAACATTGAGCAAAGCCTGAGGGAGGACATGCTTCCCCCCCAAAACATCAGTGGCACACTCACAGAAAAGCATACAAAAGACTAGAAAGGGCTGGTTTTTACTTGACATTTTTTTCAATTTCTGCAGGATCTCATTTCAGATTCTGCATCTCATTCCCAATTACCTCTCTTTCTGGTTTGATTTCAATGGAGTGGTTTAATGCACTCAGAGTTAAGGGGACATGCAAATGAGGATAGGGTACCAAACTCCACTTTCCATGGTATCGACATCAGTAAGTGCCTTCTGCACACCCCGTTCAGTGTTACCCAGGACAGCTCTCTGTGGTCACAGGCAGGTGTCTTCCATGCCTGCAACTTCCCTCCGGCACATCCAAAGGGAATCTTGTTTCTGTTAGTGTATTCAAAATCTCCCACAGCACATTATGCATTATACTCAAATTATCTCTTACCCAAGCCTATCAAAATTATCACCTTTAACTTCAGTTTTTTTGTTTGTTTGTTTGTTTGTTTGTTTTTTGTCATTCTCCCAGAACTCCATGCATCATCCCATGCTAGAGGGATCTCTTCCTTGACACTCAATTCAAAATCTGGCATTACACTGTGTCTAAGAAGACCACCTTTCTCTTCCCAGTCGTGGAGCAGTGAAGCTTCTCTGCTTTGCTCTTGGAAAACACACACACACACACACACAGAGAGAGAGAGAGAGAGAGAGAGAGAGAGAGAGAGAGAAAACATATGCTCATTAGTTACAGGAACCAATTTCGATGATAATGTTTTCCAATGGCCGGCATCAAATAAACTTAGGGAGTCAACATCCCTGCAATGCGGCAAACGAGCTATGAAGTGCACCTGGGCATGAAGGTGATTGTCAAGGGACAGGCCTGGAAGGACAGGGCAATCTACACAGAGACAGTGAGGGGAGTTTCTCATGCAGGGCCCTTAATTACTTCTTGCTGAGCTCCACCATCATGATTTCCAGGCAGCAGGTTAAAAAAAAAAAAAAAACACCTACTGAACTTAGCCAGAATGTTCAATGTGCCTTACACGCAGGGGAAGGTGGACATGGAAGCTTGATGTACAGTTGCTTAAACGCCTGACATTGGTTTTATTATACTATTGTTGTTATGTGATTTTTAACATTCATAAACAAACAGGATCACTCTTTAACCTAAGTGACCATAGTTAACCTTTATCCATAGAAGTAATATATTTTTAAAATAACTAAAAGAATGGAAATTATTCCATAGATGTTACAGTAAACTAGAAAAAAAAAGAAATGGAAATATTTCAATGCTGTGATTATTTTAAAATGTTCCTCTACTGCTCAAAGCATTTTAAGGGAAAATAAAATCAAGAAATGTTTTCCAGACATGAGTTAAAACAATGAAAAGAATAAAATGGACTTGGGATATCTGACTGCAAGTAAAATGGAAAAAGGAAAATTTAACAGATTCAAAGGGGGGTGTGGGGGGGAGGCCATTCCTAGATGGAACTATGAAGAGAGAGGAGTCGTACATAAGACACATCCTCAAAGTCACCATTCAGGGATGGGGGTGGGGTTGGGGCAAAAAGAAATGGCCCTGAAACAGCCATCCGGACCACCTTGTTAATTTCCTAAATATAGAAAACTAATAAGCAAAATTGAATTAACATGAATACCCAATTGCTTCAATTTTTCTCAATGGGATAACAAAACTGTGTATAAAAACACAAGACAGTGAAACTTCTTTTCTCTAGTACTGACCCCAACAGAGTTGTTTTGACACCTGGGTTTTCTTTAAGATGGAAGTTCTTGTCTTCAGAGTCCTGTAAAATTGTCCCTGGTAACATGAATGGATCTATGGAAAAATCAAGTAATATGCTTACTGACCCCAAGCCCCGCACCAGAATTATCAAACCCTTTCCCTTCACCAATGCCAGAGGTTAAAAAAACCCCAGATTGTAACAGACATTCTTCTATTTCCTTCAGTTTCTTTAAATGAATTTGAGACTCTTTTTTAAAATTTTCTTTTTTAAAACATTTTTATTAGATATTTTCTTCATTTACATTTCAAATGCTATCCCGAAAGTCCCCTAAACCACCCCCTTCCCCCCCACCCTGCTCCTCTACCCACTCACTCCCACTTCTTCACCCTGGTGTTCCCCTGTACTGGGGCATATAAAGTTTGCAAGACCAAGGGGCCTCTCTTTCCACTGATGGCCGACTAGGCCATCTTCTGCTACTTATGCAGAGACACGAGCTCTGGGGGTACTGGTTAGTTCATATTGTTGCTCCACCTATAGGGTAGCAGACTCCTTTGACACTTTCTCTAGCTCCTCCATTAGGGGCCCTGTGTTCCATCCAATAGATGACTGTGAGCATCCACTTCTGTATTTGCCAGGCACTGGTATAGCCTCACAAGAGACAACTATATTAGGGTCCTTTCAGCAAAACCTTGCTGGCATGTGCAATGGTGTCTGCATTTGGCTGATTATAGGACGGATCCCTGGGTGGGGTAGTCTCTGCATGATCCATCCTTTCGTCTTACCTTCAAATCTTGTCTCTATAACTCCTTCCATGGGTATTTTGTTCCCTATTCTAAGGAGGAATGAAGTATCAGATGGGTTTTTTTGAGACAGGGTTTCTCTGTGTAGCCCTGACTGTTCTGGAACTCATTCTGTAGACCAGGCTGGCCTCGAACTCAGAAATTCTCCTGCCTCTGCCTCTGCCTCCCAAGTGCTGGGATTAAAGGCGTGGGCCACTATACATGGCTGAGACTCTTTCCCATGATTTAGCTAGCATGTCATTTCTACAAAAAGATTTGGAAGAATTGGAAGAGTATTATCTGGGACTACTATCCTCTCCAGCCCCCTGGATGCTTGGTACTCATCTATAACCACAGTTCTCAGGACAAAGAAGAAGGAATGTGTGTTCAGAGTGAGTCTAGGCTACATAGTGAGACTGGCTCAAAAAGACAAAAAAAAAAAAAAAAAAAAGAGGATACAACCGACCTTTTATAAAATCTGGATTATTGAGAAAAAAATGACTACATTTCTGTGTTCTTATCCTTTTGTTTTAAGTTTTGGATCTACATTCTTAACTACTATATTAAAAATATGTGGAAATGCCATGCACTTTTGAGGCCTATGGGACAAAACATATTTAGATTGTTGTGGGAACCTGACTGAAGATTGGGGGTGAGAGGCAACAAAGTCATGAGGCAAATCCCAGGAATCAGACTCCGGAGTTCAGCATCAGGGTGCATATCTAAGTTTATAGTCCAGCCCATAAGCTTATATACAGTATTTGAGCCAATCCCAAGCCCCTAACACCTTGACCAATAGACAGATGGAATGGGGGGAGTATTGTTCCTGATTAGGATTTTTGTGAAGATGGGGGAGGCAGGTAAGTCTCTGGCCTTGGTTCCTTTTTGTTGTCCTACTGTTGCTTGGGAGCCATCTTAGATCTAACACCCTGTATCAGGACTCTTCCGGGGGTCACTCTCCATCCCCCTTTTTCCATTACAAGGGTGACCTCCACATCTGCCACAGATAATGGAACATTTTTTTTCAGCAGTTTTCCGTGATGACATTTCTAAGAACATCAAGAGAAACAAGACTGGTGGCTTCTGGGCCTGGAGTTTCCATGGTTATAAAATGTAACCATATTCATTGAACTGAATAAGCTTGTTAAAGTTAGGAGAGAGATCTGTTTTACACACAGAAAACAATTCTTTTGATGAAATCAACTCATTGCTTGGACTGATGGGAGATAAGTGAAATGAAGAATGGTAACTTTTCTGTCATTCATGAATCCAAATGTTATCATGTTCTGACGCCACAGCTGTACTGTGGCTTCTTTGGAATTGCAATAGGCAGTAACATGAGTGAATATTAAATGTTAGTTGCGCAAGTGCACTAGAGTCCCCACAGGTGTCAGAGAACACCCACATTGATGCTACCAATGTGAAAGATAAGCAACACAGCAGACTCTGACCCCAGAGGCTGTTTCATAATCATGCATATGATTTCATCAGCATGTCCAACTCCAAGTCGGGCAGAGGCAGAGGGAACTTCCTGTTTTATGATGGGTTTGACATATTCTATTTACACTGTGCCTTGCTGTTCCCTAGTTCACCGTGAAAGCACTTACTTGCATCAAGAATCCAGTGTCCGGCCTGATAGTGCAGTGAGTTACAGTACCAGAAGCAGAACTGCATTGTCAGTAGCAATATCATCAGCTAACTGTCAGCCTAGGAAAAGGACAGTTTGACTTTTCAGAGGACGGACCAATCAGGCATAGAGAAGGACTATCTATGTCTAACACCATATTTCCTTTACTAGTTGATGTTTTTTGCAGTTGGTCTTTGCCTTCAGCTTGGCTGGTGGCGATTTCAAAGATTATTCCTCCCCGGGAATAAATCCTCACAGTGAATCTGGAATTTCAATGCATACTCTTATACCTTATTGCATCAGCAACCTCACAAACTGTGGCTTTCATTTTTGTGTTTGTTTGTTTGTTTGTTTGTTTGTTTTTCATAATAAACGACACTCATCAAGCCTTGGTTTTACAACACAAAGAGAGGAAGTTAACAACTTCTGTCCTGAGATTTCTATTTTAAAAGTCGTTTGGCTGGAAAATCCAGTCCAGTGATAATAATGTTGATGTACCTCTTCCAGGACCTTACCACTTAAAACTCCATTAAAGGATCATTTCACAAAGTTTCAGAACCACACATCCCCCCAGTAATTCACTTGAGAGACTGAAAAGCCCACTCTATATTGTTAAGTCAAAAATTCTCCCTTTAATTTTGCTTCCCATAGACTTACAATCCAAACCTAAGATTAGCCAAAACCTCATAGGAGAGATAGGCTTGGGCCTAGTTTGCCCTTTTCTCTGGTTATAAAAACTAAGCTGGTGTAGAATGTACAACACTGTAATGGACTCTCTGATGTAGCTGCAATTGGGCCTTGCCTAGAAGAAATTATATTAACCTTCCTCTAACTGTGCCCGGGGTGATAAGTCACCCTTGACATTCACCCTTCACACAACAAAATCCCTGTATTATAAAATCAGCCCCAAGCCTATCGAATAATTAATACCAGATTTGTAAATGACACCCATGATGTCATTTAAAAAAAAAGGAAACAGGGCCTTGATCCCTGCATTTACCGGTTGCAATCTTTTGGCTAACAGATAACATCTGCCAATGGGTAAAACTTGTTTTAGGGAAAGAACAGCTTTTAGTGACGTTATTTCTCTGACGTTTACGAGGTTGCTAACACTCGAAGCCGAATGCTTTTGTTTAACCACCATAGAGCAAGAAATGGCCATGCACTCTGTTTCACGAGTTTTGAAGCCTTAAGGAAATCATATTTAGCGATGAGAAGACTCTCCTATGGGGTATTCGGCAGCCTGTCACTACAGGCTAACTGCCTTCAGACTTCTGGGTGAGGCCAGTCCACTGCATCCAAACTAAAGATGGCGGATGGCCTGAGTGAAATGAAAAACATTGAGTCACCATGTTTTCTGGGTCTGTAAAGAAATGGTGACCGGATTCCCTAGTCATGTTCTCAGGGATATGAGCGGGAGATAGCAGGTAAGCAAGAGGTTGCTATCCTTGATCAGAGACTTCAGAGTAGGCTGAGGGATCGCTTGATATGGACACAGATGGTGACATATGCAAGTATTTAGGGACACGTGACTACACATGGACTATTTATGCATGCATGGATTCCTGTGCCTTATCAGCTGAGGAGACTGGAGAATAAGATTGCAGTAAACCAGTGCCTTGGCATTGAAGAGTCCATTCTCCACTAAAAACATCGAGGATCTGTGGGAACATAGCTGATCCTAGGACTAGGACAGAGTTTCTGTAAAATACAGTTTTATTCTATGATGTCAAAGCTCATCAAAGGTTTTTGGTTTTTTTGTTTTGTTTTGTTTTGTTTTAAACATAATCGCCAATGTATTCCTTTCATTATTTATCTGGACTTCAATTGGACTTCAATATTTTTACAGTAGCCAAGCTAAATATTCGTCTCTGGTGCTGTACATATTTGTGAGTTTCTTAGGAGTACTTTAATCAAAGCCTAATCTTGCCTCAAGAACGGTCTTTTCAATTTTTAGAGAAATATCTCCTGAGCTATTCACGTGTTGTCATGTTGGGTTAATATACCATTTCCTCAGGAAGACCACTATAGCTTGACTCTCAGTTTTGTTAAAATTATATTACAATCATCCTTCTGAAAACATTGTAAGCTCTGGTCAGCCTCACTCAGAGTGGTAATTGGGGTGGGATTTACCATTGCAGCCTAATTCTGCCCATTATATTCCTGCCTCTCCATTTATCCCAGCCTAAAAGTGTTATTTGAGCCAGAAGATCACTCTGTAACCTTCAGATTACTGCTGGGTGGCTTCGGCGGGGGGAAAGGAATTACCAATGCATTAAATTTGAATTAGCTCTGAGAAATCATGCAGATGTAGGCATGGAACATTATAGCAATACTGTCTCCCAGGCACAGCAGAATTGCTTTTATGCAGTTTTAAAAGAATCACCCGAGCAACCTTTAAACTGCACCCATGATAAAGCTGGGATAGCATCTTCTGTCAAAAATAAAAATAAACGAATAAATAAAAAGAATGTAAGGAAGAAAAATCCTCAGGTCCACAGAGAGTTTTCCAGAGAAACCTGATCACGGGCTCACACGAGGCTGCAGCTAAGTGGCCTGTTTGGTTGGGTCTCAGCCGTGAGTGCCCTGGCCGAGTGACTGCTGAAGTGTCACTTAGACTAATGACTATGAATTATACAGTGGGTCATATCCTCTTAGCTACAAGTCATTTATACAGTTTCCCTCTACACTGCCAGCCCCAGTTCAATTTTTCCCCTCTCCGGCTAGGAAATAACTCGCAGAATAGATGTTCAATGTTGAGTTTATTGACATCCTATCTTTATGCTTCTCCTGTGAGGCCACACTTGCGGAAACAGCCAACAGGACGAAAGAAAAGGCCCTCTGTTCTCAGGGAAATTAGAGCATTAATGAGTCTGAGTTCGTTTGTCGCTTTGTTTACTTATTTGGTGTCGCAGTGCTTCCGCCTTTAACTGTCTTGCCTACCTGGAGTTAAGCAGCAGAGGAGGTGGAAAGATATGTGCTGAGGATGGGTTCAAGTCACACATCTTCCTCTGTGAGACGGTAGCACTGGGTGGCAGAGCATGGAGAAAGAGACCATGAAGCTCATTATGAAAATGGAGATCTGCCCATTTTTCTGAAGCTCATGTATATGGTTAAGTACATGATTTAGCATGAAAGAGGAAAGGATTATGAACATTTTAACAAAGCACCCAAGGGCAGGGGACCCTGACTAAGCATGATTACATGGCTTGTGTGTCATCATGTGTGTGTGCGTGCATGTGCCTGTGTATTTGTGTTTGTGTGTGTGTGTGTGCGTGCGTGTGTGCGCATGTATATTTCTTGTTGCTGAGAGCTGAGCAGGGCAAAACCTCCTTAGACTTCATAAGCAATGGAAAGTCAACAGGCCTTGTTATTGTTTATATGACAGTGGTCATTCAGCTTTGAAAGTGCCCATCAACACTGACCTCCATCCAGGTATGGCCCTAGTGGCCAGACCACCAGGAAAAAGGAAGCCTTTTACTTTTATAAATGGAAAGAGAGCCCTCTGAATGTACTGGTTCATGAAGGTGATGGAATGGCTCAGGGACAGCCTCGAGCTGTTGCTCTTGGCTACCCTGTGAGAGCCATGGTATCCAGGGAGATCACTCGGGATCTTAGAATACCTCCTCTGATAGCTGAGCAAGAATGGAGCCACCACTCTCCACCAGCAACATCTCATTCCCACTATCTCGGCTTGCCCCCAGAGAAGCCCAGAAAGGCCCCCAAAGGGCAACTTGTGCCAGCACCGTGGAGTTAAATGGCACTTAAAGACCTTGTGTGGTAGGATGATTTATTGAGACAGCAAGCAGAGAGGGGATCTTTTTACAGCACAGATCTCTGCTCTGCACAAACCTGCAAGCCTCTTCTCAAGACACAACCCACAGCCAGCAGCTTAACCCTTTCCACTCCTTGGCCTGTGACCTCTTCCTCCAATTCAGTCCTAAGAAGTCTGGCTCCTCTCCTCACACACACTGCTGCTCCATCCCAAGGCTTCTGAGATAGCGTTCTTCCTTCAAGTGTCTACCAGCGAGGCTCCTTCCCTCACTTGGCACAGCCTCACTTCTACACACGGTACTTCCTATAGCAGACAGCAACTCCTGCCCAGACACAACCTAGGAATGCTTTGGTTTTCCAAATAATACAGCCCCCACCCCCCATGAAAACGTAGCACATTTTACTTCCTAATTTACTCAACTATGTGAGGACTTCATTTTGTTTAATGTTTTATTCCTGAACATTAGAGAATTTCTGGCACACCGTGGGTGTTCAGCATTATATGTTGAATTAAAAGAATGAGTTTTGAAGAATCTCGCATGGCCGAGAAGCACTTAAAGAAATGTTAACATCCTTAGTCATCTTGGAAATGCAAATCAAAACAACCCTGAGATTCCACCTCATACCAGTCAGAATAGTTAAGGTCAAAAATTCAGGTGACAGCAGATGCTGTCTAGGATGTGGAGAAAGAGGAACACTCCTCCATTGTTGGTGGGATTGCAAACTGGTACAACCACTCTGGAAATCAGTTTGGTGATTCCTCAGAAAATTGGACATAGTACTACCCAAAGATCCAGCAATACATCACCTGGGCATATATCCAGAAGATGTTCCAACTTGTAATAAGGACACATGTTCCACTATGTTCATATCAGCCTTATTTATAATAGCCAGAAGCTGGAAAGAACTTAGATGTTTTTCAACAGAGGATTGGATACAGAAAATGTGGTACATTTATACAATGGAGTAGTACTCAGCTGTTAAAAATGATGAATTCATGAAGTTCTTAGGCAAATGGATGGGACTAGAAAATATAATCCAGTCACAAAAGAACACACATGGTATGGACTCAGTGATAAATGGATATCAGGAAAAAATCTTGGAATATCCATGATACAATTTACAGACCACATAAAAGTCAAAAAGAAGAAAGACTAAACTGTGGGTGTTTCAGTTCTAGTTAGAAGGGGGAAGAAAAAACACACAGGAAGTAGGGGGTAGGAGGGACTTGGGAGGAACAGAGGAGGGGGAGAGGAAAAAAGGGGGCCAGGATCAGGTGTGGGAGAATATGGGGGAGATTTACAGAAGGTCAGAAAATTGAACAGAGGTATGCAGCAATGGGGGATGAGAAACTAGCTAATAGAAAGTCCCAGACACCAGGAAAGCAAGAGCCTCCCAGGACACCACACAGATGACATTAGCTGAAATACCCAACAAAGGGGAGGGAGAACTTGTCAAGACCATATCCAGAGGTTAGGCAGGGCCCCCGGTTGAAGGATGGGACCACCCACTCATCCTTCTCAAAATGTTAACCCAGAGTTGCTCTTGTCTGAAGGAAATAAAGGGACAAAGAATAAAGCAGAGACTGAAGGAAAGGCCATCCAGAGACTGCCCCACCTGGGATCCATCCCATATGCCGCCACCAAATCCAGAGACTATTGCTGATGCCAAGAAGTGCTTGTTGACAGGTGCCAGCTATGGATGTCTCCTGAGAGGCTCTGCCAGAACCTTACTGATTCAGATGCAGATGCTTGCAGCCAACCATTGGACTGAGTGTAGGGATCTCAAGTTAGAAGAAGGACTGAAGGAGCTGAAGGAGTTCACAAGCCCATAGGAAGAACAACAATATCAACCAACTAGAATCCCCCAGCTCCCAGGGAAGAAACCACCAACCAAAGGATACACATGGAGAGACCCATGGCTCCAGCTGCGTATGTAGCAGAGAATAGCCTTGTCTGGCATCAAAGGGAGGGGAGGCCCTTGGTCCTGTGTAGGCTTAATGCCCCAGCCTAGGGGAATGCTAGGGTGAGGAGGTGGAAGTGGGCAGGTGGATGGGGGAGCACCCTTGTGGAGGCAGGGGGAGAGGGAGTGGAATGGGAACTTTTCAGAGAGAAAAACCAGGAAGAGGGATAACATATGAAATGTAAATAAACAAAATAACCAGTAAAATTTTTAATTTTTTTTTTAAAAAATAAAAAAGATTGAGTTTTAAGGTAGTATAGCCTTTTTGATTATTATTGTCCTTCATCACCCTCCCCCTCATTGCTGACATATATACCTTCTGAACACATAGGCATCCATACACTCTGAATTGTACAAAATCAATCAATCAACAAAAGTCATACAACTAGAAATAGAGATAAATGTATGGGTAGCCATACCTGACAGAACACAAGAATACTGCACTGTTTCTTATGAAGTTTTGGATGAACTAAGGAAGGAAGCAATTTTTAAATTACCTTTCTTGATTCTTGAAGACACTGTTGATAGAACACATAAGCACAACTTCTTTTTGGAATCATACACAAACACACACACACATCACAAAACCATACTCACCTGCTAACATGACCACCTCAACTCCCAGCAACTGTCAAAAGAATCATTAAAATGACATTTAAATGCAGACATGAAGCTGATTTATAAGATGGGTTAAATATCTTTTTAAAAATTGGTTACAAATGAATTGCCAGTTCTAGATATAACAAAATATATACTTAAAATAATTTACCAGCAATGCATTCCAAGGTATCATAGCCTATGAAAGGTCACAAATAGTCCTAGCAACTGGTGACTCGATTAACTCCACTGCTTGTAGTTAAAACTGAGTTACAAGCTTCCTTTCTCTAAAATAATTTTTCTAAAAATTACATCAATTAAAGGAAATGGTTCCCCATATGAACTTGATGATCTTATGAATAAATTCACAGAAATACATACCAAAAAACTCTTAGAATCAAGATATCTCATTAGAAAAATATCTGTATTTGTTATAAGATTTAATTCCAGTTTTCTTGGTTTTATTGATTTGTAGTTAGAGAAGTTGTTTTGTTACAGCCATATTGAGTGCTACATTATGTTCTGTGAATAAGAAATTTATTTTAGAGGGCTTGATGTATTTATTTTGCTAGACTTCACAAATTACATAGTTAACTAGTTAGCAGATTTGAGATATTTTGATTATCACAGTTGGTGGGAAGATTCTACTGTCAGTAAGTGGGTAGCGGCCAGATATGTTATCAGACAGCACACAACCCACAGAGCAACCCTACCATTGTTAAGCCCAGAGTAACGAGGCTGAGGATGTCTGCTGCAGACTAATTTAATGCATCAATTCAGAGCAGACTGCATTCAGTCACAGGACTAGGTTGGAGTCCCAGTAGTAACTGACTTACATCCATCCTGCCTGACATTTCTGATCTGGCAGGAAGGGGCTGTGGATGTCATTTACTAATCTTAGCTTAAGTTTGCTTGAAGAAAATAAAGAACACCAATGTTCTTGAATACCTAAGAAATGTCTACAAATGTATATTTACAGTAAGTTATGTGTTCATTCTGGATTACCGATTACCGTCATACATCACCCAGTGCCCCAGTAATTTCTGGGTCCAGTGCTTTACTCACCTGCAAGAAAAGCTACAGGCTTTCAAGAGAATCACGTGGCAGTTGACAGCATGTGATGGGTTTGAAAGGGTTGTTTCATCTCACTAGATGAGTAAATACAGAAAGGAAAAAAAAGGAATGAAAGGTACAAAAAGAAAAGCGGTAATATTACAAAAATTTGTTTTAAATAAAGATTAATTTTTGTCGATAATGCTAACCCTATTCTTCCTATCTTGAGAATGTCTACACAAGAAGGAGCTTGAAATAAAACACACACACTTCATCCTTTTTCAGTTCCTGAAAAAGGCAAACCTTTCTTGGAAAGGATGGAATAGTCAGTACCTAATAGATAGGCTTAAACGAACCAGGAAGGTATGAATAGCTCCTTTTTGCCCAGGGGGTTACTATTGTGTGAACTATATCTTCTGAAGTAAAGCACTTCTTCCCAGGGAGTATTGTTCAATTTCTTCATTGCTGGGAAAAAAGAACCTGGCAAGGCAGCTAAGGTAGGAGGATGGGTGCAGTCCAACGTGCAGGGATGCCATGGCGGGAGGAGCTTGAAGCAACTTGGCACACTGCATCCACAGTCAGGTAGGAAAGAGAGCACCAGAGTCCCAACCCATGGGATAAATGGTACCACCCAAATTTAGGGTGGGCCATCCCAACTTCAATTCAATCAGTGTGGAAACCCCCTCAGAACTTTGGCCAGAGGTTTGTCTTCTCAGTGGTTCTCAATCTTGTCAAGGTGACAGTCAATATTTACTCTGATATAGAAGAAAAAGAACAGTTTGTAAGTTTAAGAAAATATGTGGAGGAAGTTACAAGGGACTAGAAACTCCTGAAACTTAAAAGATTCCCAGGATCCCTCCCTGTGATTATGAAAGCAGTTGGTAATTGGCTGAAGGGCCAGACTCTGGCCATTCATACAGCTTACTAGTTGGGCAGAATACACTAGGGATATAGATATTTCTGAGTCATTAGACATGCTTTAGTGGGCTTCCTGGTGATACAACTGACCTTGAGTTATCCATGTACCTGTAAGAAATCCTTCATCGTGCTCCTGTAAGTAACCCCAACACACTCAGTGGTTCGCTAAGCTAAACTTGAAAGGAATTATTTCATTGAAATGACATTGGTGCCCTACCTGGGGTGAACGAGCTTTATAGGAAAAGTTACACAGCTACTAGGAGAGGTATAGACTAACAAAGGAAGATAGACTTTATTTAAATGAAAGTAATTGTTTTTTTTTTAATATTTTTATTACATATTTTCCTCAATTACATTTCCAATACTATCCCAAAAGTCCCCCATAGCGCCCCCCACTTCCCTACCCACCCATTCCCATTCTTTTGGCCCTGGCATTCCCCTATATTGGGGCATATAAAGTTTGCAAGTCCAATGGGCCTCTCTTTCCATTGATGGCCGACTAGGCCATCTTTCGATACATATGCAGCTAGAGACAAGAGCTCCAGGGTTCTGGTTAGTACATCATGTTGTTCCAACAATAGGGTTGCAGATCCCTTTAGCTCCTTGGGTACTTTCTCTAGCTTCTCCATTGGGAGCCCTGTGATACATCCAATAGCTGACTGTGAACATCCACTCCTGTGTTTGCTAGGCCCCGGCATCATCTCACAAGAGACAGCTATATTTGGGTCCTTTCAGCAAGATCTTACTAGTGTATGCAATGGTGCCAGCGTTTAGAAGCTGATTATGGGACGGATCCCTGGATACAGCAGTCTCTAAATGGTCCATCCTTTCATCACAGCTACGAACTTTGTCTCTGTAACTCCTTCCCTGGGTGTTTTGTTCCCAATTCTAAGAAGGTGCACAATGTCCACACTTTGGTCTTCATTCTTCTTGAGTTTCATGCGTTTATCAAATTGTATCTTATATCTTGGGTATCCTAAGTTTTGGGCTAATATCCACTTATCAATGAATACATATTGTGTGAGATCTTTTGTGATTGTGTTACTTCACTCAAGATGATGCCCTCCAGGTCCATCCATTTGGCTAGGAATTTCATAAATTCATTCTTTTTAATAGCTGAGTAGTACTCCATTGTGTAAATGTACCATAATTTCTGTATCCATTCCTCTGTTGAGGGACATCTGGGTTCTTTCCAGCTTCTGGCTATTATAAATAGGGCTGCTATGAACATAGTGGAGCATGTGTCCTTTTTACCGGTTGGGACATCTTCTGGATATATGCCCAGGAGAAGTATTGCTGGATCCTCCGGTAGTACTATGTCCAATTTTCTGAGGAACCGCCAGACTGATTTCCAGAGTGGTTGTACAAGCTTGCAATCCCACCAACAATGGAGGAGTGTTCCACTTTCTCCACATCCTCGCCAGCATCTGCTGTCACCTGAATTTTTGATCTTAGCCATTCTGACTGGTGTGAGGTGGAATCTCAGGGTTGTTTTGATTTGCATTTCCCTGATGATTAAGGATGTTGAACATTTTTTCAGGTGCTTCTCTGCCATTCGGTATTCCTCAGGTGAGAATTCTTTGTTCAGTTCTGAGCCCCATTTTTTAATGGGGTTATTTGACTTTCTGGAGTCCACCTTCTTGAGTTCTTTATATATATTGGATATTAGTCCCTTATCTGATTTAGGATAGGTGAAGATCCTTTCCCAATCTGTTGGTGGTTTTTTTGTCTTATTGATGGTGTCTTTAGCCTTGCAGAAGCTTTGTAGTTTCATGAGGTCCCACTTGTCAATTCTCGATCTTACAGCACAAGCCATTACTGTTTGATTCAGGAATTTTTCCCCTGTGCCCATATCTTCAAGGCTTTTCCCCACTTTCTCCTCTATAAGTTTCAGTGTCTCTGGTTTTATGTGAAGTTCCTTGATCCACTTAGACTTGACCTTAGTACAAGGAGATAGGAATGGATCGATTCGCATTCTTCTACATGTTAACAACCAGTTGTGCCAGCACCATTTGTTGAAAATGCTGTCTTTCTTCCACTGGATGTTTTTAGCTCCCTTGTCGAAGATCAAGTGACCATAGGTGTGTGGATTCATTTCTGGGTCTTCAATTCTATTCCATTGGTCTATTTGTCTGTCACTATACCAGTACCATGCAGTTTTTATCACAATTGCTCTGTAGTAGAGCTTTAGGTCCGGCATGGTGATTCCACCAGAGGTTCTTTTATCCTTGAGGAGAGTTTTTGCTATCCTAGGTTTTTTGTTATTCCAGATGAATTTGCAGATTGCACTTTCTAATTCGTTGAAGAATTGATTTGGAATTTTGATGGGGATTGCATTGAATCTGTAGATTGCTTTTGGCAAGATAGCCATTTTTACAATGTTGATCCTGCCAATCCATGAGCATGGGAGATCTTTCCATCTTCTGAGATCTTCTATAATTTCTTTCTTCAGAGACTTGAAGTTTTTCTTATACAGATCTTTCACTTCCTTAGTTAGAGTCACGCCAAGATATTTTATATTATTTGTGACTATTGAGAAGGGTGTTGTTTCCCTAATTTCTTTCTCAGCCTGTTTATTCTTTGTGTAGAGAAAGGCCATTGATTTGTTTGAGTTAATTTTATATCCAGCTACTTCACCGAAGCTGTTTATCAGGCTTAGGAGTTCTCTGGTGGAATTTTTAGGGTCACTTATATATACTATCATATCATCTGCAAAAAGTGATATTTTGACTTCATCTTTTCCAATTTGTATCCCTTTGATCTCTTTTTGTTGTCGAATTGCTCTGGCTAGGACTTCAAGTACAATGTTGAATAGGTATGGAGAAAGTGGACAGCCTTGTCTAGTCCCTGATTTTAGAGGGATTGCTTCAAGCTTCTCACCATTTACTTTGATGTTGGCTACTGGTTTGCTGTAGATTGCTTTTATCATGTTTAGGTATGGGCCTTGAATTCCTGATCTTTCCAAGACTTTTATCATGAATGGGTGTTGGATCTTGTCAAATGCTTTTTCCGCATCTAAGGAGATGACCATGTGGTTTTTGTCTTTGAGTTTGTTTATATACTGGATTACGTTGATGGATTTCCGTATATTGAACCATCCCTGCATCCCTGGGATGAAACCTACTTGGTCAGGATGGATGATTGTTTTGATGTGTTCTTGGATTCGGTTAGCAAGAACTTTATTGAGGATTTTTGCATCAATATTCATAAGGGATATTGGTCTGAAGTTTTCTATCTTTGTTGGGTCTTTTTGTGGTTTAGGTATCAGAGTAATTGTGGCTTCATAAAATGAGTTGGGTAGAGTACCTTCTGTTTCTATTTTGTGGAATAGTTTGTGAAGAACTGGGATTAGATCTTCTTTGAAGGTCTGATAGAACTCTGCACTAAACCCATCTGGTCCTGGGCTTTTTTTAGTTGGGAGACTATTAATGACTGCTTCTATTTCTTTGGGGGATATAGGGCTGTTTAGATCATTAACCTGATCTTGATTCAGCTTTGGTACCTGGTATCTGTCTAGGAACTTGTCCATTTCATCCAGGTTCTCCAGTTTTGTTGAGTATAGCCTTTGGTAGAAGGATCTGATGGTGTTTTGGATGTCTTCAGGATCTGTTGTTATGTCTCCTTTTTCATTTCTGATTTTGTTAATTAGGATGCTTTCCCTGTGCCCTCTAGTGAGTCTGGCTAAGGGTTTATCTATCTTGTTGATTTTCTCAAAGAACCAGCTCCTTGATTGGTTGATTCTTTGAATAGTTTTTCTTGTTTCCACTTGGTTGATTTCACCCCTGAGTTTGATTATTTCCTGCCGTCTACTCCTCTTGGGTGAATTTGCTTCCTTTTGTTCTAGTGCTTTTAGGTGTGTTGTCAAGCTGCTAATGTGTGCTCTCTCTAGTTTCCTTTTGGAGGCACTCAGAGCTATGAGTTTTCCTCTTAAAAATGCTTTCATTGCGTCCCATAAGTTTGGGTATGTTGTGGCTTCATTTTCATTGAACTCTAAAAAGTCCTTAATTTCTTTCTTTATTCCTTCCTTGACCAAGGTATCATTGAGAAGAGTGTTGTTCAGTTTCCACGTGAAGGTTGGCTTTCTATTATTTATTTTGTTATTGAAGATCAGCCTTAGTCCATGGTGATCTGATAGGATGCATGGGACAATTTCAATATTTTTATATCTGTTGAGGCCTGTTTTGTGACCAATTATGTGGTCAATTTTGGAGAAGGTACCATGAGGTGCTGAGAAGAAGGTATATCCTTTTGTTTTAGGATAGAATGTTCTGTAGATATCTGCCAGATCCATTTGATTCATAATTTCTGTTAGTTTCACTGTGTCCCTGTTTAGTTTCTGTTTCCATGATTTGTCCATTGGTGAAAGTGGTGTGTTGAAGTCTCCCACTATTATTGTATGAGGTGCAATGTGTGCTTTGAGCTTTACTAAAGTTTCTTTAATGAATGTGGCTGCCTTTGTATTTGGAGCATAGATATTCAGGATTGATAGTTCCTCTTGGAGGATTTTACCTTTGATGAGTATGAAGTGTCCCTCCCTGTCTTTTTTAATGACTTTGGGTTGGAAGTCAATCTTATCAGATATTAGAATGGCTACTCCAGCTTGTTTCTTCATGCCATTTGCTTGGAAAATTGTTTTCCAGCCTTTCATTCTGAGGTAGTGTCTATCCTTTTCTCTGAGATGAGTTTCCTGTAAGCAGCAAAATGTTGGGTCTTGTTTGTGTAGCCAGTTTGTTAGTCTATGTCTTTTTATCGCGGAGTTGAGTCCATTGATATTAAGAGATATTAAGGAAAAGTAATTGTTGTTTCCTGTTATTTTTGATGTTAAAGTTGGCATTTTGTTCTTGTGGCTGTCTTCTTTTAGGTTTGTTGAGGGATTACCTTCTTGTTGTTTCTAGGGCGTGGTTCCTGTCCTTGTATTAGTTTTTTTCTGTTATTATCCTTTGAAGGGCTGGATTCGTGGAGAGATAATGTGTGAATTTGGTTTTGTCATGGAATACTTTGGTTTCTCCATCTATATTAATTGAGAGTTTGGCTGGGTATAGTAGCCTGGGCTGGAATTTGTGTTCTTTTAGTGTCTGTATAACATCCGTCCAGGATCTTCTGGCTTTCATAGTTTCTGGTGAAAAGTCTGGTGTAATTCTGATAGGCTTGCCTTTATATGTTACTTGGCCTTTTTCTCTTACTGCTTTTAGTATTCTATCTTTATTTAGAGCATTTGTTGCTCTGATTATTATGTGTCGGGAGGTATTTCTTTTCTGGTCCAGTCTATTTGGAGTTCTGTAGGCTTCTTGTATGTTCATGGGCATCTCTTTCTTTAGATTTGGGAAGTTTTCTTCTATAATTTTGTTGAAGATGTTTGCTGGTCCTTTGAGTTGAAAATCTTCATTCTCATCCACTCCTATTATCCGTAGGTTTGGTCTTCTCATTATGTCCTGTATTTCTTGGATGTTTTGAGTTAGGATCTTTTTGCATTTTACATTTTCCTTGATTGTTGTGCCGATGTTCTCTATGGAATCTTCTGCACCTGAGATTCTCTCTTCCATCTCTTGTATTCTGTTGCTGATGCTCGTATCTATGGTTCCAGATTTCTTTCCTAGGGTTTCTATCTCCAGTGTTGCCTCATTTTGGGTTTTCTTTATTGTGTCTACTTCCCTTTTTAGGTCTAGTATGGTTTTGTTCATTTCCATCATCTGTTTGGATGTGTTTTCCTGTTTTTCTGTAAGGACTTCTACCTGTTTGATTATGTTATCATGTTTTTCTTTAAGGATTTGTAACTCTTTAGCAGTGTTCTCCTGCAATTCTTTAAGGGATTTTTGTGCTTCCTCTTTATTGTCTTCTGCCTTTTTATCAGTGTTCTCCTGCATTTCTTTAAGTGTGTTATTAAAGTCCTTCTTGAAGTCCTCTATCATCATCAGGAGATATGCTTTTAAATCCGTGTCTAGCTTTTCCGGTGTGTTGGGGTGCCCTGGACTGGGCGAAGTGGGGGTGCTGGGTTCTGATGATGGTGAATGGTCTTGGTTCCTGTTAGTAAGATTATTACGTTTACCTTTCGCCATCTGGTAATCTCTGGGGTTAGTTGTTATCGTTGTCACTATTTAAAGATTGGAGCAGAAGCTGTGTTCCACTCACCAGCAGTCTCTAAATCCTGCGGCGGGGGTCGTGGGTAGCTGACGGTACCCCGGTGCTGGTCCAGCCGGAAGAGGCCTGTGGTCCTACTCAGGCCGTTTTTCTGCTTCCCTAACTAATGCAGTCTCTGGTCCCGCGTGCAATTGGATTGGAGCAGAAGCTGTGTTCCACTCTCCAGAAGTCTTAAGATCCTGTGGTGGGTGTTGTGGGTAGCTGGTGAGTGTCAGCTGACCCTGCGCCCCAGCTGCCCAGGTGCTTTTCTGACCGGAAGAGGGTTGTGGCCCTATGTAGGCCGGATTTCTCTCTCCCCAACCAGAGCAGTCTCAGGTCCCGCGTGATTGGACTGGAGCAGAAGCTGTGTTCCACTCACCAGCAGTCCCAAAATCCTGCGGCGAGGGTCTTGGGTAGCTGGCGGGTGTCAGGCAACCCTGCGCTCCCGCTACCCTGGCGCTGATCCGGCCGGGTGAGGCCTGTGGCCCTACTCAGGCCGGTTTCTGCTTCCCTAACTAATGCAGTCTCAGGTCCCGCGCAATTGGATTGGAGCAGAAGCTGTGTTCCACTCACCAGCAGTCCCAAAATCCTGCGGCGGGGGTCGTGGGTAGCTGGCGGGTGTCAGGCAACCCTGCGCTCCTGCTACCCCGGCGCTGATCCAGCTGGAAGAGGCCTGTGGTCCTACTCAGGCCGGTTTCTGCTTCCCTAACTAATGCAGTCTCAGGTCCTGCGCAATTGGATTGGAGCAGAAGCTGTGTTCCACTCACCAGCAGTCCAAAATCCTGCAGCGGGGGTCGTGGGTAGCTGGCGGGTGTCAGGCAACCCTGCGCTCCCGCTACCCTGGCGCTGATCCGGCCGGGTGAGGCCTGTGGCCCTACTCAGGCCGGTTTCTGCTTCCCTAACTAATGCAGTCTCAGGTCCCGCGCAATTGGATTGGAGCAGAAGCTGTGTTCCACTCACCAGCAGTCCCAAAATCCTGCGGCGGGGGTCGTGGGTAGCTGGCTGGTGTCAGGCAACCCTGCACTCCCGCTACCCTGGCGCTGATCCGGCCGGGTGACTAAATGAAAGTAATTGTTTTCACTGAAAGTTAAAGTTGGGACCAAAGCACCCCAGGAATTCAATACAGGAGAACATGCAAGTGTTACCGACTACCCCATGCTTCTGAGTGTCACATACAGGGTGATATCCGACCACTGGGAAATGTGAACTTCAGAATCAGGTTTTGAAGAGTGTTCAGACTCAAAAATCATGACATTATTCCTTGGGACTGATTTGACTTTTGAGCTTAATGGAATCATGGCAAGCTGAGTTTCTCTCTCTCTCTGTCTGTCTCTCTCTGTGTCTGTGTGTCTGTCTGTGTGTCTGTCTCTGTCTCTCTGTCTCTATCTCAGTCTCTGTCTCTGTCTCTGTGTCTGTCTCTCTCTTTCTCTCTCTCTCTCTCTCTCTCTCTCTCTCTCTCTCTCTCTCTCTCTCTCATACACACACACACACACACACACACACACACACATTCAATACATCCTCCTGAATTCTGTAGTTAGAAATTGGCACAAAAGGTACCGATCCAGAATATTCACATTCAAAATGTACCACTTTAACCTAACAAGGAGATGTTTTGGCTTGGTGTGGGCAAGGTTGAATTATCTACTCTATTCCCAGCTTGATAAAGGCACACCTCCAAACCACATACCTTCTCCCAGAACCCAGAAATGATTGAGGCAAGCTCCATATTATCCATTACTAGCAGTCCCAGCTACAGTCACCCTCAATAGTTCCTGGGAGTTTCCAGAGCACTGGGCTTCTAGCTCAGCCCTGAGATTCTTCTCATCCCAATTCCAGTTGTCTCTTACAGTTCTCTCTCTCCCTCTCTCCCTCTCTCCCTCTCTCCCTCTCTCCCTCTCCCCCTCTCCCCCCCTCTCTCTCCCTCCGCCCATCCCCGTCTCTCCATCATCCCTGTACCTGATCATCTCTCTTCCAGTATGCATGAGCCCACCATCTGCTTCCCTCGGAGATTCGTGGCTTATGCAGCCTGCATGGATCTCTGCATACGTTATGGTTGTGTAGCTTGGCCTTCTCGTGGAATTCCTAAGAGTGGGAGCAAAGGCTGTCTCTGATTCTCACCTATTTTGGGACTCTCCCCTCCTGCTGGGTTGGTTGCCTTATCTAGCCTTAATACAAAGAAAGGTGTCTAGTCTTATTTCAACTCAATATGTCATATTTGGTTGTTTCGTAGGAGGCCTGCCCTTTTCTGAAGGGAAATGGAGGAGTGAATGGGGGAGGGTGGGTGGACTGGCAGGGAACGAGGGAGGGGGAACTGTGGTCAGAATGTAATATATGAGAGAAGAATGACTTTTTTTTTTAAATGACAGAGGCAGAATGGACTTCATCAGAAGAACCCAGAATTAATGGTCCATTCAAAGAGCACCATCTGAGACCTGCAAGAGATGAAAGATGAAAGGTTTCATTGCAGCATCTAATTCCTTATAAAGTTTGCGGAAACCAATGCAGTAGACTGTGAGGATTAGCTGTGTCTAAAGAATTCAGTACTTGCTGGAAATCTCTTAGGATTCTATCTGACTCTATAGAGAGAGCAGAGCCCTGCTCTTAGCCTGGTAGGTGAGAGGGGGCGCATGGTTCATAGACAGCCCCCAGTGCTTACATATTTTCAAACATTTTCTTCTATACTTCAGTTAAGATGGCTATTTCATTTTAGGTTGCACAGAAAATGAAAAACCCTTGATTCGGGTAATGAATTAAGTAAGACACCCTTGTCCGGTTAGGAATGTCTTGGGAACTTATAGTAGAGCTGGCATATGGTTCCTGTAGAGAGATAACTGTTTCTTTTTCTGACTTGAGCCTTGAAAAATACAGTCATTTTTGTCTCTTTCTTAAAATAAAGGAACACATAAAGAATTACAATTTGGAAGGACAATTTAATAGGCTATAGATGGAGTTGTTTTTTGGTATCTGTGCCTTCTTGTGCTTCTGGAGCCATGAAAAAGTTTCAGTCACTCCTTCAGGCATTCTTCAGTGCCTCCAGCTGTGTGATGGCCTTATAACAGAGCAGAGGATTGTTCCCTGTGTTTAGAGTCCTGCAGCCGAGCATCTTACTTCCCAAACTATAGCACATTTCATTTCCCTGCAAGATCTCAACTTGAGCCACAACCAAACACATATGCATGTCAATGAAGAGAAAAATCAATGCTTAATGGCTGAAAATGATTTATCCGCCTGAAAAATAAGGCACTGCTCATATAGTCACTCAGATTTGGCCTCAGTATGAACAAGGAAGTTAAACATTGGTTTGGTTAAAACCCAAAGAGAGGAAATTGCATGCACCACATACGTGAAGTCAGCGTTTACTTCCGTTCTTTACATGGAGTTTGGCATGGTCAGAAGACAGACAAAAGAGCAGGAGAAAAGAACACACATTTGTTTTGGTTTCATGTGCTATGTACTGGAGCTATTGTGAGGAACTGAAGGCCCCGTGCTGCAGTTAGAGTTGAACATTTTCATACAGAACTACAGCCAGAGCAGGAAGCTATGAGTGTATGAGAATGTAGGGGACACTTGGAGTGAGAACGAGCAAAGGAGAAGAAGATCCACGTGAACAGAGGGCGTGTGGAGATTCTTCTCACATTCTCAAACTATCCATGGCTCAGCAGCACAACTCACCTTGGTGTTTCACACCTGCATTTAAGACACAGAAGGAGAATAGATGACCATCAGTCAGAGCTGATTCTTTTCCCAGTCAGCTGACCTAAGCAGCACATTCTCGAATGACATGTCTGTGATGCCTTTAACACAGACAGGCATGCATGCATATACAGAGCTCAGGGAATGCTTAAAATCTCGCTGTCGTTACAGCTTAGAAAATACTATTACTATAGAGACCACAGAAACAATACCAAGGTGCAAAAATATGAGAGCCTGTCTTCCCTGCAAATGTCAACACAAACTTTAGGGCTTGTCCCTAAGTCCTCAAGTCAGAAGCTCAATAGATTTGATTTGTAGCATATGGATACTGCTCAGCATATGAACCCCCAAACCATTGCACAAATATTCTGAGAGAAAGGGTCCATCACACAGCCACTGAGTTTCTGACTCCACAAGCACGCCATTAGAGTAAAGTATAGTATTATACTGGAAGATAATCAAGGCCATGACAGAATTGATCATAGATTCTTCATATTTTTTTAGATAGGTAGATATATCAAAACTATACAGGGAGTTATATCAAGTGACAAGTACACATCGCAGGTTTGTGTTCAATAAAACTTTATAGTTTTGTGAAGATAGTGGGAAAATAAGGCATTTTTTCTATTGGCAGAATTTTGTGTATACAGACTCCATGCTACTGGATAGGCCACTCTCTCACTAGTTCTCTCTAGTTGTACTCAGCCCTACACAGTGAGGACAGAGAACAAACAAGAGGACTTAATAGCAGAACAGTAAAGGTGATGTCTGAGAGTCAGTTGGGGGCAGGTAGGAAGGGAACAGCTAAAGGAGAGGCTTGAGCTTAAAGCTGGATAAGCAGTTCTCTCTCACAAGTGCGCTCTCATAAGATGCTCTACACTGTGAGGACATATATATGGGCCTATATGTTCATTTGGCTGTCAAATTCTTAGATATCAATTCAGGAACCTAAAAATTATACTGCAGCCCAAGAATGGACAATGAGGTGTACTTTGCATGCCAAGCTCAACCCATCTGTATGGCTATGGGGAAGGCGGTGTTAAGAAGAGCTTCTACGGGCTCAGTGGAGGAGTGACCGGAAACATGACTGCCAGGGATACAAAGGGGACAGACACAAACATATGGGCCTCTTTCCCTGTGGATCCCAGCAGCAGGGCTGAGCTTAGCCATCTATGAACAATGGCCATGTCATTAAATCGGTGAGGTAGAGGCATGTATCCAATGTGACAGAAAAAGCTCAAAAAAAAAAATCATCTCTGGTGTGGCTTTTAAATTCATGTTCTATAATTCACTTTGAAATAAAAATAACAGGAACAGAAGACAAAGGCTTTACTAGTTGGTTAACAGTCATAGCCCCCACAGTCTGTAGTTCCTTGTAACTTTCCTTTTCCACACTGGCCTCAGTAGAGTCTAGCTCAACAAATACTAATTGAAAACACATGAACAGGGCTCTGAGAAGTTCCCACAGTCAAGGAGCTTATGGTTGCTGACTTAAGTTCATGTGTGCGTATTTTGTTTTGTCCCTGGCAAAGTAGAAACTTTTAATCCTCAAGCACGCTTTAGTTCGTTCCTCCCCCCCACAGTCTCTGGCCACCATAGTTCGCAACTCTGTTCTCCAAATTGGACCATGTTACAACTTTGTGTGATTAGGGTCACGGGGGAATTGATCATTTTGTTATTGGCTCATTCCCCTTAGCACAATGTCCTCTAGGGTCGTTCATGTTATACAACTGACTTCCTCAAGGCTGATTAATACACCACTGTGTGTATAGATCACATTTTCTCCATCAGTCTATCACAAGGTGAGGATTTACAGTCCCCCCACCCTCTGGAATGTGACTAGGAGGATACAAACATCTCCTCAAAGTTTCTATTTCCAATTCCTTTGCTTAAGTGCTCAGAAGTAAGTTCATGGGGTACATCTAATTTTAATTATTTGAGGGATTTCAGACTGTTTTCCATAGTGACTCTCATTGGACCTTTGTGGTATTTTGAATAAGAAATATCCCACACAGGCTCAGATATTTGAACACTTGGTCCCTAGTCGATGGCACTGCTCTGGGCGGATATGGGACCATTAGGTGTGGCCTTGCTGGAGAAGTAAGTCATTTTGGGAGGCCTTTGAGGTTTATAGCCTCCGCTCACTTTTAGTTCACTCTTTCTGCTTCCTTTATATGGTTGAGATGTGATTCCTTTTCTTGCTCTGATTGCCTGCTTCATTCAGTGCCTCCCCTGCCATTACAGGCTCTCCCTCCCCAGTTATGAGCAAATAAACTCTTCATTAGTTACTTTTGGTCCTGGTGTTTGATAAAACCATGTTTAAAAAAAAGTAGTAACCAGTACAGGCTTCCTGCTGCCTGTGTATAAGATTTTCCCACAGCCTTACAACATTGCACTCTCTCTCTTTCTCTCTCTCTCTCTCTGTGTGTGTGTGTGTGTGAGTGTTGATAGTGACATTCTAACAGGTATGCAGTCGATGTCATAGTTTGATTTGTAGTTCCTTTTCACATAGGATTGTCATTTATGTGTCTTCCTTAGTGGCATGTCTAGCCAAGTATTCTGCCTAGCTTCACTAAAACATCTACTCTCAGGCAATCATCATTTGAAGCCATCTCTGGTCTTCTATAGCCTTGACGTGAGTTTTTTTTTTCCTAGGAATAGAGAGTCGTAGATTTCCCCATAGCTTTAACCTTTCACTACTCTGGTTTATTTATGTGTAAAACCTTCCAGGCATTCCAGGACCAAGCCCTTTGGGCATGCACAGGGGGCAGGAGGTGGGGGGGTGCAGGCATTTTACTGTGGTGTTGGATTTGATTCTCCTGTATTTTGTTGAGAATTTTTCCATCAGTTTGATTTTAGTATACATGTTATTCTGCCTTCATAGCATGATTTTGAAATTATTCTATTTGGGACTGTGTTTGAAAAGGATTGGTGTTCATTCTTTAAATATTTCATAGAATTTTAAACTGGAAGTGGGCTTTGTTGGGAGCTATTACTATTATTATTGTTGTTGTTATTGTTATTATTTTATAATGATTCCCTGTCCTTGTATCTATTTCTACTTTTTAAAAATCTTCCCCAAGTTTCAAAGCTTCAGCTGTTTCTATAAAACTGTCAATTCCCATTGGACATAGAATTCATTCATATATACTTCTAGTTTCTACTTATCATCTTTATTAAGTTACACCAGTTTTAACATCTCTCACATTTTTAAATTGGGTTACCTAACTCTGTGTCACTTTTTCTTCCTTAACCTGGCAGAGGGCCTGCTGATTTCATTGTTCTTTAAAACCAATGAAATAGGTTTCCTTGATTTTCCCATTGTTTTCTGTTATTGTATTTGTTACTGCTGTACTACTGGCTATGGTTACATTTTATCTATAAAATAATAATAAAAAATGTATCTGACATTATTGTTTCCTTTCTACTGTAAATCTTATATTTAGTACAGTGGTGGTGTTTTCTTAGCTCCTTTGAGATGAAAGTTAGGAGACCAGTTTGAAATCCTTCACCTGTTTCGCATACACATTTGCCACGATGAGCTTCATTCTTTGTTCTGCAGGTGACAGTCCTTCATCTTAGTATGTGCATATTTCATTCCCTTGTCTTGGGACATTTTCTCCTTACCTTATCATTTCTTCTTGAACCATCTGTGTGCTAAAGTGTGCACTATTTAATTTCTAGTTCAAGATTTTTTTGAAAAAGAAGAAAAAGAAAGAAGTGACTCTGTTAATACCAGCTATTACAAAGTAAACGTGAGAGAAAAAATACAATAAATTTTCATATCTTCCCATCTCTCCCTACACAAAGGAGGAACTATAAACCCTCTTTTAGAATTGCATTTGGTCTCCTTCAGATTTTATCTCAGTGTATAATGTCACCTTCCTGTGTTATGTTTGAAGTAGATCTTAGTTACGTACCTAAGATGAGAAACTCCAATGCTGTTCTTGCCCATTCATCTCTAGCTTTCCATCAGAGCCTGGTCTTAGAGGCAAAAGGAGAGTTCCTCTGGATATAGTAACAACATGGTTCCTTAAGTAATAAAGCTGTATCAAAGCTTTATTGGAACTTGCAGATTTCTAGAAGGATATGAAACAAATATACTTTCTTGTGTCTATAATCTAGGTGAAGAATAGCTTCCTGGGGTCTCTGGGGAATGTCTCATTCCATAGGAGAACACTTTCAGAAGAGTCAACAGTATCTCCCAGCTTAGGAAATGTTTCCCATATGCTGGACGATAAGGCAAAGGGAAATAAAATATCTCTGTAAATAATGGTGTGACTCCATTTTAAGGTGCAATCGCCTAAAGAACATAACGTAAGAAAACTCCAAGACACCAATAGCTTTGTTTCAAATGACTTTCTTGGTGTTTAGTCCGAAGCCATGAACTGGGCGAGGACACTGGAATCCATGTCTGTCACTTTGTAATAGAATTAAGCAAATGGTGCCACAGTGACCTAAGAGAATTAATGTACCTTCAATATAAGAGCCATTTCCTTCAGAGAAATCAGACACTTATTAATCTGGACAAGAGATGCATGAAGAAAAGGCAGGCCAGGAATGTTCTCCCTGTTGGGGGATGGAGCCAGCAGGATGGAGGAAATTGAAGTGGCTGACCTTTGTCTTAGAGGGAAACTGGTGTCAGAGCTAATGGCAAAGACCATTTTGGCTTCTTATTTTAAATTGTCACACATCAGCAATTAGAAATCGCTTATGCTCTCAGAGCTGCATTAATTTATACTTAGATTCAATGACTCACAGACTGTCCTGGGTAGGTGCAGCCTGGGAGGCCAACCTCTTGATTTTCTACAGGATGAAACTGATACTCAGGGCTGTGAAAAAAAAAATCTGCCCAACATCAGAGTTGCGCACACACCCCCAACGCTCAGCTCAGCTCTGAGTCCAAGACCCTTTCCTTAGGCAATGGCATGTTTCTATAAAAGGAGACTCATCTCAGTTTTTGCCTTTACTATGTGCTATAGTAAATGTGTATTATACACATGGTAAATTTTAAGTACTGTTTACAGCTTTTAAATATTTTGTCTGATGCATTATTGCCTTATGGTTCCCTTTGTGATTTAAAAAAATTCAACTTTTTAAAATTGCTATACAAAATAATGGGCTTCGTTATGACATTTGTTTTATTATGACATTTTTATATGTATATATCAGCAAACTTGGCTGTATTTGGCCAACCATCTCCTCGCACTTCCCACTTTCTGCCCACTCCTGCTAGCTCCCTTCCTTCCCCCAAATAGACCACCTTTTTGCTTCCATGGTATGTGTTGTCACATGCAAGAGAAAACGCATCCCACATTCTACACGTTAAAGGCCTACTTAATCATCAGCATGCATTTAAGAAGAATACAGCTGAAAATGGAGTGTATATCTTAAGAAAATGATAATGACTAATGCTCCTTGTTGTAAATAACTGTCTTGCTTCTTCCAAACAAATCCATGAGCTGACTGATGATGGTAAATGAGGCATATGCCTGTCCCTTTGGCAGACAACAAGACAAATGCTACCAAAGTGACCTAAAAGAATTCAGAATATGCACATATTAATTTATAGTTAACATATTTCCAACATTGCCAGCATCAGTACCATTTCCCTCAAGAGAATCATCACTATCCACTCTTCCTCCCTCTGCTTCCACAACTCTATACTCTTTCTTCTCCTAACACAGATAGCTAAACCTAAATTTCAAGTAAGAGATAACAGGCGATGATTTATCTTTTTAAATTTATCTTTGTTCTCCAGGCTACCCATTTTCCTGAATATAATGTAATTTAATTCATCTCTATGGATAAATGAACTAAAATTGGGTATATGTACTAATTTTTTTTTATGGTTCATTGATAGGTAGCTAGGTCTGCCCTATGTCATTCACTGTTGTGAATGATATAGGGCAATAAATATGGATACGCAGTTATCCCTGTGGCATGCTGACTTAATAATATAGAGTACAGGCCTGGAAGTAGTATAGCTGGGTCATGTAGTAATTCCATTGTTGGTTGTTTATGGAACCTGCAGGCTAATTTCTATACAGGTTGCTTTAATTAGGGTTCCTGTGTTAAAGTTTCTATTGCTGTGAAGAGACACTATGGCTATGACAAGACTTATAAAAGAAAGCATTTAATTAGATTTGGCTCACAGTTCAGAGGTTTAGTCCATTATCATCATGGAGGGAAGCATGGTGGCATGCAGACAGACATGATGCTGAATCAGTAGCTGAGAGTTTTACATCTGGATCAGGAGTCAGCAAGAGGAAAGTGAGCCACTGGGCTTGGCTTGAATTTCTGAAACTTCAAAACCAATTCCCAGGGATCAACTTCCTCAAAGGAGACCATACCTACTCCAACAAGGTCACACTTCCTAATAGTGACACTTCTTATGGACCCATGGGAGCCATTTCATTCAAAACAACTTAGTTCCTCTCCCCTAGTCCTTGCTAGTATAGATCTTATCTGCTGGACCAGGGATCTGAGATCTGAAAGAATGGGATGGACTACAGCCTGATGCTGTAGACAATCTCACTTCAGTTTCAGTGCACTTTTATACACAAGTGTAACCAAGAAAGCAATGATCCAAGGAAGCTTGAGTTCAGAAAGACTTGGTCAGAAGAATAATCAGGAAAACATGTAAATAAATGCCCGTAAGCACATACTAAATATTAACAGAGCAGCCCTTTCCCAGAACTTGCTCAAGAGAAACCAATTGAAACACAGTTGCCTGGTATGACTATAGATTGTATCTGGGAAAGCAAGGCAGAAGGCCATATCCAGATTCAGGAGTACACTAACCAGATGGGTTCTATAACTATGTTCTGATAGCCAACAAGTATAAGCATGTCTTATAAATTAAATGTAAATGTTTGTTGCAGCAAGAAATCATGACCAAGGACTATCCATGGAACCTGAGATAAAAAACAAAACAAAACAAAACACTTTTGCCTTTTTTCTCTCTCAGAGTTTTCCAAGTCATTGCTCACCAAGGGTCAGTCTTTGGCCATGTCCCAAAAAATTGTTTGTTTTCTTGATGAAAGGCATTCCAACAGAGATTAAGACAGAGTTCTATTGTAGTTTTGATTAATATTTCCCTTATAACAATAGATGGTGCCTTAGTTGCTGTTCTATTACTATAAAGAAACACCATGACCAAGGCAAATCTTCTAAGGAAGGTATTTAATGGAGGGACCTTCTTACAGTTTCAGAGGGATAATCTATGATCATCCTAGTGAAAACTGTGACAGATGATATGAAGGCATGGGGCCAAGGGCTTCATCCTGATCCATAGGTAGCTGGCAGAGAGAGGTGGCAAGACTGAGATGGAAATGAGCTCTTGAAACCTTGAAATGCACTCCCAGTGACACACCTCTGCCACGTCTCTGGACTCTTTCCAAACACCTCTACCCTGGTGCAACTAAACATTTGACCATATGAGCCTATGGAGGCCATTCTCCTTCAAACCATCACAGATGCTAATTGGTTTGGCTACTATGTTTTGGCTATTTAGTTTCTCTCTTTTAAAGAACTGCCAATTGAAATTTATTTGTTCATTTATGGATTGGATATTTAGGAGATATTCGTTTTTAAATATGCATTTTAAAATCTTTATCTTTTTAATTCTTTCTGGAATCTAGGTATTAAGATTCTGTCAGGTATGTGGTTGACAAAGCCTTCTCCTGTTCTGTGGGCTTTCTCTGAACTCTGTGGATTCTTTCCTTTACTGTCACATTATGCAAGGCTGAGGGGAATAACAACTGGACCTGAACTTTACAGCTCTCATTTCTCAAAAGGCATGGCTTCCCATGGAGTTTAAGTAACCAGCTGACCTGTGTCCCTTGGCTATAGGTGTCCACTGAAGTTGTCCAGCTCCTTGTCAAAGAGGGCAAGGCTGTTAACCTCTGAGCGCTTCACTGCCTGAGCTTCCTGCCACATGAGCTTTTCAGTGTCTGTGCTTAGCCCTCCCCTTGGTCCACAACTGTCTCATACTCATCCAAGGGGCTGTGGTTGACTGATTCCAAGCTCCCTGATTGTGATCAGGCTCCCAGAGTAACTAAGTCTTAATCCCTTTCCCTTTGGTAAAAGTACCTGACCTCAGAGCTTTGAGAAATAGGTGGTGCAACATGAACACCTTCTATACTGCTGACCAAATCTGAAGGAAGTCACTCTTGCCCCAGAACTCTGAACTAGATTTGGGGCTGAGGCTGTGGCCTGCAGTGCCAGGATCTTTTCATCAAAGCCATGTGGAATATCCTTTTGATGAAACATCTGCTTCCTCTCTCAATACAGGAAGCTGAATCATAGAAGCCCTGAGATTCTGGCTCATTTTACTTCCTCTTCCTTGTATTCTTATCTGCCCTTTCACCCCCTCTCTTTTGCTTTTCTTTTCTTTCAGGTAGAGTCTATTCTTTATTACCTGGGCTCTTCCTGTTTAGTGAGTTACATGGATGATGGATAATCTGCTGCCTCAGCTCAGAACTTTTTGTGGTATTGTCCTGTGCCTTCAACTTTCTACAGGATTATGTATAGCACCTCGAAGAGTTGAAGGACTAGTAGTATCCCTTCCTTCCATCCTGTCTCAAAGAAGGAAGCCTTGTTTGCCTCATCCAACTTGTGTACCTTTAAATGCTGGCACATCTGCAGGCAGTATTTCATTACCCCTTCATGGTCTCAGTCTACTCACAAGCAAATGAACACAACCCTCCCCACTCTCTTATGACCTCACAGAACCTAGCTCTCTACTCTTCCACAATCTCTTGCTCTACATATGTAGCACTCATTTTTCCTTTCTCCACCACACATTTAGCACATAAGATAAACAAATAAACACATAAAGAAATGAGTCAATGAATGCAAGAAACCAAAGCCCAAGTCTGTTGTACAGAGAGGCAGCCAGGTTGATTTAACCTGTCTCAGAGGGCCTCTTGGATACTTCGGGGGTCCAAACTTCCTACCAGGAGTCACTTCTATTTCCCAGACTTGAATATTGATCCTTGTTCAATCACACTTTCAAGTTATATACCTTGGTAGAGAAAACATAGGGGAAATGGGAAACAATTGGTAACTCTAACAGAACCTAGAGCTTCTATAACTTAGATATGTTACTCAAACCAAAGCATATATTTCCTCATGAGCTGCTCCCAACCACTTCATAAATAGAATGTCATCAAGGTAAAAAAAAAGATAAAGAAGAACTTTGGCCTACTAATTGAAAAAAAAAAAAAACTGGTACATCATCTAAAAGCTCTTTTCTTACTTTCTCTGTCCCAGGAAAAACAGGAGGCCACAGAGCTATTCACATTATAGTGACATTCCAAGAGAATTAATGTTCTTGATGACATGTATACCCACAAATCTTTATCTACTCCAACTTGGGATTTTACCTCTCAACCAAAGTTTCTGGGCTGACCCCTTAAACCCTTCTGAATTTCATAATACATCTGTTATATTTTGACACTACTCTGCAGGGTTTTATGAATCCAAAAAGAAACAACGGTGAAACTAAATTAGTTACCTTGGCCTGCAGATACATCAACAGTAGACCTTACCTCAACACTAGAAAAGAGGGAGTTGACTACATCTCAACTGTTAAGTCTAACTAACCATCTGTATGCACATAGCAAAAAAGTCTTAATAGTCCTTAGTAACATATTCATATAATCAGAAATAATAAGGTTTGAATAAAATAGTAGCAAGCATATAATACATAAAGACATGATAAAGCTGCCAGCAGATGCTACATACTAAAGAAGTTATTATTAAAATTACTCTAGCAGGAATATATTCCAGAGGCAATGTTTGCATAGATTCTCCAATACCTGTCAAGATACCTGTGTCTAGTGGTTAAGGGTGCTTGAACCTTGTAAAATCATAAGTAACTTGTTCCTCTTCTCAATTTCATGCACTAGAAATAAAATTTCTCATTCATCTAAGGAATAAGCATGTTATGTCTTCAGCAAATAAGGATGGCTATCCTGGTGGAAAAAACTATTTAAAAAAGTTGTGAGGGATGGATAGATATATGGTTACAATGAGCTTTATAGAAAAAGGCCCAACTGTTAGAGGAGCTCCCTATGCCAGTTACCTAGCTTCCTCTAATAGTATGAGGGGTCCATCTATAGTCCTGGTTACTATAGTCCTGAGCAAACTGATATCACGCTAGGGCTGAGCTGCCTTTGAAATCTGCGAAATCAGTAATCTTGACTTTGGCTTTACTTACCATGACTGTGAGATAGTACCAGGTGGAAGCAAGACTCTCCAGTTCTTAAAAACATGATTAGGAAATTCATACTCTCATGGCCACTGCCTGGCAATGTCCTTGCTGAGATACAAACTGAGTGAATCCAGTCTGAGGACCACAATGTCGAATAGGCTTCAGAGTGTCTGCTACTTCTTTGAATATCTAGTGAACCCCAGATAAGTTTCATGGAAGAAATTCTGTCCTGACCTCTTGCTACTTCTCAGACATAGAAGAATATGGTGCAGAACAGCTCAGCAGTTTGGACTTGAGGCACAAGTATAAAAATAAATGTTTAGCTTTGCTTCTAAACTCACAAACCTACTATGATAAATTGGTGCATATGATTTACCCTGACAATTAAGGAAATCACCACAAGAAATATTAAATTCACATGCCTGTACCATTCTCTATGAGAGCAGAGCTTGCCTGGACTGCAGTAATGGATCAAGATGCTCACTGGAGGATTTGATGGCTCTGCTTCCACCAAAAAGGAAGCAAAACAAGCAGCCAGCACAGACAGAAAAGGCAGCTTCCACGGTGTCACAGACTACTGTGGTAATGCCTATGCACAAACACATGTGGGTTTAAATGTGCTTATGTGTACATATATGCGCATGTTTAATTTCTTAGACAAAGCTCAGTAAAAGGTATCTAATAATTGACTACTGAAAGTAAATATGAGTGGGGAAAGATCTTTTATTCAAAACAAAATTTTTATTTTCTACCTGTGTTTTAGGGATATGGCAGTATTGTCAACTTGACAGACTCTAGAATCACCTGAGGGATGGACCTCTAGACATGTCTGTGAGAAGTTATCTTGGCTAAGTTAACTGATGTGGGGAGATTCATTTCCTAGACAAGGTATTCCGGACAATTTAAATGAGAGAAGGAGAACATTAGCATTCATTCATCATTGCTCTCTACTGCTGGTTACAGATGCAGTAGGACCGTCACCCTCAGGCTCCTGCCACAGTGGCTACAATTTGTCCACTGTGATTGACTGTTAACCCCAACTGTGAGCCAACATGAACCCTTTCCCCCTCCAGTTGCTCTTCTCGGGTCACCTCATCACAGCAACAGAGAAGAGAATACATACCAGGCAGCATTTAAGTGATAAAACAGTTCATCAGGAAAGAAAGCATGGATGTCTTCTCACTGTGGAGGTGTGGGAGGAAGGCAGAGAACTAGGTGATGACAACCATGGGAGGAAATGAAGTGAGAGAGCGACACAGAGCACTGGAGTCAACATCCATGCAGGGCAGAGATGTGAGGGAAGACAAGAGGATCCTCGCGGATATTCTAGTAGAGCCTCTAATCCAGTAGTTCTCAAGCTGGGAGTTACAAGCCCATTTGGGGTTTGAATGACCCTATCGCAGGGGTTATCAAAGATCATTGGAAAACACAGATATCTACATTATAATTCATAATAGTGTCAAAACTACAGTTATGAAGCAGCAACAGATATAATTTTATGGTTGGGATCAGCACAACATGAGAAACTGTGTTAAAGGGCTGTAGCATTAGGAAGGGTGAGAAGCACTGCTCTAAACAGAAGTAAGGGAATGGGGCCTGAAGTAGGTTGTGCGCAAAGAGATCACATGGAGCAGAAATGGAGTAGAGACAGCCTATCTTCAACAAGACTACAGTTATTTAGGGAAGACTCTACCTCGATATGCCTGATGTCCTTATACAAATAGGATTTTAGGTTGTAATGTCAAGCAACATACAGGCAACATACTATCCTTGTTCCCTCACACAGACCTTCAGTAAAATCCTGCCAGCTGGCTCTTGCCAGCAAAATAAATGCCAAAATTGCTGCATCTTGTTTTACAGCTGTTCTTAGATTGGACCCTTAGGATCTTCAAGGAAGTCCCCAAGATTGAACTAAAATATTATTAAAGGAATGTTTTGTCAGAGGACAATTTCTGTCTTGAAAACATCTCCTCATTTTAAGAGCAAACTTTATCTCAAAGGAACTAAGCATATCCACAGATGCCAGTGGTGCAGAGAGATCTCTCTGATGTTTACAACTGAGAGACAGCTAAACAGACCGCCATGTTGGAGTCAACGTGTGTGCTCTACTAGGCTGTACACACTTGGAGGTGGCACCTGCCATCATAGTCTCACATGGCGGGTCCTTTTCCTGAAGCTCACAGTAGCTGACAGGAAGCCAACCCAAGAATTCAGGAATTAGTCAAAAGTTCCAGGGTGATGCATGGCCTAAGCAACTCCCGTGAATGTGACCGCAGGAACTTTGGCTGAAAATGTCAGATATGTTCATCTGAGAGGCTTCCACAGCAGAGCTTATTGAAGGAGTAGCTCGAAGGCCAGATGCTTATGTCCTGACTGGTCTGGAAACTAGAGGTTCCTGATGAAGGTGTTGGTGGAATTGGGCATGGATTTTTGGATTGGTAGTTTGGTTTAGTTTGTTTATCTATCACTGATCCTTCCCTGTGTCTTCACTGAGTCTTGTCTGTGTGTGTTGCTGCTGCCTTGATGTCCTGTCCTTACAAAGACAGCAGCTGGACTGGTTTACACCCCTTAATAAGGACATCATTTTAACTTAATTACCTCTCCAAAGACCCTCCAATACAGTAATCTTCTGGGTAAGATTGCAACCCAAGAATTGTGGGGAACACACTCAGCCTACTACACACAGTGACAATTAATTTTTCTCAAAAATAACAGTTTGAAGAAATAGACTCCAAGTGTCAATTGTGTGAGCTCTATGGGAGGGAGGAGGGGATGGTCTGTTGTGGCAATCTTTTGAGCTGATTTCTGAGCTTCTAGCAAAACTCACAGGTCTTTATAGCTCCTCAGACCAATAATTTCCTTTGCACTTGCTCTCACTTTGGTCTAACATGCTATCAAATGAAATTAACTTGTTTCTTATACATTAAGTTGATAGTGAGATCATTGGTTTGAAAATATAAAGTATGGAGTTTGTATTCACTTTGAGCGGCATTTTCTTTTCATAGGAAAAGCTCTGTCGTTCTCGCTTTTAAAATTTTAAGCAAGATCTTCAGATTGCAATGGGACGCAAAGATAAAAATCTAAGTGTATCACAAAGGGAAATGATTTTTTTGCTTCTTTTTCTTAAAAGAAAATAAAAGCATACAATTAGTGTTCTAGAGAATTGGTATCAAGAATGTCTAAGTTCCACTGCAGGTGACAATTTTCAGTTTAGGTTTTATTTAAAAAGACTGTTTGTGCTAAGGATACCAATCTGGTCTTACTGCCATATATATATATATATATATATATATATATATATATATATATATATATATCCATACAGCTCATCTGTTGTACACACAACTCCTGTGCCCCTGAACTCTGCTCCTAGAGAGAAAAATGCATACCCCAAAGTGCAATCTTTGGTGGGGCAATCTTTTCAGCCAAACAGCCAGGGTCAGGAGGTGACAGTCCTTTTGTTTTATGACAGGAGACACTGCAGAGAAACACGTCATGATGTTTAGGTGGTTTATAAATACAGGTTTAGCTGTATTTCAGTTTCCTTATAGGTCCATATGCCAAACATTGATGTTACCTACAGAGTTTGAGTTTCTGGCCAATTTCTGTTTTTATTCTTCCTTCTAAATAAGAGGGGAATTGATTTTCTCATGAGATGCTATAATGGCGATCCCTGATTGTCACCTCAAATAGATCTGGAATTAACCAAAAACCCAAATGACCACTCATACCTATAACGGATTTGTTTCCTTAATTAAATCATTAAAAGTAGGAAATCATTTCTAGCCCATATCTTTGAGGTTGGAAGATAAAACTTTAATCCAGCTCTTCTGAGATGAGAAGATTCTCCTTTATCTAGACCACACCATACTCTGCTGGCAGCGTGTACAAAGGGCATGGAATAAGGAAGCTCTGTCTCTTCCTCTTCATGTTCTTGCCCTCACCATCAAGCCCATTCCTTCACTGGCATTAGAGGTACTTCTTTGGGATTCTAGCACAGCACACACTGAAGACCAGTGAAACATTCACCCTCATAGAATGAACAACGAACAACTAATTATTGGACCTTCAGTTCACAAACAACTGTTGATGGATTAGCTGGAACAAAATCCTTTTGACATTCTAATTAAACCAATATGTATATATATGTATATATATATATATATGTATATATATATATATATATATATATATATATATATATATATATGTATACACGGGGGGGGTGATTTATTCCATAATCTCTGTTACTCTAGAGGACCCTGACATTATTCTCTTCATCTTTTCAGTAAAATAGGAGTAGGGAGGTTTTGTGAGAAGTTGCTAACTACCAGAACAGCTGAGGACAGAAGTTAAAATACACTCTAGCAGACTACCATACACACACACATACATTTTGAAAACTGATTTGTAACATTGCCATCTAGATATATCACACAAGAATCTTTTGTTGTTTGTCAAATATGGGAGCAACTTCAGAAAAGAGCATTTGAAGGATGGCTCAGCTCACACATTGCAATAAAAGCAAGTGTTTTAGGCTCTTGAACAAAAGATCAACTGTTACTCTAAAGTCCTATGTGCAGAGAAGGGAACAGCAATGAAACAGAATGCTTTGTTCTGCATTGCAATGAATGAAGTCCTGGGTTGGAAGGGCATTTTTATTTTACTTCTTATTCTGACAGGTCATTTCTTTCACTCTGGATCAAGAACCTCTGTCCAGTCCTTGCCTTGTGCATAATTTTAGTTCTACAGGGTGGCCCTGAAATCATCTCATCCATGTGTTGCTTTGGCCGGTGCCTTTTAAGAAGAAATGGTCCATTATACCCAGAATCCAAGCGCAGCAGGAATGGAGGATGTCTAGATCAACAGAGACAGAGAAAAGTCCGTGTGCTCCTCTCTAGTCCTTAGTGTGAACATTGGCAGGTCATCATTCCCAACGAGAAAAGCCTGCCGAGAGAAACTACAGATTAAATCTGCCTCTTAACACATATGAATTATGCTCTCCAGTTAGAGGAATATAAAACCTTTCCACAAATTCTTGTTAATGCTACAGCTTCTTGGCTTCGTCCATTGCATTAAATGTGTCTTGGAAAGTTAATTAGAGAAGACATTCTGATGAAATCTGATTCATGAGGAGAAATTATTAATGAGGTGTTCCACATTTTCTCCACATCACTGTTGAAACTGGGGTCTATTGGACAGACAACTTCGGTATGGATTCGCTCCACGCACAAGCTCAGTTGGGGTGGATGACTAGAGCTCACCATCTCTGACTATGCTCACATAAGACTATAATTGCACATCCTCTGATTCTGTTTGTTTGTTTGTTTTTTCGAGACAGGGTTTCTCTGTATCGCCCTGGCTGTCCTGGAACTCACTTTGTAGACCAGGCTGGCCTCGAACTCAGAAATCCGCCTGCCTCTGCCTCCCGAGTGCTGGGATTAAAGATGTGCGCCACCATGCCGGCCTTTCTTTTCTTTTTTTTTTTTTTTTACATCCTCTGATTCTTATGTTCTCTAAATTTTTATCTTCTATGGAAACTTTTGGCATGAATGTGCCTGTAAGAAAATCACCTTTATGGGGAGCTGGAAACGTTTATTTCCTTCTTGTTAGCAAATATTCTAAATAATCAAATTTATAAATGTATGGGGTTTCTTTGTTCAAAGAACTAGTCCAGGCTTGTTAAATAGCAACTCTACAAATAATAAAAATTCCGTGTGGTGAGAAGACAACATTGAATTTACTGCTTATTGCCACCATTGTTGGAGTACCACCTTCCTTTGGTTGTATCTTGGACAGGAGGAGAAAGGCCAGGATTTATAGAGGAATTGGATTTGCTGTAAACATGGACCTTTAATACAGAGAGCAGATTCAGATTAAGCTGAAAATTGGCAAAGGACTGAAAGAATCTTTGAGGAAACCTCTCTGGTGATGTTGTCCACTAAAGGTTACATAGATATTTCTAGAATTTCTTGTGATGTGCCATGGGATTACCTAAACACCAAATTATGCTAATTAAGAGAAAATACCAAACCTCAAACATAATCATGTTAACAGAAATAAACTGTTGGGCAACAAGAAGAGTCAGCTCTTTGTAGTGTGTGTGTGTAAAAATGACAATATAAACATGTCTGACCAGGAGGAATTATTCTTTTCTCACATGTGCTCACACATAAAAGCTTTATCTTTGCACAACAATGGCCCTATAGCTAAACACAAAAAGTGAATAGGTTATAATTTTTTAAAAAGTAAAAAAAAAAAAAAAAAAGCCAAAGAAGTATTTCTAAGGAGTGAAGAAATCTAATCAGTTAATCAGTGTGTTCTAGTGAGTCCAGGTCAAGTGTGCACAGTGGGTCCTGGTCAAGTGTCTACGCACTTGGTCTAGTCTCCTTGTGCTGTATACCAGCCCTCAGTGAGTGCTTGCAAGGATCCAAACAAAACAAGCTCTTTGTGGTTCACAGATGAGTGGGCAGCACAGGGGGTGTTCGGGGTTGGGGGTGGGGGGAGAGAGAGAGAGAGAGAGAGAGAGAGAGTGAGAGAGAGAGAGAGAGAGAGCACTCCTGTTCCCTAGAAACTTATGTTCTAGTCAGATGAAGGGAATGTTACAAATGAAAAGAGATGCAATGAATGCTTCCCAAGTAAATGTGCTACAGGAGTTATTGGTCAGACTTGATCAATCGAACACAGCCCAGCAGATTGCTTGGCCACACTCTTTGAGAACCAGTATATTTCATCTACAACTAACTGGTTTGGTCAGTGCCATCAGAGCTAATTGGTAAAGAGATGGTGAAATGAAAGGATTGGCCATGCTATAATTCCCCAGTGAATATAAGCTTGGAGGCAAGCAATGCATCAGAAAAGGATGCAGGCAGAAGCTATGATAGGCTGTTCCTCTGGTCTCTAACCACAAGTTTCCTATCTTCTCTCAGCCTCCCTCTTGGGCCAACTGCACAGCATCAGACAGTTACTTCCTGAGCTGGATATGGGAGAACCTCTTGCCCTGTGATCCCCGCATCCATCTTGGTGAAATGGTTCCTCTCTCAAGTAATGCCTTGCTCATATTTCCCCCCATGAACTTCAAAACACAAATGGCACGGTCATTTGGGGACCATAATGAACATGAAGGGCAAACACGAGGATTCCAGGAGGCTTTACTAGTAATCGTATTAATAAAACCGTAGTATGGCCAGATGACTGTGGCTCCTGGAACTCAATACTCTAAAGCCACAGCCACAGCCCCACCCCTGGGGTGGCTGTTACTGTCACCGGGCCAAATCTCCGGTGCTGCTGGCTTCTTCTGAAACAAACACAAAAGAGCTGTGTGACAAATCATATCTGCAAGATGTGCTTCATGTGTCAAGTGCACATAGCGCCTAAATCAAATGCTGATACATGACTTATTCCATCAAAAGTAAGCAGAATGCTGTAATTTATAATCATCTTGAAGCATACTGCAGAGAAAATGAAAGCAGACCATTAAATTTTAATGCTTGTTCGGCTCCCTGGAAAAAAAAAAGAAAAAGAAAAGAGAAAAAAAAAAAGAAAGAAAAGGAGGCTTTCTGGTCATATTGGAAGCAAAGCAGTGTTCCACAAACTATTGTGCATGCACACACACACACAAAGAGAAAGAGAGAGAGATTATTTTGTCTTTGCCAACATTTGTGGAAACTAATTGAAAAAATGATTCAGCTGTCAAAAACTGCCATTAGCCAGGAAGAACTCATGAGCACAGAGAAAATTCTTACAGAGCAGGTCCTGTCCAAAGCTCCAATATCCCCCAGCCTTTAGCTTTTGACAATTGTCTGTTGTTGTACAAGCCAGCTCCCCACAGCAGGACTGTGAGCAAATATTCATTGGTGTGTCATCTCCACTTAGACTCTCATCCTGCACACCTATTCATCTGTGTTAAATGAACAGCAGCATCAGCTCAGATTAAGCTGGCTTGAAAACAGCCACTGTTAATAATTTCTGCTGTGATTCAACTTAGCTTTGGCTAACAGGTGAAGATGTTTCATAACGGAGGCAATTACAGCTCTGAGAGTGCTTTCCCGCTGCCCATGTAATCAGAGAAATGGAACAGTGGTTCCTCACGTGCACGTGGGGAAAGGCCAGCCCAGCCACCATCCATCCATCCGCTGCATTCGTTATCTGCTAGATTGAACAGGCTGCCTGCCGGGGACAGATGCTTAGCACAGTGATTAGAATATAAAGCAATTGCAGAGACTGAAGGGATTGGAGTCAGTCTCCTTTATCTCAACTTACTACAGGCTTTTCTGGTCAGATAACAAGTCTTCCAAACGTGCTTTGTAGATGAGAAATCATATGTATGTCAATGCATGGAGACTCATGCATATTCATTAATCTGTACTCTGTGAATTTTCATTTAGTTTGAAGGCTATAGAAAAGAATGGGCCTGAGAGAAGTCTTCTAGTCTGTGCAATTTTAGTACCTTTTATGACCTAGTTTTTATGACAAGAAATATAGAGAGGCCGTGTTAAGCCAGGACAATTAAAAAAAAGCTTGGCAATTTTTTTTCTTATTTTCTGAGATTGAATATTTTGATGGTTATACAGATTTCTAAACAGCTTTTACAGCTGAGTTTAAAAAGGAAAAAGAAGTAAAAACTTTACAATGTACAATCCTTGGTTCTGACTTATTTTATAACGCAAGAAAAACTGAAATTAGGCAGCTGTCACTGCTTCTTAAATTATAGAGACAGTCTATATGTCTGTCTAAAGGCAATCTACTGTAGCTTTTTTATTTTTTTTTATTTCAGCTATGTGTACCTTCAAATTACAGGAAACTCACAGCTACATACTTCATAATTGTGCGGGCTTCTTAAGGAGTTCACTCCCAGACAACCATTTTTCTTTCTGAAAAAAAAAAAAAAGAAAGAAAAAAGAAAAAAGAAAGTCAAACAGTCTAAATTGAATTTTTATACATTACAATGTCCTGAAATGTAGCTGTTAATGGTTTCTGATGTGCCTAAAGGCATGAATCTTTGGTTACCCTTTTTCTCCCACTCCCAAATGAAACTCTGAAAATGAAAGAGACAATTTCATTGGCTTAAGTTTCCATTGTGGACATTCGTCTGCTTCTAGAGTGATTTCCTTTGGTGTATTTTTTCTTAGAAGATCTACAATAAAAGCCTTGGTTGGTTCTGTCTGAAATACAATTGATGATATAGCAGTGCTTCTCAAAGCCTCTGCAAGCTGCCTATGAATGGCAAAGCAGCCAATACAGGCGGAGAGGTAGCACAAGACTCAGGCCACATGCTCATTTCTGTTCCACACAGTCTTCCAAGGGACTGGGAATTCTGCTTTTCAAACACTAATGTTATAGCAAGCTATCTCTTTATCTCCATCTAAGTTATTATTAATGCCGGTTATGGTTTTATTGATTGCATAGTAATCTTTGAAATGTTCTCTTTGTTTCTCTCCTAGGCTGGTTTTCTGTCTCTATGTGTAAACATTTATGCAAGTATATGTGCATAAGAACAGGGTACAGAATAAAAGAGAGAGAGAGAGAGAGGGGGAGGAAGGAAGGAAGGAAGGAAGGAAGGAAGGAAGGAAGGAAGGAAGGAAGGAAGGAAGGAAGGAAGGAAGGAAAAATAACCAGGAAAAAAATAAAGCTTATAATTGATAAATATGTGATCCAGTGGTGTGTTTGAAATACATGCTTAACAAGCTAGCAAATTACATGTCTCTTTTAAAGGATATTTCTTTTCTCATCCTTCAGTTTCATCCATCTTGGCTATCTTGAAATAACCTCTGCTAGAATCCACCGCCTCCTCTATCTTCCCGAGACAATTACCGTTGCTCCTTAGCCTTGAAGCTCTGAAAGCCCATGTAACATTAGCCTATCTAGCCCAGTGAAAATGTCTGTACAGATTAGTGTAATGTTAACACTGCTGGCTCCCTGCTTCTGACCTGAAGTGCAATATATTGTGCTGCCGCCGCAGCAGATGGAATCAGAGTTTCACTGGGCTGCAGGGATTGGCTGGCTGCCTGCCAGCAGTGCCTGAACTGGGGGCACAGGAGCCCTGCTTAAAATACAGGCTTCCATCTATTCTCTGTTCTTGAGGAGAGAAAGGAAAAGTGTCACAAAAGTTTGTGTAGAATCAAAATACATTTGTTAAAAATCATTCCTCTGTAGATATTTATCCAGCATTTGAAAAGTAATTGAATCTTTGGGGGTAAAATAGAGACATCTTTATTCTATTTTGCTGAAAGACATGAGACAAAAGCCAAAGCTAAAAAAAAGAAAAAAGAAAAATTATCTGAACTCCATTTAACCTTCCAGTTGAATACCGAATCACCAGAATACAAATGTGTACATGTGGGGTGCTTAATGTCATCTCTCCAGTTATGAGCATCAGTAGGTCCCAGTCTAAAGGAATAATATAAATTCATAAATGAAATAAAAAGCTACTTTTGTATTGCTAACGTAAAACAATTACCCAGATAGCCCCACACCACAATCTAAAGCGCAGCATAAGGAGAGTGGGGCTCCAAGTTCTCCATAACAGCTCTCACAGTGAGTCTATGTTTCTGAGAGGTTATCCCCATCCATGAGGTCTATGTGTCCACAAAGAAGAAGCTGAGAGCCATGATCTTTCAAGATATGCCTGGGAGCAGGGTGTCCCTTCACTCAGACTATTGGAAGCATTGCTTAAAGACTTTAATATCACCAGATGAAAACTGTTTACAGTCAAGAGATTTAGTGATATATGTGTGTACACAAGTATGTAACTATATAACATTTACATAGGGATAATCCTAATACTTCCAATAAGCAGCTCAAGACACTTTCATATAAAAAGGTTCAAATTATTATGTGAGACATGCAAAATTTGGGATTCACTTATTATTTTAAAAACATTTTTTAAAAAGAGAATACAGAAGCTGACTTACAAGAAATCTTATATTGCTCCTCTCTGACAGACTTAGAGAAGAATGCTAAATGAAGAGCACCCCGCTCTCCCCAAAAACACTTTTCAATTCACACCACGTTTTGGACTCCTTCATCAGGTTATCTTTAAGTTTGTTTTAATCATATTTCCCCCTCCAGAACTGCCTTCCCAAAGCAGTAAAACATATGCTGTTTGCTGCCTAAGTAGATGGGTAATGTAAGCTGTGATGTGGAGGAAACTCCTCTCTTCTCCGTTCCCTCTGAGAGTGTAGTTACAGAAACATATATATGTGCTTTTATCTGTGATAAGAGCTACCATCTGCTCAATGCAATGTGCACAGCTTACCGTCTGAAGTGCTTATACACATTACGAAAACACACAGCTTTTGTGTATGTCAAGAACACATATAGGCGGTGCTCTAATAGGCCAGACTATTATCTATTTGAGAATGTCAAATGGCCACAAAATACAATTATGATGGCGGGCAAGAGCGATTACAGCTGGCAAATAGCCATGTATGTAGTCCTGCCAGCAGCACTGGAGTGACCTTTTAATATTGTGGTATTTGTAACCTCATCCTACAAGATAATTATTTTTAAGGACATGAAATCTTTTCAGGGAGGAGAGGCATCTACTTCACCCAAGGTGTAGACGCTTCATGCCGGAGATCCCTTAAGAGATGCTGTACTCACGTGTGAGTAACAAGGAAAGCTAAGACAGCAGGAAAGAACATATAAATTTGAGTTAATTTGACCTTTAATCCAGGAAAGCATACAAGAAATGCACTAGAAAGGTTGGGTTGTAGCTGTCTGGAGGCTGATAAGCTATAATAAAGGCGCATTCGGTTACAATTCATCTAAAGCTACCATCGCTATCATCCTCCCTTTTCGATTTTTGTTACCTCGAGTACTTATCTAAATCCCTTTCAATGCCAGCTTGAATGCATTTTGTGTTCTCTCCCACTGTGACTGGGGCTGTCTGTGTGCGTCAGTGTGTGGCAGGACACACTCTTCCCCTTGTTTGACAAGAGCCAGTGCCAACACCTAATTAAGGATAAGCCACAGAGCTCTCTGCTTTATCTTTGTCAACGGCTCCATGCCTAGCTTTCTGCCTAGTTGAGTTTTTAATGGCATGAGCAATAGTTTGGTTCAGTATTCCTCAGTCCAGCCTCAACCTGATCTCAGTAACTAAATATGGCCGTCAGCCACGGTGGCGGGGAGATGGTGGTGATGTGTGCTCTGGGTTGCCTGCAGATGATAGAGGAACATGGCTGCCCTATTGCTAAGGGACAGCTTGCCCCCTCAGTGCAATAATAGGAGAGCGTATAGAGGTGGGAGGGGGTCCCTCCCCAAAGTTCTCCAAAACATTCTGGGTACCTAATCTATAGAGAAAAGCTTGTCTGGTTCAATGTCACATTACATGGTATTAAGCATTCTAACTTGAGTCTACACATACAAAGATTATTCCTGCCCTAAAACTCTGGCAAAATCACATTAAGATGTCTGATGGTTTCAGACAGTCAATTAACAGTGTGTTTAAAATATAAAGAAAGGCATCTTTTAAAATATAAACATGAGCGAGAGAGAGGGAGGCAGAGCCCCCTGGTTTGCTTTTCTCTACAACTGCAGTCCTTTCCTGGAACCTGGCTTCCACTGTTCTTTCTGTCTCTTCATTCAGATTTCTCTTTGTTCTTGGACTTCACATTTATCTTTAATGTTCCCAATTAACAGGGAAATGTCACAAGGCTCAGAGCTCTCCCAAGACAGTGCTATTTGCTGAAATATTGTTGAAACAACAACAACAACAACAGCAACAACAACAACAAAACATCAAACGTGCTGTCATGACAGTGTATATCAGTTCTGGCGTGACCTTCGCACGTGTTAAGACACCAAGACTCAGTTGAGAGGAGAAATGGATCATGCATTTGATTATGGATCTGATCTTTCCTTACAGCTCCACATCTCCTTGATTTTCTCTTCAAAACTGCCCAACCATTATCATTCTCACTCCAGAATTGTTTCTCTTTTAGTTCACTTTGATGACTGTTTTTCCCATTCCATTTAAACTTTTGTTCTTGCTTCTAATTCTGGCTAACAAGCTAAACTGAAGCATTTTTTCTGCAGACAAAAAGGAGTTGAAGCACTCTACATCAAAAGAAGACATTGTGAGTAAATGTGACTGGTCAATATTTCCATCCCATTGGCTTTGATAGATAGATCTCCCTGTGATTGCTACTGTTTAGTATAGAACGGGTAAATAATAATGATAATAATAACAATAATTAACAGCAGAGAAGACTCAGTGCTTAAGAGCACATGCTGCTCCTGCAGAGGACCAGGGCTTTACTCCTGACAACTGTCTATAATTTTAGTTCCAGGCTATCCAATACTTCAAATTTGTCAAAGCCAATCTCCTAAAATACACTATTGTCAGGAGGCAGCTAGGGCAGATTTCATGATCTGACCTTCAAGTTTGAAGAATTCAGGTTGTCCAGGCTATCCCTTGTATCACGATTCTGTTCCTATATCTGTGGTTTTTGTGGTTAGATAGATTAAATTGGAAATGTCACATGACCAGAGTTCCTCAAGACTCTGACCCACCATGGGTGTATTCTACTAAGTCTACAATCATAGGAGTTCTACTCAGAAAGATGTATCTTTAAGAGTATATGGGTCCTAGAATTATTATAGTTTGTGAGACAATGAAGAAAGCAAAACTGTCCTTCATAGTCTAAATTCAATCTGTGCTAAAATAAGCCATCTTCTGTTTCAAGATACATGAGTCTAAGTAGACATGAACCAGAGATTAACAGCATGAGCAGGCCGGTGTTTGCAAGGTAAGTGAGATGAGCAGAGGTAACGCATGATTCTTTCTTGTCAAACTTAAAAATTATAGGGACTTGGGGCTAGATACACCACTCAGTGCTTAAGAGCATTTGCTACTTTGCCAGTGGTCCCAGATTTGGTTCTCAGCACCCCATATCAAGTACCTTACAACCATCTATAACTCCAGCACCAGGGGACCCAGGGTCTCTGTCCTTGGGTGCTTGTATTCATGGGCACATAAACAAACGTACACACACATACCTACACATAATTTAAAATCATGAAAGTTTTTTTTTTTCAGGTTTTAGGTACTTGCCTGTTCAAACAAAGCTTGTCTACTTTTTGCACTAACAGAGAGTAGAGAATTGTCCATGTTCTATATAAAGAACTGAATTTAAAGTATCTCAAGGTTATAAAGTTTTCTGAGTGTCTTAATTTCATTTAGCAAATTAAAGTAGGTCTATTGTGAATCATACAGAAATAACAACGTGTGATTGAGAATTCCTGTGAACAAATTACCTGTCTATTTTTGTCACTTACATCCAAGTTTATGTTTTTTGTTGCTGCCTGCTTTCGGGATAGATACTTTTTAGGCTATAGTTAAACCAAGCTTATCTGTAAATGTGTCAGTAGGTTGTTACACTGGGATATGTTTCTGTCTGTTCTGACATGGCATTAAGTAAAACAGAATCCTTGTTTCACATAACCTTTGCTTGTATATATGTTCCTGGAAATTCACTAAAAACTACCAATTATAGTGTATACAAACAGCTCTCCTTCCAAAGAATAAACATACTGCCATTACTATGAGACATGATGTGAATATTTTATATAAGAAATTCAAATTCGTATTGAAAGCTTATTTGCTATCGAGTAAGCCATATTTGATGAACAAATAATTCTAGAATTTATAAGCCTTTTCCAGAAGCCATTGCTTTGTAGAAAACATAAACTATTTTTCCCCTGTGGTTATGAGTTTTGTTTTGTTTGATTTATTGCTTTTGGGATCAATAATTAATTTCTTCAATATATAACTATCTAAGCCAGTAAGTAAAGTTCCTTGTATGCAAAGGTAAACGAACTGCATGCAGAAATGCATTGCTGTGCCTACAATGGAGCAGAACATACACTTCATCCCCAGATTTAAAGAATCAGTGCAAAGCACTTCTAACAGGAACACCAACATTCAGACAGAGGTTAGCCTCACCTCTGGCTGAATCTGATGTCAGTGTGGTAATTACCAGGCCCAGTCGATAACACCTCTCCTCAAGTATAATTGCAAATCCAGTACAACCATGACCACAACTAAATTGCTTCAGAACAATCAATAGGAATTTTCTGATTGTGTTCCCGGGTGTATGCATCAAATACAAAAAGGAAAAGTGTCCGTTCAAGCAAAAGGTCAATTTTATAAATAAAAAAATACTGTTTAAAAGTCATGTTATGGTTTATGTTCTTCGCAGATAGAAGGGACGACTACATACACAGGTTAGATGTCTGTGGGAAAGAAACGCATGGCTACCGCACATTTGTCAGCAGACAGCTAACAATATAGAGTGAGCAGGAGTGTTCTGAGTGAGATGTGCACGTGGCTGGTGATAAGTTAGGCAATTCTGTAGCTATATAGCTACTGTTTAGAAATATAGCTTTGAACTTACAACTAAAACCCCACTACTCTTTGGTAAGGGTTGGCCATTAAAAGAGTTAGTTAACTAATGAGTCCCATAAAGTGCTATTTCCAATAGTGAGGGAGATCAGAGCTATTAATCTCCTATCATAGCTATGGGATAATACACTCAATGCCCCATCTGTTGACATCAGTGAGGCTTAGAGCCATAGAGCTAAGCAGAAAACCAAAGAGTTGTTTGGTGGTGATAAAGTCAGGCTAAATTCTGTTGTCTTACCTTCATCCATATGAGATTAGCTTCAGCTATGAGAAAGTTAAAATGGGATTCCTAGCAGGTTGGTGATGATGATGTGACCATGAAGCTGTGGTAGTGAGCAGGGTGTGGTCAATGGAAAAGGAAAGGAAGAAGTAAATAAGGACACAGGAAAGTCTGGTGACTCTGGCATTCAGAAAAATGTAAAAATAACCCAAAGGTTTAGAATGTATATGCTAATTATAATAGGGCACATAGGTTTGAAGGAAGATGTCCCCTATAGGCTTGTATAATAAAAATGCTTGGTTCCTAGTTGGTGGGACTGTTAGGGAAAATTTAGGAGGTGCTGTCTTGTTGGATGAGGTATGTCACTAAGGATGGGCTTTGAGATTTCAAAACTCCATACCAAGTCCAGCATCTGTATGTCTCTGCCTCTGCCTCTGCCTCTGCCTCTGCCTCTGCCTCTGCCTCTGCCTCTGCCTCTGCCTCTGCCTCTGCCTCTGCCTCTGCCTCTGCCTCTGCCTCTGCCTCTGCCTCTGCCTCTGCCTCTGCCTCTTTCTCTGCCTCCAATTCTCATATCAAATGTAAGTTCTCAGCTAACACTCTAGTATCATGTCTTCATGTCTGTCTGCCTGCCTGTCTGCCTGTAGCCAGGTTCCCTCCATGATGATCATGGACTCACTTTCCAAAATTATAAGCAAGCCCCCAATTAAATGTTAGTTGTCTTAGTCATGGTATCTCTTCACAGCAATAGAAAAGTTAGACAGAGCATTTAAGACAGAACTCTTGTTTTATTATTGTTTAGATAGTCTTGCTTTGGAGTGTGCACTGAATGAGAAATTCACAGGGGAAGCACACAGGTAAGCCATTAAAAAGAATCCAGCAAATCTGAATGATGCAGAAACCCTGATAAGGAGGAGGCTCAAGGGAAGCTTCTTATGTTACCCTGGGAGCAGAGGAACCAGTATGATGTCAGTGCTTGGGGAGGAGGAAGAACATCCTAATTCTAGCAATAATGGGGGTGGGGGTGATGACAGTGTATTTTTCTAGTATACCATGAAAAATTTCTTGTGACTTACAGGTTCCTGGGACACATGGTTGATACAACTATGTGTTGAAATGTGCTGCTGAGACATTGAAAACCTTCCCCTAGTGATTAAGAACATGAATGCATCTTGTGCTCATCCAACCTATTCACAGTTTTCATCCTAGAGGTATTAAAAACAGAGAGGAAAGGAGTTGGATGAATGAGGTTAGCCACTTCTCCTGCATTTTCACACATTCGTTTTGGTTGAGTAAATGTTGACTATGTCACATATCAGACATCCCACTCCTTAACGCTGAAAACTCTATGCACCAATTCTATTTAGTGCAGTGCCTTTTCTAGTCCATGGCAGAGGTTTTCACTACATATTGTGTTTTCATTTCTTTTCTAATGCTGGGGCAAAACACTGTGACCAAGACAACTTAAAAAGGAAGCATTTAACTGGTGGACTCATGATTTGAGAGGGTCAAAGTTGATGTCCATCATGGTGGAAAGTATGGCGGCAGGCAGACCAGCATAACACTGGCATGGGGGAAGTTCACCTCTTGAAACAACAACTACAAGGGGAAGAGAGAGACAGAGACAGAGACAGAGACAGAGACAGAGAGAGACCTAACTAGGATTGTGGGATTGGTTGGACTTTTGAGACTTCAAAGTCTACCCTCAATGACATATCTCCTCCAACAAGGCCACATCCCCTAATCCTTTCCAAATAATTCCACCAACTGGGAACCAACTATTCGAATATATGAGAGCATATCTCATTAAAATCACTATATACTGAACTAAAAATGGATTAGTCAAGGATTAGAAAGAAATCAACAAAGTCTGGTCAACACCAACATTAAAAATATGCACTACAAGAATATTCATGTAAGAGTCATTTAAAATATTGTCTGTATAGTAAAGGTTTATACATACCCAATTTAGAATTTGCTAAGCATAGAGCTGCCATTACCTTTCAATATGTGTGTGTGTGTGTGTAAAATTTAGTTTTACATTTTAAGATGGGGAGAACTGTTTTTAGCATAAAATCACTGTTATAACACTTTCTCAAAGGTTTTTTTTTATATGTCATATCCAGAATAAACAAACTACCTTAAAATGTTCATTAACATTCACAAAAAGGTATTCCTTTCAAGGTATAACATCTTAGATTTGAGGTATTTTCATAGAACCAAAACTTCCTCGAGGATTATAGGACAAGATTAAAGACATCAGCCAAAAACAGCCCTGAGTACATCACCCTGTGTGTCGTTTCCTGACCAGCAGACCGAGCTCTACAGGGGACATATAACAGTGTTCTATAGTAGGCATTTTTGCAGGAAAGCATACATGAAAATTTTGCAGTCAAAACAACCCAAAGGGCTGTTAAATAGCTGATAATTTCATCGAGCTGAAAACGAACATGGCTCTGTTAGCAGTATAATGCTATAACCATTTTCAATTACTTTGTTTAACCCTTGTAAAGAAGTGAGCAGCAGGTGATACAAAAATTACTCCAGGACGCAGAGACTAGATGGGACTGCTCCAGCACATTGCTTGGCACTCCAGCACACTGCCTGGCCGCCAGAGCGAGAGGGCCTCGTGGACTACCGAACGCATCAGTTTTAAATTGTTCAAGCAGTTGTTTCCTGTAGATTAATTTGTAATTCTAAATTTTCAAGCACATGAAATGTGAGCTTGACCCTCCCCTCAGGCCATTTACAGGGCTACAGCTTTTCTGTAATCTGAGGCCCAGGCAGAGTGCTAACAGATGAACCCTGAAGGATGTGGGCCAGGTGGGAGAGGTAGGGAAGAGAGGAGCGCGAGGCAGAGTGATCCCAAGCCAGAACAGGGTGTGAGGTGATTAGAAGGACAGTAGACTGTGGGCAGGAAAGAAAACACACTGAGGGGTTGTTTTCATGGCTCAACGGGTAAAGGGGCTTGGCGCCAAGCCTGGTGACCAGAGTTCAATCCCCAGAAGCTACATTGGTGGAAAGAGAGAACTGGGTCCTGTAAGATGTCTTCTGACTTGCTCTTTGTCACATATGCACACAAATAAATGAATATATATATTTTTTTAAAGCATCCAGAGAGAGCAGATGAGCTACAGAAGGGATGACGGACCCGGGGTGGGGTGATGGGGGTGGGGCAGTGGGGGTGGGGCACAGGATCTTTGTTTCTTCACCTTACTGCCTTCTCGAAACCATTTCTCAGATCCTTTCACAATCAGCAGGGATTTTGTTTTGTTGTTTCGCTTTGTTTTGTTTGAGACAGGGTCTCACTACCTAACTTTGACTGGCTTCGAACTCACAGAGATCTCACCACCTCCTTCTGTCTCACAACGTTGAGATTATGCCACCATGCCAGTCACAATCAACAAAATTTAAAACCAGTATTAGCCTTGCATCCTTGAAAAGATACTAAAGAAACACATAAACGAATGCATTTGAGCTGAAACCTTTGCAGTGGTGAGCGAGCGACATTCAGACCCAGAGTCAGTTGCAGTCGCTGTTGGGTGACAAACCAATTAGTCTTCTCCCTCCCTTCTAGCCTTTCGACAGCTCTGCACTCAGCTTTGAGGCCAAATTACCTGTCACACTGCAGAACAGCTCAGGTCCAGGGGAAGAAATGTATCCCTTGGTCCCAAAGTGGAAGTAATTACTCGGGAGCTGTGAGATTTGGTCAGTCAACATTTGTTGAGCAGACATTTCTCATAGAAACCTATATGGAACGGTGTGCTTCCTTAAGCAAAATATTCCCCCCCAGAGTCCACAATTTAATGCTGTCATGTTTTAACCTCTCTTGGAGACATGGATCCCCTTAGGAAATCTGATGTTTTAAAAGATTATATATTTTCTTCCCAGATGAGCCAAACTTGCAAACTGTACATTACTGACCATATTTTCCCCATGTCAAAACCCACAAAACACTTTTTTAAAAAAAAATTGTGATTTTTGGCTGCTCACTTTGATTTTTTTTTTCTCATGTAAATATTTTATGGCAACTTCCTAAATTTTATTTCAGTAAATCCAAAATGTACAAAGCCACCTCCACTTAAATTATGTGGCAAAATAAAACTCAATGAGAGATTTACTGACATTGGTCTTTAAGTAGACCTTGCAAGGAAGAGGTATTCTCTTGTGGATAAGAAGACCTCTACCAGTATTAAGCCATTGACTCCAGCTCTTTGTGTGGATGGCAAGATGTCTCAGAGGCAACTCACAACCAGTTACTGCCAAGAGGCCGCAGCAGAGTTGCCATAGTGCCCTTTGTCAGGCAAAGGGGCAGTTCCAGCAGAGAATCCCTGTACCGTACTACTTTTCTCATCCATAAGGTCACTAGGACCATTTTCTTCTGAGCTCCGAGTCACCAGTATGCTGGCACTGCATCATTATTGTTACAAAGAAGGCCAAACAGAAGACTCGGGACAGCAGATATGGGTTTGAATCCTTGTTGTACTGAGCCTTCTACCACACCGATAGAGAGAGCTGTGCTTTACAAGGACTGGGGAAATCGTTTCTTTGACTAAGATTTACAACCACTGTGCACACAAACAATGTATTCAAGCCGTGCTCAGATAGCTAGGTTTTCTTCTAGTTGAAGCTTTGCTGGATAAGACACTGAGCACAATACCTGGTCTGTGTAGTCATCAAATTGAGACTTGCCAAACTATATTTTTAAAGCAAGACAAGACTCCATTGCTTTTTCACACTATAACTTTCTTTCTTCCCTCCTTTCTTTCCCCTCTCTCTCTCTCTCTCTCTCTCTCTCTCTCGTCCTTCCTTCCTTCTTCCCCTTGAGTTTTCCATTAAGTAGGTATGTCTAGACCTTGAACGGTAATCATCCTCCTTCCTCCAGTTTCTGAACTACCATGCCCAGCCAGACCACACTATTAATACATCTCTGTAGTTTCCATTTTTAAGAAGTTTATTGGACATTAAATTACCAATGAGGTGAAAAAAAAAAAAAAACAATGTCATTCTTTGAAAGAGAAAGCTATCAAAGTTTTGGATATTCAGTGAACACAATTGTAATTGACTGAATAGTTGAGACAGGTAAAAGTTTGCAGGGCCATTAAAATATCTTTACAGTTCTTGAGGCTCACTGGTTCTATGAAGTTTCCATTCAGCCTGGAAAAATACAAATTGCATTTGTAAATGTGCATTTACCAGGGCCCTCCCTTCCCCTTTCATACCTCTTTCTTACACATGTCTTTAAAAACCATTAAAGCTTTCTCAGCTCAAAACACTGCCTTTATTTCCTGTTTTGCCACACAGGGAGAAGGAACAGAGTGGAGCTAACATTATCCACAACAAGTGAACTGTGTTTTCTACAAGTCGTAGGTAGGTCCTGCATCTGACATACAAGACCTTGTAATGATGGCATTCAATTGACTGCTTCTACTTCCCTATGCCAGACTAGAAAAGTAATGCCTAGGAATCCATATTCAACCCTAGTCAGGCTGAAGAATTTCTTAGGATTATTTCAGTTATATTAAGAAAGATCTGTCTAGAAACATGTGTATATGATCATGTATATTCTCTTGGTTAACACCGAGTAATGTCATAACCAAGTGACGGAGGTTCTGAGAAGGCTGTTGTCTTAGTGTCTGAGAAAAAGAATGCGCAGGAAACAACAACAATAACAAAAACAACAATGCCAAAAGCCCCAATGGAACAAAGGCTCAAAACCACAAACTTCCAAGTACCCTGCCTAGACAGTGGCCTGATCCCCTGGGAGCTACTCAACAGACTCAACACACAGCTCACGTGTTGGAGTGAAAACAGCCAGCTCACGACTAGGCATCCTTTGCTCCCACTGTTAGGTCTCCTGTGTGATATATATACAAAACCATTTGTTGCTTTGATTTTTTTTAATGTGTCTCTTATTTTCCAGGTTATTCTACTATGCTGAGCTTCTCAAAATATCTCATCTTGGAAAGCACCAAAATGATATGCCTATCATGGCCAATTATCATTCACCAAAATGGAAACCCTCTGTAAGGGATGAACATGATCAAAAAGGATTTTGGGTGAAAATTCCATTGAATGCATACAAGAGTATGTTGTAATACAAGCCATTGGCCTGTGCAATTAATATATAACATTAAGGGAAGCCTACTGCAAGAGCAGTGTCCCTGTGTAAAGCATACTGCAATTATGGAAAGGTGCTGGTCTCCCATCACACACAGAGAAGCCAAACAGCATTAAGCCAATCTGATGTGGGTCTACAGGTACTTGCTGTTCAGTTGAAGGAGGCTGGCCTTTAGAAGCCCCATCTCCCAGTATTATAAACAGTATGCTCTTACTTTCATCTAAAATTGGTTTTTTAAACATTCTTTTTAAGTTAAGAATGCCTAGCAGGCCGGGCGTGGTGGCGCACGCCTTTAATCCCAGCACTCGGGAGGCAGAGGCAGGCGGATTTCTGAGTTCGAGGCCAGCCTGGTCTACAAAGTGAGTGCCAGGACAGCCAGGGCTACACAGAGAAACCCTGTCTCGAAAAACCAAAAAAAAAAAAAAAAAAAAAAAAGAATGCCTAGCAGGTAAGTTTTTTATGTGCCTTCAAATTTTAACAGGGCGAAGCGCTATTGGATTTCTTCTAGGAGAATATGGAGACATCGCCCCATTCTCTCCTATTTCCTTTGTCACTCTGTACCATGTTCATGATTTGCATGCAGCAACCTCCTGGCTTACATGAAATGGAACATAGTCCCACTGCAGCTAATAAATTCGCTGTAACAAGTCCCTCAACTTGGCCTGGTCAGAAGGGCACAGCAGGATTGCCATATGTGGAACTGGAAACAAGGTAAAAATAACACTATTTGGTGCTTTCAAAACTATGCAACTCTATATTGTCTCTTTGGAAATGACATTTGCTTAATGGCTAGTGATTATCTCCTATCTGGCTTGCTATAATATCGGTGTTGTGTTCTTTTTTATTTTTTTTATTTTTTTTCTTTCTTCTTTGTTTCTAATCACTGGTGTTATCTGTAGTTTGGAAGAAGCGCTACAATTAAGCAGACTTTGAATACACGAGGGAGAGACAGCAGGGCTCTTTTGGCTTCAGTTCACATAGCCCATCACTGGAAAACATTTCTGGGTTTGCATTGGTCGCATCCGCCAGTGTCGGCACAGCTGAGGTGACTGTGCTAATTAACTGTCCTGCTGAAGCAGCTGAGAAAGCTTCTATAAATGCCATGGGAATATGCACTGTTAGAAAGGAACTCAAGCCAATGAGGTGAGGGCTTAAATATAGAATCAAAACACGAACACTTGTCCTTAACCACCAGGTGACAACATCATCAGTGACAAGGTGTGTGAGAGCCAGGGGTGTCAGAAACTGGGCCAAAATGATAAGAGGGAAAATGGACACTATGTAAAAGTTCAAGGGCCTCTACTTAAAACAAAGTATTTGGGACTAGCCACCTTAACATCTGAAGAGCAAGAAAGTAATAACCAACAAAGGCCCATTTTCAGGAATGTGTGAGGAAAGATCCACATAAGGGATCAATAGCCAGAGCACTGCTCTAAGCATATGTGAAATCTCATCCTGCAAGTTTGACAAGCAGTTGGAATTGTGCAAACTGGCCAGTGAAACTCAGTGCCCCAACAGCCTGCAGTGAAACAGCGTGTGGGTGGGAAAGGGTTTGTTTTGATGTAAGAGACAGAGAACCTATGAGGGCCTTCAGGGGGTGTTAAGGGATAGCATAGGAGGTTTTAATAAAAGTTTCTGTGGTTTGAGTGCCCCAACTATCACCAGTTTTACAACTAAATTAAGACAGAGCCAGGTGGTGGTGCACACATTTAAGCCCAACACTTGGAAAGCACAGACAGGCAGATCTCTATAAGTCTGAGGCATGCCTGGTCTACAGTGGGAGTTCCAGGACAGTCAGGGCTACACAAAGAAACCCTGTTTCAAAAAACATGTGTGTGTATGTATATATGGTCATACATATATTGGTCATATGTGTATGTATACACATATATATACACACACATATATGTATGTATACACATATATATGTATATATGTGTATATATATATACATATATAACTCATATTTGTATTCTGCTTAAGACATGCTTTGTACTCAGATAGTCTCAGACTTTCTTGAGGGGGAGGCTGTTAGGATTTGCCAAGAACTGTGAAGACAAATTTTTTATGTTGTCTGAAAGCTAAGACGTTAGCCTAGCAGAACACATGAGACTCCTGGGGCAGAGACAAAGGCCTTTCTTCCCCTCAACCTAGCAAACAGCATGAGCTTTCAGTTCATATCCTGCACTGTTTGCCTCTCAAGGCCCGTGAGTTAATGCAAAGTTGCTCAGGCAGACAATGAACACAGTTAGTCTCCTAACTGAGGAAGCGTACCTACTCCTGTAAGGAGGTTGAAGCCCTGAAGAAACCATGGTCTCTGTTATATTGGTCACACAGTAAACCAGACCTCTGCTCATGGTGAGGAGCCTTCCAAGGCTGTCTTTTGTGAAAAATACCTTGGGAAGATATTCAGCACTTGTATGTACAAGATGTACAGTATCCCAAAAGCTGTGATGGTTTCAATGGGAACATTCCCCATAGGCTCAGATATTCAAATATTTGGTCCTTAGTTGACCACTCTGTTTGGGTAGATTTAAGAGGTACAGCTTCATGCCTGCCGTCTGAAAGACCCAGCAAGCAGCTGAAAGAGTCAGATGCAGATATTTACATCCAACCAATGGACGGAAGCTGCTGACCCCTGTGTTTGAATTAAGGAAAACCTGGAAGAAGCTGAGAAGGCTGACCCTGTAAGAGGACCAGCAGTCTCAGTTAATCTGGACCCCCAAGATCTCTCAGACACTGCATCACCAATCAAGCAGCATACACCAGCTGATATGACACCCCAACACATATACAGCAGAGAACTGGTAGATCTGGGTTCAATCAGAGAAGATGCACCTAACCCTCAAGAGACTGGAAGCATCAGGGAGTTTAGAGGTCTGGTGGGGTGGGGGTGGGGACATTCTCATGAAGACAGGGGGCGGGGAGGCGGTATGGGATGTGGAACAGTTGGAGGGTGGACCAGGAGGGAAATAAACTCTGGAGTGTTAAAGAAAAGAAAAGTAAAGAAAAGAAAAGAAAAGAAAAGAAAAGAAAAGAAAAGAAAAGAAAAGAAAAGAAAAGGAAAGAAAAGAAAAGAAAAGAAAAGAAAAAAAGGAAGGAAGTAATAATAATAAAAGAGGTACAGCTTTACCAGAAAAAGCATGTCACTTGAGTGAGACCTTTCTAGTTTCAAAGCCATGTAGCCCTCCCTAGTCACCCTCTTTGCTCCCTGCTTGTGGTTCATGGTTCAACTTGAAGGCCCTTAGTTAGCATCCTGCCCCAGCTTTCTGCTTGTTACTGAGTTCCCACACATGCTAGACACTTATCCTGCTGGAAACGTAAGCCCAAATAAACCCTTCCTTCGAAAGTTTCCCTTGCCCATGGTGTTTTATCACAGTAATAGAAAAGCAACTAATTTAAGAGACCATAGAATGAACTTTTCAGCCTGTTACTCACTAATATATACTGGCAAACTCCAGGAGGCAGCCAGTGGGCCTATTGTGTCTGCATGAGGGCCACTGTATCAAAGGTAGATCCTGGCACGGGGAAGCATATCGACTCAAAAGTCACTAGCAGACATGGGGAATGACATTCATTGGGGCTGGAGTTATAAAATGACAGAGTTGGCTTGTAACCCAGACACTACAGAAATTGTCTTTATTTTGAGGACAATGACTAAATATCTCACTGGTTTGCCTTTTTGTTTATCTCCCCATTCCTGGGATTTCTCCACGGGACAGCCCTCACCCACACAGTTAGGCCTTTGAGAAGAGAAGGCATGTAGGCTCACAAATAGCAACAAGATGTCTACCAGCTCTGCTAATCAAACCTATTGGGATTGCAGCTGAAAAATAACATCTTAAAGCTTCTGGCTCCCATCTAAATGATTTATGAAGTAAAACTGTGTCCAGAGTCTCTCGGCAAACAGGAAGTCCTAAAAGACCACTCTACTTGGTTCATTTCTCAAAAGTGAACCATACCTGTTCCATGAGTGTCCCAGCACATCAGAGGATGGCCAAGAGATTCAGCTCTAATGTTCTTCCCAGCAGCAGTGTGAGCAAGAACATGCCGACAGACCTCCCCCAGCCTACATTTATTTACCTATGAAATGGGTATGAAAATACTACTACATCATAGAGTTGTCAAGGGGATCCAATGAGAAAATATTTATAACTCCTTGAGCAGAACCTGCCTTTATGAATAACAGCTGCTATTATTAGGTTATCTTGTCATTCTTAGGAAACCATGAAACATGATGTGAATGCCTGTCTTTTCTTAATTCACTGTCATCCCTGAGACCCCGAGTTACTCTTGCCAGTAAATCAAGAGACAATGCCTCACCCCATCTCAGAAATTCATGGAGCTATGTGATGCTGAATTTAACTCCACTTCTTAGGTGAGAAACTCGGCCTTTGTCCACCTGGATAATAGAGATCTGAGAAAGGTACCTGTGGGCCTTGAGGAGTCACCAGAAAAGAAGGTCCACAAATTTCACTCACATGGAAATAGCTCATATAAAAGTGCAGTGTGGAAGTCTTGTTAAAAAGCAAACAGAATTCCCATTATGCTCCCTGTTTTGTATGGCAGATATTATGATGGGGCTTTAAATCAAAGCTTTCATATGCAGTGGAGTTCTGAAAAGCTGAAGGTTATGCAGACTAGAACCCAAGTGGATTACCATGCAAGCCAGTAATGTCACACTCTGTCTTTACCCCTAATCTTTTATATCAACAAAGCAGTTAAAACAACAACCCCCTAGAAGAGAGAGAAACTGAACTCTGAAAAGGTATTAAGTTGTCCGGCTCTCTTCCCATTCAGTTAATTATCTAGCCTCTACAGCTGAGTCATTAACTCACCAGGCAGATATTTACTGAGATTCCGCCATGAGCAAATTACTATCCTGGCCCTTGGTGATCCAAAGTGATTAAGGTCAGGTGATCATGGCCAGGGAGCTTGGTGTGTAAAAGCAGAGAGTGGATACAGCTTTTGCATTGCTCTAAGCACAGTGTATGTGATCTGGAATACTGTAAAGTGGAGTTCCTTTGTTTCGCTGCAGAAGGCAACTCACCATCTTTAATATTTAGAGAATCAAAGTAAAGAATAACATAGTCATGTTTCAGCCATGATGAACATGATTCTTTGGGTAGTCATGGTGAGCACTTTAAACAGCATCCTGGGTAACGTAAACACTAGATTCCACCTGTTATTTTCACCTCCTGATCTCTCTTGCTAGACTCTCAGAGATACAGAGGATTATATGTTAAGTAAATGACTATGTGGTAAAGGTTCTCTGGGAAGTGAGAGAGACAGGTTTTATACAGAAATTTGTTTCATTGGATTCTTGAGTTTAACAAACAGATTGCCAGGTTGAAAACCACAAAAGCAAAGGTGCATATTGGTTGATTGATTGACTGACTGACTGACTGACTGACTGATTGACTAATTGTAATGTTGGCCTTGAACCCAGGGCTTTGCCTATGCTAGGTAAAATCCCCAACACTTAGCTCCATCTCTAACCACAATACATTTGTTTAAGGCAGAGCAATCACACATGATGATGAACGATGGGAAAGTTTGAAGGGTAGAGAATTGACTTCTTACATCAATTCTTGTTTATCTGTACAGTGCGTTAAGATGCAGGGGGTTTGGGCTGGTACCATTGCTCGGTTAGTAAGATAACTTACTGCTAGCCTGATGACCTGAGTTTGATTCCCAGGACCTCCATGGAGGAAGGGAAGAGCTAATTCATGCAGCTGTCCTCTGACATTTATTCATTTATTCACATTTATTCATACACCACACACAAACACATACACACACAAATAAATATATCTTTTAAAATGACATAGAAGCAGTACCTTAAATGACATTTTGACATTTATGAATGAAACTATTCAAAGTGGGTTCTCCCATACTTTTTAGGTCCTCTTCCTTATTTGAGTAATTCAGAAACATATCATTTATGTTCAAGATAGGTAATAAAATAGATTAAATAATTGGGGAATATAAAGCTTTGATCAGTGTGGTAGGAAATTATTACCTTCAAATCAGTATTTACATGATACCCCAGAGCTTGGCCTCATATATAATACTAGAATGGTAGCTGAGTGATTTAATCCCTGAGCCAGGCCTGATTTGCCTCCTGTTTTCATAGACAATGTTCACTGTAACTCAGCTGCCCACGGTTCTCCTTACATGTATATGCATAGTTCTGTACTGTGAAGGCAGAGTCAGATAAATATGAAAGAGATTATGTGGCCCACATGGCTAAAACATTTACTTTCAAAAACTTCTTTTAAGCCAGGGCTAGCCATAAACTCACAGTGTAGCTGAAGTTGTTGGCTTTAAACTGGTGATTCTCCTTCCTCTACTTCCAAAGTATGCCATCTCACCCTGCTTTATAGTAACATCTTTAAGAAAAAGTTTATTGATCATGTTCTAGGTTCAAAAAATAATAATCTTAACACAGTGATATGAAGGGAAAGGAAATGGAGAAGGAGATAAATAGGAAGGGGGGATTTGAATCGATGGCAAAGAAGAAAGTTGGGGGAAATATACTAACACTAAGGATGTTTAAAATATCCATACAGAAATGTACTTTTTATCAGCTCTATCTATCTATCTATCTATCTATCTATCTATCTGTCTATCTATTTATCTATCTATCTATCTATCCATCCATCCATCTATCTATCATCTCCCTTTAATATATACATTTCACATAAAAGAGTTACTCTACACAGTAAATAGTGCTCCCTCTCAGGAGCCATAGCATATCAAATAAAACTTTCAATGAAGGCATAGAACACCACCCCTAGAGTTGTTGGTCACAGGTGTATTAAAGACCCCTAGAAAATTTAGGGACTTGTCATGGCTTGCCCACCAAAATTTTATAGCAAGACTCTCTTACTCTCTTACCAGACATTCTTCTTCACAGGGCATGGAGAAATCAAATTGGTACTGATCAGGAAGCTTCGTCCCCCTTGGCTAACTTGCATAGTTCCTAAGGGAGCTATGTAGCCTATAGAAGGAAAATGTAATCAGTAGCTTTGCCTAGCTGTGAATTCTATGAGAGACACTAATGGGCTGACTTAGCAAGCCAGGAATATGGATGCAATAGTGGCACAGATGCTATAGTGGTAACCAGTGCTTTTATGTATGTATGTATTTACTTGTACTTATGGCCTGCTTCACAAGAAGAAATACATTCCTGGTACTGTAAATGCCATGAAGCATCCATTTTGAGTGAGTTCTTGGGCCACAGGGTTGAACCACTTATTATTATTTTGCTAAATGGACATCACATCCAACTGCCCTCTAAATTCATATCTCTATACCCATAGATTAGTGATAGTCTCTGTCCTAATCTGAGAGCTTTGTTGTATTACAGTGTATGGCAGTTAATTAAGAATATCACAACTAGCCAAAGTATAAAGACTAAGTGCCCGTGTAGTGCTCAGACATACTTGAAAAACAAGCATCTAATCCCTTTGTCCCTAAAATTCAGGGATCGTGGAGGAAGAGGAGCTGAAAGGCTGTATAAGCAGACTTCGTGGAGGACTAGGATGCAATAGGGTCTTCTGCACAAGCCAGGACCAATGCACTCATGAAGTCACAGTAGCTGTGGCGAACACCTGCACAACATCAAACCAATCAACATTCCAGCATGGCGGTGGGAGGGGCTTATGGTGGGAGGGGCTTATGGGTCCCCCTCCCTGGTTGAAGAGCTATTGTGATGACTTCTCAGCGAGGGAGAATCAATTATCTTCAAGGGTGTAGCTCCTGGTAGGTTGAGCTCCATGTTCCTGTGTATCACACCACATCAATGAGTGTATAGGTAGCACAAATTAGACTAGGTAGGTTATTAAAAACAAAAACAAAAAGATGGAAAAGGGTGAAGAGGAGTGGAGTAGACCTGAGAGAAGTTATGGGGAGGAGTTCAAAGTGAATATGGTCAGAATACATTGTATGTATGTATGTATAAAATCATTTTTTCAGTTAATTATGGTTAATAAAACTTTGGGTGAAGAGAGGACTTTTAAAAAAGGAATGATGTGAAATCAGTTTGGTGGCAGAATAAGATCCACAGCACCAGGGAAATAAATGAATATTAGTTATAGTATTACAGACTGACTTTGTGCCATGCTTTGTACAAGGTTCTCAATGATCCTTGTGCCATATCAAACATAGCTATATCTATGATTATGAGGATTATATATTTTTGTTCAAATTAAAAAGTGAAAAAAACTCCACATAGCTCTAAACTGGAATCTCCCCCACTGTAGTATGATCTCCAGAAGGAAAACCTCTTATCTTGCTCAGCGTGGCAGTTCTAGAACTAAGTCCATTGTCTGACATATGATAAGAAAACTTGGAAAAGCCGACATGTGTAGAATAAATGAGAAAAGGAACCAATGACCAAAGGAACAAATGCAAATGTGTAGGACAAGCATCTAAGGGCAAGAGGCAACTGCTCAAAGCCATCCTGGGAGCCTGTCAAAGCCATCCTACACCATCGACCACCTGAACTCTGGTACCCTGCCAGGACTTCAGGCTATATAATTTATGAGAACTGGAGGACTGAAATCCAGAGGTACCAACCTAGGGATGCTCTCTTGGCCCAAGGCAGTCTGACACTTCAGGGTTCCACCCACAGAAAGTATTGCTTCACTTGTCTGCCAATTAGTTCCTGCTTTTAGCATGGCCTATTTTCTTCCAATTACTCACACCTGCTTAATCTCTGCTCTTTGACTCCCACCAGTTTGGAGAGTACTTCCCGTTGCTGCAGGACCTCACTCCTCTCTGCGGGTCCCCTCTCCATCGTTCTTCTGATGGGCAGGCTTGATTGTTGTCAAACACTGCTGTCTCACAGACTCTATCTGGTTCTTCAACGGATCCTTCAGCTGCAGCAGCCCTGAAAGGCTGACAGGATGAATTGCTTACTTCCCAGGCTCTCATGTTTATCTCCCTTTAGATCTCACCATCTGCTGTGATTTGGCAATGCAGGTAAATGTGTTCTTCTTCTTCTTTTTTTTTTTCCTCCTACTTCTTTCTTTCAGCCTCCTGCAGGAATTACCACGTCTCGGTCCTCCCTCTCTTCAGACATCAGCCTCTTGGAAGTGACAATTTTTACATTGAGATTGATGGATGTGCCTGGTGATTTTTTTTTCCTTCCGTGCTGTCTATCATTTTAGGCAGTTCGCTGAGCCAATCTGTCCACCGAGGCTTGTGAATAGAGACACCCCCCCAAAAAAAACCTGTAAAATCACAGTCATCTGTGTCCTTCCCCAAGCCCCTTACTATCTGTCATTTCCAATGGTGTCTCCTTAGTGTGGAGACACAGTGGGAGTGGCTGGACCTTGTTGGTTTATTCTGAAATTGACACAGAACTAGAACCCATGGTTAAAACATCAGAATCCTGGTTTCTTTCCAAATTTGGAAAGAGCAGCACATAGGATCTCATGTCTCCCTTTGGCGAAGTTCACTGGAATGAATGCCTTCTCATTACAGCTCTTTTGAGGTTATTCACCTTTTCTGTTTCTAACTCGTTGGGGTCCTTCTGCCCATGAGATCCACATAAAGCACTTATAGTTTTTTTTTACCATGACCTTGAATGTATCTGAATCTTTCAAACTGATAGGAAGTGATCCTGATTGGGTACAAAGAATATAGGTTTACTTTACTGGAAGAGCTTTGTGGGCTCTGTTCTGTGATGACTGGAGAGCAATAGTCACCAGACACAGAAGAATATGGCAGTATTTCAATAAACCTTTATGAAAAGCAAGCGGGGAGACAAACTTGGCCCATGTTTCACAGTTCCCTCCTCTGTGTTTTGATCATCACATCGGATTTTGAAATACCTACAGCATACCCATTCATGAATGAATTCTCAAACCATACTTAAATCATCGCATCAACTTTTAAAAGCTACCTCCTTTCTATTAAATTCCTTTGTATCTCTGAAGAAGAAAATTAAGGTGTCATCTTATTAGCTATGATTAAACTATCTTAAAGGGGCTTCAGTATGTTTTATAAACCTGAAACTTATTTACAACCTTTATGAAATTTAATGAATTGCTATGTATCCCTTACTAGATCTTTCAGACAATGTTTATATAGTGAATAACAGACTCTAATGAGACCAGGGCCTGCTTTATTCCCTGGTTCTGACACAGGTCCTTAAGGGGGTTCATTATCTGTTTCAAGCCACCATGGAGCCATTTAGCATACTGTAACAGAAGACAATGTCACTTAGGGCCCTCCCAGCAACCATGTCCCCTGATAATATCGTGGCACTTGGGGACAAGGCTGTTTAGTGTTCTTGATTTACTGCAGCGACTGACAGAGTAAAAACAGAGACTGGACACTGCCTCTGTCTCCTGAAGACAGTTACTTCCTGATGAACTACTATGTGTCATTGAGGGCAGATATATTCATCTCTCAGAAAATCTCATTTTGCAGGAGTAGGAAGATGACGCAGTGGGTGAGGGCACACATTCCCCACCCTGACTTCTTGAGTTTGAGTCATCTGTCCCAGAACCCACATGCTGGAAGAAGACAAGTGAGCCTGGAGGAGCTGTCCTCTGACCACACTCACATATGCACTGGCACACAAGTGTACACACACATACCAATGTACAGAGGAGTGGGAAGGGTAAGTAAATAAAGTTTAAAAAATTAAAAATAATGGCTAGCTTTACAGATCATTCTTGAAGAGGTTAAATAGCTGGTCTAGGTCATAGAGCCAAAATGCCTCCATCTTTAAAACACATGCAAAAACACTACATAGTGGTCCCTACTCTTTCTTATTTATCTCCTCTCACGTACACAAAAATGGAAAAAGTTTTGCTTTGTACTTGATGTAACGTTGATAACCAATAAATACTTCTTAAATCTCTTCTATTCATTATTTGCCCCTCCTTCCAGGACTTCCATCTGCCATGGCTTCATTTCTTTTGCTGGAATAAAGTATTCTGACAAAAAGAGATGAGGGAGCAGAATGTCTTTATTTGGCTCACAATGTCAATTGTTTCAGAAAAATCAAGGCAGGAACTCGGAGCATCGCCTGCACGGTCAGCGCAGAGAGGATGTAGACAGGCATCCTTGCTGCTTGTTTGCTGTGGTTTATGCTCGGCATGCTTACATAGCTCAGGATGCTCTAGCCTAGGGAATGGAGCAGCCTACAATGGGCTAGGCCTTTCTACCTCAATTGACATCCAAAATGCTCACCCACAGGCATGACGACAGTTCAACTAGATCTAGATAACCCCTTATTAAGAATCTCTTCCCAGGATGTGTCAAGCTGAGGGTTAAAAGTAACCAGCACTTTATCTTAAGTAAAAGGCATCACTGTTCACTCAAATATGGAAACGAAAAGCCACAGAACCATTTATTTTGTATTTCTCATCCTCTGGCATCACAGCACACATTCAGTGTAATGGTTAATTATATATATTTACTTGAATGGGCCACAGCATCTAGATTCTTATGATAGGGTTTTGGACATTGATACTCAAAATGGTAGACTTTGAGTAAAGCAGATGTGCTCCGTGACAGTCTGTCTCTGTCACCAGTTAACAAAGGCAGTCTTCCCCCAGGGTAAGAACAAATTCTGCTACCAGCCAATCTTCGTAGTTAAATGAGGACCTAGACTGTTCCCTGGGTCACGTCTGCAGCCTTCCTCCCTGCCCTGCAGATTTTGATTTTTTTCCAGATCCATAAATGAATGAACCATTTTCTTAGAATGAGCGCACAAACACACACACACACACACAAGCTCACACATATACAAATACTCTCTCTCCCTCTCTCTCTCACTCTCTCTCTCTCTCTCTCTCTCTCTCTCTCTCTCTCTCACACACACACACACACACACACACACACACAAGCTCACACATATACAAATACTCTCTCTCTCTCACATACACACACACACACACACACACACACAAGCTTACACCTTACTGAGTCTTTTCCTCTGGAGAACCCTGACTAGAATAGTCATTAGGTCTATAAATTTTTTTCTCTGAAATGTTCTTTATCGTTCTCAATGCCCTAAATTGGCTCAGGTCCCAATCTTTTGCAGAGGCCATATAATTAGTCTCTCTGCTTTATGTTTCTCTAATTTTCAATCTGGACTCCTTGACATGACATTCAAGACCCTTCATTATATGAGGCTGGATTTCCTGCCCTGGCTTCTTTCTCCCACTTTCCTCCTTCCACTTCACTGCATTAGTCAGCATCCTGTGCCTGTCTCCATCTCAGCCCTGAGCCTTGCTCTTTGATTGAGATTGGCCTACATTTTATGGGAAAGATTCCAGTTAAAGATACAATCAAGTAAAGATTTTTACTTCAGCTTTCTAGTTGGTCTTTCTCTGCTTCCTTGGTGACCCTGTGCCATCATCTAAAATCAGAAAATGAGTTCAGTCCTCCCCAATAATCATGTTCTGATCTCCATGGAGTTTTAAATCCACTTATGCCAATGGACTGTGTGGATACACATGAAAAACCAACCAGCCACAATCAACATATCCCAAGGCCCTGTTCTTGTAGTCACTCTGTTCAAAAAAGGAGATACTTTAAAGAGCTACGCCTCCTTTCAACTATCAGACTGTCTAAATATTGGAGCCCCAATAATTGATGTTACTAAGAATATGTTCTTGGTACAAGTGTTTGAGAAACTTGTTATGTTTAAACTGATTTAAATATATGACATATGCATGCATGAATATATCATGTTAGTCCATTACTAAGTAACATCTACTTCCTGTATCATTTAAAGTTAGTTGGGTTTATAGGAGAATATATGGACATCTCTATTGTTTTGTTTAATCTTGATTTCTTGAGTACTTAATCAAAAAGTAAAGAGATACTCTGCACAGATTTTGACTCACATTTAAAGTTTTACACAAACATTTGGGTTTTTACACTATCAGGCTTAGTAGATGGATCTGATGGGGGAAATATTTGCCTCTCAAACTTGCTATCAATTGCATTGGTCTGTAAACTGGGCCACAAGAAGATTATTGGGATCATTTCTTAGTACTTCCTTAAATATTTTTTGGGTCATCTTGCAGAGCCTTGAACAGAGATTCGTTTACTAAGATACCCAACTACTGTCATTATGAGAGACTATTTCTTAGCATCAGTTATCTCTGACTTAGAAGAAACTTCCTTCTGTTCATGTTTTCATTCTCTTAATGGTTTCAGTTCAGCAGACTGGATGGAGATCTTGGAGGGAGTTTGTCATCCCAGCCACCTTAAATAAGTCCTCATGGGAGCCTTGTTGGCAGGTTGATCAAAGCACCTGTGTCCTTCTCTAATACAAGGATCTAATTTCCTCTCTTTTTTCACCTCCAGTGATGACCCGCTGGGAGAAGGGAACAAAATCAAAGTCCCCAAAAGCCGCATCCCTGCTCTCACAATTTTAAGGGACACTAAAAATCCCTTGTCCCCTCAGAAAAGCTCTGACCTAAGCTCTGCTTGCATTTTAAATTTGATGAGAATCCTGTGGCCACATAGAAAAGAGGGTCTGTATTCTCTCTGCTACTGGATCCCTCTGTCCCTCTTTTTTTTTTTTTTTTTTAGATCACTAAGCAGAATTAGCTTTAGCCTCTTTGGCTGCTCTCTGCATAGCCTTGGGCAAGTCACCTAGCCTCAGTTTCAATGAGAAACAAATTACTGCTGAGCTAACTTTCCTGAGTGGAGCCAGAGCCTTCCCAGCACTCTGTATTGTGCCCTCACAGAACCGCTGCTCTTAGGCCAGTCATTTTTCTCAACCTTAGTTTTGCTAGTGGAGACATTACATTGTGTTCCGATCAGAAACTTGCAACCTGAATTCAAAATGCCTTCCAAAGGGTTGAAAGGCAGATAAAGAATTATGTTAGCCTTCATACTTCACTGTCACCCTGATTTATTATCTCTACCACAGGAATCTCAATTTGCTTAAATATTGCACTCAGTGTCATCATGTGCATTGTTTATGTTTGCTACGATCCAACCAATTTCAAGAGTGTGCTTTAAAAAATGTGTACACCGTAAGTAGGATGGGAAATTTATAAGCAGATGCACATTGGAAACACTGATGTCTGCCTGGTGTTTGGTACTGAATCTGTTTCCTTGTCTCTGGATAGAGCCTTTGAGTATTCTCTCGTGATATGTGTAACTTGTCTGTTATCATAGTCTGGGAAGAAAGGCATTTGGATTGTTTTCTCTTTACTATGGACTGAAGAATATTGTATTGATTCTGCTAAGGTTGGGGAATCTGGAAGTTTCTGCTTGTAAACACAAAGGTTCCAAGTCATATAAAACTTTGTCCATACTGTATAGGTTTCCCCAAGCCACTATTATGAGCAGTGGTCTGAGCAACTAGGGGCCTGTGGACACAGGTCGCTGAACAATGTCCCTATCTCAGAGTCAAATATAAAGATTTTGTTCCTTACTTTTTCTTCTAAAATGTAGCTCCCTGAACTTGCTTTAATCATGATGATGATATTGCCTTGAGCTAGACCTGGGGATCAGGTCAGGATGTCTGTGGGGGTCTATGAGGGAATCAAATTATTACTGTGCTAGGGAGATGACTGCATGAACAATTCTCTTCCTCCTGTTTCCAGCTAACCTTGTTCCCTGTCTGCAGCTGTAGACACCTATTTTCAGCTCTTCCTCCTATAAGGTGCATTTTTCTACTGAAGGAGAAACTCTTTTAACATGGCTGCTTAAAATGAAGCCTCAAACATATACCCGTATGGAACAGTAAGCTGTAAATTGCCCCTTCTTGAATTTCAAGTATGAATATCATTAAATCAAAAGCTTGAAAAGCTGTGGATTAAGCCTCTTCTTTCTATTATAGGAAATATTCTCTTGTCTTATTTATTCTCTTGAATGTTAGGCTTCACATATGATTTTATAGGGGGAATTCTTAAATGGAATATTGTTACCACTTGAAGATAGACTTGTTTTCTGCTCTCATATGATCCATTTAAACTCACCATCCCAGTGAAGTATGGACTCATTTTTAAAAGAAAATATATACCACAGACCATAATTCCCCAAGACCTTTATTTATTTGATTTCTGCTCACTGGGACCACGGCCCCATGACATGCAATTCTCAGTTTTGTGTGTCTCCCAGGAAATGGCATTCATAAAAATAATTTCACAGTCAACTTCAATGGCAAGCTACCAATAAAATATTCCAGTACATTCTCATGAGGAAGTGAACCATGGACAGCAACTGCTCCATCATTTTTACACTGAAAAGACACCTCTAAGTAAGAGCCGTCAAAACCCTCTCCAGAACACACCACACAGTGGCCTCCTTCTAATAGATATGTCCTTGAATGCCAGCTAATTGGAGCTTTACCAATTCCAGCTAAGACAAAATTGAGGACATTATCAACATTCATATCTAAGCAATTCTTTCCCTACTAATGAAGTAGTTTGAGGATTGACCAAGTACAGAGAAGCTTCAAGCGCCGAGAGTTCAGCATTGCCTTTTCCAAATTCAGGAACAGTCAGTCACACAACATTTTTCCTCCTGTTGTCCCTAGAGGACAACACCTTCTGCTCAGTTCCTGCCTGGTCTTTGTGGACATTCTGTGCCCTAAACCTCCTTCTATCAGAAGCCTACCTCAAGTTCCTCGTAGATTCGAGTGTGCTTTATTTAAAAATCTGCCCAGGGCCATCATATTACACGTTTATTAAAGCAGGATGTTCTGATGGAGGGGCGCATTCATCACAACCTAAGTAGTCATTTGCAGACAGATCTTCTCTGTACAAACTCCTGTGCTTTCTGATGTAAATTACAAACAAACAACCCCTACCTTGGGGAGGGGAGGTTCTGTCTGTGTCCCCACAATGCTGAGTGCCATCTAATGTTGATTTATTAGGATTTATTAAGATTGTCTTATCTTTCAAGACAGGCAAATGGCTGGATATTTAAGCGCACAAACACTCAAATGTTTGCACACGTAGCCTGAGTAACTAGATAACTTTCAGCAAATCAATAGATTATTCATCTTATTTATTGTCTTTATCAACACACTACACACACACACACACACACACACACACACACACACTTTGTAATGATGGAAGGAAACTTAACCTGACAAATTCAAATGAATGAGGGCTCTATTGCATTTTGTAACGTGAGCTGCTGTCAGTAGTTGTGGTTCAGGAAGAAAAAAACAGTGCACTGTGTGTTGTTGGTCTACATTTACACAAATGTTTGATGATAAGTAAGTTTAGACATAGAACAAAGTGATCTAGGCAGTGGTGTTTCTGTTTGGATAATGAAGAGATCTGAATAATAATCTCCATGGACCCTTACAGTCTAATATCATGTTTGAGATAAAAAATAATAATAACTTATCATCATTTCTCTTAGTATTTCTTTTTTATTCTTCTAAAGCTAGTCAGATTTCTTTCTCTGGCCACTCTTCTATGACTCACAACTTAAAGTACTAATATTTCAAATCTGGACTATATTGCAGAAGTTTGATTTTTATCCATTTCTGTATAGAATCTGGTAAATGAGCTTTAGGCTATTTCATCTTCCTGAATATATTTGCAAAAGAATGAGTCAATTTAATGTACTTCCATTCAGCCATTTAATAATAGTCATTGGGGGCCCTGGCAAGTTACCCGCTACTAAGCCTTAAAACCTGACTCCTATCCTCTCAATCCTCTTGTTAAAAAGAGACAATGGACTCCAACAAGGTGTCCTGTGACCTTGGTACAGATGCCATAACCCACACACAAATAAATGAACAAATACACAGAGAGAACCAAATTCCCCCGTGGTGTCCTGTTACCTCTACATACACCATCACACACACACACACACATCATAAATAAACATTAAAAAATATTAGTAAAAACAGGCATTGGCTCCCACTTTCTATTACTTCAAATTTTCTCCTAAAATAACTAAATCTAAGTTGAAGGGCATCCTAATTCTTCTCTTCAGAGTGTCTCAGCATCATCATGCACTCTTCCAGTGTAACTGTGACACATGGAGCTGTCCTCTAATATGCACATTTCAATTTGCTTTTAGTCCCCCAATAACTTTACAATTGTCCTGTTTTTCAGTAGGATACAACCAAGGCTTGCCGTCTTTATTTGCTTGCTACACCTTTCTTGTATAGATCAGAGAACCTATGGACCATAGGCCAATGATGTGTTGTTTGTTCTTTCTTATTTCTCAAGCTGATAAGAATTTTCAAATTCATAGAGTTGAGAAACCAAACTACAAAAAACAAAAACAAACAAAAAAAAACTAGGAAAGAAAATAAACAACAACAACAAAAAAAACCTTAAAGATATTACACAATAAAAACCTCCCACTACCTGCAGAGTATGAAACAATTGTTACTGTCCTTTACAGAAATGTTTGCTGACATCTTCTCTACAATACCACTCTAACCTCCATTTTTTTATTTTTGAGAAAATGCAGTTTATGTGCTCTTCAGGGTTAGACTTGAGTTAAAATAGCAATGTATTCTATTAATATAAAATAATTCCTATTATAAGTATATCTTCTAAAGTTTCCTTTCTTTAATAAGTACAAAATTTCATGTTGTATAAAAATAATGCAATCATAAATACTTGATAATATTACATTATGCAAACTCCACAAATAAAATTTGTACATTTTCCATTTCATCATGTGCTATTAGAGTACTTCACAGCCTAGCTAATAGTCTCAACACATGAGCATTCCATTATCGCCACTGCAATCATTTCTGTAGGTTTACCACCAGCCTACAATAATGCTTGTGCTGAAGACATTTGTAAGTAAATATAAGATGCAAACAAAATACCCAGGAGATAGAAAAAGAGCCAGAACAACATTGACTATAAATTTTGAAAAATACAGTGCTTAATTAGATGTTTGACTAGAGGATGGTGCACAAATTAGATGTTTGACTAGAGGATGGTGCACAAATCAATTGTTTTTTCCACACACATTTCCTTAATTTGTGGTATCAAATTCATTATTCACTATATTTTATTTTAAATCTTCCATAATCTGTATTTATGTGGATATTTCTAATAAGCATGCCAATGAATACTCAGTCCTGAGAGTTAAGGGCATGTTTAATACAGTTGTGTGTGTGCGTGTGCGTGTGTGTAAAGGCAATAAATTGCCAATGCAATAAAATATGGGAATCAAATTTTAAAAAACTGTCAATACAAATTAGATTCATGTAAGTAGTATATTAACTGTGTTTGCTTGGGTTTTACTGATGTGAACAGACACCATGACCAAGGCAAGTCTTATAAGGAGAACATTTAATTGGGGTTGGCTTACAGGTTCAGAGGCTCAGTCCATTATCATCAGGGCAGGAACATGGCAGCATCCAGGCTGACCTGGTGCAGGAGGCACTGACAGTTCTACATCTTTATCTGAAAGCAAACAAGAGAAGAATTGGCTTCCAGGCAGCTAGGATCAGGGTCATAAAGCCCACTCCCACAGTGACACACCTACTTCAACAAGACCACACCTCCTAACAATACCATTCCCTGGATCAAACATATATAAACCATCACATGAACATTTTGAGAACACAATAAATTCAAATTTATTGAAAATTTTTCAATTTTATGTTTTCTTATATTTAAGCAAAATGTACTTTATTTTAAAAAACAAATAGGAGAAAACATAGAAGGTGAAATGATGCCCTATAGGAAATATAGGCTATAGAACTATAGAAAAAGGAGAGTGTTGTTTTATATTATGTGAACATGGTTTGAACACTCAATACCTGCCCCTGGTTCTCCTAAGGATGAGAGGTATAACTTGAATAATATAAAATGCTCCAGCCCTGAGTTCAGCTGATGTGGTTAAAGGCATGGTTTCAGCAAATGATGATCCTATGTCCTCACTCTGTACATGAAATATGATTTACAGGCCTGTCGTAGCACAGAAAAAAAAAAAACTAGTCCTGAATGCAGAAAGATGCTCTGTGGTTGGGGAGTTGAGCAGGAGGTGGTACCATCAGATAGCAGGGGACATGGGAGCTTGCTCACTGGAGAACCTTTTGAGATAAAAGGCTATAGCATGAACAAACGCAATAAGGCAGAGGAATGTAGGTTTAGATGGTTCAAAACCTACTTTAATAAGGGTTCTTAAATGCTTTAACTTCCCTTCTAGGCCACCTACCACCAGAGGTAGTGGATAGGAAAGGTTAATAGGGCAAAGGGGGATGTGTCCCTGTTTAGAAATCATTCTTTGGGACAATTCTGGTATTTAATGTCAGGATATCAGCAGTTCAGTGCACATGAATCAGCAGTGGTAGCTCGATCCACTCTTAACCATCATTCATAAACCAGCAATGTCAGGTCAGTCCAGAAGAAATCGTGAGGCTCTCCCATTCAGCCTGCGTCTGCCAAGGTGGCAGGAAGCTCCCAGTGTATCATGAGTTCTTTGGTGCATTTCTCTCTACAGAGCCACAACAAGCAATGTTCAGCGAAGAAAGCAAGGTGAACCGATGCAATATGGTCCTGGGCCAAGACCAGAGTCAGCAAAGCTTAACAATGACCAGCAAAATTTGCAAGGTAAACCAATGCAATAGCTTCATCCACTGTCCGTTGGGTTACACTTATATTCTTCCCAAGCATCACAAGTCCTCTCAAAAGTCTGCTAAAAACATCACCTGCCCTTACAGCAGGCCCTTCCAGAAGAACACCAGGTGTCTGTTCTCAGCAAAACATCCTCTCAAGTTTCTGCTTCTGCAAGACATCCTTTTATAAGACAGTTTCCAGAACAGCATCACGTGACACAACCGAGTCTCCAAAGAAACCAGAAATTCCCACTTCGGAGGAGTGTCGACCATCTTCTACAAACAACTGAAGGTTCGATATGGTCAGGACCCAACTTTCCAGGCAGAAAGGGAAGAGCACAGACTGGCATTTGGTCTGACTGTGAGGATAATTCTGCTGAGCTGTTTGCCAGGTGTGAACAACATTTCCTGAAGAGAAGCTGTGCCTGGCTGTGAACAAATAACCGGTAGGGGCTTCTGCGTCCACAGAGACTAACAGATGGATTGGAATTTCAGCACTGTGGAGAGACTGGAATTGTGTTGGTTCAGAGGCTAATTACTTTATCTTGGGCTAGTTTTAGCTTTCTGGAACAGCCTTTCCTTGCCCTACTCTATCTGAACTAACATCTCTTGGTAATAAATACAAACCTCTTAGAAGCTATCAACTTAGCAGAACACTGGCTTCCACCAATCCAAGAGCTGAGAAAGTCATCAGATAACATCTTAGGCCTATACAAAACCTTCCCCTATCTTCATGAACTTGCTTTTGGTTGTACCCACCAATTTATTTCAGTTTCTTGAGACAGGGTTTCTCTATGTGTGTCCTGGAACTTGCTCATAGAGATCTGCCTGTCTTAGCCTCCCAGGTTATTTAAGGGCCTCTGCACCAGGCCTGGCTTCCAACCATGTATTTTAAAGTTGCCTTGACTAGTGACTTTCTTACCTGTAAACAATAGAAACCATGTAAAACTGCTTCCACATCGGAACATGGAAGCTACAGAGTAACCTAACTCCATGTTCCCTGGCCGTGGTCACTCATATTGGCTTCAGAATAAACTATGTCTTAGTCCCTTTAAGATGGGAGCTGTGGTTTCTACCTTGGCACTAGGGAAGGAAAATAGAGCTTGGGAACTTAAAATTTGGTTACCATTTCTCTGAGTTAACAGAGTCTGTAAATCAGAGGGATTTGCAGTCCACCAGCTAATGTTTATTGAGTGTGTGATTTTTGCAAGCAAGTCACTTGCTCTATTAAGAAAATGTGATATTTTTCACAACAGAGTCAGAATAATAACAACAACAAAAATTGGCTAAGGAGACATCACTAAAAACCACTAAACTCCCTAAGGATGTGAACGCACACAGCCACCTCTTGGTGTTCTACTAAAAGGATTAAAGAACTGCTATAGTGGTGGCCAGGGAACTGTACAGGTTCACACTCACCCACAGGCACCAGGAAACTGACTCAGCATTTAGGAGTCCAGGAGACCCAGAATCTATTCTAGAGGTGACTGCTGAATAGAAAACTCCTGGGGTAAATCCCTTTATTATTCTCTGTGGGAGGAAGGAAACTGCCATTCTTACACCCCCCAACTGCTGTTGCTCCAGGCCTTTCTTCTATCTTCTCTCCTCCGTTGCACTGTAATAAACCTGGCCAACTGGATGTCTCTTGACTGTCCATCTGCAGCTGCTTTCTGTTGCTGTTAGCTTTATCTTAATTCCCTCATCATTTTGATGTGTTTATGGTCTGTCTTACAGACATACCATTAAGTATCCTTGTATCTTACTTCAGCCATTTTAGTGCATGTGGTGAACATTAAAAAAAAAAAAAACAGCCCTTTCTAGTTTTCAATCTTTAATATATAGTTCAGAAATCCCTAAGACAGACCTGAGTGAGGTGGGGGTGGAGAGGGAGTCTCAGGAACTCAGAAAATTATATCCCAATAAAGGAGCTTCATTAGCTAAAATTGAGTTTACAGAAAGTAAGTGTGTGTGTGTGTGTGTGTTTGTGTGTGTGTGTGTGTGTGTGTGTGATCAGATTGGAGACTATAAAATAAAACTGTATTGGAAAACAGCCTGAGAAAAGTCGATAAGAGTAGGGTTAGAAAAGACTCCCTTCCTGAGCCATTGATGTCTATTAAGCTAAGAATCTAATTATTTGCTTTTGAGACTGTTAGACTACAACTTTGAAAACAATTTTCCTGGAAAACATATTTTATTACCAAGAAATTTTCATTGATTTTTTAAAAATGTTGTAAAAGTACTAAATGTGCCTTATAAACACTGTTAGCATATTTTAAATAAAATGTCACCTTGCCAAGCCACAAACTCCTCTCAGCCTTCTAACTCAGATCAGCACAGCTTGAATTCTGGGAAGCCCCACCAAGATTGTGGTCACAGATTTCCATCACTGCTAACAGCAGGCCAGCTTGGAAATGAAGCAAATATCAATTCACTCGGAGAGAAAACATGGCAGCGGAGACATAAAGAATTTGGCCCGCATCCTGGACTTTGGCTGCATGCTGAGCTGTGCAGCATAGCATTCATGTGCCTGGGAAAGCAGGGAGGTTACAGGAAGTAGGGTATAAACTTTCAGTGATTGGAGAAAACCCTCTCAAATCTAAAGGACATTGATGTTTCTTTAAGACCGACACTTGCCTTCTGTTATACACTGAAAGACTATGATGAGTGTGTTTGTTTATAAGCATATGTGTGTGGCTTTAGCAGAGAACTAATGATAGGAAGTAAAGCATGGGTTATGCAAAAATAAGGACCATTTGACTCTAATATGTTGCATCTCTACTTAGAGATGTTAAATTGTTGCTTTGGGCACCGGGAAAAAAATGAAGGAAAGATCTCCTCAAAATTGTCCTCTCCCATAACCAGATGTCAGCTAGTGGGGGTTTCTAACCTTCCTTCAGGGATAGATCTTGTGGAAAGATGTTTATCTAAGATGGATCCTTTCCCTTCCATCCAGAGCAAGAGAAATAATAGTAAGAAAACTCATGAGGCTCTCCGAATAAAGAAGAGAGGATGGAAATGGACTGAATTTTTCCTGCTCAAGCTTTCTGTGTTACAACAACAGGTAGAAGAAAGCAAACCCAGAGAGGGGTGGGTCACAGGGAGAGCCTGGTCTCAAGGCCATGCAAGAAGAACTATAAAGAATTCTAAAAAGAAAGTAAAAGGGGAAGGAAACTTTTGCACGGGCATCTTTCACAAACATTTTCTTCCATAATATCCTGTTTATTTCCTTCATGGTATTTATCAGAAGTGGCAATTAGATTATCCACTCTCTGGTTTACTTCATTATTTCCTGTCTCTCTGTGAAAGTATCGCCAATAAGAGTGGCTGTCTTTTGCATGGTCCCTCGAGTGTGTCCATGATGAAATAAATAAGAATGTGACTTTGATGAGAATGAGCTGGGGACACTTGAATAGACAACTTAAAGGGCCAGTTTTTGCCTGCTTGTGTAAGTGAAGGAGTTCTAAGATTGTTCTGAAAAATGGCTTTAGATTATGCATGACAGAATTATGACACTGGCCCTTCAAAGCCACAAGCAGGTGCCACCTCTGATCAGTCCCATCAGAGAGTCGCCATGCTATTAAATCAGGGACTCAAACAGTGAGGTCTGTGTTGTAGTAGACATTTCCACTTAGAAAGGCCCTTTTCTTCTGGAATTACTGCTTTATGGCCAGGGTTCCAATGAGGGTTGGGGAGGGAACATGTTTCACCCTGGTACAGACAGTTCTCAATGTACAATGGTTTGGCTTATATTTTTATGATGTCATAGTGGTGTGCGAAAGCAATCACTATTCTATAGAAACCATTGTTTGGACTTTGTATTTTAACATTTTCCTACCACTGGTGATATGCAGTAAATTACTTAGTCTGGTGAATCAGGGTGGCAGCAGAGAGACACAGGTCCCATGAGCCAGCTTAGCCAGGATGATATACAACCATGCAGTACAGTGGATTATCTTGTCAACTCATGGAATTTGGGGGAGGGGGATCAATGTATTACATCTATTTTCAGCTTCGGATGAATCTGTCAAGATATAGCCCCACCAAACATCAGGGAACATGAGTGTTCTTAAACATGGAAGCAGAACATGACTGTAGGTCAGTAGGTCAGCTATTCCTACTAGCCAGTCATTCTTATCCTACTGGCTTAGAATGCTTTCTTCATCCAACCTTCAAGAGGCAGTTTCTCCTCTAATCAAAAAAAGTCGAAGATCATACCTGGGCTTTATCAAAACTTTTCCTGGAAAAACAATTATTGTCTATTGCAGCAAGAATATGACTTGGCGTCTATCTGAAGTGCTGGTTCTGACACACGGAGAACATGGAGGCCAGTAGACATTGAAACATGCAAAAATGCAAGCACCTTAGTTCTGGGTCCATGATTTCAGAATACTACAACCTCCTAAGACAGGGTTGTTGAATTCTCCACTTGAGTTTGTGCTACCCAAATACTTGTACCTGGAATTCCTATGTTTTGTTTTAATTAGTATATAATGAGTTTCTATGATCTATAATCAAGAGGACCCTGAGAAAGGTCATTCTACTTCCTTTAAATTGTAAATTAAAACAAGGAAAAGTGCCGCTCCCACCCCCTTACCCCCACTCCCCAAGTGTTGGATTGGTGGCTAAGAGTTAATTGTCAACTCAGAGTCTGCCCTAAGAGTTAAAGTGTCCCTACCCCACACTAGCTCTTTCTATTTTTATTCTAACTCAGCACAAAGGTCTAAACTGCAACAAAGAGTCAGAGGAGTCGGAAGATAAACGGCTGAAGACGTGAGATTTCCACATCTGTATTTATTCATTTAACTAACTGGCTCGAGGCTGCAGCAGAATTATGTCCTAGTCCTGCTAACCCTTCACCCAGTGCGCTCCAGTGTTTTCTTCTGAGAAAGTAATTCTCCGTTGATAGGCCAAACACATGCTGTGTGTTTGTTCCACAGAGGAGATTCTGCACATGAAATTCTTAACAACTCAGGCTTTGTTATTTCCTTCCCCCTTTTACATTTTTTTCTCTACTTCTATGCATTTGCTATTTCCCCTTTCAGATGAATAGAATAGTATATTTTATATTGTCCATTAAACTTGGGAAGAAAAATGTAATAATAAGATATGCTATTTTTAAATGCAAGGAATAATATATGAACAGGCAGCACTTTGAAACATTTCCGCTGACTTCATAGGTCAAAATACAATAGCAGAAACCTTGTAAATATAATGGACCGTGAACTTTTAATAGTTACTAAGTGTGGTAAGGGGTTCTTGCCTCCACCCCCTGGCTCACAGCTTATCCCTGCTTGCTCACAAAAACTCCTTGTTCAAGTGTTGTACATAGAAGGTCAGGATGATTATGAATAGCTTAAACCAGTAGGAATGAGGTCCTGCCTTGAGAAATAGTTATCTGGTCTAAGGGTAACTTTGTAGTCCAACTTTATTCGTCATAAGGCATAAAGGTAAGATAGCTTAGGCCTTGAAAGAAAGATAAAAGTCAAGAGGCATGTGGCGGGAGAAGCACATGGTTCTGTCGCCTCTCATCCTGCTCCTGAGGAGTTTGGCATCTGGGAGTTTTGCTCACTGCACTCTAGGAAGGGCTTTTGCATGTCATGGAGTATAATACAGCTGACCTTCAGGATGGAAAAGAGATGGGTGATGCCTCCGATCCTCCCCTGGAGCTCTTAGTAAGAGTAGCTGGTGCCATTGCTGTTAAAGTTACTACTTTTAGGCAGCTGAATTTATCCTAGCCGATAAGAGATGAAATATAAATAGTAACTATCTACCTATGAGTCATATTGTGAGGTTATTACTTGCATTGATAGTAATAATTAGTGCACAGGTTAAACATGAGAAACCTAAGCTTTTCTTCAATAGAGTATCATTACTCTGGGTCCATAACTTCTTCTCTAAGTCAACTCTGTACCAATCCAGGAAAAACAAAACGTGTAGGTGGAAGAGAATAAGAATTCAACTCCACAAATGCGGAAGTGTGCTTGGTCTAGATTCGCTTTATGCATCATTTCTCCCCTGCACAGCTCTAGCATTTGCAGATATGATTAAAAACAGATTAACAGAACAGAATGCGTCATGGCCCTCAGCTGAGTATAGAAAATTAAAACAGATTTGCAAACTCTTCTGCAGCACTCAGGATTTAAACCCACTGAATATGTCAGCAATTTTGGACTCTCACAGCAAGAGATAAAAGAAGCAAAGATAAAGGGATGCACGGAATGGGAAAGTCTTTGGGGATATTAGGGCAATTAAGAACAATATGGAAGTAATCAAAACTTGGTCGACCGACCAAATAAGACCTTATGAAATTAATATACGAGCCAACATTTGCAAAATGTTGCATGCCTTTAGATTACATGTGTCTACGAAAGGAAATCAAGGGTTTCATTCAGTACACAGACATGAAACATTAGCAACGGATGAAATGCAAAAGGCCTCCCTAGGCTGGAGCACAGACAGGCATGGTGAAATTTAAAGCCTTATAGAGACGAGAGCCAAATTTTCAGGGTTGAAACAATGAGTTTTAATCAGTTTGTCACGAGAGATGGAATAATGCAGGCGTCAAGGACACACAAGAGCCAAAAAGAAACAACCATGTTTATTGTGAACAAACCTGTTTCAAAAGTTTATTATTAATAAAGTAGATTAAGCTTTAATAAATGGTTTTAATAAATAAGTTTTCATAAAGAATTTTACATTTATAAAGTTTCCTATTCTGAAACATATGGAACTGCCTGGATGTAGTCACCATCTATTGATTAATAAGGTCAAGACTCCTACATTCGACATACTATGTCCCCCTGGAGACATCCTAAGAAAGGAGTAGGAGCAGCAGGCATAGATAACCGTGGCTTGAAGCTATCAGCCAGCACAAATCTCAGAGATGAGAATGCAGCCAACAGATGTGACCCAAAATGCACCAGACAGCAAAATCACAGTCTCCCAGTGAGGCAGATGAGAAGTTGGTCCGTGTCTGGCTTACGAGTGATGCTGTAGAAGCTGAAACGTTGCAATCTCGGGGCTGAGGTTGTCACCTCGCTGGTCCATTTGTACATTTCTCTCTGCCTGTTCAGCATGTTTTTGTGCATCTTCAAATGTGGCCACATCCTAAAAAGATGAATTAAATCATATCAATAACACTTGAACTTGAAATAATAGCACCTCAAAGGTGTGGCACGGTTGGTATTTCTGTTGATCCTTTGTTTCTCTGCCTCTTCTATTTGATGCTTTCTGACATTCACAAAAGGCTGTTTTAGTGTAATAGGCCTAGCCATTAAAGGGTAACCTACCCATGTCCCCTCTGCCATCTTCACAGTCATATCACACACACAACTTTCATCAGCCACTGAAACTTTGCCAGATGCAAGCTGTGATCCTGGCAAGTGTAAGTCCCTACTTCAGCAGAGTTTTCCTTACAGTCCCCCTAACTGTGGCAATCCCATTTAGAACCTGGTGCTTCTACATCGCAAGTGAAACCACCAGATGGAGGAGTCACTAAGTAGCCACGTTTAGAATCTGCCAGTGAATTGTCAGACAAAATATCTGGAAGTCTTGGACCATGTGAACAAATCACCTGTCCTTTTAGTGTTCAGAATGGAAGGAAAGATCCCTGAGTGATGCGTTGTGTCATTTTCAGGCAACACCACTAAGTGGTGATCCAGAAATACATGAGCAACAACAGTCCTTCTTGGCTCTAAAGGATGTTGGCGGATATTTGAAATAGAACATTGGAAAGTACCAGGCAACTTAAGCTTGTTGGGAGACAAGAGAGACAGATGCCAGTCATTTGTATTCTTTCCAGGGTGTGAATAGTAGAGATGAGAAGACAGCTGCAAGGAATGAGTGTAGAAGGCAAGCAAGATGCAAACTGCAAGTACATGCCCCTCTGATCCAGTCATAGCAATGTAAAAGGGTTGGTTAAGCATGTGATGAAATGATACTGCGGCTTATGGGACATCTTCTATTGTTACTGGGATATCTGATAGTTACCATCGAAGGAAGATATTGAGTACTTCACCTCAGCCTAGTTGATCCTTACAGTCTCTGTCAGGTATGCAGGCACCCAACATCCTGAAAGTGAGGTAAATGAATGCTGAGAATCAAAAACTGTCACTTCTCCTCATGTTCCCACTGCAAATGGCATTTCCTTTTCCCTTTTCCACATTTAACCCTTGAAGTTTAAGGTGCACAGGATGAGGGCAAGAAGTGGAATGGATGTTCACTTGTTTTAGAAAACACATGCATAAAATCAGCAAAATGGTAATGGAGACTCATTGAGCAATGCAAAGGGCTAGAAGTCACTGTGGGCATGATGCTTTTAGAAAAACACTGGGAAATAGGCTATGGTGTCCTGGGGGGGTGGTTAATATTTTCTCCACAAAAATAAGTATAATTTATAGTCTATATCAATACCCATATGGCCTATATCCATATTGAGTATATAGTCTGGAGTCTAAAGAATGAGTTGCTGGAGTCATAGCACACTGATTAAAGGACAGGACAGAACTTAGCTCCTAGGTCAAACCTGGAGTTAGAGTTTTGGAAAGAGCTGGATAGAGTAGAGATAGGAACACCTAAAATACTGCCACTATTGAGCAAATACATACCATTTGCTATGTGTTTACACTGAAGCCTGCATGTGACATATATATCCCATTCAACCCTCTCCATAATTTTGTAAGGTAGGGGTTAATATCATCTTGCCTGTATGGATTATGCCCATGGCCATACAACATATAGTGGTTGTCTAATATTGCATGGTAAACCTCTAAAACATTCTGGTTTAAAACCAGCAATTCATTTCTAAATTTCAGTTTTGATAAGTAATTTCAAGTCACAATCTCTCGCCAGGCATCACATATCATTTGGAATCGCAATCATTGATACTCTGACTTGGAGTTGTAGGGACTGCTCCAAGGCCCATCTGACACTTCATTGTTGGTGATTACCAGCCTCCTTCAGTTCTATACCTGTGGGATTCTTCACAGGGATTCATGTCTATTCCCTTGCCTTCTTCCATCTGGAGTCCCTAAAAGAAAATGGTTCAGAAAGGAAAAGCAGAAGTCATAATGCCCAGACCCAGCCTTAGATGTCCCATGATCACTTTCGTCGCAGTTGGTCACTCAACATTGCATTCACTATGGAGGAGACCACACAGATGCACAACTACAACTATCTCTGTGTACAGTCCCTATATACCCACATGGGACAGATTTCAGGATCTCCACCCTACTCGGATACCCAAGCTCACAGATACTCAAGCCCCATGTATAAAAATGACATGCTATTTGCATATAATTTACATACCATCTCCCATATTATTTAAGTCACCCTAAGATTACTTTATAACCCCTAATTTAAAATGTTATATATAGAGTTTCTCTGATTACATTGCTAGGAGAAAATGACAAGAAAAAATCCGTAGATGTTCTGGGAAGATATTTTCCCCCTTCAAACTTTTCGATCAATGGTTGAATCCAAGAATGGAACATAGAGGGTCAACTGTGATATCCAGCGACAATCAAAGGTGCCTTCCCAGATGTTACCTGCCACTCAGCTGATGGGGACAAAGCTATAAATCATGTCCTTGCTTCTCAATGGCACTCTAGAAACTCACCTGGGAAAAATGCTCAGCTTCTGGGTATAGTGAAGAGGAACCAGAGACAAGCAACCCTAGGAAAATGGCCACCTTACTTTCCAGCTTGTCCCTTCAACTCTATAGAATCCAAATTAGACTCAAAATCCAGTCTGATTTCCTCGCCTAAAGTCACTTTAGTGATAGCAACATCATCCAAGGAGAAGAATCCCAGCTTTGAGTTCTGGGTGACAAAATGATGGGGATCCTGGATGGAGCTACTACAGTACATAGGCTAGGTGCCAGATGGCAGGAGAAGCAGGCACAGGCCCTGGGGTGTCAATCAGTTTACCTCTCCTACAAAGACCCAAAAGAAACAAGTATTGGGAGGTAGGTTTTGTTTTATTTTAAAGTCTTAGTTTTTCATTAAAATTTATGTTACCCTATGACACTTCCATGCATATATATCATTCATTATGCTTAGTTTATACCCGTTGTTCTTAGTGCAATCCTCCTGAAGTGTGTCTTCTGGCTGTTCCCTTTCCTCTCCTAAGACCCCCTTTTGTCTTGTGGATAAACGAGTGTATAATTAAATTTAGGTTGGTACATGAAAGAAGGAATGGTGTACTTTGTCTTTCTTACACCCTTTACCGTCTCTTATTCCTCATTTCCTTTATGCCATTTTGTTCCCCCACACATGAGTTCCCTGTCTCCATTCATGCCATATGTATTCTATTTAGTAGATTACATTATCCAGTGGTAGCATATCTAACATCTGTGTATGAGAAAAAGATGATATTGCTCTTTTGTAGTTTGGCTCGTTTTGCTTATTGTGTTTGTATTTCTAGCCACTTCCTCAAAAGGACATAATTTAATTCTTTATGGCTAAGCAAAACTCTGCTGTGTTCCTTGCTGCTGTATTCACTGACTTCATTTTCCCTATTGATTCTGATGAGCAGTAGACCAGTTCCATGTCATGTCTTCTTGTTCTTTTCCATGGCATAGACATGCTCACAGTGGCTACTTTCACATCACCAAAATAGCATCACTGGGTGTGCAGTTAAGAAATACACAGAAGTACATTGTATCCTATTCCTGTCAGATGACACTCAGATGCATATCCATTACCCTATGGGTGTATTTGATACTAATATCAAGTATAATAATTAGGAAGTGGTGGGTTCTGCATATACATTCTATTTATGTTCACTATAATATAACAGGCTACATAATTTCTTAAGATTGATTTTATTTTATTACATATTTCTATATGTGTCTCTGTGGGGGTTGGGGGTAGATGTGCATGTGAGCAAAGTTGTCCCTGAAGGCCAGAAGAAGGAACTGAAGCCTCTAAAGCTAGGACTATAAAAGACTGTGAGCCACTTGATAAGAAAGTCTTTGAAAGTGCAGCAAAGACTCTTAATTACTCAGCCATTGCTCCAGCACTAATTTTATTTTTAATAATGCTTATAGATAACTACTACTTGCAAAATTCCCAAGGATTTAATGACTGATTCCCACAAGCTGGCGCTGTAGCTAGAGGACAGCATCAGATAAATGTACCTTTGCTTCAAGTACAGCTCCTCCATTCTTGTACCAATCTGCACTTATGTTCCTCTGGTCTCCAATCACGGATGGAACAGTGATTCAATTTAGGATGTGAAACCCAACTACACATAAGATGATGAACTTGGGGAGGAAGATAATCTCCCTCTGAGGAGACAGCACATGCTACGGCTTAAAGACTTGAGTCCCTAGAACTGTCACAGCATGGAAGACAAAACCTTGGGAACAAAAACTGGCATGTGAATGGGGACAAAAGGGACACAAGTATAGAGAAAGAGTAAGAGAGACCAAACTATCACAGGGCACGTGTGAGGGTATCCTACAGATGTTTGAGTTACATGATAGCACATCACTCCCTTTAAATGCCATTTTGCGTTGTTTTGTTACTCAAAGAGTTGACAGAGATGGTTGAAAACCTTGGTTTCACTAATTAACTTCCCTAACAGATATGATAGGACAGCAGGTTTTGACTCTGTATGAAATATAATTGAGATTAGTCTTTAAGCAAACTCTAAATTTTGTTCTTCTTGAATGACTAAGAAACAACTCAATTTTGTTTGTATTTGTTTTATTTATTATTTTAATTTTATTATTACAATACATTAGATACTATTACAGAAGCATTTAACTTTTGTATATTATGATAATTACAGATTCAGAGATCATTGCAAGAAATAAAACACAGAAATCCAAGAAAGTATTTTATTTATGTTTTGGTTTTCAGATGAGTCACTGTGTAGATCAGGCTATCCATAAACTCCTTGTCTTCACACACCTGGCCTCCTAAGTGCTGTGATTCCTAGCGTGTTCTACCATGCCTAATTCTCCATGAAACACATTCCAGTTTCCATCAATGACAACACCTTACAAAATGATAATACTTAATTACAACTGAAGTGTCACTGTTAGTAAGCCAACAGAAAGAACAGTTTTGTAGTCACAGGGTCCCGAGTTGCCCACTTACAGTTGAACCACGGGCACCATCATTGACCAGTGCCCTCAGACGACATGCAGCTTATAAAATGGCCCTCAATGGCCTTTCCTGGGCAGTCTCTCCACATTCATTCTGGCCTCTCTCACTTAAGACACAGAGAATCTAGGCTTCAGTAAAATGTATTTTCCTTTCATTCCCTATAATTTCTGGCCCTTTCACAATTTCTCCTATCGAGAATAGTCTTCCATCTTCTAGCAATTCTGTAGGAAGCACTTCCTGTCATACTGGCTAGACTAGATGACCCCGACGTTCACTTGTAGCTCTGTACTCCTGCCTTCATGGCTTCAGCCACAATCTTTTCATCTTTCTCAGTTTTCAGTCTTTCTTCCTAAGGGACTATAAAGCTGCTAAACTAAGTAGAGGCCCTTTGTTCCTTTCTCAGTGTCAAATTGACAGCATCTAGGCCAGCTATGGCCCTATGGATGTTTAGTGAATGAATAGGTAAATGAATCAATGAAGATATAAATATATTTATATATAGTATTATAAGTTATAAATTATATATGTTAGACAATATATGTATATGTGTGTATACACACACACACACATATTAAAGAAGGAAGGAAAGGAAGAAGGAAGGTAGAGAAGGCGGAGAAGGAAAAAGGCACGCACACATTCATGATTTCAAATGACAGACCTAGTAACCTTGACTATCAAAAGTCAAGCTTATCAGGAGAGTTTTATCCTAACATACAACTTTGCATCTAGAGATGGTCCCAGCACAGACTTTAAGCTGATTTTCAGAACAGTGTTCTGCTTTGAATGGCTCTAAACATCCAGACAAGTATGAAGGGGAGATTCCAAAGTGCACAGATAAAGATCTGACTCTGAAGTCAGAAGTCCCCTGTCTTTTTTTTTTTTTCCAACGTAAGTTCCAGAACAGAACATTTGATAAAGAACCCAAAGAGCTTTGGCTACAGACACGAGAGATCAGACCGCCAGAGAGGACCAGGAAATCAACGATGCTTAGACCCATTCTCAGTTCATTCCCACCTTACTAGAACAGAGATGTGAGAATCTTGCTAATCATAGCTTATGTATTTTCTAACTCACCAAGAAATAGAAGGAACACAGCAGAGGCATTGTGTCAATACAAATGCATATTTATAGAGAAAGTTATCTGACACTACAAAGGAAGCATTAAATACAGAGGGCTTACCGCAGGAGCTCACCTTGAGTTGCTCACCAGGCCAATGGAAAAGTGTTTAATTTACTCTTTCCCCATAGGAACAAGGAATTGGCTAAGAAGTTTATGGAATTAGGAGCTAGAGAAATTTTGGGGGCAAGGAAGACCAAAAATAAATCGCATGTACTAATTACTTAAAAAAAAAAAAGATAGCCATATCATCTCAGCTTATTGGATCTGAGGGAATATGAACAAAGGGATAGTCATAGCAGGTGCTATTTAGTGAGACTCATCACTGATCCAAGTGTCCAGAATAAGTTACAGTGAAGTCCTTGACCTTAAATATGACACTTCTGTCATCCCCGTCAAAGTTTGGGTTGTACTATGGAAGAGTGGGCAGAAAGAATGGAACAGCCAGAAGATGCAGAGACAGTCAGAAGAAAATCTTTCTGCACGTGACTCGTGCACTCATGAACTCCCTGCAGGTGTGGCTACCTAGGAAAGAACTGCACAAGATTGGGCCTGGGGATACTTAGTCTTGGAGTGGAGAGTGCTTCTGAGGCCTCCATCTCTAACTGAGGAGCCATGATCAGGTAACAGTTGCTGGAGGGGAAGGGATCATTCTCTCTAGTGGTATAGCCACCAATAAGTTGCCATCCTCATGTCAATTATTTTCCACCCATGCTGATGCAGGTGGTCTTATTTAAACCAACTGGGTCACACACAAAAGGAAGATGGAAACCTAGGATAGGGACTTCATGGGAAGAGAAGTTTCACAGGATGGGGGGTGGGGGACATGAGGGAGGAGATGGGGTTGAAATGACTAATATGCATTATATGTGTGCATGAACCTATCAAAAATCATGTTTTACAATTAGGAATGGTATTTTAAAACACTGTTTTACATATACTCAACTTTCTATCATCATTTTTACTTTTTCTTTAATTTCATTCACAACTAAAACATTAAAATGCTCATCTCTAAGGTGCATCCTGTGATGTTTCTATTTTTCAAAAAGCACAGGAATGCGCTTATGAGTGGGAAGTTCTGGGGCTGGATGCTAATGACCAGAGCTGTACCAGGAAACTCTTCCCCAAGGAGACATAAGCCTGCGACAATTGAAAAAAAGAGACCGAAAAGGCAATGTTGGAATGATTACTATTACAAGGGCATTAGATTACATGTGTTCATGCATGCGTGTGTGTGTGTGTGTGTGTGTGTGTGTGTTACTCAATGCTGACCACAAGGCTTCATGCAGACTAGGCAAAAGCCTAACCACTAAGCTGGATCCATACCCCATCTTAACTTTTAACTTTGAAACAACGCAGTTTTCCATGATATATTACTTATTTTGCTGCATTATTCATTTGTTTTCCTGTCATTAGGAAATAGGAAACAAAAATCCCACTTAAGGTTGCTCAGAAAAAAAAAATTGAAGGTGCCAGTTTTATGGTATACGAAAGATGTCACACCCACAATAGCTGTGCTTTGATGGAGCACACATTGAATTTGCATTTCACTTCCCCATGTAACTAACCCTTCAAAGTCACACAAAGGTGAAGGATGTGTACTTCCAGGGAGGAAAAGAACCAGGGCGCTGAGCTTTGTTCCCATCTGGACAGGTAACTTTGCATTTTAAACAGTCATGCCCATATTTATGTAAATAGAGGTGTCATGTGAAAAAAAGTTGAAAGTACTTCTTGGGTTGTTTTTCCCTCCCCTCAAAGTTATAAATATTAGAGACATGATTTTTTTTTTTAATTACAGCATCATTTAAAGAGCTGTAATTGTCCATAGTCGTAATGATTCGGTCTCTGTCAATCAGAGCATCTAACTAGAGTGATAGTGGAGTATCATCAAAGCGTGAATGTGGTCATCATGTTACATAGGTGTCATTATGTTCTGTAGCCATTAGAGGACATGTGTGTGACCCCATTGTTGAGGGCATAAAGCATTAATATGTTTCACACGGCAGGTAATTAAATAGATCCCAGCACTGAAACTTAGGATGGCTTTAGAGATGATCTAGCCCAACTGTACTATTCCACAAATAAGGAATGTGAAGCCAACAGAAGTTAAGTCACTTGTCCAGCCATATTGTCCATAAATGCCATGCTAAAATGAGACCCCAGTGTAGCGACACTTGGATCATTTTAATTAATTTCAAGGTGAATATGCTTATAAAATTGATGTGTCAGTTATCTCTAATAGGAAACAGAATTGAAAGTGGTTTACAGAATATGGAAAATTATTACAGAATATCCACATATAAATAGGATGCAAGAAAGAAATTCTAGGGACACTGATTCAGTGGTTTAATCCTATAATAAATAAATTAGGTTTCCCCCGTCCGTTTTGTTCCCCCTATCCCCAGCCTGTCCTCAGGCTGGCTCCCCTTACAATAAAGAGATGAGGCAACATTCCCAGGCAACTATAACCAGCAGCCAAAGAAGGCTAATTCACTCTAAATGTCATTTTATGTGAACAAAGACATTTTGGCTCACAGCTCTCATTGACTTTTAAAATCACATCCTATGCTCAAGGAATAGGAACACTGTGAAGTGCTGAATTAGCCTGCATCCTGTAGAGCATGTGACTGTTAGGAATCACAAAATATAACCAAAAGGTAATTGATAGCCTGTTATACCTGAGCATACTTTGGGTTATGAATCAAAATTGATCCAAAGAGGCAGCATGGAAGATTCTCATGGCTTGATTATAATTCCTTTTTAAGAAGTATTTTGTACTCCATTGTGTAAATGTACCACATTTTCTGTATCTAGTCTTCTGTTGAGGGACATCTAGGTTCTTTCCCACATCTGGCTATTATAAATAAGGCTGCTATGAACATAGTTGAACATGTGTCCCTATTACCAGTTGGAACATCTTCTGGGTATATGCCCAGGAGAGGAATGGCTGGATCTTCCGGTAGTACTTCCCCAGACTGACTTCCAGAGTGGTTGTACAAGCTTGCAATCCCACCAGAAATAGAGGAGTGTTCCTCTTTCTCCACATCCTTTCCAGCAGCTGTCTTGAACTTAGCCATTCTGAATTGTGTGAGGTGGAATCTCAACGTTGTTTTGATTTGCATTTCCCTGATGATTGAGGATTTTGAACATTTTTTTCAGGTGCTCCTCAGCCATTTGGTATGCCTCAGTTGAGAATTCTTTGTTTAGCTCTGTACCCTATTTTTAATGGGGTTATTTGAATTTCTGGAGTTCAGCTTCTTGAGCTCTTTGTATATATTGGATATTAGTCCCCTATCAGATTTAAGATTGGTAAAAATCCTTTACCAATCTGTTGGTGGCCTTTTTGTCTTATTGAAGGTGTCTTTTGCCTTACGAAAGCTTTGCAATTTTATGAGGTCCCATTTGTCAATTCTTGATCTTATAGCACAAGCTATTGCTGTTCTGTTTAGGAATTTTTCCCCTGTGCCCATATCTTCGAGGCTTTTCCCCACTTTCTCCTCTATAAATTTCAGGATCTCTGGTTTTATGTGGAGGTCTTTGATCCACTTAGATTTGAGCTTTGTACAAGGAGATAAGAATGGATCAATTCACATTCTTCTACATGATAAATGCCAGTTGTGCCAGCACCACTTGTTGAAAATGCTGTCTTTTTTCCACTGGATGGTTTTTGCTCGCTTATCAAAGATCAAGTGACCATAGGTGTGTGGGTTCATTTCGGGTCTTCAATTCTATTCCATTGATCTACCTGTCTGTCGCTGTATCAGTACCATGCAGTTTTTATTACAATTGCTCTGTAGTACAGCTTGAGGACAGGCATGGTGATTCCACCAGAGGTTTTTTTATTGTTGAGAATAGTTTTTTCTATCCAAGTTTTTTATTATTCCAGATGAATTTGCAAATTACCCTTTCTAACTCAGTGAAGAATTGAGTTGGAATTTTGATGGGGATTGCATTGAATCTGTAGATTGCTTTCAGCAGGATAGCCATTTTGACTATATTAATCCTGCCAATCCATGAGCATGGGAAATCTTTCCATCTTCTGAGATCTTTTTCAATTTCTTTCTTCAGAGACTTGAAGTTCTTATCATACAGATCTTTCACTTCCTTAGAGTCACACCACAGTATTTTATATTATTTGTGACTATTGGGCAAATGGATGTATCTGGAGGATATCATCCTTAGTTAGGTAACCCAGTCATAAAAGAAGTCACTAGATATGCACTCACTGATAAGTGGATATTAGTTCAGAAACTTAGAATACCCAAGATACAATTTGCAAAACACAAGAAAATCAAGAAGACGAAAGACCATCGTGTGGATACTTCATTCCTCCTTAGAATAAGGAACAAAATACCCATGGAAAGAGTTACAGAGACAACGTTTGGAGCTAAGACGAAAAGATGGACTATCCAGAGACTACCACACCCTGGGATCCATCCCATAATCAGCCACCAAACCCAGACACTATTGCATATGCCAGCAAGTTTTTGCTGAAGGGACCCTGGTATAGCTGTCTCGTATGAGGCTATGCCTGGCAAATACAGAAGTAGATGCTCACAGTCATCTATAAGATGTAACACAGGGCCCACAATGGAGGAGCTAGAGGAAGTACCCAAGGAGCTAAAGGGGTCTGCAACCCTATAGGTGGAACAATAATATGAACTAACCAGTACCCCAGAACTCTTGTCCCTACCTGCATATGTAGCAGAAGATGGCCTAGTTGGCCATCATTGGGAAGAGAGGCCCCTACGTCTTGCAAACTTTATATGCCCCAGTATAGGGGAACGCCAGGGCCAAGATGTGGGAGTGGGTGGGTAGGGAAGCAGGGCAGGGGGAGGGTATAGGGAACTTTGGGAATAGCATTTGAAATCTAAATAAAAAAATATCTAACAAAAAATAAAAATAAAATGTTTTGTGCTAATGAAGAAGCCGTCTAGTTTATACCAGCAATGGCCTTACTTCATAGTGACCAATTTCTTTTATGATGATGATGATGATGATGATGGTGATTATTATTATTATTATGTATTTTCCTCAATTACATTTCCAATGCTATCCCAAAAGTCCCCCATACTCTCCCCCCCCCACTTCCCTACCCACCCATTCCTATTTTTGGCCCTGGCGTTCCCCTGTACTGGGGCATATAAAGTTTGTGTGTCCAATGGGCCTCTCTTTCCAGTGATGGCCGACTAGGCCATCTTTCGATACATATGCAGCTATAGTCAAGAGATCCGGGGTACTGGTTAGTTCAGAATGTTGTTCCATCTATAGGGTTGCAGATCCCTTTAGCTCCTTGGGTACTTTCTCTAGCTCCTCCATTGGGAGCCCTGTGATCCATCCAATAGCTGACTGTGAGCATCCACTTTTGTGTTTGCTAGGCCCTGGCATAGTCTCACTAGAGACAGCTATATCTGGGACCTTTCAGCAAAATCTTGCTAGTATATGCAATGGTGTCAGCGTTTGGAAGCTGATTATGGGGTGGATCCCTGGATATGGAAGACTCTAGATCGTCCATTCTTTCGTCACAGCTCCAAACTTTGTCTCTGTAACTCCTTCCATGGGTGTTTTGTTTTCAATTCTAAGAAGGGGCACAGTGTCCACACTTTGGTCTTCATTCTTCCTGAGTTTCATGCATTTAGCAAATTGTATCTTATATCTTGGGTATCCTAAGTTTTGGGCTAGTATCTTTTATTCTTTAGTCACTTTTCTAATTGCTGTGACTAATGCCAGGCAAGAAATAACTTAATGCAGGAAGAGTTTATTTGGACTTACAGTTCGAGGGGATACAGTCCACTGTAGGAAAGAAGAAATGGAAGCAGGAAGGTGAGGCTGCTGGTCACATTGCAGCTTCAGTAAGAAGCAGAGGGGGATGCTGTGCTGCTGCTCTGCCCCTTTCAGGCTTTCATTCATCTACAGCTGCAACGGATGGAATGATGCTGCCCACATTCCAGGTGAGTCTTTCATCCCAATCAAAACTCTCTGGGAACACCTTCATATGTCTATAGTATAAACCCAAGATAACACACATAGTATTTATTCCAAATAGATCAAATGTCAAATTCCAATTGACATGTATGTGTGTGTGTGTGAAAATAGAGGATGGAAGGGAAAATAAGGAATGATGTAAATATATATATATATATATATATATATATATGTGTGTGTGTGTGTATACATATTTATATATATGTATACATATTTACATATATATGTATAATTACATATACATATATAATCTCAAAACAATAATGTTTAAAAACTCTTCAAAATAACTCTAATGCAAAAGTACTGTGCATTCAATTGATTATTATTTGCATGGATAAGGAGTGTCGTAGTTTGTTCTAAATAACATTTTGCCTTAGGTACAAACCTCATTCTACAGGAGCTGTTATTGTTAAGCCAGATGAGGAAATGGAGAATCAAAGAAAGTGACCTAAAGTGTGGTGTTTAGACTGGTATTCATACAATCTGAAACATTAAAAATGAACAGTTCTTGGCTTTGTCTCAACTCCATTTATTCAGAATCTCTGAATCTCAGAATCTGGGAATGGGGCCCAGTCATCACATACATCAGGAAGGTGGTAAGAAGGAACCCATTTAGCCACATACTATGATCTGTTTCCTTTGGCATGCACATGGAATGAGACACTTGGTACATGGATTTGAAATGAATGGAAAATAGAATCTATAAGTAAACAAAATATCTCTTTTGGAAACTTTTATATTCAAATGATCTAGTGCAGAATTAGATGAGAGCAATGACTCCTCAGATGGCTTAGCGTTGCTTGAATGGATATTTTTGTAATGGTCAGAGGCACACACAGCACCACATACTTGAAATTGTATTGCTCTGGGTTACAAGGAACTTATTCTTCCCATAATGGCATCTTGATAGAGTGTGGGTGGGCTGGATAGCTCCCAGGGCATTAGACAGCAATGACATAAAATCATTGTTTTATTTTCTCTAGCTCCGCCAGATAGCTTGAGGGAAATTATATGCCTATTCTACAATTGATGGTAACTGCAGATTCCTCAGAAATGAGTCAAGGAAATGCATGACATCATAAGGGAAGAAGCGACAAGGTTTAGGTCCATTTCATGTAATCAGAAACCCATGATGATTTTCTTTTTTTTCTATTTTAACATTTTGCAGATGTCCCTTCCATGAGCTCCATGAGTGTTTTTGATCAAAGTTGTGTGCTCCTTCTTATTCATTCTTCCTATTTCCTCATTAGAACTATAAGAAGAGAAGCCCTTTTCAACAGTTAATACTGCATAGACATTAAGAGTTTAGCTGTATGCACCCGGAAAACATTTAAGACTTTACTTCATAATGTATTTATCTGCTTACATAAATAATAACATAATATCAGGTCAAGGGGTTCAGCCATAGCCTTGTCTTGGTTCCTCCATATTTACTAAGTGACCCTGAGTCAATTGTACAGAATGTCTTAACCTCGTGTAACCTTATCTGGAGCTGGACAGCAGACTGTGTATGTCTGTGACTAGTGAAGGCTAAACAAGTATTTTTCTGAGCTCTACGTGGCTTGTGAAATTCTCACAATGCTTCTAACAAAAAATGTTAAATGCTTGTATATTAATTATAATAGCTTTGAGAACTAGAATAAAACTGAAGACTTAAGGGGAAATTATGTGTATGAGTGTTTGCCTGTGGGTATGTCTGTCTACAATATACATGACTGGTGCCATTGGAGGCCAGAAAGAAGTATGGGATTCCCTGAAACTGAAGTTGCAAACAATTCTGAGTCATCATGTGAATGCTGGGAATAAAATGTGGGTGCTCTAGAAAAACAGCCAGTGCTCTCAAACACTACACCATCTCATCAGCCCCAGTAGGCTGAACCCTGAAACATATGCTGAACAACAAGATTAGCTTATCTAATATAACTCGTCTTGGAGAAAACATACTAGAATCATCCTATTACATGCCTTAATTAAATAAAAGGAAGACTCATAGATGTTTTTGCAGTTACAAGTATACATACATTTCTTTATGCCAAATGTTTTCTAGACATGGTATATTAATTGCTTCTAGAAATTCTAACACTTATAACATATTTCATTTTGTGAAGACCCAAAATGTCAGATTACCAAAATACCACTAAATTGCAAGTGCATTTGTGGGGCTGGAGAGATGATGGCTCAGTGGTTAAGAGAGCTTACTGCTCTTTCATAGGGCCCAAGTACCCACATCAGGCAGCTAACAACCACAGTAGCTCCAACTCCAAGGGAGTCCAATGCCTTTGTAGTTTTGGGTACCTGTGCTAGAAGTTTTATGTGAGCATGTGTGCCTGCAACTAATTCAAAATAAAAGTCTTTTCTTTAAGTGCATCTGTAGCACCGGCTGACACTGGGTGAACTTTTCAGGCTCAGATCTAATGAAACATAGTTGTTTCATTAGAGTAATCTGAGATTGTAAGCTCTACTTCATCTTCCTGCTTCTTTCTGTGTCCAGCCTAGGGAACTTGTCTTGTCTATCCCCCGGGAAGGAAAAAGGAAGAGGTGTTTGAATGGCTCCGTGCTCACAGCTGAAATGAACTTTTACAGTCACCAGGTATCTAAGTTTGTATATTTAGAGGCAGGTTTGTATCTTAGAGAAAAAAAAAAAAAACAGGTTGTTTATTTATTTCTCACAATGACTAGAGGGTTATTGTAAATGCTTAACAATCGTCACCATGAGTTCTTAAGAGATGTGCCGAAGGGAAAGGTAAGGTCTCCATCAGGCACACAATAGAGAACACTAAGAACTCCTAAGAAAGCATTTCAGGCATGAGACCAAGAGTATCAATCTTGCCTGTGCTGTTTGCCTGACACCAAGGATGCCAATCTAGCTTGTGCTGCTTACCAAGTTCCAGAATAGCCCGTGAAGTAAGAGGTTGTCTCAAGCAAAACAAAATAAGCAAACACAGTGCCATAAACTTACCTTTTAGACTTAAGCTAACTTTTATATAAATATATATATTCCTTAATCTACAAAAGTGGATTAAATTTTTATCCAATGATCACTAAGCATGGCTGGAGAAATACATTCTGGTTTCATGTGTAAAACCACAGGGAGGCATTTGTACTTTAGTAAAAAAAAAAAAAAAAAGAAAAAAAAAAGGACTACCTTTGAGATTCCAGATGATTTCCCCCCACAGGGTTGTCTGATGAAAATTCCACAGGAGTATTTTTAAAACTTGATAAACTACGAAGGTAACTCTTACCTATAGCTATGCAAATTGTGTTTCATGGGTAGGCAACTAACTATCTTCTCTCCCAAAACTCCCTACATAGCATTTGCCCAGACCTTGCAAATCTCCAAATTACAAATAGATGCATTCATTCTTAAGTTTTTCTCGAGCCAAGTAAAATATCTCCTTAGTTCCACCAATGCTTAATGCTCATTTTTGTGTCTGTGTGATGGTCATGATCTTTTTTCTTGCAAAGACATTTTTTCCCCATAGGATTTTATAATTTTTCTCAGGTACAAGCATTCCAAGTGATGCTGAAAAAAATAATGTTCTGCATTCCTTTCTGAATTCCAAAGGGGAAATAACTGCCTGAAGGAGAGGCACAGGGGATCTGTTTAACCTTGCTCGCTTAACTATCTTTCCTATTTCATGGTCTATCATGGTTGGTTGAAATCAATCAGAATATCCTCCACATATTACCTGCAGAATAAGGAGTCACACATTGGATTTCCCACCTCAAAGACTTCACACATATGTTCTTATTTGATGCACATTCCACTTCACATCATTGTATATTGATTACACTTTGTGTCAGGAATTCAATCTCAGATTCCATCAACCTGTTCCTATTACTATGAATGGGATTCCCTTGCTCTCTGAGGTTTCCTAATGAGACTCACTTCAGTCCCGGTAAGCTAGTTTACATTATCCTTCTCATACTTAATTCTTCTCCATAGCTGCTGCCAAACAGAACTTGAAACACAGTAATCACTCAAGATTTACTAGTGACTAGATTCATAATTTTTAACATCATGCTATGTCTTAAATATGTCTCTTGAAAGCTGCCATTTTGGACACAGAGAGCCTGGCACCTCACCAAACACCAAGCCCTCCATCTCCCTAAAATTCCAGCCTCCAGATTTAAAAGAAAATTGCTTTCTGTTGTTTATAAATTGCTTCTTCCATGACATTACATTACAGTGGGACCAGCAGACTAAAGCACACTGCTGGCTTCCCATTTATTTGTATGCAATATCAGTTATCACATACGGGTGACTGTAATCGTTTCAAGACTGTAGCAAGTAATTTCTTGAATTTACAAATAAATCTAAGGACTATTAGTTAATGTAAGAAAGTGAAAAAATTGTTAGTGGTGAATGTTTATTAGGCACAGTTACTTTAAACTGAATATTTAAGAATTATTAAACCCATGAAGTACCTATATTTTGATACTCCCAAAGATATATGGACTTATGGGGACCTCCTCCAGCAATGGTTGAGGAGAAAGAAGCAATGCAACATAACTCTCTGACTCTTCGTTTCTCTGAAAGCTTTATCTTCTAGGATGTAAGTTCCCAAGGAGCATATCTGTCAGCCTTATAGCTAGAAACCTGGCAACTTGCACTTCACCTGCCAGGAAATGAAGGAGTGAGCCTGACTGCCTTGGCAATCTTGTGCTTCTATTTATAGAATGTGTATGGATGAAAGAAGCCCACAAGAAATAAGGCTGCAATATGTCTTCCACTCTGAGCCTGGAGTATAGTGATAGGCAATGGCTTTCAACATTTGGGTTGTGACCCCTTTGAGGATCACACATCAGATATCCTGCATGCCCAATATTTGCTTTAAAATTTAAAACACTAGCAAAATTACAGTTATGAAGTAGCAATGAAATAATTTTATGGTTGAGGGGTCACTACCACATGACAGACTTACTAAAGGGTCACAGCATTAGGAAGGTTGAGGACCATTATGATAGAGGATCAATGTTAAGAAGACAACCTTGAAGATACCCAAACTCAGCCACAGGGTGATGCCAACTTGGCTCTCTAGATGGATGGTAAACTGGAAAAGAAATCGACTGGATCAACACAAAAGCCAGACTATTCTCTCTTTACCCACATGATAATTTTCAACATGGTTATGTTTTGTAGACATAGGACCTAAAGAAAATGTGCGGATATTCTTTACTTTATTGCTCAACACAGACTAAGATTAGAAAGCTCATGAATTAGGTACATCCTTACTCTGATCCAGAGAAGGAGTAAATGTCAGCAAACTGAAGAGAGATATCCAAAGCATTACTCAGTAAGTCTCAGCCGTATGTGGGAGGGAAGATGGTATTCAAATTCAAGTTCACAAGGAAGAACCTGCTACAAGGTCATTCCCTGAGCACAGATCAGCAGCCTCTCACAGATCAAAGCCACACTGTCTTCAGTTGCAACTACCAAGTTCAATGGGTCAGTGCCTTACAGGATGACTGGGGCCATTTCAGAACTATAAATGGATCCCATGCCTTGTTTATTACTAAACATGTCATTTATTTACATTTATTACTAAACTAAAAGTAAAGTTGCTGCAGCTTCTCCAGATCTTCACAAAACAAGTTTGGAGAACTAACTTGAAAGCTAAGTCCTTATAAAGTTGAAAGAGGGAAAGTGACAAATGAGAATTCTCAGTCCAAAGGCACTCAACCCTTTGTTTGCGGCATTCTGATGTACGCATCTGTGTAATTACAAAACTAGAGACTCCCACCTCTGCATCAACTTCTTATTCAACTACACCACTTTTTTTTTCAACTGCAAACAGAAGTCAACACATTTATAAACCCATGGGCTGTGCTTAAAGTTAGATAGGAGCTGATGAGGTGACTCAGCATGTAAAGGTGTTTTCTCACAAGGCCTGGTGACCCAGATCTGATGCTCAGGACTTTCGTGATAGAAGGAGTGGACCAATTGATGGCAGGGGGATGAAGTGCTCCACAGAAGACAAGCTGGAAACAGAGACAAACCAAAGGTCCTCTAAGAGAGATGGTAACAACTTCAGCATAGCTAGACCAAAGCATGTTTGAAAAAAAAAAGTATGAAAAAAAAAAAGGATTCTAATCTGGTAAAGCTAGCAAGAATATCTTCTGATACACAAGGTAGAAATGAGAAGGTGCGTGATGTCCCCCAAATATTTATCTTGATAGGAAAAGAACCCTCATCTAGGGTCATGAGGCCTAGGAAGGCAGGTGACTGTCTGATTCAATGACAGAACATAAAAAAACATATACGAGAGAAGCTGGCACGCAGAGGGGTGGGCAAGTTCACAGAAGCAACCGAACAAGGAAACAAGCTGTGTGATATGCATGGCTAGCTGCTTTCTCTTTGGCCCAGGAGGTACCCAGGAAACTTCCCAAGGCCTGAAATTTTATTGCTGTGAGCTTGGGTTGTGTGATATGGGTAGTGTCAAACACCGAAGAGAGAAACACTAAAGATGACTATAGTGACCTGAAGAGAATCCATTCCCAGTTAAGATTAAAACCAGGGATCCTGCAGAGGGGCATGGAGGTCTCAGGAATGTTTGCTGGCATGCAGCTCTTTCTCAATCACCATCCCTCTAGCTTCCTTTCCATCTCTTAGCTATACAGTTCCCACTGTACTGGCTGTACTGCTTAGCTCATGTCTGAGGTAACTCAGTGTTTGCAGCACAGCTTTCAAAATGTGTTGACAACTGTGAGGATCCCACTGCTCAAGAAACGTCCCAGTTGCTCACATACAGATGGGAGCTCTGTCTGCAAGGTACTTTTCTTCGCAAAGGCCATAATCAAAACTTGGCAAATCCCAGCACTATACAAATACTGCCATTCTAGGAAGAATCCCCCAACGCTCCCTTTCATCCTATATGCAATGCAAAAAATTCAACGGCAGTAAAAAGAGTTGGGACATTTTGTTGACAACAGTCCAACAAAATACACGTATCCATGCCCGAGCACAAGGAAGGTGAAGAACTCATCAAATAAGCCATTCTTGAAGTGATGACTCTTGAAAATGAACTCTCCCATTAAAAATGTCAAAAGCATACAGACTAGAAATCATAAGACAATAAATCCCTACAGCCCCAGAGCCAACAAATATTCAAGACTGTTATACTTATTTTGTTTGTTCCTTCTTTTTTCTTTCCTTTGCTGAAGTTGCTGACATGTTTTTGACACTGAATCCCAAAGTCAACATCTGTCAATATTTAGAATTGGTTCCTGTTCCTGTGAATGGTCCTTTCAAGAACCCACTTGGGTATTTTGATTGGTTCACTTACCTGGAATCGTGGGCAGCAAATGTGGAGTGTCTGCCTTGGGAAAGGCTCAGTGCACTTGAAATTCTTCTGCTTTCAGCTCTTAAGAGTGTCAAAACAGTTCAGAAAATGTCAGACATTTTTCTAGATTTCTTTTATCTTCTCATAGGCATAGCTTGCCTGTGGCAGCAATACAAAGCGCAATCTAGCCAAGCGTGTAGACAATAATATGCCAGCATATTGGTATTTAATTTCTGTTTAACAGCATTTGCCCTCTACCACTTTCTTCTGAGGCAATATTGTGTCGTTTTAATAATGTTAAATTAGAACCGTAAAAGATATTGCTCATTATTTTTTATTTTGTTTACATATCATTATAACCATGCCCTGTGCTCAAAGAAGAGAGAAAGGAGGGAAAGAAACACTTAGAAACCACAGATGTAACCACAGTGTGAAACAGGATAGTCCTCTGCTCCTGCTAAAGGCTTGGGACCTGCAGCAGCATGCACGTCACTGTCCCCTGAGGCTTGTTCCATCCCACTTAATACCTACATGTACGGCTGAAGATGAGGGCTGTCACCAACTCCAGTCTGACTTTATTCATGGCTTTAGCTCAGCTTTCAACTTTGCCCTGAGTCAGAGCTTAACATGGAGTTTTAACCTGAGGAGCATTAGTGTGCTTTTGCACAGATGCCAGGATCAAATGGATTTATGTATTTTTCCCTCTTCATAATAACAATGTCATTAACACTTAAGTCTTAAGTTGTGCTAATCATAGAATTTATGTAGCGCTCTTCCTTAGAGAGGAAACGCCTAAGACCAGAAAATTAGAGACTGAAGAAAATAAATTACAGAGGGAAAGATGGAGAGAGAGAGAGAGAGAGAGAGAGAGAGAGAGAGAGAGAGAGAGAGAGAGAGGCCCAGACTTTGAGAACTATGTCTGTTTACCATAAGAGCCCTTTGAAATTTGGTATAACGCCATTAAATAACCACAATTGAGACAAACATTCCATAAGAGACTATTATGGGCTGCTTCTAATGTGGTAATAGATGTCATTTTTAAAATGTGTCCACACAGTCTGGATGAAAGACGGTGACTCCGGGTGCATTGGTTGCAGATCATTGAATATTACAACTGTCTCTCCTCCTGCCCCTCCCATCAGGGAGGTGTTGGCATCAGATTCTTGCAGGATCAAAGAAAGCTCCCATTCAGAAAACTTCTGTCTGGGATGAAAGCAGTAATAAATCTACATCACCAAAGCTATGCTTGCCTCCAGTGTGGGGAAGAAAAAGAACTTTCAAATAGGCTTGCTTGAAATCTGAATTTAAGCTCACATGTGCTCAACTTCTACAAGCAGTGGTCTCTTTTGGTAAAATGAGGGTTTTGCTTCCCCACAAGTTACAAAGGCAAATTTTTTTCTATGAAAAAAGAGTCTGAGGCAGTACAAAGCACATGGAAAGTGCTAAATAAATAGAAGTTTCAGCTATTAGAGAGTATTAAACAAGAACTGTAGAATTCTATTTCATCATAAGTTGTCTCTTATCTATTTAGTGATATTGCCCTTGCTTCCTGGCACCCAAGTAGATTGGATATGTTTGTTTGTTTGGTTGGTTGGTTTTGTGTCTTAGTTTAGTTGGATTTGGTTGTGTTACATGTCTTCCTTCCTTCCTTCCTTCCTTCCTTCCTTCCTTCCTTCCTTCCTTCCTTCCTTCCTCTCTCAATCTCTCTCTCTCTCTCTCTCTCTCTCTCTCTCTCTTTCTCTGTCTCTCTCTCTTTCATTTTTTTTCTTCTGAGACTAGCTCTGATTAGCTGATTAGGCCTTGAACTTGTGGTTTTGCAGAGTTAGTCTCCTGGGTATAGAGATAACAGACATTTGCAAACTATATATTTTACATGTGGGGAGTTCATGACTTAGAGTATGGAAAAAATAAAGCCACAGCAAGGTGCTACCCATAATGTTTTACCTTGTACAGCAAAAGGAAGAATACTGTTTCCCATGCACACCATCAGAGACAATGAGGCATAGGAATTATTGTCTCTCTGTAAAATAATTATTTTATTTTGTAATTGCCTTATCAAAGTTAGATTTTCCACAACATCTTGAAAGATGCCTATTCTTTGCCTTTTCAATGTTAGCTAGTAATTGAGGCAATCCGTCCATTGGTAATGAAGCTTTCCTATCATGCTCTTTATGCCAGACATCATTGCAATAGATTTTTTAATCCATTTCTTAGCCACTTCCATGTTTTGGCTTTGGCCACAGTTGAAGACAGGTTTTCATATGAAGAGCTGCTGACTAACTGCCTGTAAATGAAGACATATAAGGCTGCTGTTAGTAAAGGCAGATTAACAATCCTTGGTCTTCACTCGAGTGTTACTCGAATCCTGATTTATGTCTTTCTACTTACTCCAGTCCTCTCTACTTCTTCCCCGTTCATAAGCATTCTCTTAAGTCATTATCCCATCTGCACCATCACCTCGTATGTGTCAGGCAAAGATTTTTCAGATGCTGTCATAAAAATGCAGGCTAAGGCATGTTATCACAAATGGCATCAAATAAATGATGTCTGTAGGACTGCTAAGTCCAGCATCATTTCACAGGGAAGCTCCAAGGCACTATGAGAAAGGAGGGTTGAGCTGGCTAAAGTAAGTTTGACATTGCCAGGGGGAAAGGATAATGGAAGAAAAGCAGAAACGGGCATGTGTGGTATAGAAAAATATGCATGCCTTCACTTTATAGTTTACTTCCTACTTGCTGCCTCATAAAACTGTAACTAACTCACATTGACTTCAACTCTTATTTTATATCCTTAACTGTTTTGGGTACTACAAAGGTAACGAAATGTTAACACAGTGGCTAACATTTCGAGAGATGGCACTGGCAACTTTCCCAGAGAAACTGAGTCCCATTCCCAGCACCTACATGACAGCTTACATCATCTGTAACTACAGTTCCAAGGCATCTGATGTCCTCTTCTGGCCTCTCGTGGCACTGCATGCATGTGGTGCACAGATATACATGCCGATGAAACAAGAACACATATAAAATAAAAACTAAAAAAAAAAAAAAAAAACAACAACAACAATAATAATGTTAACACAGCCATTTCCTAAATATAGTTGCTATCCACCTAAAAGTAATGAGAGGTGACCTGATTTCCTCGCATAATTCACAACTCAGCTTCCTGAAACCCCAGTGTACAATTTGGATTTCCATCTACCTAGTTGTTTAGTATTTCATAGAGAGCATTTAATATTTTCAATATAGAAGTTCAAAATATTTCTTAGTGTATTGATTGCTAAAAAGGTTTATGATTTTTTATTTCACCAGTGGAATTTCTTTTTGCTTAGTACATACATTTTCAAGTTGCACGTTAGTATAGTATAATTTCTTAGATCTTTAAGTAGTACCTAGTATTCACGCATGTAGCTGAGTGCTCTGAATTAGGAAGGTCTTTCAGCTGATTGTTTTGACATTTCTAAGTAATAATCTTTTCTTCTGATAGTTGCACTTCTTCTCACATTTTCTGTATTATTAGTGTAGGTCAGAACTTCTAGAGTTCTAACAAGCAACACTGATGTAACGAGCAGTCAGACTTTATCCTAGTTAAAACCAAGTCTCTCGAGTGTCTAATTAGTCCATTGACACCAGTTAGAACTGGGTTCGGTTGCAAAATGAAAAGTCTACCCTTCTGTTGCTAGATTTACTCTCAGAAATAATCGTTACCAAAAACAAGGTGTCCCTGAAATATCACTTGCTGGCTCTGCCTATTGGTTGCCTTGAAAGGAAAATGGCCCTTCCCACCAACTGAGGAAAGACCCTCCCAGTTCCTGAGCAAAAGAGAAGTTTCCAGCCTTTTCAAAGGAAAAAAATGATCCTGACTTCAACTAATGGAAAGGATCTCTGTAGCACCATAGACCAGACTCTCAGATCCACAGTTCCACAGACCCACAGACCCATAGATCCACAGACTCACAGACCCACAGACTCACAGTTCCACAGTCCCAAGCTCCAGGACTTTTGGCAGAATCATACCAGACACAGTGCCCTCTTCATGCAGAGTCCTGACTATCTCCCTGTCCCCTTCTCTCCCTCCCTCCCTCCCTCCCTCCCTCCCTCCCTCCCTCCCTCCCTCCCTCCCTCCCTCCTTCCCTCCCACCCTCTTTCCACTCCTCTCTTTCCCTCCCTCCCTCCTTTCCTCTCTCTCCCTCTCAGTCTCCATCTCTCTCCCTCCCTCCTTTCTTCTTTTTTTAAATGTGTACAGTTGTTTTGCTGTGTGTATTTTTTATGCACAAAATTCATGCAATACCCTTGGAGGTCCCAAGTCAGCATAGGATCTCTTGGGACTAGAGTTACAGACAGGTATGAGCGTCTATGTAGGTAGGTGCTGAGAATCAAACACTGCTCCTCTGGAAGGACAACCAGTGTTCTTAATCACTAAGCCATCTTTCTATCACCAGAGACCATTCATCTGAGAAAGAAGACAGACATGTTTCCTACAGAAACCGTAGGATCTGAAAAGCAAGTGATACATCCTGAGTGATTCCAGCCTAGCCTCTGTCTCTGAAGAAATATCTACTTTTCTATGCTATAGATAACATTTCAGAGAAAATGTCTGCTTTTAGTGTGAGAAAGATACCAGATTTTGTTCAAAACCAATGTGAGACTACTTGCTGTGCACGGAGAACTCTGACATGCCCTCCAGCTCTCTGACCCCTGCCAATCTTTGTGTCCCTTTATCCTTGTTATGCATCACCTCCGAAGATGCTAAAACGCTGTCCCCTGTATCAGTGGGATTTCTCTCCCCTATCTTGAATGTGATTTTTGACAGAGCAAGGATCTTGTCAGTTGTGTTCACTAATTGATCCTTGGGATCTAGAAGAGTGATTGACATTGTCATTCAGTAATAGCTTTAAAAAATGATGACTTTTTAAAAAATGAAAAAAAAAACCCAACACATGTTGATACTTTAGCTGAAACAAAAGACAAATATATAAACAAATGTTTTCTGAAATTAGAAGCAAGAACGAGTAGCAACTTTGAAATAGCTTATTTTTACAACTTTTAATGGTAAAAATTCATCATTTCAGCCAGACATTATGCTACTTTTAAAAGCACTCCAGATTTTTTGACCAAGAACACAAAAGTAGGAAAGTTATGTTTAAAAAGAATATAGGTAAGAAGACAGAGATACCAAAACCAGCCACCAAGCCTGAAGAAGGACCACAGCATCCACCATGTGTGACGATCAGAGAGTGACAGGAGCATCCCTTCCTTCTTGTGAAAAGGGCCAGAAATGGATTGAATGCTTCATAAATATTCGGCTGAATAAATGTGTGAGCAAATGAATAACAAATACACAAATAAACACATTCTAATAACATAGAAGTTTCAAATGAGAGAGTGTCCGTGTAAACCCTGGAGAGTCAGCATTGCCCCATAGAAGACACCCTCTGAAAGGCAGTTTGGGAGTAGAGGCTGGGGAATGGGGGAACACAGAACACTTAAATCATGTTTACAAATTCAGTGACCCTGTATACTGATCATATACTGAGCTACATCCCAAGTAGGCCAGACTTCATCATCTCAACAAAAATATCTATGACACTCGTCTTACCAACAGAAGCATTGAATTTGACTCAGAGTTTGTGATGTTCCCATGAGGAGTCTTTGAATGAACCTTCTCAGGTCTTAGTGAGTTTAACAGGGGGGATCTAGGGTGGTGGATAACCCATTGTTACCAAAGCCATTCTTGTGACTTCTATGAATTTTCATGTCTAAGAATGCAGAGAATATTAAATATATGGTTTTTTTCCTATTGATACCTATAAAATGTGTATTTATGACAAGGAATTCAAATCTTTTCCTCTCTCCCACCTTGTAAAATCTTTGTGAAAATGTTTTAATTCTCCCCCAGTACCTGGTAAAAGCAGTGTTTACACGAATTCTGCTACATTCTTGGATTAAGGTGCCTGACATCTTTCCCCTTCATTTCCTTTGCACCAATTATTTTATCTCCTTAATAGAGAAATCCAATCTTAATTAAACAGAAAGGTAAAAGAGTTCTAGGTATCTTTGCCTTTCTTTGTAAAAATCGGCGAGTTGTTGAAACAAGCTCAATTTTACCCATACTTGTGACATGGCTCCAGTTTAAAAAAAAAAGTTGCAAGGAAAATGTTACACTTAAAAATAGAAGTCTGAGGTTCTTTCAACGTGTATTATATTTAAAAGCCCCCAAATGTGTCAAGGTTATTCTTCTTCTACAAAATAGCACCAGTAATTAGGGTAAAATGTGCTAAAAACCATTATGACAGCATTTCTGAAATACAGCTTTCCTCATCCCCAGTGATGCCCTAGAAAAAGAGCATCCCTTAAAGACAATACACAGCACAGATGGTTCTTAAACCTCCCAGAGATCCATGTTCTCCACTGTAGTTTCCCTGCCAGACATGGAATGACTGCCAGCCCTGATCTCTCACGAGGAATTAAGGATTCATACTTATCTGGGGACCTGGGCAGGGAGTGTCCATCATTTCCCAAAATCTCAAAATACTTCACAAGATAACTCTTCTGAGATGATGCCTTTAACACAGTGACCCTTGTGGGAGGGGAGAATGTGATCCAACCCACAGCAACCAATCATGGGGATGTGGAAAAACAAAGCCCAGGGTTAAACACCTGTCACGCCCCATCACTGATTTCCTCCCATCTCCCACGTAAGCATTTCTGAACTTTAATAAAGAGTGTGTGTGGATTGAACAAAAGGATCCCATTTTCTGCAGGCAAAGAACCCCATTTCCTTTTCTCTGTGATTATCACTATCGCCATTTATTAGGAAGTCAAATGAAAGTCACTTTACAGCAGTGAATCAGAATCCCTGGCATTAAGTGCCTGGCTAATTGTAGCTTCCAATTAGTCTCTTCTGATAAGGACATACAGTTTCTTCACTGATGTGATCTCCAGCAGCCCACATATTGGCATCCAGAAGCAAATTTCAGCACTGTGTTGCTACATGCACTTACGTATTAAACTGAATCTGAAATTCAAGAGAGATTTTTTTTTTTAGTCTGGTTTGCTTACTTTTGCTTCAGCTTCAATTTTGCAAGTTACCATGAATCAGCACTTGTCAGGCAGGAGGGTAACTCTTCCGTGGCGTGCCCTCTGGCTAGTTTTACCAAGACTACCCAGTAAATGGTTTTGATATCTCACAAGACTACACATTTCATCAGATGGAGTCTTTGTGCATCCAACATCTATAGATTCGACACAATTTTTACAGCTCTTTTAGCAAGCAATTTCAGGAGCAGTTGGAGAGGATCTTCACTGAGGGAGTGTTTGGGATATGAGTCGCATAAACTGCTTCACTGGTACCAGAGCCTCTTAGAAATTACTACTAAAAGTAAAGCCTCTCTGGCTATGGAAGGTAAGAATCAGAGCATCAGTGGGTGGGGCCAGCATTTAGTGCTGTAACCGATCTTCCAGGAGTTTCTTGGGTAAGCTCAAGTCTAATGATGACATATTCAAGGGAGTCATTTAGGGGGTCCACACCATTCACTAATAATTCTGAAAAGAATGGGGACATATGAATCACCTGGAAGACTTGTGAAATGCTGCCCACTAAGCATTATCATTAATTCCACAGATTCAGAGTGCTGCCCAAGAATTGTCTTTAAATTCTCAAGTGATGGTGATGATGGCTACAGTGAACTGAAGGCCACGTTTGGGAGAAACACTGTTGAAGCGTTTAATCATTTACATAATTGCCAGTCTGTCGTTGCGCTGCTTTGGAAGTAAGTCAAAACCTAGGAGAACCTTGGGATTTAGAAGAGTTCCATAATCCCAGAAATCAAAACTTGATCAAACTAAATAAAAACATCATGAATCTTAAAGGGGTGAGAGGGAGACATGCTTCTGATACTATAACATATAGATAGAAAGGTAGATAGGTAGGTAGGTAGGTAGATAGAGCATGTCTTTATTTGTTTTCTTTTGTTAGTTAGTTAAAACAACATGACCAAATGCAACTAGTGAAAGAACAGGCTTATTTGATTTACATATTCTGATTAAGGTCCATCACCGAGAGAAGCTCAAACAAGGCAGAAACCTAGAGGTAGAAACTGAAGCAAATGTCATGACAGAACCACTACTTACTGGCTTGATCCCCAAGCCTTGCTCAACCTACTTTCTTATATACTCAAGAACTGTCCACACTAAACTGGACACTCTCACAGCAATTACTAATCAAGAAAATACCTACAGACTTGCTTACCGGCCAATCTGATGAGAACATTCTCTCAATTAAACTTTCCCCTTCTTAGATGATCCTGTATCAAGTTGATAAAAAACTAACAGTGAACTATAAGCTTAAATTAGACATAGATGTTTACTTCTTTCGATTGTTAAAAATATATTTTTATTAAAACAATGAGAATTTCATATACATATGCTATGCAGTTGAAATATATCCACTTACTCATTTCTCTCACATCCTCTCATATCTACCTTTTGCCACCCACCTGCATTCCATCTTCATGTCTTGTTTTAAAAAGTAACCCAAGGAGTTTATTCTGTGCTGTCCATATACACTTAAGTGTGGGACCATCCATGGATCATAGTCAACCTACCAGGGACCACAACTGTAAAGAAAACCACCCCTCCCACAGTAGCCATCCATTGTCAATAGTGCTGCAGCTAGAGCTGCCTCTTACTAGCCTCAATAAGAGATCCATCTAGTCTTACTGCCAATCTATATGAAAATCAATAGGGCCCTCAGATGTCTATGGGAGTTCTCCCCTTTTCTGATGAAAAAGGGAGGAGAAGTGGGTGGGGAGGAACTGAGAGAAAAGGAAGAAAAAACGGCCATCGGGATGCAAAGTTAATTAATAATTACAAATTAATTAACTAACATAATGCTTCAGCTAAGGGTTGGAGCTGGAGAGCCCTTCCACATCTATGCTGGAATGCTGACTGGCTTGATCTTGTGAAGGTCTTCCACAGACAACCACAACTGCTGTGAGTTCATGAGTGCAGCTGCCCTGCCATGTCCAGAGGATACTGTTTTTCCCAGTAATTCCCTTGCCTCTGGATCTTTAATCTTCCAGCCTCATGAAGTGATTCTCTTTCCCAGCTATCATACTCCAGCTTTCCTCCTCAGAATGACTTATTAGAACTATAGGAACTCTCTTCTTTCACCCATAGAGGTATGGCACTTTGAATAGGAATAACCCCACCACCACCACCCCAATAGAATCACGTTTTTGAATTCTTGGTCCATAGGGAATGACACTATTAGAAGGTGAACCTTGTTGGAGTATGAGTGGCCTTGTTGAAGAAAGTGTGTTACTGTGGAGGCAGGCTTTGAGACCTCCTGTGCTCAAGCTACCCCTGGTGTGCCACACAGTCTCCAACTTCTTGTGTCTTCAGATGAAGATGTAGAACTCTCAGCTCCTTTTCCAGCACTATGTCTGCCTGCATGCTGCCATGGTCCCACCATGGTGTTAGTGGACTAAAGCTCTGAAACTGTAAGCCAAGCACAATTAAATGCTCACAGCAATAAAACACAAACTAAGACAGAAGTTGGTACCAGGGACTAGGGTACTGTTGTGATAGGTCTGATCACGCTATTGTTTGAAGGAATGTAGACTTGGAGACTGGGTTAGGAAAGCAGTGGAGTGCTTCAAGCATAGCTTAATGAGCCATACTACTAGGATCATGGAAGACATTGGTGCTTGAGGGTGATTTGAATTGTAGGGCTCATGTTTCAGAGGAGAAGAATTTTAACATGTGGCCTCATGACTATTCTTGTGATATTTCGGCAAAGAACATGGCTAATTTTTGCCCTTGTCTTAAAAGAGTGCCAGAGGCTAAAGTGAAAAGCTTTTTTGATTAAGTGCATTGGCTAAGGAAATTCCAAAACAGCCTAGAATAAACCCTCTCATCTGGTTACACATGTTCACTCTTTTAAAGACCATTTTGGTGAAAAGGAGCAAGCTTAGGTGGGAAAATGGGTGACTCAAGGAGAAAGGGTTCCAGGAAGTAGAAAGGAGACAAATTCTATGATCTAGGAGATAAATAGATTATGGACATTAATTGGAATAAGGGGAGTGGTGGCTTCAGGGCAAGATACCACCACTGAATTTCCATCTTGTGAAAGGAATTAAAGAACAGTTTAGGTCCAGGGGTGGTGGTACAAAACTTTAATCCCAGCACTCAGGAGAAAGAGGTATGCAGATCTCTGAGTTCAAAGTCAGCCTGGTCTACTGAGAAATATACAGAATAGCCAAACCTAGAAAGTGAAGGAAACCATCAAAAACAGAAAGCTGGTAAAGATGTTATTGAATGAGGACGCCATGTCCCTGCCCCAGCAAGCAGTAGAATGTGGCAGCTTCAGCCACATGGTTCTGGCTTTGGAGTCAAGGACAGAAGAAAGGCATTATAGAATCTCCCTCCTTAACTAAAGAAACCTGTTGCAGCCAGGCATATAGCAGGAAGAGCCCTGTAGAAGAAGGCAGAGAGGCCACTGTGTGAAGCTGTGAAGGTGAAATCTGGATTGCCTTGGAGACCACAAGAGGTTAGAGATGCCAGAGTCCTGGGATACCTGCTGAGGAAAGCTGCTAACAGGGAGTGGAACCTGACCAAGAGAAAGAATTACATTGAAGTCAATAAAACTGAAAGGAACTGGAGATGAGAAGAGCATTTTGGCATCAGATTTGGAGATGCAGAGTTTGGAGTTTGCCCAGCTGGTTCTCAGTCTTGATTTGGTACAGTAGTTCTTCACTATGCTCTCTTTTAGAATGGCAAGGTAGATTCTGTGCCACTGTATGTTAGAAGTATATGATCTGGGTTGCCATTTTGATTTTATAAGGTATTACAGTTAAGCAATTGCATGAATTTCAGAAAAGACTTCAAACTTTGAACATTTAAGCAAGTTTGACACTGTTATAGACTATGTGGACTTTTGAAGTAGGACTGGATGCGTTTCTACATTAGGATCGGACTAAAATCCTATGGGGGCCAGGAAATAGAATGTGGTCTGAACAGAGATGACCCCCATGGACTAACGTGTTTGAACAACTGGTCCATAGGGAGTAGCACTATTAGGAAGAAAGACTTGATGGAATAGGTGTGGCCTTGGAGGGAGTGTGTCACTGTGGGGGCAGGCTTTGAGGTCTCCTCTGCTCCAGCTATAAAACTCAGTGTCACCATGTAGCCTCCTTCTGCTGCCTTAAGATCAAGATGTAAAACTTCTCGGGCGCCATGTCTACCTCCACACTGCCACGCTCCTCACCATGATGATGATGATGAACTAAACCTCTAGAACTGTAAGCCTGCCCTAAATAAAGGTTTTCCTTTATAAAAGCTGCCAGGGTAATGGCATCTCTTCCCAGCAAAGAAATTCAAGCTAAGACAACTAGCTATCCATGAAAGCCAGGAAGTTTCCCATGATTGTACCAGATCCTTAAAGGATTTTGCTTTCTCATCCACTCATTCACATTTGGTTCATCATTCCAGGTCCTCCTTTGAAGCCTTCTACTTCCTTCTGTATCCAACATACCCTTGGCATGGGATGCACGCAGGATCTAAAGACCCAATCTTCCTCTGGGTTTTTACTGCCCGAATCAATGCATTCATTCCAGTTTCTTTCTCTGAGTGTCTTGAGGATACAGATATCTCATCTTTTGTTTTTGTGTTCTCCCTACCTGCTGAGTGACCATGTTCCTTCCTGGTCACCTACTCTGTCTCTCATTCGAACACTGTTAGTGCCGAGAATGCAGCAGAGACTTAAGGCAAGTTTGGTGCACTTGTAAAGTGAGGTGCTGACATCTGTTGTTTTCCCACTTGCCAGGCTGCCATGTGCTCTCCTACATCTCAAGGATAGCTCTCTCATTTAGGGATGGTGCTGCTAAGAAATATGCTGCAGTCTGGGAATCCATTGCTTCAAAATGAGACCTGGCTCTTCACCAATGACTTAATGACTAGCCTTGAACTTAAAGAGATCTATATGCCTCTGACTCCTGAGTCCTGGCATTCAGGGTATGTGCCACCACACTGAGAAAAAATAAAAATAAACTTTCAAGGGCGGGAATATAATTTAGGATCTTTTCATATAAAGCCAGAAGTAAACACCTTTGTTTGAAATGAGCTAGAACTCCACATAGACCCACTTGAGAGGATAAAGCCTGCCATGATTGGCAATATTTGAATTCCTACTATGTTCACCATTACAATTACTTTTTTGACTGAGCTTTATGTGTAATTTTTAAATTTAATTGCTCTGCCCGTATGGCCGTGAAAGATAATTGGACACGTAAGGGTTAGGATTCTAGGTTTCAATCTCTTAAAATAAGATGATTCCCCACCCCAGGAAAAATAAGGTTTTAATAATTCTTCTTCAGTGAGGTGTCACTCAGAATTCCAGTTCTCTTTATGAAAATACCTTGCTATCTCACTAAGTAGGGTCATGCCTCATGAAAATTATACTTACCCACAAGTTCATTATGACATGTTCACTTAACTTTTAGGCTCAGAGTGACCTCACTGGCCCTTGTTAAAGGAGTAGCCTGGCTCCCTTGTGAGTGCACTGTTTTTTGTTGACAAGGGTAGCAAAGGTATTTTAAGGTTTTAAGCCTTGGCTCTGCAGGGTGAGAAAGACTGGTGCTTGTACCTAAACTGGAGAAAAGCAAAAGAAAATAGACAGAGAAAAATAAAGGGTAAGAAAAGGTGGATGAGGAGAGAGAAAGAACTATGTGGGGAGTCTTGGCCGTGGGAGGAGAAGGATCATCTGGGCCTCATAGGACTTTCTTCCCTAAGTAATACTGTACTTTGCAGCCCAGGTCATCTGTATTCCTCTGCTCGCTGCAGACATTCAAGTGAAAGCAGCCCATACAATCCCAGGGCCTCTAAAAGGCTGTGCTGTTATACAGTTTATGTCCACAGGCCAAAGGCTGGCATAAAATTAAATTTCCTCACTTTGGAAGAGGAAAGCAGCCTGCTGACTGTGGTACAGAGCTGTATGAGGAAATCTAAAACAGTGCTTGGCGGCCAAAAGCTTTCCAAACGGCGAATTTCTGCATGGCCAGGCTGGGAGGAAAGTGTGGAAAATGTTCCAGGTCATGACTAAGCACCAGTTGTGCCATATAATATTAAAAGAAGCCTCAAAAATAGGAAAAATAAGCAATGGCTTGTTTACTGGAGACTGGTGAGTGAGGACTCGAAGGTGCTTCAGCAGAGGGATATTAACCCCCAGTGTTACCTTAAGCTCCTGATAGACATTGCACACAGCAGTATTAAGGAAGCAGATTTGACACACCCTAGCTGAGGATGTGGAAGGATCCAAGAGCAGTCATCATCCTATCAGATCCCAGAAGGTGGACTAGCACAGTGCTCTAGAACAGAGAAAACAGAAGTGTATGGGATGTCACCAACCTCTGAGATCTGTACAGAATTCACACTAGCAGCAAATGTACAGGACTTGTGAAGCCAATTATCGGAGAATTCTCTCTCTATGTGTTTCAATTACAGAGGGTCACGAGCTACTATCTCAGAGGCTATAATAGCAGCAATAGAACTAGCTGGGGAGATTTGCTTAAATTTTACTGTGTATTGTACGTGCCAGAAGCTATGCAGACTTAGAGGAAGTCAAAAGGCTGAACTGTCTCATTTTTTTTTTCTATTTTCACTTATAATAATGGTAATAACATTTCCTCTTCAATTTCGTGTGAGGAAAAGATTGAAAGTGTTGGAAGAGGAGAATTTATTCTGAACTAGAACTCTGGGTGTGACAAGCCCAGCAGAGGCACAAAAGCTTTGTCAGCAGTAGGCAGAAGGGTAAAGTTAGAAGTTAACCGGGTGATTCTATCCATCTTCCTTCAGGGGAAAAGGGGACAATCTTGTTTAGGTTTGTGCTATACTGGGGCTAATATAGCAAAGAACCAGAACTTGTACACCATGTGGGATGGTGGATCGTATAACTACAGGCTTCTTTACCAGCATCCAAGTCCCAGAATAAAACTCAGAGGCTTAATATTAGTAGCAAATGCCTAGGCTCATCGCCACCTAACTATTTATCCCATTCATTCTAACCGGTAGACAGCTACTTGGTTGGTTTTCTAATCTGCCCCCTCTCCTCACCTGACTCTTTCCCTGCCAGAAGTCCTGCCTCAGCTTAATGGCCATTAGATTTTGATTGACAGATGATTCTCTCATACAGTACACAGGAGATTATCCCTACAGGATCTAGATGGTCACTTCGATGAGAGTGAGGGGGTTACCTGGGAGGTGAGTAAAGCAATCGTCTGGGTATGTGTGTGAGGATGTATCCCGAGACAATGGAGTCTAATTGAATCAAGGCTTCACTCCACTGAATGATTGCTAATTTGAATAGGATGAACATAGGGCATGTTCCTGAAAGATATAGCTTATTGCTCACCAGTTCTCCAGGGTGCCATGGTAAGATCACCTCTGCTCCAGCGTAAATATCTGACACGATGCTGTGACTCATCACAGGCCCAGGAACAATGAAGTCCACGCACTTTGAAACTGTGAGCCAAAAATATATTGTTTTAACTTTACATTACTTCTCTCAAGTTACTTGCCACAATGCTAACTGTTACAAGTATTGGGCAAACCATTTACAAAGCCAGGCACAACATTTTAGTGTTTTCCATTTTCAATTGTATTATTTCTTTTGAATCAGGGAACATTTTCATGTGTAGTACTCCACATGTCTTCTATTGCTAATTTGTAATTTGCTTTCTCTTATTTGTACAATAGTCTTTTGCTGTGATATCAAAGGATAAGAACACACACGGGGCTAGAGAAATGGCTCATAGGTTAGGAGCACTTGATGCTCTCTCAGATATTAGGGGTACAGTTCCCAGCCCCCATTTCAGGTAGCCCATAATGCCTGCAATGTCAACTCCAGAATATTGATACTTTCATCTGGCCTCTGAGGTCACCCCAACACATATGGGCACACATACGTACAGTCACAAATACACATTACTGATAAATGAAAATAAATAAATCTAAAACAAGAAAGAATAATAATAAACACGCAGCTAAATTAACTAAACAAAGCTTTAATTTTAAACATCCATTGTAAAAACAAATACACATGCATGCAAACACCACACACACACACACACACACACACACACTCATACAGAAACACCCACACACAAACCTCATTAATAGATCCTGGACATGGTAAAAGAATAGAAATATTATCTCAACTTATACCATAACTAGCAATTTTTTAAAAATCATTGAATTTCATTTATAACATTTCAGAAAGCCTGGCAATTGCAGTGACTTACATTTTTTTCAAGCTTTATATTTCTCTTAGAATGTTGGCAGATGTGAAATATGACACAGAAAATGTATCTGTGGTATTTCTTCAAAAATGTCAGTGATGCTTCTTCACCATTGAATAACTTCCATGAGACTGCAACTGTGGTCACGCAAATGAGCTACACATTAGAGAGATCATGGGACTTGCTGATCCCTAGGATCCTGACACAATAAAGACAAAGACCTGGATATAAAGAGTTGAGGATTACATCTATAAGCAAAGTTGACAGGGCTACAATTGAATTGGTAAACCAAGTAAACCAGAGGTCCTTCCCATCCTTGGTGAGTGAGCATCGTACATTCCAGTCAGGGTCTGAATGGACCACAATGAAAAGGAAGGCAGAATTTACTTCCTGCTTGACTATTTAGAAATGGCACATCCACTGGCTCCTGTTCGTAACACAATAGTTTATGAGTCGTTAGGTAGAGACTGGTTGTTACATCATGGATTTCTTGAATCTCAGACATTCAAACTATACTACCGGCGTTCCTGGCTCTCCAGTTGGCAGACATCAGACAGTGAGACCTCTCAGCCTCTACAACCACATGAGTCAATTCCTTCCCCCAAGTATTTTGTATGTGTAAAGCTCCAACATCTACATTTGAAATTATAAATGTCATGAGTATATATGGCTGATTCTGTTTCTCTAAAGATCCCTGAGCAAAGTAAGAGGTAGCTGATTCATCTAACTCCATCTTAGAACTCCCTAGTGTGCTAGAAGTAAAGGATTCATTCTTATACGATGAGAGGCCATTCTGTTTTCTAATAGCTAGGGAGTGTCAATGTATACATAATTTGTACATTCAGTAAACTCACCATTGTGTCACTAGGGACTTTAAGAAAAAGGACATGGTGGCAGAATTACTGTCAGAGTTTTAAGATGACTGGACTCTTCCACCGGAAGCTGATAGAAGAGAGCTTTACTCATGGGCTGCTTAGCAGAGATGCGTTTGGTATCTAATATGTTACAAACACCATTCTCTGTGATGCATATAAAGTAGCAAGCAAGAGAGACACAGCTCTGCCCTCACGGGATTTATTTCAACAAGGGAAAGAAGCTCATCATTGTGGTTTGATGTGGAAAGAGATTAGTGGGGTGGTAATAGAAGACATAGATAAAGAGATGCCTTGACCCAGGGAAAGGGAAACAGTGAATTAGTTAAAGGAGACATGATGGAAGAAGGGAGAGGTTTGGGAGATAACACTGTAGTCAGACTAAAGAGCATTTGCAGAGAACACATGGGGCAAGACTGTGATTAGTATCAGAAAGTAGATGTGCCTGAGTCAAAGATAGGAGAAGGGAGTCATAGAAAATGAAACTGAGAGACATGGCCACATCAACGCAGGTCTTGTGCATGAGACTTTTATCAATTCTAGGGTGTCTGGAGGATTTCAAGAGCCACTCTATGGGTTAAGATTTGAACTAATAAAACGCACAATGGTAGAACTCTTGCTTGTCTATGTAAATCCCTATACCTAATCCCCAGCTTCAAAAAGCTAGGAATAAGTTCCAGCTTATGAGGAAAGGGTCAGAAGTCGGGAGATTCACATTTCAGAGAAGCCCAGGGACTGATGGTATGATGCAGCACATACTTAGGAGCAGAAGTGGACAAATGAAAATAAAGACTTGAGCAGGGTTGGAAAGGGATATTCCAGTGTGAAGGGTGACTTTGCCAGACCATGTATAGCAAAACAGTTGTTAAGGTTTGTGAGGATAAATACAACAATACCAAGACAGGGCAAAGTGAGTCACAACAAATGAAGGGGAGGGTAATGCAGCCCAGGACTCCAGATTCTATTCCCAAAAGACTCCATAGATATCTATCTAGATATTTAGGTATCTATTTACCATCTCAGAAGGGGTGAGTTTACAGTCATTGTCAACTATGAGAACATTGTTGGTATTATTTGTTTGTTTGTTTGTTTGTTTGTTTATTTATTTATTTATTTTCCAAGACAGGGTTTCTCTGTATAGCCCTGGCTGTCCTGAAACTCACTCTGTAGACCAGGCTGGCTTGGAACTCAGAAATCCGCCTGTCTCTGCCTCCCAAGTGCTGGGATTAAAGGTGTGCGCCACCACTGCCCGGCTTGTTGGTAAGTCTTTTGTGATCGTTATCCTGTATTAACAATTCAGGACAACCATGACCTAACCAGAAGCGTGCCAGTACTGAGTTTCAGGTTTAGCTAAATGCCATTCATTTTCACTTGCACATTCCCCCTGTCCTCCCAGGTTGCATCTGCCCCATCACTTCCGTAATATGGAAAAGAGAGAAAGGCATCTGACCCCATGCTCCAGCTCCACTCTAGCCTGTTTTGAAAGAACGTAAGAACAACAGTAATCGCTCAACCGTTTGTGCTCTCAAATGCTTTTGACTGAATCATTTCAGTAGCTGCCTAAGCGAACTCAGTGCTTGCTTTCAGCTGCCAATTTTAGAATTAAACGGCTTACATTACTACAACATTTTAGCAGAGCATGTTTTCCAAAATAAATGTCTTTAAATCCACACTCCCACCAAACTGATTAGAGATGTGAACTCAGAAAATACAGAAAGAAAAAAAAAATCTGCAGCGCAGCAGAGGAAAGAAAAACATGTGTTGGTTTTCTTATGGAAAGGGGGCCTCTTCCCTCCCCAGCTCCTGCCCAAGGCATATACACTTCAGGATTGAACAAAGTGTATTCTGTGTTTCAGGATCAGAGAGCCCACTGTGGAGTCCACTGTTTTCAGTTGAAGTCGCATTAGTCATTACATTGAAGTTTCCTTAACCTAAGTTTACATGTTGAGACGAAAGAGCAGCTCCTTTCTGTTTTCTAAGCTGGAGGGTTTTTACAAAGGTGGGGCTCCGAGCACCATCAGGAAGTCCAACCACCAGAAAATAGCTGAAGTCTTACCTTCTGGAGGTAAGGATGCCACCTCTCTTCACAGGGGCCATCTTTACAGCACTGGGAGTTAATGAGCCACAGCAGTTGGCAAAGGAGTTTGTCACTGGGATGGCGTTCCTTAGAAAATCCTTTCAGCGTGTGCTGTCAGGAGGCGAAAGGGAGCCTTTATCCCATATTCCTACTCTTCATCTCCATCTGGGATAGAGGTAACGTCTGATTACACAGATGGCACATAGACGGTAATTTAATTAAATGTGAGCACAGCCTTTTCATGTACCATACTCAGATTTTGAAGTGGAGCCCAGTTTTCCTTCTATTTAAAATAACATGGAACAACATGTAAAACTGATCCCAAAGTTGACAACAGATGTGACAGTGACTCGCGTGTCTTCTTCCTGAGTGATACAGGCCAGTACCAGCACTGGAGATGGGCTATTTTGAGGAGACACACTCTTGGCAGTCCATGGAACTGAGTACTTGTGTTCAAACCAGCTTATCATTTTAGTAAAATGCCAGGGTGGCTTTGTCGTGTGTTCATCAACGAGAGCATCACAGCTGGTTTGATTTAAGTGATTTGAAGATGCCCAAAAGCCAAAGGACAGGTAAAATAGAGAGAGTTTATTTAAACTTGCATGCTCTCTTAGAAGCTTCTGGGCAAACTAGAAAGTGGATGCAAGTTTGGGTGAAAGATGTGTTTGCAGGCAAACCTAGAAAAAATAGTTGAGGCTTATTTAGCTAATTATTAGCGCTCCTATAACTAGAGGGGAATTTTTAACTAAGATCAGCCATGTGAAATGCTTCCCCATCAAGAGTGGGAGTCAACCCAGATGCCAGGAATCCTAAAAATGACTGTAATTTGCTTAGTAGAAATATTCTAAAAATGTTCTATTCAAACTCTACAAAGTTAATCACTTTAAACTTATAAAACAAGATATATGCAAGGTAGGGTCACACCCAGGGTCATACACAATCAGATAAGCTGTGCTATTTTTATTAAGTCTTAACATTTTTAATGAAGCTGTTTACTATTTTTTTTCTTTTAGTTCCTTTGCCCAGTTGCAAACTTTCCTCAAGTTCATATATAAAATGATGTCTCACAGCCTGTTGCCCTTTTCCTGCACTGTATATTCAGATCCAAGTCTGTTCGTAAGTTTCTTTCAGTAATATAATTAGGTCAAAGACTAAAAATACTGTCTGGCTTTCAGAAGGGAAGCTCTGTGCCAGCCAGCATAACAAAGCTACAGATGCTACACAAACCTGGAAGACTCGTGCTTGCTTTTGATTACATTGTCTTCCACATTCTTCAGCTTCCTTCTTCCAGAGATCATAAGAGGAAAAGGACATAGAAAATTCAAAACACGTTGCGATAAGCATTTTTTTCCTATTAATGTTTAAACTCATGCATGTGGCGAGGGAAATAGAATCCTTGTGTTTCTGATTCATTTACACTTAACTCATTGCAATGTTCTTTTAAAACAAGAAAAAGAAAGGAAAGGAAAGAAGAAAGGAGCCAAGAACTGCCTACGAGTGAGTCTTCAGAACCTGCTTTTTCTTTTATTTGGTTCCATCATGTTGACTCACGGCTCACGGTTCAAGGTCGGTCGGTTCACAGCGCTGAACTCTGGTGCTAAGAATAAGCCCGAAACTTCACAAAACAAACCTGCTCCGTGACCCTCTCTAAAAATAACTCTGGCTAAGCTTTGGGGGTGACATCGTGTCATTTTTTTTTGTTTCCATCCAGAGTTAGCGTTAGAGCAGGAGTGAATAAAACAAAGCAAAAGCAAACCAGGAAGCAGGAACATCCGAGAGAAGGAAGGAGCAAGGAAAGGATGGGATGCAGGAAGTGCAGAGACTTCAAGGGTTGTTCCATATCACTTTGCTACTAGCTAAAGTACAGCTGAGTGAACACATTACTCTTCCACGTTGAGCCACAAACCTCACATTTACAAAAAAAACCCAAAACAATAACAAATAGAACAAGGTCCTAATTTGGAGTTTTGGCCGAAGTGACTACGATGTACATGTCTATCTCTGACATCTCATTGCCTGATAGCAGTAGTTCTCAACTCTCCTAATGCTGCCATCCTTGAATACAGTCCCTTACTGTGTGGTGAACCCCCCTCCCACCACCACCAAATATACAATTATTTTCATTGCTACTTTTTAACTGTATTTTTGCTACGGTTAGAATGAATGTACATATATGATATGTAGGATATCTGACATTCAACCCCCAAAGTGGTCTCAACCCACATGTTGAGAAAGTGTTTCCTAGGCTGACGTCTGAACAGTAAATAAATCGAACCAGATGATTAAGGGAATCTGGGGTCACATGACTCACTCTAATGTGACTGACCTCCAGCTTTGTCTCTATACTTCACCACTAATATTTTGTAATTGCCTGGCTGCCTCAGTTTCCCCAGCTTCATGCTTGTATTTATTCGTTTGCTTTGTCTTCCCATTAACTTGCATCCATTCCAGGTCCTACTTGATCTGTGGCTCAGTATCACGAGTCCACTGTCTATAACCGACACTCAGACACGATCTGGCTCCTTCCATCTCAGCGTGAGCTTTGGCCCAGAAGTTCATTCACTGTTTCTTGGTCTCTCAAACTCCTTCCTGTTTCCAGTCACAAAAGGCTCCCTGATCAAACGGCTCTTGGAAGTCCGCAGCCATATATCCTAGGGATTTATTGTCATGCGGTGTATAAGCAGACACTAAGCTTGCCTACTTTCAGCCAAGTATTTTGGTCAAAAACTTACATATCATGAGAAAGAATAAAATATTTCCTTCCAACACAAAGCCACAGGAGATTTCTTCTAGTGTGTGTTAAGTGAGGGGTTTTTGCTGTTGTTTTGATTTCTTCCTTAAAACAAAGTGTCACCAAAGCCTCAGAGAATATCATTTGTCCCATTTCCCTCTTCCTGAGGGAAATTGCATAGTGGCTTCTTTGCAGAAAAGACAACCAGTGTAGGGGAGGGGGATCGAGGGGGTGGGATGGGCTTTCGTACAGCCTCAGAAGTTCTTGCATTTAAGAAACTCACTTTCTCAATATTCCACTTCTTGTTATGATTTTAATGTCTTTTGGTTATTCCTCCTGCTTTATCATTTTAAGGATTTTGAGACCATGTGTGTGAAAATAGTTTGCTAACTTAGAAAAAGAAAAAAAAAAAGAAAGGAAGGAAGAAATACTTGGTATGTCCTCATTTCTGAATTCAGAATCGGGCTTAAGCTCCACTCTGTACTGTTTACCACTCGCTAATGATGATTTCCCATCTGAATGTGGGAAAGACGTTAGAACGTGTATTCAAGTGCACGTAAGATTTCGGAGACATCAAATGGCTGGAATAACAAGTCAACATTTTGATGAGTTAAGTGTAAATTAACTAAAAACACATGGCCTGAACGTTCCTTGAAGCACAGATGGTTTGAGAAAGCCAGAAATGCATGGAAAAAATATGGCTTTTATTTTCATGAATCCCCAAAGTTTAAAAAAAGTAGTTGAAGGCTAATGTTCTTCTCTTTCCAAGCGTTGCTTCAGATTTTGAAAGGGTAGCCCTTTATGTTTGTGTGTTTAGTTTTTAACCTTGATCTTCTAACAAGCAGGATTTCCCTCCTTCCTTCCCTCATCCTCTTAGTCTAGAGGAAACTCATCTCCTAAGGGATGAGAGGGCCAGTCTGCTATGATTCTATTCTCTAGGCTTCTAGAACAATGGTTCTCAACCTCCATAATGCTGGGACCCTTTACTATGGTTCCTCCTGTTGATCCCTAACCATAAAACTATTTTTGTTGCTACTTCATAACTGTAATTTTGGTACTGTTATGAATTGAAATGTAAATATCAGTGTTTTCTGATAGTCTTAGACAACCTCTTTGGTCGTGGTCTCCAGGTTGAGAACCACTGTTCAATGAATTAGGCAAAAAGAAAGTCAATGGCTATTGAGGAGGGTGAAGAGGTCACCCACTGCTGTGTAGACACAGCTGATAAAGATGGAATCTTCTCCTTATCTCCTTTTAGTAAGTTGTTGTTGTTGTTGTTTTGTTTTGGAGTTTTGGGGGAAGAAAATATAATTCATTTGAAGTGAAAGTCTAAATTCCTGTAGGGAAAAATAAAAACAGCAATGACATATTACTGAACAACATCTAACAACAACCCATTGTTACTGTGTCTGAGATTTAAACCATCATTACCAATGCTTGAAGTCTCTCCTTTTAAGTTCATTAAGCCTTACAGGACAATAAGAAAGTATATTGTGTAAAATCTCTTCTTCCCATCATGTGTTCTTCAATTTGACATGTTCTTTATTCCACTTTCTAAGTGATGACAGTAATACATAATTGCGTGCCTTGTTACATACAGTCTAAAGAAAAAAGGAATCACATTGCTTGATCGTGTCACTGTGAATCACATACCTGCTGACAAAGGCAACACCATCAGGCTGTGTGTGCTTTCAAACCTCTTTTCCTATGGGTATATACGGGTGAGTCTTTCTTTCTTTGAAAAATAAGTTTATACTATGCCACATTATTTCTACTTGTTATTCTCCTTTAAAGGTTTATTCTGAAAATCCCTTGAATATCAGAAGCTTTAGCTCAGATATATCTTATTCCTCTCTAGTTAATTGGTTTTGCTGTTTCTTGAATCGCACAATCTCCCTGTGCAAGACACTACCAGACTAGCCTTGAAGTAGCAAGGCTGTCTCAGTGTCCCAGTCATATCTGACTCAAATACACCTTTTACCAAACAGTTTAATCTGTATCTTAGTTAGTTTTCTGGTGTTGTGATAAAATACCACAACCAAGACAGCTTACAGAAGAGTTGATTGGGGTTTATGGTTCCAGAGGGTTACAGACTATGACAGTGAGGACATGGCAGAAGGCAGCAGGTATGGCGACTGGGTCTGAGAGATCACAATAAAATCTAGTGAACTGAAAGTATCATGTGTCTTTAAATTGTCAAAGCCTGCCCCAGAGTGACATACCTCCTCCACCATGGACATGACAATAAACACTGGCCAGTATCTGGAAAAAGAGAAGCTCTTGTATGCTGGTGGTAGTCATGTAAAGTAGAACAGTTGTTATAGAAATTAGTATGGAAGCTCCTTAAAAAACAAACAAACAAAAACAAAACCTATAAACAGAAGCATTAGCGTTGGGAATGTGGCTCAGTGGATCAGAAATTTTGCCTTACAAGCATTAGGACCTGAGTTCAAATCTCTAGCACCTACATACAAACATAGAAATCCACTTGTTCCTTCCACCCCAGCCTTGGGAGGCAGAGACATGCAGATCTGATAGCTGGATGGCAAGTCAGTCTAGATGAAACTGTAAGCTTCTGGTTTAGAAAGAGCCCTTGCTTGGTTCAGGACAATAAAGTGGTCAGCTCTAGGAGAAGACAACAAAGATGCAGAATTAGCCTCTTCATGTGGAGGCAGGAGGACACAATCCCCCCTGCCCACGTGCTGCACAGCATACACACATACACGGGGAGAGTAAAAGAGAGAGTCTTACCATATGACCCGCCTGTACCAATCCTAGGTGTACACACAAAGGATTCTAAGTCAGTGTACCAAAGAGATATTTACACATCATGTTCACTGTAGCACAACAGTTAGAAAATGAAAGAAGCCGGGAGATCCAGCAGGAGATGAAGGAGAGGCAGGGTGTACTATCAGGATGTCACAATAAAACTCATAAAATTTTGTCTAACTTGGATTAAACTGATTTGAAATTTTCTGTTTTCCTCACTTCTGTCACCTTTTGGAGTGTCCTTTCCCTGGGAATTACAAAACACCCGTAATGAAAAGAAGCAACTTAAAGGAGAAATGATTCATTTTGGTCCACAGTTTAAAGGGATGCAGTCCAATCTGATGACAGAGGTCTGTTGGGTAGGGTTCTATCCATAGAAGTGAGAGCTTACAGTTTTCTTTATTAAACCAAAGGTAGCCATGGAAACCAACTACCTTATAATCTCCCACTCCAACCCCCTAAGGTCTTTTCACAACCTCCAAAACTAGAGGACATTTCCCATTCAAATTGCAAAACAGCTCAACTTCCAACTTATTGTCTGATTCAGAGAATAATGACAGACATATTTGCCAAATTCTAAAAAGAAATTGCCTGTGCATATGAATTTCCAGAGTAGGGAAGTTCATCACAATGTTTTTTCAGAGACTATTTCTCCTAGACAGGAATCGGCAGGAGGGGCATTCTCAGTCTGGATAAGTGTAGAGAAGGAGAAAATAAAGAAACCAGTGAGATATCAAAGGTCATTCACCTTTTCACCTTTTAGGGTCAGAATTGAACCCCAAGTACAGCTATAAAATCCCCAGACAGGATCAAGAACAATTTCTGGGTTTGTTTTGTTTTCTTTGGAGCTGAGACAAAAGGATGGACCATCTAGAGACTGCCATATCTAGGGATCCATCCCATAATCAGCCTCCAAACACTGACACCATTGCATACACTAACAAGATTTTGCTGAAAAGACCCTGATATAGTTGTCTCTTGTGAGACTATGCCAGGGCCTAGCAAACACAGAAGTGGATGCTCACAGTCAGCTATTGGATGGATCACAGGGCCCCCAATGGAGGAGCTAGAGAAAGTACCCAAGGAGCTAAAGAGATCTGCAACCCAATAGGTGGAACAACAATATGAACTAACCAATACCCCCCGCCCCCCGGAGCTTGTGTCTCTAGCTGCATATGTATCAAAAGATTGCCTAGTCGGCCATCAGTGGAAAGAGAGGCCCATTGGTCATGCAAACTTTATATACCTCAGTACAGGGGAACACTAGGGCCAAGAAGTGGGAGTGGGTGGGTAGGGGGGGGAGGATATGGGGGACTTTTGGGATAGCATTGGAAATGTAAATGAGGAAAATACCTAATAAAAAAAATTTAAAAAAAACAACCTAAAAAAGTTTCAGACCTATTAGAAAAATTCCCCCCTGATTGTTGCCCATTGACTAAGGAACAGGGTTTTGTTGTTTTAATGGGTATTGTTACAATAACATGGTGGTGTCTTCTTGCTTGGTCATTGCATGTACAAGATCCAAGTCTTCCTATACATCCTTAGCTAAGGCCAGAAAAGTGGGAGTAAACCTAAGGATGTGAGGGAAATGTGGATATTGATGAGGAAACCATAAACTATGACCAAGCATGGCCAAACTCAAGGCAGGAGCTTTGAATAGAAGGAGCGCAGAAGAACTGATTGGGTATCCAGAATGCTAATAGCGCTAGATTGAACCAGTCACTTTTCTGTATAAACCAGAAAGGGGGGCCAGAAGGCAGGATGATACTGACCTTGCTTTGGTTTGCCTTAGAACACATGTAAAAACCTACCTTCAAGGCTGTGTCTCATTACCTTGTGTCAGCCTGAAACACATCTCAACATTCAAACTATGCAAAATGGGGTTTGACTTTGATTATTCTTGGTGTTGATCTACTTCGCTTTGACTTGGGCCATTCAACCAAAACTCTAATAAAATCTCTATTTTTAATTTTCATTGTTGTAGAAACATCCACAGGTTATTTATCTAATGCAAGTCAAGTGTGTATGTGTGTGTGTGTGTTTGTAAATTAAATATGTAACACACACCTGTGAAAGTTAGCTATGTAACAACAACCATATATGTGTGTGTGCGTGTTTATGTGTGTGTGTACAATAATCAACTATTTATAGCGCATTCATATGCATTTCCAAAAAGAAGTCTGGGTTTGACTCTGACTCTGCCGTTTCATCTCTCAATTCCCTCGAAGCCCTCAAAGTATTTCCTGCCTTGGGTATTCATCAAAGTGCGGGAAAATTACACAAGAGCAATCAGATAAGGCAGTTAATATGGCTGGCTCCAGTGTGACTGCTTCCCTCCTTCCTCTATGATTAATTACAACTAAATTGATGTTACTAGCAATGATTAATTTACAACTTAGGTGCAAAGTAAATGAACTAAGCAAATTGGAATTGGCACCAGCAATCTCTTAAGCCTCAGCCAAGCAGCCAGATCTTAAGTTACTTACTGTACACAAAATAGTTTCTCCCCGAATGGATTAAATGTGGAAAGTCTTCATTTCATTTATTATATGTGAATTTTCTTATACAAAATTAAGTATCAAAAATAATATCACATTCTACTTGGCTATAAGGCATATGTGTGTGTGTGTGTGTGTGTGTGTGTATCTCAAGACAAATGCCTCATTTACTCAAAATAAATGCAAGATGCTTTCTTCTATCCTAATTGTTCATTATTAGATTAGGCTGAGAGGAGACACAAACCTATAGGTGAATCAATCATGGCTATTCTGAGCCAGGTTTCTCATACTAAAATGGGGGAAATCATTTTATAGAGGTTAAAAAAAAAAAGCAAAGCAAAACAAAACAAAACAAAACTGAGCAGCCTTGGCTGTAGAGGGCTTCTCTTGACTCAGACCAGCAATATTTCTAGTGAGCTCTCCAGAACACAGAGTGGCCGAGGTTTCAACCCTGCCCCTGCCTGTCCAAGAGAATGTTTCTGTGGTGACAGCACTCAAATGGCATTGAGTTAGAGAGTGCAGAGTATAATCTCTTTGGAGAGGGAGGATAAAGTTTCAATCTAACAGCTATTTCAGAAGAAAGATGGAGACAGGATTGTTAGGGGCTGTTAAAAAAATCATCTAGTTTGAGCACAAGGCTGGCCTCTGAGAATAGAGGATGGAACGGTGGGGCAGATGAATGATGGAAGGGCAGAAGCTGAACCAAAAGTACCCTATTATTTAGAAAAAAATGTATTTATTTAGCATCAACAACATATGCTCTCCTTTATAACATTTACAAGTTCCTAAGCAAAACTGTTTAACTTGCTTGAATATCTTTTTCTTCAAACATTACTTAAGTAAGGCGTGTAACCCAACTAAACTAAATGGGGAAACAATACAAGCATCCCATTACCAGGACTGGATTTTTGTCATTTATTTATTTAAAGCCCTCAAACTAGTGCTACCTGACATGTGTGAGGAACCTGATATTTTTTGTGAAGTAGCTACATGTTTATTCTTTAAGATTAGAATTCTTGGGACCCGTGAGGTGGTACCTGGAGCCACGTCTGAGTTTCTGTCTGAGTCCTATCCTTGAGTCTCACAAGGTGAAAGCAGAAACTTGACAGCAGTGTATTGACTTTGGATCGATCTATTTACACACACACATACACACACACACACACGCACTCACACATGCACACACATGCACACACACGCACACACACATGCACACACACGCACACACACATGCACACACGCACACACACATGCACACACATGCACACACACACATGCACACACGCACACACATGCACACACACACACACACACACACACACACCAATAATTAAATTAAAGGGAAGGTTATCTTGTTTCAACACTGAAAGTCTTTTCCTAGGCATTGCAATGCCTGAGCTGCTTCAGCAGAAATGCAACCAAGGGTACAAAGGAGACTCAGCCACAAAACATGAAATATTTCATAAAGCTGTACCCCGTGTAAGGATATATCTGTTAACCACCTATGTCATATGTAATATTGGCTCCATTAGAATATGTGATATCTAAGTTCGTGGGGCCTGGACCATTCAGCTTTGTGAACTTGTGTGCTCAGGGTGGGGGTGGGGGTGGGGTGCCTGCACCTTCCAGGTTTTCAGAGCATACATGTTGAGGTGTGTGTGTGTGTGTGTGTGTGTGAGAGAGAGAGAGAGAGAGAGAAAGAGATGAAATCACCTATTGATGCTTTTCTCAGAATACATCCTGTCATTATGTCTATATATAATGTATTTCCCTAGAATGGACATACCTTTGAGCAAGAATGGAATAATATTAACCCTGACTTTAACATCCCCCCTGTTGGAGACAGCTGGTTTATTGTCTCCTCTTGTACATTGTCCCATTCTGAGGACACTTTGTTCTGCTCACCTGCTTATCCGAATTCCTTAGGGGACTGGTACACTTTTTTTTTTCAGCTTTTTTGGGGGAACCTTTGTCCTTTAAAGTTCAAAGGAAAAACCAGGAACTTTACTTCAAAGGCCGGGCTATCCTTTTATTTCAAACGCATTGCTTTAGCTTAAGAAAGGAAGCTTTCTGAACAAGAAGGGTCTTCTTCCTTTTAACTGATACTGGGAAGACCGGAGACCGTTGTAATTTAATTGCCCTCGTGATCACACTGATGTGACTCTGTCCTCAATAAATACAAAGATGAGCAAGTGGGGGGCACCTTGAAGAAATGTAAAGATTGGTAAGGAACTTGATAGAGATATAATTGTGAAACTATACATGTTCTCGAATGGACCCACAGACAATAAGTTGTTCGTGTAAATCCAAATAGTAAACTTACTATTAACAGACTCAAAATCATACCCTATAGGTGGAACAACATTATGAACTAACCAGTACCCCGGAGCTCTTGACTCTAGCTGCATATGTATCAAAAGATGGCCTAGTCGGCCATCACTGGAAAGAGAGGCCCATTGGACATGCAAACTTTATATGCCCCAGTACAGGGGAACGCCAGGGCCAAAAAAATGGGAATGGGTGGGTAGGGAAGTGGGGGGGAGGGTATGGGGAACTTTTGGGATAGCATTGGAAATGTAATTGAGGAAAATATGTAATAAAAAAATATTTTAAAAAATCATTCATTCTAATTCCATTTTAACATTGAAACACAGCAGCAGCCTTTTTAATTGATACCATGTGATCATATTTTTAAGGAATTTTGAAAGACTAAAAGACAAAATACCTCACACGTTAAATATAAGATGACTGGTACATTTGGCCACTTAAACATTGTGACCGAGAGAAGAGTAAGTTTGACATTTTGAAACTACTTCATGGTATAATGTTACACAATATTATAATATGTAATAAAACTGAAGTATGAGTATAGATGTACTTATGCAAAGCCTCATTGTTGGGGATCTATTTTTTTTTCAGACTCCTTGTGTGATTTTTGGTGATACAAGGAACAGAACATTAAATGGACTGTCAGATGAGTGTTGTAACCATTCTTGGATCACACTGTGATAATGTCCTCCACTGATAACTCTTATCACCCATTAACTGTATGCCTTTTATATCTCAAACTATAATCTTTTATAATTCTGCTGAGAAATGGACAGAGACTTCAGTCTTCACAAGGCAAGGAGAATGACATCATTCTGGCTCTTAACTCTCTTATAACGCCTGCATCTCCAATGCTTTCTCCAATTTAAAGCTCTTTAGACTTATCACTTATGAATATTCTGCTTCATTATTCCATCAGCTTACACTTTCCACATTGCTGTTGATCACCAAAGGATGTCAGGCTGAAACTCAAGCAGGTCAGGAAGCAGGAGCTGATGCAGAGGCCATGGAGGGATGTTACTTACTGGCTTTCTTCTCCTGGCTTGCTCAGCTTGCTTTCTTATAAAACCCAAAACTACCAGCCCAGAGATGGTACCAACCATAAGGGACCCTCCTCCCTTGATCACTAATTGAGAAAATGCCTTACAGCTGGATCTCATGGAGGCATTTCCTCAAGGGAGGTTCCTTTCTCTGTGATAACTCCAGCTGTGTCAAGTTGACACACAAAACCAGCCAGTACGCCAGTACGGTGCATGTATATGAAATAATTAAGTTGTAGATAGTATTTTTTAAATCCTTTGGTTAAGGGAAAGACAAAATATAAACACATGTAAGGTGTAAATTGGGTGTTCAGTGGCTGAGAAGAGAGTGAGGATTCCTCCGGTTTGGTGGTTAGGGTTCAGGTTTGAAAGTAGATAAAGAAGAGTCCCTATGCAGTTAGCTCATTAAGTCCCCTCCCAAGTCACGCCTTTATAGATCCTCCTCCAATTCCTTCTTCATCTCACTCTAAATGTAAGTTTTTTTCCATTAATTTAAAAGAGAGAATGGGCTTTGAAATATGTAGGCCTTGCTCCAAATCCAATCTCTGATATTTTAGACAACATGGGAAAGTTATGGATACACACACACCAGCCTCAGCTACTAGACCTATAAATAAGGCCTTATAAAAGCATTCATTTAGAACTCATGAGATTTCTCAGTGATTAGAGGTGACTGCTGCCAAATCTAAAGACTTGAGTTCAATTCCCTGGACCTATATGGTTAAGCTACAATTCCCATGAGATGTCCTGCAACCACACCAAAAAAACCTCAGAATACTTATATGCCAGTGGTGGCACACTCCTTTAATCCCAGCACTTGGGAGGCAGAGGCAGAAGCAGGCAGATTTCTGAGTTCGAGGCCAGCCTGGTCTACAGAGTGAGTTCCAGGACAGCCAAGGCTACACACACAGAGAAGCTCTGTCTCAGAAAACCAAAACCAAAATAAAAAAAAAAGGAGAAAAGAAAAAAAGAAAGAAAGGAAGGAAGGAAGGAAGGAAGGAAGGAAGGAAGGAAGGAAAGAGAGAGAGACAGAGAGAGAGAGAGAGAGAGAGAGAAGAGAAGAGAAGAGAAGAGAAGAGAGAAGAGAAGAGAAGAGAAGAGAAGAGAAGAGAAGAGAAGAGAAGAGAAGAGAAGAGAAGAGAAGAGAAGAGAAGAGAAGAGAAGAGAAGAGAAATAATGTATGAGGGAAAAAAGAACTCTGTGGCATCCATGATGTCTTTTGATGGCTATGTGCCCCTACTTTGTTCACATCACTTCCTCACAAGGCAATAAGCTGTTACAGCTTTGCAGATAAAACACAGGTATAAATCAGTGTTCCAAGGCCTTTGATGGTGGTGCCCCTCCCCGATTTTTCAGTACCTTTGGCACTCCCAATGTTCTGGCCAGGGCCCTTGTTCTGGAAAAGTTGCCTTAACCTGTTAAATTATTAAAGTCACCAAGAGGAATCATTATGTTCACATAAATGATTTTTTTAAGTTAAGATGCATTAGCTAGAGTTAGTCTTGAAGTCACGCAATACACAGCTATCTGAGATTTCGTGCCTCCAGGCACAGGAGTACTCACAGAGGAACAAATTATGTATCATAAAAACAAATGATCCTGTGGCTTGAAAGTGAGAGTTTTATAAAGAGTCTCATTATCGGAAAGGACCAAAATAATGGAAGAGCAAAAATCATGAATCCCAAACAGGAGTTTATCATGCAGTGTATGGCCTCCCCACTCCACCGCTTTCCCCCCTTCTCTCTCTCTCTCTCTGTTAGGCTATTGGGTAAAAATGGAAATTAATTTAAGAATCTAAAAATTTTAGAAAACTTAATTTTGTTGAGCTATTAAGCACTTCTGAAATCATTTGCAAGCTTGCCTTATTTCCCATTCTATATTGTTAAGGATTCACAGAGGCATCCAAGTCACTCTGGTTATTTCATGCTGGTTTACTATCTTCCATTAGGCATTCTAACACTCATAGTCAAGTACAAGATTTCAGAAGAAATTCCTAAGTTAGCCAAGATACTTACCAGAATCAGAACAAAAATAATGATCTCCTATTGCTTGGTTGTGTTTCATAATTTACCATCATCTGCATGGATCCACCTGACTACATATTTGAAATTATATACTGATCATTTTTTTAGAACTTTAGGATATATATTAATCTTTCATTTGTAATCCATATTTATGGAACCTAAGTGTTTGCTAAGATCATAGAGGTGAGCTCATCTCCCTCTTCATGGAACTAAAGGCTGTTCTTCAGGAGGGAAGATGTGTCTACTCATTCTTTCTCTTAGAGAGCTACAAAACAGTCTGGATTTAGGGTCTTGGGACAGCGCTTTGCATATGAATATGATGCCTAAGTGACTTGTGCTTCAATTGTTCTAGCCTTTCCCACACAGCTGTAAGGGGCACTTCCCACTCTGTCAACATAACCATCCACACAGGAGTTAGACTCATATCTTTGATGACTCATCATTATGGCGCATATTTCTCTTTGCAAATTAAGGGCCCACCCTCGTTCAACCTAATGTCATAGCCTCTGACATTGCACTGACAGAGTCTTACCTCATCTTTCCAAGATTCATGGCAGGGTTCTGGATACTACACTTCCAAGACAGAGTGACAGGAACAAATTCACTCACTCTGCCATCTTTCTTCTTGGTGTCTTCTCACAACTCCCCAGGAGAAGAAATAGCAATTTAAAAACCTTGATGCTAGAATGACTTGGGGGACTCCCTCCAGGAAAGGCATACTTTGTGGAATGTCTAGTGACATGAATTCATTTTTGGAACAGGCAGACGTAGCCTTCAAACGGAGAATGAAAATCCAGCTTCAGAGAGAAAGGTGGTGGCTCCATTCACCTTGGTTCTTGATAGATGTTATATTTCTCAACTCTCTTTCCTCGTGAGACTCTACTTTGTTCTTTTCACTGAATTCAGCCAGCCACTGCATTACACATCTTTCCTCTGAAAGCCAGCCCATGATGCACTACACAGATAATGTCTTCTAAGTCACATTCTTGAGGGACACCACAGTGACCGCAATTATGTGTTCCATGCTCCCCAAGTATAGACATTCCTTTAGTTTTCAGAAAGAGAGAGAGAGAGAGAGAGAGAGAGAGAGAGAGAGAGAGAGAGAGAGAGAGAGAGAGAGAGAAAGAAAGAAAGAAAGAAAGAAAGAAAGAAAGAAAGAAAGAAAGAAAGAAAGAAAGAAAGAAAGAAAGAAAGAGAACCCTTTTGGCACCTCTTATTTCATGTCTTCACTCTCTGATCAGGGGCACTGCCTCCCTCTCTCCTGCATCTCTCATTCACCCTACTGTGCCCCTGAAATTCATCCATGTCTGGACAAGGGAAGCAACGCCTACATACTTCTTTTCTAGACTGCATAAGCAAACAACACAACAAAAGCATAAAGTAAATTTACATAGTTAGCAAACAGGATCATGTTCATAGTTCAAGTGTGGATGAACTACTTGCAAATGAAAACCTATTGACTAAGAGAAAAGATTGCAGAAAATAATAAATAGTAGTTTCACTATCGTCATCACTGGAGCTAAGCCTGATGTATAAGGTGGTGTTCGAGATGGGTGATTCAGTTTAGGGTCCAAAATGAGCTGTAACTGTAAAGTAATTAAGTTGACATTATTAATGACTTGCAAGCTGGCTCCTAAATCAATTCTAAACCCTGGAAATAATTACCACGCCACCAAAACACTAGGCTCAACAGCTTTTGTTTGCATACAAAATTGCTAGTGATATGTGTCTTTACTTCCCAGCTATTTAAATATATAACAACTTATTACCCAATAAATGCTTATTAAATTCTTATGTGTCCAAATTTCTTCTGAGCATTAAAATACTTCAGTGAATAAGACAGACAGGAAAGGGGAGAAAAGCAGCAGAAATGCTCACCCAAGCCAGGCATGATGCTGCATGCCTTCATCCCAGTACTCAGCAGGTGGGATGCTGAGGCGGGGACATGGTAAATTTGTGACCAAGCTAAGCTATGGAGTAAGACCCTCTTTCAGAACAAACTAAAATACAAACAAATGGGAAAAAAAAGCTATGCCTATGGAACTTGCCTCCTCATGCATGGAAATAATAATAAAGAAAATAAATACATCATAAATAATAGTCAGTGGTGATAAGTGCTATGAATGTAAAAGCTGAGAACAAGAAATGAGAACAGGAGGGTAGGGGTGATTGATAGAATTCTAGAAGGCTGACCAGAGACTATCTCCCTAGGAAACAGCTAAAGATGGAGAAGAGAGGAATTACAGACTGTGAAGAGAAAGAAACACATCACTAGTTGTAAGCAGGTGGCAAAGTGAAGTCATCAAAAAGGCCAAATGACTGGCATTAAAAGGGCAAGAAAGAGCAGCAGGACTGGAGATCAGGATGCCAGGTGAAGACCAGAGTCAGCTGCCCTCTCTGAGAGGATTTGATGGTTTTATTCTGCTGAGATGAGAAGACTTTGCAGAGCTTGATATGATCTGATTGATCCGATTGGCTTTAACGGGATCATTATAGTTGTTGTGTTGAAAACATACTAACTGGTGTGAACCACAGGGAGACTCGCTGGAGGCTGGACATATTCGTCTAATGAGAAGATAAGCATGCATCGGACCGAAAGGATAGCAGGGGAGATGATGAAACCCAACCAAGGTTGAGGATGAAATTTAGCAGAACTTGATGCCAGGTGGGATTTGAAATGAAATAGGAAGAAAGGACTTAACGATGTGCCATGGGAAGGATCAATAGGCCATTCAGAGCAGTATAAAATGGTGTGTGGAGAATATTGGCTAAAAATAAGCCTGGGATTCATTCCAGTATGACTGTTTTCATGCTCTTTGACAACCAACTAGCATTTCCTTGTCTAAAGATTGGAACTGAGATTCAAACTAAGAAAACACGCTTAGGACCATGATCCCAAAGAACGTAGAGATTTTAAGATCCCAGACGTGGTGTGGTCACGAACACGCTTAAAGAATTTTGTCTGGTAGTGAGGCAAATAATTTCTGTCAGTTGAAAACAATTCTGACACCTGATGCAAGTCATATGCAAAGAGTAGGGACTTGACAGGTCCAGGGCACAGTCCTTTCGGGAATCACCTCACTTGAAACACAAATGTCAGAGTTCCAGTAGCTTCTCACATTTGATAGTTTACTAAGATTCTCTATGGAGTTCAAAAAAGAAAACATTCTATGGACTATTACGTTTTTATTATGAAAGATGGCTTTCTCATAATAATTTAGGGCTCAAGAAAGGAAACAAACTTTAGGTGTGAAACAAGCCCACTGGACACCCCTTGCAAAGTTGCTGGGATCTAGCAAAACATAATAGTCACATAAAATTCCATAAAGCAGATTTATTACTAACAGATAGGCAGCAAGGGAACGAAGAAGCCTTAGAGTCTCCAAGGCTCACGAAGCCGGTCCAGACAAGACGGAAGCTTGTCTGAATTCTATGTTGGTCTCCTGCTTCACACTGAGGTCCTGGGGGGTGGGGGGGGGATGAGTAGGCTTGGATTTGTACTCCAAACAATATTCCATTTCTGGTAAAGGCTAGGTTAAGCTGACCAACCTGTCTCCGTTTTGGGGTCACACGTTCTCAACACATTCTTAAAATTATTTATGAAAACTATAAACAAGATGAAAGGACATAAGAGCTACATCACTCTGGGCTACTAGGTGCATTGTACTGCAATTGCATGTCCCAAGCTCAAGATGAGTCACCATTTTGGTACATGGGTGTGTGTCAATGACAGGGAAAGCTCGGCTAACTATCAGTGTTTAGAGTTTTGCTGATGTTTTATTACATAGGCAAGAAGACAACTTCCAGCTTCCTTCTGCTCAGGCCAGGCTGGTGTCATGTTGTCTGAAGCCTAATCATAGGGTTGATCTTTCCAATGGTCCAGCCATTTGAAATTACTATCAGCTTCACATGAGTCATTTCCTGACTAGAAATTCAAGTGTGACCCCAGGAGTCATCAGACATATGAAAGACTCTCCTTTGACTCAAGACATTCAGGAGACATAGAATTTTCTTTCTCAAACCAAGGACAAAGGCCAGGCAAATATTTTACCCTACAATATACTCTTTTCCTGAAGTGCCTATAAATATATAGCTCTTCAACTGTTCCTTTTGACGTAGTTTTAATACCTTACTGCTCCCCTCCTTGATGAATAGGTATAATAAATATTGGGCATGTTCTCATTATATAATTGCATGAAAGTAATGATTTAACCTTTTTTGAAATTTAAACTTTAAGAAGAGTATTAAATGAGATAACCAACAGAATAAATCAAGAAGACAGATGCTTCAAGGAATTCCCCTAAGTAGTCTGTATCAAAGTTTAAGAGATAAGATAGAATTATAAAAGTCACAGAAATGACTAGGGACACCCCCCCCAAACAAAGTTTAGCTTCAGGAAAAATTCATAAAATAAATGGGGTTTGCTTTAAAGGAGAGCAGAATATCGGGATGGTGGGTAGAGGAGACATAGGGTTAAATGAAGATTTTATTTGTTTTTGTTTTAAATGGAAGAATTTAAATAGGATTCTGTTTATGACTTGATAGAAGTGATCCCTCTCCTGCAAGGGAAAAATGGATGAGGCAGAAAAAGAATAGCTAGAAGATTGTGTCAGCCTTCAACTTCCTCTGATTCTCTGGTACTCCCTGATTTATTCTGGGACCTCAGAATAACTTTATGAAGTCAACTCTTCCCACATTCACATCATTGAATCTCCTCAAACTTCCTTTTCAAAAAATAAAAAAAATAAAGAAGAAATCAAAGCTGTACTGATTTACAGCAGATTAAATGAAGGGAACACACAAGATGAGAAAAGATGTTAAAACCAACTAGATGCAATCAGAGACATCTGGGTGGATTTGCCACCACAGCTTACACACATCTGGGGGGTGTTAGAGCTCAGGCTCTGGAAAATCATACATTCCTAAATCTGATGTTGGTTTGGAAGAATGACTCCTCATATCCTTAAATTACAGATGCCTCATTTTGGACAGGAAAATCTGATAAGCATGGGACAAGTCACAATTGAAAACAAACCCCCAAAATTCCCAGCCTGTGATGGCACAACCTCTCACCAAAACAAGGGTTGCAATGTCGATGAGAACAATGTTGATTTCATTGATGGCATCCAGATATTGGCTCATCCTCTGGCTCACAAACAAAGTGTACCTGTGCCCAAAGCATTCTGTTTCCCATCATCTGACCCTGTCCCATTCCCTTGTCTTCATGGGTTTTCTGATTGCCCAGTCCCACAGTAAGAACCATACTTAACACTTTCTTCCTCTCTTGACATATAGATTTCTGTCATCACATATGAATCCTGACAGCTTTTTGCAGGGTTACTACCTTTGTGTTCTGTGACTTGGTGCTATCTAAAGGCCAAGATGCTAAAAACTTACCCTAAGTATTCTTCTGCTATATACGCTTCAACTCAACTGGTTAAACTTCCCAGCAAAGGCAACCTTGGTAAAAAAAAAAAAAAAGTAGAAAATAGTTGTGTTTGCCTCCAGGGGATTCAAGCACTGCCTGAAGCAAGCATCCTAAAGGATTTGCAAAGTTCAGCAATAAGACACAACCCAGGACAACTCTCCTGGCAAAGCATGTCTGATCCTTCTTAGTAAGACGATACAGAACCTCCATTCCTGTGGAGAATTTTGGGTTTGATAGTTCCTGGAAGAAAGGGAGAGAAACAAGCCTTACTTAAACCAATATTGAGAAGCACAGTGAGAGAGATTGCCCTTCAAGCAACCCATCAAGGTAAAACCATGGAATATCATTTCATGTGTATACATGAGAAACCATACACGGGGTTAAAATTATGGAATGTGCAGCCAGCACAATATAGATGTCCCAAAGTTATAACAACACACCTGTCAATCAGAGTAAGGACCTACACTATTTCTGGCCCATGAGCACCAGTCCCATACTCCTCTCAAACCCATAAATAGAACCCCCAAATAACTCAGAGCCATTAGGCTTGGCCATGCTGTAGAGTATATTGTGCGGATTCACCCTCCCTTCAGTAAATGGACTCAGGTCTGTCCCTCTGTGTCTTATCCAATTCATTGTTTAAGATGCAGAAGACCTAGACACTGGAAATGTTTTATATGTATTTCCCTCCCCCCTCTCTTTCTCTTTCTTTTTATTGGATATTTTCTTTCTTTCCATTTCAAATGTTATCTCCTTTCCTTGTTTTCCCCCTTCTCAGAAACCCTCTATCCCATCCTCCCTTCCCCTGCTTCCTTGAGGGTGTTCCTCCATCCACCCACCCACTCCCACCTCCCTGCCCCCTACACTGGGGCATCTATCAAGCCTTCATAGGACCAAGGATCTCTCCTCTCATTGATGCATGAAAGAATCATCCTCTGCTGCATATGCAGCTGAGGCTGTGTACTCCTTTGTTGATGACTTAGTTCCTTCTCTGGGAGGTCTGGTTGGTGGATATTATTGTTCTTCCTATGGGGTTCCAAACCCCTTCAATTCCTTGGATCCTTTCTCTAACTCCTTCATTGGGGACCCCACGCTCAGTCCAATGGTTGGCTGCAAGCATCCACCTCTGTATTTATAAGGCTCTGGCAGGGCTGATCAGGAGGCAGCCATATCAGGCTCCTTTCAGTATGCACTTCTTGGCATCAACAATAGTGTCTGGGTTTGATGACTGTATATGGGATGGATCCCCAGGTGGGGCAGCCTCTGGATACCCTTTCCTTTAGTCTCTCACTATTCTTTCTCCTTGTAAGAAGGACAGAAGCACCCACACTTTGGTCTTCTTTCTTCTTGAACTTCACATGGTATGTGAATTGTATCTTGGTTATTTGGAGTTTTTGGGCAAATATCCACTTATTAATGAGTGCATGTCATGTGTGTTCTTTTGCAACTGGGTTACCTCACTCAGGATGATATTCTCAAGCTCTATCCATTTGCCTAAGAATTTCCCGAATTTGTCATTTTTAATAGCTAAGTAGTACTCAATTTGTAAATGTACCACATTTTCTGTATCCATTTCTCTGTTGAGGGTCATCTGGGTTCTTTCCAACTTCTGGCTATTATAAATAAGGCTGCTATGAACATAGTGGAGCACTTGTCCTTATTACAAGTTGGAGCATCTTCTCGGTATATGTCCAGGAGTGGTATAGTTGGGTCCTCAGGTAGTACTGTGTCCAATTTTCTGAAGAACCGCCAAATTGGTTTCCAGAGTACCAGCTTGCAATCCCACCAGCAATGGAGGAGTGGTCCTCTTTCTCCACATCCTCGCTAGCATCTGCAGTCACCTGAGTTTTTTATTGGCTTTATTTATTTAATGGCTTCTGACTGGTGTGAGGTGGAATCTCAGGGTTGTTTTGATTTGCATTTCCTTTATGACTTTTTAAAGAAGCTCAGAGGGTTAACTAAAGAGCATTGCTGACTCACTTGGAGAAGGTCAAGATTGTAAGTAGGAAGAAGCCCAGGAATCTCTCTACCTACCTAATCCTGGGAACGCAAGCCCCTGGCATCTCCAGACTGTCATTATTCAAAGTGATTCCACTCTGGTAAGACAAATTCAAAAGATTCATAAAAGTTTCTTTCACTCACTATCTTCTTATGCAAAGAGCCAAAAAATACAAAAGTTTGAGCGAGCAAGATGTTCTTCAAGACATTTTTTTTTTTCAGTATGATCTGGCAAATGACACAGTCTCAGTGAGAATGACTAAGCATGCCAGCATTACTGAGTGTCATCATGACAGGAGGAAGCACCCTTTAGAATCATCTGCCACTTAGGATTTTTCTCCCAGAGTTCAGAATGGTGGTGGTAAGATGAATACAGTCATTTAAATATGGTGACTTGAAGGGTGGGAGAGCTGGCTTGGTGAATAAAGGCCCTTGCTGCCAAATGTGACGACCTGAGTTCAGTCCCTGAGATTCAGGTTGTGAATTGAGAGAAGAGACTCCTACAGGATCTCCTGTCCCAGCCATTTCCTTCCACTTACACAAGCACATACAGAAGCAAAGGAGATGGGGAGAGACAGAGACTGAGAGACAGAGAGATAGACAGATCTGTAGCACCCATAAACAATGTCAATGTCAAGTAATATTTTAAAGCACACTGAAAATTGCATAGAGCTAAGGAGGATGCTTTTCTAGATTCTCAAGCCTCTATCTCTTCCACTGTATAGTTTTCCAACAGTTGCTTCTATTAATTAGTCACATCTGGCCTTGATAGCCCAATAAGAGCAATTGGAGTTGTTGTTTAAAAGCACAAAGGTAGGGACAAAGAGCAGGTGCATTGTGCAGAGCATTTGGGGAGATAAGGACACTGCAGGCTTCAAAAAGATGAGCTCTGCAGATAACCAATCAGGTCCATTAGATAAACTAAGAAAGTGATAGTTTTGTTTTTTTTGTTAATTTTCTTGGTTTAAATTCCTTAAATGAAATCACAGAGCTGTCTGATAAATTCCTTTCTTTAAGACTAGGTTCTTCATGGACACCATTTCCCATACCTCATCCCCAACCAGGGCTTTCCCTCAGTTCTCAAGAAAAAACAAAATCAACTCTGGACTGTGTCCTCCCCAGTCTTGCTACTCTTGGGAACTTCCATTGAAAACATTAAGTTAAATCTGCAAAGGGTTCAAAATTGTTCTTTCTACCCTTCACTTAGGACCCTCCCCTAAACTTTGCCTTTTCTAGCCAGCAAATCTCCAGTGTGCTCATTCACCTAACAAACCTTGACATTCAAGGGCTCAAGGTATCAAAGAACCTTCTGCTCTAGGAGCTAGAGACTCATCAGTGAACAAAAACCATGACAGAATCGATTTTTGATGGGGAGAAGCAGAGAATGTGTGAATAAGTCCAGAGACTACTGTTGAGAAAAAAGAAGGAGGCAGAGATGGGGGTGAATTTGTTGATAGAATGGCCAACGAAGTTCTGCACAAGAAGTGGATCACAGAGGAAAGGATTTAGAGTACCAGACTAGATGGTGATACTTTTTCTTCTTCTTTTTCTTTTTTTTTTCTTTTATAATGTCCAACGTGATCCTCTTGCTTTAACTTAAAAGCAACTTTTCAGGAAGAGTCGTGAGTATTTAATGAGGAAGAAAAAAAACTCAAGTTGGTAATAAGAATTTGATCAAAAAAGCCTCCAGAAGACATTTGACCTAGACCCAGCCTCCTGGGTGTTAGGGATATCAAACCAAAGAGGCTAGGGCCTTTAGCCTTTTGATCACTATAGTTACTTTTATGAAAAGCATCTCCCTTCCTTCTTGCTGATGTTTTTACCGAGCCATTTTCCTAAACCAAAGAAAGCTCTTTGCTTTCTTCCTAGAACCATTCATGTCAGCAGTTTTCACAGGAGGAAGGAAATAAACCAAAGAAAACATACAAAATTACCTTCTTCTTGAAATATCATGCAGAATTAGCTGAATGAAAAAGCAGAGGCTCATGCCTTTAATCCCAGCACTCTGGAGGCAAAGGCTGATGAATCTCTGGGAGCCAGTCTCGCCTACATAAAGAGTTCCCAGACAGCCAGAGCAAAATAGTGAGACTTGGGGTTGGAAAGATTGTTCATCAATTAAAAGCACTGACTGCTCTTCCAAAGGGCCTGAGTTCAATTCCCAGCAAGCACATGGTAGCTCACAACCATCTGTAATGGGATCTGACACTATCTTCTGGTATATCTGAAGAGAGTGAGAGTATACTCGAATACATAAGATAGATAGATAGATAGATAGATAGATAGATAGATAGATAGATAGATAGATAGACAGATAGATAATAGTGAGGCTTTGTCAAAAAATAAAAAGCAAACAAACAAACAAAAACCCCAAGGATAGAGTAAAGTAATAGAGAATTCTGCCTAGGTCAGTAGATCATCCTTCCGAGTCTAAATGAATCCAACTAAACCTTACTGATTCATATGTTTTTATTCTACACTACAAATTAGTTTCAAAACTATCCAGTTACCAATACTGTCCATCACAGCTGGACTCTGCCTTCAAATTTAGAAAACAATAGGCAGTAGGAAATCAAGTCTGATTTCACTGCCAACATTCTTCCCAGGGTGTTGAAAAGTTGAGAAAGGCAAGAAGGCACCTAAGGAGTGTGATGTTCATGCCCAGCCTCCATTATGACATCACCCCAAATTTTATTTGGTCTATTGGTTTTTTCAAAACTGATCTTAGGGAAGTCAAATGGGTCAAATATAGAAAGACAAAATTAAGTGATAACATAACAAAACATAGTTTCAACCGTGAGAAATATTATATTGAGTAATTGAAAGATGTCTCTTTTCCTGTGGTGTAGATTCAGGACAAATGTACCATCATTACTTATGTACCAAATTCTTTAGCCCAAATAGAAAACAATAAATATTAAATAGAAGACAGAGAGTGGCCACTGAATTAATTTCCTGCATTTATTAAAAATTAATTTATAAAGAAAAATTTGTTTTAAAAATTGTTTTATTCAACACCCAGAGGAAGACCCACTCTCAAAAGCTCTAATACTCCCAGGTTCATAGGATCAGAGATGAGGAGGACACAACATCTGCCCCAACACCGGGAGTAACTGATACCAGCGGGACCCAGGGACCCAGGGACCCAGGAACTCCACCTGACCAGTGGCACAGGTTCCAACCGTTGCCCTGAGCAAACATGCTTGGGCATGAATTACACAACCAGTCCCACAACACCCAGAAGAAGCTCTGCTCCCAGGCGCGATAACACAACCAGGTCCACAGGATCCCAGGAGCCCAGGATGCTAGGAGCTTGGGCCCACCAGGATCTCAGGGTCCCATAAACAGCTTGACACCCAGGAGCTCTGAGACACACGGGGTCTTAGGATTATAGGATGCCAGAATCACAGGATCACAGAGACAGCTGAACTCTGAAGAGTTCTGACACAACCAGGATCACAGGAAGGACAAGCTCCAGTCAGATATAATTAGGGCAGGTAATATGAGAGATACTCAGGGGGCAGGAGGCAAGAGTAAGAACATAAGGTTACTTGGCATCATCAGAACCCATAGCAAGTCATGGGTACACCATCACACTGGAAAAGCAAGATTCAGATCTAAAATCACTTCTCCTGGTGATGATCAAGGATTTTAGGAAGGGCATAAATGACTCCCTTAAAGAAATACAGGAGAACACAGGTAAACAGGTAATAGCCCTTAAAGAGGAAACACAAAAAAATCCTTAAAGAATTACAGAAAAAAAAAAAATCAAACAGGTGAAGGAAATAAACAAAACCATCCAAGATCTAAAAATGGAAATAGAAACAATAAAGAAATCACAAAGGGAGACAACCCTGGAGTTAGAAAACCTAGAAAAGAAGTCAGAAGTCATAGGTGTAAGCATCACCAACAGAATACAAGAGATAGAAGAGAGAATCTCAGGGGCAGAAGAAACCATAGAAAACATTGACACAACAGTCAAAGAAAATACAAAAAGCAAAAAGGTCCTAACCCAAATCATCCAGGAAATCCAGGACAAAATGAGAAGACTAAACCTAAGGATAATAGGTATAGAAGGAAGCGAAGATTCCCAACGTAAAGGGCCAGAAAATATCTTCCACAAAATTATAGGAGAAAACTCCCCTAACCTAAAGAAAGAGATGCCCATGAACATACAAGAAGCCTACAGAACTACAAAGACTTGACCAGAAAAGAAATTCCTCCCATCACATAATAATCAAAACACCAAATGCACTAAACAAAGAAAGAATATTAAAAGCAGTAAGGGGAAAAGGTCAAATAATATATAAAGACAGACCTGTCAGAATTACACCAGACTTCTCACCAGAGACTATGAAAGCTAGAAGGTCCTGGGCATATGTCATACAGACCCTAAGAGAACACAAATGCCAGCCCAGACTACTATAACCAGCAAAACTCTCAATTGCCATAGATGGAGAAACCAAGATATTCCATTACTTAACCAAATTTGCACAATATCTTTCTATAAATCCAGCCCTACAAAGGATAATAGATGGAAAACATCAACACAAGGAGGGAAGCTACAACCTAGAAAAAGCAAGAAGGTAATCTTTCAACAAACCCAAAAGAAGATAGCCACACAAACACAATTCCATCTCTAACAACAACAACAACAACAACAAAACCCAGGAAGTAACAAAGTAACAATCACTTTTCTCTTAGCATCAATGGACTCAATTCCCCAAAGAAGACATAGACTAACAGACTGGATACATAAACAGGACCCAGCCCTTTGCTGCATCCAGGAAATGTACCTCAGTGACAAAGGCAGACACTACCTCAGAGTAAAAGGTTGGAAAACAATTCTGCAAGCAAATGGTCCCAAGAAACAAGCTGGAGTAGCCATTCTAATATCGAATGAAATGAACTTTCAACCAAAAGTTATCATATATATATATAAAAGGACACTTCATACTGGTCAAATGAAAAATCTACCAAGATGAACTCCCAATTCTGAACATCTATGTTCCAAATGCAAGGGCATCCACCTTCATAAAAGAAACTTGAATAAAGCTCAAAGCACACATTGCACCCCACACAATAATAGTGGGAGACTTCAACACCCCACTCTCAGGAATGAACAGATCTTGGAAACAGAATCTAAACAGAGACACATTAAAACTAACAGAAGTTATGAACCAAATGGATCTAACAGATATTTATAGAACCTTTCATCCTAAAGCAAAAGAATATGCCTTCTTCTCAGCACCTCACAGAACCTTCTCCATAAATGAGCATATAATTGGTCACAAAACAGGCCTCAACTGATACATGAAGATTGAAATAATCCCATGCATCCTATCAGGTCACCACAAGCTTAAATACCACACATGGAAGCTGAACAATGTTCTACTCAATAACTTGGTCAAAGAAGAAATAAAGAAAGAAATTAAAGGCTTTTTAGATTTAATAAAAATGAAGACACATCATACCAAAACTTATGGGACACAATGAAAGCAGTGGTAAGAGGAAAACTCATAGCTCTAAGTGCCTCCAAAAAGAAACTGAAGAGAGCTTACACTAGCAGCTTGACAGCACACCTGAAAGCTCTAGAACAAAAAGAAGCAAATACACCCAAGAGGAGTAGAAGGCAGGAAATAATCAAACTCAGGGCTGAAATCAACCAAATAGAAACAAAATAACTATACAAAGAATCTTCAAAACTAGGAGCTGGTTCTTTGGGGAAAAATCAACAAGATAGATAAACCCTTAGCCAGACTAACCAGAGGGTACAGAGACAGTATCCAAATTAATAAAATCAGAAATGAAAAGGGAGATATAACAATGAAATATATCTTAAAATAACCATCTGTCTGTTGAGTATTAACAGTTGAAAATATTAAAATCGTGTTTACAAAAAACAAAGTATTTTGTTTTTACTTGTTTGTATAGATACATGTGTGCAGTTGCTCCCAAAGGCAGAAGAGGGTTTTGGATCCCTCTTTTGTTCTGCTACAGGGGTCTCTGAGGTTGAACACGTTGACACTGATCTTTTCATTCAGTTGTAGCTACCAGGAGATACTGGCACTGGATGCTTTTGACAGAGATCACATGCATGCTTGTCCACATTCCCAACAGGTGTCTGAAATCTGCTCCAACAGGAACCAAATTCTGATTTCACATACTACCTACTAAATACTCGGTCTTCACTGTTGGTTTCACAGTGTCTCTCTCATTGGAATCATCACAAGAATGCTAACATGAGCCAGCAGTTTTTATCTCCTCTTCTGAGCAGTTGGCACCGTTGCCTGAAACCTTCACAATGATGGAAAATTTGGACTCTGTTTATTTTATGGATAAGTAAACCGAGATTGGGAGGATTTACATCATCAGCTTAAGTGTATACAGTTAGCAGAAGCCACATGGCTAGGATCTCATCCTAGTCACACTTGGCCCCAAACCCACGCTCACAATCCGCATTACACCATCTACATCCTACAGACTTGTAAGAGAGAAGGCAGACAGGTAAGCAGAAGCTCTTAGGAGGAAGTGAGAGCAAGGCCTTTTGTCACTACTCACTGCTTGCAGGTTGAAGAGAGCACACCTGGGGCATATTCCCTTGTATTCATGGGAGCTGCTTCTCCCCTCACAGCTCCCGCCCCCTTTGCAAACACTAGTGATACTGATGACACTAATTCCACCTGCATTCCGGTTATGTCCAGAGAGGTGAGACATGTCAAATGCAGTTTAATATTAGGATGCATAATCACTTATGATCAGAGCACTTGAAAGACTCTGTTCTTTATTACCTTAATAGAGGAACTGGTGGAGGAGGGGCAAGCAACAAACAAACCAACAAGTACGTAGGAAGCTAGGGTTGATGAGAAAAGTATGCAGGAAATGGTTTGTTGCTGTTTGTTTGTTTTTTCCAGGCAGACTCTGGTGCTGCTCATATGGATGGCTCGTGGTACCAGGATGATGACCCACAGAACAAGTTAGAAGTGGGGAGCACTGAGTTTCAGCAACTCTGGCTGGGTCTAACTGTATTCAAGTCGGTCCTCCAGTGTAGACTTGTGACTTGTTGACTTTTGTCTGTCCCGTGCTGGCGCGTTATCAGAAAGCTAGCAGAATGATCCCACGGTTTCTTTGGCATGGGGTACATAAAGAGTCTGTGTTATGTAAGGCTGCTACATCACAACCTGCCCAGGCATCCTTGCAAGGCTATTAGCCATGTTCATTTTGGGTGGAAAGAATTAAAGTCCAGGCTATTATTTACAGTAAATACCAAACAAAATAACCTTAAGTCCCTAGGTTTATTAACACTGATATTGAAGTGGGGTGGGGTTGGGGGGTGGTGCAATGATGTCAGGTGATGTCATGTGTATTCATTGTGCAGCTGTGCTGATTAAAACCCTACACTCCAGACCCTGGATTCCCTCACTGAAGCTATAGTAATAATGTTACCTTGTAATGCATTTTGAACTACAAAAAATTGCTTCAGAAAAGAACATTTAGAAAACTAATTCTATTGAAACCAACCAAGTGTTGACATGTTGCCTGGTGCCGATTTGTTAAAGGGGCTTGTTTTTAAGTTATAAAAGTCTAATCCTGGAGGCAGAAATCAGTGGCTTCTCGGTCTAGTGCTCAGGAGAACAAGCGTGGCAGTCTGTGTGGCCTGCAGCCCCTCATTAATTCGTCCCCTCGCTCACCTTCTCCCTCACCTGACAGAATTTCAAACCTGAACTCAGGCTGGAAACCAGCTCTGAAGCCCTGGCTTATGGAGGCACGGAGGTCGCACAGTTTGCTGCTATGCCCTGCGAGAGAACCCCATGGTCTGTACTCCAGAGTGTTGTTCTTTTTCATTATTTGAATTGTGACTGTCATGTGTCCCTCCAGGGGTTCCGACACTTGCGGTTTTCCTAAAGTACCTTTTCACTATAAGATAACTCAGGGAAGAAAAAAAAAAAGGATAGCAAATGTTTACAACCTAAAAGAGATATAGCATGAGTAAAACCTGATTATCTCCCTCAAACTAGGCCATCGGCTCCCACGGACAATGCATCAATGCTTGCACTGCCTGGTGCAGTCTAACATAAAAGCAGGCACCTCTTGCATTCTAAATAGGCACACGGGGAAGCCAAATCCATCAGTCAGGTAAGGGATGCAAGAATGTTCATGAATGAAGGGAGCGGCCAGCACTGTAAGCTGCTCAGGCCTGAACAAGATAAACCACGCCAAAGGGAGAGCACACAGCAGGCACTGAGAGAGCAGCTCTGTGTCTCCGAGCTGTTTGACCCAGGGTGGTACTTGGGGGCATCCCCAAGAAATCACATGGAAACAAGGCTTCTCTCATAGAGTGGTGGCGAGACCCTTCCCCCTTCCTTTGTCTTATTCATTTGAGACTAAATGTGTGGGGTTACTACAGGCTATAAATACCAACAATCATCTCTAGATATGTGATGGAACAGTCTATGCCGGCTCTATACCGAGGGCATTGTACCAGCGTCATGCCATCAGACTTAGAAAACAAAACAAAACAAAAACAAAAACAAAACTGAAATAACACACCCTAAATGAAGTATTTTAAAGTGAATGATTCTGTGGCATTTAGTATAGTCAGTGTGTGTGTGTGTGTGTGTGTGTGTGTGTGTGTGTGTATGTGTATGTGTGTGTGTGTGTGTGTGTGTGTGTGTGTGTGTGTGTGTGTGTGTTTAAGAGAGAGATTGAGATTGTCTGGCTCATCATGGAGTTTGACAAATCCAAACCCTGAAGGGGTAAAAGGAAAGCTGACTGACTGAGAAGAGCGGCTACTCCAGTCCAGAAGCCATCTGCTTAGAATATCCTTTCTTTCTCGGGGAAGGTTTTCCATCTATATAAGCATTCGCATTGCTTAGAAGAGGCCCATCCACGCCCACCCACATTAAGGAGGGCAGTTTGTTTTATTCCAGGTTCACAGATAAAAATTTTTAATCTCATTCAAATTAAAAAAGTGTGTGTGTGTGGGGGGGGGGGGGCAAACAACACAAGCATCCTTAACTAATGTATTGAAACCATGGCCCAGTGGGACAGACATATACCATTTACCATCCATTTCCTCTGCTAGGACACTGTCCACGAAATAAAACCACATACACCCAGATATCCATTTTGTATGTTCTGTGTGTTTTATAATGTGTTCAACCTACATTGCAGACTCTTCTTCTTTCAGCGAACAGCTATTCGGTGATGTTTTTCATGGATAGTTAACATTTCAAACTCATGAGCCCATACAGCAAAGCTATACTACAGGAATTCAGTCTCTCTCTCTCTCTCTCTCTCTCTCTCTCTCTCTGTGTGTGTGTGTGTGTGTGTGTGTGTGTTTATCCCAGCACACTAGCCTGTCCAATGAAACCATCTCAAATTTCCTCTGAGGCAAAAAGGCAAATACTTTGGTTAATTGGTCCAGTCAGGCCTTGGTTGAGAGAGACATGTTTTCTGGGGCCATAGTTTAGGATTTCATGCTGATCTGGCTGACACAGTTCAGATCAGCTTGACCTACCACGGCAGTGGTTATCCTTTGATCTGGAGGCTAGGTTGTAATTTGACCCATTCAGATGGCTTTCCTATAACAGTCAGGCAAGACAAAGCCAAATCAACCCATTTATCTTAATGTGCTTTTCTTTCTTTCTTTCTCTCTTTCTTTCTCTCTTTCTTTCTCTCTCTCTCTTTCTTTCTTTCTTTCTTTCTTTCTTTCTTTCTTTCTTTCTTTCTTTCTTTCCCTTTCTCTCTTCCTGTCTGTCTTTTTCCCTATCTTTCTTTCCTTCCTTCCTTAATTCTCCTCCCTCTTTCTTTTTTCCTTGAGAAGTGCAGCTTTGCCTATCTTTTGTTAATGCTTATCTGATGGGCTTTGAAATCCCATCTGGTGTTTAATGTTATTGTACTGTGTTCTCAACACAGTGAGCCGGCTCATATCTTAAAGGTTCAACAACTATGCAGTCACAGCAACTCTTCAGTGCACTGTGTCCTTATCAAAGATTTGGATTTACAAAATGCTACCTGGAAACAATGGCCTCTTAGCAAACCTCCCACCCCAGGCTGCCTCTGTGGCTTCAGACAGGGCTCCTGGTGAGAAGTCTGGTTCGGACAGTTAACACGTCCCTTTGGATACTCAACAGAACTTTTAACCTTGCGGGGGGGGGGGGGGGTGCTTCAATGATATGATTTTATGCGACAAAAGACACACCTCGTCCTCCTTATAAGTCTGGGCATGCAGGATTTTCTCTTTATAAACACCCACGTACTGGCAATGAATGTGCGAACAGAGAAACTTTAGTTCGACAGTTTCGTATGCCAAGTAAGTTGGGTCTTAGAGGCTTCTCTCTGGATGGTAAATGTAGGCAGAGAGCCCAGCTTGAAACCAACACTGTGAAACATTATTTTGTTTCAGGGGTTAGGAGGACATTCCTGAGAGAAAGCTGTTTCTGGTATGCTGTTGCTTGGCAGGTAGGAAAACCTTCAAACAGAAAAGCCTACCTGTGTTGAGCATAAGTAGGGGTCAGCCACCATGCCTGAGCTGTCGGAGTCTCAGCAAAGTGGCTATTTTTTTTTTTTACCCCCTATCAAGATTATTTTTGTGCAGTGGTCAGAAGCAACCACTCCTAAAAACTCAGTCTTGCTTTTATTCTTTAGTGAACAGTTCCGTTTTGAGTAAATAACCCGTCTTTGCATTTGTGTATTCGGAGGGAAGATCAGCTGTGGATTGTTTTTTTAACAAACTGGAAGTCTGCCAACATTCTCTGGGCCGAGAATGGGGACAGGGAGACTAACACGTGATCTCCTTTGGAGTGAAGACAGAATTTAATCTTTCTGCCTCCCTTCCCCGTCCCCCTCCAGATTCCAGTCCTTTCTTTCCTTTGGTACACAGTCTCTTTTCATGGAGGTAACTTAAGCTATCTTGAACAGCATGAATTAATAAAGAAGGGCATTTTTAAGGGGGGTTGGAGGGTGGTGTCGGAACATGGAACATTTAGAATTCCTTCTGTGGTACTTAGTTTAAGAGCGTGGTGATTAATGAGTTTATGTTATCTACCAAAGAGCTTCTATCATGCTGGGGATTTGACAAGGGATTTATGGTCATGAAAACCCTGCAATCCATCCTGGGTATCTCAATCTATCAGCCTTGCATTCATATCCATAGCACTGAATGACATATCTATAGCTATCTGAAAGCAAGATCATTTTTAAGAGATTATAGACTGCCAAAAGAGAATATTCTTAAAATATAGGGCAGGAAACTCTTTCCTTTCCAACCTACTGTTCTAGAAATGTCTCGCTACCTCGAGCAAGTGTCCCACTCTGAATATCAATCTCTTCTTCGAAGGAAAAGAAGAAAATTCGGAGCGGATGACAGTCTCATGATTTGGCTGGGAGTGCTCCACGAGTTTCCTGTCATTTTCTCAGAACCAAGCTGTCCAAGATTGGCCTGAGGACCTGCACAGATCTTCACTGAGTGAATTTCTCACAGTATGCGGCAACTTAGCAGAGAGAAAAAGCCATACTTACCTTGGGGAAAATTCTCTTGGTTCCACACACAAGGCAAGAGGACACCAAATAGACCAGTAAACAGCTTTGTTTGTTCTCAGCAACCGAAAGGATACATCCACAATGTGACAGCCACCCCTTCAGCTAGGGCGTCCACGTGTATTACCAGAAGGTGATGTTCAAAATGAGCCCTCTCAATGGGTTGGAGGGTGTTAATTCGCTTTGAAACACACTAAAGAAATTTATGCCTGAAGTTAGAAAACACACTGAACTTGGCCATTCATTTTTTGTAAAAAACAAACAAACAAACAAAAAAATAAAAAAAAAAACACCACCAACAAAAAACATGATGATGATGATGATAACTAGATCATGAGAACACAGTCAGAAAAACCTGACCTCAGTTACCCTGAAATACGCTGGTGAATAAGAAAAATAAAGAAGAGAATTTGAACCCTAAAAAAAGCAAAAGCTTTTCCCATAGCGTTTGGACTTAACTGTGTGTTTTATAAACCCTTCCTTCAGGGTTGGGGTTAGGGGTTGGGGGAGGAAAACCACTGACGTTTCCATCATGAGATCCCACTCCAGATTTGCTTTCGTGGGGAGTTGTGTTTGTCAAGGCCGGGCATTTGGATACCTTTGCTCTATTTTGAGAGGTCAGGGGGCGGGGCTTGGAAAGCAAGGATCTCCATAGTGACACGTTTTCCTGCAGGCAGCATGCCTACCTGGGCATGTGGACACTAGCGCCCTGTGTTCCAGACACAGCACAGGCTTGTTTCTTTACCATTGCCCTGCCGCTTTGAGTACTTCTGCCTCGGAGAGAGGCAAAGGATAGGGAAACCCGGCCGAGGAGAGGAATCCCACAGGCCGCAGAAGGCGAGTGGTAACAAGCCAGGGTGTGTATTCTGTCCAGCGGCGTCAGGTTTAAAGGGGGTGGAGGAGTCTTGTTACTGCAACAAAAACTGTCTGTGCAGCAAATAGATTCTCCTCCCCCCACCTCCCACAATGAATGCCTCTGAAAATGCCATCTATCAAAATGCTCTTAAAAGCAGTCTCCGATGATACTAGGGGGAGGGGGTGCAGGGTGTGGAGGGGGTGCTTTTTATAACAAGTGGGAGGTGGGAGGAGCCTCTATCCTCAGTCTATGCTCTCTCTATCAGGCAGACCATAAGAGAGCCTTTAGATTAATAAGGCCATACTAGGACTGAACCCATATAGAGATGATTCATTCTCTTTCTGCAGCCCTGGCCTAAGACACCTCCAGATGCCCCCACGTTTGGCCTTTGAGGTCAAGGTGACGAGAAAAGTCATTTCCTATTTGATAATACCAGTCTTACCTCTGTGTGTGTGTGTGTGTGTGTGTGTGTGTGTGTGTGTGTGTGTGCGTGTGTGTGCGTCAGAGTTTCTGGCCTCACTTGTTCTTGCTTGTGACCCAAAGTGATATATCTTCTTTTGTATTCTCACAGAACCCAAGCTAAGAAAGGAGCAGTGAGACACTCCAGCTTGAAGCCACATTTTTGTAGTTGGCACTAGACTGTATTTCAGTTTCAAAGAAATGGTAGAATGTCACTACAACTGTCTCTACCATGTATTATACTCTTGACATTACAATGCTCTAGTGTTTACTTAGTGTGGTTGTTTCTTTCGTGTGTGTGTGTGTGTGTGTGTGTGTGTGTACACGCGTGCATGCTCATGTGCCTGTGTGATATATCTACATACCTGTATGTGAGTGTCCCTTCCTATGTATGTAGCTTGAGGAGAGAGGAAATTACCAAGAAGTAAGTAGATGATTTTTCCCCTATTTGTCTCTACCTGACTTTTTGAGATAGGGTCTCTTGATGAACCTAAAGCTCACTCTTAGAGCTAGTGTGTCTGGCCGGCAGGTTCCCACCATCTCCCTGTGGCTGCTATCCAACTCTAGGACCATAGGTATATGCAGGAATGTCTGGCTTTCCCATGCATTGTGAGGATTCAAACACGTGTCCTCTTGCTTGGAGAACTCAATGTTCTCATCCACTGAGCTATGTTCTCAGCCCAGTTTTTTTCTATCTTAGCAAGAAAATCCTGTAATTTTTGCTATCTTTACAAGGAAAGCCTTTTTATTCCTACCCCCATAAAGGGTAAAAACAGTTACACTTGTTACATAATCTTCAGAAAATAAATAGAAACTGAAAAAATAATTATCCTTTCCAAGCAATGGTGGCTTGTGCTTTTTAAACCCAGCACTTGGGAGACAGAGGCAGACAGATCATTGTGTTCCACGTCTACAGAGCAAGTTCTAGGACAGTCAGGACCAAAGAGAGAAACCTTGTCTCAAAAAAAAAAATTGAAAAAAAGAAAAAGAAAGAGAGAAAGAAGAAAGGAAGGGAGGGAGGAAGGAAGGGAGAGAGGGAGGGAGGGAGGAAGGGACAGAAGGAGAAAAGGAGGGAGGGAGGGAGGAAGGAAGGAAGGAAGGAAGGAAGGAAGGAAGGAAGGAAGGGAGGGAGGGAGGGAGGGAGGGAGAAAGGGACAGAAGGAGGAAAGAAGGGAGGAAGGGAGGGAGGAAGGAAGGAAGGAAGGAAGGAAGGAAGGAAGGAAGGAAGGAAGAAAATTATTCTAAACTGCAGAGATTTCAACTGAAAACAGATCTTCACAGAAAAACTGATAATGTCTGCTCTTTGGAAAGACTAAAATGAACAGAAACTGACCACACCCCACAAATGAGAGGAAAGAACTTTAGCTGTCCCACTCAGTAGTTGGAGGCCGGTCACCACACACATTAACCATTCTCTCAATAACAGTAAGGAGAATAATCCTGCAATCAGCCAATGCCACAACAAGCCAAAGAGATGACAGAAAAATTATAGCTTTTATTATAATTCATATATTTGGTGTGTTCGTGTGTGTGTTCGTGTGTGCACATGTGCATGCATATGCAATAAAATTGGATTTATCTTGATTACCTATCTGGAGGCATTTTCTAAATTTGGCACCCAAGGTGTGAGTAGCCTTACTCACTTCATCTTAGCATCCTGACTGTGAAAAAAGCAGACAAAACAAAACAAAGATGGAAAACAAAATAGAAAATGAATCAAGGCAAGGACTTTACAGATGGAGCTACATTCTCCACCCCAAAGACTAGTTTTAATAGTCTAGCAACACTGGTTTTCTAAAACACATGCCAAATTTCATAAGTGTCTGAAACATTTTACATAAAGTAGGTGACACATTTTGAGATAAGATGGGGGAAATTTTCTTTCTGTCTTACTTACTGCCACTATTACTACACCCATATTTTTTTTTGTTGAGTGCAAATTAATTCTCTTAATCTTTATGTCGGTCCTTTGAAAATTCCCGGATGTTATCTCTAGTACAGACGTAAGATGCAGAGATGGGAATAGAGAAAAATCACATTGCCTAATGCATGGGTGGGAATAAGGTTTAAGCTATGTTTGAAGCATAGCACTTTCCAAATGAAGCCAGTTGGGGTAGGCTTTAGCCAGCTTTCCATCTCTATAACTAAATACCTGAGGTATCACTTGAGAAGGATTGCTTCTGGCTGGTAGTGATTTCAGTGAAGGCTTACTTGGCCCTATTGCTTTATAGCTGTAATTAAGCAGTATATCATGGAAGCAACCTGGGACAGAGGCCTATTTACATCATCATAGCCAGCAAGCAAAGAAGACATGAGATATCCAATAGTGTCTTTGAGAGTGTGCCTCAAGGGCATGCCTCCACTGATGTAACTTCCTTCCACTTGGCCCCACCTACCAAAGGGTCCACTTCTTCCCAATGCTAAAACAAGCTAGTGACCGAGTATTCTACAGCTAAGCATTTAGGGCCATGTGCCCAAACCGTAGTCACGTGTGAAGGGAAACCTCCCATAGCTAGTGCTCCGCACCCTTCCCCCCCCACCCTCTCCAAGCTCAGCGAACATGGAGAGCACCTGTTCAGTGGATGAGCGTATACAGTTGGAAAGGAGACCAGCTATGGACTGAACAAAAACTGTAACAATGCTATGGGACAATATACCACAAGAGAAGGAAGGAGACGCAGTACTGAACACAAACACATAAGATGCATAGAGGCCACATGAGCGCTCTGTGATAAGGATCCCAGAGGACTGAGAAATGAGAGAGGAGATAGTGTGTGGATTGGAAACACCCTCCCTTAGAGACTCCTGCCTCAGAATCCCAGACCTACTGTTAAAGTGACTTACAGCCACGTGGCTTCCTTGTGTTTTACTTTATATAATATAGATATAAGAATATAGATATAATTTGTTTTATAGAATAATATATAAGTATATATTTACATATCCTTATATATGAATTCAATACATATATATTGGAAATGGCATATGTTCCACTTATATGATTAAGTTAACTTCTATAAAATGTTGAGAGTATTATCACATGGCTAGTGTAAATACAGTTTGATATTTACTACTACCATGGTATATTGCTTTGCCTTAAAGGAATACACAGAAAAAGGCAGGAATACAAAATGAACTAAAGTTACAACATCAGAAATACACTTCAGGGCTGATGAGATGGTTCAATGGGTAAAAAGTGCTTGTGGCACAAACCCAGTGACCTGAGTTCAAATCCTGGCAGCCACAGTGAAATGAATGAGCTCCTGAAAGTTGTTGTATGGTACCTGGTGTCATGTCTACACTTGCAGACACACGCACAGGCACATGCACATGTGTGAAAATGATAATAAAAATCAATAAATGTTTTCATTTTAAAGTATATTTTGGGATTTTTTTGTTTGTTTTTTGTTTGTTTGTTTGTTTTTCGAGACTGGGTTTCTCTGTGTAGCACTGGCTGTCCCGGAACTCACTCTGTAGATCAGGCTGGCCTCAAACTCAGAAATCTGCCTGCCTCTGCCTCCCAAGTGCTGGGATTAAAGGCATGGGCCACCACCACCCAGCTTAAAGTATATTTTGAATGCAGTTACTCAGTCAACCTTCAGCAGTGGAAGTTTTACACCAGGAAGAAAAAGATCTCACAAAGTTAAGTTTAGCTCCATTACAGAGAAATAGAGAAAAAGAGTTCAATGCCTGCACCGCTCCGTATTCATGCATATTCTCCATACTCAGTGAGTCTGCTCTCTCACTGCTTCTGACACCTTGAAAGTGGAACAATCTTCCACATGTTTTCTAAACTAGATTTTCAAGAATGCTTATAGAAATTTTAAAAAATATTTGAAAAGAATGTTTCTATAGGAAAAGTTTGGAAAATACAGCACCTCCCTTCCACGTGGATAAGGGGAATATTGATCTGTTTTCCATACATAATTCCCATTATAAAAGACTCAGGGAGCTCCAGCATAACACAGCCCACTATTATTACAGCAGGTATCAGGTGCTCTCTGCGTAGCTCCATAGAGACTCAGCTGAGGGTTAGGAAACTAGGGAAAATATTAATATCATGGCTGTTGTCATTGCTGTGAGCCACAAAGGATCTTTTATGTCTGACCCAGGGCCTAATGCCTCTGCTACGATGACAGCTAGCTTGTAAAGAGCAACATTTCCAGAATTATCACATTCTATAGAATATATTTTTCATAACCCAACAGAATCAATATGATGTTATACAATACAATTTAATACTTTATAAACATCTCATGTTTTGATATCAGAATACTCAGTTATATGGTTATTCCATGCCCATACTATGCTCTTTAAAAATAAATCTGTGTCTATAATAAAAATACTAATACTTCATGCTAATTATTATGAATGCCTAAATGTAGGGCATTCAGAACACATCCACTGTCCGGGGTGTGTCCAATAAAAACACTGCAAAATATAAAAAGGACAAGTCCCACTTGTCCAGCTGCCACATTCAGGTGAGGTCATCAAATCAGAATTCGTGAGCATCCAGACTCAAGGGCAGCACGGTGCCACAAGGAAACTAACAAGAGCAAATGGTAAGTTCAGGACAATTATAGCACTGCTGTCTTATTAGCTCTGGCTGGAACACGAATACTGCATGGGGTCACATTTTTTTGAAGATTATTTAAAGACCCAAATATCCAGTCAGCTGACGGTCCTTCTAAACTTAAGCCATGAGCTCAGAAAGCAAACACCCAGGACACACTCTCTCACCACTGTGGCCATGGAGGAAGGGAGTCTGTGCTTTTCCACTCCACACAAGCTTGGCTCTGCTGGGCTAACATGTTTCTTCCCTCTGCCCATTTGTGAATGAAATGTAGACACCAACATCTAAAATAACCCGTTGGGGATAATTAAACCTAGCCAGTCTTAGCTACTTTCTCCCATGTTATAATAAAAGGGAGAAATTATATGCTAGACATGATTGTTTTCCAATGTGGGAAACATAAAAATGTATAGTGATGACTTAGCATGTCATGCCAGCAGCATTTTCCTGAGTAGACCACAGAGCATGGAACTACTCAGAATTCCACTGCCCTGCTAGACGGAGGTGCCTCCCCAGGCTCTTTCCTTCCTCTGTTCTTCGTACTTGGTAATTATAAAGTAAGCTCGCCTTGCTGAATAATGTGGTACTTGATCTCCATTTGATGTCAGGAATGGCCAGCTGCTGGAATTACAAACACTAGACCATGAACATGAGTGGAAAGAGCAGGGAGAAGATTTTCGTGTTTCAGCCTCCTGATGACTGAAGTTGAAGTTCAACGCATGACATCTATTACTGGAGAAAGCAAACCAAACAAATAGTAGATACCTGTAGAACTGGAGACAGGGATGGATAGTTATAGGCTGACCATTTATTCTAAGATTTTTAACATCATCATGCCACAACTAGTATCTAGTGCTCATGTAAGCAACTCTGCTACAGTCCCACAAAACTGGAAGTTAAGCCAGTCAAGACGGTCTTGAGCATAATGGGTTCTGTACCCCCAAGTGGAGGCTTCGGCTCCCCTGTGTCAAAATTCTGTCCTTTAAGAAGGTTTAAAGTGACTAAGATGGGACCCATGGAGAATTGCTGACCTTGGCTTTAGACGTGAAGTTGTTTGAAGTTTCCCAAAAATCTTCACACTTAGAATCTTCACACAAGGAATGCTGTCTATTGCAGTATGCCGAAGTGGCCAAGATTTGAGAAATGAGCACACCATGGGCTTCACAGTCAAACAGAAGAATCATTCTCAAAGTGTAAGAAGACAAAAACAAAAAAACCAGGAGTTCTTCATTTACCTAATTTTTTTTTCTCAAGTAAAAGAAGGACCTGTATTCTATCTCTCAGTAAGGAATACTTAGGATACCTAGGAATCCAAAGCTAACATCATGTTCCCTTTTAGTTTTTAGTGTGTGTGTGTGTGTGTGTGTGTGTGTGAGTGAGTGAGTGTGTGTGAGAGTGTGTGTGAGAGAGAGTTTATGCCAAAAATCATGTTTGTTTCTGAGCATATCCCAGTCATAAGGAAAGTGGTGGGATAAGGTTTAGAAAGACCAGGAGCCAAATCTGGATGTTCTTGCCTTTTCCTACCTTCATTTGCTATCTAATAACTTTTTTCTGAAAGCTAAAATGTGCCCACCAGTGTGTTGCATGTTCCCAGGTCACTACCCAACTTAAGAGTGCTCAGTCACTATAAGTGCAGAACATTTTTAAAAATGAAGAACATTTTTTCTTGGTTGATTTAGGCCTTGTGGCCATTCAAGGATCCTACAAATAGTCAGAGAACTATGGGTAGCAATCCCAATGACAGCATGGGGAAGAGATAGGAAGGAATTCCCCAAAGCCATCCCTACTTATGGTCTTAAGGGAGGTTTGTTTCTACTGAACACAACATGGTGTAGGCTACACTCGTCCACTGATCACAAAATTTGCTTCCTTTGTGTTTCTATTACTCTTGGTTTTAAAAGGAAAAATGGTAAAAATCAATCATTCATAAGTGTTATACAGAATCTTATTCTGAGTAGCATAGAATCTTGTGCCATTGCACACTTTCACAACCACAGAGTGAATGTTTCCCTAGTCCATCATACAAGTTATATAATCTGCCTACCATCTGCCCTCTAATAGCTGTCTTGGTTATCAGAGGGATGTTGTAATATACAGATCAACTCAAAAATGCAATTTTTAATACATTTGTAATTATTAATCTCTTGGTGTATCCAATTTATTAATTAAATTTTATCCAGAGTATGTATGTATAGGAAAACAAGGTGTGCATGCAGGAGAGAAATGCAAGATGACTCCCTCCATACATTGCAGATGACAAAGTAACTTCCAGACACACACACACACACACACACACACACACACACACACACACACGATGTAGGTGGGGAACAATGGCAGGAAAGACCTTTTTACCTGGTCAAGAACAGAAAGAGGTCCACAAGTTTCCAAGCCATGTATTTCTTTATAATCAAAGTTGAATCTTCATGACACTATAACTGATTTGTCAAGCTTAGAAGAGGAGAAGCCCTCCTCATGAAATGGGAATTGTTCTGGGAAAAGTAGAGCTTGAGGCAAAACAGCCATAATGGGAAGTGTGTTGGGCAAGACATGAAGACCATTCACAGTGTTTATGCCCAGTGATGGCTGCTTGAACTTCACTACAGAAAACAATGAAGTCTTGGCTGCTGGATTTGTACAAAAAGGTCACGCTGTAGGTTATGTTCCTGGAATCTGCCTTAAGGTTGCTAAAGAAGCCAAAAGGTCTCTTTAGGCCCGGTACAAGGCAAGATTATGAGAGCATAAATTTTGACAATGAAAACACAGTAATAAATTCCATATTCTAAAAAAAGGGGTGAGGCTTTTCTATGCTTGTATAAGTTATTTACACTTTTAGAAACCAAGAGCATGACTCTTTATTCCTCTTGCCTTGGATTTTTTGTAGATAGGTGGTGAGACCAGCAATTAAGACAGAAAGATTAAGGGGACCACAAAGTGAAATATTGCCCAATGACCTTTTTATTAGACTACATGGAGTTATTTATTCTTTTATACATTTAAAAGCATTCGTCAACTGTATTTTCACCCACATGTAGGTCTCTTCTCTCCTCCAGATACGTATCCATTTAACACTGAAGGTGAGGTCTCAACTGCAGAATAACGAAGCACCTGGACAACAGGGGCTTAAGGAAGATAACAGTTCATTTCTCCCACAATTAAAGTCAGTATAGCAGTCAATTGCCCAGCACTGTCAGCCAGCTCCACTGTGGTTTTGATGACTTCAGCTCTTTCCTGTCATCATCTCCACCCCAATTCCAGGATATCACCCTTCAGCCAGGGTCATAAGATGGCTTCTAAAGGCCAGACATCACACCTAAATCCCATACAACACAAAAGGAGGTCAAGTCAAAAATAAATACATAAAAGCACAAATCATCACTCTATTTCTACTTACTCTTTTTCAATCATCATGTACCGACAAAGCCATTGCTAACATAGTGCAAAAGTATAGGAAATGGTGCTGACGTTGTCCCCTAACCCCCTCTGTAAAACCATGGTTCTATGACTGGGGAAGCGCATTGGAGAGGAAATTAACAGTCTTTCTACCACAATCAGTCAGGGGAAAAAATCTTAGCATGTCCTGGCAGAACAATTCAAGCATGACTTATGCCCAAATTAATTATCCAGCCACTGTCATCAGCAAAGATCTGCAGATATCTGTCATCCCACAGGCTTTGCTGATGAGTTTATAGTGAGGCTTGACGGAAAGCTGAAACAAGGAACTTCGGAGCAAGACATCATCTGTCTGCATTAGAAACTCATGTGTGGGATTATGTGTCAGCATTGAATCCAGAACTCCACACCCCTGCTGTGGCCATAATGCACTTTCAGCCTAAAATAGAATGATTGTGGCTTTCTCCTGGCAGTCCCTTGCCCCTGTGGGAAACCTTCTGGCCTCTTGGCCAGTCTCCAGAGAGATTCCTGCCCATCTGCCTGGGAGGAGACACATTCTAGGCTTGACGCCCGTATTCTCACCTGCTGCTCATACAGCAGAGGGCTGTGTCTATTTGGGTCAGTTCTTCTGAGGGATTATTCCATTCCCTTTAGGTAAGTACACTTGAGTGTCCCTCACATACTGACTGTGAGCATCACCTGTTTGAATGACACTCGCCCAGTAAACATAGGGAAATATGCTGAGAAGAGATAATGAAGTCTGAGATAAAAGTTAAATTTGAGTTCTTCTTGTCCCTAGAGGTGACATCTACAAAACTCATATGGAATTGAGATCTCTATTTTTTTCCTCCTGTTTGAATACTGGTATTGCCAACCCCTCTTCTTTTCTTTCAAGCTTATTATGAAACTCTGTTACAATGAAATATTACTTGTCAACAGGCTATATATTTGGCCAAAAGAAATGATGAGTATTGTCATATTAATCAACTGGCTGTGATGGTGCATGCATTTAATCCCAACACTCTGGAGATGGAGGCAGATGGATCTCTGAGTTCAAGGCCATCCATGTCTACAGAGTCAGTTCCAGAACAGCCAGGCTACACAGAGAAAAACCTGTCTCAAAAAAACAAAAAACAAAAACAAATAAACAAACAAAAACATAAACAAAAAAAGAAAAAATAACCAAAAAAAAAATTAGGAGGCTACAAAGGATGAGACAATAGGATCCTGGATCCTGGAAATTCTATATTCTATTTCTCCCAGAAATTATACTATATCAATAATTTGTTTTGTGAAGCAAACCACGAAGACAAATACAGAATTCCTTGAGTTTTATCAAAAGAAGCAGCTTTATTTTATGCAAGGTGAGGATTGGGTTGCTTCTACTTGCTAAGCATTTAAGACAATCCCTTTGATCTAGAGTAAGAGTCACTGCTCTGCCTCAAGGATTCGGCATAACAAATTGCTTTGCATACTAGGAACGAAAGTTACTCAGGCTCTTATACCAGGACAGGTACATGCTCTGATCTAACTTTAGACTGTGACTCTGTCAAGGGTTGAAGAACAACAGAACTCTCCCAATTAGAGCAGGAGTCAGAGAAGCCAATAAGCATATTGTTTGACCATCTGTGAACTTCCTACATGACCACAGCTGGAACAAAGACCCTCTTAGCTGCGAGTAATTTTTCCCAAAGAGATTAAATAATTTTTATTCTGTTCCCAAATCTGGAGCTCCTCTTGCTTACAAAAACTATGCATACCACCATACTGCAAGATGAATCCATTCCAGATGTGCAGGAGACCTTGTGTGGTGGCGTCTGGTTTGGTGATCACAAGGGAAATTCTGGCAAGTGGTCACATGGTATTTTGTTCTTCCCAGACTTAGCACTGCAAAACTGCAATAAAATTCACTAAGTTTCCATCCTAGGGCTTTTCACTTACAGAAGGAAGAAAGTAATATGAGAGAGTTTGCTGGGCATGTACCAGATCACAAGGTCAAGAATGTGTGCTTCCTAGAACACAGCTACAGAAAGCCTTCAGGCTCAAGGGCAGATCATCCGTTGTGTGTGTGTGAGGTGCAGGGTTAGATTCTCTATTATTCAACACACAGAGACATGTTGCTACTCACTTTCCCTGGCACTATTTTAGGCTGCACAGAGGGAAGAAAAATAGGAGAAACTGCCTCAAGTCCTAAGTACCTCAAATGACTTAGGAGCAACCTGGTTAATGAGAATGAAGCTGTCCACATGTTCCCATAGTATCTTCCACCAAGCACCAGTGTGTGTGAAGCATGGGGCCATTGTGATCTGTCTGTGTGACTGATGACTCCCCACAAACCCCCTTCCCTGCATCAAAAAGTATGGCATGTCTGTCATTGAAACACAGAGCCCACAGCATATTCAATAAATATTAACTCAAGGAATAGAGCTAACAACAATAGAGCAGGCCAAAAGAATGTAAAAGCTAGAGATTTAAAATGCCGCTGAATATAAGCCTGCTGGGTTTCTGGAAATTTACCAAGAGTCAATATTTCTTCATTTTTCTAGTAAAGCATGCCTTCGTATTTCTAAGAACCAATTTGGATTTCTTGATAGATGATAAATAGACGGTAGATGATAAATAGAAAGAAAGATAGAAAGACAAATGATAGATGATAGAAAGGAATGTAGATAGATAGATAGATAGATAGATAGATAGATAGATAGATAGATAGATGATAGATAGATAGATAGATAGACAGATGATAGATAGATAGATAGATAGATAGATAGATAGATAGATAGATAGATAGATAGATAGATAGATGTTATCCTAAGCAGGGTAGTCCCATGGTATACAACATTTAGAAAACATTTTCTCTTCTCTCCTTCTCTCTATCCTTTGTTCCCTGCCCCTTCTCTCCAGAATACCATTACACTGTTAAGAAGCTGCCCTTCAGTATTGGAGTTGAACCCCCTGGGAGCCTCACCTTAACCAGGCTGAGTTTTCTTTCATCAGAGCATCTCGGGAACACTTACTACCACTCTAATAATACACTTTCAGAGATGATCTGTAAGATGCAAGGGTAGGTTACTGCTCCTCAACAGCACAGGTGGAAGAACTAAGGCCTCGAAATGGGGGCATTTGGGGCAACAGCCTGAGATCAAGCAAAAGGTAGGACCTACAGATGTCATCATGGTCTGAGATTGAAGCAAGGAGGAGGAGGAAGTTGAATCTACTGGAGTCTCTCCAAAGCTTTTTACGAGTCCCCAGGGTTGACATGAGGGAATGCAATCAAGAGAACCCCAACTTGAGAGACTTCAGCAAACAAGCTGTGGCCTTCAACAAATGAATATCATGAGAAAGATAATGAGAGACAGGAAGCATCTATAGTTCAAAAAGATGCCGGAATTGTACTTTAAACCTGCCTGTGTTCTGGTTTTATTAGGACCATGATGTGAATGCACTAACTACATCAAAGGATTTATGAGACTATCAAGTTTTAAGCACTCTCTGGATGTTGAATGATAGTAAATGATTGCTGTTAATCATGTTAGGTGTGGTAATGGAACTGTGGCTGGAATTCTGCAAGGCATTATATTTAAGAAAAAATTATGATACCTTTATGTTCAAATTGTATGTAGTTCACGACTTGCCTAAAAACAAATCTTAGGAGGGGATAGCAATGGAAAAAATGGAATATAACATGATAATGTGGAAAAAAATCAACCTTTGAAATTTTTTTCTCATTTTTCATGTTTTCTTAATTAAAGTTTTTAAAAAGTAGTTGGGGAGGGATTAAAAATAGGAAGGCTTTGACATTGCAACAAACTTAGTCAGTACTGGATTAAAAAGCTTCAGAAAGAAAAAAACTTTAAGAAGTAAATGATGGACATAACAGTGGAAGGTGCACATTCATACATACACACATACCTGCACATATGTATACACAAATGTACACACACAAACATACACACACATGCACTTACACATGCACTTACACATACATGCACATATACACACATGCACACACACACAAGAACACACATGCACATACACACATATGCACATAGACATGCACATACACATACATACACTCATGCACATACACACACATGTACACACACACATATATACTCACATAAACACACAAATATAGACACTCAAACACACTCATGGACATACACAGATGCACACATGTACAACCACATTTGTACACACATATGACATACACATATAATATATATTAAAAGAAGGTAGAAGTTTCAGAGGGCTTTTGAAAGAAGGAAAGCATAGAAGACTCAGGGTGTGATGCCTACTGAAAGAGTGCTGCTGCACACAGCTGTACCCCCATCATTATAGGAAATAAACCAAAAACATGGTGGTTGGACTTCTCCAAGGTGGGCAATGCTATTCCCCAAACCTGGATGCTGATGCTTTAATACTCAAACGGCCTGCCATGTTACTGTGGTGGAGGTACAGCCTTTAAGAACAAAGCTCAGTACAACAGAACTAGTGTCCTTAGAAATAGAAGAAGGGACATCGCAGATATCCCCACCCCTAGCCCCAGAACACACAGAAGAAATGTCACCCAAGGCATAAGAAGTACTGTGATCTCCAGCCAGGGAAAGACCTTTTAGCATTGACTTCAGACTTCTAGTCTAAAGAGCTGTGAGAAAATTAATTCCTAATGTTTAAGCTACCCAGTCACAGTGTGGTCTTTAGGTAAATAATGTAGGTAAAACAGCCACAGCTCCCTTGGACTTTTCTTGGTGTTTTGTCCAGCACTTGATATTATGTCCAGCATAGGACTTCGGAAGTACTTTTTGTATGTTGAAATTAGACATGGAAAAAAACCAACGTTGTCATTGATACTGTTCAATATTCCTTTTCATGATGGCCAGTCAAAGGCAGCATGGAGTGGCCATGGTGGAGGTCCTAGAAGACAAACTCTGTTATAGTCTTAGGATCTAGAAAGACAGAGTGACTATGTAGCAAGAGAGGACCACATAGCTGGCGCACCAAGAAAGTGGATTCAATTCTGTTGGTGGGCAGCCCAGAGGGGGCCAGGACTGAAGGTCAGGGGAGTTTTTGTAGGAGATTGATGCCAAGTGCACAAGGAAAACCTGGAGAAAATTCTACTGGTGTATTGATTCAGGCTGGGAAATGAAAATGACAGGGACAGGATTGACAACAGACATGTCACTCTTACATACCTGTCACTGGGCAGCTCAGCCGACTTTGGGCTTGAATGTTTCCAGTGCACATAGCTGTCTCCTCTAAATTGCGTCCTGTGTCTTGCTTTCCCATGACATTCACCTTCTGTTTCTTTAAAGGAGGCCAGAAGTGCCGACTCTCGTTTTCCGTGGTAATCAGAAAGCTCAGACGGACAATTTTAACCTAGTCTTTCTCCCTTGTTACTTTCAAAGGCATATGGCCCCACTCACTACAGCTGTTAAAGGGAAATGTGTACCATCTACATGAGGACCACTTCAAGATCTCCTCATTTTCCTGGTTAAATTGAAGCTCTCAATTTTTCCTCATTCATATAGTGTCAGGGGTCCCCAGGAACCCCTAATTTGATATGATCTGAAAGCTTACTAGAATTCACAGGACACTTATAATCATGGCTATGGTTTCTTACTTACATCAAGAGGACATTTTTGAAAAAGAAGACGATAAAAAGGATACAGGCAGCAGAAACCAGGTCAAAACTTCTATGAAATCACAAGGACGCACTCCTGTAACACTGAGCCCTGACAACACTGTGAAGGGCTGTCTACCAGGAAAGCTCTTTAGAACCCCTGTGTCCAGTGTTCTTAACTTGGTACTAGACATCAGGTCATCCTCTGCCTAGGACAGGCAAAGGAAAAAAGGCAAGCCTTTAGCATATGCCACACAGAGCTTCTGAATTCAAACTTTTGAGATAACATGCATCATCAGCTCAAGGTGACCTTACAAACAGGTATTTGGAAACACAGCAAACTCATGCCTCCATACTCTTGGAAAAACTTCCCACTGTTCTGTATCATTGGGGGACTCCCCCACTGTGAGATCACACCCTCATCCTAGAGATGCCATTTGATTCCATTTGATACCACAAAACTATTTACTTTGGTTTAGGGAAAAAAAATAGAAAAGCAACCCCTCCATTTGGGTTGAGAAAGGAGAATGGTCTGAACTGTGACACACCTCAACAATGAATCTGAAATAAAATACAACCAAGTAGCCACCATCTTAGTTTGGTTTCTATTGCTGGGATAAAGAGCACCGCCAAAAGCAACTTCGGGAGGAAAGGGTATATTTGGCTTCCATATCCCAGGTCACAGTCCACTGAACCCTGAACTCTAGTCTACTGATCTGGGGTCTGCGTTCGTACCAGGATCAGACTTTTCTCTTTATCGTGACTCTGTAGTAACTTGGGGACAAGCATGGCAAAACCTCCAGCATATTTATTTTTCTCAGGATTGCTTTTGCTAGAATATTTTAGAATATTTCATACTTCCACACAAACTTAAAGCTTTTTTTCCCCCTGTTTCTGTGAAGAATGGCATTGGAATTTTGCACTGAATTTTGGTAGATTTTTAGTAGTATAGCAATTTCATAATCCCTTTGCTTCTAATCTATGAGTATTGAGATTACTCTGTCTCCTAGTACATTCCTGAATTTCCCTCGATAGTGGTTTACAGTTTTATTGGAGAGGACTTTCATGCTTGATTTATGTAAGACTCATTTCAAAGTTCTATTGTGGGTTTAATTTGTCTTACTGTCTTTTAAGGGTAAATGGGAATGAGATTTACTTTCAAACATTTTGGCTATTAGTATATAATAAAACTGCTGGGCTTTGTGGGTTTATTTTGTATCCTGTCACTTTGCTAAAAGAATATAAATCTAGGCATTTTCTAGTGGAGTCCTGAAGGTCTTTCATATCATCTGAAAATAAGTGCTCCTTAGTTCCTGCTTTGCTGCTGTATCCATTTTATTTCCTTCTCTTGTCGTATCGCTCTAGCTAAGACTTCAAACACTGCATTGAAAGGGTGGCTCGAGTAGACACTTACTTATACTAATCTCAGCAGAAACACGTGGAACACGTCCCCATTTACCATAATGTCAGAACTGTTTCTCATCGATAGCCTTCATTGTGTTGTTTACTAATACCAATTTCTGCCCTGGCCTTAAGTATTTCTGTACTGGTTTGGGATTTGGCTTGCTCTTGGTTCTCTAAGGCCCTAACTGGGCATCAGGTTTTTTTGGGTGTCTGAGTTCTCTCTGAGCTTTATGTAGGAACTCAGAGCTATAAGCATCCCTGTTAGAGCTGCTTTTAGTGCAGAGTATACATTTGCATTCTCATTCACTGCCAGCATTTTGTTTTATTTCTTTCTTGATTGCTTGAGTTGCTCATCATCCTACAATATTGCTGCTGCTTAGTCTCCTGAGTGTATGAGTTTTCTATAGCTTCTCTTGCTGTTCATTTCTAGATTTATTCCATGGCAATAAAAACAATAATAGACATTATTCAATACTCCTATAAATTTTTCTCTAAAAATCTTGTTTTGTGTCCTAGTTTATGACCTACTTCATGGGCTGCTGAAAGACCATGTGTTTTGTAGTATGTGGATGGAATGTTCCCTACATGCCACTCACATTCATTTGATCTATGACACCATTTAAATTTGATATGTATTTTTTGTAAAAATGGCATATCAATTATTAAGAGAGAAGTATTAAATCTCACACCAGTATTGTGTTGGGGTTAATCTGTATAGTATTTATTAATTTGGATTTTCCATATTTGGAGTGTATGTATTTAGAATTATGTCCTTTTAATAGACTATTGCATTATAAAGTGATCACTTTTATCTTTTTTGATTAATTTGGTTTGAAGTTATTTTGTGAGGTATTACAATAGTACATACTTGTTTCTTGTGTTTGTCTTTGATGGTAAAAAAAACTCTTTGAAGGCAATAACTAGATAGAATCTGGGGTGTTCATTTGTTTTTAATTTGATATTTTATGCCTTTTGATTATAAAATTGATATCATTTATAATGGAGTTATCGATAATTATATATTAATTCTTATGTTTAATTTATTTTGTGTGTGATATTTTCTTAGTCCTCCTTTGCTTGCTGTTTAGCTTCATTTCAAAGGATTCCTTCAAGTATTTTTTGTAGACGTGGTTTAAAGTTCATTAATTTCTTCAACCTGTTTTTATTATGGAAAGTAGTTCCCTCTTTAATGTTGGCAGGTAGTTTTGCTAGGTATAGTATTCCGGTTTGGCAGCAGTGTTCTTTCAGAATTTGAAATATATTCTTCCAAGCCCTCTAGGCTTTTAAACTTTCTGTTTAGAAGTTTGGTATGATTCGTATGGATTTGCCTTTATATGTAACATCCTGTATTTCTCTTATAACTTTCTAAATGCATTCTTGGTTTTATATAGCTTAACTATAATATTACATAGAGTGGATTGTTTGTTTGTTTCGGAGGTTGTTGTTGTTTGCTGGTCTTCTTTGGTGTTGTAAATGCCTCTTGTATCAGAGTGAGCATTTGTTTCCTCGGAGTTGAGAAAACTTAAGATATAACTCATTCAAAGTGTTTTATATGCCTTTAGCATGAAATTTTTCTGTGCTACTGATTTACTGGTTTGGTCTCTTAATTGAGCTTCTTTGATTTTAAATACCTATTTGTACTTTCTTTTTCATTTTTATCTTTGTCACTGTCTGAAAGCTTAGATCCTTCTCTGTCTTTAAGCCCTGATTCTCTTCTTACTCTAATGCGTTCTGTTGAAGCTTCCTTTTCAGCCTTTTCTTTGACTCTTAAGTATTTTGTTTTCAGTATTCGTTTGGTTTATTTTTCATAAATTTCTCTGTCTTTAGCGAATCCTACTTTTATATCCTGTTTCTACTCTCTTATTTATTCGTGTGTGTGCTTAGGCTCTTTTTGAACACATTGAGAAGATCATTTCTTTTTCATCATACTTAAACTCATGGTTTTCAGTCTCTCTATAAAACTTCATCAAATTCACTCTCAGTTGAAACTGTTACTGTGAGATTAGCAATTTGTAGAGGAGTCATGTTACCTTGAGTTTTTTTCCCCTGATATTTATTGTGTTTTTATGTTGATACTTGAATATCTGGGATTAGTTCATTGGTTGAAATTTTTTAAAGATGTATTCATTCAGTGGAAGGATTCACTATGTTCCAGAGGGATGAAGTTACAGTAGTGTTGGAGTTTCGTTTTTCTCTGATAGAGTGGAGTTGTGTGCAGCAGGCTCAATGCCTAGTATTTTCCTGAGAGTGAAATTCTCTCTCTCTCTCTCTCTCTCTCTCTCTCTCTCTCTCTCTCTCTCTCTCTCAATAATTTCAGCCTCAACTCTGCATTCTTTCTTAGGCTCCTAGATCCCTGTTACTCCTGGGCAATCTTTATGTTATTGGGTCACAGATGTTGGCACTGTCAGTAGCAATATTTCATGAGTTGAGTCACAAGTACTGGTCACATCAGTAGTTTTTCAGAAAGCCAGTGAAGACTGCTAGTCCTATCCTAGGATCTTACCCCTACTGACCTCAGTCCTGGCTCTTGGAACTAATGTCCATTCCCTATTGGACTCTGACCTCTGACTTGATTTACCTCACTGAATATCATTCAGTTCAGAATCAACATTTTATTTCATGACACTTCTCACTGACAACTTATCTCTTTTCAACCCCAAAGGTGTTAATAAGAGAATCCCAAGCAAAAGCAAATAAATAGAAGTCTCCTCTGCCATCTCTTGCTCCTCCTGACTGGTGTGCATTCAAACTTTAGGATAAAAGGAAATGAGAATTACCAAGCCTCATTGCTTGGCAACAGTTTGGCCTCTATTTTTTACTGATTGCCTCAGGGCTGACAGCTCACCTTTGCCTTGAAACAGACCCTTTAATTTCACCCTTTTACACAGGGCATTTTAATTGCCCTGCAGTTAATATACTCCTGGTTGAACTCACAAGAAAGAGTAGGATGAGGAGAGGAGAGGAGAGAGGTTGGCATGATCATACCTCACAAGCCAGGTTACCCTCCTTATTTGTGTCTGTGTGAGAATCCCAAATTCTGACTCATTCTGCCTAATAACAGGCTTCAAAGCACACTCAGCATCTCCTCAGAATGCACACATATGCATGGATGCAGATGCAGGCTGTTCTAGTTTGATTTTCTATTGTTGTGATAAACACCATGACTAAAAGTAACTTGGAGAGGAAGGGGTTTACAGGTGACAGTCCTTACTGTAGCAAGGGAGGAGCCTCAGAGGCAAGAACTCAGAGACTCCCTAGAAATGTTGCTTACTGGCTTGCTCCTCTGGCATTTCAACTACCAGTCTTGTACATCCCTGGACCACTTGCCTAGGAATGGTACCTCACCCCTTGGGCTGGGTGGGACCTTCTACATCAACTAAATAATTAATTAATTAACAATTGAAATTCCTTGGGGCTGGAGAGATGGCTCAGTGGCTAAGAGCACTGACTGCTCTTCTGAAGGTCCTGAGTTCAAATCCCATCTACCACTTGGTGGCTCACAAGTGGTATTCATCCACCCATCTGTGCATCTATCCATTCCTTCATTCATTTGGTGGTTCTGGAGATTAAACCCAGGGTCTTGGGCATGCTAAGGAAATATTTTCCTAATGGAAGCACTGGGTATCCAAACTCCCCTTTCTCTTGCCTCAGTGGCAGGCAATTTATCCACTGAGCCACTTTCCTAAATCCTTATCTTGCCAGCCCTTCATTGACCAAGGGAATGCCATATACCTAAGAGTATTTCCCACATATGGCCACACTTCAGTACCTCTGAACTTTGTTGAGTACCACCTGGAAACCTAGAAAGGACTCCAGTACCATATCATACCCCAGAGAAGTTCTAGGAAAATCCCTAGTCTTGTGTAGGCAACCCAGGCAGGCTTATTACTTAAAGTTTTCCACAAAATTCCAGTGACTTCTAATCAATTCTAGTGACCTTAAAATTCTGCATACTCTGTTAAAGAATATCAAGGAAGTCCTTGTTTTATTAAAACTTGTCTCTCACCTAGGTATCAGCATGTAATTACAGACTGATCACATTTTATTTAAACACAGCCATGATTGCTGTTGTACATGCTGCTTTCTGGTTACAACTACAGAGTTGACTTTTGCACTGGGCCCACATAGCCTATAAAGATCCAGACATTTACTATCTCTCCCCATGAAAAATTTGCAAAACCCTGAAACTTTCCTGATTCATCTTTTCTCCCCATGGGGAAGAGCTAGCAAAAGGCTTGGCACTTAGTAGGGCATCAGATGAATTCACTGGAAGCCAAATGAACTATAGTGAAATAAATTAAATTGAATCTTCCTCAACATATAATCTGAAAAGAATCCACGCTGTTATGTCTCCCTTGAGTATTTGCATGTTAATAAGTAACTCATAAAAAGGCCCCAAAGCTTTTATTTGAAGAAAGAAAGGAATTCTAATTGTTGAAATTGCAAGCACCTGTAATTATAAGCATGCTATGCCATTCCACTCAATTGAGAAATCTCTCCAGGAGACTCTCAATTTAAACCAGGAGGCTGTGACCCAGCTTACCTGAGACCAAAATCCACTCAACTGAAAACTTGCTTGCTCCATGCTTTGGTAGTTCTTACTGGGAAAAAGCAAAATGAGACTCTAGAGATGGCTCAGTGGTTAAGAGCACTGGTGCAGGTTCAAATCCCACTGAGCATACAGCAGTACTAGTCAATGCAACTGGTACATGGAGATACAGGCAAAACACCAATATAAATAAAGAAAAATACCTACTCGATTTTTTTTTTTGGCTTGTGTTCTTTTTCATTAGCTCAGCAAGCAAAAAAAAAACTTCAGTTTTCATGAATGTTTCACTATGTTCTGTTGTCTACCATTCAGATTTTCTTCCCCTATGGATATAACACCTGTTTTCCTTGTGGAAAGGAATGCTAGCCTAACTAGGCTGGCAGATTTCATTATTTAATCTTACTCAAGTGTATGAGTGATACACAATTACTCTGAATTAAAATTCTTCAATGTCAGATCAACTCTACTGGGGGAACTTGTCACGTAACAGATGCAAAATCTTCTAAGATCCTCCTTAGAAACATTGAAGGTCTTACATTTTAGCCAGTTGATATGATTGCTCATCAAGAACATGTATCGGGGTATGAGGGAGCTGAGAAACAGCTGAGGAAAGGGGCTTGCCACCAAGCCTGATGATTGAGTTCAAGCCTCCGTACCCAGTACTCCATAGAAAGAGAGAACTATTGCCCACTGACCTACACACACACACACACACACACACAAACACAGAGAGACAGAGAGAGAGAGAGAGAGAGAGAGAGAGAGAGAAACAAATATGACTCTTCTGCATCTCAATTCAGCAGGACTTCTTAGACCCCTGAGAAGCCAACCTCAACAGGAGCCCCAAAAGAGCAGTTCTTACAGATGGAGGGGGTGGTTAGATGCTGCTTGCCGGACACTGCAATTGAACAGCCTTCTGAAGTGGAAGTTCCTGGATATGTCAGGTGATACATATTCACATGGCATTTTGCCAAGATAGACTCATGTGGTGTTTTGTTGAGGCAAGACCTGTGGGAGGACACATCGTGTTTGGAGAAAGTATACATAGAACTCAGTGGACAGTGACAGCTTGCTTGCATAGATAGCTTTACAATGCTGATTGCACTTAGTTGAGAGAGGCCTGGCTTCTTGGCTGATCCTGGTTGCTCCCACTGACTCGTGCAGATTCTGTGGAGGTCTGGCCATTTCTGCTAGATTGTTCCATTACCGCTGATTTGTGTTTGCCATCCTGACAATACTAAACTGGACGGCTGGTATCCTGAGAAATCGGGATTGGAATCACCCCAAGGAAGTACTTCAAACAAGTCTACATCTGTTGTGGTAAATAGTTAAATCACTTTTTATTCCCAATGGGTTGCACGTAAGTACTGCCCAAGAGGTATCTGGATTCACAAATAAAAGGCATATATACACAGACACACAGACCCCCTGCACCCCCTACACACACACACACAAACACACACACCAGTTTCCTTTTAATATGCCTTGACTAGCTCAAAGGCTGGGCAGTTCTGATCCTCCCTATGGCTAACACACATTTGCCTCCAGTACTCCTGGCTTTACGCCCTCTAATTCTATATTTTATATTTGTTTTGTTTTGGGGGGTTTTTTGGTTTTTGCTTGTTTGTTTGTTTATTTTGTTTTTGTTTTGTTTTGAGACAGGGTTTCTCTGTATAGCCCTGGATGTCCTGGAACTCACTCTGTAGACCAGGCTGACCTCGAACTCAGAAATCCACCTGTCTTTGCCTCCCAAGTGCTGGGATTAAAGTCATGATCCACCACTGTATATTTGTTGCCCTGGCTCCTTCTGTGTAGCCCCCTAGTCTTTGCTGCTTAAGATGCTTCTGGATAGCCCTTGTGTGGGCCACATTCCTTCTCACCTACAATTTGGTTGATTTTCCTTCTGCAACTCTAAATTTGATCCATCTCCCTCCAAATCATGGTGATTCTCCCTTCTTCCTCTCTTCAAGTCCCTTTGAACATGATAGGAATGTATGTTTTCTTTTCTATAAATAATTATATTCATTATAATAGCAGTGACCATTGAAGGTAGATAAACAAGAAAATAGAGAGCAAATACACTTCAATTAGCTCAATTTTCTTCAACCTAAACTACTTTGGAAATACCTTGTTAGTAAAAATTATCTAGAGCATGTCATTTCTTTATATTTATATTTTATGTATAAATTGTAACATGCTTCAATAATCCCTTAAGTTTGTACAAGTATTAACTGCATTAGAATAAAGAGGTAAATATTCCTAATGATAATTTCTTGGATGAAAACTACTGCATTATTTTCTCCTTCTCTAGCATACTGTCCTGATTAAATTCTTCCAACTGCATTCAAGTTCTATAGCTTAGCCATGATTTTGGCTGAAATTATGCAGTGGGTGCTGAGAGTGACTTTGCATGATTACAGTCAGCTAGCGTTCACTATCATCATCATCATCATCATTACCACCAACACTGGCACCACCACCATCACCACCACCACCACCACCACCACCACCACCACCATGACCCAGAATCCAGGCATGCTGGGCGAAAGTCCTTTAGCTGCACAAGCTTCTCAGAGCCCTGGAAGCATCTCTTCTCCTTACATCCAACTCTACCTGAGAATTTGTCAGCCTTATCACCATACTCAATGCTATTAAATGATATTCATCTTCACTGGGATACTTTGGAAACCAACCCTGGTTGTTGAAGATAACTTAATCCCAGGCCTGGGAACACTGGTGCTCCTTTGAGAATAATTCCCACATTTGTGATCCTGAGGAACCTGTTTGCCAACACTGACAGCACTAACCCACAATTTTCTAGGTTACATAATCCTTTCATCTCTTGGAATCACATTCACCTGACCAGCTAGGCTCCTGGTGTGCATAAAAGAATAATGAGCATTTACACTGGTTATTTTAATCTTCAAAGTATTTGTGAATATGAACTAATTAATTTTCACAACACTCTTGTAAGAGTAGTGAGTGTTTCTCCTCCCCTGAAATCAAAACACTACAAACTATTGAAACATTTGACATGTCACAAAAAAACAACCCCGGTACCTCATACTATAGGAAATGAAACTGCTGATTGCCCGTTACCCACGAGACTGAAAGGGGAGAAGCAACCTGGCAGGTCCTTCAGTTCCACATGACCATAGAGTAGAGGTTAGATTATTAGCACCCACTGCTATATTAGATCCAAAAGCAATAATGAAATCGATGCTGCATACCAGCCAAGGATCCCTGACAAATTCAAGGTCCTCAACATGCAACCAAATAATGTGATGGAATGGAATTTTTAAAATTCATAAATATTTCAATTAATATTATAAAGGAAGAAAATATATCTCAGAAAACAGGCACATGGGGCATTGGATTTAAAGGTTAGACATTAATAAAGATATTCAAAATACAATTCCAAATGACAAGCAAACTGTGAATGAATTATAACAGCACTAGCCCAGGAATAGTTGCTTTAACATGTACCTGTAGCCACTATAGCAAAAGATGCTGAAAATAGAGCTATGAAATTCCAAAGAGTAGCAAACATGTAGCTTTTATCACTCTTGGGGAAAAAAAAATAAGTTAACTCATTTGAACATCCAGAGCTAGAGATTATGTTTTGACCCTCATGCCTTGCCTAGGTAATGAAATAAAGAATTGTAAGCTTTGAGATTTTCTGTCCTGAGCTAATTTAATTTTGTGTACTCCAGATTTTATCCTAAAAAGACCTATGTTGCTTGCTGACATTCTGGGTTGTCAAACCAATGTCAGTTATGATGTCTACTCACAGTCCTATCTTGAAATGAATATGGAAGGTAAAAATAATGGACACTGTAGCAAAATTGTGCTGGCTTCCTGAAGATCAGAACAATCACAACAATAATGGAATAATCTATTGTGGATGCAAATACTTTGTAGTTGATATTGCCTGTCAGTGCTGTGTACTAGATGCAGAGTCTAAAAATAGAAGAACCTCACATGTAAGACAGAGTATGGGCTTGTGCAAAAGTGCTGATCAAACCGTAATCCTGTTGTATGTTGGCTGTCCTCATTAATTTTTGTTGTTGTAATAAGACACTATGACCAAGCAACTTATAAAAGACAACATTTGTTTGTTTAGGGCTTACGGTTTCAGAGAATGAGATCATGTCCATCACGGTGTGGATTGTGACAGCAGGAAGGCAGACATGCCACTAGGTCAGCAGTCAAGAGCTCACATCTTGGGACATTACTAAGAAACAAAGAGAGCTAATTGGAAAGGGTGTAAGCCTTTTGAAACCTCAAAAATCATGTCACACCTATTCCAACTAGGCCACATTCTAAATTCTTTCCAAACAGTTCCACCAACTGAGGACCAAGTATCCAAATAAATGAGCCTATGGGGGCAGTTCTCCTTTAAACTGCCACATTGGCTGTGTTCATCAGAATGGATGCCATAGATTTAGATGTAGGTATAGCTATACCTAAACACGATTCTCTGATCCTGAGCACTCCTGAAGTTAGTAACATAGCATTGGTCCACACTCCTCATTGTAAGAAACCTTTCCATGATGACCTACATACATATTCATCTCTAATGACCACCTTCATTTTCTTCTCCCCTAAAGGATTCATCCATTAGTCTCTCTCTCTCTCTCTCTCTCTCTCTCTCTCTCTCTCTCTCTCTCTCTCTCTCTCAGCACTCTATCAATATGTCTTTTCAAAGTCATCTCAGGAAAATATCATTCTCTTGACAGCCCTTGTAGAATCTAGTCCATGGAGCTTAGGACTGAACATAGACTTTGTTCCTGAAGTATGGGTCTCTATTAATCCTTTGACCATCAGTAAGTACCTCAGTTTTCTAGAGGTTTCCATGGTGATTACATCTTATCTCCTCTTCTGACTCCTCTTTCTCCTGACTGGATTCTAAATGTTAGTGTCTCTATTCTTGTGATCATATTGTATATTAATGCCTGACCCTTGGAGAATCTGATTACATTTTATGGCTTGAAATGGAACACATATGTTCAGCTAGGACACTTTTCCATGCTCCATATTAACAAATCTACTCAGCATCTGCTATTTTAATTTGTTTGTAGCATTTACCTTTATTTATGTGTATGTGGATAAGTGTGTGTGTGGCCTCTGTGAGGATATTCATGAAGACAAAAGGAGGGTATCTGATCCTCTAAAAATAGAATTATACATGACTGTGAGCAGCCCAGTGAGGGTGCTAGGAACTAAACTGTAGTACTCTAGAATGCCAAACAAAATTAACCTCTGAGCATCTCTTCTCCTCCAATATTTATTGTTTTATAGTAAGAAATGTTTGTAGCTCATCCCACACAAAATAATAGCAATTATGATGTCTTCCTCTAAATCCACTTTCAATCTTGACATTTATTTCTCCATCTCTTAGAGTAATGGCATTGTACTGGCTAGTTTTATGTCAACTTGACACAGCTGGAGTTATCACAGAGAAAGGAGCTTCAGTTGAGGAAATGTCTCCACGAGATCCAACTGTAAGCATTTCCTCAATTAGTGATCAAGGGGGAAAGGCCCCTTGTGGGTGGGACCATCCCTGGGCTGGTAGTCTTGGTTCTATAAGAGAGCAGGCTGAGCAAGCCAGGGGAAGCAAGCCAGTAAAGAACATCCCTCCATGGCCTCTGCATCAGCTCCTGTTTTCTGACCTGCTTGAGTTCCAGTCCTAACTTCCTTGGTGATGAACAGCAGTATGGAAGTGTAAGCCCAATAAACCCTTTCCTCCCCAACTTGCTTCTTGGCCATGATGTTTGTGCAGGAATAGAAACCCTGACTAAGTCAGGCATGTTTTACCAAGAACTCAGTTTAGATTTCCAAACCCCCACTCTACATCTTGTCTCCTCCACTCATAATCCAAAGGCTCTTCTGGCTCTACGGAAACCTCATCCTTTGATGCTGGAACTGGCATTGTTCTCAATAACAACTTTGTAAAGCTCATTTCCTGGTACGACAATGAATTTGGCTACAGCAACAGGGTGATGGACCTCATGGCCTACATGGCCTTCAAGGAGTAAGAAACCCTGGATCACCCACCCCAGCAAGGACACTGAAAGCAAGAGAGAGAGCCTCTGTTGCTGAGGAGTCCCTATCCTAACTTGACCCCCAACACTGAGTATCTCCCTCACAATTTCTATCCCAGAACTCATAATAACAGGAGGGGCCTAGGGAGCCCTCCCTACTCTCTTGAATATCAACGATAAAGTTCCCTGCATGCACAAAAAGAAAGAAAGAATGGAAGACAGAAAGAAAGAGAGAGAGAGATACAGACAGACAGACAGACAGACAGAAAGAAAGAAAGAAAGAAAGAAAGAAAGAAAGAAAGAAAGAAAGAGAGAAAGAAAGGGAGAAAGAAAGGAACAAAGAAAGGGGGAGGGAGGGAGGGAGGAAGGAAGGAAGGAAGGAAGGAAGGAAGGAAGGAAGGAAGGAAGGAAGGAAGGAAGGAACCTTTTCCTAACAATCCACATTCCAACATCTATTCTACTATGGGGAAAAGAAAACAAAACAAAAAAAAACAAAACAAAAACAAAAACAAAACAAATAAAATAAAAACAAAACCTCAGTTGGTCCCTTTAAGGATTTTGGGCATTGCCAAGAACACCACCTTGCCAGAAGACAGTGCCATCAAATTCAGTGGGAAAGTATATTGAGGGGAAAAACAGATTCTGTTACAAATATTAGATCAGTTCATATTTGTGAAAAAATCCAGTCCACGACAGGAAAAAGTGATTTTTTTCTGAAAATACAATTTTTATAGTACTTCACATGCTTTAATTTATATGGAGCACAAAAAGACTTTTCTATCATTTGGGTTCCTCTACAAGAAGAACTTAGGACTGGTTAAGTCGGAGTCTAAACAACATCTGCAAAGCTGGCCCTGTACAAGAGTCTCGTGGACCTGGCAGCATAAGCCCTTTGTTTCAAGTGTCTATTATTCCATTGGCCAAAGGTGGGTGCTGGAAAGGAACTTCAGATAGGCTTCTCGGTCCGTCTACTTAGCTATGCTGTGTGTTCATGGCAGTCATTTGCCTTTATTCTAAGTGGCTTTGGTCTGAACCTTTGGTGTTTCACACATTTTGGGGTAGTGAAGGAGACCATGGGAGAATGGCTATGGCTGCCTTCACTGGAGTTTTTCATTTACTAAGAAGGTGCTCTTTGTTGTGGATTCAGTTTGCCCAGATTCCACACATTTATCTAGGCAACTTACCCTTCCATTTCCCCATAGTTTTCATATCACACACTTCCAGTAAACTTCAGTATCTCCCCATTCCTTGCTCTCAGTGCCACTCCTATTTTTTCCAAGGAAGCAGAAGCTGTTAAGAGAAAAGCTACCCAAATGTTCTCCCTGAAGAATATACCTGTCTTCATCCACAGAATTTACTACATCTGAAGGTGAACCATTGTTGCGACAATTGAGTCATGTCTAACAGCTGTGCTCTGGATTCCCCTAAACATTTTTCATGTCTGTCTCCTGTGTTTATTCTTTTTCTTGTATCTTCAGTTTTCCCAAGTAGAATACCATTAGCTTGCAAACTCTTACAAATATCTGTCATGATTAAATGTATCTACATAGCAACCTCACTTTCCACTCTTTCCTGCCATTTCTTGAAACTGTCATTTCTGCTTCCCTCCATGGAATCATTAAGTCCAATCCATGAGAACTCTACTATTCCTTGAAAGAGCTTTCACCAAGGTCACCATTGACTTCTATATTGCTGGATCCTGGGATGAAACTTCCCTCAAGCCTCTTTGACTCCATCAAAATCAAGTCATGGACAACATTACCAACAATTTCTTGCAGCCTTCTTTGTTTCCAGGGTATCACTTTTTTTCTAACTAGATGGTTAGAGTGGGGTTATGTGCATGTGAGTTCCGTGTCCACACCGAGGAAAAGGTAATAAAGATTGCCCTGGATCTGGAATAACAAGGCAGTTGTAAGACCTTCAGTGTGTGCTGAAAACCACATTCAGATCCATTGCAAAGCCAGTATGGGCTCTTAACTGCTGAGCATGTGTCCAGCTCCCCTCAGCTTGTTTTGATTCTCCCCATCCAGTTCTTCAGTGTTGCTTCAATAGCCAAATACCCAAGTGATCCACAGCTCCAGACTCAGGGTACTCTTACCTACCTATTCCTAGTAGATAGTAGCATAACCTAGTGAAATGACTATGGTACACTGACCATACCTAAATAAACAGTTCCAGACTGGTTTCCTTTGAATTCATATAATAAATTTTCTAGTAAATAGCACCATTTAAAATGTTAGTGGAATTCCCAAATGCAGTTGTTTCTGGAATTCTCTCCAACTAAATATTTGACTCCCAGGAACTTCAAACATGTCCCTTCCTATCTCAATTACTAGCATTTTTTCTTCTAATCAATATGGAAATCACAATATTCCAATGTATAAGAAAATGACTACTTCACACCATTTCAGGTACTATATCTAGGTCAAAGCTCTGCTTTGCATAAATTACTTTAATAGCCTCATTATGTGCTTGATTCTTCCACACAGAAGTCAAAAGTAATTCTTGGGGGAAAAAATGGAAGTCAGATCATGTTGTTCCTGTGTTCAAAACCCAGTGGCTTCCTATCACTTGAAGATTAGAATCCAAGTTCTCTAGAAGGAGTGTATAGGACCTACAATGTCTGGCTGCAGGCTTCCTTTCCTGGAGTTTTCTCTTTCTTTTGTGCAACTGAGTCTTATCAGATTTCTACTCCTCACTGGCCAACCCAACTTCATTTCTGTAACTTTTTTTTTACTAATGTCCTGAAACAGAATATTCATCCCTTTTTCCCTTGCTACTTCCTCTTCGCCATTAGAAGCCAATTCTCCCATTCTGAGTAGCCCCATGCCTTGGTACCATTTGTACCCATACTTTTTGGCTACTTTATTGGGTTCTTTTACCTGCCACTCTTCTCCACTCCAATACCTTGCAACCCAACTCTAGGAAAAAGAGAAAGAAAACTAAAGTGGAAAGGAGACAGCTATCGTATTAGACTACTTACTGCTGTTTAGGGGCATGAAGTTCCTTGAAGCAAGTTCAATCTTCATCTGGATAACCAAGCTCTCTTTTTCTCTCTTTGCTCATGGTCACAACTGCAACAACAGCAGCTCTCAGCAGCAGGAGGTGGGGGTGGGGGAGTAGCAGCAGCCTCTTGACGCTCTGGCATTAGTGTACTTTCTCAAAAGCCCCAGAATTCCAAATGCAAACTATTTTCAGCTGCCAAAATCACACCCATGCCAGAGAACAGGAAAAATCATAGTTAACTGCTGTGGACAATCTGAAGCAGCCCCATATCCCACACCTAGGATTAAAATAAAAACATATTAATATGGCATTTCTTTGTTTTTAAAGACCAAGATTCATACTACACGGTTCCCTTCATATATACTATGGATTCAATTGAGAACACTTCTCTACAAATTTCATATTCCCCCTCCAAATTCAGTGACCACTGTGTCCAAAACCATTCCTCCCTTTCCCTTTACAAGACCTATGTTTCCTTGGATCACTTCACCTCTGCATGGTGTGTATATTAGTCAGGGTACAAACATGAGACAGAAACCACACCAGACATTTCATCAGCAAAATTTCAATATGAAGTATCATTAACTGGTGAGGAATGGTTACCCAATGTGGAACAGGGCAGTAAGAGGTCTAAATGTCATGTGTGTGGAAGGACAATTGTAAGCTCTGTGCTGAAAAAGAGTGCATAATGAGTACACAGAAAACAAGGCAGTTCACCTCCCTTGAACTTAAGACTCAGGTTTCATCAAAGAAGACATGGCTACCAGAGAGAAGTCTGAAAGGAGGAAATAAATTTGCCAATGGGTATAGGCTACCACAAGTCGTTAGCAGCAATGAGCTTATGTTGAAAGATGATAGACAATCAGAGCTGGCCTCTAGAACTGGTCCATCATGGCTGAAGGGTGGGATCAGTCCAGCAAGTTATTGTTAGAGAGCATGGGAAAGTGACGCTGGTGAAAAATAGACTTGAAGCATAGGGCTTCATGTTGCATACATGGCTGAGCCTCCTCTATGAATTCTGAAACTGGAAGACTTGGTCACTGAAAGCGGCTTCTAACCTGCTTCTGTCACTTTGCCCCCATGTTTCTTATTGTTGCAGAACGCTCTGTGAATTGACATAAAAGAATGTATTCTTGCTCCAGTACTTAAAGCAGAACAAAGAAGGGAGGGTTTGGAGAAACAATAAATTGATAGTTTAAACACCTTACACAGTTATGCCTTTTTGAATTTTTATTTATTTTACGCATATTGGTGTTTTGTCAGCATAGGTCTATTCACCACACTCATGGGTGACAAACTGTTGTGAGCCACCACGTAGGTGCTGAAAATGAACCTGGATCTTCTGGGAGACCAGTGAGTGCTTTCAGCTACTAAAGCATCTCTCTAGCCCATATTTATCTCTTAAGCTATTGTTTCTATTGCCACTGTAGTTTAAGTTCTTGAAAGAAAAGAGTTTATCTTGTTCAGCATGCTACCCCAGCATCCCATGCAGTGGAAAGGATGTGGGAGATATTCAATCAATATCAATAAAATAAATATATAAATGTATATGTTCTGGATCTCTTCAGAATCCATTTGTCCTCTTTATTACCTGGCATTGTCTCCCTCTTTATTGTGGCAATCATGCACTAATTTCCACTGACAAAACTCACCCTTTTTAACTCTCTGGACATATAGGTACATTAAATGCTTCAAGTGTGAAACCTGAATCCTATGGCAATTAATCATTATGTTTTAACCTTTAGTCAAGGAGATTCAAATCCAATTTTATTTTTTATTTTCATTTTTAGAAATTGTCCATTAAAAAAGCCCAGGATGTTGGGCATTTCATGGGAAAAGAAGTAAGCATGGCAGAAATCCGCCATCATGACAGTAGGCTAGATGTTAAAGCTGACACAGGTGATAGCCCAGAGCAGAGAATGGAAAGTGCTACATACAGATTGTAGAGGTGGAAGCTCTACATCCAGCTGACCATAGACTCTATAGTAACATTATTCAATAATTCACAATTTACTTGTCCAGTTTGGTTTCTTTCTCTGTCCCTTAAAACTGGACAAGGTCTTTTATAATCCCTAATAATTCTCCAGTCTCTTTTGGATCAGTGTCCTCGCCTTACATCTTACACTGTTTTTATCAAGCCCTTGGTGTCTGCATGGAATATGTTCAGTATGATTACTAAATAAACTACACCAACATCTGAATTATTTCTAGAAACTGTCTCCCCATTTAGCTCCTAGATCTTCACTCTGGAATTGTTTCTTCTAACAACTCTTGAGAAATTAAATATCCAAACTTTTTTTAAAATTGTTCTTATCAGTAGATAATCAGAGATGAAGTAACAGCTTTGAAACTGACTACAAAGGTCAACATAGCTAAGAGTTACCAGGCATTCCTGTTGCAATCTTACAGGCAAAGCAGAGTACAGGCTCTGGAGTGGAACCACAGCAGGACAAAAATCTAAAAATGACAGTAAAATTAATCAGCAGCTCATTTCTCCTTGGCAGTGGAGTGGATACTGTGGTAGCCCACCCAGAGAGTCAAGTCAGCGCTGACAATAAATCCCACAGCTGCTAGGAAGATCACTCCCGGGTAGAGCACAGCTCAGACCCTTAGTAGAAATCCTCCTGCTCCAGGAAATGTCTCATGCAAGGTTCCTCACTATTTCAGATGGGGATCATAAAAGCCCCCCTTGCTTTGCCTTAATTTGGATACATCTAAAAAGCTACCATAATCCCAAGACCCTATTTTAAAAAAAAAGCTGAAACCATTGCCCTTACTATTTTCAGAATTTCCTTGGCCACTCCATTCAAGATCTTGTTCATAAAAGAGCCGCCCAATAAACCTTCTGCACACAGTTCTCCACTTAAAAGAAAAAAGACATTAAGCGAAGATGAATGGAGTGAGCCTTCCCATGCAAAAAGAAAAGGAGGCTGAGGCTACAGTGGAGATTATCACAGATTACTATAAAGCCACAATGTTTGGATTCAGATGCCTCTGGCAGGACACCAAAACCATCGGCTCTTACAGCAGGAGGAAGATGGTACTAAAGTCTTAATGTTTCAAGTGCTATGTTAAAACTGGGTCTCTGCCTTCACCATTCCCAACACTAAAACTCTCTACGGATGAATTAAAGATTTTAAACTACAAGATCTAAGATAGATGCATAGCTAGACAGATGGTAAATATTCATACATGTTCATTCATAATATCTTCTTCCTTCACAGAGCCGTAGTTAATACATTGTTGGATTGATCTGGGCGGGATTGAAATTCTAAACATAAGGCATTCAGACTTGAAAACCTTGAAAAGTTAATGATTTAATAATGAGAGAGAAACTATTGAAGATTTTCTTAGGGTTTTTATTGCTGTGATGAAACACCAAGATCAAAAATACTTGATAAGGAAAGGGATTATTTGGTTAACACTTCCACAGCACTGTTCATCATTAAAGGAAGTCAGGACAGGAACTCAGAGAGGGAAGGAACCTGGAAAAGGAGCTGATACAGAGGCCATGGTGGGGTGTTACTTACTGGCTTGCGCTCATCATTTTGTTCAGCTGCTTCCTTATAGAACCTAGGATCACCAGCCCAGGAATGGTACCATCTACCATGGGCTGGGCCCATCCCACATCAATCACTAATTAAGAAAATGCCCTACTGCTGGATCAGCTTCATTTTCTCAATTAAGGTTTCCCTTTTCAGATGACTCCAGTTTGTGTCAAGTTAGCCAGGACACAGAGCTTGCATTTGTCTAAATATCGAGATATAAATGAGAAAGATGAACATAACAACTCCCTGGGTAATTTTACTAAAGATATTAGAAGGAACAGAATGGGGAATGGGGAACAGTTTCATAATAACCTTAGGTTCTCTTTATTTAAATTGATCTTAACTACTCCTTCCTCCATATTTGTGTTCCCAGCAGTAAATGAAGAGAATAGCCACGTGGTTGGAATAAGTGACATGGATGGACAGTGTTCTGGATACATGATTTGGGATGCTATTTTTTCAAGAAGGTTTAGGTTAGTAGCAAAGTTGATAGGAATAGATTTCACATAGAACTCCACTCCAATGCAAGCACAGCCTCCCTATTATCTGGAACTCCCACCAGAGTGGTCCAGCTTTAATCAATGAGCCCATATTGACCTGGTGCTATCTCACAAGTCCTTAGTGTATACCACAGTTCACGCCTGGTATTGTATATCCTGTGTTTAGGTAATTGTGCAGTGACCTGTATCCACCTTTATAGCATCCTACAGAGTGTTTTTTTCTGCTCTAAACTCATCTGAATTCCACTGATTGTAGCTTCATTCACTTAGCACTATATAGTTAAGGTCCCCATTTCTTATCATCTGGCAGCTTTTGAGTACCCTTTAATATTTCATTGTCTGGGTATATCAGTTTATCAGCTCATCTACTACAGGATATCTTGGTTACATCCAAGTTCCAGCAATTACAAAAAAGTGTGTTACAGCTACTCACTCATTTTCAAATTCTTATGTGGACATAGGTTTCTAGTTCCTTTGGATATATACCAAGGAATGTGATTGCAGTTCTTAAGTATCCATGATTTCATTTTGTATAAAAACAAAACAACCACAACAACAAAAAACAAAACAATGACAAAAACCTGCCAATTGTCTTGCAGAGTATCTGTCTCATTTTGCATCCCTAGAGTAATGAATGAGTGTCTCTACTGATTTAGCATCTGGAATCCGGATCCTTGATTTTTTGTTTGTTTTTTGTTTGTTTGTTTTTGTATTTTGGCCATTCACATAGATACATGGTCTCTCACTGTTGTCTTAATTTGTGTTTCCCTTTTAATCTGTGATACACAGGATTTTCCTAAGCTTTTTTTTTAACCATCTGTGTTCTCATTGGTGAGTCTGTGAGAGTCTTTGGCTCAATTTTAGTTGGGGATGAAGAGTTCTCAGGCTGGAAATGTGGGTCTGTGGGAAGTGTGATGCCTCAGTTCTGTCTTTAAAATAAATAAAAGCATGAGCTATGTATATTTTGAATGATGCTTTCTTCTTTTTCCCTAGTCTCTTGACACTGTCTTTTTCAGAGCAGAAGTTTTCTACTATGCTGGAGTCCATCTTACTGACTGTTTATTTCACCATTCACACCTTTGGTGTTCTATCAAATAGTCAGTGTAAAACCCAACATCATGGAGGTCAGCCTCTACCTTATCTTCCAGGGTTTTTATAATTTTGTACTTTATGATTAGGTCTAGAATCCATTTTCAGTTAATTTTTATAAAGGGAATAAGGCCTATGTCTAAGTTCATTTATGAGAATGAAATAGCCTTCAGTCCCAGTGGTAATTAAATTCGAAAAAGAACTGTCTTTGCTCACTGTGTTGCGGGTACTCTCCTGTCAAAGACACATTGGGGGCCAGAGAGAGGACTTGGGGCTTAAGAGCACTTGTGATAGAGAAAAGGACTTGGGATCAGTTCCCAGCATCCATTATCATATAGCTCACAATAATCTGATGCCTTCTGACCAGTTAAAGATACCTACACAAACATGATGCACATATACTCAGGATGGCATGCATACACATAAATAAAAATAAATAAATAGATTCAAAAACTGAAGAGAAGCTGGTTATATTTTTATAAGTAGATAAAATTATTGTCTCTAGATTTTATATGTATATATACATTTATATTGTATAAACAAATATGTGTATTTATTTTAAGTTACATAGTGCTTTCAAATACATGTATTTCATCTCCATTTTCTGAAAGAAGTTGGAGTTTCAACTTAAAAGAGAAAAAGAATTTGCATCTTTACACAGACTATCACATAGTAAAATATTTCCATCATGATTATTTCTGACACAATTTTGCTTAATATCTGTCTCTATTGAACAAAAATAACACACTGTCATGTACCTGGTACACACTCTCACTTTCTATTTTCATACTAACACCACAAGAGCTGTCATTGTTATGTTGAGAAAAATGTCACTATCACCTCTAACATATAGACATAATACACACTGCACACACACAAACTCATATGAGCTTAGCTTAGGATGGTCTGTAGTCATCAGTAGTGCCCACTCATTTCAACCAGATTTCAATTTTTATAATCTACATTAAAAAGCATCAGTTTCACTTAATGAAGTTTCTATATGTTAAAAAAGCATTGTCTTTATTCTTATGTATATTTCCTAATAAGCTTTATGTTGAAAACATTTTCTTTATTCTCATCTGTATTTCCCAATTTTCTACCACAAATGGGTATCATTGTTTCAAGCAAAATGTACTTAATGTGTTGTTTAAAATAAACATTATAAATCTCTTATGATTACATTGAAGAGAAAGATGATAATAAAAGTGATATCATCAGCAAAGTAATTAAAAATAGTCAAAACAAAAATATATTTTGTAGGATCTCCCTCACTTGGGCATAATCCTACTCTTAATGGGCCTTTCTCCTACTTCTATTCAACAATTACAAGACCACAATGAAGCTCATGATCTATAAATGCTACAATGCTCTTCAAGGGTCTATAAATACAATAGATATATCTACACATAGGTATATACAAACATTTCTAGAGGACACATGTGTCTTTCCAATAGTATATTTAATTATTAAGTCTGGATAAGATGAGAAAATGTGCACTCACTGTCCCCTTTATGATCCTTCACGTCCATATCAAAATTCAATCTCAAGTACATTTTCTTCTATTCCATCTGTGTTCTTTGCTTCCAGTTTCTCAGTTAACTTTCTCATTGGATACCCAAGCCAGAAACCTACAGATCATTCCTCTTGCTTCCATATCTATTTACCCTCTTGCCAAATCTTATCTACAAAACTTCCCTTGAGCCCAATCCTCTTCTCCAGTTCCTTTGAAAGCTGTTTACATCAAGCCTGAGGGTCACCCAGCCCCTGGAATAGACCCCAAGCAAATGTTCTACTAATTATGTCCCTTGAATGTATCTACATCTTTATTCCTTCTAGATAAGCCAAGTTCATCGAGTGAATGGCTCATTACAGTCAAGTTCTCAGAGAGTTAGAATATATGGGTCCCACTATGCTGGTATCAGAACTGTCAACTTGATAGTTTTCTTCTAGCCTCTGATTTACTGCCAGATTTTTTCATATCCATTCCATATGCATACCTCCCCCCATACACACACACAAATGAAGAATGTACCAAATCCAAATTGGTATATGAAAAGGCAGCTTGAAGATGTTGATGGAGTCACTGCTGGTCTTATTGTTGACAAGCCCACCATCCACCAATGGTGGTACTTTTATAACATGTGGAAGTTTGTTCTTTGAAACTTGGATGATTAATGCTAATTGACAGCCTGACAGGATTTAGAACCACTGATGACACAAACTCTGAACAAATCCATGTGGGAGTTTCTACACTTAATTGCAGTGAGACCACTCACTCTAGGTCTGGATGGGGACCATGGTGGGATCTGAGATTCTAGACTGAATAAAGAGGAGATAATGAGCTGAGCACTGCTTATCATCTTACTTCTCTAGTACAGATGCAGTATGACTGGCCACTTCATGATCCTGTTGTCCTGACTTCATATCATCATAGACAGTACACAGAAACTGACAGCTAAGCTAGACTCTTCAGTAGGTTGATGTTGGCAGGTATTTTGCCACAGCAATAAGAAAAAAAGACTAATATATAGCCCAAATTCAGATTTTAGATAATAGTTAAAGCCTTCAGTCCCAGGAAACACATACACACACACACACACACACACACACACACACACACTCTCGCAAGCATGCACACTTCTAATTGTATCACCAATTGCTCTTTCCATTTACCATATCATCTTTGCTATTCATTATTTTTAAGGAAAATGTAGAAAAACCTAACTTCCTGAAAGTCAATTTTCTGAGAGCCAACTGACAAAAATGATCACTTTCACAACATTTCAATTCACTCATTTATCAAAAGCTTATTTTTCAGAAATAAGTTCACAAAAAACAAATTCACCCAAGACTATTTTGATAAAAATATTTCATCAAAGAATAAGCAAAGTTACACAGTGTCTATGTTCTTAACTCTTACTATCCAATCGAAGTGTGTTGCAACCTTTTTCAGGAACTTTGTAAACCTTAGACTACTTTCCTTTGCATATTAACTTCATTTGAGATCCTGTACATTTTATTATAGCCATTTCATCCACATGATAAAAAAGTCAATTCATTAACGTGTTCATGTTGGACATCACCTCGATGACGTGATGCACAATTTCCAATGTGGAGCACACCTTGACAAAATGTTCTTTGAAACTGAACTAGATCAACATTTCTATGAGTTATGATAATTACAAAAGGTAAAACACTCTGTGGTGGATGTTTAAATAAAAACTACCCAATTGCTTACTAATTGTTTACTAGAGCTCTGATTAACATCAACATGCATATACAACTTGTAATTCAAAGCAGAACAAATGTACATTTGAGATCAAAAGCACTGAAAATCCCAAGCTTTCATAAACATTGCATAGTGACAGTAAAATGTTTGCCAAAATCAAGTTCAATCTTACTATAAATTCACAACATCAGGATAGAGAATTGTAAATCCCTTCAAAAATCAAAACAACTCCTGCCCTGGACAATTGCCTCAATCTTCATGAGTAGAGACAAGAAGAAACTTTTCATCAGTGAATGAACGGGTTGAATATAGTAAATTGGGCATTTGATGTCAATCACCCAGGCATGCTGGGACAGCAGAACTCACTTGGGGCCTGCTGCTGATTCCCAAATTGTAACCTCATCTTCAACACATATGAGAAAGTGGGAGACATGGGCAGTGGACTACCGTGACCTGCATGATTTGGGGATTGACCTGACTGGAGTGACTGGGAAATAAATAACTACAAGACACATACAGAAAAGTTAAGTTCAAGTAGGCCATATGCACTGGTGGAAGTACACCAAGTGCAACTCAGAAACTCCATGTGTTCATTATAAACATCATGAACAAGGAGGAGGCTGCCTTAGCTAATATTAACCCATCATAAACATGCATACCAGGGGAAGGCTTTGGTACACCTCTGAGCCTCGTCAGGAGAAAACCTTGGTGTTCCCTTGGGTCTGAAGCACTAGGGTCCTTGTCATAGCTATACTCACGTCAGTAATACACATTCAACCAGACATATTCACCCCACAGCTGACCGTAGCAAGAAGAGGTCTACTGGCAGCAAAATTGGTGTATGGAGGAAGCAATGCTTAGGCAGCGGTGCTCACTTAACTACATCAGATTGTCCTTGGAGGACCTGAACAGTCAGCTCCCTGGACAAGCTTAAATAAAGTAGGAAGTGAAGCTTTGCTGAGGAAAGTAATAACTAAAATACTAACTATGGCTTTCTAAAAGACAAGTGTTTGCTAGGGAAAGCATCAATGGGAACTGAACTGCCCCTGAAAAGTGTTTTCTCAAAACCACAAAACTTAAAAAGGTGAGGTGACTGGTTCCACAAAAGAATCCCAGAGTACTACACGTTTGCCTCCTATTCTTTTGGTAGCACCTGACAAGGGGTTAGTGAATTCTTAGAGATACAATATCTATCTGAAGTCTTCTGATGACCAAGATAAGAGACAATACAGGTTCGATACAGCTTTGGAATCTAAAGTTGACTAATACAGAGACTCACAACTAGTTTAAGTGCAGAGAATTGAGTGACTATGGAATTTTGAACCCTAAAGGAGATATCTATTTCACACACACTTAAGATTCAGGGACTACAGAGCAACGGGGAGAGTGTATTATAAAAGCTGGAGATCAGAGAGAACTCACAGTCTGCACTCAAACTCACAGCAGCTGTGGTTGCCTATACAAGACTTGCACAAGATCTAGCTAGTTAATTGTCCTGTGGAAATGAGAGAAGAACTCATAGCCTTAGCCTTAAGGAGCTTTTAGCAGTTGATAGTTGCTAGGGAAGGGGTTAGTTTTGTAAACACTCGTGACCCAAGGTAGGATGACTTAAGATCACACTTGAGTGGATGTGCCACACCCAGGTGCTAACTGGCTTCAGTGGTTTATTCAATAAAAAAAAAAAAGAGAGAGAGAGAAAGGAGACATGAAGTTAGGTGGAATGTGTTGGGGCTGAAGTAGAGGCTAAGAAGAGGGGAAAAGGAGGGTAAGAGGTAGGTATGATTGAAATACATTGCATACAAATATGAAATGATGATAAGTACAGTTTAAAAGATTGACTTATTAACTCACCTTAGTGGCTTTTGCAATGATGTAACAATGTGAGTATGAAATCTTCCAGAATGATGAACGGGCTCTGAGTCCTTAGCTGGACTTGGAGAGGCTGCTGCCTACTGGTGTGGCACTGGTCCCCAGCACCTGCTGTGACATCTGAACAACCACTCTAGGGATTGAGTGTGGCTCACTTGCCACAGAGAGGAAAGCAGGAGCCCAAGGCACTGATCACTTCCCTAGTGACCCGTTGTTAGGAAGTTACCTGTGATTACTTCCCGGCAATGCAACCACTGAAATTCAATGGCTTCCTGTTAATTTGATGTCTGTGCTCCGTCTTACTTACCATAATTGAATTTAATGAAACACATTTATGAAACAATGAAACTACACTTATCTAGGCTTTGTTTACTTGTTTTCCCTGGGCCTCTATGTTTCTAGGTAGTGTGGTTCACTTGTATTTACACACACACACACACACACACACACACACACAAAACAGGTCACAAATTAAAATATTTCTTACTGATTATTTGATATTTCTGAATTTTTCTCAAAGCATCCTGCATATTTTAAGTAGAAATTATTCCATTATTCAGGGACCACTATTATATAATAGTGAAAGAGTGATAGAGAAGGAAAGGGAAGAAGAGGTAGAAGGAAAGGAATATTTTCTAAATAATAACAGGACTTGATAGCTGTGCAGTGAGGAGAGAGAAAGCCAGGCTCAGCACCATGGGATGGTGAGTCTGTCAATGGGCTTCTAATGACCCAGTCATAACCCTTTTAAGCCCTATTCCAAGCTGAGAAACAAACATGTAGCAAGAGCATAAACATACAAAATATTACCAGCAGTCACCATTGTGCCTGATTTGACTGAAGAAGTGCCTTGAAAGGAATAATCAAGTGGTACAGCAGATGTCCAAAGGCATGTGCATGGGCGGTGCTCACCTTTGAGTCCCAGCACTTGGGAGGCAGAAGAAGGCAGAGCTCTGTGAGTTCAAGTCCAGCCGCGTTTACATTTGGAGTTCCAGGCCAGATAGGGATACTTTTGAGAAAGGAAGACCATCTCAAAAAATAATTACAAATAAATAACAACATTGTAAAAGATTTACCATTGGAAAGTCTTTCTTAAACTAGAAGGGTATTGTGTATTGTGTTTGGGTTTTAATTTGATTATTTATTTTCAAGATCCAAGCTAAAAAAGAGGCTCCTACTATTTTCAAAACAGTTTTGAGGGACTGAAGAAATGATTCAGCAGTCAAGAATGCTTGTGGCTGACGACAGAGGTGGGAACATCCTGCACTGGGGAGGCAGAGGCAGGGGCAGGGGCAGGGGCAGGGGCAGGGGCAGGGGCAGGGGCAGGGGCAGGGGCAGGGGCAGGGGCAGGGGCAGGGGCAGGGGCAGGGGCAGGGGCAGGGGCAGAGGCAGAGGCAGGCAGGTCACTGAGTTCACAGCCAACCTGATCCACAGAGAGTTTCAGGACAGCCAGGGCTATATGGAGAATTCCTGTCTCAAAAAGAAACAAACTAGAAAACAGAACAAAACAAAAACCAAAAACCACTTGCTGCTCTTGCAGAGAACCAGGTTCAGTTTCCAGCTTCGACCTGGCAGCTCACAACCCTCTGTAGATTTAATTCAAAGGGATCCAACACCTCTTCTGGTATTATTAGACACCAGGCATGCATGTGGTGCACAGGCACACATGTAAGCAAATAAAACATATGCATAACATAAAATCTGTTTTAAAAAGTTCATCTAGGTGCTCATAGATATTAAAAGACAAAAATCTTGTTTATAAGTGTTTTTTTTTAAGATATATAACTTCTCTTAGTACCAGCTTTCTCCTTCATTTAAGGCTGCTTGAAAGAAACCCTCTCTCTAGGTGGGGGCTGGGGGAGAGAAGAAAAGGCTGTTTGAATCGGGTAACTTTAATTGAAACTGCTTCTTTTTTTCCTTTTTAGATACTTCACTCTTCACTATGTGTGGCAAGTCACTGCTCTAAGCCCAGTATTTGGAAGGCATAGGTAAGCTGGTCTCTATTAGTTCTAGGCCAGCTATAGCTACAAAATAAGACCCTGTCTCAAAAAAATTAAATTAAATAAATAAAAACAAGATATTCTGCTCCTTATCTTTGGTATAGGAGCCCCTTCAAAACAAATTCAGTTAAATCTAATTTACTGCCTACTCTCTGTAACAACTCATATAGCTCAGGCTGGTTTCAAACTCTCTAGTTGATCAAGGCTGACCTTAAACATCTGATCTGCCTGCTTTCACCTCCTGGGTGCTAGGATTACACAGATATGCACATCGGCCTTCTGTGATGCTAGAGAATTGAACCTAGGGCCTCTTGCATACTGACTTTTTTGCTTTCAGAAGGCTACTGTTGATGCCTGCCCACTGCCTCCCCTCAATGACTATGCTCAGTTTCTGGGTTTTCTTAAAGATGTGATGTTTTGTGTCTATTTCCTGAGATCTGTGACATTCCGGACCACATCCTCCTCTCCTCTGTGTCCATCTCACTAGTTTGCTAAATAGAAGTGGAAACAGTGGACCCACGTAAAACATGTCTGGAGGGAACAGTTCTAAACCCAAAGCCACTTCACACCTCAAAGTCCCTATAGGACCCCCAGGAAGCCTGTGTGACCCTCTCTGCTTTAGTCGGTGCTTTATTCTTATCACAGGACTCCTGGTGGACGCTAAATCTCAAAACAGCTCTGACCAGCTGTGGCTCTGGTGACTGTCATAGCCATTCAGCTTAAAAGGGTGAAGGGACACAGCTGCCAAGAGATGTCCCTTTGGGCTCTCTTCCTCCCACATAAATGTTCATGAATAAGGCCACCCAGTGAACTCCCAGCAGCTGTCAGGAGGAGTCTAGAGTCTGTGACTGGAAGAAAGGGGGAGGGGAGAACGGGGATGTGTTCACACTGACTGGCTGGCAAGGCTGAGAAAGACCAGCTGGACACAGATCTCCTTGTCCTCATTTAGGATCAGTCTTTGGGCCCTGGGAGATGGCTCTGGTGGGGTGCACTTGTCTAACATCAGTGAGGTGTTGGGTTCATTCCCTAGCAAAACAAAGAAAAAAAGTGTAGGTCATCTGAGTGGCTCAGTAGGTTAAGTCTTGTCACACAGGCCTGACTACCTAAATTCCATCCCCACAAATGATGATGGAAGGAGGGAGACAGCTTCAAAATGGCCCTTTGCCTTTCATATGCATGCTATATTCACATGTACATCGGACAAATATTGAATAACAAGAAATAAAAATGTCAAATGTGTCATACTAAACATTAAGAAAACTTCTTACAAATGTAAATAAAAATTACATGGGCTCAGCAAGCTGGCTCATGGAGTAAATGTACTTATCAAGGAAGTGTGGTGAACTGGGTTCCGTCCCTGGGACTCAGAAAAATGGTGGAACTGTAGAACCAATGTCACATAATTATCTCCTGAATTCTTATAAGTTTTACACATGTGCAAGCACACACACACACACACACACACATTCACTCTCTCTCTCTCTCTCTCTCTCTCTCTCTCTCTCTCTCATACACATAGACACCCACACACACCCCCACCTACACACACACATACAAACAGAGGCAGCAAAAGGGGACGGGAGGGGGGAGAGAGACATCATTAAAAAATAGTTTTTGTTTTGTTTCCTTTATTTTTTGAGACAGGAACTTATTATGTAACACTGGCTGTCCTGGGACTCACTATTTAGAATAGGCTGGCCTCATACTCAGAGCAATCCTCCTGCCTCTGCTTCCTGAGATGTGAGATGAAAGTCATGCATCGCTATGTCCGGGCTTGAGTTGTGAGTTTTAAACACACCACCATTTGTTGTGAAACACATATTGTATGTGTGTTCTATTTTTATTTTTTACATGTATTTATTCCTTTTTTTTTTTGCTTACTTATTTATTTAAAGAGAAACTGTGGGTGGTATGTGTGAGCTTGAAAGCACACTTGCTACAGCATGCATAGAAAGCTTAGAGACCAACCTTCAGTAGTAGAATCCCTGCTTCCACCTTGTGAGATCAAGGAGTAGAACGCAGGTGCCCAGGTTGGCTTAGCAGCAGATACCTTTACCCACTGAGCCATCTTACCTGCCCATCAAATTTTATTTTATTTTCCATGGCTATCCTTTTTAGCAAGCCATGTATTTCTCAATTTAAGTATGGCCATAAACAAAATGAAACTAGCAAGCCCTCACCAACTGGTTATGGCCTTTCTTCTATCTCACTCCTTCAGCTGATAAACTTGTCTTTTTCTGAAGTTTTTCTGTGCTTGCGAAGGCTATAAGTAATCATGACAATATCTAATAAAAATAAATGCCATCCCAGAAAGCCACAGTGGAGTTTAAACTTAGTTTAACAAAATCAACAACTCTCTCGGAAGACTGATGAACCGCAGTCACGTGTGGCTAACAAAAGCCTGTTTCTAGCCACCAGATAAACAAGTGTCTTCTTGACAGAGATGAATGATAGTGCATGTGCCAAAGCCAGTGGAAAATAGGGGCTGTCATCTAGAAAATGACAGAGCCATTTCGAGTCCCTCTAGACTAGCACTCCATCTTTGGCTGAGCAGTGCACTGTTCACGGGCCAATTGCCAGCAAAGCTGAAGCAGGAGGAAAGAGACCTATCCTTCCAAGAGGCTCTGAATCTTCAGAAGCTCCAAGAAGCAGAACATAAATGATGACCCACCGCCTCCTGCAAGGCTTGTTCTGTGAGGTACCAACTCACAGAAAGAACTATCTACCACATCTGCAAAGAGTGTTAACCTACTTGCCGTGGATGATCGTCCGTGTTCAAAAGGAGCAGAAACTAGGGACAGCAGGTTGGCTTACATCCCACTTCACTCAAAAGTATCCTACAGACAGGCACATCACAAGCTCTGCCACTCATCTTCATTAAAACAATCCAGTCTTCGGAAATTTATCTTTTTCACCTCGGATCACTAAATAAACACTATTTAACTTGCCAGTCTGCGCGTGGTAAGTGACTCTGAGGTTAAAAGGAAGGAAGGTCCTGAGTACATTGAATTTGGCAAGATGAATGTTCAAAAGTAACACTACTTACGAGCAAAGGTCTTCCCAACCTCTCAGGGCCCACTAGGGGCCATCTGTTCATGAATGTACTTAATGGCTGAGGAGAATATGTTGCCCTCTGCTTGGCTCTCCATCAGGGATGGAGCACCACTGTCCCATTAATGGCCTGAGACTTTATGGCACACTCCGCACAGTGCTGAGCTGTTGCCTCTGGATTGGGGAGCTAGTGTGTGTGCAGACGGACTGTTGTCTGGTGGCCAGCTATTAGGGCCTATCTGATGTCCACGATTCAACTCAGGCCCCATCATGCCATAGTTACAATGGCCTTCATGTCCAAGAGTGTATACCTCCAAGAGACTCCTAAGGATCTGTCAACAGCTTTGCTGCAATGTAGCACACAATAAAATTGCCTTATACACAGTTTTTCTTAATTACTAAGGTTAGGGAGACAGACGGGGATAAAGAGAAAAAAGAACGTTTAAGCGTTCAGGAGCTAAGACTAATAAAGGAAATAGGCCACTCTCTCGGGAGAGAAATGACTGAGCAGTTAACAAAGGCTCTTTAATTTAAAGCTGGGCAGCATCACTGTGAGTGACACAGAGGTCTCGGTCATACACTTACTCCTTCAACGACAAGAAATGTCGAAAAGGTATGTCTAATTAATATTACCTGCCAAAATAAAATCCACTTAACAGAGATGTAGCTAACTTTAGAAAGAAATCCTCTTCTATTTGTTTTGCTTTTGAGGGCATGATTTGTTTTTAAGCCAAAAGATAAAAGAGACACTCTCTATACGGAGTTATCATTTGACTTCAGGGCTGCTGGTCACATCCCAGGAAAGCTTCCCTTTGTCCCTTCTGCTCTTCTGAATGACATCCCCACAACAATCTGCCCCAGTGAAGAGTGATTGCTGCTCTTATAGCTTGGTTTTGCCAGCTCTGAAAGCCATTTTCAAGCTTGCTTTCAAACCCTGGATCACAGCTGATGCTTCAATCAGGAGTTCACACGGCAAGGAAGCTGGCAGCTGGTCGTCAACTCTATGGAGGACACATAATCGCTTTCATGGTGCACAGTGGAACATACCTTTCATTTCATCTGAGGAAGACTTCATCCTTCGCAAGCTCTTCTTGACAAAATATTAATCATGTCCCAGTCTCCTAGGGACAAGAACGTTTTGGGGGGTTTGAAGTAAAGTGACCTTCACTTGTCAAAATGATTAGACTTTAAGAAACACAATATGGGCTGCTGAGATGGCTCAGTAGGTCAAAGCAATTGCTACCAAGCTTTCGTGACCTGAGTTTAATTCCTGGGACTCATATGTTGGAGGGAGTGAATCAACTCCTACAGATATCCATTGCCCTCTACACACACACACACACACACACACACACACACCTTTTTCTAGTTATACATGGGGAGTAAATATGAAAGAAAAGCATTTAGTGATCATTAGGAGGAAAAGCATTGGTAATGCCAAGCACTGAGACCTTGGTTTTTATATATAGCTTAAATGAATATTCACATATCAAGTGAACTGGACTATGGCCTTGTGAACAAAGAACTAAGGATTTATGCTATGTTTGTTCTCACAATACTGTGGCTGTGGATGATGGGAGTCTATTCCCATCTCAGAGACAAGGACTTGAAGAAAACTTCCCTTCTTTTCAGTGTCAACTCCTTTTGACACTGTGACATCAAACATGCTAGTTGGGTGTCAATTAATGTACTAAGTTCTCACTTACCCAAGTAACATAAGCCTTCCTCCTATGACAGTATGGCTACATCTAAATATTCCAAATGAGGCAGAGAAGTGGTAGATGAGATGCCAAAAAATCACTTTGACCCCAATTATCCAGATAGCATTACAGGGGTCACTTTGTGTGCAAACTGCGTGTAATCTAGTTGTCCCTAACATAATCACCAGCTTCCTGGAAAAACATCTTTAGACACTCTGCCTCCTCCATCTGTAACCAAATCAGAGCTCAAGGCTTAAACATATTCGGCCAGCATCTTATAGTGGGAGAATGGGCTTTAAACTCCCTATTTTCTGGGTGATTACTCACCATTAATGTTATGTGTAGCAGAAAATGAGCATTTTATGTACCACATTTGTGAACATAGGTGTTTTTGATGAGAAATAGTTGTTTCATAGAGGATGTGTAATAATTACCACATGCATACCACCACATGTGAAACTAGACCAAAAAACAATTATAAATATCATCAATCAGGCAAGGTGGCACATTCCTATAATCCCAGCATGGGGAGGCTAAGTACAAGGGTCAGGGGCCCCCCAGGCCAGCCTGGGCTATATAGAAGTTTGAGGCCATCCTTCACTTTCCTGTCTGAAATGAATGAAAGAAAGAAAGAAAGAAAGAAAGAAAGAAAGAAAGAAAGAAAGAAAAGAAGGAAGGAAGAAAGAAAGAAGAAAAGAAAGGAAAAAGAAAAATAAATAGTTACACATTTTTAAATTAAATATGTAAAAATATAATCAGAAAAGTTTAGAATCTCACTTTTATTGAATTAAAAATAAAGTTTGGAAATTTGCCACACAACCATCTGAGTATGATCTAATAGTAGAATCACACTTAAAATGGCTCAGGTGTGTGTGTGTGTGTGTGTGTGTGTGTGTGTGTGTGTTAGTACAGTGATTTCATAGTGTGCACAAATCCCTTGGTTCCGTCCCAACCCCACATAAACCAGGTGAGGAGGCACACATTTGTAGTCCCAGCATTCGGAAGAATTAAAAGGTCAAGGAATTCCTTGGCTATCACCTGAGCTCCAGGCCAGGCGGGGCTACATGAGACCATACTTCAAATAAATCAAAGGAAAGTAAGTGGTACATGAACTGGAATGAGTTGATGCAGAATGGCTGTGTCACCTACAGTCCCAGGCAGGGAAGTAGCAAGGGTGAAGCCCTATGCCATCCTCTAAGCCTGTCTGAAGTTCACCTCTGTCTTTTGTGAACAAGAGTCTTAAAACAGGAGCAGATGTCAGTATGTAACAAAGCTCATCTTCCCTCACTAGTCTCTGCAATTTTGAAAGTTTGCTTCCATTTACATTACCTATTACTGAGGAAACAGTGCCTTAAGTCATCTTGTGTGGACAGAGACTAATAATGTGAGCTTCCCCAGCCCTAGCTAGTCAGGGAACAGCAGGGGAGGCAATAGCAGCCTCATATTTCATTTTTCTTTGGCCATTCTTTCATAAACTGGAAACTCGTCTTCCAAAGTCAAATCATTTATATACAATGTAATAAATGTTACATATTTTTTAACCAGTTTAATTAGGCCTAACAAAAGGATTGTCTTAAAAACACCAACTGTGACTAGCTCACCACACTTGAGAGAACAGTTTGCAAACTCCCAGTCTGTCCTCAGCTTCGAGAAGCTGATTTTTTCACAGGAAGTTACTGTAGACGGCTGAAGGAGGTATGTGGACACACACACACACACACACACACTAGTGAAGATTCTGACTGAGCAAACTCTGATGTGCCAGGGGAATGGTGTAATAACTCTCTAGGGGCTGGGAAAAGGAGAAAGCTGGAGAGGTTCACAAACTGTAATTAGCCCCATTAAAATCCATTCAACTGGGTTTCTGTGTTATTTCCAGAATGGAACATTTATAAGGAAACTCAGCACACATCCTTTTGGTCAGTGGTACCCAGTACTCAAAGCAAACTGTGTTTACAAGTCTCGTGCTGTCAAGTTTGTTTTCTAAAACCAAAGGTTTCCCAGCATTATTTGTTGTCCAGGAAATTTCATCCCACTTTAAGGAACCCAGACTTCAAAGTCAGGGAAGTGAATTTGGGGCCTGGGAGCCTCAGGCCAGAGCCTAGCAACATAAAAAAGTAGTAGATGTGTATGTGAGGGGGTGAGGTGGGGGGGGGGGGAGATTTGTTTGCAGAATTGGTTATCTGCATACAGCTTTGAAAGCACACAAATATCTTTTAAAAGATAAGCAGATACATCTATCACTTCATAAAGTGTTTGGCCAACCAGACAAACAATGTTTATCAGTTAAGTACACACTGACCAGGCAGTCAGTGCAGCCTGACCCATAACCCTTAGGCACTCATGCTCACAGGGGCTTTTTCTCTAAGAGGCACCTGCTGTGAGCCTCTCTATAAATACTAAGGTCTGGAGCAAATCGCAGATGTTGTATGCACTAGGAAGACCAACAGGAAATAATCACTGATAGAAAGACTGAAACTGGGAGGGGAGTGGAAAGGACAGGAAGTGGGGAGGGGAGAGGAAGGAAGAAAAAGACTCTCTTTACAAATGGGAGATGTTTGGAAGATGTTTGGATTTAGTCAAAGAATAAATGCAGCTTTCCTAAGTCGCAGAGTGTGATTACCCATTTAGTAGCTCTCCTTGCCTGGAGTCCAGTGTTCTAGTCATGATCTTATGACTCCAAAATTTTATGGAACAAGTGGCCCATAATTTCTTTAAATACACACACACACACACATATATATATGCATTTATTTACTTAGTTATTAAGAGTGGTGGAGGAACACATGTGTGTGAGTGCGGTCCATGTGAATGTCAGAGAACAACTTTGTGGAGTCAGTTCTCGTTGGGAATGGAACTCAGCTACTGACACTTAGTGACAAGTGGCTTTACCCGTCATCCATTTAACCATCCCCAAGTGATTTTATTTTGTGTATGTATTTAATGGTGTCTCACCATGTATTCCCACTTGACCTGGAACTCACTATATAGATCAGGATGGTTTCAAACTTGTAGAGATCCTCTTGCCTCTGCCACCTGAATGCCAGGATTCAAGGCAAGAGACACCACATCCCTGGATGCTGGGGGTTTTGTGTGTTTGTTTGTTTGTTTGTTTGTTTTTTAGTGTGAACATAAATGCCTTTATTTTCAGTACAAACTTGTGTTTGCCAAAGACCCGGCCTCTGTGAGATCTTGTCAGCTAGGTGTTTCCTGCTGTAGTCAATAAAAATAATAGAAAGGAAAGCACATGGAGTTAATCTTATTTTTACACCATCTGATTTCAGTTTGTTTGGAGAATATGTTAAAGCCAAAAGTAATATTATTTTTATAGCCTTCCAACTAAGTGGAACAAAGAAATCACTTCTCCATTCTCTATATGTCCCAACAGTGTTACCTTTCCAGAGAAACCAAAGATGGTTGTTTTCCAGGGAGTGTTTACACTTATCACGGTTACATCGTAAGTCACATTTCTCTACCTCTTAAATGACTCCTGTAATAACGACTTTTTACCTTATAATCACATTTAACAATCTACCCCTAAAGAATTCTTCAGAGCGCTGCATGTTGGATTTTTTTTCATTTTTATTTTAATATTTGACAGTTTCTTTGTAGAATGGAAAGAGTATTTGAAATAATATTGGATATTTTGCCAAGTCTGTCAAAGGAGTAACACTTCCACTTTTGCAGCTCTGCCTCATTAAAATTGTATTCTAATTCTGTCTTAACTCCGGTCTCTGTGTTTCATAAGTCATTGCCTGCTCATTACTTGTAGTGTGGGAGATGAAATTTATTCAATCCTGATAGCTGAGATAAAGAACTGAAAGGCGGGCAGCTGGGAAAGATGAAATTAGCCTATTTTAGTGCTTGCGGGCTGGAAATTTGCACAGCCACTGGTTATACCATGTGTCATATCACACCAGTGACATTATCTCTGTTTGCTTTGTAGATTCCGTTAATATGACATTCTTAAAATGAAAATACAGAAAAATCTCTTCCCTTTTTTCCCCCCTTTTTGTCTTAGCATTGAAATGCCAATGAGTATTTGAGTTGATAGAGGAGGGGAACATAGTTTTCTATAATTATAGAATCATTAAAATTGCTCAATGGAGATGAATTGCTTCCCTGTGTTACAGTCTGTGTGGTGTCTCTTAGGGAATAGAGCTCTGGTGACAAAGAGTGAACTTCAGACTCTCTCAGAACAGTTGGCGGGGAAGTGAATTTACAATGCAGTCTGCCTTACAAGCAATTTCACATGGAATACAGGCGGGAACTATGCTTTCTAACCTAAAGACTCCATCTCAAGCTTTGAACTATCACAAGAACACACCATGGCATTGCTGATTTTGAATAGAGAACACTATTTGAAGAAAAGTGGCCGAAATCAGTGCTTCTCCACTATCAAACAGAACTGTAAAAAATGATATGCTCTAATTACTCAACTCGGTATTTTTGACGACTTTGATTGTGAACGGATATTGTCATTAGCTAGCTAATTAAATTGACTGCAAGAGCAAGCAGTGACCAGTGACCGAGGGAAACATGTTCTAAATCATTCTCCACCAGGAAGCAAAGCTTCAGTTGATTTGTGTTTGTGATTACATCTGCTGAGGGCCTTCAGTGGGAAAGCGTGGATGTTCCTATTAGAGATGCAAGGGTTTGTTGACCCTTTAATTCTGAGTGGAAAAGATGGAGTTTGATATGGGCTTAGGGACAAATAGTGATACATTTTGGTTTGGTTTGGTTTGGTTTGTTTGTTGTTTGTTGTCTTTTCTTCTTTCTTTCTTTCTTTTTTTTTGAGTCAGGTTTTCTCTGTGTACCCCTGGCTGTCTTGAAACTCTGTAAACCAGGCTACCCTGGAACTCACAGAGCTGTACCTGCCTGTTCTTGTTCTGTGATTAAGGGTGTGTGTGCTGCTACTACCCAGGATTATTGATGCTTTTTTTTTTACTCAAAGAATATATATATATATATATATATATATATATATATATATATATATATATATAAAACCACAACACACACACACATACACACATTTTCAGGACTGTGTTTGAACCATCTATGAGTTCAGAGTCATGCCAACCCAGAGACATGGGAAATAACATATTTGAATTGAAATAGAACTGCTTTGAGTATTGTGTGGAGTAGGTAAGCCAATCTGTTGATCTCCTTGTGGTACAATATTGCAAAATAGTTTATGTGACTAATAAGTGAAGTAGGTAAGAAGCATTGGAGCACAGCCACAAACAAGCTTGCCTGTGACAGAGTTTATCCTCTGGTAGCCATGGTGAGACTGGAAAGAAGAACTTCTTGAGCTCATTTGGCACGAGGGTTTTTTAAATTTGCTTCATGCTCACCCACACCCATTTTAATAGTTGGTTCATTGTCTTTGCCATGTTTAGCCTATTAACATTTAATAAACCTTCCAGCAGAGAAGAAGGTCAAGTTGAAATGTAGGACTAAAGAGAAAAAATCAATAGACAACACAAAGCTAAGCTGTGTCATGATTTAATACCTTTTCGATAAGGGATTACACAATAAACAATGGTGGCTGCATATAAGACACATCATATAAGTAGGTACCTAATCCCCAAATTGATATGACCATAAACAGATGCCATGCCCTCTGCTCCTGAATACGTGTATCTGGCTTTCAAAAGACTCAGCCACCATGTACTGTAACAAATATTCCCAGATCCTTCCAGTTCTATCTTCAGCCTTTTGATCTATTCCAAGCAATGAGCTTTAACATGTATCCAAGTACCGTGGCTGACACGCTGTCAAACAAGAAAATGAAAACTGGAATAATACTGTATAAAGTGTTCCTCAAAGACAATTATTTTTGATGCTGTTTGAATCTCTCTATATCAACTTTCAAATTGTAACTTAAAACTCAGAAATGCAGAATAAAGGCCTGGCTGCATCAAGAAAATCCCCCAGAAACATGTATCATAAAGACCTATAAAAGGGCAGGAGAGACGGCTCAGAATTAAGAACTCTTGCTTCTTTTGCAGAGGACCTAGATTTAATTCCCAGAATACATATGACAGTCACAACCATCTTTAACTTGACTTCCTGAAGATCCAATGCTTTTCCTCTGTCTCTTTGAGAACCAAGCGTGTATTTGGTACACATGCATACATACATACATACAGGCAAAACACATATACAAAAAAATACAATTAAATATATTTAAATCTATTTCATTTCATGTTAGCCAGTTGCTTCTGACTGGAGAACAACAATACCTAAAACACCCATGTGCAACAAATACAAGTGATGTTGCATTCCTGGTTCTTGTCAGAGCAAGACCCTCTTGTGGCCATCAGTCCTAGGGGTAAAAGTCTCTTCCTGAGGTTATAGCTTCTGTCTGTCCATTATGGTTGGTCATTGAATGGTGGTGAAAATGTACTCAACAGCAATAGCTGGTATGGTCAGTGATAAGAAATTTGGTTGCCTTAAGTCAGTTTTTTTTGTAGCCTTACTTTATTCTGTCCAGTCATTGAACACTGCATATCTTCACTGGATATCGTCCTATGTTCCGACCATACCCTGGCGTTTGTGCATCAGATCTCCAGAAATCACATCTTTGGAGACATGGGTAGTTCATTGGATGGTTTCAACACTATCTTCATAGTAGGCACACCCATCTCCCCTCCCACTAACATTAGAACATGCTGCTTAAGCTAAGATATATCTATCTACCTCTTATTACCCATCAGACTTTCAAAGAACATTTGCTCTACACAATATTTCTCCTTGTACAAGTTTTTGTTTTGTTTTTTTAACTTTTGACTGATTCTACTACGTAAGTGATCCATTTCGATTATTTTCTAAGACTCCTAAATCCAAAGATTTTTCTCAATTTAAGAATTCTAACTGAGCATCAAACCTAATTGGCCATAGTCTGCGAACATAAAGAGCATCTTAGAGTAGATATTGATTCAGGATTCTTGAATAAAGGACCTCTTCTAAGGCAATGTCTGCACCTCACACTCTTTTGAGTTTAATATCCAATATACTCAACTATGCTTTCCTAGCCTGATTATTATATTATTATGTTTTCTTTTTTTATTCTTCCTTCTTCCTCCTCCTTCTTCCCCACTCCCTCTCACTCTTTCTCTTGTACTGATATGCTACGTAAAAACACCTCAAGCCAGGCAATGGTGGTGCTCATCTTTAATCTAAGCATGAGGCAGTCATAGGCAGCCAGATCTTTGTGAGTTCAAAGCCAGCCTGGTCTACAGAGCAAGTTCCAGAACAGCCAGGCAGAGAACACAGAGAAACCCTGTCTCCAAAACCAAACCAAGAGAAAAAAAGATACCCTGTCTCAAGAAACAAACACAAGCCAAATATTAATTAGTTAATTAAACTTAAGTGTGTGATGCATTTTCTTGCAATGTTGACATGTCTTTCTTGGTACCTATTTTCAGAAAGTAATCAAAACAGAATTTAACAAGTACATATACACATTTAAAACCAAATGCAAGTCCCCTAGGAAGGGAGGTAGAAGAAAAGCGAAGGCAGATGTGGCAAAGACTGTTTATCTGGCTTGTGGTGTTCCGGTTTAGACTGAGCGCCGAGCTCCTTGCCAGTCATCAGAGCCATTAGGATCATATGCACCAAAGGTAAACAGTGAGATTTCCAAGCCTCCCCCCACCTCCCCCGTCTCCCCCTCCCCCTCTCCCCTCCCCCTTCATTACTGCTTTCCCTTCTGGCGCTGAGCTGTGAACTGCTCTTTAAAGGCTGTAACTTGTGACTCTGCAGCCCACACCACATCAAAGTTCTGCGACACAATATTAAGGGTCTGTGAATTTCAGGGAGAAAATTTAGGAGGTGACAAGGATTACGGAGGAAACAAAATGACCCTCAGCTGCGTGTCTTGCTGGCAACGTTGGTTAGAATCTTCCATCAGATTTGAACCAAGACGGTGGAAACTCTTTGGAAAGAAGGCCTGTTTGCTCTCCAGAACTCCCAGCTCATGGGCAGGCGAGCCTGCATGCAAGTCCTTTCTTTAGACTTCTTCTCACTCGGCAATACTTAGAATCCTTCAGTTCCTCCCATATCTCAGCTTCCTCTCTCACAGTTTCTATTTCTCCTCAAACAATTGCGGGAAAGGAAAAGAACGCCTATTCAGTCCCACTCTGAAAGCACCCAGCAGTCAGGATGTTGCTGTTGCTCTGTCCTGCCCCCCCCCCCCTTTTTTTTTAAAGACTTGAAAGGTTTTTTGCTTTTTAAAACATTTTATCCAGGGTTCCCCATCTCTCCGTGACTCCCTGATGAGAGAGCTGCAGTGGGATTCAGGAGTTATTTATAAGAATAAACCACTGCTGAGTTCATCTTGCATTATTTAGGGACACAAAAGGAAAATTCCTGACATAGTGTGCTAAGGACACCCTCAGTGCCAATAAGGGGGAAAAATTTTAAATATTGTTTTTTCATTCCGTTTGTGAGGTCTTCCTGAGTCAAATAAATCTAAGTAAATTCTGCCCCAGTTCAGACTGAATGGTTTAGGTGTAATTGTCTAAAATGGTGACTTTGCCCAGTGTTTGTTTAATAAAGTTGGGAGTAGGGGCAGGGGGAGACTACTGCACAAAGGAAGAAGGAAGACATAGCAATCACCATTCAATTAGGCCTAATGGCAGCCAGTTGGGTTTCTCTCCCCACTCTGTAAGTAAAGTCTTACCCTTTGACTCACCCTCTTTATGGAAATAAATGTAAGACTGAGTAACCCGAGGCTGTTCTTTTGGAACTCTGCCTCGAAGAAGATTCTAGCACATGGGGAGTTTCGGCAGGAACTGATTACAGAAGAACTTACCACATTATTTTTCTTGTGGTTAAAGCTCTAGTTCGGAAAAAGACAAAAGGGCAAGAAATTGTGGAGGGAGGCGGGGAGCGGGGAGCTGTTTCTGGGTGAATGAAGACCTAATGAAGATTCCATTGGTTCCTCAAGCCAGGAAAAGATTCCCACAGTCCTGAACAAGCTGTTTCTCAGCCAGTAATTTCTAAGTCTTTGTTTCCCCACTTTGGAATTCTGACTACAGCCATGTTACCAAGCCAACTGGGCTTACTACAAAGACCCACAGAAGCTCTTTTTATCACAAGATCAAGACAACAATTGTGTGCCTACAAGAAAAGAACAAGGAGAACCATCCAACAAGCGTTAAAAGAACAATTCTAGAGATAGTTGCCTTTGAACTCCAATAATGGGCAACATTCAATCGGGAGACTTGAATTCCACCTTAAAAGAATTCATTACCAGTTGCCTTGCCTGGTAATTGCAGGAGCCGCTGGCAAGTGTTCCACGGAGGCCTGCATTCCTCTTGTCAAATGTAATATTTTGCAGTGGTGTTGAATCCAGTGCCCTGGTCACATTGCAAACTGACGTTTACTGACTTGCTTTCATGAATCATAGAGTTCAGTTAGGAAACAGAAGACGCCTACATTTTGCCTTGGCAAAAAAACAAAACAAAAAAAAAAAAAAACTCCAGAAAATGGAGTATTGTCTTTTTAAAAAAAAAAAAAAAAAAAAAAAAAAAAGCTTGTTCTGAAATATCACTTCCTGGCTGGGACAGGGTACTGTTCACATAGATACCGCTCTCTAGACTTGTGTAATGTCCAGCTAAGAAGAAAGGGTAGCCAATCAGGCTGACCTCTTTGTTTCCTTTAGCTGTGACTTGTAAGCAAGTTTAGTTCCAAGCGGAGGAAAGTAAGAATTGTTATCATGCCCAAACATTTCATTTTCTAATGTGAAGTTGATGCACTCCAATCTAAACAGATACCATGAATGCCATATTTGAAGAATGTGGGGGCTTGGAATGGTTCTGGGAATGCCTTCTGGGGGTCAGTCATTCCTTAACCTAAAAGGCACACAAGTACTGTTTCGTATGCTTTCTTTTGAATGTGTGCTCTATTGTTGTTTTCTTTTTCCACATAGATGACTAAAGAGCTACATTTCCAATCTACTACTCTGCGTGTGTATAGGAAAATTGAATGAGTCTTATCTTTGACCAAAATCTGAAATTACCTACCCTGACCCAGATAGCTTATTTTAATCCAATGTGAATTCTTTGCTGTATCTAGGAAGCCTGTCAGACACATACATACATACACACATACATACATACATACATACATACATACATACTTTATATTTTTAAGTTAGATTTAAATTGTCTTCATTTATATACTAATAGTACTGAAAATTGTTGCTTTTTCATTACATTTAGTGGTTTGATTGGAGAGAATTTGTAGTCAGTTTCTCCTTCTACCATGTGAGTCCCAAGACTCAAACTCAGACTGTCAGGCTTAGCAACAAGCTTGAGCCATCTTAGTGGCCCTGGGTTAATTAATTAGCCAATTAATTAATTAATGTGTGTGTGTGCTAAAAGTTAACATGGAGATCTAGTTTTTTACATATAAACTGCCCTAGGTACTAAACTTCATAAATTTTGCAAGCCATTTCTTAACTTGTAAATAATCATCTTTAGTAATTTGCTATATAAATCAGATTATTGTGAAAAAAAATCCTTATGAATTTCAGGATCTATCTTTGAACACTAGTGGTTCATAAAGAATAGAAATGACTTCAGTGTTAGCCAGGAACAAACAATTCTTAAAGATTGGGTTATTATATTTTTGGAGAAAAAAACAAAACCAGTCCTTTGTGTGAAACTACACTTCCTCCAGGCCCTTCTAGCAGGAGCTGTCGCTGAAGTGGTAGAGTACAGGGGACCAGTCTTTTTTTCCCATCCCCATCAAACAAACCAACCAACCAACAAACAGACTCTGGTGGACTGAAGACAGCCGGCTAACCACATAGCAAAATCCTTAAAGAGGGTTCAAGCCCCATTAAGGCATACGCAGCAACAGAGAAGGAGAAAAACTAAGAGCATGTAGAATACCCACTTTAAAAAGACTTAAAAAGGATTATTGGTAAGATCCACATACTTCAGATGCCAGGACTCTTATCTCATTCCATGTACAAATTAAAGTCAAAGTGGATTATGGAATTAAATATAAGATCTGATCCTGTGAAAATAGTGAAGGGAAGAGAGTCTATTGCTATCTGCCGGGTGATATTGCGAAGAATGCAGACAAAAAAAGCAGAGTCAGACAGGACTATATAAAAATAAAAGTCATTTGCAGAGCAGTAGATAAAATCAACAGAGGGAAAGAACAACCTAAGAAGAGAAGAAAATTTTGCAATATAGAGTTAATACCCCAAATGTGGAAGGAGCCCAGACAACCCCTTAGTAAGAAAATAAATAACTTGATATTAAAACAAACTTCATGAGCTGCAGGAGACCTTGTTTCAAAATAAATAAATTAATAGCAAACATTAGCATAGGGAATCCAAGACATTGAAGCCAGTGAATCTGCTAATGGACAACCTAGATGTTTGCCAAAATAGAAAACCCTAATTATAAGGAAACTCCTGTATCCAAAGCATTTTCCTAAAGCTCTCAAACTAATATGTGTTTTTTAGCAGAAACCAAACATAAACATGTTTGTAAAAAGAAAGGGTTTCAAAGAACATTCTAGCACAGGACCATACATAAACAGAGGAATATTTTTAGCCCTGAAGAAATAATTGAAATTCCGATACACGCCACAAACAAGAATGAGCCTTGACAGCAATACCATTATATAAAAATAAAATACGGCATTTGTGAAGAAGCCTACATTGTGTGGTTACACACATATAGCTCATATACCTAGAACAGTTACATGTGAATGCAGAAAGCAGAGCAGGAGTTACCTGTGAGTTTCTCGGAGAGTGGGGAGGAAAGGGGGATATACCGTTTGAATGATTAAGATGTAGGTTGATTCAAAGGTCTCTCTGGGTTTTATCCATTCTCATCCCTGAGAGTGTTTCATAGTATCTTACCTGTTTACACTATGTTCTGTATAGATCTGAGATCTTCTGTCAGAGATCACAAAGATGGAAGGTGAGGTCAAAATCCCAGTAACTCCCATCCATATTGTTTATCAAATTATTTCAGCTTAATTTTAATGTTCAGTAAACTGAGGCACCATGTTTTTGGATAGTTTGATCTTAATCCTATCAATGTTGCAAAACAAAGTCTTTTATACCCACAGTATGTGACAGAGAATGTCCTAGCAGATAAGAGTGCTTAGAAAGAGAGAGAACAAAACCCAAGAAGGAGTAATGGGCAGCCGTGGAGGGTGAAGAGGTGAGAAGGAAGAGCAGATGAAAGACATGGAACAGAAAATTCTTGAAAGGCTTGCAGCAGAGATTTTATTCTGAGAATGGATGACACTGTCCATGGACATGAATGAAGCTTTGTTCTGCCACGCCCCTACTTTCTCTCCCAGTCAATGAACAGTTTTGTGGATTAGGATGCTGAGGAATATTAGGGACTGGGTATCAAGGGAAGTTATTTTGGCCAAGAGTCTTAGATGGCTCCCATGTAGGTAAGATGAAAAGACTGGGGTGAAGTTTCCTGAAAACGCAGAGAGGAGCCTGTATGAGGTGCAGCAACTGGGCAGGACTCTAGGGGAAGAAAGACAATTCCTAGCATAACATCCAGAGCAAAATGTGGCTTGATTTGGCAAGTAGAGCCAGGAAGAAGAATGTAGGGGCAGTGGAAATGGGGCGATCACTGAAAGGTACCAGTGAGCATCTGGGCCGACAATGCAGTGTTAAACTGTGAGCTGTGCATATGTGAGAAACAGAGTCTGGGTTTCCAGAGCTCACATAAAGACGTGACATAGCAGCCTAGTGCTGGGAGGAGCCTGTTGAGACAGTGTTCCCAGGACTGGCTGAGTAGTCAGTCTAAAACTGAATCTGTGAGCTCTCGGGTCACTGAGACATCCAGATGCATGACAAGACAGCAGAGGAAGACCATGGACAGTGACATGCACATGCTCACACATACACAATGGTGACAATACCTACCTATACATGTGCATAGCATGCATACAGACACTTACACAAAGAACGAGGGAGAGGAGGAGGAGGAGAATGACGGGGAGAGGGAAGAGAGAAGGAAAGAAAGAAAGAAAGAAAGAAAGAAAGAAAGAAAGAAAGAAAGAAAGAAAGAAAGAAAGAAGGAAGAAAGGAAGGAGGGAGGGAGGAAGAGAAGAGAAGAGAAGAGAAGAGAAGAGAAGAGAAGAGAAGAGAAGAGAAGAGAAGAGAAGAGAAGAGAAGAGAAGAGAAGAGAAGAATCATTAATCTGGTAGGTAAAGGGAATAAGTGAAGAAAATGGAAACTATTACAGACGAAGCAAAAGGATTAGATTGATATTTAGGGGTTCATTTATCACTATGCTGAATGGGACGATGCATAGGTCTGTAAGTGAAACAGGCAAACTAGAGGGTCCTTAATAAGAGTGGTGGAAGCTTTCTCTCAGGAGAACATCACTCCTGGAACTGGGGTCCCAGACATCAACAGCTACCAACGTCATTCAGGCCAGTGCCTTCTGAGTTCTTTGTCACCTGGACTCAAAGAATGAGTTTCACAGACAAAAGAGAGGAGAAATGATTATAGATCTACAGAGGAGAGACTTAAAGAAAGCAAGCAAAACAGAGTTCCTGTACAGCAGGGCCAGGGCCCCGTAGAAGGGTAGCCATCCAACTGCCCCGCTGTGGACTTTGTAGAGGATTTATAGCCGAAGCTGGGGAGAAGCAGAGATGGCTGAGTCCATCTAGCCAGCATATCCATAAGGGGTCCACTGGCCTCTCAGGTGCTCTCCTGCCTCTGCTCTATCTTTCATGCAGGGGAGCAGGTCTGGTTGGTGAGAAGAAAAAAGGAATGGGGGCAAGAAGCCAGAGTAGGTAGCACAGCCTCTCTGGGCAGGACAGAAGCAAGAAGATTTCCAGTTTCTAACCCAAAACAAGAGGCAGGTCCGCTGCTTTCATCATCCCTGCCCTGAAGTGTCTGACCAGATTCTCTCTCCTGTTCTCCATATTAGGTTTGAAAATGTTTACCACAAAGAAAAGAAATGTGTTATAAAGAACCTCTCCAAACTCTCCTCTTGCTCATAAATAGCACACTAACACCTTTGCACTTTGAAGTAGTAGTTTATACACACACATACACATGAGCACACACGCACACATACACATACCATCCTGGCTCTGTCTCCGTCTCTGTTTCTGTCTCTGTCTCTGTCTCTGTCTCTGTCTCTCTCTCTCTCTCTCTCTGTCTCTCTCTCTCTCTCTCTCTCTCTCTCTCACACACACACACACACACACACACACACACACACCTGCCACAAGGCTTTAAAAGATTTGGTTGAAATCTTCATTCTTAAACTTGAACCTCCAAGTGCTCTCATGCAGAAAATCTCCATGTGCCTCAGCCCTGAAGACACGAGGAGGCCTGTGTAGCTCCTTGCTTTCCAAGTGACTAATAAAAAGAGCCTCGGCTCTGCTCCATTCTAGCAGGCAAATAGTGGGCCACTGAGTTACCTTGCACTCACTCTAGCTGGATGAAAACAAATGACTTCCAACAAACTAATTTTATCTCAAACTCTTGGCCAGGAACAGAAAATGGCTTCCTTGTGTTCCAGAGCAGAATGGAAGCAGTACCAAGTGGTAGATGGGGCCTGTTCACTGTTCCTCCCGAGTTCAAAGGGAAGAATTGTTTGCCAGAACAAAATTCGCAAACTTTAAGAGAGAGAGAGAGAGAGATTCTTATCATTCATTTAGCTTAATAACACAACACGTATATTTGTCAATCAAATTAGAATTACTGTCAGCCTGTAATGCATTTTCGTTTAGCCAATATCAGTCAGTCCTGATTTATTTGCTTAATACAAAATCTAATTGAGTTTCAGGCTGCTTTCTTCTCAGCTGTTAAGCGACCAAGTACATCTTTAATTTCCAAGAGCGATGGTGTGCTAGCCATAGTGAGGAAGAGCGATCTGCATACGGCCCCAGAAGGGTGCCAAAACTCTTCACGCTTTAAACAACAGCCTTTATTATTCTGTAAGTGGATGTGTTGAATTTTCATGCTTTTGTTTCCAGTTCAGTCCTGACAGCAAAGAATAAAGTAGATTTTGCCAGCACCCCTGCTGTGCCCTGGGGGAGAAATTCAATGTGCCTCATTTGTCTTAATTGGAGAACCGCCCTCAGTACCAGCTTTTTCTATGAATACATTAGCATAACAGACAGAAAATTCAAGCCTACTTTTGTAGCAATAGGCCCCCCACCCCTACACACACACACACACACACACACACTTTTTCTTTTAAAGACTAATAAAATCTGCAAGTGAAGTGGGTTTGGTCTCTTGGATGCCTTAGAGTTTGCTTGTAAAATTCATCAAGCTTGTTCTATCTGGGTACTGTTATTAGAGCCAGTCATGAAGAATGTGATAAAAATCGTGCATGACAGCGAGCTGAAGTCCTCTCTTTATTCTTCATAATGTGCTAATCCCACAGCCTTGTTCTTTCACTGGTGATGTAGCTTTTCAGAGGGGAGAGTTGGTCCTCCACAGACATGAGTGTGGAGCTGTTCTGAACAAATGGGGCGGGGGCGGGGGAAGTGGTGGAGAAAGAAAAATCCCTACTTAGGTGAATTTATTAACAGTCAAATGAATGCGGTTGTCTCCTTCCAGCCAGGATGTTAAACTCTTGCCAGTTTATGGGAGAAATATTCAATTTGTCTTCAGGTTTTTCATATGACAAAAGAGCTCCGTGTCTGGACAAACAGCCTGGCTGTTTAAATCATTTCCTTGCCCAGATCCCTCTCTATCAGATTGAACTAATGGAATTTAAAGGTGGTTATTTCAAAGGAAATATTTCCTCCCTGTGTTCCCCGGGCCAGAGTTAATTCTTTGAGCCACATCTGTTCACCTTGTTTGCCTCGGCCTGTGTGTGAAGGAGATGAAAAGCAAGGAGAAGATGTTATTTTCCAATAAAATAAATAAATAAAGTAAAAATTTTAAACCCAGTATATACATATCCTGGAAGGGGGTCTGCCTCTCAAAAAAATTAGCTAACAAATCTCTCTGTGTGTCTCTCTGTCTTTCTAACTCTGTCTGTCTCTATCTCTGTCTCTCTCTCTCCTCCTTCCTTCTCTCCCTCCCTTTCCTCTCCTCTCCTCTCCCTCTCCAACCCCCATCCCCTCCCTCCCTTTGCCCCCACATTCCCTGTCTGCAACTAATATTCACCACCTCATTTCCTAGAATGCTTCCAGGAATTTCAAATAAGATAGGGTATTGGGTCTGTGAGTCTGTGCGCTTTTGTTCTTGCTGGAAAGCACTTGTTTTGTTTTGCATGATTCTGTATGCCCACTTAAAAATTAAATACATTTTGAGTCAAGTCCTCCCGGGTAAAGAGAAGGCAAAATCATTTTTGGAATAGTAATGAGGAGGAGGTATGGAAGTTCTTATGGCCCAGAGAGAATCAATTCTTCCTTCTGTGTAGATCCTCCCTTCCCCCTCTCCCCCGTTTTGCCACATTTAAAAGCTAGGGTAGCTTCCTTGAAGCTTCCAGGGGAAACAGAGACTGAGGCTGGCACCTCCCACCCCTGGCATTCTCCTCATCCCAGTAAACAATTGACAGGCTGTGCTGCCGCAGTGTGTGTCAGGAACCAGGAATAAAAGGTTTGCTTTCTTGTGTAAATGAATCTAAAAGGAATCGTTTGGCTTGATCTGTCCTGTAAGAGGCTGTCAGCTTCGCACTTTCTTGCTTGTATCATTTACATTACAAGAGTCACGAGCAGGTTACCGGGTTTATCAGATAATTCTTCTCGCTTTCTAAACAAACATTCTAGCCACAGGGAAAGTTCTTTAATCACCTACCTCCTCCAGTAACTCACCACCCTGTCCTGCCTGGGCTGGGAGAAGAGCCATTCTCTGGGAACCCTTTTCCTGGCTCTCTCCATCTCAAACACTTTGTTTTATGATGGCATGGTTGTAGCAGTGTCCAAATATTACAAGGAAAGAGAAATGAGACACCAGAAGGCAGAACTGAGGACTGGGTGAAAGGTTTTCCTGAGTGGCTGTTGATGGGCTCATGATGTATGGTTCACAGTGGAAGAGGTTTTTTAACATTGGAAGTGATAACTGTTCATTATGTATAGATGAGGAAATTCCAATACCAATAAAAATAAATACATAAAAGGCACTGTCGCAAGTCCTTTATGGCAGAAACACAGACAAACATGGTGTACTGGCTATTTTTGTGTCAACTTGACACAGCTGGAGTTATCACAGAGAAAGGAGCTTCAGTTGAGGAAATGCCTCCATGAGATCCAACTGTAAGGCATTTTCTCAATTAGTGATCAAGGGGGAAAGGCCCCTTGTGGGTGGGACCATCCCTGGGCTGGTAGTCTTGGATTCTATAAGAGAGTAGGCTGAGCAAGCCAGGGGAGGCAAGCCAGTAAAGAACATCCCTCCATGGCCTCTGTATCAGCTCCTGCTCCCTGACCTGTCTGAGTTCCAGTCCTGACTTCCTTTGGTGATGAACAGCAGCATGGAAGTGTAAGCCGAATAAACCCTTTCCTCCCCAACTTGCTTCTTGGTCATGATGTTGTGCAGGAATAGAAACCCTGACTAAGACAAATTGGTACCAGCAGAGTGGGGTATTCCTGTGACAACCTGACCATGTTTGGGGGAGGACTGTGGAAGGACTTTGGAACTTTGGGCTTGAATATCCATTCGTTGCTAAGAGCTCTGTCAGATGTTGTGTAGGAGCTTGGAAGATAATGCTGAGAACAGTGCAGAAGATGGAGGCCTGGTTTGTGAAATTTCAGGGGGAAAATTAAAGACTCTCTTCAGGGCCATTGCTGTTTTTATTGTGAAGATTTTGTAGTTCTGGTTAGCTGGGGCTGAAGAATCAGCTGTGATTAACAAGATACCAGAACTACTAAAGCAAAAACTTTGCATTACTGGGACTATTGATGCTGGTTAGCTGGAGCTAAGAAATTAGCGGTGATTAAGAAGAGACCAGCATCGTTGAGGTGACATCTTCTGGGAAGTGTTTTCTGAAAGCACAAAGAGGCTGTGTTCCAGAGATAGGCAAGGTTGTACTCCTTCTGCAGTGGGACTTGGTAATGTGTAAGGGTCACCCAGGTGGTACTGGTTTTGAAGGCATGAAGGGGTCACACAGCAGCTCAGGCTCGGCACTGTGAGAGGCCATGGAAGGCCATTGGTGAAGGTGCAGCCCCAGTTGTAATTGAAGGCCCAGGACTGAAGGGGTCATGCAGTGTTTTGGAGATTCCAGTACCACGAGATGACCACCAAGAGCAGCAGCAGCAGTGGAGTACAGGCATCTGGAGCCCAGAGGACGACGTGTGTGCTACAAAGGGCATGGCTGGAGAAGTGACCCAAGCCCTTGGAGGAGCCCAGAAGATCGTGAGTTGGATCCCAGACGTTGGACGGTTGGAGATTGATTTTTGCTTTGATTGTGACTGTGCCCTGATATTTTCCCTCTCGAAGGAAGAAACTGTTTTAGTGGAGCCCACAGTTAAGAGACTTTGGATTTTAAAAGAGATGGATATTTTAAAGAGATTGAAATTTTAAGAATATGTAAAGACTGTGGGACTTTTAAAGTTATTTAGATCTTGGGGATGAATAAGAATGTAAGGGTTGAGGCTTACTAGTGATGTGTTTGTGTGTCAAGTTGACAAGGGGTCAATTGTACTGGCTATTTTTGTGTCAACTTGACACAGCTGGAGTTATCACAGAGAAAGGAGCTTCAGTTGAGGAAATGCCTCCATGAGATCCAACTGTAAGGCATTTTCTCAATTAGTGATCAAGGGGGAAAGGCCCCTTGTGGGTGGGACCATCCCTGGGCTGGTAGTCTTGGGTTCTATAAGAGAGTAGGCTGAGCAAGCCAGGGGAGGCAAGCCAGTAAAGAACATCCCTCCATGGCCTCTGTATCAGCTCCTGCTCCCTGACCTGTCTGAGTTCCAGTCCTGACTTCCTTTGGTGATGAACAGCAGCATGGAAGTGTAAGCCGAATAAACCCTTTCCTCCCCAACTTGCTTCTTGGTCATGATGTTGTGCAGGAATAGAAACCCTGACTAAGACACATGGGCCTGTGCCTTCCCACACTGTCAGAATTCATTGAACAACAATACATTTACAAGGTTTAGCAGTTTCGATGCCATAAAAATCTGCCTACCTTGGTAGCCTGGCTGAGGTGAATAGAGATTCTTTATTCCGATCTTAGTGACTAGTATTGTCTCTTACATCACACACTATGTAGTAAATGTCTATCTATACATATGTCTGTGTGTGTGTGAAGTACTGGATGAATGCTTGGTAAAGGGCCACCACAGAGTTCAAATTTTTCAAAGTGGGCTGAGAAAGTCTGTATTGATAGAGTGACAAACCAGACCAGTCTCTGGTAGAGACAGGGACGGAACTGATGGAATTGGGTTTGTGAGGGAAGCCACAGGATTCATCAGGATGGTGAAAGGCACGAGGTCCTCAATGAAGGAGCTAGAGGAAGGACCCAAGTAGCTGAAGGGGTTTGCAGCCTCATAGGAGGAACAACAATATCAACCAACCAGTACCCCCAGAGCTCCCAGGGACTAAAACACCAACCAAAGAGTACATATGGAGGAACCCATGGCTCCAGCCACATATGTAGCAGAGGATGGCCTTGTTGGTCATCAATGGGAGGAGAGGCCCTTGAACCTGTGAAGGTTCTATGCCCCAGTATAGGGGAATGGCAGGGTCAGGAAACGGGAGTGGGTGGGTTGGGGAGCAGGGGGAGGGGAGATGAGATAGGGGTTTTTGGAGGGGCAACCAGGAAAGGGGATAACATTTGAAATGTAAATAAAGAAAATATCTAATAAAAGGAAAAGAAAAAGAAAACAGGAGCTTGAGACACTAAATCTGTTCCAAGCACAAAGGATTGAAGAAGTGGAAAGGCAGGAAGTGCACTGATATGCTGTGTCAATATCGGAGAGACAGAGGAGTCAGGGAGTCCTCGTTTGGAGACACCAGTTATCAGATGTTCAGTCATGATTTTAATGTTGGATAACCACCACTTTACGTGGGAAGGCAAAGGTGTTACTCTTGTTCCTTGGTTTAGTGTGCCTAGTAAATTCTTGCACCTGGATTTCCTGATATGATTTTAATATGTCCACGTGTCCCCACAGTTTCAATTCTATTCCATAAACGTATGGGGTCCCCCCAGAATAAGTCATCTATCAGTCTGTGCTGGAGGATGCTGGACAGATGGTATAGTTTTTGGCTTCACCCAAGAGCTGCAGTCATCCTGGTCCCTTCCCTTAAAATGGAATCAAAAGGTGTCTTGTGAGGTACAGTTTCCAAGGACAGTGCACAACCTAAATATTACACATACGTACAAGATGTAGTAACTTAGAGTAGGGCATAGCCTGATCTCAGCAGTCAGGTATGTTTCTTTATAGTGCTCTCATTTCTGAGAAATATCCAAAGTTCTTTGCAGACCTAAACAAATGTATAGTTTTCCAAGCACCAACGGACAGGATGTGTGGCTCAGTGTGATAGCACTTGCGCGGTAAGTAGCAAGACCCTGGGTTACACCACCAGCACTGCAAAAGTAAATTCATGATGCATGTAATAATGCAAAGGCTCTCTCCTTGACCATGTCTGGCTCCTGCATGCTTTGTTTTTAATTAAACCCTGTCCTTGTGTGTGTCCTCCTGGAAACCCTGGCTTTAGCAAGAATCCACTCAGATCCATTCAGGCAGCATCTCTGACCTACAATTGCTAATTGATACTGGGGAAGTTAAAAAATCCCCTCTTGGGGGTCTAAATCTGGTTTAAACAAGCAAGCCAACAAACAAAGAAACACACAAAAAAACAGATTTTACAAATAGACTGAAAAGAAAGCATAAAAACATTTATTTTATTTTTATTTTATTTTTAGAATTTAAAAGACAATTCCAAGGCAGGCAAGTCCTTGGCAGCTGCTGGGAGAAGAAAATGAGGAAAGAATGAATGAAAGATGCCTTTGAGTTAGGCTGGTGTGGGTAGCCACTTAGCAGTGGGGGAGGGGAGTGAGGAGGTAGAGAAATAGTGAAGTCCAAAGTATTAGGGAAAGCATGCTTAGGAAAGAGATGGAAGAAAAGGAAAAGTTACACTTTCTTGGTGGTTACAAAAACTTACAAAGCTGCATCTAGGTAGATTTACAAAGCTGCATCCCCGAGATTCTGTAAAAGGCTTCACAAAGAACATCAGTTCCAGGAAGAAAAGCACATGATCTCATTAGGGGATAATTATTCCTCCCATCTCTTTAGGATGGCTTCAGGTGAATCTGCTATGGGGGGTGGGGTGGGGTGGGATGGGGGATAATTAACCTACACACTTGGAATGTTAGATCTCCTGATCAGGCCAGAGATTCCATTCTCTTGACCACAAGGAAGCCATTTTTCCTAAATGAGCCTTTACTGCCACAGTAGCATAAATACCCAGAATTCCTCACCCACTGTATCACTGTCTCTCAGATGACTTCTATCACCTTGGCTGAATTTCACAAGATTCCAGTTAGACTGATCTTGCAAGATTTACTTTGCAACCACAGCAATCATAGTGTACCCCCTCCCCCACAACTCCCCTCAACCCTCTCTCTCCCTCTCCCTCTCCCTCTCCCTCTCCCTCTCCCTCTCCCTCTCCCTCTCCCTCTCCCTCTCTCTCTGAGCTGTACTTCCCTGAAATCGGGAGGGGAGACACAGAGGCCTCTGAGAGTGACACAGGCCTTTCTTCTCACCCCCATGTGGGCTTTCACTCAGGAATTACTGTACTGGAAGATCATGATCAAACAACCCTTCCACTGAATCAGTTGGCTTCCAGATTATATCTGGAAAATTCATAGAAAACAGTGAGTGAGTTCCACAAAGCAGTTTAGTATGGATTCAAATGTGGGAGCTTGAGAGAGAGGGACATTAGAATTCTATACTGCAGGAGTGGGGAATCCCAGAAAATGAGTTACCACTGAGACAGTAGACATAGGATGGATGGCCTCTCATAGGACTTAGAATGGAGATTTCAGTGGGGCAGGTGGTCAGTGAAGTTGGCCCATCCAAGATGAGTCCAGGTGTCTCTCACTTTTGTTGACACAGTTTCCATGAATAGATGTTCATTTACGGGAAGAGATAAGAAAGATTTGGAAGCACAACTTCCTTATGGCATTCCTGACCTTCAGTAAGAACAAAAACTACTGATGGACTGAGGACATTCTCAGAACTGCCGTTTGTAGAATGGCCTCCCTGCCCTATAATTGCCTGACCCCTTTCCGCATTCTGTTCTCATGACCCCAGGGCACCCAAGCCTTGTGTCCAGAGTCACACAGAGCTAAGACCAATTTCTGCATCATTGTTTTTAACAAGCATCAGGATACAGTTTGGGTTTTTTGTTGTTGTTGTTTATTTGTTTTGGGGGTTTTTTTTTGCCATTAAAAAAAAAAAAGCTTTAGACAAAGTTAATGTAGGAGCCTATTTGAAAGTTGGTGAGGATTCACAAATCAGTGCAGCCCTGAGAACTGGAGATTCAGAAATCTCCACGTTAGCACTGTGAGCAAGGGGTTTTTACAGCCTCACTTGGGAAGGAAGGTAGATGGTACTTGATTGGTTGGTAGCTAAGCTTTGGCCATGTGTGGGTGCGAGCAGGTGGAAACTCTTTAGGCAGTTCTTCACACTATGCGTCTTGGCATTTCTCACTCAACTCAAGTTGACAATCAAGGTTGGTAATCACAGACAGGAAGCTAACTGAATGCAAAAATAACCCTCATGGTTTTGCAGAGCATGTGATTGCTGGCATGGAGTGAAGCAATAATTAAATGAGTGATGTAGGGAGACAGGTCTTGACAACACTTTCCCGCAAAACAAACCCTTGAGATTATTTCATGAATCTTCACGTATGAAGAATAAATTGTCCTAAGTGTGTGATATAATTTCTTAGGGGGCACACCTAGGCATGGGCCTGCCAAAGATATCATCCTTGATCACTTTTTATCCTATCAAAAGGAGAAAGTACAGAATAATTGACTCCGGAAAAGACTGTCTCAACTACATAGATTTATGTGATTCTCATAACTTTTCAGGGTGAGAAGAAAAACGAAGGCACCAAGGATAACTACTTAGAATAGGATGGCACTGGAGCAAAACATCCTGAGGCTTGATAATTCAAATACTAATGATCTAAAATTACATGTGGCAATTATTCTTTGTTAGCGTTACAAAGAAAAAGGACCATGTAAATATTAACACCAACGATTTCACAGAAAGAGTTCCTATGGTTATGAGGAAAAAGAAAAAAAAAAAAAAAAAGAAAAAGACGATTGTTTCATGCTCTGAAAACTTTTCACCTCAGGGAATTTGTAACCAACTAGGCAAATTGGAATCTCTTATTTAAGGAGCACCTGGCTATTGTTTTGCCTTGCCTTGTCTTCTTTGAGAGTCCTGGGCATACATTTTGTTGCTTGATTGATAAAGGAAAAGCTTTGTGTCTGCTTCTAAAGCTGTAGCCAGAGTAAAAGATGAGAGTCTCAAGTAATCTCTCTTTTATCTGTGGACAGTGTTCATGATTGCCTAGAATGGGAAATCTCAAGATATCAGATATTTGAAACTAACGGGAGTTGACAAAGAAGAGGCAATGAGAGGCCACTCTGACTTATCTCTCTTCTACTGAGGCAAGCCATAAGACCTTCCTGTTAGAGCTGCCCTCTATTTAAGCAGGAGAATGGAAGGACTGTGTATCATGTCTGAAGCTAGAAGGATGCTGGGGATGTGGGAACTTAGAGGATAGGACTTGCTAAGTTTCCTCTAGTTGTTACCATTAACTCATCTTTTTTGCCTATCACAATTTCCTATGACTTTCTGTTCTTTGTCAAACTTGGCATACATATGAGCATGTGCATGTGTAATCCTTGCACTGGGAAGATTGGGCCAGGAAAATAGAAAGTTCAGGGGCATCCTGGGTTATCCAATGAGACCCTGATGCAAAAGTTCCTGCTTAATCATTTCTTTGATTCATCATTTCTATTTGAAGACTCCTGTCTCACATAAAACATACTGGTATTAGTCTGACTAGTACCAAGTTAGTATGCTTTTCATTATTCTCCACAGTCCTGTTTCTCTTGTGTTCATCTTTATTATTTTATTATTATTATTGTTATTATTATTATTAGTTTTAGTTTTTACAAGACAGGGTTTCTCTGTGTAGCCCTGGCTGTCCTGGAACTCACTTTGTAGACCAGGCTGGCCTCGAACTCAGAAATCCACCTGCCTCTGCTTCCCAAGTGCTGGGATTAAAGGCGTGCACCACCACCGCCCAGCTCATCTTTATTTTGTTTGTCTAATTGTTAGGCTTCTATCCAGAGAACCTACAGTGGGAGGAGTAAAAGTGTCTTTCACCCACACTGTCAACACTCGTCAGTGATGTGTCTTTTTCTGGGAAGAAAAGGATGTCAGGTCATGAGCAAGTGGTGCTTGTTATGGTGTGTCTTCCGTCTCCTTCACAGTTGGTATTGTTTGTTCTGATGTGCTAGGCTGTGTTTTCTTTGGGTTTTGAAGTGCTCGAATGGAATCCAGGGCCTGCAGCCAGCTCTCCTTTTATGTATTTAGCCTTTACAAAGCACACTCGTGTTAAGTATGCAACTCTTCACCAAGATTGCCCCTGGACTTGTGTCCAGGGAAAGTGTTGAAGGGTGCATGACAGACAAGAATCCACAAAACGTTAGAAGAGAATAGAATAGTTTGGAGGTTTGTTGAGCTATGACAATGCTGGGTTGTTTTTTTTTTTTTTTCTCACTCTTTTTAATAAGAGATTCACTTTATCTCAGGAGCTGAGTTGAAATGAAATATAACACATCCAATCAAAAAACGTCCCTAGGGATTCATCTAACCTCCTGGGTAAAGATGTGCTTTAGATGAAACACTTGTGAATTTAGGCGAGCCTCCAGCCAGTATTGGTTATATCACTCTTAGTCAGTTTATGCTGTCGCATCAGAATCCCACAGACTGGATGGCTGACAAACAATAGAGGTCCAGAGGCTGGGACATCCAGGATGGAAGATAGATTAGATGTGGGGTGAGAGCCTGCCTTCTCCTAAGTATTCATCTTCTCTCTGACTCCTCATTCCAATGTGAGCACAGTGGTCAGGGAGGTCCTTCTATAAGGATATGGGCGACTCATGACTAATACCATCCCATTGGAGCTGGGGCATCTATATGTGGGTTTGGGGGGCATTAACACTCTCTGGCATAGTCCCACTGATTCAAATAGATCACAAAAAAACTATAGGGAAAGATTTTGATGTCCTAACACTCTGGGTTCCAACATACATTGATGTTTATGTGGTGACAATGAGAAAAGTGCAGAAGAAACAATGACATTCCTAATTGCATGCCAGATTCAAAAACTGAAATCTATGCAAGGGACCCACAAGGCTGAATCTGTATTCACCCTGGCCCAGATTGGAGATCCCTTGTATGGACTGTGCAAAAGAAGGCTACAGATTTGTAGTATCACAAAATAAAAAGAAGGGGTGGGGCATAGCTCCATTCGTACACTTCTAGCTTCATGTTTGGGAAGCGCTGAGACAGACACCCAGCAGCACATCAAAGGCTCATGGAGGGGTGGACGTGTCATTTTAAATATATCTTAATTTTAAAGATTTTGTCTTTTAAAAAGAAGAAGAAAAGGAAGAGGAAAAGGAAACAATAGAAGGAAAGGGGGAAGGACATGAGAAGAGAAAGATACACTGACTAGACAAAGATATCAGCTCTAAAGTAGGACACCAAAGGTAAAGCAAGAAAGCAGAGAACCTAATGTTTGGAGATGAGCACCACCATTCAAGTGACAAAAACACCAAAGCAAAGCTTGGTTCTGTACCAGAGGCATCACTGTGGTCACATTGAAGCCATAGAACACAGAAAAAGTGCAGGGCAGATAACAGCACAAGACAGTGTAAGGAAAAGGAACAGCCCTTCAAGTCAGAGATAGACAGATAGACAGACAGACAGACAGATAGACAGGCAGACAGATAGATGATAGATGATAGAGATAGATAGATGATAGATAGGTAGATAGGTAGATAGATAGATAGATAGATAAACAAGCAGACAGATAGATCTATCTCAAATTAATTCTACACAAGAATCAGTTTTCAGGAGGTTTTTACATTGAAATATCATTTATAGTAGAATAAATCAATGGTACACACATTCCAAAACCATCAGTATGTGCCTTAAATTGTGGCTAGTACCAAACTCTATATGTCATGTCTACCCTATGGACTCTTGTCTACAGCAAAGTATAATTCTAAAATTAGATATAATAGCCAGGCACCTTTAATCCTAGTACTCAGATACAGAGGCAGGCAGTTCTCTGAGTTTGAGGCCAGCCTGGTCTACAGGGTGAATTCTAAGATGTAGCCAGGGGTACACAGAGAAACCCTCTCTTGGAAAACAAAACAAACCAAAAACATTAGACATGGCAAGACATTGATATTTACAGCTGATAATAAAATAATTATCATATACTAGAATCTAAGTTATGTGGTCTCTCTAACTGCCATAGGACAGGTAGGCTATACATCACAGTCATGCAAAACCAAAGGATGATTCACATCCTGGGCATAACTGAGCAGGATGGTACAAGATTTCATCATGCTAATCAGAATGGTTCAAAATTTAAAACTCCATAAATTACTTCTGAAAATAGTCATTAATATTTTCAAAGCATGGTTGACCCTGGAATAGCTAAAACTGTACACAAGAAGCAGGAAGGGTGCTCACACTTTTAGCTTTCCATGGACTTAAATAGCAAACATTTATTTTCACATAGATCTACAAGTCAGAAATCCAGCACAGGATAGCCTCAGAGTTGTTTTTAAATGAAACATCTCTTTATAGTCAGTGGATAGTTGCCTCCCAGTTGGGTCCTCCTGTGTTCCCTCCTTGGTATAAGCAGGGGCTGTATCTTCTCCTTTCCCATCTCAAATCCATTCCTATTGGATGAGGAGAGTCCCATCTCATGATATCATTTACGTCTACAGTCACACTCAGTGATAGGGCTTCAGCAATATATTTTGTGAGGATACAATTCAGTCCAAAATAGGCAACTAAGGTGTCCGGACCTACATGAGAGAACCTAAAGGCAGCAGGGGTGGGGCTTGTAGTTCTACTTCATTCCTCTCTGAGAGCAGAAAGGTGGTTGTCCATCTCCACAGTTTTTGCATGACCTATGAATAAGAAATTCTTGAGCAGACATGATGGATCATACCCCCTAATCTCAGAACCTGTGTATCTTCAGACAGGAGATCTCTGAGACTGGGAACAACATGACCTACAGGACAAGAACTGCCTCCAATGAAAAATAGGAAGGAAACTTTGTTGCAACAAAAGAAGACCAATCGTCTTTCTTCTGCTTTCCAGTGAATAGTTTTGCGGGTCATCTTTGCACAGGAGCCATGCTAATCTTCTCCGTATCGTTCCAATTTTAGTATATGTGCTGCCGAAGGGAGCACCAGTAAATAGTTTCCATTCATGCTATAGTCCAGTAGCTATGTAAGCGAAATATATTCATTACATATGCTTGTACTTTCAAATTTTCCAACGATAATAATTTCTGGGATAAAGTTTCAAGTACTTTGAAGGGGTTCTCTCTGTCTCTCTTTGGTCTGTTTGCGGGGGCATGTATACAAATACATCTGAGGGTACACAATGTCTGTCCATGTGCATACAGAGGATGGAGGAGGATATCGGGTGTTCTGTCATACAACTCCTTGCATTGCTCCCTTGAGTCTGGGTCTCTCCCTGAACTTGGAGTTAATCTGGCAACCACCAAGCCCCAGAAATCCTCCTGTCTCTGCTCCATCATAGCTCAGAAGTTACAGACACATGTAGGTATTAAGTTTTATCAACTGGGTGCTGGGAAGTTAAACTCAGGTACTTATGTTTGTGCATCAGTTGGTCTTACTCACTGAAGCAGTATATGAGGTCTGACCTTCATAAACCTAGCTGTTTTTAAGAAAGTCACATTGCTTCAGACTTAGGCTATTTTGCTGCATACTCTAATTCTTCAGAAGACATGGGGTGGAGATATGAATGGTGTATACTGCATTGTAGTAGAAGCACAAAATATTGTGATGTTTTGTGTGATTTTACCCCGCCCCCCCCAAAAAAAAACTTGGTGAATTTTTCTCTAAGAACAAGTCAAAGACTGCAGATAAATCCATTTGAATGTATACCAATAGCTTGAGTTATGTGGGGCTCAAAATTCTGTCCAGCCCCATAATTAATGGATATTTACTTAACATTCTTGAGTTTTCCTCTTTTAACAGCTGGTTATCATTTGTGGACAGAACATCCTCTAGTTGGGCTAGAGGTACATAAACTAATTCCAAGTTAAACAAAAACTCTCCTAGAGCAGACACAAATCTCAGCAGTGAAGGTAGGCTTCTTCACTTTGACAGGATACTGAGTAGAAAAATTTTAGACCTCTAAAGACCATGATTCAACAGCAACTGTCCTTAGGATTGTTACCCATCACAAAAGCCAATATTTCACTAGAAAGTGTCCCACTGACAAAACAAGCCAGAGGTCCCCTTGATGGAAACTTCTCCTCCCCCCCCCATTGTGCATGAAAGGGAATGAGCAATTTTAAGGAAGTTTGGGATGCTGTTGAGAACCAAAATGAGGACGGTCTGATTGGTCAAGGAAAATCTATACATCTCCATAGGAGTATCTGCCTGAAATATGCTTTAAGATTGACTAGGGGAAAGCCAGAGTATTGCCACTGATGATAGGAGAATTTGACCTGCCATGAGTGACCTCAAAGTAGATTCTCAACCTGGTTCTTGTGCAATGCAAACGAAGAAACCACGGTGCATCAGAATGGTAGAAGCATCACTTAGCTGCAGGCCAGTGCTTGTCCACTTTGAATGACCAGTAAGCCTGTTGCCTGCCTGTATCTATAATGCTAGCTCTGCCCTGTTAGCCATTTTCTGACTTCTTTTGATCTACAGACCTCTCCACAAGCCCAAGTCCATCCATAAGACCATACCTATAAAATGGCACCTTGGTTTTTATTTCTAAAAAAATCAGCTGTCTTGAGTAATGTAGATGTGATACTCAACACAACCCTTCTCTAATCTTGATGTCCAGGCATTGTAGCCTCAGCAGTAACCATGAGACTCCACGCCAGACTCACTCGAAAGGTCTTGGGGATGACTAGAGATCGTGATACAATCAAGAGAAGTCCAATGAGGACAGAGCCCACTTTTAGCTTTGTTTGTTTGGGCACTGAAAGCTGGTCTGCTTCTGAGATGGCTCTCTTAAAGACTGCATGGGGGAAAGCCAAGTGTTTTTGGGCACTACTTTGCAAGTCGGCAGCTGCTCTGCACTCTCAGTCAATCCCAATTTGCCACTTGGCTGGTAGCTGATGAACTGCTTATATGAGTCTTTGATAGCACCAGAGTGTATTCGCTAATTCACCCCTTGGCTTGTCAAGCTCTGGGCACATATCTCAGGCCCCAGAAGGTTGGCATGCCTGCAAAAATGCTTGTTATAAGAAAAAAAGAGTATTTGGTTGGAAGTCCAGAGTCCAGTTTCAGGTCAGAAATGTCCCTAATTACAGATATCATGTGGATGAACCCCATAAATCTTCTAGGCTTTAGAGTTTTATGTTTTCTTTTTGCCAACACTTTATTATATACATTTTAAATATATGTGAAATTAGTTACAAAGAAAAAAAGAAAAACTTAAAATCATAATCTCATTATGTTTTGAATTAAGATGTAATTACGTTGCTTTCCCATTTGCCTTTAGTTTTAACAAGGATCAAGTTAAAATGAATTTTCATTCATTATATTTGACCTTGTCTTCTATATTTGCTTCTTCCAAATTGAAATGGAAGGAGAGCAGCTTGGCTTGCTCTCTTTGAACTCAGAAAATAGATGAAAGTTACGTGAGTTCTTACCCAGACTAGAGTAAAATCTGTAGGATAAAGTTGGCTTGACTTTACGTATATTCCTAGAAATAACCACAATACTGCACCAGCATTGACTTGGGTAGTATAATTTTTTCATTCCATTCTTGGTGCCTTATCTGGGGTGAGTCAATGTTTGTTCCTATCTCTGCCAACCATATTCCACAGCACAATCCTTCCCCATCCCATCCCCCGCCCCAAACAAGGTCTAGCAGAACACAGAAGGGTTAAAGTTACAATGAGGGATGAAATACAATCCTGGAGCTGATCTTAGCGTAGACATGTTTGACCATCTTGTATGGGACAGTATGCTTCCTGCTGAAATGGCATTTGTATGCTCTATATGAAGGATGAGAAGACATATAACCATATCAGTGCAAGCTTGCCCCTTTCACAAGCCAATGGTACCAAGGAGGCAAAGGCCATGGTGTTAGTCAGGAGCCTGGAGTAAAACAAGAAGATAGCTTCATTGGCAAGCACAAAAGACTATAGAAAAGACTTGCTCCCTTGATCCTAAGCCAGGCTGAGCATCACAAGCTAGTGCCAGAGAGACAAAGGTTGGGGAGATGAGCAATAGCTCTGTAGCAGCTGCAGTTTGGGATGGGGGAACTGGATATGGAAAAAATATCTATGGATTATGGAGGGCTAAGTGAGAAAGTATGCCCCAAGCATGAGATTGTGTCAAATATTGCAATATTGCTCTTTGACAAAATAATTGATACCAGTGATTATATATATATATATATATATATATATATATATATATATATATATTTTACTCATGCTATATTGGGCCCTGTTGACACTTCTATTTTTAAGTATTGCCTTAAGTACCCAAGATCCAACTGTCTTGGTCCTTCAATGATCCTTGCAATGAGCCTTCAAAGATCATGCCCCGTAAAAGCTTTCATTGATAATGCAGACTTCTTCAGTGGCTTATAATGGGTAAACCATGTAGAATTGTAAAATTATCCATGTAAAATTAGTGGCTTAAAGGTTTTGAAAGAGGGTACTTTGCATGAATTGAAAGGGGCAGTCCCCAAAGCCGTGTGGTTGTTGAAGAAAATCCCCAATGCCACAGGTGGGTCAGCTCCCTATGAAGTGGTAGTCGGAGAGGCCCAAAACACCATAAGGAATTTCTCTCTGTGTTTCCTGACTGCATGCAATATGATGAGCTGTGTCAAGCTTGTGCCAAAAGGACTTCCTGTCATGAAGTCCTGAACCCTGGAACTGTCAGCGGAAATAAAGCCTTCCTTCTGTAAGTTGACTATGTCAGGCCCTTGTCACAATAGTGAGACAACTAATATAAGCTCTTAAAAATAAAACAAAAGACACAGTTTGATGACAAGCAGGGGTTAGGAACTGGCTACAGTGCATTCAAGGCCTACTTGTGGACACCAGAGAACGTGGCCATTTTCTGTAGTTGGAATAGTAACACTAAAACATAGATTTGGTTAGAACAGAAAAGTTTGGAAATGTGAATCAGTTGGGTGAGTGTTTCCCTAGTATGATCAAGGTCCTGGGTTTGAACCCTGGCAGCACACAAAGCAGGTGTGGTAGAGTAGCCTGCAATTGCAGCACTCTGGAGGTAGAAGTGGTAAGATCAAGAATTCAAGCCATACAGTTCCTCTGAGGCCATCCCTAAGCTACACAAGACCTTGTATTTAAAAACAAAAATCATTATTGATTTCTTATCAATTACCAGCTAGTCCTTATACATCATCTGAAGTGCTTTGGCAGAACACTCCTATTTTGGGTTCTAGTGGCTAGTGGCAGTGTATAAACAAATGCTTAAAGTGAGAGACATTTATTTTCTTACAATTCTGGAAGCCAGAAATCCAAAATCCAGAAATTAATAGAGGACCTGAGGGAATTCTGCCTCTTGCCTCTTCCATTTTCTTCTAGTGACAATTGGCTTGTAACTTAATCTCTTTGTCTCTGCCTATGTTTTCACAATTCTTTCTCTGTTCTGTCTTTTTTATGTATCTCTGAGGAATAAAGGCCCAGAGACCTGTCTTTGGCATCTAGGGCCTTTATAGTATACTATATAGTATTGAGAACAAACTTATCCTTTCATGAACTTTAAGTGTGTTTCCAATGGTCTTTTTGTTGTTGTTGTTGTTCTAACAAAAGTAACACTAACATGCTCTGGGTACTGGGAGAGGGACACATTTGGAGGGTGGGGGGTAGAAGGTTGAGTCATCACTCAACATAGCACATTGCCACATGGAATTGTAAGTCAAGAAGAAAATAAAGTATGGGAGGGAGAATCTATGTTCTCTGTAGTTGACTTCTAGATGAATAAAAAGTAAAAAAAAAAAATTAATACAAAAATCATAGTAAGCAAAAGAGAAGAAAACTTAACCACTGTCAAAAAGGCAAAACAAGGTTGGGGATGTAGCTGGGTTGGTTAGACTGTTTGCCTACCACCACTGCATTACCAGGGTAAAGTGATAGATGCTTGTAATCCCAGCCCTCAGGAGGAAGAGAAAGGAGTAACAGGTGTTTAAGACCCTAGAGAGTTTTCCTGTGTTTAAACCCAGAAGACAGAACAAAGACAGCATCTTTTGTCTCTGGAGTATTAAGGATGAAAGTGAGACTTTCTTTGGTGGTTCATTTATTTTTTATTTCATATTTTAATTTATTATTAATGATTTGGTATGTTTCATTATTTACCTTTATCTATTATTTATTTGTTGGTAATTTTTAAAAAGTTAAATACAGAAAAACTTGAAGTCATTAGGATGTTGAAATTGTGTCATTGATCAAAACTGTATTGGATCTAAAGGGTTAATGATGAATGTACCTTAAAGAAAAAAATTTTTTTGAGACATTCTTAAGATCAGATAGAAAATGTCCCTAAATGGAACATCTTGGGCCATCAACATGGCTCAGTGGGAAAGATACCACCAAGCCTGACCACGTGAGTTCAATCCCTGAATCCAAGCGGAATAGAAGACCAAAGTCGAGAATAGGGTGGATGGATCAAGGTCTACCTGTAAGAACAGGGAAGTGAGATCCAGGGGTACCCTGGAGGCCTGCAGAAACCACATGGCTGAAGAAGAGAACCAACTTCAAAAGTTGTGCTCTGAACTCTGTACACACTGTGACATGCATGTGCCCACACATGTATGCAACACCCCCGCCTCACCCCTACAAATTAAATAAATGTAAAAATAAATACAGAAAAAAACTTTTGTATTAAAATTTTATGGGACATTTTTATTCGAAGTGATTCTGGATAAACAAGGTGTGACTGAACTTGGTGACTGTATTAGTCAGGGTTCTCTAGAGTCACAGAACTTATGGATAGTCTCTATATAGTAAAAGAATTTATTGATGACTTACAGTCGGCAGCCCAATTCCCAACAATGGTTCAGTCGCAGCTGTGAATGGAAGTTCAAGGATCTAGCAGTTACTCAGTCTCACACGGCCAGCAGGCGAAGGAGCAAGAGCTAGACTCCCTTCTTCCAGTGTCCTTATATTGTCTCCAGCAGAAGGTGTAGCCCAGATTAAAGGTGTGTTCCACCACACCTTTAATCCCAGATGAAAGGTGTAGCCCAGATTAAATCTCCTTAAACTCGGAGATTTAATCTTCTGGAATCCATAGCCACTATGTCTCAAGATCTCCATACCAAGATCCAGATAAGGATCTCCAAGCCTCCAGATAAGGGTCACTGGTGAGCCTTCCAATTCTGGATTGTAGTTCATTCCAAATATAGTCAAGTTGACAACCAAGAATAGCCACTACAATCCACCCCTTGTCAACTTGACACAAATAATATCTCATGTTCACATGAAACAATAACAAGGTTGTGAATACGCCTAACATGATATAACTATCCCTCGTACAATCGCAAACGCATTTGTAAATTTACAATGGGGCATTCATATTACTTTATAATCCTCGTTTCTGCAACTGGTTACGTGGCCTTAATTGGTATTTATAACTACCTTCCTCTACTACCCATTCTGTATTCCTTCACCTTCGGCCAGCACCTCAGCAGGTCTTGGCTCTTTTCCTGGAGGATTGACCCATACCTTCATTCCTGATGGGTCTGCGTCCTTTATCATCCTGCTTGGATTAGGCTGTTGTAGTTTCCCATTGACTTTAATCACAGGACATGGTAGTACTAGGAGACGCCCTAAGGGATCTCCTACACTCCAGACATAATCTTGCTTACCTCCATTGTGAAGAGGTAATCCAATTTCCCCATGGTAATCTGGATCTATCACTCCTCCTAACACGGTTATTCCTTTTTTAGCCTGTTGGTTTAAGGGCATTAGAAGCCCAAAATGACCAGGGGGAAGTCTGAGCTTCCAGTTCAATGGAATGTTTGTTGTAGCTCCTGGTAGGAGCACTCCCCTCTCTGGAGCCAAAACTTCTAGGCCAGCAGAACCTAGAGTTATGGGGACAGGTCTAGAAGAAACTATTGGTAGGCCTTGAGAAACATCAGTAGTGAAAGTCATTGCTGGTTTATCAGACTCTGCAAAATTAATTTCCTCATGTGGGGAAGGCATTATTTCAAGGGGTGGGGCTGAGGGTACTACTTCCTCAGGTGGGGCAAACCCTTGAGAATCTGAAGATTCAAAATTCTCAGCTTCAACATGGTCTTCCCACACATCCCCGTCCCAAGTTATAGGATCCCATTCTTTGCCAATTAGTGCCCTTACTTTAACTGTCGACACATTCTGAGGCTGAGACTTAAATTTTCGCTGTAGTTCAGCCAACCTTACAATGAGGGTTTCAGTTTGATTTTCTGCAACTTGAGCTCTATTGCTGCAAGAGAGAAGATTCTCTTCAAGGACACACTTAGCAACTTTTAGATCATTTACTTGTGTCTGGAGCCTTTCGATTTTATCACACAACTCCTTCCTTTCATTCATCATTTTTTCCCCAGATACTAAGAGCAGCCAGCCAGTAAAATCATTTTCTGATTTTTTTCCCCATCTTGTAGAAAGCTTTGTGCACTGAATCACCTAATTCATTAAGAAAATCAAGGGCATTAGCTTCTTTAAGTTTGAAATATAGTTTCAACCATGGGTCTTCAAAATTCTCTGAGCTCCCAGGAGGGAGAGAATCTGGAGAGGTTTCAGTAGTTGAAAGTGCTGGTGGCTCAACAAGCCAATTCCAATATTTTAAAAGATTCATCCTTGTACTTCTGTTACTCTAGAACCACTCCTGGTACCAAATTCTGTATTAGTCAGGGTTCTCTAGAGTCACAGAACTTATGGATAGTCTCTATATAGTAAAAGAATTTATTGATGACTTACAGTCGGCAGCCCAATTCCCAACAATGGTTCAGTCGCAGCTGTGAATGGAAGTTCAAGGATCTAGCAGTTACTCAGTCTCACACGGCCAGCAGGCGAAGGAGCAAGAGCTAGACTCCCTTCTTCCAGTGTCCTTATATTGTCTCCAGCAGAAGGTGTAGCCCAGATTAAAGGTGTGTTCCACCACACCTTTAATCCCAGATGAAAGGTGTAGCCCAGATTAAATCTCCTTAAACTCGGAGATTTAATCTTCTGGAATCCATAGCCACTATGTCTCAAGATCTCCATACCAAGATCCAGATAAGGATCTCCAAGCCTCCAGATAAGGGTCACTGGTGAGCCTTCCAATTCTGGATTGTAGTTCATTCCAAATATAGTCAAGTTGACAACCAAGAATAGCCACTACAGTGACTAAAGAAAAAGCCATTATTATTCCAAAATGATTGAATAGAGGCCATTTTAAACTAAGTCCAAGATAAATGACCATATTTTTAAATTGACTTATTTACACTTTAAAAAAAGGCAATAATCTTGAACCATCACTAAATCCTGTGGCTAAAAGACTGATGGCTAACATTCTAAACATCATTGAATTGAATGCAATAAAATTTATTATACACCATAATATTCAGGGACATGTGAGCATTTTAAATGTGCTCCTGATTCAGTAAAATTAAGTCTTGCTATCTTCAGTTGATGAATCACAGCATCAAACTCCCAGGAAGCCTTTGGAGAGCCATTTATTCCTGGATCCAAATCAAGTATGTACCCTGATGCTGAAAAATATTTTGGTAGACCAGATGACTGAACTACCTTTGTCAGACCTGCCAAATGAATTATGACAAAAAATGAACACCTCGGGCCCTTGGGCAGTATAACCTGAAAGAAAAAGAAAAATATCTGGAGTTTTAGTTGCTGATGTTATGCAGACAATTGCCTTATCTGGTGATGAATCTTAGTTGAAGTTGAAGGTTCTTGAATTCTTTTATATTGGAAGTTAGCAAACAGAGAATCAATGTCATTTGTTCTGCATGTTTCTTAAAGAGGAATGTATTTAGAGCTGGTGCACAGAATAATTTTATGTCTTTCAGAGTTTCTCCATGTAGTTTAGATTGGTACATACTCTCTATGTAGCCCAGGGTGATTTCAGGCTCCCTGCAGCAACCCTCTTGTCTCAGTTTTCAGAGTGCCAGGATTACAGAGGCTTAGCAGAGAGAAAGCAATAGAGTTTAAATGACTACTGAGTTCAAATTCCAACTCAAAATCAGTCCTGATTGTTGAGTTTCTCTCTCTCTCTCTCTCTCTCTCTCTCTCTCTCTCTCTCTCTCTCTCTCCCTCTCTTCGTCTCTCTGTCTCTCTGTCTCTCTCTCTCCCTCTCTCTCTCCCTCCCTCCCTCCCTCCCTCCCTCCCTCCCTCTCTCTCTCTCTCTCTCTCTCTCTCTCTCTCTCTTTCTTTCTTTCTTTCTTTCTTTCTTTCTTTCTTTCTCTCTCTCTTCCTTTCTTTCTCTCTTCCTTTCTTTCTCTCTTCTTTTCTTCTTTCCTTCCTTTCTTCCTTTCCTCTCGTTCTTTTATACCTTCTTTTGTTCTTTCTTTCTTCTGAATGGGTGGTGAGAATTTTGAAAACATGACCATATGCAGATGTTTCAGCAATTAGCTACACCCTCAGGGCTTACATCTTGTCTTTTAAAGTGAAATGGTCATATGTATCTATGCGATTGTTAAACAAAACTAATGGTACATAGTATATGGCATACTATAAGCACATAAAGCACATACACTTTCTTTCTCCCCACCCCCTCTCTGATAGATAGATGATAGATAGATAGATAGATAGATAGATAGATAGATAGATAGATAGACAGACAGACAGATAGACAGACAGATAGATAGATAGATATTCATTATTATCTGGCAATATCATGTGTCTTAGTTACTTTTCTATTGTTGTAAAGGAACACCACGACCACAGAAACTCACAAAAATAAAGTATCCAATTGCAGGCTTGCTAACAGTATCAGAGCATGAGTCTATGACCATCACGACCGGTAGCCAGATAGCAGGCAAGCAGTACTGGTAATGGAGCAATAGCTAAGAGCCTACACCTGATCAACAAGTTGAAGAGAGAGAGAGAGAGAGAGAGAGAGAGAGAGAGAGAGAGAGAGAGAGAGAGAGAGAGAGAGGAGAGAGGAGAGAGGGGAGAGGGGAGAGGGGAGAGGGGAGAGGGGAGAGGGGAGAGAGGAGAGAGGAGAGAGGAGAGAAAGAGGAAGAGGAGAGGAAGAAAGAGGAAGAGGAAGAGGAAGAGGAAGAGGAAGAGGAAGAGGAAGAGGAAGAGGAAGAGGAAGAGGAAGAGGAAGAGGAAGAGAAGAGAAGAGAAGAGAAGAGAAGAGAAGAGAAGAGAAGAGAAGAGAAGAGAAGAGAAGAGAAGAGAAGAGAGAAGCTAGGCCTGGTATGGGGTTTAAAAACTCTCAAGCCCATGCCCCCAGTGATATGTTTTCTCCAACAACACCATTCCTCCTAATCATCCTACAACAGCTCCACCAACGAGGGACCAAGCACTCAAATATATGAGTGTTTGGGGTTCGATTTCATTCAAACCACATCAGCCTTCCTTTTAAAATTGCTAACTTAAGGAAATACGCAGAAAATATAGAAATCCAATTATATACAAATTAATGACCTTATAGCCAACTAGAAAATATGTAAATGGTATAATCACCTTTACAAACCAAAGCAGTAAAACAATGTAAACATGCATCAACCATAGCAGCAAAATCACTGTGACAAGCTGACCACATTTGTGAGTCTAAAGAGTTCCATAATGTGTAAAGAATAGTTACTAGAAATTAGAAATTTGTCAAGAGGTGGTGCCACATGCCTTTAATCCGAGAACTGAGGAGACAGAAGTAGATGGACCTCTGAGTTTGAAGCCTGATTAGTCTACAGAACAAGTTCCAGAACGACTAGGAATATACACAGAGAAACTCTGTCTCAAAAAAAAAAAATCAAGGAAAAAACCTCAGAAATTAGGAATTAATTTCTTAGGGGGGCAACTTTATACTTGCAAGTACAATATAAGTTTTTAATGTTGTCTTTTAACAGACGTTTCTCTTTGCTCTTTGACCAACACACTAGCAATTCTACACCTTCCAGCTGTGTTCCACCCTGCTGGTTCAGAGAACATTTGATGGCTGCAAAAATCATGTAGTGTTCTGTTTCTCAGTGTGGCTACCTGCATACCTGGAAATGCCATCGAGAGGAGGCCAGGAAGTGAACCAGGATATGGTGTGTTTCCCTTGGGCTTTGGTTACAGTACTGTGAAAATTCTTCAGGTCACAGAAATTCTATAAATAGTTCAAACCAAACCAAACAAACATATTTTTAGTTTGATTTATTACTTTGTATTTTATTATTTTTCTTCATTGTTTTGGAACAGCTTCCAGAAATGCTGATATTTTACTCAAGAGTGGGAAAGCTCCTTGAAACAAATGTCTGGTTTTCAGGGTCTTTATAGAAACAGTTATTGGAGGGGGAGTTGTTTTCTTGTAAAAGACACATTTTATAAACTTTGTCATTGGCAGAAGTCCAATGGGATAATGATTTTCAATTTAACCCTCCAATGTTGTCCCTTCCTTTATTATAACCACAAATAAATCATTTTCTGTGCCATGATAGACTCATTCTATGTGGACTTTCAGAAGCAGCCTACAACATCAGAAAGATCGGGAATCAAAAACTTCACCTTGTTTTGAGTATTCAATAGAGTCCTGGCTGAACCCAAGTGGTTAGTTCACTGTGAAGGCAGTGTCTGTAGAGTCAGAAGGGTTGAGGGTTCTCTTGAATACAGGAACTGTATGGGGACCAGGCAGCTGTGTTCTCCAAAGATTTGCTTAAACCATTTCAGTCAAGTGTAGGAATCTTTGTTCGGAAATTCATCAAAGGACCAGACCTTCCTCAGATCAAATAATAATAATAATAATAATAATAATAATAATAATAATAATAAATGACATAAACAGAGACCAACCACTGTCTCAAACAAGTAGCAGGAAATGTTGACACTTTCCTGGAATATACTTTATCCTGCATAAATTTTCTAATGTGATCTTGCACATGTGGGCAGGTCTACCAGCTAGGATTCTTTTCAGATGACAGTGTTTCTACAAAGGAGATGATATTATCTAGGATAACCTAACTGAAGGAACCACTTCCATTGAAAGAAAACACCAGAGTATATATCTATCCTCAACCTTCTGTCAAGTCTCAGGAACCACACAGAGACTTGACCCCTCATGTCCCAATTATGGCAAAAATCTCAAACATGAAGAAAAATGCCTTAGTTCCCTCAAAGTACTATGCCTAGAACTGAGGTCTAAGCCTCTGGGATGGAACACTTTTTTCTACTCCCCTTTAGTTTTATTTTTGAGATTATAATTGCATCATTTCTTCCTTGCTTTCCTCCCTTTAATCTCTTCCATATGTTCCACCTTACTTTTTCAAACTGATGCCCACTTTTCTTTTGTTTCTACACAGACACAGACACAGACAGACAGACAGACACACGCACACACACACACACACACACACACACACACACACACACATATCCAAACATAACCTACTCACTCTGAACAATATATCATTTATATGTACACCCACCAGACTATCTATTTGGTATTGAAGAACCAATAGGTTTGCTCTCCCCTGAAGAAGACTATTTCTCCCCCTCTCAGCATTCCTTAGTTGCCTGTAGTTATTTGTGTATGGTAGAGGCCCCATGGGCTTTCCTCCTTCCACCTGGGCACATCTATTGTTGCCTTTGTTTAACTCATGCTTAGGCAAGTCATGTTGGTGAGACATGGGAGTTATTTTCTGGTAGTATTAGGAGACACAATCGCACACCAAACTCCATAATTCTCGAGACTTTTAAATCTTCCTGCCCCTTCTTCTGCATTGTCCCCTGTCCCTTAGGTTTAGGAATTTTTTTGCCCTTCTTGTTGAGCAAATCTTAAGTGCAATAGCTATATAGCTATTGGTTATCTCCAAGGTATACATGTACTATTAGGGTTATTGTGCCATGCTGGTCATGGTCATCGTTCACTGGCATCATACTAGGTAGAACTGTAATTGCTTTTCTCTTTGGAACCTTGTATGGTGCTGTTTGATATCATGAAAGTTGGTTCTCAGGGATGAGGCCTTAGGGTCAGTTCTAGAACATGGGTGTCTGGGCTCTGTGTCTGAAATACATGGTATCTTATACAATAAGGATTTACTTCTTAGAACCATTTTTAAAGGCAGAAAATTTACACTTTCAGTTGGTTCCTTTTAGTTGCCTGGTGAAAACTGCCTTCTCTCATCACCCAGAGAAGAAACCAGATGAGACTTGTATTTGCTGCCCTTCGTTTTGCTCAGCAATCTCTATCAGTCACTGGATATTCCTTTACATTCTACCCTTCAGTTTAATTTGATCCCTCAGTGACCTCTGAGGTGTTGCTGCAAAATTGAAAATCTCTCTAGTTCCCCACGATCTGGCCATTAAGCAGATTTACAGATGGGTCTTGCTAGTCATGCCATGAAAAGATGATGATGTTTTCACAAGCTCTTTAGGAGCTACACAATTTTGCACAACCCCACTTCTTCATTTCTCCTCCCTTTCTACATATACTACATTAAACTGTTTTATGGAGGCTAAAGATGAAAGGGCAGTAGGACTGGAATATTTCTTAACCTGTTACCCAGATTGTGATATTTTTAACAGGAATGAATATCCAAATGCAAATTTCTACTCTTCATATAACATTTATGCCCTAAAGGATGAATTGAACACACAATTTTTCATTTCTAAACACTGGGGCTGGTAATACATGAACCGTAAGACACAAGCATTAATCTACTGAGCTGCGAAGGAATGAAGTGTCATGTAGAGCAGCTTGTTCTTGCAGGCACAGATTCTTTCATGAAACTCTCCATCAAGGAAGAAAGAGAAACGTCATCCTTTATCCAGCCACATACAGTATCACACACCCAGCCTGAATCCCAAGTCCTGACAGGCTTTATGTATGGAGAGTGACTGAGACTTGAGTTTTTCAGAGATAGCTTATTTTATTTTATTTAATCTTATTTCCACAGGAAAAGAAGTGTTTTCTTTCTTTCTTTTTTTCAAAGAAAATAGCACGGGAAAACATTACTCTTTATCAAAAAGTTTCATTTTTAAAAATGTCCTATGTATGCATGTTTTGCCTGTATATATGAATGTGTGCACCAGAGGCTTTGTTGGTAGCCACAGAGGCCAGAAAAAAAGTCATCAGATACCCTCTGTGATTTAAGTGACATTGGGAGCCACCAGGTGGGTGTTAGGATTTGTACCCAAGTTCTCTGTAAGAGGTGCTGGTGTTATTAATCTCTAAGCCATCCTTCCGGCCTCATGCAGTCTTTTAAAAATAATATATGTGTTTACAGAGTGTCCAGTGTAAAGAATAGGCTTATTTTTAACATATTGATTTACAAATAATTTATTCTGAAAATTTTTATTTCAAAATTAGAATTTCAAAAAAGACAACAGAATCTGATATTGTCATCTCTGCCGTGTGAAATGAAACTCTGTGAACACTTATTTTTACCTGTCCAAAAGTTTCCTACTATTGTTAAACATACAGTTTAACACTTCTTCACTTGTTTATTACCAAGAGGGTCATAGCTCCACACAAGAACTTTTCCACATAACTGAGGTTTTGTTTGATCCATTGAGTTTTTCAGATGCTTATTTAAAATTGTACCATATGTGTTTTCCTCTCCTAAAGAGTGTGAGCTTTTAAATAGAATTCAACTCCTTGTTTGTAAATGTGGGATCATGACAGTGCTTAAAAGAATACTTTGAATATTGTTAAAATATTCAAGCAACTATTGCAGACATCCCTGACAGGATCTTTCTATGCACAGGTCCCATGACTCCCTTGAGGCTTAGAAACTTAGAAAGTTCTTCATCCTGCCTCACCCAAGTATATATCTTTGGGGATGAGTGGGTGAAGAGAAGACTTCTGAACTGATCTCTCCCTGTAATGTTTTGCTGCCGTTAGAATTCGAGTGGCCCCCATCACCTTCCTGGCACTGCTCCTTCACTCCCTGGCATTTGCTGGGGCTATAATAGAGGAAGGAAAAGGACTGACTCACAGTTCTGGAAGCTGATCCATGACAAAGGCACAAATCCACAAGTGACTTTTTGGTGTGTCAACACACAGAACAGCCAGGGAAGAAGAGACCAAAGGCAGCATCTCTATTTAGCATCAATCCCACCCTAAAAGCCTAGTGTGTGTGTGGGGGGGGGGTGGGTGTCTGTTTCCTTAACATGGTTAGAATAATAATTGAATTTCAACAGGAATCATGGAGAAGACAAATATTTAATCCCCTGCAATACAGTCTTTGACTTCAGAGAACCAAGGGAATTGACCTCTCAGTGTAAATTAGAGGTGAGGCTGTTTTGATGGAGACTGAGGGGATATATTTAAGTGTAAACAATTCCATCATGAGGATGATTCTGTGGTGTTTGGGAACTCTGAGTTAGCTGTGAGTCCTCCATTGCTCCTCCCTTCCCACTTCCAGACAGCTGATATGCCTGAACCTGAAACCTCTGTATGATAAATAGCATCCTGCAACTTGAAGGGATATTGGTTGGGAAAGAAACTACTAAGTAACATCTTCCTAAATTTTATAGAACTTGGTTGGGCATTTTGCTTCAAATAGAAGTGGTCTACAGACATGTACTGACAACAGAGAACAGAGGGAGAATGGCAGACCACCTATCTCACTTCTTCCAGGGACTCTCTGGGTCTGGGAGAAGAGGTCACAAATCCCTAGCTCTAGACTCAGGAGGTAAAAGCCCTTGCCGCACAAGCACGATGACTTGAGTTTAATTCCCAAACACACATAAAAAGCCAGAGGCAGTGAAGTGCTTCTGTAATCTTGGCATCCTTCTGTGAAATGGGCAATAGAAACAGAGGTCTTACCTGGAAGCTTAAGGCCCAGCCAGTCTGTTGTGTGACAGAGACCCTTCCTCACAATAAGGTTAAAGGAGAAAACAGGCTCATGAGAGCTGCCCTATGACCTCCATGTGGTCAGTATGCCCCACAATGTACACACTCTAATAAAATGCTGGCTAATTTTTAAACTAAGTATATTTAGATGCTGTATAATAGATGCAAAAGGACAAGAGTTATGGAAGGAGCTATAGGGATCTCTAAAGGGTGGACCTTCACGCTGTTCTTTCTTACAAAACACAAGCAACCCCTCTGTTGTAGAATTTTATATAGATTATTTTGTTTTTTTTTTTTGTTTGTTTTTTGTTTTATCAGTTTGACAGTTGTGTGTGTTCCTTAGTAGGGCTGCTTCTCAACACAGAGAAGCTAACCTCTCTGTGGTGATTTGAATAAGCTTGGCCCATGGGAAGTGGCGCTATAAGGAGATGTGACCTTGTTGGAGTAGGTGTGGTCTTGTTGGAGGAAGTGCATCACTGTGGGGCTGGGCATTGGTGTTCTATGCTTAAGCTCCACCCAGGTGGAAGGGCCCCTCTTCCTGGATATCAGCTGAAGACATGCTTCTCCTGGATGCCTTTGAAACAAGATCTAGAATTCTCAGATCCTCAAGGACTGGTCAGCCTGCATGTTGCTATGATTCCCACCACAATGATGATGGACTAAACCTCTGAAACTGTAAACCAGCCCCAGTTAAATGTTTTCCTTTATGAGTTGCCTTGGTCATGTCGCTTCACAGCATAAACTCTAAGATACTATCCGAGTTCATGCTCAGGAGGGGCAGTCTAGTGTTATCCTATGATAGACCTATCTTAATGAATTAATGTAACCTAATCTTAATTTGTCAATACTTTAGCAACATTTTGAGACACTCTCATTGTATATAGATCAAGCTAGCTGTGAAAGCATTATGTAGCTTAGTCTGGCCTTAGGCTCACAATCCTCTTTTCACAATCTCCCAAGTGTTGGGATTGCATACAACGTCATGACACCTGGCCTTCAGAGGTGATTCTTCTGAGAAGTCTTTATCTTGTGTTTATATAATGCAAACTACTAGGAGTCTTTTTGTCTTGTGTTTGTATAATTCAAACTAACAGAAGTAGTAGAATCTAAGTTAGAACAAATGGAAATCACTGTGACAACTAATAGAATAATATTTGCAAAGTGTCTTTTAAAGTGCAATGGATTTTCCTTGATTTATTAGGAAGACTCTTAGCTATGGACTCATTACATTCGAGGACCTGTCCTAGGCACTGAGGAATAATAGTTAATAAAACAAGTTATCTGTCCACACAACACTTACAGTCCTGGGAACCAAAACAATAGATTCAGTATTGTTATTTTCTACCACTTCATCATCATGCTGTATACCACTTTTTAAGAGAGAATTCTTTTGGGGGTTGTGCTGTGTCTGATATGGAATAGGGAACATATACAGATGAAAGGAGAGGACTTGGGCTTGCCATGTCAGAGACTATCAGGACATATCTGCAGGCAAAGAGCTTCATCTTACCAGGATAATGCTCACTTATTAGTGCAGGATAATGATAATACACGACTCTGAAGAATGTCTGAAGTATTTTTAATTGATTCTGCATATCTGTTTTACACTAAGCCATGCTTCAAATACTTCATCCTATAGCTGTTTATACAGTGGTCTCCTGCAATGGCACATAATGTTTTGACTAATCTGAGGAATCTGTTTCCCCCCAAAAAATGTTGTCTTTAAAAATTATGTAAATCAGAAACAAAGGTGTCTAATCTTCCAGATAATGTGAGTTGTTCTCATGTTCCAACATTCACCAAGCGTCCCCATGATTAGCCAAGGCCTAATTCAGTAAAACCAAAGTGACAATCTCTTTACAGAACCTGTTCTCCATTGTTCCAATTACTACCTTGTGCACCGGGATGATTCATGGTTTGCTCAGTTTTCAAGTCACAATTTCAAGCAGCATCATTTGTCTTCTCTTAAGACAACACATATTGGGAAGTCTTCTTCAGTCTGCTCTATTCCTAAAGTAAATTGTGCTGATGCCTTCACAATTTTTTTTTACCACGTCTACTCTTTTGTAGAAATTATTTTATAGTGCTAAGAGTCTGGCTCCATACACAGAATAGTTTCTTAAATACAACTTTCACAGATTGTTGAAGTACTTATCACTGGGCCCATTCATATTTTACATGTCAAAAGTCAAGATGATTTCAGAACTATATGAGTTAGAAACCAGGCCTTGAGGCAGATAGGAAAGAACAAAGAATAAAAGGGGTGACCTTTAAGAGAGGTATTTATAGATGTCGCATGCTCACCCAGAAAGCCTGTTATACATGCTCTTTATATGCTAAGAGCGAGAGTACATCTGAGAAACAGTCTCTGCTCTCATGTGGAACCAGTGGAATAAGTGGATAAATGATATGTAAATTGGTATAATGCAGAGAAACATGATGCAGAAAGGACCCAAAAATAAGGACATGGAAATGAATACATGTAGTTTATGGCAGAACTGATGAAACTATAACTTAGGTATATGATCATCAGGAGCTGAGAAAAGAGGAACTGGGGAACCACTTATAATCAGCATTTGACTTAAGTGTGAAAAAAATCTAAACTAGATAGTTGTGTTAGTTTGTCTTAGTTAGGGTTTCGTTGCTGTGAAGGGACACTCTGACCAAGGCAACTCTTATAAAGGGCAATGTTTATATGGGGCTGGCTTACAGTTTCAGAGGTTCAGTTCATCATCAAGATGCTGGGAAATATGCACCATGCAGACAGACATGGTGGTGAATTAGCCAAGAATTTTACATCTTGATCCAAAGGCAGCCAGAAGGAAGCTGTCTTCCTCGGGGAACTAGGAGGAGGCTCTCTTCCATACCTGGTGGAGCTTGAGCATAGAACCTCAAAGCCCATCCCCCACAGTGATGCACGTCCTCCAACAAGGGCACACCTACTCCAAGCTCACACCTCCTAATACTGCCATTTCCCTTGGGCCAAGCATATTCAAACCACCACAGTTTCACAGTCTTGACTGAAATTTACTTTCTTGGTTTTTTGAATAAAAATCCAAAATGAAAGTGAGGGTTAAAGCCATACTTCCTCTGAAACTGGTAGAATATCCTCTCCATTTATTCCCCTTCCCCTAGTCTTGGTGGGAAACTGTTAATCCTTGGTGCTCTTGACAATGTCTGACTGGATTGTCACATGATATGCTCTCTTCCAAAATTAGGCAAAGACCCACTCTAATACCTCATTTTAAAAAAAGATTTATTTATCATATATATATATATATATATATATATATATATATATATATATGAGTACACTGTAGTTATTTTCAGACACACCAGAAGAGGGCATCGGATCCCATTACAGATGGTTGTGAGCCACCATGTGGTTGCTGGGAATTGAATTCAAGATCTCTGGAAGAGTACTCAGTGCTCTTAACCGCTGAGCCATCTCTCTAGCCCCTAATACTTCATTTTTACTTGATAACATCCCTAAAGACCCAAGACTCCATTTCCAAATGAGATCCTATTCTGAGTTCCTAGGAAGTACAGAATTCTATAGTGAGCACTGTAATACTGAGCATGGAAACAAGTTTTCCTTTGTAATAACTCACCCATGCTGCTTGTAGCAGTGTGATCTTAAATTCTTAGGTCAGAAGCAATTTTTGAAGTATTTGAGGTGGCAAATGAGCTGAGCTACATATTAAGAGAATTAACATAGACAGGTAGGTGGATTCCAAAGAAAAAGAATGTAGAAAACAAAATGTTTAAAGAGTGGGTGACAGTACCTTGAAGAAATTCTCTACCTGTGTGGGGACCATTACACCCCAACCTGTGACAATCAGGTTCAACACTGATTGAACCATGTTCCTGGTTTGTGAATGATCACACGGTGGAAATGGGTTCATATTGCTCACTGTGTCAAATACCTGTCTTCCAGCAGTGATGAAACATATGACAGAACCAAATGAAGGAAGGAAGGGGGTCACAGTGCCAGGGTCTGGTCCATTGTAGTGGGAATGGCATGGTGGCATAAGCTAGAGGTGGCTAGTTCTGTTCTATTTACCAAAAAGACATAGAAAGAAGTAATTGCTGATGCTCACTTCACTTGCTTTTTTGTATCCAGTCGGGGACCCTACCCCATGGGCAGTGCTACCCACATTCAGGGTAGGTCTTCTCTCTTCAGTTAAACATTTCTGGAAATATGCTCATGGATCAACTCCGAGATGCATTTCCTCAGTGACTCTAAATCCAGCTAAGCTGACAATGAAGATAAATATCAAACTTTTGGATGAAAATGCAGAGACTGGAGACTTTTGGGGGGTATTGTAGAAAACAAAATCCTCAGGATCCAGTGATCCTGTAGGGAGGAATATAAATCCCGGTTGGTGGTAGATAAAGAACTAACTTCCTCACTGAAACCAGAGATGCTGGAAGAAGAGCAATTAGGGGTGGCAGTGGAGGATGAGGTAGAATGGGAAGCTCTTGAGAGGCCCTTGTTGAATCCAGGAGTAGAACGCAGAGAGCCTGAAGACCACACGTGAGTCTTTGTAAATAGAGAATGAGAGAAACTGTGGCTGTTTTAATGCTACAGGCAGAGGACAAGTGCACCCACCACAATTTCTGAGCCAAAGGTGAAGCAAGTTTTTTAACATGAGAGAGAGAGAGAGAGAGAGAGCGAGAGAGCTCTTGATTTTCTTCTGTGACTTGGCCCCTCCCTGACTTCCTCAAGTCCATTAAGGGTTCCACTCTTTCTGACAGTCAAGTTAAAAATGCATGGTGTTGGCACCTCTTTTTCAGACTCGCTAGTGCCTCTCATCCAGTTTCCTGCAAGTTTTGTCCGAGTGATCTTCAAAGAATTCAAGCCTCTGCTCTGCCCACACCCTTGTCCACATGCCCTGTGTCAAGTATTATTGTCTCTCTACAAACGGCTTTACTGAGTTAAAACTGAACTGTGTAATTTCTACATTTAACATGAGAAACTCAGTGGTTTTGAGTACATCCTCAAACCTGGTGACTATGACCATAATTAATTTATAGAATAGTATAGAATGTCTAAAATAGCTAGCAGTATGCCTCATTTGCTCCTCTTCCTAGTCCTTAATAAATGTTGATATACTCTCAATCTCTGAGGAGTTACTTATTCTGAACCTTCCCTATAAAAGCATCTTTCTTAGCCTGGGTCTTCTGGAAATGGGGTCTGGTCCCCCTGATTCACACCAGCATGTCTATCTGTTCCAATATGACTTTCAGGCACAGTATACATTCAATAATTTAGTCATCAAATGATTCTTTAATTTTATGATATAGTCTAGGATCTGGGCATTCTATCATTGAGCAAGATCCAGAAGTTGCTGTTTCTAAGAGCTAGCTTCAAGTTCAGGAAAACACAAAGCAAACAGCACAGTGTGTTCAGGAATGATAAAATGTGATGGATAAATATGTCTTCGATTCAGGTTGCTTAACAAAATTCTTTATATGGGATAATTTCTACAAATGTGTGTGTGTGTGTGTGTGTGTGTGTGTGTGTGTGTGTGTGTGTGTATTAGAGTTCTGGAGGTAAGAAGCAAGATAGATAGATTTGGTGCCACCATGATTTTATTTCATTTTATTTTATTTTATTTTATTTTTATGTGCTTTGGTGTTTTGCCTATATGTATGTTTGTGTGAAGGTACTAGATTTACTAGAACTGGAGTTACAGACAGTTGTGAACTGCCATATTAGTACTGGGAATTGAACCCAGGTCCTTTGCAAGAGCAGCCAGCACTCTTACCCAGGAAGCCATCTCTACAGCCCCTCCCTTAAGCTCTTTAAAGGGCATGGGTCATTTACTAGAAAGGGGCTCTCATGATCTGATTACTTTCTACACACGAGATCCTGGGGGGTTAGGCTTCAACAAATACGTTAGGATTGTTGGGCTTGGGCACATAAACATGCCAACCATGGGCAGGAGGTAGAAAGAACTAACCACTCAAGCTGATAAGCAGATATCTGGATACATCTTTTAGGAGCTGGAGAGCAGACACTATGATGTTTTAAAAGCTAATATTTAAGCATCCTGAAATTTAAAATGAAAATACTAGTACACTAGTATTTACTTCATCATTGGTAGGGTTGAACTTTCAGAAACCCAGCTGTACTACTGTCAATCTGGCACATGTAGTAGTCATTGAGTAAGGACAGCAGAGCAGGGAGTGGGGTCACAGAAACCTGACAATGTGAGTTTGATCTGCAGGAAGCAAGTAATGAGCTGGAGGTAGTGGCACACATCTGTAATTGCAGCAGTCCTGAGAGATGGGAGACGAACACAGGAGATGTGACTGGTGGCTCACAGCCCCACTGTACCAGAGCACAGAGTATAGGAACAAGAGAGAATTTACCTCAGAAACAAGGTGGAAGGAGATAACCACCTCTTGAAAGTTGTTCACTGATTTCCATATGTGTACCATGACAGACATATGTCTGAACTCACACATATCATACAAACACACTCAGTATTATAAGTTACCATAGAAACTAAACGTTTTAACTTATATGTGAAAGAAACCAGATGACAAAAAGGGATTATGGAAATAGCCACCCAAGCAAGGTCAGCATGTAACAGAACACACACAGAGAGAGAGAGAGAGAGAGAGAGAGAGAGAGAGAGAGAGAGAGAGAGAGAGAAGAGAGAAGAGAGAAGAGAGAAGAGAGAAGAGAGAAGAGAGAAGAGAGAAGAGAGAAGAGAGAAGAGAGAAGAGAGAAGAGAGAGAAGAGAGAGGAGAGAGAAGAGAGAGAAGAGAGAGAAGAGAGAGAAGAGAGAGAGAGCATGCTATAAAATGAGCCATGAAAGTCCCAATCTTTTAGAAATTGGAACTGTTCAGTTTCTACCCTAACCCTTCTTCCAGCTCTGATCAACTTCCTCTCTTGAAAACACCTGCTTCCTTCCATTCTTCCTTCCTTCTTTTTTTTTTTTTTTAATATTTTTATTACATATTTTCCTCAATTACATTTCCAATGCTATCCCACAAGTCCCCCATAGCGCCCCCCACTTCCCTACCCACCCATTCCCATTCTTTTGGCCCTGGCATTCCCCTATATTGGGGCATATAAAGTTTGCAAGTCCAATGGGCCTCTCTTTCCATTGATGGCTGACTAGGCCATCTTTCGATACATATGCAGCTAGAGACAAGAGCTCCGGGGTTCTAGTTAGTACATCATGTTGTTCCAACAATAGGGTTGCAGATCCCTTTAGCTCCTTGGGTACTTACTCTAGCTTCTCCATTGGGAGCCCTGTGATACATCCAATAGCTGACTGTGAACATCCACTCCTGTGTTTGCTAGGCCCCAGCATCGTCTCACAAGAGACAGCTATATTTGGGTCCTTTCAGCAAAATCTTGCTAGTGTATGCAATGGTGTCAGCGTTTAGAAGTTGATTATGGGATGGATCCCTGGGTACGGCAGTCTCTAAATGGTCCATCCTTTCATCACCGCTACGAACTTTGTCTCTGTAACTCCTTCCCTGGGTGTTTTGTTCCCAATTCTGAGAAGGTGCACAGTGTCCACACTTTGGTCTTCATTCTTCTTGAGTTTCATGCGTTTAGCAAATTGTATCTTAAATCTTGGGTATCCTAAGTTTTGGGCTAATATCCACTTATCAGTGAATACATATTGTGTGAGTTCTTTTGTGATTGTGTTACTTCACTCAAGATGATGCCCTCCAGGTCCATCCATTTGGCTAGGAATTTCATAAATTCATTCTTTTTAATAGCTGAGTAGTACTCCATTGTGTAAATGTACCATAATTTCTGTATCCATTCCTCTGTTGAGGGACATCTGGGTTCTTTCCAGCTTCTGGCTATTATAAATAGGGCTGCTATGAACATAGTGGAACATGTGTCCTTTTTACCGGTTGGGACATCTTCTGGATATATGCCCAGGAGAGGTATTGCTGGATCCTCCGGTAGTACTATGTCCAATTTTCTGAGGAACCGCCAGACTGATTTCCAGAGTGGTTGTACAAGCTTGCAATCCCACCAACAATGGAGGAGTGTTCCTCTTTCTCCACATCCTCGCCAGCATCTGCTGTCACCTGAATTTTTGATCTTCGCCATTCTGACTGGTGTGAGGTGGAATCTCAGGGTTGTTTTGATTTGCATTTCCCTGATGATTAAGGATGTTGAACATTTTTTCAGGTGTTTCTCTGCCATTCGGTATTCCTCAGGCGAGTCTTCCTTCCTTCTTTCCTTCCTTTCTAGTTTAACTTTTTCTTGATTCTTTGAGAACTTCCTATGATACATCTCAGTTCCATTCATCTTCCTGCCCCTTTGTACCCCAGCCTCGATCTTTGCAACTTTCCCCCACAGGAAAAACAAATCTTAATGTGGAACTGTACTGTATCAGTGTGTCCCACAGTATACCCTTTGTCCACCCTTCTATACTTGCAAATGCTCATTGCAATGAGTCATTTGTTCTGGCTCAGGACTACTGCTACACTATCAGTACTGAATCCTCATTGGGACTCCTCTGGAATACTCTGTTGGTGCCCTGTGTAATCTGTAGGACTGGCCCCTGTACGAGCTCCAGCAGTTCATAGGTGGGGTAGATGTTGGGGTAGGCCAAATCAAAGCCCTGAATCTGGGCCTGGGTGCTGAGCTGGTGAGCCCATCAGCTCTCTCTGGTACACCCACTACCAGACTGAGCTCTCCAGCACTGCTCCAATTAACTCACCCAGTGCTATAGCTGGCAAGGGACAGAGCCAGCTCTCTCTCCTGCACCACCACCAGCAAGGCAGCTGTATTGTGCTGCCCAGATGCGACTCAGCGCCAGCTTTCTGGAGTGCTGTAGCCAGTGAGGGGCAAAGCCAGCTCTCCTGCTCCCATGACCCCAGGGGCCAGCACTACTGCCTGCAGCAGGGGGCAAGGAGCTGTGTGGAGTGGGCATCTCTTCCTCACCCTACCCCCTTGCATGGTAAACAAGTGGCAGGGTCAGCACTCAGATATTCATGCTCTTGAGACTGGCTCACTGGCAATCACCTCCTACCTACCTCCCAACCCCCACCCTTTACCCCCACTACCAGGGGCTAGTTCTACTATGCTGCCCAGGCAAAATACCTTGTTTCTTAATCAACTATCCCAGGATCTATTACTATTTACATTTCTGTGCTACTTTTTTGGGGGAAGTGGGTATCAAAAATCTGGACATCTTAGTAAATGCCTTCTAGACTTGTATATCTGTTGATAACAGTGCTTTCTTGGAACAAATTTAATATATTTTCTACTAATTTCTTCATTCAAACATAAGTAGTATGTTTCTGTGAACAAGTATCACCAAGGAAAAAGAAAGATGTCTTTTAAAAACAAACTACCTAAAAGGGCAGTGGTGGTGTACACCTCTAATCCCAGTGCTCAAGTGGTAGAGGCAGGAGAATCTCTGAGTTCGAGGGTAATCGGGTCTACAGGATGAGTTCTAGGACAACTGGGGCTACAAAGAGAAACCCTGTCTCAAACAAATGAGAGAGAGAGAGAGAGAGAGAGAGAGAGAGAGAGAGAGAGAGAGAGCCCACCTTTGTATGATTATTGTTGCTGCCTCACTGTTTTCAGTAATAAATTGCTGCCAAGGACTGAAATGTTAATGTGTTGGTAATTCTTACTTTCCTATTCTGTGAACTCAACTGAAAAACAAAATACCAAGGCCAAAGACTTCCAGACATGGTATTTCCGTATGGGAGGCAGCCAATGGGTAAGTAGATACTGCTGTAAAGAAGTTGGCTAGTTGGGGGTTGAAGAGGTAGTTCAGCAGTTAAGAGCCCTGGCTTCTCTTCCAGAGGAACCTGATTCAATTTCTAGCACCCACTTGATAGCTCACAACTGTTTGTAACTCCAGTTCCAGGGGACCCAACACCCTTATACCAACAAAAATGCAGGCTTAACACCAGTATACATGAAATATAAATGAACAGAAGAGAGAGTCTTAAACTCTTGGGATTTCCCAAGTGATAAGTGACTTGCTTTTGATGATGGACCTCTCTTTCTGCACCTAATTTATACTGATGAGTTTATCTATGCTGAGCCTCCTATCTAGAATTAGGACTGGAGCAGGCCATGCTCAGGAGATCCACTGATTTGATAGAGTTTGAGATTTAAGCTGTGTGTAACCATCTTCACGTCCTAATCCCAGAAGAAGAGAGAAGAATCCAAAGACTAATTGCAATCGTGTGTCTGACATTTCATCAGTAAAATCCATAGAATGAAATCCCAACAAAACCTATGGATACCTGAAGCTCAAGTGATCATCCAAGTTGATGACAATTCACAGGGCATTTGGGGAGGAACTTACATGGAGGACATGGCAGGCTCCCGTTAAAGATGGTCTCAGATCTCAGCCTACAAATCTCTTCATTGGTCTTGACATGTATCCTTTTTTAGAAAAACTGTAACCCTAAGTATAACACTCCCTGGAATTCTATGAGCCATTCTAGGAAATTAGATAATCCAAGAACGTAGAAAGAATCCTCAAATTTGGAACTATTTGGTCAGAAGGACAGATGGCTTGGAACCTAAGAACTTGAGTATGAAGTGAGGGCACTCTTGTGAGAAACTGGGCCCCCATGTCTGACATCAGATTGAGCGAGCATGGCACAGAATCACACTGCAGATGCACAGTCAGGAAAACCTATTTGTTTCCCAGGGACAGGTGGGCATTGAGGAGGAAGGAAGCAGAGAAACACCAAAATGCACTGGGGCAAAGGGAAATTTCTAGCAATAGCCATTTAGGGCAGAGTAAAAGGACAACAACGTCACCCAAAGACACCCTAGGTAATGTTTGTATTTTGTCCTATTTTTCACATGCATTTCTGTGAAATTGTTCACATATGAGGTAATAACACATACACCATGGATTTACGTTCATTTCCTATTCCATCCGCATCATTTCTCGGCACTAAAGGCTCATCACACTTTTTCATTTAATGATTGTATACTACATTGTCATACAGACATAATGTAATTTATATAACTTGCTTTCTAACATGGGAGGGTGGTTGCTTCTCGTTTTGAATTTATATACAAATAAAGCTAAGATTAATATATTCATCTATAAGTCATAAATTCACACAAGCCTTCCACATTTCTGGTTATTTGCTTACAAGGGACTCTTGATGTGGAATTATTTTGTAAAGGATTTGTTTGGAGCAAGTCCTAAACCTTTATGCTAAATTTATTTTTGTAGTGATAAGAATTTACTTTTCTGCTAGATATGCATGAGAGCACCTAACAGCATTCATTTACCCAAACTAAAATGTTTAACTCAAAAACCTGGAAATGTGCTACATACAAATACTTATTTATTGTTTCACTGCATTGCTCTGATTTCTAGTATGGTTGATGGTTTTTAGGTTGTAGTGTGTGTGTGTGTTTCATGTGCATTAGTTTGTTTTATTTCAATTTCAGTGCTTATTTTAAGTGTCATAGACAGGTAAATTATTTTATCTGTTAATTATAGAATGTATCATTTTTGTTAAAGACTGGTACTATGATGTGAAGGTATCAACAATTTATGAAGTTAAAACGTTAACCCTTTATATTTGTTTGATTTTACTGTCACATATAAAATTTTTGTTCTGAGACCTTCATGTTTAGGGAATATTTTTAATCTTATCTGTGACTATATGGTAGACACTGAAGTGTGTAGCTTAGATCGCCTTTAGAGAAAGGATGTGATCCTGTGTCCAGGAATGTAATTAGATGACAGCCTCTACTTTTACTTTTGCCAGATTTTGTCTTTATTCTGGGGGGTAGGGGGAGGAGTTGGAGGTAAGGGTTCATCCTTAGCCAAGGACTGAACAAGGTACCTGACACAGGACTTCTCTCACTGAGTTCTTTTTAAGCAAAAGGGCCAGAGACCAGTTGCCTCGGTAAATACATCATGACCACTTGTCCAGTTCCTGAACCCAAGCCATTGTGTATTCCGAGGGAATTTAAAACACCAATAGTGAGTCATTTGCCTATAGCACAAGAGATGTGGATGAGGAAGGACAAATGGGAGGGTCTTAAATAATCCACCACCAAATCTATCTCGTCCAGATCATATATCCAAACCCAATGATCAAAAAGGAGATGGGTCCTACAAGAGAAGTCCCTGTAACTCTAGCAAATATGCCCAGCACTGATTAGTGTCTTCCCAAAGGGATCTGTGACCATTTATTCAAGTGAATCTATAACACAGTAAGAGGACTAGCCAGACACCTTGTGAGGATACTTAAGAGTTCAAGTGATATTTGAAAACACAGAACATCAATGGCACTTTTTGGTAGAGTGAGGCCATCTGGGAATCAAGAAATAAGGAAGTTCTCTGCAAAGTACAGCTACATAATGTACTCTATGTTTACAAGACTATTTGGTAGCCGATTTCCTATTAAGAAAACAAAACAAAACCCAGAGTCATTTGCCTGTAGGGCAATTGCCATTGATGTGAAAGGCTAAATGGATGGTACTTAATCTATCAACTCTAGTCAAGATAACAAATCAAAGCCAGCAAAAACTCTGGCTAAAGCTATACCTGTAGCTCAGTAGAGCACTTGGCTACCTTGTGTTTGACTTAATTCCTCCTGTATTGCTGGAAAAATCAACAAAATCTTTTTTTTTCTTTTTTCTTTTCTTTTCTTTTTTTTGTGTTTTTTTTTTTTTGTTGTTGTTGTTGTTGTTTTGTTTTGTTTTTGTTTTTGTTTTTGTTTTTGTTTTTGGTTTTGGTTTTGGTTTTGGTTTTGGTTTTTCAAGACAGGGTTTCTCTGTGTAGTCCTGGCTGTCCTGGAACTCACTTTGTAGACCAGGCTTGACCTCAAACTCAGAAATCTGCCTGCCTCTGCCTCCCAAGTGCTGGGATTAAAGATGTGCGCCACTGCTGCCTGACAACAAAATCTGATCCAAAGAGATAAAGTGTCAAATATTAGTTAAATTTTGTTAAATTTCAAAAGAAAACCCCCACAATATCAAATTCTAAATCTAGGCAGCTGCTCTAAGAAGGAATACCAAAAAGAGGAGGGGGGAGAGAGAGAAAAAAAGGGAAAGAGTCATGACATTTGAGTCAAGCTAGTATTGGTAGGGAGGGGAGCTTCTGTGTTAAAAAAGAGTTAAAAAAAATCCCAAAGCACCAGAGAAAATATAGTTAAGTATAGCAGTATTTGAAGAATAAGATTAAGAGAAGGAGGTGGAGGAGGAGAAGGAGAAGGAGAAGGAGAAGGAGAAGGAGAAGGAGAAGGAGAAGGAGAAGGAGAAGGAGAAGGAGAAGGAGAAGGAGAAGGAGAAGGAAGAGGAAGAATAGAAAAAGGGTAAGTTATTCCTTTCTGAGTCAGGACTCAGAGAGATGGGCAGACTCAAAGGGGCCTTATGGTGTCTCTGAAATCATTGCACTAAGAGCAGAGACTCTGGGAAGGAAAGCACACCATCTCCATAAAAGGGCTTAGTATTCCTACCGTTTTCATTAGCATGGCTCAATGTAAACCTGCTTCCCTGAGGAGTAGTGCCTTGGCCGGGTGGTTGGCTAACCAAACTGGAGAGCTGTCCCCTCTGCAGAAGGTACCTTAAAATCATTTAGGAAACAGGGGCTAGAGGCCAAAATATTCTTGAAGGGGTCCGGCCAGGCCAAGACCAGGGACATTTCTGTAACTGGTGTGTTTGGAGTCCCTGTCCTGAGCTGCCTGGCTAATTCTTGTCTCCTATTTGCATCATCCCTCACTGTCATTCTTAAAGGAAGAATCTAAGGATGATGAACTCTTTCACACCCCCACTTGTCACTAATCACGTCTTACAGACTCTAAATGACTTCTTGAGAAAGAGTGATGTAAATCTCCAGGCAGATGTTGACCAAGCACAGTTGCTAATCAATCTGCACTGTCATGGCTAAAGGAAAGTAATATCATTCCAGATATGTAGTTTATAGCTATAGATACAGAGAACTCATTTAATGAAAGAAATAAAGAAATAAAAAGAGAGGGAAATGAGTGTTCCTAGGTATGGTAGAGGAGAAAGTTCATCACAGATATGTGGGAGAACATAGCCAGAGGAAGGGATATCTAGAGAGTCCAGAGTGGACATGACCAGACTGAGTGTGCCATGTGAGTAGAGGGGGAGGGGAAAGGAGACGGGAGACCAAGGGAACCATATACAGCATCCAGGAGGCAAGCCCAAAGGTACAAAGAGGAAGGGTAATCAAAATGGTTGAATTATATAGGGAAGGGCAGCCCATACCCTCAGCTGGAGAAATTTAGAGGATGGGCAGGGTATGCCAACCAGTACAGGCCTGTAACAGGTAGGGAATGAGGAAAGCAAATAGAACCTGGCAGCCAGGGTCCACTTTAATATGTTAAATGGGCACCACACCCATTTATCCCAGGTTTGAAACATAACAATTATTATTTTCTAAATCAATGAAGATAGAAGATAAAATATATACATATTTATATAGTTTATGCTCACCCAGAAAGGAAAGTCATGTGCGTTTACACTATTGTCAAGAATTGTGCTCTCTTTCGCCCTCTCTCGTCGTGCAGCCTGGAGAGATAGATTGCTTAGGCTTTCTAAAGAGCATCAGATTGACCCATTACATAGGTCACATTACAGTGCTCACCCATCCACATAGCACCTAGAAATCCTGTTTTCCCGGCATTCATCATATTCCAGACACTGCAAACAACGTCCAGCCATGAAAGGGATGAAGTGCAGGAAAAACTGCATACCAGCTTCAGAATGTGTCCTGTCACTTGGACCTAAAATCTGTCAGAATGAATTAGCCCTGTCAATGACAAAAAAAAAAAAACAAAAAAACTGAATACTATATAGTTTAGAGCCAGCCTTGGTAATAAAATCAAAAGGTAGATTTCTAGAGTTCTAGAAAGGTCCATGTTATCTGTTGCATTTAAAAAAAAATGTGTCAGTAGAGCATGGTGGCACATATATGCCTTTCATGCCAGCACTTGGGAGGCAGAGGAAGGCAGATCTCCATGGGGCAAGTGGACAGTGCCACCATACAGAAGAACTGGTACGGTTCAAAACCCCAGGGAATCTCAGAATTGAGGGTATGGAATCTGCTCCCTGCCAAGCTCTACATGTCCTGGAACACGTAACCGTGACATCTCACAGAGAGGACCATGAGAACTGGTCACATAGCATAAAAACCTGGAGTTCTTCAGGCTCATGAGGCACCAAATAGACCCCCAAGTGTTTAGCCAATGAGATTCCCTTCCTGAGTATACCTTCCCACAAAAGGTATCTAATTCCTGGTTCACACTGAGTAACACATTCGCATTCACAGCTGCCATAAAATAAAGCAGTTTGAACAAGCAAGGACCATCTCCTTCATCAAGGATCCACACAAGGGGTTGGGGGGAGGCCTTCATAGTAAAGAGCCTTGCCAAAATCTCATGGAGAAGGCCTTCACTCTTTCAGCCCCTCAAAATACTCTCAGCACTCACTTGGATCCAAACTAGACTCTGCCCCATCCTGGGCTCCACCATCCGCTTCCTGCCTGGTGCATAGGGGAATTGTGTACCCAAGCATCACTGTTCCCAACACTCTGTGGTCTCCAGCTGTGTCTGGGTAGACAGGAGGTTGAGAATCACAGTATCAGTCCCAGACCTCACCATTTCTTATCTGGGAGAACATGGGCTGGGACCCCTATTACTGACTGTGTTTTATCTCCCCTGAGTAGCTTGCTGAGCAGACTCAGAGCCCGATAGATCTCTATCTGGTCTACATATGAATTCCAGGCCAACCAAGGCTACATAGTGAGACCCTGTGTCAACCAGAACAACAAGAACAATAATAACAATAATATCTTAGCCAAAACCAGTTTCTGGTCTATTGCTGGTTATTGTTGAAGACAATATGACCATGTGACAGCATAGTGACTGTGTAGTAGGTCATAAAGCTGGGTCCTTTTGAATATGAATATTAATGAAGTAGGAGGGGTCTCACGGAATTTTTTTTTAATACTCTTTGGGATTATATGCACATACTGCTGGGCCTGGCTTTCTTACATAACTGCTGAAGATTGCGCTCAGGTGGCCATGCCTATATGTCAAGCATTTTTTTTTAAACCATCTTCCCAGCCCTGAGACATTTTTTTTTTGCAGACTCTTCTTCACCTTTCAAACTAAAGTTGTTACTAGTTCTTAGGCCAGGGGATGGAAAGATGATGGCTCAACAGTTAAGAGCTCTGGCTGCTCTTGCATAAGACCTGACTCAGTTTAGAGCACGCACATGGCTGCTCACAATTGTCTGTAACTCCCATTCCAGGTGTGTATGGGGAGATCAGAAGACAGTTCAAGGGAGTTGGCTTTCTCTTTTCTACCGTAGGAGTCCTGGGAATTAAATTGGGGGCCTTAGGTTTGGTGTCTTTACTCACTGAGCCCCTTGCTGGCTCAGGGTTAAGACTTTTTCATCCCTTACTTCCCGGCTTCATGTTAGAGGAACTCTAACATGTTCCTCTCTAGGATGCATGGCCATTCAAAAAGATTTCCACATTTTACCAGCATGACACTGTCTACTTCCTGGGAAACGGTGCCTATGACATGATGCAAGATTCCCTTATTTTTAGGTTGGAACATTCTTCCTATTCTGATGCTAAAAATATCCACAGATCCTTTGCTGTTGGCAGCAGGACAGTTAGAATCATGTATTACACCAATGAGCTGAGGTCAGAGAGCCAGATCTCTCAAATCAGCAGCCTGCTAGGAAATGAAGTTTGTTAGCAACCACAGGACTGGGCCTGAGATCAAATGTTCCAACTGGGGCTCGATGATGACAGGAATCCTAGAGAAGAGAATGAATGCCTAAGTGATTGGAAGCAAAAGGCATTCTGCTAAACCGAGTCACCGACTGCTGATTCAAATGAACTGAGACTGTGACCCTTGTTTATAATTTCCAGTCCCTGAATTGTGGAGGGATTGGTTACAGGACTGTCGCGTTGGAGTTTCTGTTGCTATGCTACAACACAGCGAATAATATCAACTCATGCCAAAAGAGACTATTTCTTCTTATAATTTCTCAAGTCACATACCTTCACTGAGGCCATTCAAGGCAGGAACCTGAAGTCAGGAACTGAAAGAGAGAGCATGAAGGGACCCTGTTTATTGGCTTGTCCCTTGTGGTTGTTCTGCCTAATTTCTTTTTCTTTTTGTTTTTCTTTTTTTAATTACTTCTATTACTTATTTATGTATAGGAGGGGGGCGTGTATGCACAGGAATGCAGTGCCCACAGAGGTCAGAGGTGTCAGATCTCCCAGGAGGTGGGGATACAGGGAGTTGTAAGCACCTGATGTGGGTCCTAGAAATGAACTCAGGCCACTCGGAAGAATAGTGTGTACCCTTAGCCATTTAGAAATCTCCTCAGCCACTCTGCCTGCTTTCTTATACACCAAGGAACTAACTTCACAGGGTTGGCACTACCCAAAATTAATTGGGTCCTCCCATATCAACCAAGAAAATACCCTATAGGCTTGCCTATAGGCAATTTGGATGGAGACACTTTCTCCATTAAGGTCCTCTCTCTCTCAAATGACTCTAGCTTGTGCCAAGCTTATTAAAAAACTATCCAGCATCAGGCAACAGATAACAAAAGTTAGTCCCCAAAGATCTAATACCAGAAGCAGATTTACTTATTCAGTTTGCCTGCTTGCTGAAATAAGTTCGAGTTTACTTCTCTTATAGGTCACATCCTAGCTTGGATCCACATTACAGATCTGCCTTACACCATTTAAAATGCTTTTCTTCCCAGGAGCTTACTAGGTGTATTCATAAGTGTCTTCTTCTACATTTGTCACACTTTCTGTTAATATTCCTTAATGTATGGCGTTTCTGTTGACATTGCTTTAGACTATTTTTAAAATCACTATTACTACTACTACCACCACCACACCATGTCAATTCTATTTTAGATTTTCTACACGATTAATTCTTCTATTGTCAGCTTAGACTTTTGCAGAAGGATCTCCATTTTCAGTCATAATTCTTCTCTAAGAAGGCTATATTTTTTAGGAATCATGGAAGACTAACATGTACATTTAGCCTGACTTTGTTTTACTCCACCATTGTTGTTTGCCATTAGTCTTGGTAGGGTTTTCCATCATACACTCTTAATATGGGAGCGTGTGGTGACTCTTTGGCCTTCTCTTTTCAGCCTGATGGAGTTTGTCTACTCATGACATTAGTACCATTCTAGGGATCAGAATGTTTGTTTTGAGACAAATTCTCTCTACATAGCCCTAGCTGCCCTGGAACTCACTCTGTAGACCAGACAGGCCTCGGTATTACAGAGATCCACCTGCTTCTGGCTCCCAAGTACTAGGATTAAAGGTATATGCCACTACACCCAGACTAATGGTCAAAATGTAAACACAAAATTTGTACTTCTCCTGTCTCTAAACTGTATTAGTGTCTAAAAGGAATATTGAACTTAACATGATTATAGTCAAACCTTTGATATAAATCTCATTGCCTTTATGGCTTATCATGTTAATTGTACCCATTCAACAAACAAAAAAACATTCTCAAATATTCTGTAAAGTATTATAGTGTATCATAAAATCCCATAAGCATCCTGCGTCCTGGCATTTCACTGGTTCCCATACTCCTGTGACCACTAGTCTGCTTTGAGTTTCTTCATTTCCTACCACCATCACCATAACGACATTAAAATGATTTGTTTCCATTCTTTACCCTATCTCTTCCTTCCATGAAACAGACTTTTAGTATGATTAAGTTTGATTAAGATCTGCTCAAATCTTTCCTGTTGTTCTTCTCACCCTCTGAGTACCATTCAAGAAGGGCCTTAAATGTTAGGCATCCAAATCTCAATATTTTGCAAGTTTCAATTTGATATCTGGAAGAAAGGGGTGAGGGGTGTCCTTGTGAGCAACCAAGGCTTTCTTGCTTTGGTGAGCAGACCTCAGTAGGTGAGAGGAGGACCAAGATTCTAGAGAACCAACTGCCACTAAGATTGCCCTAGCTCAGTGCCAGGCCAGGCCAGTGTCTTACAAATATGAAGAATGAATATTCAGAGAGTTTACTATAGCCTCAAAAGTAACCTCAAGGAAAAGGAAATAGGCAGAGTTTCTGAATAACAAGAGTGGGTCCCAAAGATGATTGTTAGTGAGGGGTCTGCAGGGTCTCTGTTTAGGGGCTAACAAAGTTATATATGTGAGGGGTTGGGAGTGGGCTTATCAGTCCAGAGACGGGTGGTCTGGGGATCACATCCTCACATATGTCCTCTAGGCAGTGGTACTCATTCAGAAGTGTAAAAGGAACAGAAAGCAGACAATAGGTTGGCACAGGGACCAGAGCCTAGGGAGCCATAGCATTTCTGGCCTCTGGCTAGAATGGAACCAAGGATATTATATTGCTGGCTTTTAGACAAGGATGTGCCTAAGAACTGTCCATTTTTTGACCCTCCCCCCTCCTTGAAACATCTTGATTAGTTTCTACCTCTTGCTCCAGTAAGGCTCACATTGCACTCCTTGGCTAGTCCTGCTTTCTCACAATGCCCTCCTTCTGGTCCTTAGCCTAGCTCAGCATGCTTCTGACTCAGTTTGTGTTTTTCTGATGCTCATGCCTTCTTCTCTTCAGTACTGGCATTACACATATATGCCAACATTCCCATTCTATACCATTCTGGGACTGAGCCCAGAGCTTCATTGTGTACCAGGCACACACTCTATCAACTGAAGTCCATCCCCAGAAACTACCTTATGTTAGCACGGACTCCTGTTCCACGTGTTTCATTTCTTCTACAGTCACGTTTGCTTTGTTTAAATATATGACATAAATTATTCATAAATGTTGTTTACTATATGTCTCCCCTCCTTACCCCCACAATAGATTGGGAACTCCAGGGACAGGGATTTTTATCCATTTTGTTGGACTGTTGTCTTGGTCTAAGAAAAGTGTAGAATGACAGTAGGCATTGGATACATATTGGTTAAATAAATTCAAGAAGAAATGTAACTGTAAACTTATTATTTAGAATTCAGAAAGCAATCTCCAGAGAGGAACAAGAAATGGAATGGTTAGAAAGGTGAAAATCTACATCAGAGATTGGCCCTTGGCTTGGAGGGTCTATGTTAAAGACAGTTTTTCTATAAATGGTCTAATGTTTTACTACGTGGATGGATAATTTTGATACAAATTTTACAATGCTTAAAATAAACCTCGGTAGCTAGAAAAATCATGAGACGATAACAGCACGGGGAGCTGTGCCATCCATAGTATGCTTTATACTAAATGGGTCTAAATCTGTTTTGAGAGCAAACTATTGAATCTGCTAATGGTACCTACAGATGATAAAACAATAAGCCTGTCTCTGGCATTGTGATTTTCAATAGGAGTGTCTCTGTCGTGCTTCCAAGTGACTTCAGCTCTCTCTGATCAAGCATCTTGTCATTACATTAAGTCCCACATAGTTCACAATGGCTGTAAAACGCAGAGGGATGTCACCATTCAGGACTTTTCCATAAATGTGATTTGTTGATTCTTTAAATGTGGGTGGGAAATAATAGAAATAATTTCTCATACACAGATAACTGGCATGTGTGAATGCTCTCTAATTGGAGGAGGGAGACAGGAAGGAAAGGGTACAAACAGCAAAAAATAATTTTATCTAAGGCTGCAAATGACATAAATTCAAACAATGTTCTGTCTTTTTTTTTTCCCAGCGTCTCTGGGCTTGTTATTATTCAATGTTTGCTGAGCTTGAGGGAAGACTGAATCCCACCATGGCAAACTGCCATCTTTGTCAGAGCAGAGAGCTGTTTACATTCAAGGCACATAATAAGCACCATGTGAAGGGGGAACCGTGTGAGCTCTATTATGGCTGATTAGCCCATTGTACACTGTTACAACTAACATCTTCCTTGTGCTAAAAATAGCGTGAAGTCACGGGACGGAAGCAGCATGATCCATCCGAACTGTACTCTTTCAGAAGAGAGGTAACAAAGGCTGCCTCTAACTTCCTCAGAAAAAGAAAAAGGGTGACTTATTCACTTCAGCGCCCCACAGCATAAATAGTTTATCTGAACTGCTAGGATATGCTTCAGAAAAATGACAGGAAATGCACAGCTTCTAGAAAAATACACCTGCCTTCTGGGAAATTCCCTTTTATGTAGACCAGATCTTAAGTAGGAACACTGTAATCATCTCTTGGTTGTGATTAAACTTGCATGGGTAGTTCATCTTCATCACAGCAGTGGTAGAAATTGTGCATATTAGTCCAAAATACACAAGTGTTTGAGATGTCAGAAAAGGGAGGGAATGGTTGGAACAAAGTCTGAGTCTTGGGTCATTTCATCTCAGAGTCAATAGCCCTTCTCCTGGAAGGAGGGCAAACAAACTGCTTTCTATTCTATTGAAAACCTGCAAGAATTTGCACCACAGTAATCCTAAATCCAGAGGCAATCTATTAAGAACTCTGCATTACCAATCCTGAGACTCAACGGATAAGCTCAACCTCCCCCCATTAATCCTCTTAAAGATTCTGCTAGGAAATGAAAGGGTGCCATGAAAGAGGGCCCCCCTTTTATGACAACCATATAAACTTCTTGAGTAAATGTTTCATTAACAAACTGCGAGAGCACTGTTGAATGCCCTTTGCCTCCTCGGTCTGGTCCTCTTAGTTTGGTGCTCCTGGATATAGCATGGCTAAATGTGTGATTTACACATGTTTGCAAGAAACGTTCCCACACTTGAATGCTGTGCCATGACAAAGGGAGGGGAGGGCTGAAAGAGCAGTGTTGAACCTATGTAGACATTTTAATTTACAATTCTCCCTTTTCATGGGCTGTAAGAGATGAATAACTTCCACATTCTCAATGCTCTTTCTAATAAGCACTGTCCCTATGTTAAGGTCATTTGCAATTGGCCCTTTGGGAAAATATCGTTAGATGCTTGTGATATTCTTAAAGAAAAGAGGTACAAAGAACCCTTCTCTGACTTAGAGAATGACCAAAATGTTATCCAATGGCTTACCTTTATGTTTAATGATGCCTGGCATTTTGTAGAAATCCGAATCCTGACTTTTGTGGACACTTCATTATAATCTGTTGTTTTGTGGGCTTTAATTAATTTAACAAATTCTTACAGAATGTCTGTGTTATTACTAAAATATGGAATCATGATGTAAAATAAATGTTCAAACACACGTTATGCTCACGGCTCCTAGTGAAATAATCAATTTCCAAGGGAAGAGCAGACGCAGGATACTGACATATTTGGACCTTCCTACCGTCCCATAATTCCTTGGTCACTCTCCTCCAGTCCCATCATTCCAGCAACACTTAAGAAGCTGAGATAGGAGGACCTGCAATCCAAGACCAACTTGGGCTATCTTGTAAAACTCTCAAATTACCAAATATTCCCTTACCCTGACATCAGTCTCTTGAAGGCTATTTAAACTAAGGCTACGAGAAAAAAAAAAAAAAACAAAATTGCCATATCCAAACAACATAATTGGGCCAAATTCTTAAAGATTACATTTACATTGGTAGCTTGAGAGATTTCAAATTTTGGGACACGGCTACACAGACACACACACACACACACACACACACACACACACAATATTGCGTGCAGGCCACAGCCAGAGTTGCCCACTTGGGGGAAGAATTCTATTTGGGTCAGTGTATACAGTTTTATTTCTAGCCACAACTAAGGTCTGATTTCAAAGCGAATAGATTCATTTGGGTCAACAATGCCCAGGGGATAAAGGCTTAAATGTATTCAACCTAAGGAAGAGCTGAGCACGTCAATACCTTCGTAAAGCCGCTTTGATTCGTATTGACTCCTGCCTGGCTGCTAATTCATATACATCATTGTTTGCTTCACAGAGCTTTTAACATGACTTTTGATTTATAGAAATAGTGATTCAATTTCTCCCCAGAAGTGGTGAGCACAGACTGCCCCTACATCCTTCCCTTCTCTCTAGTGTGACAAAATTGAAAGAAAAATTCTCTTGTCACAGCCTAAATTGCTGTATAACTGTTCATGCGCACTTTTTTTTTTAACTTTCATGGTAGCAGGTAATAGCAAAATAGATCATCCAGAGAAGGAGAATCAATTATCTAAGCATGTTATTAACGTGTTCACAGCAAAACTACTGATTTACACAGAGGCAGTCTATCAACTCATATTTCCCTCTTCTGAAAGTCCATGTGAAGCCGTGCTGGCATTAGTGGGAGGCTCTGGGCAGCTCCAAGTTACTGGAACCCCTTGGGTATCTGGCAAAGTCCATAAATATCATCTTTGTGCTACAGGGAGGATGCAAGTCACACTCTAAGGGTTTAGTTGGTTTGCGGCCCTATCAGATGAAGACTGAAGATGCCGTCTTACACTTGTATTTTATTTTAAGCAGCTAAAATAAAATAAAAAGCTGTTTTAAACCAAACTCTGTGAGCTGAGGGAACCAGAACTGGTTTTCTGCTTTACTGAGTAAATCCCAAACATATGTAAGGACTGAAATATTTTGAATGTTCACACGTTGAAGTCTTATTCTGAGGTGCAGTGGAATGTAAGTGTTGATTTTATCAAGAAAGGTGTTCATTGCTTAAGAAGCTGCATGAAAGTAAGGTTTAAGTAGACACAGAATTCGGAATATAAAAGGACAGAGAGACAGCATGAAACCTCCAGCTACCTCTTTTCGGATCAGCATGGGCCTGAACGTGACATAGCCATAGCCCAGGAAAATTCCACAGTTTCTGATGCAGATAAACTTGGAAACCAGAGACAGCCCAGCATCTCACAGTTAATTAAAGACGTGAGTGAAGGCACCAAAGCTTGCTCCCTTCTGCTTGAATAATTCACCGCCTTTATCCATTATTAAAACCCGTGACTTCCCCACAATGATTCCCAGCTCGAGATGGATTGGTCTCAGAACCCAGAGATAAATTGTAACACGGCCTACAGCTATATTAATAAATTGAAATGAACATTTATTTGCTCATCTAATTAGAACTGTGGTTTTCCCAAATAGTGTAGCCATGCATTACGGTGACAGACAGCAGTACCTACCTTCTGTGAGATAAAATGAATAGGAGGACTTTGACCCAGATTTGGGGTGTCTCTCCATAAGAAACTCTTTGGTTGATGCTGTCTCTTTTAAACCATTTATTCTGTTGGTCTGCTTTGCTGATCCCAGCTTGGCAGGATAGACGAGAGCTTAGCTGGTGAGGTACTTCCTCAGACGGATACAGAGCCCGTTCCCTATAGAACACACATTCATCTTTTGTCTCTTTTCTTTTTTAAGTGCTGTTGGAGGGTGGGGGTGGGAGAATTTGAAGATTTACCCACACTCCCTTCCCCACCTCCATTTCCCTTCCCTGGGATCCACAAGGCCTTATATGGCTCGCATAGTCAACGGCCTTGGTGGCTGTCCGTTTGAGGCGAGTTTGATTCCCAGTTCAATCCCATAGCTGTCTTACAGCCTCGGTTTCTTCTGCTATAAGCTAGAATTAGTAATTCTATGTGTTCTGGCTCCACATTCAGTTTAGAGAGAATGGCTGTACATTGGGGAATTTGTAGTGGGTTCTTCATCAGTGACAAGTGCTATTATTAGCCAGCAAATCTCGCTCTTTCCCTGTTTGCAAATTAGATTTTAAAAATCATTTGATCACATTAGCATGGAGAAGTCTATATAACACAGCTAGCACTCAATCCCTGAAGGGCTAAAGTGAATAATGTGGTGTTATGTCAACACAAAGCTTGTTCCTTGTGAATGATCTCCACAACAAGAGACCTTCCTCCCCAGCTAGACGCTAAACGCCTCCCCACTCCCGCCCCCTGCCCCCCCGCCGCCCCCGCACAGCTTTCTTGTCTTCCGTCTCACCCACAGTGGGCCGTGAACACTCAGGTGGAAGGTAGCTGCTCTTACCTCCATTGGCCCCAGGATACTCAGATCCGAGTGTAGCTGAGTTTGCTCACTTGGCTCGCCTGCAGTGAGCCTGGGCCACGCAGGTGGACGGTAGCTGGGTTTGCTAACCAGAATGTGTATATTTAAGTTCCCGTGAAATAAACCTTCTTAGGGCACCCTGCCAGGGAAATGTACAGGGTCCACAGAAGTTACCCCCTCCCTCCTACAGCATCCTACAGAGCTAACCAATTGCATGCCGTTGTCTCTCCAGACCGCTGTCATGCGGTCTGAGTGGACTTTCTTAACATCTGCAGAAATTGTATTTACCACGTACTTATTTCACACCCAAATCTGTTTGATTTAACACTTTTCCCTTCATGAAAGGGAAATTTAATTTTTTTTTCTAGGTTGCCAGGATAAGCATGCAGCTCCCTAATCCACTGTTTGCCTTGCAGGGGAGGCGTGGAGCCGCGGCTGACTTCTTCTTTGACAGATCTGGCAGAGACAGCGGCATTATCTGAAACGGTATTGGACTTGGCAAGAGAGAAAATGCGCTTCTCATTTCCTTCAGCCTCTTTCTACCATTGCTGAGAAGCATGTACTTTCATATTAAACTTTGAAATCCTTCCTGCAAGTTAAGTTTATTAGAAAGAAAATAATTTCTGCAGAATTAGATTCCTACGCGATCTTATATTCTTTTGCAGCGGGTCTCCTTCCAGGGCAAGAGAATAGATTTTTAAAAAGAAATATCAGCTTACGTGTTATTTAAGTAAATAATCAAATAGACAATGCTTTTCTAAAATGGGCTCTTGATCAATAAAGGCATTAAGAAGCAGGACTCGATTTAGAGAGCCCTTCGGTAATTCCTCACACTGTGTGCGCTCCTTGCATGCCAGTTCTTAAAGACAGTATACACTGAAACTAAACTGCTTTTTGTAGATTTCCTTTTATCTTCATTTACATTATTATTTTAGGTGAGCATTTTGGCAGCATATGCACATGTGTGCCTGATATAGAGGTCAGAAGAGGACATCAAATGCCTTGGTTAAGCCATCATGTGGGTGCTGGTGACTGAATGTCGGTCCCCTGCAAGACCAGTCAGTGTTCTTAACCACTGAGCCTTCTCTCCAGCCCATCAAGCCATCGTTCCAGTCCCCCAAGCTTTTGTTTGTTTGATTGATTTTGTAGATTTTAGTCTTTCTTTTTCTATTTTAAACTACTACAAATTTAAGGTAAGGCTATGGTTGGAGAAGCAAGTCTCCAACAGAAACAGAGGTTATAAAGTAGGAGGCCAATGGGAACAAAGGTTATAATGTAGAAGTCCAGTCTTTTTTTCTTCATACCAGGAACATTTTAGAAACTTCAAGGTCTATGAAATTATAGGGATATGCCACTATTTTCTTACCATTACACAAATGAATTTGACCCGTATATACTGCTATAATCATTTTAAACTCAATATGAAGTCTTGGATATTTTGCAATATCTACCTTTTTAATGATAATTTTTTAAAAGAAATTCAATATTATGTTGCATTTAACCATTCTTTTAGTTAAGACACTTGGCTCACTTTACTGTATGTAGAATTTCTATGAAAAACAAAATTCTTGGCATGTCTACAGGAGGGTTTCAGATTGGGTGAATTGAGATGGAAAGACCCATCCTAAATGTGGGCAGTACCATTCTATGGGCTATGATGGTCCTGAACTAAATAAACAGGAGAAATAAACTGCATACCAGCATTTCTGACTGCCTTCTAACTGCAAGTGCAGTGTAGCCAGTATCTTCATGTATCCTTCACAATGCCTTCCACATTATAAAACAGGGTCTTCAAGCTGTGAGTCAAAAGACCTCTTTCTACCTGAAAGTGGCTTCTCAGGTATTTTGTCAAAGTAACAGAAAGGTAATTGACTGTCCAGAAAGAAAAAAAAAATTGAACAGGGCAGTGATGGCCCACGCCTTTAATCCCAGCACTTGGGAGGCAGAGGCAGGGGGATTTCTGAGTTTGAGGCCAGCCTGATCTACAGAGTGAGTTCCAGGACAGCCAGGGCTACATAGAGAAACACTGTTCTCAAAATAAATAACAAAAACAAAAAACAAAACAAAAACAAACAAAAAGGTAATTGATATTTTATCATAGCATATTAATATATGTTAATAGTAATGATAAACATTGTGTTCACATAATGATTGAGCATTTTGTAGTGTATAGTTATTAAAGAAAAAATAATTATTGCATATCTTTTTCCTCAAAATGAAGATTTAGGAAGAGTTTCCATTATTCAGATTGCTTCTCCAACTAAGAAATGTAATTAAAACCTACAAAGACACAAAACTATTCCCTTTTAATAATCAACAGTGAATTATAATCATTTGACAAGTGTTGTGTTCACTCCTTGATTACCGAGTTAGCAAAGCACTTCTTCTAAGATATAATAAAGGAACTAGCAAGGTGGTCAGTGGTTAGGAGCACTGGCTGCTCTCCCAGAGAATCCAAATTTAATTCCCAGCACCTTCATGGCAGCTCACAACCGTCTGTAATCTATAATATATAGTCTATCATACATATTAAATAAATTAATAACTAAATAAAAATTAAAATTAAAAACAAATAATAAACTCTTTCAGAGAGATGTCCCTTAGATCAGACAATACATTGGTTCTCCTGGAATTCATTTTCAATGGTTCAGTTGACTTTTCCTTACTAAACAGAGCACCTGAAGTTAATTACTTTATATCATCATCACCACCACCACCACCATCATCACCACCACCATCATCATCATTATTTAAAAGGTTTATTTATCTGCCCACTAACTCTGAGAATTGAGTATATTGAGTACTGTTTCACATCCAAACATGTACAGCTTCTATAGGGTTTATAAAAGTCTACAGATTTGGGAATTCGTATCTAATTTCAGTATCGGACTTATGTAACTTCAATATAGGCACAAGTCTCTTTTATAGCAGTATAATGTTTTCTACCACAACTGTTTGTCAGTTGTGTATTTTGTGACTAGGTCCATCCTCTTTTCCACAACTTTCTTCTTAGAAATAGCAAGGCGCTCTAGCAAACGTAGGCCCTCCATATCTGAAAGTCAGTAGACTGCTTTCCTAGCGTACAACAGCGATTTTTCTCAGTTTGGTGCACACAGGAGTATCTGTCTTCACCCTACCGCCAATTCCATTATGCAGATTCATTTAATATCCTGACTGGAAGCCCCTGTCCTCTACAGAGCCATATTAATGTTGATACCACATTCTACTTCAGTTAAGAATTACACTGGGTGCTAGGCATAGTGCTGCATGCCTTTAATCCCAGCTCCTGGGATGCAAACTCACAGTCAGGTCCCTGTGATTTTGAGATGGTCTACATCGTGAGTTCCATGAAAGCCAGGGCTAATAGTGAGACCATGTCTCAAAACAATGAAGGAGGAAAGAAAAGAAGGAAGGAAGAAAAACAGAACAAAACAAAATGGATTACATGGCTGTGCAAAACATGGTGTAAATAGTGTATGTGGTAGGTGCATCATTGGAAGTTCACATGGTGACTCTATAATCCTCTTCACTTTCCTTGGTCCATTGTGAAATGGCTGGAAGGTGCCAGAGATTATAAGGACAGAGAAGACAGATCAAAATGAGCCACCAACCACATCTCTCCTATTTTTAACAGCTTTAAGTAACTTCCTCTTATGTGTCATTGGCCAGAAGTGTGTCATGTGACCATATTAATGGCAAAAGTGTCTGAGTCTGTGGTGTTTTTTTTTTTTTTTGTTTTTTGTTTTTAATCTGAACCCCAAACCACTTCTGCCAAACCACGAATTTGGAAGTCAAAACAGTTAAAGACAAAGATGGAGAGGTGGAGACAGTCTAGGAGATGGCTCAGTGGGTAAAAGTGCATCCTATACAAATAAGCTCCTGGTTTGAATCATCAGCACCTATGTACAAAGGTGTGTGTGAGCCTCTTCACCTGCACCACCAGCATTTGTGAGGAGCATAAATGGAAGCCTTACTTGGCTTACTGGCTGCTAGCCTAACTCCATTTCAGTGAGAGGTCCTGTCTCATGGGAAGAAAGCAGAATCATACAACATGACACCCCATGTCCTCCTCTGGCCTCACTGTGTGTACCCACATAAATATGCACAGATGAGAGAGAGAGAGAGAGAGAGAGAGAGAGAGAGAGAGAGAGAGAGAGAGTTGAAAGCACCAGGTGGTTTTATTTTACAGCAGTCATGATTCATTTGAAAACTAACATTGAGAGTTTAGAGTACCTAATGATTTCTATCCTTCCATCTTAGAAGGAAAGAAAGTAGAAGAAAGAAATTCCCCTTACATGCATATAAACCCATTGAAGACAGCCTAAATAATAATAATATGCTTTGGGCAGTAAAGACGTTCACATGAGCATATATTCCAATAAATTCTTAAAAGGCAGGCATCATCCAGGTATTACACTTTGCTATCACGTTTCAAAGGTAATAATGATGTGTTGTTTAACAGAGCCATCAGGACCTGGTGCTGCCATTGGGGTAAGCTTCTCTACACTCTGAGAGATGTGCTCCAAGAAAACTGTAAAAGGAAAAAGAAATCACACTATGAACACTTGTGTGATCAGATATATAAGGAGTGTCCCCTGTAACAAAGAACTCTTCTGGGGACACCAAATATGTATTCTATAATCGGTTGATTCTGGCCACTGTCTATTCTGTCCACCTGGAGAGAACATGTCAGGTCTGACAGGTCAGGGACTCAGTCCTGCAAGACAGTAACACAGTTTCCCTACTTGCCGATGGAAAGTCAGGTCAGTCTTCTCTCTCTCTCTCTCTCTCTCTCTCTCTCTCTCTCTCTCTCTCTCTCTCTCTCTCTCTCTCTCTCTGCCACACTTCTGATAGGACAGCCCATAGCTAAGGGGAAACGTTGTAATAATGTCCACTATATTGGATACAGATCAAGCCACATGAAGAGATGAAAGAGTGAGACCCAGAAGATCATATGGGATTAGAGTAGCCTTCATGGCTGCTTTGGAAAAGCCACGTTTTCCATGTCTCCATGTGTTCAGAAACCGATCAAGTCTTGCCATTCAAGAAGAGGTTTAATGTCATACACTCTCTCTGCTCTCCCCTTCCCAGGGAACAAAGAATGGTGCTGGAAGCCCCCGCATGCAGCCCTCTAATCACTTGCTCACTCTGTTGCCTGGTCCCCATCCTGACACTGTCTTGAGATCTACGCTCCGTCATCTCATTAGCATCCACTCAGGAGTTATCAAAGATGCTTCTTAAACACATCAATGGGTATTTCGAAGACAGAGTTTTCAGGTGCTTTATGACAAGAACCAGGGACAAAGATGCATCCTGCTTTCTCACACTTGTCAAGCTACCTTCTAGAAAAGAGAGAAAAGAAGAAGACAGAACAAGGGGTGTTAGCACATAGGCTAGTGAGCTCATCTCATTCATTTTTTCCAAAATCCTAGAACTGCAGCGAACAATTTGGTTTTAAAAAAGAAAGAAAGAAAGAAAGAAAGAAAGAAAGAAAGAAAGAAAGAAAGAAAGAAAGAAAGAAAGAAAGAAAGGAAGGAAGGAAGGAAAAACTGGAGCACATTATCAATGATGTGCTATAACCTCTATAGTTTTTTTTCTTTTTCTGGGAATTCAATTTGCACCCCATTATGCTATGGTCACCAATTGAGGAGTCTTAGTGTCCATCACGGCTCTGCCTTTGAAGCAGGGGGTCATTGCATTAGTACAAAGGGGGATGAATTCAATATGCCTGCTCACCAAGTAGGGTTGAATTCACTGAAAGGGAATGACCAGGCTTCCTATTCTGGGTTTCCATCTGGACAATCCGAAGCCTCTCTTATCCCCAGCAAGAACTCCATTAATGAATATTCAACGGAAAGTATTACTTCATTGTCAGCGCTAATTGCTAGTTTTACCTTATTAGTAGAAGCTTTTCTGCGGCTGAGCCTGACATGCATTTGTTTGCACACTGTTATTAGCCAAGACTCGGTGAAGTCTTGCAATTAACACCTCTACATTATCTCATGCCGGGAAAGCAAAGACAGAACCAGATGACTCACTTTGTTTCAGCTTTGCTCTTGTTGTCTGATATAGAGGCACTTAAAGAGAAGTGTACGCTCCTCAGAATGCCATATGGAGCCAACAGAGACCATAAAAGGCTTTTCAGGGACTGGTGCATGAAAGTTCATTAAGTCCACAGCACCATCCTCAAATCCTGATTTAAACCCTACCATGGTGCAGGTACGACACCTGTGTCCCTCTCGCTCAGCCAATAGTCCAGTTGCTGACCAAGGATCCATCTTCCCAGGAAGCAGAGGAAATAACATTTTCTTCTCTAAACATTATGAAGTTAATGATTCACAGGACATGTAAATAGCTTCCAGAACTCCTATCACTTTGGAGATAAAGCAGACAAGGCAATAACTGTATTTTATTTATTTCTTAACGCTGCTCCCAGCATCTTATCACTGATATTTCTGTAAAGAATAGGGATGGAGGGAGGAGTAATGTCAACAGATCATATTTCAGTTTTATATTTGGGAAAGAGATCTTTCTCTCAGCACTTGGTCAAAGTCGTTCCCCCCCTCCCCCTAGGAAACGACATCTGAAAAACAGAAGTAGTGTCGCCCTTTTCCCCCTTCAATTTATGAATTCTTCCTATTGGTCCTGTTCCCCCCCCCCAGGAAACGACATCTGAAAAACAGAAGTAGTGTCACCCTTTTCCCCCTTCAATTTATGAATTCTTCCTATTGGTCCTATTTTGTGATTTTTCAGTTGTTTGAGATAGGGATTCATGCTGTGGGCCAAGTCAGCTTTAAAGTCAAAATCTTCTTCCTGTGTCAGCCAACCCCATGGGGCCTGAGATTACAGGAATATACTACCAGGCCTAGCTATTGTTTCTTTACAAGTGCAGAAATTAAACACTATATTCTAAAAAAAAGAAAAATGACTAAATTCATTTACTCACAAGTAATTCTAAGTGTTCAATAAACAAGAGAAACAATCATTCATTACTAATCAAAAATAAGCAACTAATATATCATTTATTTCTAGATATTCAGTGGTTAAAACATCTGTGTCTGGCATTGAGGTAACTAGAGCTGAACATTCAAATATAACTTCAAGGGGAGTTGCAAATAACAGGAACAGTTAATTTTCTTTACAAATATTTCTCATAATTTTTCTTACATAATTTAGCTAACAGTATATAAAGCATGTTTATTGCAGTATAATTGAAAAATAAATTTCCAGAGAGAAGAATATCACTTAAAAATATTCATACAGCAGATTTCATAATGGTTCACAAGAATACTGTAAACCTATGTGTTCTGTGAACTGATTCGGCGAGAAATATGGAAAGTTCTGCAAAGACAAGTTAAAAACGATAACACTTTGTCTTAGAAATATTAGACTTACAAAGGAGAGATCATTAAATGAAATTCTGAAGTTAAACATTTAAAATCTACCACACTGTGAAAGGAGTCTTTATTTCTCACTTGTGAATCTTCATGTCTTCCAACAATACATACAAGAGGAAAAAACAGCTATGATAATAATAATAATAATAATAATAATAATAATAATGGACGCATTATGGTGCAGTGGGTAACTATTGTCATAGCAATAAAAAACCTAGTTAAAGTAAAATTAGTCTTACACAGAATTTGCCCTGGACAAATGATCAACTGGAAAACCTTATTTACAAATGAAAGCCAGGCCGGATATTGTAATGATCTCTGTCTGCGTTGAATTTTCAGTAGTTCATAAGTACCCATTAGAAAAAGCCAACCTAGAATGTCTGTTTATCATCTGGCCCTTCTGGATTCAGTCACTGGTGGCTTGTCGCTGAGACTATCAGAAGGCTTAGCCTCTTCATGTCTGCATTTTTGGTAAGGTTTTATTAAGTGCGCAGAGGTCTGGGTACTTGAGCGCACAGGCGCACAGAGACCCAGGAGGAGTTTGATTCTTAGAAGCTGACGATACAGAATCCTGGACATGTGCTGAGATCGGAACTCCTACGGAGGAGCATCAAGTGTCCTTATCTGCTGAACCTCTCTTCAGATCCTCGCTGCATGATTTTTACATGTCACTCTTTCCATCCACAATGGGGCTGGTTTGATGATCACGTCACACATATAGCTGCCTTGTGGTCTAATAAAATTATCAAACAGTGCAGATTTCTCGTGGTAGACATGTCAGAGGTGCGTAGCCCAACCTCAAACAGAATTAGTATAAACCAGCCAAGGTTTTTGGCAGGCAAAGCTTTGGCAGCTTATCTGCATTGACCTCTGCCTAAAAATACTTCCATTAAAACATTTTCCCCTTCAGGCCTCTGTGTTTTGGCAATAGATAGCTGCCTAGCCCTGCCGGTCGAGTCCTGGCCTGAGGTTCAGGTTTCTGCATATCTATTGCACCAGAAGAAAGCCATCTGAAAATAGAAACATGGGCTGTTTTGTCGCTGTTGAATGGGAAGGCTAATAATAGTGTTGCTTCATTGTTTGGCAGGGACTCAAGGCTACCTCGGCCAAGCAGCCGAACATGCTGTGCGGCAGTAAAGAAATCATAAAATTCCTCCAGGGAATGGGGCAGCTATTCAGAACATGTTTTATATTCTGGGGTTGCTTGGGAAGGAAATAGTTCAGAAGTTGTTTTGACACAAATGTGGTTTGTTTCCAATTGAAGGAGGGGGAGGGGCAGGGAGCCCAGTCAGGAGGTCAGTTGCAGAAGGGAGGCAAAAATGTCGTTAAGGAGCGCCTGACAGGTGGTGATAGGGCTGTCGCTGAGAAGCCTGGGGCCTGGCGGGGAGTTTGTCTCTGCCAGGCTCCCAGGGTGCACTCTGCTGCCTTTCACACTCCTATTATGTTTAGTTCTGTTGAACTTAAAGCGTGACCTTTTCCAAACTGCTCCGCATTGTTGACCCACATGCATTTTTGAGACCTCATTTCCATGAATGCCTTCCTTCTTCCTGCAGCAAAGCACTCTAAATAGGAAGAGGCTGAGGCAAAAAAAGAGCCCGGGAATGGAAATCTTTCAGGCATTGAATTCTGCTGGCTATTAATAATTCAGAAGTGTTTTTAATGCCCTGATATGGAAGGAAGGTTTTTTGACACCAAAGGCATCTAAATATTAATTTCAGAGGAATTGGTTGTTACAAGCAGTTAACATCCATTTTGTTAGTTGACCTCCGCGGGAAGGTTAATGCACTAAGTCTGGTCATTAAGTATAGTAACGAATGTTTTTTCAGAAAGGTTATTACTATCATAAACTCTAATCCGTGGTTCACGGCAGCAGCCTCCAGTGTAGGGCTCTGACTAATGAAGAATCAACTATTTCTGAGCAGTTAATAAAGATTTTTTTTTCTCTCCCACCAATCAACATACTCTCCATGATCCTTATAATTACTGAAAGCATTAAGCCCTGGGTCTGAGTGCCCTCATGTCAGAGCAGACTTCTTGTCCCAATAAATGACAAATGGCAAACCTAATCCCATTTCACTTAATTTTTTTTTTGTAACATGGTCACTGAAATAAGAAATAATGAAAGTCCTAAGTATTTGAAAATGACGCTCTACTGCAAAGCATTTGCTAAATGAGTATTGATGAGGTCTTTAGTCACATTTTATTGTGATGGAAGATTCTATATTCTGGCTTAGAATGCTGTTATACTACAGAGGTTAATAGACTACCAACAAGGCTTTTTTTCCCCCTCCCTTGTTTGTTTTGTTTTTCTTTGCTAAAAACCACTCTCACTGGCAAGAATATAGGCAACATGTACACCTCCCTCTACACAGCAGAGGGGAAAGGGACCTGCTAACCTTTCTAAGGAGCCTAGGGCAGTGTTTTGCTTCTCAATGGAAAGGTCTTCTCGAATTAATTAAAGTCACTTTCCCCGCTGAGGACCAGCTTTGCTTTGAAGGTAAAAAAAAAACAAAAAACAAACTGACTTCTTAGAGGTCCACATTTGCAGCAAAAACAATACACCAGGCTTTAAGGAATAATCTCTTCTAGTGACCAAAAAGCTCAACAATTACTACACTAAGGACCTAGACAGCTCTGAGGAGCTAGTCCAGGATTGGTCAGGAAACAGAGAAGGGACAGTCCCCTGAGGCAGGTCGCTTCCCAGTCCAGTAAGAACAGTCCTCGCCATCCACGTGTTTCTGTCCCCCCTTTTCGGTCACTTCAAGCCATGCTGCATTCTGTCTTTTGGGGAGCTTTCTCCATAGTTGAACACAGAAGGGGAGAAACCATAGTTAGTTGAAACAAAAAAAGGGTCCCTTACCCCCACCCACCACCCCAAACTATTCTGTTATTTTATGAAAACTTTATGTGTGTGTTTGTGTGTGTGTGTGTGTGTGTGTTTGGTGGTTAGGGGGAGGGGGAGGGACTAAATATACTGATTGATTAGCCCACATTCCCGAAATAGCTTCTTTTTGTAGATGATTCTCCACATTTGCCTGCCCCACTAATCAATGGAGTTCACCTAAGCACAGTCTTGCTGGGCTGAGCATTCTTTGAGCACTTTGTCAGAAGATGCTAAATTAGTTTCTCGTTTACTAGTGAGAGCAAGAGCCTGTCTTTCTGGATGTAAGTTCTCAAATGGAGAGTGATATTGTATATCTCTTTTATAGAATAGTTATAGAAGGAAGAGGAAGAGGAGGAGGAGAAGGAGGAGGAGGAGAGGAAGAGAGGAGGAGGAGGAAGAAAGAGGAAGAGGAAGAGGAAGAGGAAGAGGAAGAAGAAGAAGAAGAAGAAGAAGAAGAAGAAGAAGAAGAAGAAGAAGAAGAAGAAGAAGAAGAAGAGGAAGAAGAAGAAGAAGAAGAAGAAGAAGAAGAAGAAGAAGAAGAAGAAGAAGAGGTGGTGAGCCATGATATAGATCTGGCAATAGAATGGCTCAGACACACTAGTGTGAAGCAGCTGTGCACAATGGCAGAGCTTTGTACATTTGACCTCACTTTATAAACGTGACTGGAATCTTAAATGCCTCTCCAAAACCTTTCGATCCTAAAGCTGGAATCAAAGGGGCAGTGATATATTAGCCTCACTTCTGAGAACTGGAACTTTGGCTGAATCCTGCTCATCCATCACAGGCCCCATCACCAGACACAAAGCCTTCCCTGTTGCCTCAGCCAGAAATAACCCCTCCAACTCCTGAATTCTCTTTTGCCTTGAACATTTCTCATACAGTTCTTCACACCCGGTCTTTGCTCAGAGTTATTTGTAGCCAGACCTGGAATTTGTATTCTCAGCACTTCCTGCACTGTCCCCAGTACGCATGCACAACCTGGCTGGTGACTCTCACTAACTGCTCCTATGTTAGTTTCTCTGGCTCATCCGCAGGGAGGTGAGCAGATGGGTCCATGCATGACCTTGGCAGTCATTAGTTTTTTGTTCAATATTCTGTGGTGTATTCTCCCTTCCCAGATCCCTACCTCTAATGGGAGTATCTACAAGTCTCCTCCTCCTCCTCCTCCTCCTCCTCCTCCTCCTCCTCCTCTTCCTCCTCCTCTTTCTCCTCCTCCTCCCCCTCCCGCCATCCCCATCTCCCTATAGGGTTGGCTGGCAAAAATGTTTCTGAATGGCTGGGTCATTTCTAAGGTGGGGGTTGTTCCTCAGGGTTGTCTTGCACATTGACAGGGATTCTAAATGAATAGAGTAAGCAGGTAGCTGCAGGATGGAGGGCAGAATAGACAGATCAAGTGCCTTTGGAAGTTGTTTTCCCTTACCTCTGTTGTCAGAGCCCTCACTATAATCACAGAAAGGAGAAGGTTAACATGCCAAGACTACTGATAATCACCATTGACATCCTCTTTAGAACTTGGTTTTCTATCCATAGTAACATGTGAACCTACCCTAGCGACAACATAGGCTCAGTAAGCAAGCCTGTGAGATGAGGGTGCAGAGAACTCCATCAGGGGCCTAAGGAGATGGATCAGAGGTTAAGAACATTTGCTGTGCATGTAGAGGACGGGTTTGGTTCCCAACACCCACCTGGAAGCTCTCAATTTCGTATAACTTCACTTCCAGGAGATCTGATGCCCTCTTTTATCCCCCCCCCATAAAAGCTCCTATACAGATGTGGCACACACACATACACATAAATAAATTCATAAATATTTTAAAAGGAAAAAACCCATCACTGTGTACAATGAATATGTACCAATAACATTAAAAAGAATGCTAACAGACTCATTTCATAATGTTCTAAGTTCCCTACACTTGTGGTGAATATTCAGTAGGTCTGGGGGAAAGGATACATTTGAGACATTGCCACATCAAAATGGCTTTCCTTTTTTATTTCTGGCAAAAAGTGATGCTATTAGTGTCATATCCTCCCTTCCCCCACAACACATACACTTGACTGTTACTTAATAGTAGGAAAATGGTTTCAGTGACTCTTAACAAATTCTGAATACATATAATTTCCATTCCTATCACCCATTTCTATAAAGGGGGATACTGGAGAGTAACTCATGCATTTAAATTCAGGAGTATTAGAGCACTGAGGACTCTCACTCTTCCTGCTCCAGAGGAAGATGGCTATAAACGCTTGAAAAAACACAGCTGGGAGAATAATTGGAAGTGGATTCGATGTCTTCATCCTCTGAGGATGCGAGTGCATGTGCCTGCTGGAAATTGCTCTTTCACGAAATGTGTATGTCTCTGGATTTGAGCTTCCCTGGGCTGTGGCTAAGTTTCACAGAGGGGTTCCAACTTGCAAAGGTTAACTGCAAAAATCAAGGCTCTGTGCATTTCTTACAAAGGTCAAACTCATCAGCAGCTCCAGAAAGCCTGCTGGACTGGGACACTGTACTCACTCTGTGGCTGAGCCATGGCTCCAGATTTGATTTCCCAAACAAGACAACTCCATTCCACGCTTAGGTCACCAAGAGATAAAGAGGCCACTCAGTCCCTTGAAATTGCTCACATGTAGCCTACCTTCATGATGTTTGTCAACTCCTTGCTTCCCCCTCTGCATGCCAAATACCTGAGCTCCAGGCAGCTGTTTAATAAATGGGATAGGTTTTTGATTAATGTAAGAAGCCAAAATTAGAACGTGATGTAATGCGTATCTCAATAGGAATCACAGATGGAATTGGATGGCTTCAAGAGACTGTGCCGTACCAGATTGTTTTCTCCTAGGACATGGAGCTCTGTTTGGATAGCACCTTCGAGGGTCAAACTGTAGCAGGCATACATTCAGGGCTTGGAAACCTGCCCTGCCAGTCTTTGGATAGCAGTAATAGGTGACCACACAAGAAACGCAAGAGAAAGTTAGAAACTGGACATTGACTGGAGTCTAGGAAGGCTCCTCCCTCCCTCGTTAGAAGATGGTGTTATTTTAAAGACTAGAAACAGCAGCAGCTGATGGACATGATAGCAGTAATATCCTGGCTACATTGCTAAGGTCCGTTATTTAAATGACACATTCGGTTTCTTTTGGGCATCCGAAAGCCTCAGATTGCCCTGTGCATAAAAGCACTAATTTAAACTTCTCAAGGGATAAAAATAATTGGAATTCGTAGGGCTCTGTTCACGCAAGATTTGTGAAAAGCAAAACCCAAAACCCTTGGATGCCAAGGACCTCCTTACATTTGCTGAAGAATAGTACAGTATGTAAAAGAAATTTGGGGTCATTTTTCCTAATTAAGTGAACAATAATGAAAGGTTAAAACACACTCTGGTGTGTACTAAAAGAAAGAAATAAAAGAAACCAATTCACTGCTCTTAATGACTGTGTACTGACTCCATACTTTGTAAGTTGTTCAAAATCACCGTGGGTGAGCAAAGTATACTGGCCATATCTATGCATGCTTGGGTCACGGGGAGCAGTGCTCTTACTACAGATAAATATCAGTTTGTATGAAAAAAAAAAATGTGGCTGGCATGTACCAGGCCCTGGGTTCACTCTCCAGCACAGATGGGAGTTTTATAGGGTTATACATATGTATGTTTTCCTACTGACAAATTTTATCTTTCTACAATGAGAATAACCCCATGCTCTAGTTACTATAAAGTTGTTTTCTTTTAACATTGTCTGCGAGGAAAGACAAGGTGACCATTTTGGGACTCTTGAGGAATTTTTTTTTTTTCCCTAGAAAACGTACCTGTCAAATCAAAGTTGGTTTTTTGTTTTTTGTTTTTCCCTCGTAAGATGTGCAGCTAATACAAACAAGGTCCAAGATCTCGGAAGAATTGGTTAGTTTTAAACTCTGCCAAACACCCCTAATCACTGATTCATTCTCCGTATACTGTTAGACATTGACAGGAGATGGCCAACGATTCACTCGAATTTCTAGCCTTGCTGTAGATTCTATTGTCTGTCTAGGATAAACAAAAAAAGCAGCGTTGCTGGAACTGGTTTTGAACAATGCCTCCCAGCACACTGATTCTCGAAAGAGCAGGGGAGTTACAATTAGTGTAAGCATTCAGCCATACAAGTTCTAGAGACCTCCCTTGTAGGCTGCAGGTTGCATTGTGGGTAGGTATAATTGGAAATGTTACATCTCACATTTAAAAAAAAATTTTTTTCAGGGAGCCTGATACCATGTTTCCATTATTATAAAACCTTACTCTAAAAATAGGCTTTATGAGTACTAGAAACCCTAACTTCTGGAAACTCTAAAAGTAGCCTTAAAGGCAAGATGGTAGCTCAGGTAGGTATTCTTCAGCAGTGACTACGGCTCTCTCTCTCTCTCTCTCTCTCTCTCTCTCTCTCTCTCTCTCTCTCTCTCTCTCTGCCTGCCCACTGATTCCCTTGAGGGTCTCATTCATGCTCAGACCCTGTCCCATTCTCTGCTGGACTTGACAACTTAGTTGAGCCAAGATTGGGGCACTAACTGCAGGTGATTTGGATAACTTTCTTTAAGGTTGGTTCTTAAGGGTGGGGGTGGGTGATTTACTGTATTAGCATATGCCTAGTATCCCAATTTCTGTCTGAAAAGGACTAGAAAGGTATGGTCTCCAATTCGGGTTTAAGTTTCCATCAGCGTGATTGGGTAGTAATTGAAAATTAAACTACTATAGACTAGGTGCTCACAAAGCAACTCCACAAGCCGCACATTCCCTGCTCCAAACCATCCTGAAAACTAGAAGTTTGAACAGTTGCACTTAAAGACTCCTGGGGGAAAGGCACATGGGCAGTGCTGCTTGCTCTTTGCTGCAAGCAAAACAAGCTCTGGCCATTTAAATGCCAGCCTGTCGGTACAGGCCTACCAGTGCAATCCTAAGCCAAAACTAATCTCGGTCACAATTCTCAGGCTTTGTGGGTTCAGTCAGAGAGATGTGTATTCAGATTTGATGGCCTTTGTGCTCACAGAGCTTTCCCTCTCTTTTCTCTGTGCCCCGCAGAGCTGACCCTAACCTCTTTTGAAGTCTGTGATCACCCTGGATCTGATCAGATGCGCCAGAGTGAATTGGATAAGAAAGAAGACAAGAGGTCATTAACTGCTCAGTTTCAGACCATTTTCAGTGAGTCACAAGGATTGCCAAAGGAGTTCCAACTCTCCATTCACAGGTATATAGGTGCTAATATTTTTAGATATCCACTTAGTATTCTACTAACACCACGAGTACCAATGTCCTGAGGGGAAAAACCTTTTTCCACTGATTAAAACATAAATGTGTCCACGAATGATATAATCCTAAAATGTGTGCCCATATTTCCCTTTCCATTTCAAGGTCTTCTATACACGACAACACATTTCTTTTTTTTTTTTTCTTTTTCTAAATATGGTTCTGGTATCAAATGGAGGGCCAAATGCATTGTCAGCAAGGGGTTTCCTACTAAACCACATACCCAGCCTTTTATATGTGCTATTGCTACTTCCTTTTTTGTTTGTTTGTTTCGAGACAGGGTTTCTCTGTGTATCTCTGGCTGTCCTGGAACTCACTTCGTAGACCAGGCTGGCCTTGAACTCAGAAATCTGCCTGCCTCTGTCTCCCAAGTGCTGGGATTAAAGGTGTGTGCCACCACTGCCCGGCTATTGCTACTTCTTAAAGAAAGAATGCTCTGATTAAAAAAAAAGACAAAAACCAGGGTCTCATAATATAGCCAAGGCCGTCCTTAAACTCATAAGCCTTCTCCCCTGGCTTCCCTATCTCTAAGTGCTAAGACTCCCAGTGCACATCCCCATATAATCTTCCTTAGAATATTGTTCTGTTCGGCCTACCCACACGGGTAAGTCCTGCTCCTTCTGTAATTAGCGATTCTTAGCAGTGACTGTCCCATGGTCAAATTACTGGACCTCTTTTCTTCCACTTTGACCTTGGGTGATACAGTACTGAGTAATTTTAAGATTTTTTGTTTGATGTTCCAAGTTAGACTTTTGTAAAGTCAAACATCATACTATGACATCACTTTTCACTTCAAACCCAATAAAAAGCCACCCTCTCCCCATAATTATAATTTTAAGGGAGAAGCATACTAAATGAGCACTTGAATACTGAGCCTTATTTTTACTTTTTATTTTGAGACAGGCTCTCCTTAAATCACCCTGGCTGGTATTGAGCACACACTGTAGGCCAGGCAGGCCTTGAACTTGTGATTCTCCTGCCTCAGTCTTCTAATTTTTCAGGCCTATGCCACCAGACCTAGCTTTTCTTTAGTCCTAATTAGTGTTTCCATCCTTTGTTTATTATGGGCTGTTGCTTCATATTCTAGGACTATAAATCACACAAACAGCACACATACATCTGCATAGCTACACATCCATTGTTTGTGTATCTATGTATATGATATATGCGCCGGTGTATACGACTGTGTGCATGATTGTGTGTGCACGCGCGCCTGAGCGCATCTGTACGTGTGGTATGTGTGGTATGTGTGGTATGTGTGTGTGGTGTTTGTGTGTGCATGCAGATGAAGAAGGATACCCAAAGTTTTTGTCTTAGGTTTGTATCTTTCCTTAACATATCTCTATCTTTATTTTACTTCATTTTTATTTTAATTGTTTTAAGTAAGTGTGTGTGTGTGTGATCTTTTCAAGGGCATGTGCTTGTAAGTGCCTGCAAAAGTCACGACTGTCAGATTACCCTGGCCAGAGTTACAAGGGTTTGTGAGCTAACTAATGTAGGCTCTAGGAATTGAACCTAGCTCCTCTGGGTTTATGCTCTTAACTGCCAGGCCAAATCTCCAGCCCCTCCACATTCATTTATTGAGACTAGGTCTCTCAATGATCTAGAAGTTCATAGGTTTGGCTAGGATGACCAGCCAAGGAACTTCTAAGATTGTCCTATCTCCACTGCCCATCCGCCAACCCCACTAGAGTTACAGAAGCCAGCTGCTACACTAGGCTTTTTGCATGGGTCCTGGGGTCTTTCCTCATACCCTCATACTTGAGGGGCAATCATTGTACCACTTAGCCAGCTGTTAGCTCCAGTTCAAGCCTCCTGAAGCCATTCATGGCTGAGCCTGCTTCAACACCAGTTATCTGGATGTGGCTCCTTGTGTTTCTGGTGTCATGAGGCTCATCTGAAAGTGCTGTGTCTCTGCCAAAGGCCACCAGTTCTATTTCTACATCATTAACAATGCTAGAATATGAAATCTTAGTTAAAACAAACAAACAAACAAACAAACAAAAAAACCAATTCAAAACAAAATGGGTGTCAGTCCATTCCTGGATTGTCAAGTGTTGGTTGTGTTTCATCCTGAACTTATCACTCTCTCCCACCTTTCAGTATAAATTTATTCCACCAAGTTCAGGAAAAATGATATAAATTTTCATTAAAGAAAACACCATATTATGACAGCACTAAATGAATCATCTGCAGTCTCTTTTTAAAGGCTTGATTTATTTTCTGCACTTGGGAGACACGTTGTAAAAATATTTCCACTAACAAGCATGAAATATTGCAATACATATTTTTATACATACTATATTCGGCTATGTTATATTTTTCATTTTAGTGTGCATCTGCACTGAAGTGTTTATCTGTTGTAGGGCTTTCAGGTAGTTTCTTGATCACATTTGCTTCCTTGATTAAAGAATAAAATAAAGAACAAATTGGCCAAAGAACCCAGATCAAATCCATCTAGCTGAAGGCAGTATTTTCCTGAAGTGACTCAGACTCCCATTATTCTGCACCGGGCGACACAATGCAATGTCAATGATATGCAGGCTATTCCACTTAGCCTTGAGCAAAGAGACTGAGCTGTGGGTGTGCTGAATCCTATTTCCATCCAGAAGACAGGGTTATGCATGTGTAAGAGGAGTGAGATGAATCTAGAAAGCCGCTACCCCATAAGGGCTGGGTTTGGAAACATGTTGTGCCACCAAGTGTCTTGAATATCCAAATCCCTGGCAGAGAGTTTCTGAGCTAACTGAGTTTGCAAGGAGATCAATGCTCCCCTCATTGATTTTCCTCAGTTGCAAAGCCAGGATTACACACATTGTGAAGCTGTATGCCCTGGGCCGTCCAATCTGATTTCCTTGTCAGCTCTAAAAAGTCACAGTGTTCAGCTGTAAACTGGAGGTTATGAAAGTCGAACTGCATCAAATTTGCCCTTCTACTAAGCCTGCATATTAAACACAAGTGCTGCCACATATTCCTACAGCCGTGGAAGGGCTGCCTGGGACAAGACAGACTCTGTTTGTGTGCAGCATCTAAATAGATGACAGAGATGCCAAAATGGAATCAGAGATGTCTTGTTCACATTCACACATTTCCCAAGACACTTCCAAATGAGCCAGAGCTTCACTTGACTTATTTGAAATGCAATGTAAGGAGATGGTTTCTTGCCCAAATAAAGAGGTTGGCTCTGACCCTTACAGATTTGAAACTGTCTTAGTATTTATCACTGAAGAAAGTGGGTAGCTGGGAGGCCATAAAAAAATCAAGAATCTGACATAAAAAAAAAAAAATCAAGGGTTTGTTCTATTGGTAGGTGGTTTCATAGTGCAGTTAGCACAGAGTCTTGCCTTCCATAAAGTATTGGTCTAGCATGTAATTTTGCTTGTCACTGTCACCTGAAAACTGGAACACTCCCAAAAGGTAATTTTAGCTCTTTTGGTAGTTCAGCCTATATATACATACACGTATGAGAATGGGTGCCTGAGAGTGTCTGTTCATCTGTCAGTCTGGAGTGTTACTGTGGTGACTTGGATGAGAATGGCCTTTATGGGCTCATGAACTTAAAGGATTGGTTCCCAGTTGGTAGATTGAGAAGGAATAAGGGTTCTGGTCTTATTGAAGGAGGTATGTCTCTGGGATTAAGCTTGGAGGTATTAGAAGCCTAGTCCATACCTTGCCTCAATTTCTTCCTGTCTCCTGTCTGTGGTTTGGGTTGTTAGCTCTTAGCTACTGCTCCAGGGCTATACCTTCTGCCATGCTCCCTGCCACGATGATCATGGACTAACCTTCTGAAACTATGGTTAAAGTTACTTACATGAGAAGTATGCATACCCACAGTTGAAGGCTCAGTCATGGTGTTTCATGACAGTAACAGAATGGAGACTCAGAGAAAGGCAGAACAAGTCTTATCCCTCAAGATTCACACCTACACTCCACTTAGAGGATGGAGACCGAGTTGCATAGTAACCTGGACTTTGACTCATTCTTTTTTTAAAAAATATTTTTATTAGGTATTTTCCTCATTTACATTTCCAATGCTATCCCAAAAGTCCCCCATACCATCCCCCCCACTCCCCTACCCACCCACTCCCACTTTTTGGCCCTGGCATTCCCCTGTACTGGGGCATATAAAGTTTGCAAGTCCAATGGGCCTCTCTTTCCAGTGATGGCCAACTAGGTCATCTTTTGATACATATGCAGCTAGAGTCAAGAGCTCCGGGGTACTGGTTAATTCATAATGTTGTTTCACCTATAGGGTTGCAGATCCCATTAGCTCCTTGGGTACTTTCTCTAGCTACTCCATTGGGGGCCCTGTGATCCATCCAATAGCTGACTGTGAGCATCCACTTTTGTGTTTGCTAGGCCCCGGTATAGTCTCACAAGAGAGAGCTATATCTGGGTCCTTTCAGCAAAATCTTGCTAGTGTATGCAATGGTGTCAGTGTTTTGAAGCTGATTATAGGATGGCTCATTCTTAAGAGGCTGGTGACATATCCCAGTTTTGGAGCAGTTGCCAAGCATACCTGAGTCTCTGGCACCAATCCTGATCTGGGGAAGAGATTTTGAAAAAAAAAAAAATATGTAGAGTAAGTTATTCTTTTCCTACTAACACTAGATACATGACCTCATAGCTATAGGTCTTTCAAATACAATTTTCCCCCAAATCCAGGCTTGTCATATTACTCTTGTCAGTGTTAAGAATGTCCTTCTGTCTCCCTCTCAACTAAGGCATTGGGCTAAGGCATTGACTCTCACTGTCCCTTTCCTAAACACCATTTGGGGTAATAAAGTCTCAGAGACAAGGGGAAGCCACTCCACACCAAAGACTCATGGACAGATCTATACTCAGGCTAAACTTTTTCCATGTCCCAAGCTCACTGTGTAAATTGGTGTGTTGGATCTACTCCGGTAGCTAAGTCATAAAAACATGTTGTCATGTTTCCTAGCGAAAATTAGCCATGTTGGGATCAGTTTCTCAGGGGCTGAAGAGGAAAAGCAGATTGGTTCTCTGCTCTATGTTTCTCCAATGACTTCCTACCTCCTTCGCGTCATTCCATCAAGTTAAAAAAAAGTCAAATAAATATCATTTCCCACCATGAACTTCAAGACCAGTTATGCTCAATACAACAGCAGTCACACCTCTGTTTCTATATTTCTCTATATAGCCAGACATCGAAGACACCCATTTTCCTGAGACTCACTGGTAACTAAATATATTTTCCAAGTTAACCATGACATAGCAAATGGAAGTATTTTTCAAAGCATTAATTTACTTCCTATAAAGCAACTTTTTTTCTCTCTCTCTCTCTCTCTCAAGTGAGCTGATTCCAAGATATCTGAAAATAATACTGGAACTAATTTTTCTTGAATGTAAATCAACGATGTCCTGACCCAGAGGGCTTTCCTGCTAGAAGGTTCTCTCTAAGAAAGGCTTACTTCTGAGGAACTTTTATTTTTATCACTCGGTGGTGCCCTTGATTCTGTGATAGTCTAAGGAAATGTCCTGAAGTAACCTGAGGTAATCTAATGATGAGAAGTCGGAGGAGACACTGCTCTTTAACCTCTACATTCTGCTAATAAAGAGGGTGGGGTGGACTTACCCTGCTGAATTATGGAGTTGCTGTTATAGTCAGTGGGACTGTATCCAAGGCATGGCTAAGCGCTGATCCCAAGGGTGCTCTGGGGAGCCCACAGTATCTGGTTTCAGGGCATCTGTCAATGAGAATCAGAGTTTGGAAGAAAACCACATTTTCTGCTCTTTCAAAAAAAAAAAAAAATCCCTGTATGTTACTTTTGCCTGACTTGTTTTACCGAGGCAAAACAGAAGACCAATCTAAAAAAGAAAAATAATTGTTAATAAAAAAGAGCTATGATGTGAAGAGAAGTTCATTCTATTGAAATATGCACTTTAAAGGGACCATTTTCACACAGTAAGGAAAAAAAATATGCGTTTTCTTTATAAGGGCTGAACGTGCTAAGAGATTATTATACACAACATAAAGTTAAGGCTGTTTGAACAGGGAAAATAGAAAGCATTGGTGGTCATTCAACCCTGAATACTTAGTACATTTCATTTCTTTTTACAGCAACCATATTCTGTAATAAAAGATCAAATGCTTCTGGTTACTGGACTGAAAAGAATCAAATTCTCCCAATTTTTTAGCACTTCATGTTCCTTGGGTATCTGCTGTCAGCTGTAGCTCATTGAGTTGCCTGATTCGCCAGGGACTATAAACTGCCACCCGAGCAAAGAGCATCTGATATTTAAAAAAAAAAAAAGAAAAAGAAAAAAGAAAGATTTCACTTTGAATGTGTGCATGTTCTTTGCCTGCGTGTGTGTATGTGCACCAGATGCATGCACGCCTGGTTCAGGGAAACCAGAAAAGGATGATCTGATCCCCTAGAAATGGAGTCTGATGGAAGCCATCATATGGACATGAGGACTGAGCCTGGGTCCTTTATAAGAGCAGCAGATGCTCTTAACCACTTAGTCCCAAACTCCTGATTTCTTTTTTGTTATTGGTGGTGGTGGTGATGGTGGTGGTTTCTTGTTTTCAAAGTAAATCGCACCAAACTGAGACACATCGAATTGTGGTTGCTTATAAGCCTTTCTTGCACATAGACGTATTCTAAGTGACATAAACTATCACTGCTCTGCCAAATTTTCGACAGTGATGTATTTACTACTTTTGATTTTGTTTGGTTGGAAGATGAAAGTGTTTTAACAGGCCCGAGCATGGCGAAGCTGGCTCCCACAGGTTTTGCCCTTACCCTCTCCCCTGAGAAACTATGAGATTACATTTCTAAAGCTCTCCTCCAAGGTCCATGTCCTTATTTGACTGATAACTCATTCCTGAGACTGATCACTGTGGAAACACTGAGATCCGGCAAGTCAATCAGGACTTACCAACTCATCCTAACGCAGACCTCCCCCTTTTATTCCTTAAAAACTCACTCCTGCAAAAACACCTGTTGTCTGCCTTTGCCTAACCCAGAGATAGCCCTGCCTTTTGCTTGGCCCTCTGGGGTTATAAATCTCCTTCGTGCTGAGAACTTGGTGTCTGGGTGTGTTTCGTACTGACTCGGAGGAGCCCCTTACAGAGGGTTCATGAACTGGAAGATTGGTCCCCAGTGAGGGGATATTAACAATGTGTTAAGACCTTTAAGGTGCTGGATATAGAGAGGCATCATTAGGTACTAGGAGTGTTACTTTGGAAGGGATTAATGTAACTCAGAGGGGAATCCCAGTTGTTCTTTGGGAATAGAGTTGTTATAAAAGAGCCAACCTGCTCCATTCTTGTTCCCTGGGTTCTTATCCATGTATATGGATATATATATATGTATATATCATGAACTTCTGCCATCATGCTATTCTACATGAGTGTCAGGAATCCAAGGTAACTCTCACCAGAGCCAGATGTTGGAAATATGTACTGTGAAGTACGTAAACTTTTTCTTTCAGGTTTTTATTAAGCCTTGAGTATTTGATGAGCTGATTTTCTTTGGCATCGGTTTTGGAAATATGGTTACAAGGTGGTGCTGGATGCGACTGAGAAAAGACAGAGCAACTAGATCAAGTTAGAGAATTGAGCCTTTGGGTAACGGCAAGACACGTTTAGTTACAGGTTTTTCTTAGATTTTCCTTATTTTTCTTAAGACAAAAATATAGTGCTTTAACAATTCTAGACATTTTACGCACTGAAAGTACAGACAACTGTAAATCACATACATCTGTACTCAAGGTGATCACAAAACCTACAGAGCCAGGAAACAAAGTTGAGCCTTGAACCCGAAGGTTGTCAGCTGGAGTTTACATACTTGTTTACTCCACTAACTACCTGTTTCTCCTTCCTAAGAGATGTTGAGTGGGAGCTTCAGATCCAATGAAACGAGAAGGAATTGACCAAATGTGCTGTAGATATTCACCCATTTCCAGTTTTCCTTATTATAATACAAGCTATTAGATAAAATAAAAATCCAGGGGCTGGGAGTTGGCTCAGGTGTCAGAGCACCTGCTGCTTCAAGTGTGAGGACCCAAGTGTGAATCCCCAGAAAATATGTTTAAAAATATGGATGTGATCACATACACATGTCACCCCAGCCCTGAGGGAGGTAAAGGGTCTGACACAGGAGGATCACTGGGAATTGCTGGCCACTAGCCAAGTTCTAGGGTCATTGAGAGACCCTGTCTCAAGAAAATAAAGCAGAGAGCAACAGAGTAAGCAGGACATCTGATATTCTCATTTGGCAGACAGGTTCATGGACCATCAAGCAACATACACACAATTAATTACTTAATTAAAAATGTAACAATCTGATTTTTGTGGAAGATGGTTTCGTTCATTCTTAAGCAAATTTCCTTCTGAAAGGTGATACAGATGATAGTACCAGATAAAACAATTGTTGAGTCCTAACCAAGCCAAGAAAGCACCTTGACATTATCAATAAAACTCAGGCAGAGACCATGTCTGCAGTGCTGTGTTAGAATGATTTAGTTTTGCAACTTAAGGGAGAACAGGTTTATTGTGGCTCACAGTTCCAGGGGATACAGTTCAGCATAGGGGAAAAGCAACACAGCAACAGAAACATGGGTGGTTGATCACAGGAAGGAATCACAGAGGAAAAAATGAATGGTAGCACTCAGTTTGCCTTCTTTTTCTTCCTACCAAACCCTGGTCCTTAGAATGATGCTGAACACATCAAGGGTTGATTTGTTGATTTTCCCTCCTCAACTAAGCTAATCTAGAAAATTCTTTGCAGACATACCTACAGATCTGTCTCCTAGGTAATTCTGAATGCTGTGAAGATGACAGTATTATAGTTATCCATGAGATTCTTGGGCCAAAATTCCATTGAAAAAGACTTTAATCTAAATAACTATAAATCTAAAACACTTATCACAAAAAACAAACGAGTGAGTTTTCACAAAAAAAAAGCAGTCAAGATCCATTCTTGATCCCTGTCTTCATTTCCATGTGTGACCTTCACTTGTATCTTTAGTTAAATTCATTTATACAACAAACACCTGCTCAGATCTGAAATTATTAAAATGAGCAACACACCCCAGGAAAATCTCAGCCGACAACTTGCAGAAATTGACAAACAAGTCACTAAACTTATATGGAAACTCAAGAGACTTTAAGACAACAAAAATAATCTTTAGAGAGAACAAAGCCGGAAGATTTCTACTTCTATTTCTACAAAGCTTCAGCCATCAAGACAAGATGAAAAGTCTGGAGAAATGTTTCAGCAGTTATGAGCATGTGTGGCTCTTACAAAGGACCCTAGTTCAGGTCCCAACCCCTACACTGGGTATATAACAACCACCTATAGTTCCAGTTTTAGGTAATCTGATGCCCTCCCTCTTCAGGCCTCCACAGGCACCTGCCCTTAGGTACTGTACATAAACACACATCAAGACTCATTTATACACATAAATAAATATATTTTTTAAAAAAAGACAAAACAGGATGGGACACTCATGGGCATATGGGTAGAGGTGTTGAAGAGGCTACCACTCCCAGTTAAAGTCAATTATTTCCAACAAATCACCTGAATTATTCTGCCATGAAAGAGCAGTGTTTCCAGCACTGGACAATCAGATATGCACATGAAAATGGTAACACTGAATGCTAACTCACTTTATATCACATGCAAAAACTATTCAAAGGAGACCAGAGAGACAGCCATAGTGGTACATGCTGATAATTCCAAGTACTGCCAAGTGTGGAGAAAACCAGAGCCCAGTAGTTTGGAATGAGCCAAGGATACAGAGGCATCTCATCTGAAAACAAACAACATAAACAAACAAACCGAAATCTAAGGCTAAAGTATGAAACAGTAGAAAGCATACATGTGAAACTTTTTGATCCTGGATTAGTTAATGGTTTCAAGTGTGTGTGTGTCTGTATGTGTGTGTGTATATATGTATATATGTATGTCTGTATGTCTGTGTGTGTATATGTGTATATGTATATATGCATATATGTATGTGTATATCTATATACATAATCAGAGGCAACAAAAAGAAAAGAAAAAATAATACAGTATACTATCAAAATTTAAAAACTTGTATACAATAGAGGTGTAATATGTGAAGTGTTCCACAAAATGTAAAGAGACAGGTGGTGATGATGCATGTCTTTAATTCCAGCACTTGGGAGGCAGAGGCAGATGGATCTTAGTGAGTTTAAGGCCAGCCTGGTCTACATATCAAGTTCCATGACAACTAGGGCTACATGGAGAATTTCTGTCTCAAAATACAAACAAAGAAATGGAGGAGGAAGAGGAAGAAGAAAGAGAGAAAATGGGGGAAAGAGAGAGAAAGGAAGATAGAAAAGAAAAGGGGAGGAAGGGGAAGACAAAGGAAGGGAAGGGAATGGAAGAGGAGGAGAGGGAAGGGGAGGGGAGGGGAGAAGAAAGAGAAAAGGTGAAAAGCCAGGTATGGTGACATAATCCTCTAATCCTAGTACTCAAGAGTCAGTAGCAGATGGTTCTCTGTGAGCTGAAGGGCAGCCTGGTCTATATAGCAAGTTCTAAAAATCAGAATTAACCACAGATACAAACTTGCCTCAAAAAGAAAAAAAAAAAGGAGGGACATGATGTAAATCATATACCTGAGAACTGACATGCCTAGAATGTATAAAGACCCCCTGCAAATCAATAAATGATAAACACCTAATGCAGAAGTCAGGAAAAGATTGGAATAGGTGCATCTCCAGAAAAGAAATACAAATGGCCAACACACACAAGAAAAGATGTTTTGCATGCTTAATCAGCAGGGTAATGAAAAACAAGCTCGTGGTGAAATATCAGTATTTCACAGCAGGAGGGTTTTAGGATTGCTAGAAATGCTAAACGCTGCTAGGGCTGTAGAGCAACTGGAACCCTTAGTCAGCCTGTTACTGGGAAAGAAAAGAAATGTATTATCATGGGAGTCACTTCAGTGTCACATGCATGGTAGGCAAACAGTCTACCACTTAGCTATACTCCAGACTGGGAACATAAATTCTTATCACCACTGTGAAAAATGACGTTTTGGTTCCTCAAATAATCAAGAATAGGATGACTATATAACCCAGAAATTGCACGTCTATGTGTCTACCTGTGAGAATTGAAAAGAATCACCCACACAGTAACTTGTACATAAATGTTCATGGCACTATTATTCATAATAGCCAAAAGAAAAGAAACCAATGCAGAGCCTATAAAGCGGTGAATAAACAAAGTATGGCATAAGCTATTATGGGATATTACTAGGTGACAAAATATCAATGCACACTATAATATAGATGAACCCTGAAGTATAACAGTAAATGGAAGGTGACAAAGGACCACATGCAGTGTTATTCCATTTACAGCAAATGTGTAAGTGATGGCAAGAATAAACAGATACAAAGATGAGTGTTGCCAAAGGCTAGAGAGAACAGGGACAGGGGAGGTGATGGTGAAAAAGAAGGGCTTATCTCTGTCTCTGTCTCTCTGTCTCTGTCTTTTTCTGTCTTTTTTTTTTTCTGTCTTTCTCTCTGTTTCTTTCTGCCCTTCTCTGTCTCTCTGTCTCTGTCTCTCTCTGTTTCTCTGTGTGTGTGTGTCTGCCTTTCTCTGTCTCTCTCTCTTTCTCTGTCTCTCTCTTTACCTCTTTCCTCTGCATTCCCCCATGTGTGTGTGTGTGTGTGTGTGTGTGTGCATGTGTGTGCGTGCACGTGTGCGCACGCGAGAGCGCTGTGTTGCCCTCTTGGCAGAATTTCTCTTAAACACAATGATAGAATTATAAAGTTAGACTGTAGCCATAGGTAAACAGTTCTGTAAACATACTATAATTCATTGCACAGGGCATTTAACTCCGAATTCTGACATATGATTTGCATCATAAGGGTGGAATTTTTTTTATAATGATACATAGTTCCTGTTCTAATAGTGTTTACCTTCTAGAAGGGGTTCTAGTATATGGGGGAGCAGGGTATAAATGCTATAAATAAAACTACAAGGCAAAAAGGTGCTGTACTACTCCATAAACAAGGTCAGAGAGGGTGTTTCTAGGGAGCTGAGTTGAATCCATCATCTGATATGAGGACGTTGGGTATTCTTATGTTAATTGTTTTTGTTTTCTTTCTTTTCTCCTGTAGACTTGGACAATCTCAGTCTCACTGTGGAGCTAATGGTCTTTTAGCATTCCTGATCTTCCTGTGTCTGCCTCTCAAATTCTGGGGTTACGGTCATGAGACACAACACCCCTCAGTTAGAACTTTGTATTTTATCTGGAGTGAATGAGATGCTACTGGAGGGGTCATAGCAAAACCCTGCAGCCATAATTTTTGTACAGAAGAATCTTATCTTCGGCTGGGTCACAAGTAAGTGGGGGGCAGTTAGTGAGACCAAAAAAAAAAAAAAAAAAAAAAAACCACACTCAGGATCTGAACCAAAAATACAGAAGTGCCAGGATGAACTACATCACTCAACACCTGCATTCACCCTTTACTGAAACACTTCCTAAGTAGGGGCTGGGGTGGAAGGATGGAAGACAGGGATAAAGAGATGGCTCAGGGTTTAAGAGCACTGGTAGTTTTTGAAGAGGAGCCAGGTTTAGTTTCTAGTATCCACGTGACTGTTAACAGCTACTTTTAACTCTAACTTCAGGAAAACTTCTACTGTCTTCTAATCTCTGTGAGTACCAAGCACCCACATGGTGCATGTCATACACATAGACTAAACATTTAAACGCATAAAATTAAAAATAAATAAATAAATAAATAAATAAATAAATAGGTTTTTTTCCTTAAATACAATGGAGGAAAGATTAAGTTGAAATGGAAATTTACATCAAAAAATACATCATAATCAAATAAAATACACACACATACCTGAAAAAAATATCTATTTCAAAAGAAACCCAATCACTGCCAAGGGAGAAAAGCAGTCAACAATCCTATCCAGCATTTAAAGCTTTGAACTATGACAATGGCAAGCACGGCAGATATATAACAGGGTACAGTGGTGGCACTACTACCTTGGCAGTAGCCAACAGCTATCTCATACGACTTAAGAACAACTCAGGGAGAAAGTTGTGCCTCATATGTTAAACATAGCCAGTTAGGAAAGAATTACGTTTGGTATGGTGAACCTAGCTAATTACCAGTGACTGGTAAGGTCATAGACCCTGAAGGAATATCCTCTACTACTGGTCTCTCCAGCAAGTGTAGTTTCCAACTTCATTCTAAATACCTATCCTTTCATCCACAGGTAAGTGTAGCTCTCACACTTCAGCAGAACAACTGGTAGTGGAGTATTCAACGACAATTGATACATTCACAACACAACCAATACACTGAAACTCGGGGAAAATCATAGAAAAGGGGAGAGAAAAATTGTAAGATCCAAAGGACCAAGATAACTGCTGCTAGACTGTGTCTTCTAGACATAACAGGGAAACTGCGCCAGTGAAATCTCAACAATACAGTTATATAAATAAGACTTGAACAGTGATAACTCCAGTAGACATGCCAAAGTAGACAGAGGAAATTTCATGGACCCGGGGTCGGGCAACTAATGTGTGTTGAGAGGGAGAATTAGTCTTCTCCAGGCAGGAGTCCCTTGATGGATTATCCAATACCAAGTGCTCAATCTCTCTGTGTATATGAGAAATGTATATTTGTATATATGACACATATACCACTAGCCTCTACACCCAGCTCTGGCTGTTTTTCCTTTTTTTTTCTTTAATCTTTTTTCATTTATGTATCCAATTTGTGGAGACGAGGGTGGGATGTATGTGTGCTATAGCTTGCACTGTACCTCCAACCGACAACTTGCAGAAGTCAGTTCTCTTCTTTCACCATGTAAATCCAAGAGATGAAACTCAGGTGGTCAACCTTGGTGGAAAGCTCCTATACGTATCACCAGCCTAATTTTGAGTGGTCTGTTTTTTTTTTTGTAGTACTTTTAGAAAGTATAGGGTTGTCATATATTCCTTATACTCAAATATCCAACTTCAATCAATCACTCAATATCAATCAATATTGAGTACCAATGAACCACCCAATGTAACACGTTTGTTATCACCAATGAAGTTAACGTACCAGAAATCCATAACCTCATCAGGGTTTATTCTTGTTATTGAATATTCTGTTTTTATTTAGGTTTGGGTTTGGGGGCTTTAGAGACAGAGTCTGTCCACAAGGTTTACATTGACCTGAGACTTGTTATATAGTCAAGGTAGGCTTCAAATTTCAGATCCTCCAGCATCAGCCTTCCAAGTGCTGGGATTACACCAACAATCACTAACCCAGATTTTTATATGACTTTTGATAGATGTGCTAATGTCTAAAAGCTATGTTATTATCATACAGAATATTATCCTACCCTTAAACATCTTCTGTGTTCTATCAGTGGAGAATACCTCAACCCAGCCTATGACAACAACTGATAGATTTTTAATTTTTTTTAATTGCCTCAATAGTTTTGCCTTCCCCCGCATACCATGTATTGGAGTTGTGCATTGTGAAGCTTTTTAGATTAGTAATTAACATTACTCTACCTTCTTCTTTTCAGAAACTTTGTTTTGTTTTGTTTTGTTTTTTGTTTTTTGTTTTTCGAGACAGGGTTTCTCTGTATAGCCCTGGCTGTCCTGGAACTCACTCTGTAGACCAGGCTGGCCTCGAACTCAGAAATCCGCCTGCCCCTGCCTCCCAAGTGCTGGGATTAAAGGTGCGGGCCACCACCGCCCGGCCAGAAACTTTTAAAATGTGATTTTAATTAAAATAGTGACATCACTTTCCCTCGTCCCTCCACTCCCAGCTACCATTTTTTGAACTCCGCCTATTTGCTTCCTCTCTAAAATTGATAGCCTCCTTTTCTTTATTATTGTTATGCATATGCACATGAATGAATGCATATGTACAAAAACGTGTAAGTATAACCTGGTGAGTCCACTTGGTTGGTGGTGTATATGTGGCCTGCACCAACCAACCAATAAGGAGGCTCGTACCTGGGAGAGCTTGATCCTCTACCATAAAGCTTAATCTCCTTCTTTTCATGCCCCAAATATCTTGTAATACAAAGATATGACCTTCATCTTTATGCATATATTGAAGGGCCTTTTGGGTTCTTCCAAGTTTTGACAATTATGAGCTTCTGCAATACCTGCGTGCTGGTTTGTTATGTTTAAGTTTGTTAAGACTCAAGTTTTCTTTTTTCTTTTTTTTTGTTTTGTTTTGTTTTGTTTTGTTTTGTTTTGTTTTGTTGTTTTTTGAGACAGGGTTTCTCTGTGTAGCCCTGGCTGTCCTGGAACTCACTCTGTAGACCAGGCTGGCCTCAAACTCATAAATCCACCTGCCTCTGCCTCCCAAGTGCTGGGATTAAAGGCGTGCGCCACCACGCCTGCCAAGACTCAAGTTTTCAATCCACTTCATTAAATATCAAAGACCATGACCGCTGGCTCCAGCAACTACGACGTCACTAAGTTTGACCAAAATAACCACACTAGCCCCAAGTGCTGTCTTCTGTACCAGTTTGGCTTCCTAACAGCAGAAGAACTCATGCCATCCCATGAGCTCCTGGAGTTCTCCTTGTTTGGTATTTTTCAGGAGTTTAGGTTTTGGCCACTCTCCTGGGTGTGTACTGATATACTATTGTTGGTTAGACTCATAAGTAGGTCTTCAGTATATATGACGGTGTGTGTCTAGTGCATATACATATTCATGGTCTCCTTACGCGTATTTTGGAATGACATATGTTCAGACCTGTTGCCCATTTTGCTGTATGTGTTATGTTTTGCCAAGTTCTAAGCCATCTTTAGGTTTGTAACTATAGGTTTGTTTGAGATATCCTTGGTAGGGTTTGTCTTTTACAAACACAGAGTCTCAGACTGTCTTATTTTCCTGCTTTCTCTCTAGCTCTTCATTTTTTAAAGCTTGTGGCCTTGGTCCCCTGACATGACACACAAATGGGAGAATTTAAATATTTTGCCATAAAATGTGCTTTATCCCTTATATATTAATTGAAACCACGCTAGTCTCAGTCACCATCTGGTACCTCAAACTGAAAGTGATTTTCACAGTCACCTCTTTACAAGTCTGGATAACTAGATTTTTCTTGAAAAATAGGCTTGTTATATGCTGCCCTTTAAGCACCAAATGCCTGACGCAAACACTAAAGAAATCTGCTCACCCATTCCCATCTATATGGTCTTTTTTTAATGTCTTTTTCTTGATCCAGTTTCCCGTTTACTCCAGCCGTTTCCCCATTCCCCTGCAAACTATAAAATAAAATGTGTACCTTAATTTCACAACTGAGGTGGAAAAAGAATTGGATGCAGTTGCTTTCACATCAAATACAGTGCCGGAGCCAAAAGCAAAGCGAATTCGTTCGCTCATTCGTATAATCATTTTCAAATATTAGCATCTTCGTGTTAAGAAGTGAGTCATGGAAGTTGATGAAAGAGACACTCGCAGAGGGGAAGTTTATTTAGACTTTCAAATAGCTTGAAAAATTAAAACCTAAGTCTAGAGCTCAGTGGGAAAGCTCGGCTCTCCAGGTATGTCTGCAGAAATGATGAGACACGTGGAATTACAAGGTCTCCTGCTTCTTGGGGGTGTTCAAGGAAATCAAAGAACTGTGAAAACCATTACTGTCCAGGAAACAATGTCATCTTTGAAAGTCTCATCGCTGAAGGCAGGACCCTGAAGCAGAAGAGAAGGCCAACAACTAGGCCCAGATGTGGAGGTCTAGTTCCATTACCCATTCTGGAAAAGGGAGTAAGCCAAGGTGTGAATGAAAATGGCTAAAGGCGACCTACTAAGAGATTGCAAAACAGCATGAAAGAATAATGTTCTCATTCAACAGATATTTGTGTGTTCTCTACACCAGGTGGATCAGTTCACAGAGCAAGACAACCCATGAGATGGAGGCATCACAGACAAGAGCAGCTACATACAGACAAAGAGCAAATGTAGTTGTATGAGTTCTTCAGAGGAGACGGCCCTCCCCAACCAGTAGGTGTGGCCAGCCAGGCCTTATGGGAGTAGAGAAACTGACCAGTGGACATAGGTAGAAAGGGTGGTTAGGATGGGAGGACATCCTGAGGAAAAGGGCGGATGTCAGAGTCCGTGTTCTCTGGTGCTATGTGAGAACAGATTAAGTGAGGTTCAGACACGACAGGATATGAGGAGGTGTGGGAATCACATGGGTTTTGAGCACCATCCATCCTGGTGCAGTTTTGCTGATCTCCCTGTTTTCTCATAGGTGTACAGTCAAAAACTTGTTACCTCTGGTCTGCAGGGATCTGAGGCTGGGGATCTACTTCCAAACTCAAGGAGCTGTCAGTCAAAGACGTCAGCTTGCTTTCCTGTGGGTCTCTGTGGCAGGTAACTTCATCTATAACTGAGGAGCGGCTTGGGGTTAGAGGGAGAGAGAAGAGCTGCCTTGTTTTTAATAGCCTGGTGCTGGCAGCAGCTCCTCATTGCTTCTGCCAAATTCTGGTCTCCTGCACCGTGGAGACGAACAAAGGTGTTGGGGGATATTTGGGTCATCTTGGTGTTTATGACAACGACCACTTTAGATGTGCACATATGAGATACAGACATCTCTGAGTATGTTGTTTGTGTTATAATCGAATCTAGTCTGAGCGGCGGTAGAGTACAGGAACAAGAAGAGGGAGCCTTATGTCTCACAGGTGTACTCAGTGGCATGTGAGCATATTTTTGATGAATGTCAGGAAGAGGAAGCATCAGATAAACAGCTGGAAACATGGTATAGGTGTTCCTGAGAACGAGGGCAGCCTTAGCTAGCAGAATGGACCCAGTGGGGTGGAGGAAGTGGGCCAGAAGCTCAAATCAACAGCACAAAACCTGGATAAACAGAACCTCCTCCCCATCTCCAGACTTGTTCAAGTAGAGATCTGATATTATCCTTCTTTCCCCCAACACTGAAATGCCTCCTCTGTGTCAGGCACTTTGCCAGGGATGAAGCCCAAGAACTGGCAAAAAGCTTCCATTCTATTTGGGGGAAAAGAAGTAAACAGAAGTTGGCATTGCAGGCAATAAGTAGCATGTTCTTAGGGAACAGAAAAAAACGTGTGTACTCTGGGTTAACAGAGAGTACAAAAACTTCTGACTGAGTCAGGTAGGAAAGTCAGGAGATCAATTGGGAGAGCAGTCACAAACAGAGACAACATTTTCACTCATAGATGTGGAGCTCACCAGTGAGGCTGGGGTTTCCTAGGGAGCATATGTTATGGGGGCAAAGGAGAAGAGACTAACAATGAAAGATACCAACTAGTACGCAGTGAGACACAAAGTAATCAAGACAAAGGCAGAAATTTGGAGAGTCAGGAAAAGCAATGACAGGGCAAGAGAATAATGAGAAGCAAACAGACGCTGGTGCTGAGAATCAAAGACTGGAGACAGGAGTTCCGCACGGGCTGAAATGTGTCAGAAAGGAGAATGGAGATAAGCACGAGAAGATATCTGCTGAGTTTAGCCATGGAGCTGTTGGCTGCTGCTACATTGGCAAAAAAACAGACACCGTCCCTAGCATAGAGAGTTGCAAACAACCATAAGGCAAGAGAGTGCAGCCATTCATCAAAGAATGTGACAACAGGAGGAAACAGAAGGTGCCATAGCTGGAGAGGATGTGGGCCGGCTGGAAACTGCGGATACAGCAGAATGGAGAATGTAAGAAGCAGTGTCTCTCTGAGATAAGGAATGGGCTCAGAATCTCATGTGGAAGACAGGCTCATGTGTGTAAAGAGGAGAGAAGGAGAGAGCACGCCACAAGTTGCACTTTCTAATGTAAATAAGTGAGCGGCTTTAGGACAGAGCTGCTGGGCCAGGGGAGGGGTTTGAAGCTGGTTGTGCTGGTGTGTGTTTGCAGTGCTGTTCCTCAGGGATTGAGGCAGGAAGACTGAGTTTGACACCGACCTGGGCTACAGTGTGAGACTCTGGGTCAGAATAAATAAATCAGAAGCTCCAGGCATCCTCTGTGTAGTGATGGGGGAAAAACAGCATCCAGGGTCATTGAGGGAAGGGATTAAAAGCAGCGCTGAGGGGACATTGACCTTCTGATTCTATTATGACATCAATTTGTGGTGATTTTTCACTTGGACTGATTCAGTAAAAGTTGATTGGATGCTTCCTATGACCTATACAGTGTTGGTTTTGAAGACAAAGGACTAATAAAAGATTCTAACAGGCAATCTGACAGCGACTCTTAGATACATGTGTGAGGCAGGAGGTTCCACACAGAATGAATCAGGAAATTGACACTCCAGGTGACACTTTTCTATTTCTGTGATAAAACACCCAAACCAGGGCAACATATAAACAGAAGTATTTAATGTGGCTTACAGTGCCCCAGGTTAGAGTCCATGATGGCAGGGGAGAAATAATGAGAAGCAAGCAGCTGAAGAAGGCCAGCTGTAGCAGCCACTGCTCACACTTCCGTTCTGCTCTGCAGGAGGCAGAGAACACACTGGGATCACACCAGTCATCAAAAACCTCAAAGCTGGCCCCAGGTGACTTGGCAACACCTCCTGATCCTTCCTAAACAGTTCAACCAACTGGGGACCAAGTATTCAAACACATGAGCCTCGGAGGGCTATTCTCATTCCAACCACAGCATCAGGCAAAGGAGAGCCAAGAGCAGCAGGGCAAGCTCTATTGAAACTACAATTCAATTTGTTCAAATATGTAGCCTGTGTCCCCCCCCATGGTCACGATTAACATAGCTGAAGGAGTCAACTCTCTTCACTTTCCCCTCCATTGCTTCGACTCCATTTTCTAGGTTCTGTTTCTATTGTCTGGCTTGAGTTTCCACTAACCTCAGATTACAATTAGGCAGGGGAAAGTATCTGTACTAAATAGATATAGTACTTTCTTGCTCATAACGCCCCAAGCAATACTGCATAACAAAGAATCAAATAGCAATTGTCTACATATCAAGCTTTAAGTGGTTATAGGTGGTTTCAAGAAGGTATGTATAGGTTCATATAAATACCATACTCAAAGCAATCAACTTTCTACTACAACTAACATGCTTGCTCTATGAACACGGACATGTGAAAGGTACTGAATATTTAGTATTTAAGCAGTGGGTGGAAGGCACCTTCTCCTATGGATTTAGGCAATGACAGAACAGTTTCAAGAAGCAACCATTATGAAGTCATAGTTGTATTTCTACTGGGTAACCTGGTTTCATAAATGTCACAGAAATAAAGCATGGAATGCGATAAGCTCTGTGGAGTCTCTCTTCGCCGCCCCAGCAAGCTTTACTAGCACCTGCCAAAACGCCAAAGAGCCAGCAAACCACCAGGCCAGAACCCACACCTGCCATCCACTTCCGCCCTTGGAAGGCAGTCAGATAGCTATCGAGACAGTGCACGTCATTTGAAAATATTAAGTAGGTCAAGTCGTCCTGTGAAACCCAGGCTGCCAACTGCCTTATTAGTAAGACGACCATTTATTTCAATTATTTATGTATTCAACATCTGTCTCTCGAGTTGGAGACAGGTTGATAGAGATTTTTAGTCCTTCCATAAAGAATCAGAGACACTTGCCTCTGGGAACCCACAAACTACAGGAGAAAAAGACACAAGGCTAGCCATGCAATGCCATTTCTGCAATGCCACAGCTCAAACAGTCCATCCATGCACTGTGGTTTCCCTAATGGTAGTAGAGTTCAGAAGTGGACAGGAAGAGAAAAATCTATTTCTGGACCTGCATTTAGCTGCTCTGCTGGTCCGTGACAGTATGCAGAGTTTACGTTTTACCCAGATCATGCTTTAAGAACTGGAAATCTTATGCAGTTGGACGTAGATGGGTCCAGAAAAAAAAATAGCTAAGATTTAACTGGAATCACTAAAAATTATCCATTGGTACACTGAGACAGTCAAATAAAACTACCAAAATATATGTGGGAAGCAAACAGAAGATCAGTAAACACACACAAACACACCCACACAAGAACAGACACACTGACACAATGGCTAGCGGCCAGAGACAGGTCAATGTCACTTACAGGTCCCTCATGCTGCACATTGGAGATGACGCTGATAGCAGAAGTAGCTAAATGTCACCCATCAGAGCTGCAGCAGAACAGTAACCCAGCAGAGGCCATGCCAGTGAAGATAGTCTCCAGGAAGAGAACACCCCACTTGCACAAAGCCACAGAGAAAGATCCAGGCAAAGTCTAAAGGCAGCTGCAGAAGCAGGGAAGGCAGGGAGCATGCTAGAGAAAGGTGTAGAACATACAGTGGGGTAGAAAGCATATACCGCATGGTTTTGTGGATGAGCAGATTAGGAAAGACGCCCAGACCCAGAACCTGTCCCTGTGTGATGGCAGAGTCACTGTCACCACCCAGTCAATGTAGGCATTCCCAAAGCTAGCTACATTTACACTGCTGTAGCACAGTCTTGTGACTTTCCACTGTCTGTATAATATCTCCAACCCAGACTAAAAATCTCCTAAAAATATTGATTCTTGCTCTATTTTCATTACTCAGTACAGAGCTTAGCATATAGGGGCCGGTACATGTTTGCTAAATTAAACAAAGACTGATAGTTTGTTGAGGAGGGTTGTTTGTTTACCTAGTTTGTTTGTTTCTTCTAGTTTTGGGGTGGGTTTTAAAAAAAATTTATTTTTATTTTTTTGTATGTATGTAGGATAACAAGTTGTTACCAGCAAAACATTAAGTTAGGAAGATTCTCCTGATTATTTGTCACTCACCCTGCATTTTCAATGTTTTCCCTTTTCCAGTAAGGACTTCTCAGATTCCTTTCACTTTAGAATCAGAGAGAGGAACAAGAGAAAGTGAAGGAGTTTAAGTGTCACTAAAGGGAGAGGGAGGCTAGTGCTGGGAGGGGTGCCAGCAACAGAGGACAGGGCTGGATAAAGGAAGGCAGTCAGGGTCAAGTAAAACCAAAGTGTACTGATACACGCATGAAAATAACAGATGAGATCCTTAAAGGTGGAGCCAAACTACCTTCCCAACAGTCCTTGCCGTAAGATATGGGCAATGGTATGAAACATCCGTCACCTTGATTTTTTTACATGTGACACTAGCACAGTGCCTGCAGCACAAGACAGTAGCTATGGTGATTGCTTCAGTGCTAGCCATCTGGGACAAACACTGAAGTCCTGGTCCAGCTGGGGAGCCTGGTTTTGAGTACTAGCTCTATTGACAAGCTTCCTGGCCTGTTTCTCTTGCTCTGCTGGCAAGTCTGTGATTTGTATAATACTATCTTCTCAAATCCAGGGTTTTTTTTTCCTTTAAACCGACAAGAGGTTTTACTGTTGTTATTGTTATTATTTGTTTTGTTTTGGGTTTTGTCATTTGCAACTGGAAACCCTGACAATCTGTGGCTAAATCCTAGTGGACCAGATTAGAGCTTTCAAATATTATCTACAGGCAGCAGGAAGCCATTAGTGGTTTTTAAAGGGATTGTAATAATCTCAGAACTGAAAGAAGATTAAACTGGTAACAGCACCCAGCTCCAACTGGAAGAAGATGGTTCCCGAAGCAGACATACTAGGGAGGAAGGGTTTGTACCAATGCAGATGGGAAGTGATATGGTAAAGTGGAATGGAGGCAGGAGACTGGTAACTAGTGGGGTGGGAGGCATTCTGAGATACCTCTCTGGGATACTGATTCTTGTTTTCTTGCTGTCTTTGTACTGTTTTATAATTCCGAACAGTTCAGAGAAGTGATAACACTACAAAACCATGTCTGTCTTTTGGCGTGTGGATCCTGTACAGCAGCGGTTCAGTTGACTCTATTTCTCACTGTGAAAAAGGCCAGTTTGACCACCATCTCCTCATTAGTTTCAGTATTTCTAATACATCAACAAAGCTTTAAAAAATATTCTTCTTCGAACCTTCGAACTGGTTGAAACATTACTACAATCATTAAGGTATTAACTCGTCCAACTGTTCTTAATATTTATATTTATGTGATATATACTTATTTTCCATCTTGTTTATAAATTGTTTCATAGAAGATCCAGAATACAATGGCTAGCTGCTATTCTTATTATCACAGGATAGATGGTACGTGGCTGTAGAGTTAAGTTTCTAAGACATAATGAAATTTACCTTTAAAGAGTTTAGAGAAGCAAAAATTCTATTCTATCCTCTTCTATTCCATGACCAAAGACTGTGAATTAAATTGGTAAGTGACAGAGTCACTAGGGGAAATGTTGACTTCATAAGCACATGAAGAGGCTAATGTGAGGGAACAGTGAAAAACCCCAAAGAGGCCCTTAGACCTGGAGACTCCTATACCAAGTAAACAGAGAGCAATACAACGTGGAGAAAGGACAAAGCAAGGGCAGGGGGCTGGAGGCTAAGATGTAGGAGGGTTGGGGAGGATGCATGTATAGATGCATTGCTTAGTAAGTCTTGTTATACAGAACTGCATCCCTGTGAGTGGTATGTTAGCTCCTGAGTCATTTTTCCTTCATAGCACCGGAGGATCCATTTACAAGCGAACAATCCTAGCACAAATACAGACTTTCTTTAATAAAAGGGAAATCTATGTCCTGCTTTTTGCAGACTGGGGCGGTGCCAAGAATTCCTTGTGTTTGCTTCAATTTACTAAGCATCTTCAGTTCAAAAGAATCTTTGTTTAAAGAGACATATCTCAAAGTAGTATATCTGATCCCCTTCAGCTGCCATGACAACATACAATGGGTGGCTTTCACAAAGCTGCCCCATTCATGCATGAAGTATTTGTACCCAGTGTGTGAAATGTATAGGAGACCCAGGTGGAGGCGTATGAGAGGCTATAATGACAGCAGATCTGCTAGGCGGATCTCAGTGTGTACAACAGATGGATGGCAACTACGTGTGCTGTGCACATCTTATGGTTGTGTGCCAAGCGTCCTGTGATGAACTCCAAGAACATGACCCAATTCTTTAGTTATACTAAAATGTGATTATATGGGATGTTGCTTCAAAGAAGAAATTTATTCACTGGAAATAAGAAGTCTTTCCATACTGCAGTTGTTTTGGATAAATAGGAATAGATTTGTACCAAAATCGTAGCAATACTCTAAAACAGCACAAGTCACCCTCCTTTGGCCTGATGTCCTGTGTGTGTCAATTTATCTTAGATGATAACAAACGAATACCCAGAAATGTGTTCTTACCATGAATCCCAATGTGTTGTTTGACAAAATTATAGAAAAGGGTCCGATCTACCGCAAAAGAGAATCTGCATGAATGTACCAATTAACTACATGTTGATCGCAGGCTTCTGACTTGGCAGTTGGTTGAAGAGAACCACTCACTGAGGCAATTCCTCACTGTTAGGTTTGGCTTCTTGCTCTTGGCTCCAACAGGAAGTAGCTGCCTTCAAAAGCAGGTGACAAAGTGACAGCTATAAAGGTTCGAGTGTGAGGGCATTTGTAACTTCCTATTTCTGTTTCTTAAAAAACACTTTGCAAAGTTAATAGACTTGCCTAGTTTCCTCAATCTTCCTGACGAGGGCATCTCTCAGAAGGGAAACATTAGAAGCAGTACAAGGACTGCAGAGCCACACTGCTGGGCTACAAATTATGTCTCTATGGTTTGGCTGTAAGCAGATTCCATATGCTTTCCCATATTTGGTTACTCACCTGTAAATCTCAGTCCTTCTGGGGACTGGATACATAAAACATTTAGAGTGAAGTCTGGTCTATATAAATATTTGCTGGCATTATTAAGATTTACTTACAGTAGTAAATAAATAAATAAATAAATAAATAAATAAATAAAAATTTAAAAGCTGGGCCTAGAGCTGCAAAATATTCAAATTTTGTCACAATACTCGTGGCAGGCAGCTCAAAACTACCTGTAATTCTAGTTCCGGGGCCTCTGCAGACACCAGCACTCACATGGTCTCAACATATACAGACACAGACACAGAATTAAAAATAAAGCCAGGCGGTGGTGGCACATGCCTTTTATCCCAGCACTTGGGAGGCAGAGGCAGGCAAATTTCTGAGTTCGAGGCAAGCCTGGTCTACAGAGTGAGTTCCAGGACAGCCAGGGCTATAAAAAAAAACCCTGTCTCGAAAGACCAAAAAATAAATAAATAAATAAATAAATAAATAAATAAATATAAAACAACTCTTTTAAAAAGAAAAAGAAATCTGAACAAAGTGGCATACACTGTAACCATGGCGCTCGGGCATATAGGAGGTAAAGGCAGAAGTGTCAGGAGTTCAAGAACAGCCTCAGCCTTGGCTACACAGCAAGTGGGAGGCCTGGAGTCTATGGGAACCTGTTTCCACTAAAGGAAAGAAAGAAGGAGGGAGGAAGGGAAGGAGGGAGGGAGAGGAGGGGAGGGGGGGAGGACAGGGATAGGGATAGGAAAGAGGACAAGGACAAAAGGACAGGACAAGGACAAAAGGACAGAACAAGGACAGGACAGGACAGGACAGGACAGGACAGGACAGGACAGGACAGGACAGGACAGGACAGGACAGGGAAGGGAATAGAAGGGAAGGGAAGAGAAGGGAAGGGAAGGGAAGGGAAGGGAAGGGAAGGGAAGGGAAGGGAAGGGAAGGGAAGGGAAGGGAAGGGAAGGGGCAGGGGCAGGGGCAGGGGCAGGGGCAGGGGCAGGGGCAGGGGCAGGGGCAGGGGCAAAGGGCAAGGGCAAGGGCAAGAGCAAGGCAAGGCAAGGAGATAATTTGGTTGAATTAAAAGCATTCTTACAATCTAACTACTCAGGCCTAAGCTACTTTCTAGTACGTGGAAGACAGGACGTAATTACCAGTTACCAACAATTGGAAAAGACCAAGATGATTGCCTCCTGATCCCTCCATTCTAATATCTCCCATCTCCCGTCTACATTCACTACACTCCTTGGAAAAGTCCTTAGTAATGAACACACTTTGTTTGCAGGCTTCTCCTATAAGATGGGAAAGAAATGGCACTCCCCTTCTCATTGATGTGCATTCTTTTAGGAAAATTCTGTTTTTGGTTTTCTCAATGGGGATAATGAAAATTTTGTCTGAAAGGTTTTTGTTTTTGTTTTTTTTTTTTTTTTTTTTTTTTTTTTTGCTTATAGTTTTAGTCAATCTCATTCAAAATTGAAGTTCTATGTGTGAGATGCCTCACCTTCTGTCCTCCTTGCTAAAAAGCTAAGAATTCTGAGTGGTGCCTGTACAGCCTCTAGCTTGTCCTCAGAATCCATCCCACAAGGAAGGACTTCCTGCTCCGGGACAAAAAAGGTAACATTTTCCTGATGACTCCACTTGTGTGCTTTGCACAGAAATAGGCACCGTATACCAGGGTTTTGTTGCTCTAAATGGGAGTAGTGAGGGAGCTAGTGAGCTAGGAGGCAAGAGCAGTATCCTCACAGCATGAATAGGTCAGACAATTTTGTATAGCATACATGCAAGATAAGAAAGAGACAGCAGGGTGAGAGAGAAAGAGAGAGAGAGAGAGAGAGAGAGAGAGAGAGAGAGAGAGAGAGAGGGAGAAGCTCTGGTGAAGGCAATCTAAAGGTCAAAATTGTAATATTAAATAAATCTTACAAGATTTTATAAACCCTAATTTATTGTCTATGTGCAACTGACATTTTAGCTCTTGGTTTAATACCAGACACTTCAAAGAATTCTTGTAGAAGAATGGTTGATAACCCTCTTACACAGTATAATTGGAATTCTGCATGTTAGAACATTTGGTTTCTGAAAGATTTTTGTAAATGTTAATAGCTGTCTTTTAAAATGGTGTAAGTGTGAAATGCTATGAAAAGCAAAGGTTTAAATGTCACTCCGTCTATAATTTTCATATTGTAAAAACTAAGTTTTTCAAAATGGAAAACCCTAAAAGCTCGCTGCAAGCCAGAAGATACTAGTGTGTTCGCTCTTCCTTCTTGAAATGGATGTGACATTTGACTAAATGAGGCAAATTTAAAATTAAAAGTAATGTTTGTCCTAAAATTTACTACTGAACGTTGATCCCTAACTGAAAAGAAATTGTATTTCTCTGTCCTGTCCAGCTATACTTGGTCCTAGAAACCTCAGTGTGATTAGGGCTGCAAGGAACTGAAACACATGCAGAAAAGCTGAAGTCAGGTGGGCTATGCTCTCTGCTGAATCTGTACCAAGTACCTCATAACAGAACCTCCTCACATTGATTATATACCGCACAGGAAGAAAGAGTTATATAGCACGGTAGAAGATTTTCTATAGAGCGGTGGTTCTCAACTTAGAGGTCTCAACCCCTTTGGGAGTCAAATGGCCTTTACACAGGGGTCACCTATTAGATCTCCTGCATATCAGATATTTATACCACAATTTATAACAGTAGCAAAATGACAGTTATGAAGTAACAACAAAAATGATTTTATGGTTGGGGGTCAGCATAAAATGTGGCGCTGTATTAAAAGGTCTCGGCATCAGGAAGGTTGAGACAGACCCAGTGCTGTAGAGGAATAGTCTCAGGTTGCACTTATCCAGGACTAGGAAACTGTGGTTGCTAACGTGTGCACACACCGTCGACATTCACACTCAGACCAGAGGAAGACTTTGCCAATTTCATTTAAGTCTCCCCAAGGGAGGCCACTTTCACAGGTCTGGGGCCTTGGGAGCCTTGACTTGGTTTTTGCCATGTCAAACAGTACACATTCACTCAAGACTTTCATGGCTCCTCACAGTTCTCTGCTTCTTACGACTTCATACAAGATTATGAGTCAATGGGCTGGAGAGATGGCCGAGGCATTAAAGGCTGGACTCACAACCCAAAATATAAAATGATCAGTCAATATCCAACTTTTTTAAAAATGCACCTGAATAGCTACCCAATGGGCAAGAATAAGAGAGTACTCGTTATAACTGGGAAATGGTTATTAACCTTTCCACTGCCAGAGTTCAGGAAGCAATGCAGAAGAAAAGGTAGAAAGAATATAGCAGCCAACAGATGGGCAGAGGTGATGAGAAATGCTGTCTTCTGGATATGGCATGGCTAATGTAAGCATGAACTCATAGCAGCTATGATACCTACGGAAGATCAAGCCAGCACAAATTCTAGCCTACATGTAGTAGATAAATTTCAGGCTCCACCCAACGCAAAGTGTTTTTGATAACGTATACCTGCTGAAGATGGGAGAATTATTCATTATTAAAGATGTTGTCTCAGGCATGTTTCCTTTGCCTGTGTGGATGCTTCCACATCCTTGCACATATGGACATCACTTTGACTTAGCAGACTATATAAATATATATATATATATATATATACATACATATTATATATATAGTCTGCTATATAAAATATACACACATATATATACAGAACTGTGTATATATACTTAGTTTAATATGTGTATGTATGTATGTATATGTATGTGTGTGTGTATGTATGTATGCATGCATGTCATTGATGTTGGGAAGATGGTACACTGGAAGAACATGGGGGAAATTGAAAGAAGAACGTAAGAGTAGATAAGATCACATTTTATTGTATGCATGACTGAAATTCTCAGAAATAAAGGAAAAGTTTTAAATATACCCAGTGAGCCAGCCAGGCAAACATGAATATTCTTATTTGAATTTTTATTCTGTACCCTGGGCAGCAGACAAGAGGAAGGAAGGGATTGAGTACTGTTGACTGACAAGTGATGGAGGGTATTTTCAAAGAGTGGTTTGTAGTTTTCTTTAGTCCTGCAAATTGAAACCAGTATTAAGCCAAGCTGATATTAAAGGCAGGGGACCCTATTGGCCAAATCTAATGGTGAAATTAAGAGACATTAGGGATGCAAATAAGGTGATCTTATTTTTTTTTTCTTCACTTAAAATGGGATGACCCAGTGGGTACTGTTGCCTCCTTTCTCTCCAGGATCACAGGATGCTTTGTTAAAAGGGACAGTTGCTGGTGATGGACCTTGTTGCTCTGCTGGAACAGGCTTTCAACCGTAGAAAGTCTCAGGCACCTGCAGTGTGACACTGAGTCTCCAGTCTCCACTCCAGAGCTCCTGGCTGGAAAGATCTAGGGTAGTACTGAGAGTGAGCCTTTCTAGCAAGTTCCCAGATGGTACTGAGTTTTCATGGCCCAGCTTTGGCAGCCAGTGAGGAAGCCTGTTTTCTATTACCAATGCCAACAGTTAACTGGGTTAGAGTTAACCTTAAACAGAAAACTCATTAAAGTTCCCAGGTATGAATTTTACGTCTTGCCTTGCCTAGTTTAGTAGAAAGACACACACACACACAGGAATTATACAAAGCCAGGCATTTCAGTGATGTGCCAAGGTGGCAGCCTAGCAAAAGTGCTTTAAAATTTTCGAGAGTAAATTATTGTGAACATGATCTATTTGGAGCTTTGATTAAACATTCAATTACAATTTCTCCCTGAAAATGAAAAGCGAACAACTCCCACCTGCTCATCTCCTCTTCCAGCCCTGCTGCGTGGTTTCCATGGGTTCACCTTATGCAGCCCTACCTGCCATCAGGGAGGAAGCTCCGCCATTCCCATCTGACAGGATTGAGGAGATTAAAAGCACATTTGAAAATAAACATCTTCAGTATTCTCCAAGCTAATCTCGGAATAAACAAGACTGTTCAAAAGAATTGCCACTAACTGGCTGGCTCCTTTCATTCCTGGTGTGAGGCCATGGGGCCACGGTGACAAAGAATCGACCCTGTAATACATTTGCTACTTTCCTGTAAGGATGTGGTCGGAAGCATTGCATATGTCATTGCCAAGTGTCTCCTTTGTGCTGGAGCACTACCCTCCTGTCTCAGTGCCAAGGAGAATTATGTTTTTCCTGGGCACCAGGTTCATTTCATGGATGAATCGCATAGCTAGGCACAGAGTGAGCTAGCAGTCTAGAGGACCTCATTTTATTGACCCTACTTCTCTCCGTATCTCCGGAATAATATTGACTTTTAAACATATTCTCAGTAATGGCACGACTGGACAATTTAAGGAAACTGATGATAAACTCTGTCTCAAATTAATTAAACGTGTTTCCTACAGGAAGACACCACTGTTCCTACTAAAATGGACAACAATAGACGGAAGTAGGAAATAACTGTGGGGGAAGGATCGAATGCTGGAGGAGCTGGAAAGATAAGTTCAAGCTGAAGCACGGGTACCATACCGGGACCTTTTAAACTGCCACACAGTATTCTTGCTCTTCACATTTCCTCAGTTTTATTCATCCCTTATCCCCTTGAACATTCCTTTGCCTGCCTGTCATCTTCTCTCACAGTCAGGCCATGTGTGAAGATGACTCCTTGCTTGTTTTGTTAGGAATTAATTTGATTCTGGATAGGATGGTAGAAGAAAAAGACTCTGCTTGACTCTGCCCAGGACGGAACCATACACAGAGTGGAAAAACTAGAATTCCGCTGTGTTTAATTTAGTCGAGATTTTTTTTTTTTTTAATTTTAACTCTTTAAGGACTCTTGAGTGCAGGAATGTTGCTCTGGAGTAGAACATTTGCCTAGCAGGTGTGGGACCCTGAGCTCTATTCCCAGCGTTGGGAAAAAAAAATGAACAAAGTAAAATAGAAAGGGAAAGAAATCAGTGTTGTCTACAGTGTGCTTCCATGCTTCTGAATGCTCATCTGAGGCAAAAAAAAAACAAACAAACAAAAAAACAATAAAATGAAAGATGCCTCTTGAGATGCGCTTGTTGAATATGAAGGAGCAGTCGGGAGCCTATCCGTGCAGCTCTATACTCTCAGCAGCTCAAGGCTCCTAGTTCCACACAGTGACAAGGACACAAACGCTACCTACCTTGTGTTCCTTAGTGGGGAACATGCATCGTGAATCATGCTATAATAAAATGTCAGATAAACACACACTGGGGAAGATGCCACAGAATAAATGGTTTACACTCTTGGAAACCACATCATGAAAGACAAACATTAAGGTTAAGAATCTTAACCATTGGTTTTCATAAAGAGAGTAAAAATCAAATATAATTTCCAATTCTCTCTGAACTACAGAACACTAACTCTAAAGAGCATTATTTTTGGAACATTGGTAAAATATGAATGAAGGTTACTGTGAATTGTTTGAATTTCAGCTTTTCCTCCGTATCGTAGTATCATTGTTATGAGTGGGTGTCAGTAGCCTAGGATAGACACACCCAGGGAATAGAAAGAAAAGGTGCCCACACTTTTAATAAAGAGTGTTCTTTATGTTTGAAATTATCATAAATGTTAGTGTATGTATGTGGTTTTGTGTGTTTGCGAGTGCATTTCTTTTTCTTTCTTTCCTTTAATGGAAATAGCCATAGAGCGCTCCTTCCCTGTTCTGACCTCAGGAGATGAAGTGTGTGTGATATGGCAAAGAACACAGCTACACAGCAAGGCCATTCGCCTAACACCCATTGCATACTGACCACAGCCATCTCAAGAGCACCATGTCTAGTCCTCCCCAGCACTCACTTAGCTAAACACTTAACAAACATTTAAAGCCCTAGCCTGCTGCCATTAACAAGGCAGAGTTCTCACATGGTAGCAGTGTTAGATGAGCCACCATAGTAATGTGTTTATGACACAAAATGCCCTTGCTTCTAGCCTATAAAAAACATCAAGACACACCAACACATTGCCAGTACCTCCAGTACCTCCAGTACCAGTCAGAGGCTTATATTCTGTTTTCTGACAGGCTAGTGTCCTCCAAGATGCCAAAGTAGATGTGTGCTAAGCATTAGCACTGAGTTTTAGCATAGAGCAAAGCAGAGAGAGAGAGAGAGAGAGAGAGAGAGAGAGAGAGAGAGAGAGAGCATTTATTTTATTCCTGGCTATTTTAATGTGCTCCCTCTCTCTCCCTCCCTCCCTCCCTCCCTCCCTCCCTCCCTCCCTCCCTCTCTCTCCCTCTCTCTTTCTGTCTCTCTCTCCCTCCCTCCTCTGTGTGTGTGTGTGTGAGTGTGTGTGTGTGTGTATGTGTGTGGTATGTGTGTGAGTGTGTGTGGTATGTGTGAGTGTGTGTGTGAGTGTGTGTGTGTGTATGTGTGTGGTATGTGTGTGAGTGTGTGAGTGTGTGTGTGTGTGTCTTTCTTTTCCTCAAAGAGATCATCCAGTGACCTTGAAATCTGCACTGGCATTTTGTTGGCAGGAAGGAAAGCTCTCTCTTCTCATTTGCAAAATGAATAACAATTTGATCATCCTTAAACTTCTAAAAGGTTAATTATGCTCTCTCTGTGAGTACCAAATGAAAACCTGTTTTATCTCTGCCCAAATGAAGCCCACAGGGCTCACCCTCCTTCTGACTCTGCCAGGAGACCAAGTCCTTCCGGCTGTCAATTACCCACTATCAAGTCTGAGATCTGTGAGAGCTGCAGTAGATTTTCTCATCCCCAAACCATGACAGCCCTCATTTGCTGGAGCTGGGTGGTGGCTTTAAAATTTTCTCAGCAGGAAAGTGTTATCTGGCTTTGGGCATGATGGAAAGAAAAGGGAGCTGCCAGAGTGAGCCTGGAGAGAAAGGAAAAGATTAAAGGGTGCCTGATGACTACAATTTCACTTCACTTCAAAGGTTTCCACCCAGAAACAATAAAACAACAACTAAATAAATAAATAATAAGCCAGGATGGCAACAATAAAAATCATCACCGTAAAAATTAAAAGCAAATTTAAAATATTAAGACTCTCCCATACTGAGTGGCCTTCAATCCTTGCTGATGGAACAGTGTTCTAAGCAGTTTTGCCCGTACACCGAAGATAACTGCAGCTGTGGGCCAGCGCTCATGGTTGCGGAAGGGGTATCTTGTAAGGAAAAGTTTGGCTGTGTACCCTTCCCCCTTTTGAAGCCTCTGAGCTGCTGCTATTTTGTAGCTATGTGTCGCCTCTTTAGCCATAGCTAGAAATCAGTTCTTTAAAAGCAGGGTTGAGAGAGTTACATTTCATTTTTACTATAAGGAAAGCTCATCTTTCAAAGGGAAGTAATAGTGGAAAATGGCACCTGGGGCAGGGGTGACCAGGAAGTCTTGCCTCTCTGACTGATGTTTGTGGCATCTTGATTTTTAATAACTTGTACAATTTCATGTGAACCAATCAAACTTTATGTTATGTGGAAAGGAAAACAGAAGGAAAATTGGAATGAATAAGCAATGTATTTCCCCCCCTGGAAGGAAATGTGCCACGCCTAGAGCAGCTCAGACACTTGGCAATGATGGGATTATCAAGACAGTTGTAGAGCCTGGTCTAGACTAGGGGTTAGAGGGAGGGGGATGGGTGAGAGGGATGGGAGGGGGAGGGGAGGTAGAGAAACAGGGGGAGGGGGAGGGAGGGGTGGTGGAGGGAGGGAGGGGTGGTAGAGGGAGGGAGGGGTGGTGGAGGGAGGGAGGGGTGGTAGAGAGAGGGAGGGGTGGTGGAGGGAGAGAGGGGGAGGGAGAGAGGGAGGGGGAAGGGGAGGGGAGTGGGAGGGAGAGGGGGAGGGAGAGAGAATAGCGCACAGCTTTACAGTTAGCACAGTGGTAAGAAGACCCAGTTGGGACAACCTTCCCATGATTCCATGAAAACTGGAGCCATTTAAAACAAAAAGCACTAGAGCAAGTCTACGCTTTTAGTTTCCCCTGTCTCTGTGTCTCTTCACATATTTGTAATGTATGTAGAGACCAGCAGACACTTTCATCAGCCTAGGCAGAAGCTGCAGCTAAACACTAACTCCCCGTGAGCCCTTCCCTCTAGGCCCCATTAATCTCTATTCTACCTCCTGTCTCTACAGACTCCTAGCTAGACCCTCACAGAAATGAAATCAATGTTTGGCCTGCTGTGCCTTCCTCCTTTCACCTAGCTCGTTGTTCCCAAGATTCAGCTGCGTTGTAGCCTGTACTAAAACTGCATTTCTTCTCTGAGATCACACCGTGTGCTAGCCACTCATCTGCTCGTGGGGATTTATCTTGTTTTCATTCCATTATCATGAAGATCGGAGTTAGGACCAATGACGTATATGGATCTGTCTGCATCTCTGCTTTCAGTGCCTTGGTATGTGTACTTAGAAGTGGAATTATCAAGCTCTTGCTTTTTCTGCAAAACTTATTGTGACAGGTAGTATATCACACATTGCTTGTGATATATTAGTCAAAAAGGTATTTTACTTAGTAAATATTGGGAATTAATTTTGTTTTAGCTCCACTCTAAGATATTTTTTTCCTTATTATCATTGAGTCATTTGAACATTTGGAGAAAATTGTTTCATTTTTATTTATTCTAATCTGTCTCTTTTAATCAGAGTGCAATCCCCAAACCCCCACATTTTAAAAAAGACTGGCTGGGTGGTATACAAGGGAGTCAAAGGGAGGTAAACCTTTGAGCCTGCCTGTCCAGCCAACTAACCCATGTGGTAAGTTCCAAACCAGTCAGAGATATTGTCTCAGAAAATAGGTAGAGGTCACGGGACAACTTACAGGAGTTGTTGGTTCTTCTCCTTCAATCATGCAGATCCAAGGGATTGAGCTCAGGTCCCCAGGCTTGGTAGGATGTGCTTGTACATGCTGAGTTATGTCACTGTCCCAGAAATGAGAATTTAGACAGAATAAATTCTGAAGCAAAGAGCAAGACTTTATTGAGAATGGTGTTAGGTAGAATGAGGTTTAGAGGCGACATGCCATTTAAAATCGCATGATGCTAAAGTGTTGAAGGGGAAGGGAAAGGAAGCAAAGAGGCAGTAGGTCCGATCACATGGATGGGTACAGGCTATGTGGGAGTTACAGATCTGCTTGGTAAGAGCTGCCTGTGCTGCTGGCACTATTTCAAGGTCTTCCAACAAGTTTCTACCACCAACAGAAACCGAGCTGGGTTACCTGAATTATGTACCTGTCCCCTGAGGAGTTTTGTTCCCGGCCTACCTAGATCTTTTACATAGGCATAACTTACAGAAGTAGAACAAAGCCAGGACAGACTGCTGTTTTGTGGTTTGTTGTTTGTTTTTGCTTTTGGGTTTTTTTCCACTTAACATCATTCCCTGGACATGTCTTTGCTGTGCCAGGTCTGACACAGTCCATCCTACTGCTAACACACTTTTCTATGAACGTACTTTTGTTTATTATTTGGTAGTTGGGTTGGTTCAAGCTTTAAGGATTGTGACTAAGTGACTAATGCTTCTTGAACATTTATGTACAGGTCCTTTTTTTTTTAGAAAAGTATTTATTGTAGCTGGGTATCGGGCTACACACCTTTAGTCCCAGCACTGGAGAAGCAGAGGCAGGCAGATCTCTGAATTGGAGACCAGCCTGGTCTACAGAGCAAGCTCCAGGACAGTCAGAGCTACACAGAGAAACTCTGTCTCTAAAAAATATCAAAACAAAATATATTTATATTATTTTATGTATGTGTGTGTTTAGGGAGTAGGACAGCTGCCCAAAGAGGCTGGGACATGGGAATCAGAACATTTGTCAGCCACCTAATGTGGGAGCCTAGAAAAACAGTGTGCACTCAATGAGTGAGCCATCTCTCCAGCTCTGTGCAGTTCTTTCCTGGACACTGAAGTGGGCTTTTCTTAGAATGATGGAGAATCTCTTGGTTCTAGTGAGCTTAACTGAGGAGCTCAAGGTATCAGATAATCAAATGTCACCAAAGTCACCCCGAGTCACTGGCTTCTCAGTTTATTGTCTCAGGATCAATACAAATACGAAAGGTGGATAAATAAGTAAGCACAGAGGAAACGTTATCTTTAATCAGGAAACGCTCCCATGGGAGTGTTGTCTCAAGGCAGGGCTTCTGGTTGGTGTCCTGCCATTGGCCTTTGTGAGTCTTATGATGGAAATCCGATGGAGGCCAAGGTGTCTTTATCGAGCCTGCTGATGCTTTGAGCACCATATCACAGAGTGACCCAGTGATGGCTGGCACACCCTTTGCTTTTCACCTTGACTCTACCAGAGAGATGGTCATGTACTTATTTTCCAGTCGGGGGCGTGGTTATGTTTGTCCACTCCTTTTAGATGTTTTGTAGACGACTGACGTCATCACTTGTCTTTCTAGTTTCCAGGCTACATAGCTACCTTGTGATTTACTGGGGACCCTTGTCATTACTGCCTGGTAGAGTCCAGTCCTCTCTCACCAGGTGTCTACTTCACTTGAGGATAAACCAAAAGCCTGAGTCACCCGGCCTGGTGGGAGGAGGCAGTCTTTTGAGCTTGCCCTCCTCCTGTTCTTCACTTTCTCTGTGTCCTGTGTGAACTGCTCTGCCTGGCATTCTGGCATTCTTTTCCACGTTTCTCATCTTATTGTGTTGCCCTTTATTATATCATTTGAGTTCATTTAAATGAAATCCCCCCTAAGTTATTTTCTTTGGTAGCTTTTGTTACTTACCTTTTATAATGCCTTCCTCTTCCTCCATGTAACTTAAGCTTCAGCAAAGCCTGCCTCACGAAGAGGAAAGGAAGGCTTATGTGGAACATAATCGCATGGGTAGTTCTATGAGCAACAACTTGGGAAACAGAAGGATATAGTCAAGGATGCACAGACGGAGGATTGTAACAGCTCAGATTTTAAGGGCCATGCTGGTCAGATTTTCATTGCTGTATTCAGCAAATCTCACCAAGAGGCTTAATGGTGGTCTGTAGTCCCTTCTATCCGTCCATCCAAACAAAGCACAAATACGATGTGACTCACACATAACAGCCACAGCTGCAGCTGCGGGGTATGTCACCCTCAGCAGCTCTAACCCTTTGCCTCGGGCAGCGTATGGTCAGTGACAGGCTGATCACCCTGATGATGAAGAACTAGGTAGATGGAGGATGCCTTTGAATTGTCGAGGCCCCCCGTGCCTCCCATCCATTGGACGGCTTCTGTCTCCTTCGCATGGTAAACTCAGTCAGATTCGAAGAGGCTCCAATTTTGCTCAGAGAGATTATTCATATTTTCGAACTTTTTGACAGCTGACCAATTAAAAACTAGATGATGCCATTAACAGGCTCTAAATAAGCCAGGATTTTGAGCAATGGAAAGCACCAAAGTCACTTCAGTCCCACCCCACACAGCAGGAGCTGGAGAGAAATTCAAAGATAATTACAGTTGATGCTGGTGGCCTCAGGGGTACCAGGCAGGACTCAAGTCATTAACTATGGAGCAACAAATTCTGTGTTTTATACATATCTCCAGTGAGTCTTTATTTATCCACTTTAGGATTTTCTTTTTTTCTCCTAAAATTTCTGAGACTTTTTTTTCTCCAACTCCAGCTAATGATATACTCTGACCCAATATCCCTAGCTTCAACATCATCACCACCTTAATCCTCTTTAATTATCCTACAATGTTTCACTCAGGCTGAGCACTGAGCCTGGGTGAGGTAGTGTGGCCAATTTCATGTATAACGTAGACAGCATAGTCGAGTCAATTTTCAGTCCGATCCCATTAACCTCTTGGTCCATGAGTAGTAAAGTCGGGCTACGTGTGCAATGAGAAAGCCACATGAACATATTCCTAAAATCCACTTAAGTAGCCATTTTGCCAAAAACTGTTTGTGTTTTTACAACTAAATGTGATATAAAGAGGCTTGAAGCAAACATGGCTTGCCATTTTTCCACGCCCATAATTCTGATGATCAACATGTTAAGTGCTTGTACTTCTATGGGCATAGTGGCTTTGGATAGCCATGGGATGTTTTTATCTTTATGTTTATGCTCTTGGTTAACTAATATTCAAAGCTCATTTCTAACAAAGATTACAAATCAAGCAGGGGTTTTTTTGTGTGTTTTTATTTTGTCTTATTTTAATATTTATTTTGGTTTTTTTTCAAGACAGGGTTTCTCTGTGTAGCCCTGGCTGTCTTGGAACCCACTCTGTAGACCAGGCTGGCATCAAACTCAGAAATCTGCCCACCTCTGCCTCCCAAGTGTTAGAATTAAAGGTGTGTGCCACCACTGCTCGGCTTTATTTTATTTTGATACTTCTCTCATATATTCCATCCTGACCAGTTTCCCCTCTCTCTCCTCCCCACACACAGGGTTGTGAACTCGGAGTGCCTCTTTACTTCTGAGCATGACATGTGTCCGAATCAACCTGTGCTGGAGTCTGCTGGACTTTATTTAGCATGGGGTGAGGGTTACTATTAAATAATGCATATTCAAGAGGTTTCCCATAGCACAGCGTGACGCAAATTGCTTCCGTAAGCATCAAGCACACAGCCATGAGGATCACAGCGGCAGGGCTCTGACTGGAGCTACCCTCAGGAGGATAGAGCTGATGCATCCACAATGCTGGTAGCAACACACAGAGATCCAGCAATACACACCACGTGAGATCAATCAAGAAGCAACTGCAAGGTTTCCTGATAAGTGAAACTTGGGGATTTGGAGGCAATGAGAGGAAATAGGGCTGTAAGCAACATTTTATTGTGTTCTTATCAGAAATGAGAATGTCCATAAACTCTATGTTAACAGGAAAATGACCCACAATGAAGAAGCCACACAAAGGCTACTACATCCATTTCTTATTCTGAAGAACTCTTTCCTTAATGATTCAGCTCTCTCTTTCCCCAGGAGCTTATAGTGTTGAAATTAGGGAAGCCCCCCAGAGTTACACCCTGCCAAAAACACTGGGACAGCCTAAGTTTAAAGGATGCCAGACACAGAGAGTTTCCATCCAGCCCTGGCATTTTTACAGTCGCTGGAAAAATATCAAAATAGCTTCTGATTTATTTCAGGCTGTCATTTGAATCCAAGGCCTAGTGCAAGTCTTACATACACCAGGAGCCAGTCATGGTGCAAGACTCAAATCCACCAGGAGCCAGACCCTACAGCTCAGATCCTCTGTGGGTGGGGAGGACTCTCAACCTCTCCTTTTTCTCCACACACCAGTTTCCTGACACCTGCTCTCTTCACACTTAGACTCAAACCCCTCACAATGCTGTACCTCTGTTTCCGTCATTAACAGAGGTTTACTAAACACCTTCATGTGCCCAGCATTGCCTAGGTGCTGGGGATAAAGTGACTACAAAGCAAGCATGAACCTTGCCCTTAAGTTATTAATATTTACTTGTTGGAGAAGAGTAAGCAATATCGACCATGTGCCAATTCAAATTTATGTTTAAAAAAATATAAGTCAATATCTTTAATCCTATCCTGATTTCCCGGCTAGCTAATCTCTATACAAAAGGAAGAAGGAGCTCAAAATACAAGCAACGAGGCCTCAGGATGGAGTTAACATTATGTTTGCTTAATATATGCACAGGGAACTGTGTTCAAGCCCCAGTTTTTCATAAACCAGGTATGGTATGCAGGGCTGTTATCTCAGCACTGGAGAGGTAGAACTATGAGGGTCAAAAGTTCAAGGTCAGCTTGGAATATCAAGATATATAGATACAGATAGATAGATATAGATATAGATATAGATATAAATATAGATATAGGTAGAGATAGAGGGAGGGAGAGAGAGAGAGAGAGATACACTGACTTCTCTGAGCAGTTCCAAATATTAAAATCCCTGCCCTGTCAAAAGTTCTAGCCCCTGTACTCATTTTTGCACCTCAGCCACACCTATCTCTCAGCCAGTACTCCAGAGACCGGAGAAGGCTGGCCTCCCCTTCAACCTTCCCAGTCTATGGCATTCTTTCTGGAGAGCTCTTGCTCAGAGGTCTGGAGTGTTACACCTCTCAGTCTACACTGAAATGTCACTTTATCTAATCCATTCATCATCACAAGTTATTCTTCAGGCACTCTTGTCTCTTTATTCTTCTGGACCTTTCTTCTTTCCCAGTGATGTTTATTACCTCCTGTCCCACAATGTATTGAGACTTATTTACGTGTTGTCTATTGGGATAGTTAATCCTACTGGTCGACCTGAATTGGAGTTAGAGGTGCTTAGGAAATGATGAGGCACACCTCCAGGTGTGTCTGTGGAGGGGATGCCAGAGAGGATTAACCAAGAAAGGGATCCGGCATGAAAGCCTGCGACACTGTTTCATGGGATAGTTAACCTGCCTGCACAGGACAGAATGGAGACAGAAAAAAAAAAAAAGTGTCAGCGATGTGCCTGCATTCCCCTTTACCTTTGTTTCCATTGGCCAGTTCTCCCAAACATTTGACACCTGCCTCAGTAGACTGGGACCAATGGCCAGGGATTAAATCAGGAGACAAAATAGTTTTTCCCCTTGGCTTTCTTCTAGACATTTTAGTCATGGCTACAAAAAGTAACAAACACACATGGGTTTTCTCCACTCACAGTCATGCATGTGAAACCACACATATTCATCTCCATTCACAGCCATACATGAGATGATAACTCTCAGAGTTAGCTGGGCTGATGCTGAGTGAAAAGTTTGAGCGGAGAGAACAGCATCTGGGAATTCCAGAGACAGGAAGAGCTTAGGTATGCCAAACCACGGACAGTAAGTAAGATTAGTAGGTTATTCAATTTCACTAGGTAAATACCGCCCGACATACAGACAGAATCAATCCAAAAAGCATCAACACTTTCCACGTCGTGAAGCAGGATCAAGAACAACAGAGGTTCAAGACTGAAGACTTTAAGGTCCAGAGCAGAAGCCAAGCCCTACCAGCAAAGCCTCAGGTTGTTTTAAAAACTCAAGTCAGGTCTCTTCGCCTCTGCAATCAAGCTCTCCCAATAAACGTGTGCGGAAGGATTAAAAAAAAAAAAAAAAAAAAAAAAACTCAGGTCAGCCAGTTGGACAGGTACAAAAATAAATCCTTCTTTGCAAGCCAGAACTCATTGCTCAGTATGCGTTTTGATACGTACAAGAAGGAATATAAGCACAGAGGTGTTATTGATGAAGTTGGTTCTAGCCATATCACATATATAGTTTATCTTATAAAGGTAATGCAATAAAAAATAAATAAAAACTCAGGTCAGAAAATCACCGCGCAAATGCAGCGTACTTATCCCACAGGTTAGTGGAGTTATTTTCCTTTTGAGGGGTAGTGGTGATGGTAGTATGTAGAGCTAAGTTCATGCACTTCTACACTAGCTTTTTTTTTTTTAATTTTTTTATTTTTTTTATTTTTTAAGTGCTGAGAATAGGACCCATAGCCTTGCCTAATGTAGGCAAGTGCTCTACCACAGAGCTACAGCCCAGCCAGAATACCGTCTATTCATAGAAACTACACTCAAAATCCTTATCATGTCTGAAAGCAAAATCCTTCTAGATTTCTAAGAGATGCTCTTTCCAATATTCAGTTGTATGCTCTGTACTTGGTCAAATTTCTTTATAACAGAGGCTGTCACATATTTCTAATGCTTTTAACTTAGTTTTCATCGAAACGAGTTCATTTTCAACTTGACTCTTTATGGGCTGCCTAAATGTTAATTACATTTTATAATTGTGAGAGCAATTACAACCTGCATAATAAACAGGCCCAGGAAAAGATGTAACTAGCTGCATGAAACATACAGCCTGTGGGAAGAGGATTGTGGGGGAACTGGTATTCCATCATTAGCTATGTCTCTGTGATACTTCCTCTCAACACTTGATGTCTGAGACTCAGGGCTAGGTTGACTCTGTTATCCAAAAGATGTAAGCAAGTTAATATGCACTCTTAAACCGGCTCCAAACGATTGTACAAATAGTTCCTCATTAGTGTCCTTAGCTGACATCCACTGGCTCTCTACTTGGAACTCAGCATATGCAAAACTCTTGTGTCCAGTGTCTCCATCCACCACAAAATATTATATCTGGTATGTTCATGGTTTACACTAGTGCCAACAGGAAGAGTTTTAAAGCAGATGAAAGGGGGCCAAGGATAACATTGACCTTAATGATCTCTCCTAGCGTCTAGGGAAATGGTGCAGATGGTAAAGTATTTGCTGAAGACGCATAAGAACCTAAGTTCAGATCCCTAGCACTTACTTAAAAATAAGGAGCAGCAGTAGATGCCTGTCATCTCTGGGGAGATGGAGACAGGAAGACCCTGGAGATTGCTGGCCAGCCAGTCTGGCACAATTTGTGAGGGTCGGGTTCAAGAGGAAAAAGTGAGTGAGTGTTTCGAAAAAGTGAGGTAAAATTGTGGTAGAGGACGACATTCAGTGTTGACTGCCAGCCTCCTCACACTCATGCATACATGAGCATAGACACATACATGAAGACATACACATATATACCCAGATATACACAACAAAAAGAACCTCACCGCTATTGAACAGATAGATGTACTCACACTCATCCTTAGCTGACCTCTGCTGCTGCCTATTTTGAGAATTACGCAAAAACACTTTCATCTCCTGTCTCAATTTATCCTCAGAGCACTTTTTTTTCCCTTGAGAGAGAATCATCAACCCTGGTATTTGCAGATAGGTCAGCTGAGGCTAAGAGAGCTACTTCGCAACTATGCCTAGCTAAAAGCTATTGCCACCCTGTTTCTTTATCCCCCAAAAGCATCAACAGCCAGATAACCTGGCTTCATTCCCTACTCCCCATCACTGAGCCCTGGTGACATTTTTTACTATCACAACAGAAAGGTCTCCTTAAGTCATTATCGCCACCCAAGGTAACCACTGGAATGAACAAGACTGAAAAATGAAGGTTTTCCCAGGGCATACTGAGTGTCTGTCATTGTACTGGCTAGTTTTGTGTCAACTTGACACAGCTGGAGTTATCACAGAGAAAGGAGCTTCAGTTGAGGAAATGCCTCCATGAGATCCTGCTGTGGGGCATTTTCTCAATTAGTGATCAAGGGGGAAAGGCCCCTTGTGGGTGGGACCATCTCTGGGCTGGTAGTCTTGGGTTCTATAAGAGAGCAAGCTGAGTGAGCCAGGGAAGCAAGCCAGTAAAGAACATCTTTCCATGGCCTCTGCATCAGCTCCTGCTTCCTGACCTGCTTGAGTTCCAGTCCTGATTTCCTTGGTGTCTGTTCACAGCAGTAAAACCCTTTCCTCCCCAACTTGCTTCTTGGTCATGATGTTTGTGCAGGAATAGATACCCTGAGTAAGACGGTCATCATCCTAAAATCCCAAGCAAGAGACAAGTTGCAGGTACCTCACATTAGCAGTCTTGAGGGAGTCCGGGGGGCCATGATGTGACCAAAAGACGTTTTGTCTGAAAGCCATAATGAATTCAACTCTTTTTACTTTGAGACTAAAACCCAGATTTTATTACATCCATTATACTTAATGGGACTTTTTAGTTTTCAAAGAAAATTGAATAAAAAGAAAAAAATGTGAACAAGGTAAAACATTAAGAAGTAGCCATGAACAACTTCTAAGACACTGGTAATTCAATGCCCAGATTCATCAAAGGCTAAATGTCATTCACTGTGCTTGGAGTTTTATAATAGATTAAATAATACAGCCATTATAAATTACTCCTCCGGGGATACAGAAAACCATGAGATACAAGACGAAGAAGAAAGAGAAGAGAAGAGGGACGCAAAGCTCCCCTCCACAGTGACAAGAGCATTAATTTATATCTCATAGTTGAAGTGCACAGATGAAGTTTGGATGTCGCACTGATTTCTCTGTAAACAATCGTCTCCGATTTCCCCTTTGTGGGGGATGATGTGCAGGTGCCAGGCATCGTCTCCTGAGGGCGTTTCGGGAACACCTTCTGCAAATCCAATTAAACCCAAGCAAACACTATGATGCAGGTTTAACTGCGTCCCATGTCAAGCACCTTGGCATTTAAGCAGTGTGACTCATGCTCTTCTCTTGTGAGCATCCATATCTACTTTCCCCAATAGAAGCAGCCTCACTTTATGCTTCCACCATATAATTGATCAGGGTTTAATTAAATTGAATTCCATTGATTTATGGCAGTGTGTTAAATTGAGTTAAATTAAAGAAGAGTCATATGGGAGTTGCTAGCATCTCTCTCTTCTGTGGCACTGTGGTGCCTTCAGCACTGTGGTCTGTACAATAGAACAGAAAGACTTACAAATCCCCTCAAGTCTCTGTCCACAGTGGTGCTATTTCATCCAAATGTCCAAAGCAAACAAATGATGCTGCCACAGTTCTCTTGAAAGTTAAATCAGAGCAAAAGAACTCCCTTTTTCATGGGATAGGCAGGCATATTTATTGTTTTTATTTTGAGAATCATATCATAACCTCACCTGAAGTCCTATTCCTCCTAAGAGTGAAACTTTTGCTAATAAATATTTTAAATAAAAAAAAAAAACCACTCCTGTTAGGAGACCTCAAGAAGTTCCAACTAAGATTATCTAATCCTTAAGCCTTTATGACTTCTCACTAATGAGTTCTTGGGCATCACTGACAGTCTTTTGCCATTCTGGTGGTTGGGGAGAGTACAAAAGGATAGCATTATCCGAAGTAACGCAAAAGAGGGTCCTGTCATGATAATCCCTAAAGTAGCATTGTTTATACAACAAAAGGCTTGAGAAGAACTTTTTCATTTTTTCTCTAACTACTTTCATAGCTGTGGTATTTTAAAAATTGTATCTCCAAACAGAAATATGTGGCATTTAATATGTGGCATGATCAAGGTCTTTGTCCTAAGGTGGGCTTTACACTTGAAACACATCCTACTCTTCAAAAATAAACAAGGGAAGCCAGGAAAGTCCTACTGGGAAGCAACGTCACTGCATAATCAGGTCTACAAGCAAAATAAGATAAACGGAAGCCTGTTCCTTGTCCATAGAATTTAAAAAAAAAAAGCAGGAGAGAAATTATAAATCTCTATGGCTGATAACTGGCTACCATCTGGCTCCCATAAACCCCCAGGAAGAGGAGAAAGCACTTCAGGTGCTAAATGGGACAAAGGTTATAGCCCATATGTCAGAAACCAGCACATTTACAAGTAGCCACACCCTCTATTACAGTTGTTTGCAAATGACAGCGGGTGACAGTTAATTTGGGCTCCATAGTCACTCTCTTCTTGCCTAGGATCAGAATCTTGAGACTGGTCCAGGAGCCCAGACACAGGACTGTATTTTTCAGCCTCTCTTAAAGTTAGATGTGACCATGTAAAGATCTGGTTAAGACACCGAAACAAATTGTAGTGTTTACTCAACAGTTCCTTACAGGGCTGGAAATGAGCCTCTCCTTTCCCCTCCTGACTTTGAACATGAGAACATAGACCTTTGCTTAGGAAAGGTGGATCAGAAAAATTAAAGAAACTTGAAAGATTTCTGCTGGTTCTTTATTTCTCACCTCTGCAGCCAGTTTACTTAACAAAGAAAGAAACATTTTTTTTTATCATTTATACAACTGTTATCTGAGAGTACAGTGCTGTTTGCATGGAAGCTAATCTGAATTTATGCAGATTAAGAACAAAGACAGATTTATATAATGTCCCAGATGTATTGATCAGCCAACGTTTACACAGACTAATGAAAAATAGTGCCCAAAATTGATTGTGTACATCAGCAAAAGAACAAGGCTGGGCGACAAGGAGTGAGGGCCAAGCAGAAAGCCATGAGTCACATCCCTCTCCCCCAGTGAGCCTGAACAGATTCTGGAAACTTCTCAAACCGAGGGAACTCATGCCATCACTATTGGTTCTTAGGACGAAGCCCAATCTGAGACTTAATGAATGAAGTTTCAACAATAATAATAATGATGATGATCATGATGATGATGATAACAATAACAACAACTTTTACTGTATGCTTCTCCTGATAAATGAAGAAAAGGTTTCAAACCCTTGCCCTTTGAGACAGGGATATATTGTGAAAGATGAGCAGTCAACTCCCTCAACTCTATGCCCACTGAGACCAGATAGACTTGAACTCCTTCAGCTGCCCAGGTGTTGTGGGTATACACGAAGGAGCTCTGTTCTTTGTGTATAAAGCCACTGTCAGCCTCGTTTTTCTGCTTCAACAAATGGAACAGATGATCCCCTCAATGTGAACCACCCATGGGCTTTCCCACAGTGAGAAGAAATCCCCAGCTTGCTAACCACAACTGTGTCATTTTCTATCCCCCTCAAGAAATCACACAGGACTTAGAGTAGAAATGACATTATTATAAAAGATGCAATGAGGTGACAGCTTTGAGTTTGTTTTGCATAGATATTAAATAATACTGAATCTTCATAAATAACTGTTCTTATTTGGAGTATTTGTTATGATGCTGATGCAAATAACTCCAGCATTCAGTAGCAGCTTGGAGAAAACGCATTCATTTCCTCACTGATCTCCCAGCCTGGGAGAAGCTTCCCTGGGAAGAAAGTCATTCACCAGGTAAACAGCTGAGCAGATTTCCTTGTGCAAATGAATACTGAATAAAAATCTCTTTAATGAGAATAATGAGGATGGTGATCAGAGCCAATTATTTCAAGCTTCATAATTTGTATATTAACTAAACATTCTCATAATTAAGCAAGTTAGCCCAGGGATATACCATTCATTATAGGCTCTACAGTTTCTTTGCTTCTGAAATTTCTGCTCTCAAGCATTCTTTTTGAATGGGAAGCTGAATCGAGAAATTTTAAACAACTTCAGGCTCTTATCAATCTATTATCATAGTCATAACCAGGAGTCTGGATGTAAGCTGACCAGAGTAAATGCTACACCTCCTGAGAACTGTCTAAGCTTTTCATCTCTCTGCTGTGTGTGGCCTTGAGGTGGGTTCATCTCCTTGGAATTCCAAGATGGCCACTCCATAGTCCAGTCTCAAGGAGGTAAAAGGGAAAGGCTGGTAGCAGAGAGGCTATCAAGTTGAGACAGTTTCCAAAGTGCCAACAAGCTCTTCTAGCACTTTTCAGTTCTATAGCAGTGATCCGGAGTATCCTGGGGTTAGTTCCAGTTGCAAAAAAAAATTGTAGAGGCTGTAGACTCTTGAGAGCAAGGAGACAGGAGAGTGGAAATGAAAGGGTAGACAAAGCCATCAGCACCATCTTGTATCTCCCTGCATGCAGAAGGGTAAAGACTATAATTGACAAATTCTAGAAGTTTCTTTTTTAAAATCTGCATTCAGTTTTCCAGCAAGGGTCATCAAAACCCTATTTGAAAAATGATGTGAATGTACAGACACATGCTTGGCAACTGTGGACTAATGCAGAGACAAGTACCCATGTCTGTATAGAGGCACAAGCTGGACACGGGTGAACCTGAGCAACAGACAGCTGCCTGAAGCGATTCAATAGGGTGAGGGCAAGGGTCCTGTAAAAGATGAAAGAGGGTTGAAAGGTCATTTCTAATGTTTTAAACTGCTCTGTGCCCTGTTTATCCCTATAGCATCTTTCTTCACTTTATTTAACCTTCTGTTTTACCCAGATCTTAAGATTTTACAAAAAAGAAAAAAAAAATTCTGACAAACATACCGCAGTGATCCTTTTCTTCTACCTTGTTGGGACCTCACTGCTCTGACAGTATGGCCCTTCTTTATATGGATGTTATATGGGTTATTTAGGTACCAAATGTGGCTTGATTTCTACAATCAGGCAATTCCTACCCCCCACATCAACAAAGACAGCAGTCCTGGAATTAACAGTTTGCTGTTACTTTTGTGGACGATGTCTATGACTGAGGACCAACCCCTTCTTCCAGGAACACACAGATTATCTTCAACAGTAAAACACTGTTTTAACCCCAGATAGGACTTTTAGATAGGCCATAAGTCCTTAATGTTTGTGAAAAGAGTTGATGGAGTTTTAACTTATAATTCCAAATTGTGAAAATCTACACATTTGTTTAATAAGAAATTTCTTAAACTATTGTTGATCGTTAGAAAAACTTCAGAGGTAGGAGGAACGGCTCAGAAGTTAAGAACACTGGCTGTTCTTCCATAGGGTCCAGGTTTGGTTCCCCATACTCACAAAGCTACCAACAACTGTCTGTAACCCCAGCTTCAGAGGGTCTGATACCCTCTTCTGGCCTCCATAGGCACCAGGCACACACATGGTACACAGACCTATATTCAGACAAAACACTCATATGCATAAATAAAATAACTGTTCAATTTAAAAAGAAAGAAAATGTCCAGAAATTATTTATTCCACCCAAAGTAAAAATAACAACTTATTGGTATTTACAGTAAACCTCACAGAAACCCCAGAAAAGAAATTAACCAGGTTTTAAGATAAATAGAAATGATGGTGTAATAGCTCTTACGGCTTTTCTGTATAAAAACCAATCACCCATGTTTATAGATTAATAAGTCAAGGCAGAATATCATAAAAAATGATTCTCTCAGCAGAACATAGTTTTAAAATTGAGGGCTTAGACTCCAGCTTTCCTGCTAGTATTCCAAAATGCTTATTTTCCATGGTAAACACCAGGATTCACCATTCTTTGCTTTGGGTAGTTTTCTAACAGGCACCTTAACGGTTTATGTCCAAATTGGAATTAGAGGAAGTATGTAGCTCTGGCAAGATCCCCTGTTCTTCCAAACAGGGTCAAGCCTTGTTCTGATCACTACTGACTTGCAGAATTGACATGCAACAAGGATCCTTGGTTATAAACTATGATCTACCTACCAATCGTGAAAACTATATTCACAGAAGTCGATAGGGGCAGTTGTTGACAAGATGGCACTCAGAAACGGTGTTGATGTAATTTAGGAGGTGGGATCATAAGAGGAAACAGCACTCTGTTTGAATAAAGTGCCAGTGGAATTGCCAGCGGGGCGATTTAGGAGAAAAGGGGTGACTTCGTTACTTTGTTACTTCAGTAAACTTTGTTACTGAAGAAGACTAGAGGATTCTTTGTGACATTGAGACTCTGCAATACTACAGTGGAGGAAATGGCCATGAATGTGGCTGACCTAATTTAATTCCTGGGATGAGATAGTTTTGCATGCAGTGCTCATTGTTGCTGAATAGGCAATCACCATGTGCATTGTGCTTCTTTGAGAATATTTGAATCTTGTCTCAATGCTCATAACGGATCACAAATACAGATTCTGATAGCAAAGTGACTTTAGTCCTGAGCTCTTGTGAGGAAAGGCATTGGCTCTATCCTCTTTAGAGTTAGACCATTGGGGTGGGTATAAAAGATGGGGGGTCTGTAAAATCTTTTTTTCTTAGAAATTCATTGGCTAGTTATGTAGAAATAGTTGTATTCGATGTATTAGAAGTTCTCTATCATTTAATGATATACTTGTGGAGTAAAAGATATAAGAGCTGTATAAAATCAGCCAATTATGTTCAACTAGCATATCTGCCTTTATTGTGTTTGTCATTAGCCTGACTAGAAAGGCCTTTAAAAGTGATTTTTTTTAAGAGAAAATTTGAATGCATTTTGTTGGTATTGTACTTACTCAATAACGTATTTAATTAGTAGGGAGAAAGAAGAATCCTGTGTTCTTAAGCTCTTACATCCTCTGTCCCCTGAAGTAAGTGAATTCACTACTGACTTCTGAGTTTTCATCAAGTAGCTTGATAAATCTGAAATGTAAAACTACAAGAAGGAGCCAGTGCATGCTCTCCCTCTAGGTTACTTCATATGCTAAAAGCATCATTTCCGTGAAAACCTGCTATAAAGCATAGGAAGGGGGCTGGAGAGAAGGCTCAGCAGTTAAGAGCACTGACTGCTCTTCCAGAGGTCCTGAGTTCAATTCCCAGCAACCACATGGTAGCTCACAACCATCTGTAATGGGATCTGGTGCCCTCTTTCGGTGTGCCTGAAGACAGTGACAGTGTACTCACATACAAAAAGAATAAAACATGAGACAGTCTTCAAACCTTCAAAGAAAATAGGTTTTTCCCATGTACAAAACCAAGACAGAATAGTACAGTGTTAAAGTAAACACAGCATATAATTTACTATCTTTGCTGACCAATCTTGGTTGTCAAGTCGATGGGGTTTGGAATTGCCTAGGAGATGTAGGAGGGTATATCGAGAGTAGCTTAATCAAGGAGGGAAACCCAGGCTTGAAAGTAGGTCAGGTACAGGTCTGGAAAGACTACAAATGGGAAAATATTGCTTGTAAAATTTTATCACTGTTTCCTGGTCCAAGCAGGTAGGAACAAGCAACTATGTCCGTCTGTCTGTCTATCTGCACTCTTATCCTACCATGATGCTCTAGGTCTTCAGACCCTTCTTTACTTAAGTCATTTTTGCATGTTGTTTTTATCAAAGAAGGGAGCAAAAGTTAACAAATATACGCTCTTAACTATTACCCAGGCTCCCCCTCACCCACCTGCAAACCACGAGAATATTTTTACCTTCCCCATTCCCTAAATAGTGACTTCAGCTTGGCATCCCTGCCTTCTCCCCAGGATACACTTTTGCTTCCTGTCTCTGTGAGTTTGACTAGTCTGTAAGTGGAATCATATGGCTGGTATTTATCCTCTCCTGATTGATTTATTGAACTTCGCTTGCCTTCGAGGTTCCTGTGTGTTGTGGTGGGCGTCAGAAAGGCCTTTCTTTTAAAAGCTGGATATCCCACTGTGTGTGCCCAGCACACTTTGTTTATTCAGTGTTTGAAAGTGTACTTGAGTTGCTTCTCTTTCTTTTCTTTTTGACTCTGGGAAATCACGTTGCTAAGAGCAAGTGTGCACAAATACCTCTCTGAGTCCATATTTTTGACTCTCCTGCTTCCTGTGATTTTTTTTTATTTTGTTTTATTTTATTTTAGCAAGAAAGCTGAATGTGGGTGTTCATTTCATACACAAGGGGGAACAACTCCAGAAATAGTCGGGAAAACTTCATAAAACAGAGAGCGAGTGTGGGGCAATATAAAATATAGCTTTGCCTCTGGCTTGCCAGATTTCTATCCTACATGACTGGATTACTTTCCAGTTCTCTTATCTGTGAAACAAGGGCACGAAGGATGCGATTATGAAGTCTAAGCACTAAGCAGCTAAGGACTGTGGCTTGCAAAGCTTACCCTATGGTGTTTATCCTGCTCCAGGACCAAATCCAAAACGGGAAGGCACGGTTTTTAAAGTCTACTCTTCAAGGTGTCGATTTTCCCCAGTTGTAGAGAAGGAGAAATTGAGATTTATTTTTAAAAGCCTTAGGGTTTTTCAAAAGACAGAGTTGAGAAGAAAATTAGGGCACTGATCCATCAATTCATCACAGGTAGCCAGCTCTGGAGAAGGAGAAACACAGTCAGCTGTACACTGAAGAGCTAGTCCTCAAGACTGACCACTACCTTGTTCTTCTTAAAAGATTGCTTAGCAGAGTCAAGGGAAGGATTAGACATCAGAGCACTCAGTTCAGTTCCCAGCATCCACTTGGTGTCTCACAACTGACTATAAGTCCAGCCCCATGGGACCCACTGTCCTCTTCTGGCCTCTATGGGCAGTACACATGTGCAAGGTGCACAAAAAATACAAATGGGCACACACATATACCCATAAGAATGCATTCTATGTATTTAAATAGAGTTTAACTAAAAGAACTTCAACATTTCATTATAAAAATGAGGGGTTTTTTTTGTCTGCATTTTAGATTATCAGGGTGTGTGTATTGGAGAGTGGGGGGAGAGACCAAGAAGAGTAAGGGTGATAATGTTGGTGTCTAAGTTTTGTAATAAACATCTTCAACTTTCCCCCACATGTTGGTTTATTTTACCAAATTTGGTACACTACTTGATTCAAATATATTAATAATTAGAACTCTCCTCTTTGATTTCTGTAAAGAAAACAGTTTATTTATGTTTGTCATTCTATGTTCCAAAGCCAACCTCCTGTTCAGGCATCAAGGCCAGTTCCCCTGTGTCTCTAGCCTTTGGAGGAATACCCAGACCCCACCGTCAGCCTAGGGCAGGGACATAGAATTTGAAACTGTGTCTCTCCACAATGAACATTATGGCAAACTCCTCTAGCCTTCTACATTTTGTGATGGCCCGCAGGATTCAGGGAGGAATCATTCTGATTGTAGCTGTTACCCATATGCCAACAACTACACGTATTATCTAAAACATAACAACACTACCCATCCCTTTCTGCTTCCATTCCTTCAAACTGTCCATAGCGAGCCATTACCTTCAGCCTTTCTGCCAGGGCCTGGGGATATCCTCTTAACCTCCCTGTCTCAGTTTCCTTTTCTGTAACAAGAGAGTCCAACCGCAGTGCCTTTGTGCATTCTCTAAGACAGTGATGTCCCTGGTTGTGTAAGTGGCCCACCAAGAACACTGGGAGCCTATCAGTGATGACTGCCATTTGAACGCTGCACTCTTGACCCTGACCCTCTGTCAGAGATTACTCCCACTCCCTCTGCTGATGATAGAACCCACGTGTGTCTTCTAATTCTGAATGTCTTTCCTGGCTCCAGGTCCTTGAAGCTCGCCTAATGCATGCAGGCACTGATTTTACAGTCTGATGGCTTTCCAAACCAAGAACCGCCCTTTCTTATCACACTCTCCCAGGCCTCTGCCCTGCTTCCATGTCCAGCTGCCCAGCACGGCTCCAACACTAACACCATTTAAGGTTTGAGCTTCAAAAGCCCTCTTTTTACAACCTGACCTGAGGAGACTGGCTGGGGTGCGTGTGGCTTGGCTGCTGTCTGAAACCCCAGAAGACTGGAGCCCGTACAAACACCCGTGCCACTCCACTCCCAGTTGGTTCTGTAATAATTTCGGGCTGAAGCCATGTCTCTTGCCCTGAATCACAGGATTTCAGCCACAGAGCCAGGAACTGGAGCCAGGTCTAGGCTTTCCCATGGCTCTGTTCTACCCACTCAACAATAATGCCAAAAAAAAAAAAAAAAGAGACTCAGACATTTCATCAAACCTGTCTCTTCTGTCAAATTGCGTTATTCTCAAATTGTGTAAGACCTATGTAAATACTCTCGCTTCACACACGGGGTTCTGTAAGTACATTTTGCTGTGTGTTTCTCACTCTGCAGGTTTCCTATGGATGGGTGTGTAAAAAAGTGCCAAGATTTCAGACTTAAGAAAACACTTACAGGGCAGCCGTCCAGTGGCATTACAGTCAGCTTGTGCCCAGAGGCAGAGAGCAGATCTCAGCAGGACCTGCTGGGTGACACTCATTCACTCATTACCTACTGAGCCCGGCAGGCCAGTAGCAGCGCTAACCTCTCTGCTGATTCGCTGTCAGACTTTTGAGGTGCATTTTTGATGCTGTCCAGCTGCGCATTTCTTCCTTCTGTCTCTCTTCATCACTTTGTCTTCCCACTTGGTCACTCATTCTTCACAATAGGCACTCTTTCTCCTTCGCTGCCCTCTCCTTTTGGTCACTTCCTGTTAACTAACTCTACTGCAAATTGGTGGATTTGTTAGAAGTTATGTCTAAGAAAGGGTATTCTCATTTACCAGCCAAATCCCTTCACATGGAAGGAGTCTCCTTATATCTGATGGGAATTCATAATGTGGCTGGATTTGTATTGGATTTCATATTATTGTAAGTTGGTTCCTCTGACTATTACTAACTAATAATCATTAAATTAGCTTCCACTACAATAAAGTGAAAGCATTAAGTTGATTATTAAACAATTTAAGGTAAGCTCACTATGGCATATTGGCGCAAATTAATAGGCCGTAGCATAAAAATGAAGATGCCAAATGTCTAATCAAGAGCAGCTTTAAAATGCAGCAGCCAATGTTACAATTTATATACACCATGCCAATTAAGACACTATTCTAAACAGACTTCCCAGTTTCGCATTTATTTTCTATCCATTACATCTCACCTACAGTTCCCATCTTAATCTTAATGTGCCTTCCCATTCTTTCAGGAAATGTATGGTTTAGTATAATTGAGAGCAGGAGTTTTTTCTTAATGAGTTTTATAGTATAGGCTTGCAGAAACAGCCTGAGCCTCAGGTGGAAGGGCAAGATGGAGCCTGATAATTTGCACATCTAACAGGTTCTGGGTGAGACTGGCCAGTCTAGAGACCACACTTTCATTTTGATGTTGCAGATCTTCCTTTTAATGTTGTAGCCCTCCCCTGCTGCTCTGAAAGGGCATCTCTGTGTCGCCCTTCCTAAGAACCTCCTCTGAAGGGGAAAATCTTCTCTTTCTTAGGAAGGTCTCATCTGTACTGAGATGGTATCTGCTGCTGAAGCTGTATACCCACCCTTTCCCCATTTTGTGGCGCATCCTACAGAGTCTCAGGATTTCTCCCATCCCTTCTTTATGTATTTTTTTTTTTTTGGTTTGGTTGTTTTTTGGTTTTTTTCAAGACAGGGTTTCTCTGTATAGCCCTGGCTGTCCTGGAACTCACTTTGTAGACCAGGCTGGCCTCGAACCCAGGAATCCGCCTACCTCTGCCTCCCAAGTGCTGGGATCAAAGGCGTGTGCCACCACCGCCCAGCTGTATTTATTTATTTTTGTCTGCCATTAATTTGCTCATTTTATATGCTACCTGTATTATTACTTAATTATCCATAAATGTGAGCAATTCAATTGTTTTTTTAATCTTCATCTAGACTTATAGATAAATAGCAAAATAGCTGTTTTAAAATTTATTTTGGATGTTGTTTTTGAAAACCCTAAGAATGATCAGTCAAGGACGGGGAGATGGTTCTGGTAGGACTTCGGAAAGCATCAAATTGACTGTGTGGTGGCTGAGTCCACAAAATCCTCTGCTGAGTTCTGAGGAGAGATCTTTTACTGATACATCCGGGGGAATGGAAAGCTCTCTACACCACACACAGTGCTTGCTCCATAGAACACAATGAATTCCATAAGCTGCCCATAAGGCAAACAGATTCTCATGAGCAGGTTACTTTGGCTTCCTGGCCCAGTTTTGCTATCTCCAGAGGTGGATTTACCATCAAAGTCCATCAGATTCATCATCGACATCTGGACCAGGGAGTAGCCCCAGTGCCAAGCTTCTTTGGTCATTTCTCTTTGTAAGTCTTAGAAAAGAATAAACAAAGAAAAAAAAAAAGAAAGGGGGGAAGGGATGGAGGGAGGGAAGAAAGAGAGAAAGAAAGGGAGAAGGAAAAGAAGGGAGGGAGGGAAGGAAGGAAGGAAGGAAGGAAGGAAGGGAGATTATTATTTTCTTTAAAAGAACCTACAAAACTGTATGAACATCCAATCCTGTGTGACTTTGAACAAGCCCTAGAGATGATCCATGTTTGTCTATGTAAAACAAGTTAAGCAACCAAGTCAGAAGAATAACAAACTCAGAAATGAATGAGAGCCCTTCCCCAGTCATTACTTTTTTTTTTAAATCTGGAAACACATCTCTAGAACTAGTTAATCAAATGAAGACACATGCTTTGCAATTGAAAAATTGACAACCATCTTACTCTTTTCTGAAAATGGACGTTAGTTTGTATGTTCATTGATTTTATGTGATTCACGTTATAAATAACACTTCTTGAAATGAGGCCATGACAATTATAGTCGCAGTTACATTTGTAAGTCAATGTGGATTTCTGATTGTTTGAGATGAAGGTCTTCCATTTATCGGAAGAACCACAGTAAAACTCCGAGGAGGCTCTATAAGAAACAATTGGACGACTCCACATCATTAAAGAAGGACTCACAGAAAGAAAAAGCTCATATTTTTATGACTAGACTGAAGAGCTACAAATCCTGAGCCAACCCACAATGGACCACTTGCTGGCTTAAGAAAAACACGGAGAGAGAGAGATGCAGCAATAACACACTGTCTAACTCTGCTGCTCTGGAAGACACAGGGATACAGCTTAGAAATGAGACTGAAGGTAGCTTAAGAGGCAGAGGTGCCTATCATCAAGTCACAAGACTTGTCCAGAAGTGACTCCTAGAAGCTGTGTTCTGATGTGTCCAGGCATGTGTGCATCCACGCACACAACCAATAAATAGACTAGAAGTAATTTAACCTGGCTAAAAGAAAGAACAACCTAAAAGACAACGCTGGCCCTTTGAAGTTTCTGGTCAAAGAATGTGCTTTACAGAAACTGGAATATAGCTCGTGTTTACACAAATTTGTTTCAAAAACAAAAAGGAGTGTTTTCTTTCAACGCCATTCCTTGTGAGCCATTTGTCATCACTGTGAGCTTCTGGTACTTGACCAATTCTTTCCGAAACTTGCTGTAAAACAAATGGCCATTAAACGCTTACAATGTCACAATAGAGAATTCGTATTATGACTCATTCTTAATGCAAAATTTGCTTAAATTACTATATTCATTGAGCGGGATTGCCAAACTCCATTTCATAAACAAAGTCATTTTCATAAGCAGTAAATCATAATTTCTCTTCACTTTCATCAGATGCGTTTTTGCTTCCCATGTGTAAGATCTTAATTGTTTTTCTTCAAGCAGTAATTTTCATGAACAAAGATGTTCATTTTTAACCCTCATTCCTTGGGGCGGGTGGGGGGGGGGAGTAGATGATGGAGATGAAGTGAAATTTACATTATTTGCTACATTAGAAATTAGGCATACCATTTTTAAAGCCAAGAAGCACAAGCTGCTGAAGCTGGGCTTCAAGAATAGTATTTAGCAAAGCCATTACAGCTTAAGTTAAATATAAAATAGCTGTGTGCTCAGTCCTTGAGGCAGAGACACCATTCCATAAATGTTAGTTGACTGAATGACAGTACATTCTAATGTCCAAAGGTTCATCCTATGTCTTCTGCTAAGGAGACCAACAAGAAAAGACCCCCTTTCTTTCCAAGAGTCTGTGCAGTACTTTATTCTCTTGAGAGCAATGTTTACATGAATTTAAAATGGGTGCATGTCATTGAAAGATCTTATTTATCTTGGGCTTCATAGAAATACAAAAGCTGGCCCGGGTTAGGACTACCTGGAAGGTAAGAAAGTATTGCAGCTAATATCTCTGAGCTGTGAGATCTAACAGCCAGTTCCCCCAACAGGAATTCCTGAAATTCTCAGATGGGATCCTGGCTTAGAAATAGGGGATGTAGGTTTTTCAATCCAGACCTGCCGAATCAGAGCCCACCTTGAAACAAAAACCCCCAGGTATTCTTGGGAACACACTGAAATCTATCTGATTAAAAAACATAAATTAATTAATTTAAAAAAAACTCGCTGAAAGCAATAGAGTATGATCCCACAAACACCATCCAGCAGCATGACTTTTAGCTGACAGAAGTTGAGAAGCTACAGAAGCAAGTATCCCTGGGTGTTCCCTCTTCTGCCCTAAAACACAGAGAGTAACTCTACCTTTGTAAAGATAGTCCCATCTCCTTACCAGGAAGGGGCAAACTCTTAGGACCAGAAACAACTCTTTGTGGGAAGCCACATATGCCATTACAAGATGGCGCTGGCCACCGCTGGCTACCGCCCCTTCGGGTAAACAACCAATGTGCGCATGTGCATAAGGGTTCCGAGCCAAGTCACAGCCCATCCCGGGGAATGTAAATGAGGTACTGAAAGCACAACCAATCAGTATAGACATGCGACTCCTAGGCCTATATAAGCAGCGCCAGTTCTGGGGCTGGGGTCTTTTCACCTTCACTATCAAGTTCTCCCAATAAACGTGTGCAGAAGAATCCTGTTGTGGCGTCTTCCTTGCTGGCAAGTCGGGCGTCCACAACTCTTGAGTCACAAACTTGACTGAGCAAACCTTTTTAGCCTGTATTTCCTAGTCACCTTCCCCAATGTACTCCTTTCAGGAGCTCGAAGCACCATCTCTCATCCATTCTGAACAATTCTTCAGCCTTTATGGAGCTGATATGTGAGCCCTCATCATGCGTGCCTTGATTTTTCAGAGTTTTTCTGTGAAGACCTTGGGCTCACATGAACATGGTAATTCAGCAAGTCTCCTTTCATGTGCCTGTTTGCCATTTGTCATTTAATTCCCAGTTGTCTTGAAAAGGGGGAGTTTTAGCTGGGCGTGCTTGGCTCATGCTTTTAGTTCCAGCACTCGGGAGGCAGAAGCAGGCAGATTTCTAGACGTTTAAGGTCAGGTCAGACTACAAGAGAATTTCAGGACAGCAAGGACTAGACAGAGAAACCCTGCACTGAAACAAAACAAAACAAAAACAAAAACCAGAAACCAAACAACAAAACCAAAACCAAAAAAAAGGGGGGAAAGAAAAAGAAAAAGAAAAAAAAGAAAGAAGAGAGTACAGTTCTACCTCTCCCATGCTTCTTGAGGATGAATTTGTGCTTTACAAATGGGTCAAAGGACAGAAAACAACTTTGGGTATTGAAACATTTAGCGCATTCATTTAACACAAACCTGAGCCAATAAAGAGACACTCCCCCCAACCCCCCAAAAATTCACTTGCTTCTAACCCATATATGATTATTTACATTAAATTCACCTCCCAGACCTGAGTAAGTGGAGTCTGTAACTGAATGCTAGCATTTCATTCTCTAAATGAATTCTTAGCGTTTCATGAGGGTTGCAGTCAAGGGTCCAGGAGCCGCAAAAAAAAAATGGCCCTGTGTTGAGCTCTGCACCACCATGGTTTGCTGTGCACAGACTCAGGCCAGCACAGATGGAAAACACTCACAAAGGAACCGCATCTCTGTTGAACATGCCCAAATGCTTTCTGTCAAAATACAATGAGTGAGATAACTGTTTATACAGCATTTGCATTGTGTAAGGTATTCTAAATAACCTAGAAGTGATTTAAAGTATCTGGAAGGATGTGCATACATTATATACAAACACTGAGGTTTTGTGTAAGGAACTTGAACATCAGCAGATGTGGGCACAAGAGAAATGGGGGAGGCTCCTGGAACCGGTCCCCTCCCACTCCCCACCTCCCGGAATATTGGAGAATGCCTGCAGTGGAATAGAGATTGCTTCTGAATTTAGAACAGAAGCTTCTGTCTTTCTACTTCTTCTAGACTTCCTGCTGGCTAAGAGCACCCCCCTTGCCTCGAGGTATTGATTATAGCCAGAAATAAATCAGAAACTTCTGTGCCTGCTTGAGTTAAGAGAAATCAGACTTCCCACTCTTGACAGCTCTGCCTGGGCTGAGAGCTGCACCCAGCCAACACCAATCATCTATAAACAGAAATGGGAAAGCATTCTCCCAGCAAGGCCACAGCCATTGAAAGCATTAAGTAGAAGGCAGGGCTCAGTCCCAGAATTAGCAACCGCAGCACCAGCAGCAGCACTTGGCCACATCCAGACTTATTTAATCAGAAACTTAGGGGGCAATAGGGCCCAGTAATCAGAGTGTTAGCCATGCTTCCAGCTGATCCCCATGCAAGCTAATCACTGAGCTAATGAAGGTTCTTCCTCCATTCACTGAGCTCCTCCCATGATCCTGGCACATTTCTCAATCTCTTAGCTCATTTAAGCTTCCGCACCAACCCTGCAAGGTAGAAACCACTTTATCCATTTTAAACTGCTTTACAGATGAAGGCCAGTGCAAAGTCAGGCATGAGGTATTATACCTCTGTAACTCCAGTACATATGTGGGAGGCTAGAGAATCATGAATTGAGACCAAAAAAAAAAAAAAAAGTTGGGGCTGGGGCTAAGATGATGGCTCAGCACCTGCCACACAAGCCTGGAGATCTGGATTTGGTCCCAAGAATCCACATGAAAGGCTGGATATTGTGACCCTCTACTTCCAGCACATCTCCAGCAAAGCATGGAGGCAGAGACAGAGTAATATGCTAGAAGGTCAAGGGGCAGATAACCTTGAGTATGCTGCAGAGAGAAGAGTGTGCCCCAACAGAGTACAAGGCAAAAGATCAAAGGCGTAAACAAATTCTCAAAGTTGTCCTCTGGTCTCCACAAGCTGACCATGGTTATGATTTAAGCAGCAGAAGGTACCTTGGCAAGACGGAAGCTAAGGGACACTGCAAAGTCACACCATGCAACGGATATCATGTGAGAGGATTACTGGGGGAGAAGGGTACATCGAGGCTGCCTCGGACCCCGGATGGAAAGGTAAAGAGGGCCGGGTGGTAGTGGTGCATGCCTTTAATCCCAGCACTTGGGAGGCAGAGGCAGGTGGACTTCTGAGTTCGAGGCCAGCCTGGCCTACAAAGTGAATTCCAGGACAGCCAGGGCTGCACAGAGAACCCCTGTCTCGAAAAACAACAAAAAATAAAACAAAAGAAAACCAAAAACTAAGAAAAAGGAATCAGATATGGTGGGGCACGCCTTTATTCCCAGCACTTGGAATGCAGATGCAGGTGGATCTCTGAGTATGAGCCCAGCCTAGTCTACACTGCAAGTTCCAGCCAGAGATCCTATGTCAAAACAAAAAGAGGGGGAAAATATAGATAGCAAGGATGGGAAATGAGTCAAGTCTTGTACTTGAGTTGTACACTTGGACTTTGCAATGAGTGCTATGCTAGTGAAACCTGTGGTGAGGAATTGCAAAGGACAAGATCAAACCTGGAAGAGAAGATGAATGAGGCTCATTTGAATATGTAAAGATGAATGTGCCTCATTTGAATATGCAAAGATGAATGAGCCTCATTTGAATATGCAAAGAGGTAAACTGAGCACCCAGGATGCTGCAAAGGTTTTCTCTTGTAGACAGCTGGAACAGCTGGATGATGTTTGCAGCTGAGGAGGTCTCAGTTTCTAGTCACACAAGCTTCTTCATGAACATCCCTGAGACATGGTAAACAATCCGGGGATGAAGGGAAACAAAGCTGGATGCCTTACTCAGGCTTACAGGAAAGTGAAAAGAGAGAGAGAGACCAGATCTTGGGTTCCAGACTCCACCTTAGAAAACCTGACCTAAGGCTGAACAACAAGCTGGCACCTAGCACCAGTTCTAGGTTATTCCCCAATAAACCAACACTTCCAGGTTACAAGCCTGCCCCTGACACTTCATTTCCTAACAACCACCATTCAAGAGGAATACAGTTTATGATTTGTCCCCCTTCATCAGCCAGTTAGTTATGTTAAAGGACAACAAAATTCCATAACACACCCCCCTCATCAGATATGTGCCAGTCTAGAAACCCCCTCAATTGCTTGCCATTTCCTAGAAAATTTTGTCCTGCTGAGAACTCAGGGCTTCACCCTCCTGTTCTGCCTCCTCAGAGATGTCAGTGTGGCCCAAGCTCCAGCTTGTAAATAAATAGACCCTAGTGTGATTGCATCCAAATGGCTCCTTGGTGGTTTTTTAGGGTTCACAAGCGAAGCACAACGACACCCACTTGAATCTAATTTGTAGATAATTTTAGTGTAAATACAGTACATACAATATGAGAGACACAGTTTTACTAAAATAATGCCTCTCTTTCTGAAAATTTCAAATTAACTGAGCAGAGTGGATTACATTTGCAAGTGGATTACATTGCCGAAGGCTCAGAGGTCACAGGGCATCCTTCGTTTAAGACCCACTCTGCCAGACTCAGTAAGAAGGAAAACCGCATATGAGCACAGATAAATGAAGATCATGAAGCTGACTTGAGTTTAAAACATCAGATCTCTACCTTGTCTCCAAAGTCTCTCTCTAGAGACTTTAATTTCCCCTGTCCTTCTCAGGAGGGGGGGGGGCTATCTTTAACAATATAGGTAGCAATTATCAGAATATTATAGTATCAGAACACAAAGAAAGAACAAAAGGAAAGGGATTATAAGCTTTTCTTTAAAAACTACCAATAAGATCAGTGTTTGTGAATGTACATGAGTGAATATTTATTAAAATATTTGCATCTTTGCCTGCAATACAAAAGGCCCCCAACATCAGCAGCCCTTGTCTTCTATCCCTTTATGATTTTATTGATGACTGCTGTGGGGATTTTAATCAGCTTCTATGTGGACTTTGTTTTTTTCCTTCTGCCAAAAATTATTATGTTGCTTCCATCTTCAAGTCACCTAAATCATTATGAGCCATTACCTTCTGACCTAATAGCTTTGTTAAATGAAATACTTTAACATTTGCAATATCAATAATAAGCTTGATGAATCATATTTTCCCAACAGTTCAGATTTTGGAAAGCAACAGAGAAGAAGTAGAAATGGAAATTTTAATTAATGTTTGGAAACTTTTCATCTCATTTGGATCGTGCTGAAAACCTGCCAGGCAGGTATTCTAACATGGCTTCCTGGTTCTCCTTGACCTTTATCCCAACAGTGTGCAACCCACAGACATCACTTGGTTAAGGATTTTCAGAGAATCGGTTTTAAATGCCTGTGTGACTCTGTCCTGTTGCACAAGGCATCAGAGCAGGGTTAGAAATAATTACTGACTGTCCTAGTGGTTTGACAGTTGGGTAATAGGTCAAAAGGAAATGCTAGCGCTTCTATCAAGCTATCTAAAACCTCTAATTAGAATGTACATTTTGACAGGCTGGTGAGAGGGCTGAACAGATAAGGGTGCTTGGTACCAAGGCTGATGACCTGACTTCAATCTTAGCGCGCACGCGCGCGCACGGACACACACACACACACACACACACACACACACACACACACACACACACGGTAAGAGGACTGACTCCCATAAGTTGAAACTGTGAGCCAAAGTAAATCCTTCTCAAGTCTCCCTTATCAAATCAAAGCCTGGTAAAGTAGGTCATAAATACCTACTGGGACCTCTGAACCAAAGATTTATATTACAGGTTGGGTTGCAGAATGCAATACAGTCTGCCCGGTTAATTTAAGTTTTGCAAAAACAAAGACAATATTTTAGTAAAAGCTTTGTCTCAAGGACAATTCTCACAAATTTTCCTCTGACTTCTTTATGCCATCACACACACACACACTAAATTAATTAACTACTTGACTAATTTCTAATTTACATCTTTGACACCCAACCTCCTGGAAAACTGTCCTTTATCTATTTTCTTCAACAACACTTTCTCTGACCTACATAGCGATGACCACACAATCCTAATCCCTGGAGACTCAACTGTCTTTCCCTCACTCCATACTTGGAGAAACTGATGCTCAGAAATGCAAAGCTCATGTTTTTGTTTTTTGTTTTTTGTTTTTTTTTTTTTTTTTTTTTTACAGCCTTGAAGCTCACAGTTGTAGCATGTCCCCTGACACCTCATTTCCCTACCTGACCAGGTCCTTGGGAGTCCGATGCTCATGAGCTGGGTAGCACTAACCATTTCTTTATGGAACTGTGCCATGTCTATTTGCCTCTGGCCTGTGTTCGCATAAAACACTGCTAATGCTTACTGAATTATATCCCTGTTTTGTTTTCTTTGCATCTCTGTGACAATTAAGGGAAGAAGAACTTACTTTAACTCCTAATTTTAGAGATTCTCATTTCCAGGCCAGCTCACAGCATCCCTTTCAAGAGAGTGTGATGAGAGGAGAAGGATAAATGGAGATAGGCTGTATCTGTTCTTCAAAGGACCACTACCTGGCAACCTAACTCCTCCAATCAAGCTTTTCTTGTTAGTATTTTCACCACCTCCCAATAATGTTCCTAATTATGGATTCTCAAGGTCAGATGACCAGATCAATCCTTGAAAATCTAACCTCTCGGTATTGCTTGTATCATGGTCAAGCCTCCAGTGTATTTGCCTTGCTGGGTACTTGATACTGAAACTGTAGCAGAATTAGAGACATCATTTCAGGATTTTTGAAATCTGATCTCTTTCAGTAAAAAGTGGTTAAATACACCTGTAAATGCTTTTAAGCCTTTGGCAGAGGAAGGTCGGTGATTGGGAAATGACTGTAGGCACTTCTGTGTCGTGTTGTTGATATCCCAAGACAACTGAGACCTATCAGTAGCCAATTCCAGGTTACGAAGGTGAAACCTCTGAACATGGAGGTGAGAAGATTAATGATAGAGTACACCATTTATATTAATATTTTTTATCATGCAATAGGCTCAAATAACCTTAAGAGTATAGGCAACAGGAAATAATTAGGAAGTAGGTACCTTGATGTGTTTTTCTTATTTTAATAAAAATGTATTTAATTATAAGTTTGCATACTTTAATTTCTTTTAAAAAATGGCTATTTAACTACTAACTTGCCACAATCCTAAAAAATATATAATAATTAGCTCTTTCAAACAATTGTTAGAATTTTTTTTTGTTTTTGTTTTTTTTTTTGGTTTGGTTTGGTTTGGTTTTTTTGGCTTGTGTAAGGGCCCTTCAGATTTTTCTCACTGGAGAAATTACTAGTGAGTAATATGATTCCAGAAAACCCTATCAGCATTCTGAGATTGAGAGAGACAGAGAGAGAGAGAGAAAGAGACAGAGACAGAGAGAGAGACAGAGACAGAGACAGAGACAGAGAGAAACAGAGAGAGAGACAGAGACAGAGACAGAGAAAACAGAATCGTTCTACTTCTGCTATAGAAAAAGATCAGGGCATATATTTCAAAGAAAAATATCTATCAAAATCATTCAAGTCACATTGGATGATTTTAGAAACTTGGTGAGCAATTAAGATTTATGAAAATATTTCTGAGTTGGCTAAGTATCAAAAAAGACAGTGGTGTTCCCTTGTACTTGTACATATTTATTTTAATTGACAGATGAAAACAAACTCCAGCCAATTTCCTGGAAAACATGATGGTGTGATTTAACCTATTTATGATTATGGTATAAGGATTGAGTTCTAATATTAAATTTGCATATTGAACTATAAATAGCTGAAAACATCCATTATATTTATGATCTTCTGTTAGCTGAAATAAGTATTTCCTCAAATGAATTTTGTATAATAAGATAAATTCAAAATTAATAATAGGGGTAATTAGGAAACTGACACACTATAAATGGACTTCCCTGATTCAGAGGAGGTTTTTGCATGTACAGGCAGCCCCTCAGCATCCACTAGTTCCATGTGGTGTCCTTCAACTGCACACAAAATTCCAAACAAACAAATGGCAAAACTGAGTTTGTACCAAATTCATACAATTATTATCTTGCCATTATTCCCAAGACAAGGTGTTGATTGTTTATATAATATAGATACTTTCTTAGATATTATTAATAATCCAGAGATGGTTTAAAGTATATGGGAAGCTATGTAGTGTTTATATATAAACACTAGGGTATTTTATACAAGGACTTGAAGCACCTATCCATCTCTGTAATGGTAAGAAAGGAGGGGGAGTCCTGAACCCCATGGATGGATACTCATGGATACCTCTCACTTTGCCAAACCATGGTTTCCAGTATGGTAAGATGTTGTTATTGCTATTGTTTTATTGTTGTATGAGTCCAAGGCTTCTGTAGTCAAAGCTGGCTAGCCTTGAATTCCACTAGATGGCCAGAACTTCTGATTGACCTGCCTGAACCTTTTCCTTTCCCTTCTGAGTGCTAGAATTCCAGGTGTGCGCTTCCACCCTGGATTTGTTTTTGTTATGGCGCCTTGTTTTGCAATATAATTAACTCCAAAATTATCTGTTTGAATGAAACAGAAAGGAAACCCCAAAGCAATTATCCAGTTCACAACAAAAAGAAGGCTTGAACAAGCAAGCTTTTCCAGGAGGACTGGCTTTGTTCCTTGGTTTTTCCAATAAAAAAAGGTGTAAATGTCCTTGTACTTTTTGAAGGTCATTATGTCATGGTTTTTAATGCAAAAGAATTTGGGCTTCTAGGGAATCTCTTCTGGCACTTTCAAAATGAAAGAGGATCTAAAGTGTCCAGACCATCCCAAGATGGGCCAATTCACGACAATAACTCCAATACCCATAAGAACATTTAGGGTCCTCTAGAGCAGTTGGCCTTGCTGGACACCTTTGGCTAAAGAAGGAAATAGAGCTCAAATGCTTATGTCCCATTGAATAATAAGAGACCTTCATGTGCTCTATCAACAAGCACAAATGAGTCCTACTGTGTGCCTGAAATTCTAGTAAGCACTAAGGCTGAATACTTAGAATTCTAGTTTGGTTTCCATTGCTGTGATAAAAATCCATAGCCAAAGCAAGTAGGAAAGGAAAGGGGAGGGGGAGGGAAGAGGAGGGGAGGGGAGGGGAGGGGAGGGGAGGGGAGGGGAGGGGAGGGGAGGGGAGGGCAGGGCAGGGCAGGGCAGGGCAGGGCAGGGCAGGGCAGGGCAGGGCAGGGCAGGGAAGGGAAGGGAAGGGAAGGGAAGGGAAGGGAAGGGAAGGGAAGGGAAGGGAAGGAAAGGAAAGGAAAGGAAAAGGCAGGGCAGGGCTTATTTGGCATTATGTTCCAATCACATCATTGAGAAAGCCAAGGTAAAAACTCAGGATAAGACAACTGAAGCAGAGGCTACCAAGAAATGCTGCTTATTGGCCTATCCCCCTGGCTTGCCCAGGTTGCTTGGTTTGCTTTTTTATTTACACCAAGTCCACCTGTCCAGGAATGGCACCACCCACAATGATCTGAATACTCCCATGACCAACTATCAGTCGGAGAAACGCCCCACAGCCTTGCCTACAAGACAATCTGATGGAAGCATTTTCTCTTCTGAGATTCTGTCTTCCCAGATGACTCTAGTAAACATCAGGTTGACAAAATAAAGCAACAAAGAGAAAGAGATGTAGTCTCTCTTTTCACTGCAGGCTAGGGACATAATTCAACCTGACCAGGACTTCACATTGTGAAAGGACATACACATTTGCTTCCAGTAATGTCTGCAAATAATATAGTCACAGGAATGTATTGATAAGATTGCAACCTTTTTCTAAAGGTCAGGTGTACTGAGCTATGATTTGCATAGTAGTGATTCACTTTTCCAAAGTGTAACATCAAATGAAACCTGGCAACAAATGAGTACTACCATCACAGAACTATAAGCTCGCCTTGTATAACTGACTATACTGCCTTGGGTCGTGGAAGACCATTTTAAGCATTTAACCATTTACTATTTTGCAAAGACAAGCTTTAAATTTGTCAGTCTAAGACTCTAAATATTTGTTAATGTTTCTATGCCTATCTTAGCCATATTTCATCTTTTAAACCATATCATGAAATAAGCCAGAGCGTTCTGGTTTCTTATACGAAGAGTTCCTATCACAATTATGTAGAATTCATCCAGAGCTTTATTTTTAAAAAGAAAAAAAGAAAAGGAGAGGAAAAAACAAAAAAGGACAGGTGCATGCATGATACATTTTCTTTATTAATAATTTAGTGTATTATTAATAATTACCTTATGATAACCATGCTCTTCCTTCAATATCCCCCAACATAAGTGTGGCAAGAAGTTAAATTCAGTGATGTACTACTAGTAGGTCTGGACATTCTAATGTAAAGACAATGGGAGCGGCCTATCAACAGCCCCTCCTTCACCTCATTCCTACTTTATGTTGCTGGACAATAAGAGTTACTGAGGTGTTTTTGTTTTTGTTTTTGTTTTTGTTTTTGTTTTTGTTTTGGCCCACTGAATGTTTACATCATAGTGATAGTCTACCTTAAAGAAACTGGTCCTAACATAGGAAGAAAGAATCAGTCGCTGGAATGAATATCCAGGCAGGATCCCACAAAAGCACTCAACAAAGACTTGCACCAATGACAGCAGAGAAAGGTCCATCCATTCAGGGAGTATTTCCCCAGGTCAGTTCTCCACTCACTCAGTGTGAATTGGTGCTGCACACTTCATTTCCCATATAGTCATTTTCCCATGACTATATATACTCATCTTTGAGATGAGTACACATGAGTATATGCCATTTACCATATGTTTATATATATATATATATATATATATATATATATATATATATATATATATACATACATACACACACACACACACACACACACACACACACACACACACACACACACATGAGTATAGAACAAATACTTCCCAGGGGCTTGCTGGAAGAACTCAGTAAGGGAGAACTCAGTAAGCAACCTCTTTATAAGCAGATTCCCTAGCTACAAAAAGGTGTTTGATTATTTCATTCCTTCTATCCCCTCTTTTCTTAAAAATAAGTTTCAAAGCCCTTTGTAGCTATTAATATCCACATTTACCTCAAATGAACTTCGTGAGATCATGAACTATGCTGACCATTCACAAGAGTATGGGAACACTCTAGAAGTATAGAAGTATAGCTCACTCTTCAAGGATCTACTGTCTCATGGTTTCTTATCTCAAGTAAATAAAAGCTTTTGTGCCAAATTCTCCCACGTGAGTAATGGAACGGCTTGTCTTCCATCTAAAGCAAACCAGAAATTACTTAACTAAAGGTGGGAACTGTATGAATCATAAACTGCTTCCTCAGATAGCAGCTATTGTGTGAGTCTGTGTACACATTTGACCATTTTTATTCTGGTGCCTTTTGACAGTCCCTTAAATAGACTTAAGAGAACAAGATTTGACTAAAGCCTTCAAAAATTCATCACTAAATATTTGTTAACCTTGCTCCCTGAGATGGCTGAAATGCTAAGATAATGTCCCTCAAATGGAGATGAATTACAGTCTTTCAAAAGATTATCACGGTCTTAATCAGGTTTGCTCCAGCAGCTGAACAGCCTGTGACCTTGTTAGCTACACAATACACAGAATTGATACTCTCTGGTCCTGAGGTGTAGTGGAGGGGGTGGGGAGGGACTTTAATCTACCTGCTTTCTGCTTCTGCATATGGAAGCAGATTTCCTTTAGGCAATTCTTCCATAGGTAGTAGGGAAGGACTCTCGTTCTTTATCAAGTTTGTTGGTGGTGGTGGTGGTTAAATGATAGGGATTTAACCAAGACCTATATACATATGCTACCACCAAGTAGTATCCTCAGCCCTTGGCATAATTTAAAGGAATGTATAAAACAAGTTGGGACATGTATAATAAATTTTTAAGAGTGTTTTTCATGACCTAATTTCAGAATTACAGAAAAGCTGAAAAAGTCACACTCACATAAAGACTTGTTCAGATTCCCCAAGTATTAATGTTTCATAGATAAAAATTTTAGTTATAATTACCTTGGTGGAGGAACTGGAGGCACATAGAACAGTGGTAGAGAGATCTCCTACTGTGTGCAAAGCCCTGGATTCAATCCCCAACTCCACTTAACAATAAGAATGAGAAGGATTCCAAAGAATATTAAAGAGAGCACATTATTACTCTCTTTGAAAGATATCAACAACTTTATAAAGTGTAGATATGACACTAACTACATATTAGCGGATTCTAGCATCTGGTCCAGTTTTTGAAAAATATGATTATGACATCCCAAAAAAGCTAAAAGTGCATTTATCTCAGATGTGATGTTGCAAGAGACTGGGAATATGAACATTGAGTGTTACAGAATGCCAGCACACCAGTGGTTGTGCCATGGTGCCAACTTTCAACAGAAGGGATTGAGAGCCTGAACAGTATTAATTATTAAATGTTAACATTTAATCTTAGATCCTTATTATCTGTGCCAAGAGAAAACATCTGTGGATGCTTAGGACGGGCAGACCCAGAGCATCCACACAGACTCTTATTAGGCTTTCACAAAGCTTCCCAGCGAAGAAGGCGATTTGGGAAGCTAGGTAGTAACTCTTCCATTTTCTCTAAGAACTCAGCAAGTAACTATGTGTGAGCCACAGAAAGCAACTTCAGGGCCGACCTCACAGGTCCGAGTAGAGAAGGAGAGAGGCTGCCTTGCCACTTCAGCCTGGCACACATGAGCTTTGTGTCCGTGAAGGGCACTCAGTATCACTGCACAGCACTCCAGGGGAGGCCACCATCCCTGGGACAATAGCCATTCATTCTGCCCCTGACATCTTGGCCTCTCTGTTGAACTGTTCCTTTGTAAATGCTCCTGACATTTTGTTTCTCTGGCTCATAAACATTCTGCCAAGATTATGTTGGAAAATGAGTAAGAAAGAAAAGAAAAAAATCTTCCCCATTTTTCAAGTGTTAAATCTCCTGTAATGAACATAAGTCAGTGCCAATTTCTAAACACTGAGGACTTTTCAAGACTCTGAAAATTCCTCCACTTACTTGATGGGAGAAAAAAAAATGTCAGAGCTGAGTTATAGATGTGAAAGCATGGGACAGGGAAGACCTCTCATTATGAAATCAGAGTTTTAATTAATATTCTATTCTCTCTCTCTTGGCAAGCAATGGTAAAGAAGAGGGAAATACATTTTTTTCTTTCAGCTCATAAGTGTCTCGGTGTGTATGTGTATTTCCTCGTGTGCTTTTTTGAAAAAGGTCTTTTTAAGGTAACTAAAGACTTGAAAAGTCAGCAATATTATTTATTACTTTTGAGTGACAGTCAAAGTTGTATATTTTGTGGGGAATAATGTAGAGGTTGATATATAGATATAAGATGGTGTGGTCAAATCAACCTAATTAGCATACCCAATAAGCTCAATGACCTATTCTTTCTTTTAATTAGACTTGTGGAATCCACTCTTCTTTTGAAATGCACAATGCAGAGCTATTGATTCAGCCATGTTTCAGGGCAAACCCCCTCCCCCAAGCTTACTTTACTGATCTAACAAACTTTGTACCCTTGGCCAACAGCATCCCATTTCCTTTCTCTTTGTCCAGCCTCTATAACTATGTTTCTAGTCCAGACTTCTGAGGCATGAGTCCGTAAGTGCTAGATGCCAGCATCATCAGCAGGTGTTTATTGTTTTAGACTGAAAAGTGTCACCCATTTTAACAATGGGCACCGCACTCTAGGACCTTGGCATTCTGTGACAAAAGACTACAAAAGGCTGCAGTGTACCAAGAACAGGGAATTTGTGGGGAGGCCAAAGAAAACACATCTCATAGAGAAGACAAGGTCAACTTTTAAATTTAGATTTAATTCACCATTGTAAATCTGATTTCCCTGTTATCAGATTTCTGGCCCATGCTTTTCATTAGCTGTCGGGTAGATGCATCACCCCTTCCTCCATTTCTGACCTTCTTTTGATCTCTTCTTTGGATATTTGATTCAGTGCTCTCTTTCCTCATTTGGGCAATACTTTAAAAATGAAAAACTTTTAGCAGAATAGTTAGAAAATTTCACTGGCTCCTATATAGTATGTTTATAACATTTATAAATCCATCACTAAGACTTAAACATTTAAAGCTTATTTGCAGGTAAAGGCAAACAGCCAAAAAAAAGTAATTCATGATCTTTATTTATGCCCTTCTTACATGCTTCTGAGCACCCAAGAATCTGGTGCTCACTAGGTCAACTAGACGTCTTGTCCTGTCTCTGAACTCTTGAAACCTTCCCATCTCATTGCCCCATTGGTGTCTCTGTCATTCATTCATAAGTTAACCTGTTTTAATAAGTCAGTGCTGTAAAGAGAACCCAAGACCATACAGCACTTATAAAACACATTTCATTGGGGCTGGCTAAGAGTTCAGAGGATTAGTTCATTATCATCATGGTAGGAAGCATGGTGTCACAGAGACAGACATAGTGGCTGGAGAAGAAGCTGAGAGTTCTACATCTGGGTTCTCAGGAAGTAGGAAGTGAGTCACCGGCTTGGCTTGAACATCTGAGACCTCAATGCCTGACCCTGGTGACACACTTCTTCCAACAAGGTCACACATCCTAAGAGTGTCACTCACTCTCTGTGAACCTAAATGAAAAGCCATTTTCTTTTGAGCAACCACAACGTGGAGAACACATTTCTCCTGTTTTATTACCCTGGATGAAAATGCTCATTGGCTGTTTTTCAGTTCTGCACTGCCAAACTTGCTAAGTGGAAAGCTCCAACTAGAGCCACATTAATTAACATTTTCTCCCACTCTCTTTTCCATGGATATTTTAAGTCTTAGGACTCTATGCAAAGACCAGAACTTTGAATCCTCAAGGGCCATTTCTGAACTTGTGGAAAGGAGGAATTGGTAGCACTTAACCATGTGGCCTACATAGACATATGCAGACTATCTCTGTCTTCTGTAGAGGACTGAGTAGCATCCTCTGAAAATCACCGTCTATCATAAACCTTATAATGCTGTGTTGTAGGGATAATTTTGTTTTTTTAAAAAACGAAAGAAAAGAAATACTATATTGTAAGAATATGTTTTCATTTTAACCCCAGGTATGAGATCTGGGACTGTTTCAGCCCACATCAGCTGACTATGATTTATCTAGTACTCTTGGAGAGGCATGATTTTGCCAGCTGCAGTTAGTTTCTGAGGTTGTTTGATATTTGGAATTCTGGGGACTTTTCAGAGGATATATAAATGTTAGTGTTCAGAGAAGTGGTGGTAGTAGTGGTGGTGGGCTGTTGGTGCTGCTGATGGCTGTGGGTCTTAGTTTGTTAAACAGTCATGTACAGAGAAAGAAGAACAAGAATAAATTAGATATCCTGACAGTGAAGACCAAACTTGCCCCAAGGAACTCAATTGCCCTAATCAACAAGAAGTAGTCTAATGATAATGTTGGCCCCTTTCCCTTCTATCCCCCTTTCTCTCTTATCTCGTGCTGGGGTCGGGGGTGTGGTAAGAAAAGGGTAGAGAGGGTGGAAGAAAGAAGAATCCATGAAATAGCCAAAATCTGGCTATATTATCTAATTTATAGAAAGACTCACATGTTATAATTAAGAAACTACTGTGAGATCTTACTAGATTCGAGTTGATATGGATCTAGTGAATATTCTTGGAGAAAAAGAAGTGAACATAAAGATTCACAGGGAAGACTTTGTGAAGAAAAACACTGTGCTCTGAGCCAGGCTGCCACAAGCCAAGGTGTGAACACCAAGTGTCTCCACTAGTCAAAAGAGGCAGCCAGCTTCTCCCTTGTGTCCTTGCAAGGAGTCTGACCCTAATGTCATTTTGAATTTTGATTTTTTGCCTCCCACAGAACTATGACACACTCACAGTTGTTTTCTAGAGTCAATGCATGAGAAGGAACCAGTGCACTACCAACTTCTAGGCTCTACTTCCTCACAAGAGGAAGCACAACTTAACTTCTCTACACATCATTATGACACTTGTCAATATGAAAATCAGAGGAAATGGTTATCCACTGCCCTGCACTGCAGGATTTCTGTGCTGAACAAATTAATTCATAAGCCTGAAAAATCTGACATACAAGCAATATCAAATAAATGTGGGTATCTATTTCTTTCCCTCCTTTCCCCCAACGTATATGAAAGAGAACCACAATAACTTGGATAGTTCTTTCCTTTGAGGCTGTCTCATGTAGTCCAGTCTGGTCTCAAACTCTGCAGTCAGAAATGACCTTGAACTTTTATCCTCCTCGCTTTGCCTTCTGAATGCTGGAATTACAGGCATATGCCACCACTCCCAGTTTATGTAGTACCGCTCAGATAACCCAGGGCCTCATGCATGGTAGGCAAGCACTCTACCAATTGAGCTACACCACCAGCCCACGCAAATAGTTATATCAATAACAAGAATGGCCTGTTGCATGTACCAGTTCTAAAGACTAGGACTGTACTTTTGGATTGGGTCAACTGGAATTTATGAAGCTGTTGTCCTGTAAATATAATTTTCAGAAGTATAGATGTTGGCAATATTAAGACAAAGCAGGGTAGTTCCTTATACCCTCTATTAGTCATGACCACTATCCCTCAAGATCCCCATGCCAAAATCTGGGTCAGAAGCCTGTCTGTGTCTTCCAGCCTCACGATCTGGTTCCCAGGTGTACCTTGCATTTCTGGATTGTAGTTCATTCCAAATGTAGTCAAGTTGACACCCAGGAATAGCCATCACATACCCCAAACTTGACGTGTCATGGAGTACTACTGATGTGTTTTACTTGGCATTGTGACACTTTCAGAAAGAGTAGGGAAGGATTATTTGGGAGAAAAACAAAGATATACCAAGTACCAAAACTAGATTGTGGGTAATTGTGAACAATCTAATACATTTCCAAGATCTACAACACTGGAAGCTATAACCAAGGCCACAATCTGACACACTGATCACAAAGACCATCGAATATGGTCGGGGAATCAAACCAGGGAAATTGTGATAGGAAGCAGCTATTTATTCAGTGTTCTGTTTACTACAGGCCTAGGGATGGGAGGCAGGTGGACATTATCATTGCCCTCCCAAGAGGATCTATGGAGAGATTGAAACCATAAACCCTAAAAGTCATCTTGCGTGCGCCCAACTCGCCAGCAAGAATGATGCTGCAACAGGATCCTTCCGCATACGTTTATTGGGAGAGCTTGATTGCAGAGGCGAAGTGACCCCAAGCCCAGAACTGGTGCTGCTTATATAGGCCTAGGAGAGGCGTGTCTCACACCCGGATTGGTTGTGCTTGGGTTATGCTTACCACCTCATTTGCATGCCTACATCTGATTGGTTAACTTGTCTCTCATCTGATTGGTTAACTTGTCTCTCATCTGATTGGTTAACTTGTCTCTCATCTGATTGGTTAACTTGTCTCTCATCTGATTGATTAACTTGTCTCTCATCTGATTGGTTAATTTTGGTTAATTCTCAAAACCTCATCTTGGCAAAAAAAACTTTACTGCCTATGTATGTGTGGTGGCCAGCAGAAGCCAGCACCACCCTGCAAGGGCACATGTGGCTTCCCACAAAGTCAGAAGCTGTGAAGGCCACTAGCTGCTTGCCATGGTCACCACCTAACAGGACTGCAAAAGTCCTAAGAAATTACCAGGAGTGCAAACATAGGGTTAAGTATGGCTCTGCTGGCTTTGGCTCTTTTATAGATATGAAGGGCCTTAAGAAAAAGCTTTGGATGTATCAACTCTAATAAAGATAAATTAGTAAGTAAACAAACAAAGCCCTTCGTTACAGCTTTTTGTAAGAGCTAACTGGTTGCATATGAAAGAACTCTGAGACAGAAGACAGAAGAAATTGATTCCTTCTTTTGAGTTCCTATAAACTGGGCTTCCCAAGATAGAGGAGGAGGAGAAGAAGAAGGAGGAGGAGGAGGAGGAGGGAGAGGAGGAGGGGGACGAGGAGGAGGAGGAAGAAAGAAGAAGAGAGGGAGAAGAACAACAAGAAGAACAAGAACAAGCTTTTTCTCATTCTATTAGCATCAATATTCAAAAGTCTTTTAGTTCTCTAGAAATGGAAAAAAGGCTGCATTGCCTACAAACAGCTGGATTTTCAGAATTAGTGACTGTACAAAGCTTCCTGTCTTTTTGTCATACACACACATCGGTGCTTCTGAATGCCAGTTTGCTACCAATCAAGAGTAGAGCAGAGAAATAATTTTTTTAATGGCAAATTAATAGGTACTAAGTTTTCGGAGGGTAGTAAAGCTTTAAAAAATAGAATAAAGAATGGCAAGGTCAAGAAGCTAATAAAAGATACCTAAAATTACCGGATGAATTAAGATCTTGAATGAGAGGTTTAGACTTAAAGAAGATGGATTATCTAGGTAGACTTCAGTTGCAAGAAATAGAAAATTCAGCTCCCAATTGCTCAGAGAGTAGATTTATTGGCTCATATATCAGGAAGCTCAGACGGAGGACGACAGCATTGTTGGATGCTGAGCACAATACATTCACATGAGACTCAGTTCTTTCACTTGTAGGTGACTGTTAGCTCAGGACAAAGGTTTTTTTTTCCACATGAGTCACAGGACAGCCATAATGGTCCTTGTCACCATGGTGCTTGTAGTCCATATTTGGTGGGAGGAGAGAGTCGGTTGGCAATGCAGGAGTCAGCCTCCCTTGAAGTACTCAGACTGTGGTAGATCCCTCATAACTGATGTGAATTAGGCTTTTTTACATAGAAGTGTAAATGGATCCAGAATAAACTATTGAGCTTTTTACACTCAGGAGTGTTAGAAACATAAGCTTTACTGATTTCGTAGTGTTCAAGCCCTGCTTTCTCAGATGTGGGGCAGCTGAGTAATGAAATCCAATCTAGATAGTTCCCTCAAGTTCCAGGTTGTAAGTTTATTTTGTTGTTGTTAAACTATTTTGTCTTACCTATATCTCACTATAGGAGTTCCAGTGAGATTAGACATCAGGAGACCTTTGTAAACTAAAAAGCCCCACATTGCAAATGTGTTGCTGATGCATCTACCATCACGGCTCAACCTCTTTACCTGCCCTGCTGTTATGTATTGGCTGATTTTATGTGTCATCTTGACACAAGTCAGAGTCATCATTAAGGAAGGAGCCTCAGCTGAGAAAATGCCTCCATGAGATCCATCTGTAAGGCATTTTTTTTCAATTAGTGATCAACAGGGAAGAACCCAGCTAAAGGTAGGTGGTGCCATTCCTGGATTGGTAGTGCTGAGTTCTATAAGAAAGCAGGCTGAACAAGCCAGGAAGAACAAGAAAGTAAGCAGCAGCTCTTCATGGCCTCTGCATCAGCTCCTGCCTCCAGGTTCCTGCCCTGTTTGAGCTCCTGTCCTGATTTCCTTTGATGTTGAGCAGCAATATGGACATATGAATGAAATAAACCCTTCCACCCCCAACTTGCTGTTTGGTCATGGTGCTTCACTGAAGTCATAAAAACTCTAAGACTCATTAGAACTCTTCTATTACCCTACAGTTGTGCAAAAGTCATCTTAACACATACCTTCTTTTGAATGATTGAAAATTCCATGCAATTTACTGATGACGGTATACAATTCAGTATGACATTTAGCTGGTTCCTGCTCCTCCTGACTGAATAGCTAGCCAGGAGCTGAGATCAGCAGCAAATGCTCAGTGACTGGAATACTGCCTTCTGTCTCCAAAGGCAGCTGAGCATTTTCTGTAGAAAGCTTTTCCTTTTTATCAACCAGACACTGGTAGAGGCCCTGGTGTAACTCACTGGCAAGGTGTCTCTGCTTGTCATTTTCTGGTACAGAGCTCTTAAGGATAGTGACCGGAGTGGCACTATGTTGTGGACATAGTGACTATGCATCATGGGGGAAGGGAAGCACTTTGAAAAAGCCTCTTTGAAGACATCAGAGGCCATGTTCTTCCTTAACTTCATAACCCGAATGGTCAGCAAGTTAAAGAAGTTACAAAGTCAAAAATGTCTCCCATTGAGATGGTAGATATTATTTTCAGAAGGGGATAACCCGTGATCTGTATTTCACAGCTGGTTGTGATCTGAAGGAACCACAACGGAAATTCAGGCCAACCTAACAGTCATTTCACAAGAAGGAAGCCGACCGACCGACCATGTGTCAGCAGAGCGGTGTTATTGTGCTGCACACAGACAGGATGCATTTGAAACTGCATGGAACTCACCTGACAGATTCCTTCATGTGTCAGATAGACAGAGAAAGTTCCCCCTGTAAGCCCCGAGGAATAGTGATAATGTAGTTATATGATTATGTAGAATTTTGCTGTAGTTGTTTTTGACCAGCATTCCTGGCTCATTCTCCCTCAGCAAGGCAGGCCATATTGGTGAAATCTTCTCTTCTCCAGGCCATGTTATCAAAGCTCAAATCTCCCCCCACCTTTCTATCTTGGAGTTCCTGCCTGGCTGCCTAGGAGTTGGCCACAAATCCTTAATGATAAGATCCTTCTCTCCATGGGTCTTGGCTCAAGCTCAGAAGGAAGGAATGCTATACAGGGCCTACAAGAATCTGGACAGAAAGGTCCTTCTGAGCTTCTCATTTAGGCCTATCTGCATTAGATCATAGCCCTTTCAATCAGCTTCATTTCAGCCTGGTCATCTATGCTTTGGTGAAGGCTATGAAATAAGGACCCAAAAATACAGAGCTTGAGAACCTTTGAGGAGCTGAAATCTGGTATAATGATGAGGTAGGCCTGAAGGAGAGAGACTTGCTATAGCCTCTCTCCTCTTTCCTCAGCCTGTATAGCTCTTTATGAGAACTTTCTGGGCTCAATAGTAAACTGGTACATGTCTTTCACTCCATTCTTTGAACTGCTGTTTGAGGGGATTATGGGATATCTCACAGATGGCCAGCCAGATATATAGATAAAAACAATTATGGCTGATGCCTCAACCTAAGGAGCAGTTTGTTCGATGGGGTTCTGAGGATGTGTTCAGGTGCCCAGTGTCAGAACTTTGATTGCATTAGGGGATGCCCCACAGGTATCTGCTGCCACAGATACTTGCTTGATGGCAGAAAGAAATCCTCCTACCCTCTGATACCACACAAGTGATTTCTGAGCTGAATACACCCATAAATACTGGCACAAGGTAACCCTACTAGGTAGTAAAACCATGCCATAGCTATTTCCTAATAACATTTATTTGGGATTCCTCAGGGAGGAAAAAGTCTTTCTTTTTTTTTTCTTGGTTTCCTAGCAACTACTGGTCCCCCACCCCCACCCCAGCCCCAGCCCAGGCTACCTAGTATGCCTTGCCTAGGATCTATGTTGCCTCTTCCAGTCTCCAAATTACATAGTCCAGAACTTGTCCTCTCAATCAATCTGTTTATAAGAAAGTCATTGTGTTGCGATGTCATTGGAGGAAGCCTCAGCAAACTGTATATTTCATCACAAATCCTAGCCCCTTGAAACCAGGGATTCTCAAGTTGCTGGCCAATTGCTGAGGAAACAAACCCAGTATCTACTTATTGGCACTTTGTGGTTGACGTAGCACGCTCAATCCCTTTTTCTACTATCAACAGCTTTTGGATTATTTCAGGATGCAAAATCATTAGTATTCTTAATTTAAAGAGGAAACCTTTGGACAATAGTCTGTGGCTATAGATCAATAATAAAGATTTACTCTGAATTATGATGTTTTTACCTGACTCTGAAATTGGATCTCTCCTCATCTTTTGTCTTTAAGCTTTTAAATTTGACTTAGCGTCTGACTGTGTCAGGTTCCTGTGGTGAATTGATAATGAAATTAGAAGAGACAGGGTCCATTGACTCAGAAGACCTGTGCCATTAGTTAAGTCTTTCCTCTGTTTCTGCAGTTGGCCTGACACCTGCTTAGTCACCATGGCTTAGCCACTTACCTGTGAAAGGGACACTTAGGAGAGCAGGACTCAGGGTGGAGATTAGGAGATAAATAGGAATCTTCTGCTTTAAAAAAAAAGACAAAGGTGAAAAATCAATATTTCCATTACCATTTAAAAGCAGACTTTTCAAAGAACACTTATTTGTTTAGCTGACAATCATGTACCAAGAAGACCAGTTTCTTTAAAGACCAAAAATTCCATGACAACCAGTATGGTAACACACATCTTTCTCTCCACATTTTGCTTAGAAATCTCATCAATAGAACTCAGAGTTAAAAGAAACATGCATAAATCTGACCCCCCCCAAATATATTCACATAAAGGTTACTCTTTTCAAGAAAGAAAATACAATAAAATCTTATTGATATATACCAAAGTTATTAGTAACTTATCAACCCAAGAAGCTCATCTCTTGAAGTTTGCTATAACGAGCATAAATTTGAACATTTCACACACACACAGAGAGAGAGAGAGACAGAGAGAGAGAGAGAGACCGTTTCTGTATTACCCTGACTGTCCTGAAACTCACCACACTGTAGACCATCTGTCTTTACCTCCAGAGTGCTGAGAATACAGATGTGTTTGACCACAGCTCAGCATGAATATCTCATTTATAAGTATAAGACCCTCCAGTTTGCTTTTCTGTTGCTGTGATAAATGCCATGACAAAAGCAACATGGGGAGGAGAGGTTCATTGCATCTTACAATTTACATTCCACCATCAAGGGACGTTAAGGCAGGAACCAGGAACGGAAAGGGAAGCAGAGACAATGGAAGGATGTTGTCCACTGGCTGGCTTTCAGACTTCTCTTCAGTTTAGCTACTTTTCTTAACACATCCTAGGACCACATGTCCAGGGCTGACCTTGCTCACAGAGAGCTAGGACATGTTCCATCAAGTAGCAATCAAGCTCTTGCCCCATAGACGTTGTTTCCAGACCACTCTGATAGAGGCAATTTCTCAGTTGAGGTTCCCTCTTCCCAGGAATGTCTAGATTTGAGTTTATAAAGTAGACAGATGAAATGCCTGTATCTCGCTTTTTTTACTTTTTATACATATTATTTTTATTTCACATGTGTTTTGCCTACACAAATGTGAGCACAGAGGCCAGAAGAAGGCATTGGAACGAGGTTTATGAATGGTTATGAGCCATCCTATGGGTACCAGGAATCAACTAGGTCCTCTGTAACAGAACCAAGTGTTCTGAAGCACTAAGCTATTTCTTCAGCTCCAGTAATTATATAGCCCTAAGACTTCTCCTGGCATTGTAATGTTGAGAAGCCAATTCATGTAGTGCTCAATTTTCTCCTATGTTCCCACAGTGTTAACAATAAGACATGGTAAGTTTGCATAAGAGCTTAGCACAGAGCCTGGCTTCCATCACAGTCTCCATTCATAACATCTGTCACATACTCACCTTGCTCTTCCTTGTTTGCAAGTTCTCCCATCTTAGTCCTTTGTGCCATCAAGGGAATGCCTCTGGGTAAAGGAGAACACAAAAGAGGGATGTTGGCATCAATCACTGGAGTAAGAGTGACATGTAGCCTTCACCCCAATATCAGGAAATTGGGTACCTTTCCTGGGACCACTTGGTCCACTGGCATTTCTTGCTAGTGCCTATGCAATCAGAACAACGGTCTGCGTGACCATCTCTAAGAAGTACAGGATTTGGGATCTCTCTGGTCTCTGAAACCAGAAGTCCAGGAACAACTAAAGAAATGAAGCTTGTTAGCTTAGGCATGTTTATTTTGAACTTGATACAAATCTTCAAGGAAGGACAACTGTAGAATAAAGGAAGGCTAATCTTAGAAGATGGAAGAATGTCATGAAATTCAAATGAGAAGACAGGGGTATTGAGCTTTAGTGCCCACACATCCCACAGTATGGAAAAGTAAAATTTGAAAGTTCAAAGATAATATGTTTGGTCCTAGTCCCAGGTCCAGAGGTTTTTTTTAGTTGTTTTGTTTGTTTTGTTTTATTTTTAAGAATCAGAAGAGGCCCAAAAGGAGGAGAAAATTAAATTCTAACGATACAATAAAAGTTATTAGAGATGGAAGGAAAACTAGAGAAATCAATACGGTTGCTTAGGGAACTCTCTTTGAGCTCAGCCTTTTAAAAACATGCTTAGGAGCTCAAAGAACCTGCAGCCAAGAACAAAGCAATTCAATAACCCACCCCTAGAAGAGTGGTGCTGTCAAGAAATAAAGTTTTGCTCACCATCATGGCTGCCTAAACATGACCTGCACTCGGATGACACCAATAGACATGCTAACACAGGAGGAAGAAAACTCATAAACTTCAGCCCTAAACAAAGATGGACAGGCAACTAAGGAATCCTGAGAAAGGGAGAAATTGTCACAGATCGGTTCGCCAATACCAAATGATCAGCCCTGAAAAATATATATACCATTATTATTTTTCCAACAGAGCAGATCATATATTTTATATTTAGCATGCATGCACACGAATAACAATAATTAAAAAAAAATAAGCCAAAAGGTGCATGGGAGAGTTTGAAGGATGGAAAGAGAAAGAAAAATGATATAATCACATTATACTCTCAAAGAAAGTATATTAACAACAACAAAACAAAGCAAGCTGAACAAGGTATAGGAAACAAGCCAGTAACCAGCATTCCTCCATGGCTTCTGCTTCAGTTCCTACCTCTAGGTTCTTGCTCCACAATCCTGCCCCAACATTCTTTTATAATAGACTGTGATTGGGACGTGTAAGCTGAAATAACCCCACCCCATCCCATACCCCCTACAAAGAATAATGGTGTTTTGTTGTTGTTTTGATTGGGTTTTATGTGTGTTGTTTGTTTGTTTGTTTGTTTGTTTTTAAAACTAAATGTGACAATATGTGCCTCTGCTTGAGAAGTAGAGACAGAACTTGTTCAGGATTATCTTTGACTAAACAGTGAGTTAAAACTGGGCTTCATAAGATCTAATCTGAAAACAAGCAAACAAACGAAAACTAAAAAACTAATGAAGTGAAAATTAAAGCGGGGTGGGGGGTGGAGGGTAGGGGGTGAGGTCAGGTGGGGGGGGGTGGTTGAGGAGAGGCTGGGGAAACGGCTCAGCAACTAAGGACGCTTGCTCCTCTTCCTGAGGACCTGAGTTCAGTCCCCAGCATCCAAGTTAGGGAGCTCCAGAGGATCTGGTACCCGCTTCTGAACTGCATTGACATCTACACCCTTGAGACAAATACATAAATACATATATGAACACACTATTCCTCGTTAATAGTCAGTTCTGCTACAAAAAAAAAATAAGCATTAAAAAAAAAGTAGAATGCTTTACCTCTGACCTTGCTTCTGCTGTAGACTGACCTTGGACTGCAAACACAAGATGGACCTGGCAGCTGATGTCAGACGTGTTTTCTGGACCTCAGGGGGATTCCAAGTGGTTCTTCATGAGACAGTGCAGTTTGGCATTGTGAGAGCTTATGGAGACGGAAAACTCAAAACCAGAAACATTGACTACCATGATGCTGCATAGTCCAGGTAACGCAGGATGGAGGGAGGCCATGCTACAGGATACAGAATGGCGAGTAGTGAGTCACCAAGAGTTCACTGCAGAAACATAGGACATGCTGTCTGAGGGGTGTCTTGAAAAGAGTTCCAGAAGGATAAAGCCAGCAAGACAGATGGCCTTTAACCACTTTTACTTGTTTTTGCAATTCATTTTCCTATGGTTAACTCTAGTCTGAAAATGCTAAATGAAATTTTCCAAGAATAAACAACTCATGTATTATAAAGTTTATTACACCATATTGTTATAATTCTTCTATATATTTTTTTCTGGTTGTTGAACTCTTTGTGACTAATTTATAAATAAACTTTAATATGGGAATGTATTGAAAAGCCCACAACAGGCGAATGTGATGGTGCATGCCTTTAACCCCAGCCCCCAGAAGGCAGAGTACAGTGAATCTCTGATAGTATCAGGCAATCCTGGTCTACATAGTGAGCTCTAGCCAGGCAAGGCTAAACAGTGAGACACTGTTTTAAAACAAAAACAGAAACGAACAAGCAAAAGAGTCCACAACAAACATATGGAAGAGGTATATCTTGGGTGTGTGTGTGTGTGTGTGTGTGTGTGTGTGTGTGTGTGTGAATTTGACACAAGCATGGGTCATCTGGGAAGAGGGAATCTTAGTTGAAAAAATTCTTTTATCAGATTGGCCTGTAGACAAATCTGTCGGGGGAATTTTCTTGAGAAATGATTGACGTGGCAGGACCCAGCCCACAGTGGGTGGTGCCACTCCTCAGCAGGAATGCTGAATAGTATTAAAAAGCAGACTGAGCAAGCCATAGGAGCCAAGCTGATAAGTAGCATCCCTCTATGGTCTCTGCCTCAGTTCATCCTTCCAGATTCCAACCTTTGAGTTCCTACGCTGACTTCTCACAGTGATGTGACTGTGACTTCAATGTGTAAGTCACAGAAATTTTCTTCTCCCCACATTGCCTTTGGCTATGACCTTTGACATACAAAGCAAACTAGGATAGATCTAATGTAGGTGGAATACAGAATACATCCAGAAGAATTTGTGAATTTCTTTCAGCAACATACAGAAACTAACTAGTTTGCTACTTGATCCAAGAGTTAACAGTGAAACTACTGCAAACAGCAGTGCTATCCCTCTTTTCCCTATTAAAGGCAAAGAATTGGAATTATTAATCATTCAATTGCAGGCTGTGAACGTTACCAGCGGAGCTTATGATAAAGCTTCTGGAGATAGACTGGAGGTAAGGAAGGCTCTCTCAAGGAAGTGACAGATGGTCTGAAAACTTGAAGATGAGTAGAAGTTAGCCCGAAGCAACAGTGCAGACACTGGAGTTAAGATTCATTCAGATCCAGCTGTCTCACTTTAAGTAGACATATTGCCAAACTGGAGTCCCATGATAAGAGAAACCAGAGACAGCTAGCTCGGAGTTACTGGCAGAGTAGAAGAGTTGTTTCATCAGCTCTCCTCAGCCTTACAGGAAGAATTCATCCAATTGAAAGGCACTCCATCTCAGCAGGCAAGCCTAATAACCTGAGATTGATCCAACAGACAGAGGTGGAAGGAGAGAACTGACCCTGTCAACTTGTCCTTGGTCCTTGAGCACACACCTGCACACACACACACACACACACACACGAGATAATATATAAAATTAAATTTTAAATAAATGTTAGCCTGCTCCTGTGTGACTTGTACAGCTTCTTAGGTATTATTGGTGCTTCCTAGGTAGCGTTTGTGACTAGTCTGTTTCACACAGATTGTTGGGAGGGTGTCAACCACAGGGATATAGCTTACTTTTCACGGGGCTTGCCTAGGCATGACGAAAGCCCTGGGTTCAATCCCCAGAAGTGCATAGGCTAGGACTGGTGGCACACACCTGCAATCCCAGCACTTAGGAGGTGAAGGCAGAAGGGTCAAAACTCAAGGTCATTCATCTTGAGCAATACTTTTGTTTTTAGCTAAAGACTATAATGAGTATAAGCTGTCATAAAAGAGATAAGCATAGTGAATGAAAAAAATAAAAAGGAAAGAAAGGACGTGACTGGTCCTGGGTTTCAACACCAAATAAATGGGGGAAAAAAAAGAAAGAAAGAAAGAAAGAAAGAAAGAAAGAAAGAAAGAAAGAAAGAAAGAAAGAAAGAAAGAGAAAAGGACTCCTCCTAGGTGTGGTGGAAGGGAAGTTTATTGCAGATATTTGGGAAAGCATAGCCAAAGGCAGGGACATCCTAGAGAGTCGAGAGTGGTCATGAATCTGAGCCATGTGAGGAGAGCAAGGAGGGAAGGTGAGGGGAGAGAGGGGAGCCAGGCACAACATCCAGGAGGCCCAAACACAGGAAGATAGCAGGTAACCAAATAGGTTGGATTATATAGGGAAAGGCAGGCCAGCCCTTTGAACTGGACAGTTGAGGGCAGTGTGTGGGGTATGCCAGCCAGAAGAACCTGTAACAACTAGGGGCTGAAGGAAGGAGGGAGAACCTGGTGGCCGTCATTTGCTTTGATATGTTAAATAGGCACCTCAGCCATTTATCCCAGGCTTGAAACCTAACACATATGTTATCGCATATCAAACTATGTTTCTGCAATTCAAGTTATTAAATGACGCAACTTAAAAACACCGGAAGGGGTTTGGGGACGTAGCTCAGTGCTAGATTGGTTGCCTTGCGTGGACAAGGCTCTGGATTTGATTCCCTAGTAGGGCAAAATCAATATAAAATTGAAAAGAAATAAGAAGTGCCTGGTGTTTAGCCAGAGGTTACCTATCACCTGGAAGAAAACAGGAGTTGTTCGCTGCTTTGGAAAAGGTAATGCATTAGTGAACCAGCTTACTTACTTACTTACAGACTCAATAACTGCATGCGGACTTTGATATGTTCCTTCTAGTAAATAATTTATCAAATGTCCTCAGGAACACCTCTTGGCAGGAGAAAGTATCTGTTTTATAGATTCACAGAACCGTGGGCCTTCAATCAACCAAGGCCGTATATTTAAATCTCTGAGTCCAATCCTGGGAAAAACTACCTGTTCAGTTTATAAGGTCCAGACCGCAGCATTGAGCTTTCAATGAGACTTCGCCCAAAATGTTTGATGAGTTTTAATTTACTACCAAAACCACTGTGACCCTTTCTTAAAACACTTGTCATTGGTGAGCTGCCTGTACTTCAGTTTACTTGCAATGAGAGTCTTCAGAACTATAGCAGTTGTGTGTGTGAATGTGTGTGGTGTGCATGTATGTGTGTGTGTGTATATGTGTATATGTATGTGTGCATATGTATAAATGTTTGTGTGTTCATTTGTGTGCATGTGTGCATATGTATGTGTGTATATGTGTGTGCATGTGGGTATGTATGTGTGTGCTTGTGTGTATATGCATGTATGTGTATGTTAGACTGTGTGTGTGATTGTTGTTGTTTGGGTTTGGGATGGGTTGGGGAATGTTTTTTAGCTTCCAGAAGACTTCTTCAAAATCCATGCTGCCAATGAGAGGCAGTGATGAAATAGTGACTCATCTGGGCTCTCCAACACAAAAAGAATCCGCAGAGACCTTTACAGGACTGTATTGGCCCAGTTTGCTAAGAATGCAGCCAGGCTGATTTGCTCAATGGTGAAAGAGTAACAGCAACTACATTTACCACCAGAATGGTCAGTGCAATTAATGCAATTAAAGTAATTAGTCCTGGCAGCTGTAAGGTCAAACAGAGGTAGCTGTGTAACAGCAATCTGCCACTGCAAAATTACTGACATTTCCAACCAAATTATATTCTCTAAATTGTTGCCTTAATGATAAATAAATAAAGTTATGCTAATGTAGGGACTGATTACAGATTGAAATTAGCACAATTGCTTGTTATACAGTCTGCTAGGGTTAACATTTTTTTAAAAACATAATTAATGGCCTTTGCTTACTGTCTCTGGTTATAGATCCTGCAGCTCATTTGCATTCTTTTGCAATATGCTGACAGAGCTAAATGTCTAAGAAGGGTCTCATCTGCAGGCAGAAAATGTGTTTCTCACGTCATCAAGCTGAAACTGCCTATGGCCTCAGAGCTATGTCAGTCACAAAGATGACCAGAAGGGGATCAGCTAAGAATGAGGCAAGGATCCACTTTTTCTTTTGCGTCTTGTGATCCAAGCCTGGAGTCACTATGAAATGTAATTGCTCTTTTGACTCCTATCTTCTCTCTCTCCAGGTCTGGGGAAAAGCTACACTGGCTGACGATTGCAGGAATGAAAGGCACTTTGACCTTGTCGACCAAACGCCTCTCGGCTTTCAGTGTTGCCCATTATACCGAGAGCAGGCAACTCCTGGAGAGAGGCAGAATCTAGAGCAAGCCTGCTCCCTGGGCAGCCTGCCAGAAAAGGCTTCAGCAGCAGCAGTGGAGACAAGACCAAACAGCTCAGGCAGTGAAGGAAACAGCTTGGGGGGAGGAGAAGCCTGGTATATCAAAATATTGTTAGCACACACCTCAAGGGCTCTCAGTGCGCTAAGACTGCCCTGCCTCGGGTCTCTGAGCTGAATTCTGACCTGGAAATATTGGTTGTGGGGGGAAAAAAAAGAAGTTCCTTAATGTAAACTACACCCAGCTGATTTGCTTAGACGGACAGTTCCTTCTGCAGAAGCCCTTCTGGTGAAACTCCTATGCAAATCAGAACACGGAGTGATTTCTTTTTCCTGGCAGAAAGTAGGTTCAGGTATTCACTTTCGACAATTGCTCTAGATTCTAAATTATTCACTACTCACCTGCCTGGACTATTTTTAGAATTTGTGGTTGGAATAAAGGTTAGGCTACAACTAGTCACGGAAGCAGCACACTCCCTCCAAGTGCTACAGTCAAAAGAGGCTTTGTTGAAAAATCAGCTGAGGTTCATTTGCATAACTAATTTAGCTCCAATCAAGTCTATTCAATAAAATGTTATTAAGTATTTATTATGGGCTTAGGCATTGTGAGAAATATAAATGACTATATGGAGTACCTATGTATTAAGGAGACCAATCAGATGCATAAATTGTGCCATTCTTTTTATTGCCCCATTTTGTATCCAAGAGAGCACGGCATTGGGTAAGTCTGACAATTTTTAGGGTTGTCTTGTAACCTCCTCTATCAAAAGTGTATATTTTGCTTTCAACTTCTTTAATGATCTGTTCTTATGTTATAAACGTTGGCATTAGATCCCCTAGAGCCAGAGCTACAGACAGTTGCAAACTGCCATGCGGGTGCTGGTAATTGAACTCAGGTCCTTTGGAAGAGCAGCAAGTGCTTTTAACCACTGCGCCATCTCTCTAGCCCCTCAAAGGAGTAATGAATGTATTGCAGCACTTTAGATTTTGACACCTGAATTACTCAGGCTTGAATTGTTATCTGCCTTAGTCTTTTCTAATGCTATATAGAATAGTCAAGCCTGGGTAACATAGAAGGAAATGTGTATTTCGCTCCTAGGCCTAGAGGTAGAAAGTCCTTAATGAGATGTCAGCCTCTGCCTTCTGAGAATCTCACTGCCCAGGCTCCACGGGCACATGGTCTAGAGAAGGTTGATTCAACTTTTTTTTCTTTTTCTATAATTCTCATACTAGAATTATTTTCACCTTCAATTTCTTTCCCAGTGAAACCCTTGTTCCTCACAAGGTCCCTCCTACTTCTCTGTTGGTTTGTTCACACTGAGTGTAGGGATGGCTGCCCCCGGGAGTATGAATGGGGGTTATTTACTCAAATAGAACAATTGACCCATGCTTAGAACATTGAAGGCAGTGGTACCTCCTCTCCCATCCCCCACTACCTGCCTGAACTCCTTTAATGATTTCTTGAGTTTCCTGAGCTCCTCTACCCTGCATGATGAATTGGGGCTATGCCTAACCTTGTATGGGTCTTGGATAGGTCACCCAAGCTGCCATGAGTTCTTGTGTTCAATGGATGTGTCGTGTAAAGACTGGCCATGAACTCTATGTAGTCAAGAAGGACATTGAACCTCTGAGCCTCCTGCTCCTACCTTCCCTCTCCATCTCATCCAAATCAGCATCTGTGCAAACTTTAAAATATTTTACATTTCTCTCATCTTTGATTGGCCTCCGTCTTGCAATGGGTGGAGATCAGACAAATTCCAGGCATTTTCTGTCTCTATTGGTCTGTGAAAAACACTGTTTTGCCATCACATATTCCAGATTTTCTGGAACATTCTGACCCTTGTGTTATAGCCTGTTGTGAATACAAAAATGGTAACCCTTGTCAACTATCAAATTCAGGAAACGTAACTACCCTACTTAAAAGACAAAGAATTACCATGATGGTAAAAGGTTAAGAATAAAGGTATTAAAAGACCATTTTCAAAGGAAGAGTTAAATCATGACCTTCCTACAGATATAATATGAATACATGCTCAAAATTTGCTTCTGGTCATTAGTCAAAGACGAGCCCAGGAGATACTGTCATCTCTTCAAGAAAACCAAAAATGATACATGGAAAGACAGGAGGTTGAAATACGGATGGAGAGGAACAAAAACACTGGGTTTCTTCTTGCCACCCCCCCCCACACACCTCCGTGATCGACGTGTGAAGTCAATTAAATCTTTACCAGACAGAGAAGATCTGCATGTATATAAATTACCTACAGAGATGTAAAATAGCTCCAAGGAAAGTAAAGACCAACTTCCCAGGCTGAAGGGCCAAGGAATGCAGCGATGCAGACTCCCACTGCAGCAAGGACTTCCCAGGGAAGCCTGACTTCCTTTCTTTTGGAATGGAAAAGGCCTTATGGGATCACTCACACTCTAACTTGAAACATGACACCTTGGCATGCTAAACATTTGAAGCCAAAGGGAGTGGAATTGAAACATCTCTTTTGTGAACCAAGTCAGAAAACCTAGGAAGGTACCTGGTACCTTGGTGCAAGGAGCAACCTCAACTATAGAGACTAAAGCTATCCAAACTATCAAGTGTCTTGGTTACAGCTGCTGGAATAAAATACCCTAACAAAAGCAACTGGAGGGACCAAGGGCTTTCTTTTGACTAGTGGTGTAGAAGGATACAATCTTTTGTACCTGAAAAGTCACAGCAGCAGGAAAGACAATGGTAGCAGGGGCAAGAGGCTGGATGGTCACATGACAGCTACACTCACATCAACAGGAAAGTGGGGCCAGTCTGTAAAGCCCCAAGGCCCACTTTAGTGACCCACTTCCTCCACTGAAGCTTCAATTCCTGAAATTTCCACAACCTCCCCAAACTGGGCTGCCAGCTGGTGACCAAATGTTTTGGGGGCACTGCACATTCAAACCAAAACAATAGGCCTGTCTGTGACCAGTTAACATCACCCTTTCATCTTCCAATCTTATTTTGACACCACAACACATCCTTCTTTAAGTCTAAGCACAAGACTATACCAGTTAACCTACTTCATTTCCTTCTGAAGGCCTTTGGCTCACATAAAATATGTAGCGAACCAGTCACCTTGGGCTTTTACTTGATCTGCGTTTGTAATAGAAGCTTTGATTGTGACACAAGTGACCGACAATACAAGGAAGTGTGTGTGTGTGTGTGTGTGTGTGTGTTATCCCTTCTGCACGTGATGCCTACACTGAAATACATCAACACAAAAGAGGGAACACTGTTATCTCTACTAAGTCCTTGAGACTTGGCCTATCAGAAGAGGAAGAAAAACACCATGCTTGTCTAGAGACACAGCACAGATGGCCCTGTCAACTTCCGGTGGGCCTCACTCACTGTGTTTGCTAAGTCCAAAGGTTAAACAAACTAGCACCATGAAATAAATGTGAGTGGGGCCTGCATTAAGTCAAAGTTTCAGATAAATGTCTTCCCTACGGGAGTTCCTGTCCTGACTTCCTTCAGGGATGAACAGCAATATGTAAGTTTCAACTGAACCCTTTCCTCCCAACTTGCTGTTTGGCCATGGTATTTCATTATAGTTTTAGAAACCTGAGGACAATGCCTTTTCCTTTTTCTTGTTTGAACCGTAGGGATTAAGAAAAATGCATCAATGTCAGGTTGCTTTTCTCTTCTCTTTTCTCTTCTTTTTTCTTTTCTTTTTTCTTTTCTCTTCTTTTCTTTCCTTTCCTTTTCTCCTTTCTTTCTTTCTTTCTTTCTTTCTTTCTTTCTTTCTTTCTTTCTTTCTTTCTTTCAGATAGGCTATCTTTGTGTAGTCCCAGTTGACCTCAAACTTGTCCTCCTCCTGGCTCAAGCTCTCCTGGTATTATAACTAGTTTAATACAGTTATACAGTCCTTTTAAACTGTGACTGGCAATCTCATATTAAAAAAAAAAGTAAACAAACAAACAAACAAAAACCTGTGATAGCTAGATACCACATCCAAAGGAAAACAATAGTAATAAAAATGTGTTAAGAGGAAAACCAAGGGTGGGGGGTGGGCACCCAGAGGGGGCTTCCCTTTTGAGAAGGGAAAAGTGGAATGCAGGGAGGACCTATGTTTGGGGGTAGGTACTGGGAGGAGAGGAAAGACTGATATCGGGTTATAAAGTGAATAAATAAATAAATAAATAAATTTAATCTAAAAAGAGAAAAACCAACAAATCCATAGAAGCTCTAATGAGACATGGATAGGGTTCAGGATGTGCTCCGCCAAAATAAAGCACTATGGTATGTTGGCTATTTGAAAGTAGAGAGAGTTGAGTGAACTCCAGAACAGGACGGTCTCTCTCACTTTCTGCATTCCTTCTCTAAAAATGGTTACAAAGCCTGAGGAAGATTTTCTGACCTTCTGAAGCAGGCCCCAGGACATCAGAGGGACACACCCCCTGAGCCCCAAAGAAAGAAACCTTCTTATCTCAGAGCTTTAGATTCTTAGAGAAGAATCTCAAGGAACGGATCTAGTGACTCCGTTTCTTATTATCATTAAGTTGTAGTTGGTGATCTATCCAAATTTCTCAAGAGCTATCCACATCTTCATCAAAACCAGGGCTAAAATGCTTAGAGCCATCTCTTTCTTTGGGTCTTCCTGTTCTTACCAGCTCCCATGTTGTGTTAAATATATAATAAGTAAAGGTGTGCACTCTGCCTTTTAGCATCTAACATTTTTCTAGTGGTAATTGGGTATGGTGGTGCACGTGTTTGATCCCAGCACTAGAAAAGCAGAGGCAAGTAGATCTCAGTGAGTTCAAGGCCAGCCTGGTCTACATATTGAGTTACAGAACAGCCAGTGTGAATCATGATAGTCTGTACAGGAAAAGGCATTGTCTTTGGGTTTCTAAAACTATAATGAAATACCATGGCCAAACAGCAAGTTGGGGCGGGTGGGGGGGTGAGGGGGAAGGAAAGGATTCAGTTTGAACTTACATATTGCTGTTCATCATTGAAGGCAGTCAGGACAGGAACTCCAGTCAGGAAGAAACCTGGAGGTAGGACCTGATGAAGAGGCCATGAAGAAATGATACTTATTTGCTTGCTTCCTATAGCTTACTCAATCTGCTTTTTTATAGAACCCAGGACCACCTGCTCAAGGATGGCACCATCCACAGTGGGAGGGGCCTTCTCCCTTCCATCCCTAATTAAGAAAATGCCTCACAGCTGGATCTTAAGGAGGCAACTTCCTAATTGAGGTTCAGTCCTTTCAGATAACTCTAGCTTATGTCAAGTTGACACAAGACTAGTTAATGCAGGCACTTTTCTTTCTCTAAACGACATTATTTTACAAAGGAATTTTGGAGTTAGTATTCTTCTAGCCTTTCCCAGAAGCTCCGAGATATAGAAGATATACCAACATTGTGTCTCATCAAAATGTCATGTTTTAAATAGTAACATATACATGCCTTCTGAGTTTTCAAAAGCCCAGTGAATGTTTAAGTAAATGCAAGTCAGCAGAATGAGCAAAGAACACATTTCTAAATATAGCAACATAATTACTGTCATGTAAATTACCTCCTCTATAAAGCCTTAGAACAGTGCAATAAAGGGCTTATCTCGACAAAGCTGAGATAAATAGAGAGGTGGACATGTCCTGAATGTCCATGATTTCTCTCTTCATGACATGGCATGGGGAAGCCCCCTTTCATTTCATTTGTGTGTGGGTGGCTCTGCATGATGTGATCTTAAGCTGTTGAGATCATGGGTCCTTATAGGAACTGCTGACTATTCTCCGGTAGGGCAAGAAAGCAAATGGGTTTTGCCTTCTCCCCACTTGTCCACAGATCTGTATTTCAAAGCCAGCTGTTTCTTTTCATAATGATGGTAGAACTGTTTCCAAATTTTCATAAAGACATTGCAAATTGAGTTCCCCCAATTCTTTTTCTAAAGTACCATTCAAACAGGGAATTTGACATCACAACGTCTTGCCAGTCTATGGTACCTGTTATTTGAATGTAGCTGTCATACAAAAATATTCAGGGCAGTTTAATTTAGCTGTCTCTGAGATATTAGATATCTTCTCTATAGTATGGAAATAGTCAACAACACAAATGTCTTGTCGTTTTAAAACAAATTATAAATAGAAAGGCAGTTAAACTAGGCTCCCTGGAGCCTGCCATCTCAGGAGGAGACAGATCAAGAATTCAAGGTCAACTTGGGCAATTCAGGAAGACTCTGCCTCAAAAATCAACCAAATGGGCAGTAGAGATGGCTCAGAAATTAAATGCACTTGAGTGCTCTTTCAGAGGACCCATGTTTGGTTTCCAGCACCCATATTGGGGTTCATAACTCTCAGTCACTACAGTTCTAGGAGATCCAACATCCTCTTCTGGACTCCATGGGCACCAGGTACATATGTGGTGCACTTAGATACATGTAGACAATACACACACACACACATGCACACATATATATACACACACACACACAATCAACCAAACAATAACAGGTAGGAATAAAACTGTAATTCAAAGTCATGCTCAATGTTTGAATAATGAAGTGAGATTGGTAGCCAAGTGGTAAGAAAGTGCAGAGACTGAAGCTGCAGAGTGGAGATGACTTCCTGTCTTGTATTGTCTTTAGAGAAATGAAGGCATCTACCCAGAGTCCTCAGAGAGTGACCATTTCCTATGCCCAAGTAGAAACCAAAGACTAGGAACCTGGTCTGGACACTGAAGCTAGAACACAGAGCAGGGCTATAGGGAACTTGGGAATATAGAGAACAAGGAACTACCTCTTTCCCTACTGGTGTGCCAGTAACTGGATCTGCTGAAATAACATAGCAGGGGAGAAGAGATGCATATTTATTACATATTTATTACTGGATAGTGTAAAAAGTAGCACACACAAAGAAACTGAAAGAGAGTTAGAAGCTTTCTTACCTTCTGCAGACGGGAGGGTAAAAGGAGATGTGGGTGAGGGTAGTGACAGAATATGTGAGGTTAGGGAGCCTGTGGACCTGAAGAAAGATGGTAAAACCTGGGTGAAATTTCTCTGAGCTCTAGGTGTAGCATCAACTCCACTCCGTGTATCTTTAAGATACACACATCTGTCTCCTCTGCTAATGAACTACCTTGGGAAGGGAGTCACAGCAATTGACTGTCTCCAGGAAGATCTGTCCTCAGAGGCCCAGAAAAGAACTTCAGAGGAAGTCATTGGCTGTATCTGCTGCTCTTCTTTTGAGGTTGAGAGAGGTCAGTGTTCAGAGATCATTTTCCGAGCCTCAGTGGAGGCTCTGACAGGCAAACTGGGCCACTGATTTTTTTTTTTTCCTTCATTACAAACTTTCAAAGTCTCCAGAATGGGGAAACTGTGTGAGCATAGCAAAAATGCAGGGAATCAGCCTCGCACAGTAAGGGAACTGCAATCATTAAGTACAATCATTTTTTTTATATAGTGAAAAAATATGGAAATTCATAGCAAGAAAGACATTATCTACAGGGTCTTGGGGCAGGAAGCATTCCTTCGGTTGACCAGAGAAGACTTAGCAGCCTTCTCTCAACTTCCTGCAGTCCTTGAGGCCAGGCCCTTCCCTAGGGTGAAGAAGAGTGGGATCTAGAGAGAACAGCAACACTCCAAAGCTGAGGTCACTCTTCTCTGAATAATCTAGAAACTGCATCACTCCTGGCTGGCCGTTCACATGTTCCTGTAGCCCATAATCAGCACTGTGTCTGGCAATGAAATCTCTGAAGCTGAGAGGGAAAACCCTGGGCTTCTTCCTATATAGGGATCTGAAGTAACTGTGAAATAAAGTTCCATGAAGACATGGTGAAGCCAACATGTCATCTATAGATGAATGGAAAATGGGGGACATTGATGTAAGGGCTATGCAAAAAAATAAAAAGATTATCCAAAAGTATTATATTAAGAGAGGTAACACAAACTCAGAAAGACAAAGAAAAAAGAAAAAGTTGTTATCTCTCAAATGTGGATCCTAGCACACATATATATATACATATATATATATATATATATATATATATATATATACATATACATATGATCATTGGCAACTATGACAAAAGTCACTGTAAGAGAAAGGTGTTGGCTACAATAAGAAACCATCTGCAGCTGTTTGCCCCTAGGTGTAAGTACATTAATTAATGTATTGTCTTAGGCAAAGCATTGTCAAATATTCTAAATGAAGATCACAAACAAAAGCCATTACCCCCTGCCTGTGGCAGCACATAACTCTCATCACAGCGCTTAGGAAGATGATGCAGGCAGGAGGATTGCCTGTTTAAAGGCAGCCTGGGCTGCACAGTGAGACCCTGTCTTTAAAAGCCCACAAAGCCATACAGAGAAAACAAACAACCCTTTGGTCTAACTAGAAAACCCCTTCCCTCAGATAAGGGACAAACATACCTAGGTAGCTTTAACTGTGACCAGCAACCATGTACCACCAACTTCTTATGTGTTCAAAGACTGGGACACAAACTGGTACCTGATAGCATTTATTTTCTCTGTGTTCATAGAACAAGGACACTGAGAGAGAAGAGAAGGGGCAGACATGGGGTAGAGGAAGAGGAAAAGGGGGAGGGGGAGACAGAGAGAGGCATAGACGAAGAAATAGAGACAGAGAGACAAACTGACATACAGAGAGGCTGTGACCTATGAGAACTGCTAATAGTAAGGAATACCAAAAAGAAGACAAGAACAGGTCAATCTCTACGTTTCCCTGAGACAAATTAAATGTTGACATATTCCATAGTCTTAGAATGGAAGAAAATATTTGTATTGGAAACTGGTTATATTTTTTAAACAGTAAGCAAGGAAATAATGAAAACATTGAAGTAGCTAATAAATTTCTAAATCATTGCTTGAAAATAGAATTCTTTTTTTTTTTCTTTTTAATTTTTCGAGACAGGGTTTCTCTATGCAGTCCTGGCTATCCTGGAACTCACTCTGTAGACCAGGCTGGCCTCAAACTCAGAAATCTGCCTGCCTCTGCCTCCCAAGTGCTGAGATTAAAGGTGTGGGGCACCACTGCCCTGCAAGAAAATTCTTAAGTATGCATCTACTCAGGGCAGTAGATTAAACACATCAGTATTACCATTGGTTCAGAGGCCCTGCAGTGTTCCTAGAGGTTTAATTCTAGAAATTGGAAATACTGAGAGATAGTGTTCCTGTGCGAAACACTTAACAAGTGCTTTGTTAATCCGAGGATATAGAACAAGTGAAGGAAGACAACAAAAACCAGATTTCCTGAAAAGTCTCGCCTATTCTAAAAAAGCTAGTTACTAAAACCATTCTTAACATCCAGTTAGCATTAGACATTCAATTTAGCAAACATTTCTAGGCACACATAGACTTGAAATACAGTAGTGGACACAAGGTACAATGTTGGTGGCATTGGTAATGGCAGTTGTGATGGTGGAGGTAGTGATGGAGATGGTGTTGATGGTGGTAGTGATGGTATGGATGGTGGTGGTATTGATGATGTTGGTGGTGATGGTGGGGTAGCTATTGGCAATGGTGCTGGAGATAATGGTGATGATTGTGGTGTTGGTGATAATTATAGGCGTCCTTTTATTGGCTACTTCATTGGGTTCTATTACCTACCACCCTTCCAACCCTAATTTCACTCTAATCCTTTCCAAACCTGTTGGAGATGTGGAAGTCACCCTTGTGAAGGAAAAGAATTGGGATGGAGAATGAGGAACCACAATGGAAAACGAGGCACCACAGGCCCCTGGTACTCCTTGAAGAGTCCTGATCAAAATTGGCTCCCAGCACACGGTTGAGGCCAGGGTGGTAGCTGCTTCCCCGATTTTCGCAGAAGTCCTCACAGGTAACATCATCCCCCCTCCCCCACTCCTTCAGAGTTACTTCATTAGGCAGGGCTTTCTTTGGTGCACAATGTGGAGATAGATGATTGGCCAAGGATTTAGGGGCTTGGGATTGGTTCAAACACTATAGGTGTGGCAATAAACTCAGATTTACACCTTGATGCTGGTCTGTGGAGTCAGATATCCTGGGGTCCATCATGTGACTCGTCACCTCTCACCTCCCATTCTCCATCCTATTCCCATATAACCCTCACAACTGAGAGGTAGGAGAGAACAACAAAGATTAGAAAGGAAATGGACCATACATACCTTTAGACTACCTCTTGCTGATGCTAATGATTAGGGTTGTCAAGTTCTTTGGGGTCAAATCCAATCTCCATTGTCAGGGTATCTCCAACCAGCAATCCAACAAGACAGCAAAACAGCCATCCAGCAATAGCAAAGCAGCAGGAACCAACAGCAGTCAGGGCAGGACCAGGGGGAGCAGCAGCTGCCACAGACCCTCTGGGGCCTCTCACATTTACCCCCTCTCTAGAGTCCCCAGAATCCCAAACATAAACTATCTGCAGCTGGCAAAAAATCATACCCCTTCCAGAGCCCAAGACCATCATGGCCTGTGTGGACAATATGAAACAGCTCCATATACCACACCTGATATTAAAAGAAAAATATATTCACATAACATAGGTTCTTAAAGATACCAAAATTCTCAATACAGATGATAGGGGTGGTAACGGTAGTAGTGATGGCGGTAAAGATGCTGTTGGTGGTAACAGTAGCCATCACTCAAAAGGACTTAGTTTGCTTGAAGTATTGTTCAAAGACACTGGCGTACCTCCATCTCAATAAGTGCTAGCTCTAACAGGCTTTTATGGAGATGGAAAACTGAGGCATAATGGTTCCTCCCTCTGAATATGAGACATGAGATAATGAAAAACAAGCTTTAACGAAAAGCAACCTCGCCGGGCAATGGTTGTGCACGACTTTAATCCCAGTACTTGGGAGGTAGAGGCAGGCAGATTTCTGAGTTTGAGGCTAGCCTGGGCTAAACAGAGAAACCCTGTCTTGAAACATCCCCCCAAAAGAAAAGAAAAGAAAAGAAAAGAAAAGAAAAGCAACGTCTCACTCTGCCTCCTTCTCTTTCTCACCTTTTCTGTGTTCGACACATTCTGTTTTAAGACAGGGTCTCATATACCCCAGGCCACAAAGTTACTAAACAGCCGAAAAGTAGTCGAAATATTGATCAGCTTCCTTTCACCTCCTAAGTACAGGACACATGCAACAACCTGTCTCTCTTTTCTACTTATTATATTGTAGTGTGTCTGTCTGTCTGTTTGTGTGTCTGTGTGTATATGTGTGTGTAGGCCATGACATGATATGAATGTAGCTACCAGAGGACAGCTTGTGGGAATCAGTTTTCTCAGTCTACCATGTAGTAGCCAGACATAAACCTCAGATCATCAGGCTTGGTTGCATTCACCTCTATCTGCTAAACCCTCTCACTGGCCTAGAAACCAATCTCCTACTTTAAAAATGGATGGATGAAAAGGGAGGCTCAGAAGTCTTCAGACAAATGAAATTATCGCTTAGGTAAAAAATCCAAATCTTGATTGAAAACCAGACCAATTTAACTATACTACATTATATTAAATCTTTTCAGGTTTTATGGGTTGCCATAGAGATATATTTAGAAGTCATCACAGCTTTTAAAAAAGTGTTGTCTTGCAATTGTTGATAACATTGGTTAGTGGGAACTGCAGAAGCCAGCTGGAGGCAGTGTATTTTTTTTATTCAGTGTATTTTTTTTTCTTTTAACATTAAGCTATCTGCTGATAGTGCGAGTGCTGCTGATGGGAATATGGGTATGAATTTGTAGAGAAACACACGGTTGTTCACATTTTAATTGAATCTATGCTTTTAAAAGGAAAGGGGAAGGGGCTGGAGAGATGGCTCAGCAGTTACTATTTGAGGCTCCTACAGAGAACAGGAGTTTGGTTGCTAGCACTCATGTTGGGTAATTTACAGCTACCTTTAATTCCAGCCCCAAGAGATCCAACACCTTCTTCTAGCCTCTTTCGATATCCATATATATGTGTGCATACACACACACAGGCCTATACCTGTGCACACACACAAATTAAAAATCTCTAAATTAAAAAAAAGAGAGAGAAAGGGACAGTGCCTGCTAAAATATTGCATATTTATGTTCTAAGAGAGTTTCTACTACCCACATTTTAAAGAGCCACTTTCATATTGGAGCTATTCCTTCATTAACATGCCCAGCTATCATCCCGTATAATTGCTGGCATTAGGTTTCTTTTAACTCCATCCAGCACACGTGTGCTGCTACTTGCAGCTTCCAGAGTGGAGTACACATTTGTTATGCCACCCAGAGAGAAAAAGCTTGACAATTTCTCCAAAACGCTCAGCTTACTTTATTAACGTCACCTAAATGGTGACACAATTGGTGTCCATTTGCTGTTGCTGCCTGGGAAATATTGAAATGTCATTATACCTTAGCCCTTCATCCCAGCTTTATCTAAAATTAATGCTTTTAGGCTCAATTTATGCCTGTCAACAAGTAATGATCATGGACGTGAACCGGCTCACAATCCAGGGGTACCAAGTTGCAGAGGGTTTCCATGGAAACCGTTTTATTGCATTTTTCTCTTCTTGATTTAAGGCATTTGACAATCAACTGTTTGCCAGTCTTCACACATCATAAAAAATTCAAAAACACAAACAACCAATAAGAGGAAGAAATGGAAGAAAATTGAAAGAGGAAGGGAAATGTTCAACCGTTCTTGGACCTCAGTAGAAACATAAAAAAGAAAAAAAAAAGAGAAATAAGTGGCAGCCTAATATTTAACATGGACCTTTGGTGAATGCTTTATCTCTCAGACAGTCCAGGCGTGCTGGAAAATTCAATCAGTGGTTAGTCACCGAACAGGCCTGTCTGGTTCGGTTTGTTTATAACATCATGTATCTTTTATGATCTCTGGGACTTTAGCCTGAAACAGCATTTTCTTTAACAAGGGCTGTGCTTCTCTAATGTTGTTTAGTACACTCCAACCACTGGAATCATCGTATGTTTCCCAGGGAGCAAAGGTCTGCAACGAAATCTTGCATGAACGCGGTTTATTTAGAATCTAGAGATTTTTTTTTTCTTTTTCTAAATTCCTCTTTTGGTTCATATAACATTATTCATCTTGCAGGGTCAGCTGAGGTCATTGACACATTCTCAGCAGTATGAAGGCAAACCCAGACTAATCACAGACATTAAACCTGGGAAGAGGAGCAGGTGAGACGGCCCTAAAATTAGACATTTGTTCAAACACCGAGGACAGGCAAGCAAAAAGGGATTAGCCTACTGCAGTTTGTCTTGGACACAGCCTACCCTCCTTTACCACAGTTGGTCATATAGACCCCTGAACATAGGCCCCCCTTTTCCTGTTTCTGGAATCTTATTGGTCAATCTCAGGTCTTTCCCAAGATTTGAAATGAACATTCACTCATCAAATGTTTTATTTTCAGTACACACACAACAGTGGGCACCACCTACCCATTGTCTGTGCAAAGATGGACACACAGTTCTTCTCCTTACCTCCTCCAGGAAGTGTGTGATCTACATAGGCTGACACCAGACATGTGCAATGGGAATAGGGCTCAGTGGGAAAAAGAAGAGAATGACTTAATGTGGCCACCAGTCAGAAAACACTTTCCTGGCACTGACATTGGAAGCCAAAGGAGACAGCAGTCAGGCAATGGGAAATAAAAAAGTTTAGGGACTGCTGGTAGAACACATGATGCTGTATGCTTTCCAGATGTCATAGGACAGGCAGAGCATGTAAATGTGAAAGAAAGTGGCCTGAGATGGGGGTTATATGTAAAGAGAAATGGGAAGCCTCTGAAGAATTTTATGTGGAAAAAAGTGGGAGAGCCTGATGGTATTACATATTGGTTGTAGTTTTAGAAATGATGGCAGATCAGGTGGCAAGGAACTAGAATTGCTGTCTCTAAAGAGCATCGTGCTGAGAAGTTGTCCTAACAGCTTCACTGTGAGCACAGAGTGGAAAGAGGAATCTGGAAGATAGGAAGGGACCAGTCCCTTGAGTTTCTGAAGAAAGCCAGAGGGTTGGCATGAAGGAGAAATCATGCCAAGGGGACTGCAAGCTGATCCACTGGGGTAAATGCACAGATGGCAGTGCTAGTGGCCAAGACATGCGGTCAGGAAAATATTTCAGTGGTTGTTGCCATTAGGATGTTGAGCCAGGCTTGGTATTAGGGCACTGATGAGGGACGGAGGGAGTATCTAAAAACCTTGACTTACATTTGCTTAAATCATAAGAGAAGATAAGAATGTTAAAGCCATAAAAAATAGAAGGAAGGAGAGTCCAGAAAAGAAATTATGTGAGAGAAACTATTTTCTATTTATGTGATAGCTTTTTTTTTTTTTTACATTAAGAGAAAAAAATACAGATGAAGAATTTTTATGTTTTTATCTTGGTAAAGTTGGCACATAGGACAATATTTTCTGAAAGACAGATAAAATTCAAAAACAAACATTAGATTAAAATATTTTACAGTGTTTGCCTACACACGTAATGCAATCTGTATTTAAGATGCTAGTGGGTTCATATTTAGAGAGTAATGTTTCAAATAAGAAGCTTAACATTATATTGAGCCATGGCTGCTTTAAATGTTCATAATATGCATATTTAAATATGTACTTACATTGTATATGACAGATTCACACACTTCTCATGTCAACTACCATACACTTCCATTAGAGATTTATTTATTTTTAAAAATACGGTTTATACTCTCATAAAAAAGGGAAATTGAATCATAAAAATATACACAAAGTTAGTGTTTACAGTTTAACTACAACTCCACTAAGATTCCTGAGAGTTCAGGGATTGTGTCTCTTCTTGAGAAGTGTGTTGTTCTTGCTCGAGGTGCTTTGTGATAGCTGGATTTCCTTCAGACCTACAGACGACATGTAGAAGGCTCAAGTGGTTTTCATCTCTACTTGGCCTTATCTTCATTAGCGCTGGAAGTGTAAGAATTGGTTATTGTCCAGCGGAAAGAGAATATTGAAAAGTTAGTTCTGGGGCTGGAGAGATGGCTCAGTGGTTAAGAGTACCGACTGCTCTTCCGAAGGCCCTGAGTTCAAATCCCAGCAACCACATGGTGGCTCACAACCATCTGTAATGATAACTGAATCTCTTCTGGGGTGTCTGGGGACAGCTACAGTGTACTTACATATAGTAAATAAATAAATATTTAAAAAAGTAAAGAAAAGAAAAGTTAGTTGTGTACGTGAAGACCCAGACAGGGAGCATATACATTTCAATGAGTATGTTGTGGTCTTATATAATAACTCATTCATTCATATAGTAATTCATTCATTCATATAGTAATTCATTTATTTAACAATCATTCATTGAACTATAATGTTCCAGACTCAGTAGATAATTTTAAGATGTGTGTGTGTGTGTGTGTGTGTGCCTATGTGTGTGTGTACATTTATATGTGTCTACTTGATCCACAAAACATTTGTATAGATCAGAGGACAGCTCATTTAAATCCATTCTTTCTTATTATGTGGGGCCTGGACATTAAATTCTGACTTGACAACAGGTTTTGGGCCCCATTTTGGCCCTGGTTTGGGCCTTGAGGACAAACCTGAGCCTGGCTCAAGTTTTGAGACCTGTCTCAGTCACTTCCATATTGGGGTGACTCAGCAAGACCTGTTTGGCCCTGCCTCTGCCCTGCCATTGCTGATACAGAGTTTTGCCATTGGCCCTGTCAGTCACTCCATACCCTCCTCACCTCTTACGTCATCTTAGCATACCAAAAATCCCCCTCCTTATGTGCTTAACTTATATAAGCGAGAGGCTGATGCCATAAAGGTGAGTTCCTGCTTTGATAAGACTCCAGCCTGGTGTGTTTCTTTTGGGCCTTCAACACTCACCATTCCACTCAACCCCAGAGAGACCCTGGTGGGACCGGAGCTCTCTCCCCATCTCACCTGGACCTGCCAGCAAGGAGCCAGCAAACAGACATCCTTTCCTCATCTCCTGGCTCCACAGTCTGGTTCATTTTGTGATTTGTTGTGCAAGCTGTGCTTTGTACAACTCCTGGAAGGGCCATTCACACTTAGATTATGTAATCCTGACTTCAGCCAATTGGCTTTTTCATCATTCTGGCATGAGACCATGTCATCTCCATTAAGAAAATCTGTCCCTTAAATACAGTAGTAAAGGGATGGGCCACCTTTCTGCTCAAGTTTGATGTAGTTGCTTGAAGCCTTCGATTGTTTTTTTAAACATTTGTTTTCTTTTTTTAGTTTTTTGAGACAGCATTTCTCTGTGTAGCCCTGGCTGTCCTGGAACTCACTCTGTAGACCAGACTGGCCTCAAACTCAGAAATCTGCCTGCCTCTGCCTCCCAAGTGCTGGCATTAAAGGCATGCGCCACCACTGCCCGGCAAACATTTGTTTTCTTAAGAATAGGCAAAGGACTCTTGGTTTCTAGAGAAACATAAGAGGGGGCTCATTGCATTCTCCCCCAAAATATAGGACCCATCACCTATCTTTGGATGACAGCTTTAAAAGGCATTGATCTTTTAACAAGAAAACAATCTCACCCTACACTAAAGGTCTCTAGAACTACTTCATGATTTAGGACATTCAGTACCTGTGTGAACATTCTTTCTTTACTCACACGCAAGGAAGCGATGGGTGGCTTTTGGGGAAACACAATAAGGTGGGTCCCTGTGTGATATTTAATCTTAACTGGGTTGAGAAGTGACTAGGAGATGAGTCAAGCACACTCTGTGTGTCTTTGAAGAAGATATTATTAAATAAGGGTTAATCTACTCTAAATGTAATGGCGTCGTTCCCTAGGCTCGGGCCCCACATGGATTAAACAGTAGAATGGAGAGGGACAGTTAGCTCTCTCTACTTCCAGGTCACTATGATGTGGGATGCTGCTTTAACTGCTCCCCTCCCTCCCAGATGCACCAAAACCTCGAAAACTGCAAGCCAGAAAAGCTCCTTCCTCTCTTACGTTTTTTTTCTTTGGGATTTTGTCACAGCAATGAAACTGGCTCAAAGTACAGAATGGACAATGTGATCAGGAGACCTCAGCTGGGACCTTAGCTCCAACCCTGTGAAATGTGAATAACTCTCCAAGTCCCCCCTCCACCATCCCCAAGTGCCCCCTCCACCACCTCAAGCAATTATTTGTTGCTGTGTTTCAAAGAAGCCCCAAACTGAGCAAGCTTCAAACAATCTCCATCTTATGGCTGAAAATCACATTGGCCAACAAGTTAGAAGAGTCTTCACAAGGTGTTGCTTATTAATCTTGGGATCAGGGATCATACATGAAATCAGAGCCAGCCATATGGTCAATTTTCTGAGGTTGCACCCTCTAAATGTTACTGGTTCTCAACCTGTGGGTCATAACCCATTTGGCCAACCTCTATCTCTAAAAAGAAAAATTTATATTACTATTATTAACAGTAGTAAAATTATACTTATAAAGTTGCAACAAAAATAATTTTATGTTTGGGGGGAATCACCACAACATGAGGAAGTGTATCAAAGGGTCAAGTTGCAGCCTTAGGAAGGTTAAGAACCATTGGTCTAAAACATCTCATATGTCTCTCTGAGCTCCTCCCCTGTTCTTCCCCAGGAGTGACAAGCCAACTTAGACTCATTCATACTGTGATCTCAAGGTTACAACCACAAACAGGGTAAGGCCATGTATGAAGCACTTTACTTTTGTGCTTTCATCATCTATTAATGTCCCATTGACCAAATCAAAGCTGGTGGCCAAGCCTAGCTGTAAAGACAAAGAAATTGTACCTCAGTGAAAGAACAGTGCCACACTAATAAAAGGGGAATGTAGGGATAAGATCCATTTAACAGGTGTCATGCAAACAAACACTCCTTTTTAGAAAATGACGATGTCTGAGGTATGACATATTGTGATAACTAAATCATAATGTATTGCAATTACTAAATAGTCCCTGTCCTCCCTTTTGTTGCCTAGATCACTGGGACACAAACATGGAAAGGGAATAGACCAAGACTGATTGCAGTCTCATGATAGAAGGTTCACAGTACTTACTTGAGTCCCCGGAACTTAGTTGAAGCATCAGGAGATATAATAATGCTATCTGAACATTGGTTGGAATGTATTCTTAAGGTTATATAGAGAAAAGGTTTGGGAACTCAGTTTCCCTTGATCGAAAGTAACAGATATGGAAGGAAGCAGAAAAGGTAATAAGAATTAAAATCAAGGCAGTAGAACAAAGGTCATAGCTACTGAGTTGACTTTGTGGTAAAGAAAAGAACAGGATCAAAGGCTGCACTGTGTGTACCTGAGATTTAGTAGTCTGATAGGCAGAAGGGCAATGTATCATAAAAGATTCTTATTTGACAGAGAAATGGAGCCTCTTGTGGGGATGTCTAGAAGACTCTGAAATCTCAGAGTAGCTGTTTTGTGAAAAAGAGACTGTGGTTGTTTGAATAGCGATGTCTCTCATAGGCTTATTTATATATTTGAATACTTAGTCACCAGGGAGTGGAATTCTTCCATAGGATTAGAAGGATTAGGAGACTGCTCTGTAGACTAGGCTGGTCTCAAACTCAGAGATCTACCTGTCTCTGTCTCTCAAGTGCTCTGTCTCTCAAGGATTAAAGGCCTAAACCACTGTGGTGGTTTGAATATGTTTGAACCAGAGAGTAGCCTTATTAGGAGGTGTGGCCTTGTTGGAGGAAGTGTGTCATTGTGGGGGTTGAGCTTTGAGACATTTCTCCTAGCTGCTTGGAAGACAGTCCTCTTCTGAAGAACTCTCAACTCCTCCCACACCATGCATTCCTGGACACTGCCCTGCTACTGTCTTGATGATAATGGACTGAATCTCTGAATGTGTAAGCCAGCCCCAAATAAATGTTATCCTTTTTAATAGTTGCCTTTGTCTTGATATCTGTTCACAGCAGTAAAACCCTAAGACAGAAGTTGGTACCAGGAGTAGGGTTCAAAGCCCCACATACATACTTCCAGGTAAATAAAACCTTAAGTCCAGGTGTAGTGGTACACACATTTAATGCCAGCATTAGGAAACAGAGATATGCAGATCTCTGAGTTTAAGGTCAGTCTACAGAGCAAGTTCTAGGACAGCCAAAATAAGGCAATGAAGAAGTTGGAGAATGGAAAACTGATGATAATAGAACAAGGGGCAGGGGCTGGGGGCATGGTCCAGCTCCAGCAACCCACAGAACTAAACAACTTTGGCCATGTGACTCTGGCTTTAGAGTCATGAATAGAAGGGAATACTGAGACAATTGATGCTGATTAGCTGGAGCTAAGACATTAGCAATGATTAAGAAGAGACCAGCATCACTGAGATGAAATCTTCTGGGAAGTGTTTTCTGAGAACACATAGAAGCTGTGTTCCAGAGATCACCAAGATTGTACTTTGCACTACAGCTGGATGTGGTAATGCATGAGAATCACCCAGGTGGTATTGGTTTTGACGTCATGAAGAGATCATGGACAGCAGCTGAGGCTTGGCACTGTGAGAGGTCAGGAAAAGCCATTGGTTAAGGTTAGCCTCAGTTGTACTTGATGGCCTAGGACTAAAGGGGTCATAAAAGAAAGTTCAGGCTTGACACTATGAAGGGAGCCTGTGAGAGGCTATTGATGAAGTCTAGTTGCAGTAGCAGACTCTAGTATTAAGACTCTATAGTATTGGAGATGCCAGTATCATGGGATGATGATCAAGAACAGCAGCAGCAGTGGATTAAAGTCAACAGGAGCCTAGAGTGGTACAGAGGACATAGCTGGGGAAGTAACCCAAGTCTTTTGTAGGAGCCCAGCATATAATGTATAGATCCTAGACATTGGAATAAGAAGCTATAAAGTTGAAGCTGCCTTTGGAGACCCCAAGATGTAAGAGATACCTGCTGAGAAAAACTGCTAACAGGAAATGGAACCAGCCCAAGAGAAAGAAGTCTGTTGCTGCTGAATGCCAGATCTACCTCATTGTTAGTTAGAATTTCCATTGCTCTGAACAGACACCATGACCAAGGCAACTCTTATAAATGCAAACATTTAATTGGGGCTGGTTTACAGATTCAGAAGTTTAGTCCACTATCATCATGGCAGGAAGCATGGCAGCAGGAAGGTAGACATGGTACTATAAAATGAGCTGAGAGTTCTGCATCTTGACCTCAAGGCAGCCAAGAGAGAACTGTCTTCCAGGCAGCTAGGAGAAGGGTCTCAAAGTCTACACCCACAGTGACACATTTCCTCCAACAAGGACACACTTCCTAATAGAGCCATTCCCCACGTCAAGCATATTTAAACCACCACAACCGCCAACCCCTGGCTTAAATGTCTTCTTGCCTTGGAGTCTTTTCACAGCTGTGAAACAGTGACTGGGAGAGTGAAAAAAAAAAAAAGTGCTGACATAGAAAGGAGTTTCAACAGCTGTAGCAAATGCCAAGTTTCACATCGTGTATTAGAGTGACATCCTTTTTTTGTTGTTGTTTTTTGTTTTTTTAATCTGAATTTAATTCCCCCCTTTTCCTTTTTATCTGATGACTTTTGCCACAATTACATTGTATGGGGTTTTAGGCTCTCTTTACGGAGCCTGTCCAGTACACAGCCAGGCCACCAACCACCTACCTTGGACTGTGGCTCTGATCCTATCTTTTCTGCCATCCCATTTCCGCATACCATCTTACCTTCTGTCTGGTCCACAATACATTCTCTAGATAAGAGCCCAGGCAGTATTTTAAAAACAGAAGTCAGATTCTATCCCTTCCCTCTTAGTACTTTCCAGTGGTTTCCATTTTCACTTAGAATGAAATCTAGCCTCACACATGGCCTGGAAGAGCCTGACTGACCTCATTCCTATCCACATTTCTAACAGCAGAGCTCCCCACCACCTCTGCATTTCCCTTGCTCCTGTCCTCTTTGCCTCAAGACACCAAGCCCATCCCTGCCTTGTGACCTCTGTATAGACTGATCTTTCTACATAGAGAGCTTTGGCCCAGATTCCAAATGTTCTTCCTCTTCCATGTGCTTTCCATGCTCCACCCTTAGACAGGTATTCTCTGGCCTCTATCAAATGCTGCCTGAACCAGCCAACTCTGTTCTTCTATTATTTTATTCTCTTCTTCGTGATTATCACTCTATAAAAGTATCTGATTTTGTTGGTTTCCTTTTATTTATGATCTATTTTCATCCATTCAGTTTTAAACATCACAAGACAGAGTATCAGCTTTGGTTTCCTGATCAAATGCAGTTTATGTCATTTTAAAATTCCCCCTGTTGCAAGGTTGCTAGATTTTTCATTCCAGACACCTATACCTTGGTGCATAATGTTCTCTAGTCCTCAACATCCTTCAGGATATTGCCGCTCCTGGATTTGATGACAGTTGGAGAACCATAGTGTTTCCCAGTTGCTTCCTTTCCCTTGGTGTGGTCTAAAACTAAATGTACAATTAATATGAAAATGACAGAAAGTCAATTCTTCTATGATTTTTCTCTCATAAACTGATCCCAATACAAATCTTAACTCTGTCCCCTCTGCAAAGGGTCCCTAACCTACAGAATATATTTGTCTCTGTTCAGTCTTCTCATCTCCATCAGTCTCGTCCTAGTTTGTCTGGATCCACATTATGTCAACAAGGACATCTGCTTGCTTTCCTTGTGCTGTGTCAAATTTGATAACCACTTCCCTTCCCCCTGTCTTCTGCAAAGTAGATGACAAAATATTGGCTAAAGAAGTCCTCAGATGGATATCTGCCACTCAGAGACCTCTAAACTTTTCTCTGGAGCACTCATCAGTCCCAAGTCAACTCAGGCCCCTCCCTGTCCAGCTTGCACCCCTCAGCTTGCACCCCTCACCCGTAATCAGCACGTCATCTAACATTTATCTTACAGCTTCCTTTAGTTAATATCAGATTTTTACAGCATTAGTTTTTCTCTCTACTTCACTAGTACTATTTTTACCACTGAAAACAGAGGCAAGGGTTGTAGCTCGCTGGGAAAATGAAGGCCTAGTACTAGCCATCTCTGAATCTGATCCCTACAAATGAAGAACAGTTTGTGGGTTTTGTTTTTGTTTTTGTTTTTTTGTAATTTAAACCTCCTTTTTGACTGATCTCTTTATCAGGATAAAAATATCTGTAATTCAGTCAATAATTCATTCTTTCCAAGGACTTTATTACCTCCGTGCATCTTCCTGAAGATGGGCACCTCATCCATTCTGTAACATCAGTCTCATTTCTTCCTGAAGTCATGGTCATAGTATTGCACCGCTGCCTCTCAAATTGGATATACCTTCAGAGTGACTCAAAGTCCTCTCTCCAATCCAGATTCCTGCATTTCACTTCCAAATTTTTTTTAACAAGAATGGGGTTGAAGCCAAGGTTTTTCATTTCCATTAAATGCTAATATAGATGGTCTAAATATCACATTTGGAGACTTAACAACCTCAACCTAATGGTGTGTGTGTGTGTGTGTGTCTTGATCTCTTTCTGTATCTCTTGCTGTCCTGGAACTTGCTATGCTCCAATGGGAACAGTAGGCTGGCCTTTAACTCAGAGAGATCTACTTATTTCTACCTCCCAAATGCTGGGACTAAAGGAAATGCCAACATATTTCTACTTTTCTAAAAGCACAACAAAACTCTCCTTTGATTTTTCCAGAGTCCTCTAAAACTGGTCTCTGACATTTCCTACTTCATGGTCTAACTTGCTCAGAGTCGTTTCTATTGTCCCCTTTTTCCATTTTCTGAGTTCATTCTGATACCATTTAACTATCTCTTAGTAACTTCCACCATGGTTCTCTGGTGGCCAAGTTTCAAGGTCACTTTCTTCTCTGGCTTACTCTCACCCAGTTCCTTTTACTCCACTAAGATTTATTTCTCAAAATGCTTTTCTTCTTATCAGTTTGCAAGTCACCATGTTGTACTACAAAAAGCAGAGTGAAGGAGCTAGAAGCCGTGATGTCTGAGGAGAAGTTTTGAAATGGGTTCTAGCCATAGCCAATGTTCCTGAGCCATACAGAGTCCTGGGCCTCCTTCTCAGGCTTCTCCTGGTGTCTCTGTCTCAGCATATTTTGTTTACTGCACTGGAATATCCTGTCCCTTTAACACATCCAGCATCTACTTGTCTTCTTTGCTGCCCTCCTGGTCATTTGTGACTCTCCAGGTCCTTCTGCTCCTTGTGATGGCGTCTTATTTTTCATGTCTGAATTTAAATAGCAGCTTATCAGAAAGTAAGGCATGTCATTGCCACCAACTTAGTCATTAAAGTCATTTGTGCCAGATGTTGTCCAATCCTGTCTATAAACTCAACACTCTGGAGGCTCTCAAGTTGGAAGCCAGCCTGATCTACATGTTTGTAGGTGACTGGCCTTGGACTCTTAGTGAGCACCTTAAAAGCCAACTGAAATGACAACTGTGAGTGCCCTGCTTACTTTGCTGCATTTTCTCCTCAGCTAAACTTCTAGGTTTGTTCTGCTGACTCAACATTAACTCCCCAGTGTCTACCAAGGTGCCTGACCCACGGTTGGTGGGAACTAGATACTCTATGAAGTCAAGAAGAAATAAATGACTATGAAAGAGGGAGAGGACTGAGAGCCTGCTTGTTTGTTTGTTTTATTGAAATCCATAACAAAACAATTCAACAAGAGAGCAGTTCTTCTGCATTTAGTGTGTTCCAGTGTTTTACAGCAACCATGCAGGATTTTAAAACATTTGATCCTTCCTATATCTGTTAAGTAGTTATATCCAATTCTCTCCTCCCCGCCCAGTCACTAACAACTGACACTCCACTTCCATTGTCTCGGGGTTTAACTGTTCTGCATACTTCATAGAAATGAAATAATTCAGCATATGACCCTTGATGTCTGATTTCTTTCGTTTAGTGTAATAGTGTCAAGGTCATCGACATTATAGTGCCTGAGTACTTTGCTCCTTATTACAGCTGAATAATATTTCATTGTATGTGCATGCTGTAATGTGTTTAGCCATTCATTTGACAGACATTTGGACTGGTTCCACTTTCAGCTGCTGCGACTGATGTTGCTGGAACACCATACACACTTCTTTCTAATAGGTCACCAGCTGCACTTTGGAATCTGGGATTCAAGCTGTGTTCCCCAGAGTACAAGTTCCTTTAACTCTTCCCTCTCTCTGACTTTCTGTATGTCCCTCATGCTCTAGAAAGGCTCAGAGTCTTTGAGAGCTGCTTTCTACACCCATCTGCCTAACCTCCTCAGTTTCTAGTCGAGTTAGTTACTCTATGGATTTGGGGAGCAGATCCCAAACTTAATAGGACTATAACTAGACCTGGGAGTGGGTAGCATGAAGCTAAGAGGAAAAGGGAGGAACAGTAGCTAAAATTATGACTTGTTAAGAATATGCCCATTATAAGATAATCAGCTTACTCATCTAGCAGTGAACCCCGATTCTCCAGGAAGTGTTAGGAGGAGCCAATGTGCTCTGAATTAAACACTTGGAGTCCCTTGGTGGTATGTTTAATGCCATCTCCAGTGTTAGAAACTTTTAATCTGCAATTAGATATATATTAAGCCATTAAGATATCATTGCATTTTAATGATTTGAATCTATGAAAATATGTAAATTAGTAATGGCTTATTAAACTTTACAGTTTTGGGTTATTGTAAAAAAAAAAAAAATTCCACATAGAAAATGTTAGGTTGGGGGGTGGGGAGCCTTTATGTGTTTTATTACATCATTCTTCAGAGAGGCTGACAAGAAGGAAAATGTTCCTGCGATCAATAATTAAAAAATATAAGTATATTAGTCATTATGAGCGGAAAGGACCCCCGTGAAGCCGGAGCGCAGACCTTGTTTAAGGCTGAGCACTTTCTCTGCATGCTCCTGCTCTGTCTGTGCTCTGGAAAGCTGAGCTCCATTTAGAACATAAATTTCAAAATGGTTTCCTCCCTGGAACTGTTGGAAAGCCTGTAGTTATGTGGTTACTTAAATATTATTTCCATAGCTACGCTGGCTCCCAGCCCCAGCTATAATGCATATCAACAAACTCCCTGTGAAAATTGGAAGGGAGGGAGCAAGAGAGGAGACAGAGGACACTAACTTCCCTTCTTCCGACTAGGAGGAGGTATAATGTCTTTATAAAGTAATAATTAAAAGAAAAACAATTGCCCAAGCCTTATCAGGGCTGTGCAGCTGCACTACCTCCTTTGGCGTTAGCAGTGTTTCTAAGGTTATGACAAACCATGAAAATTGCATCTTTAGACCAGTTTTATTCCTTTTCCTATGATTTGATTGAAACAGACAGCTACATTTTGTGTATATATAATTAGGCAGTAAAATGGGCTTTGAAGGCAGGTTCCGTTTAATATGTGAGTCACATGCACAGCAGCGTTTCATTCAGCAGCCAAAGACTGATCTTTTTAATGCTTCAGCTCGTTCAACGTGTTTTCTGAATGCTGCATCTTACACATCGGGAGTTGGGGAGAGGAAGAGAAAGGGAGGAGAAAAAAAAAATAGCTTAGAGCCCATAGTTCGTTCGTTCTTTTTTTCATCTTCTTTCCAAAGGAAGAAACTTCCAAAAAGCCAATCTAGGAAGTCTTTGGTGGTTTAACCTCACGACAAACTGATTTTATCATCTTTTTTTTTTTTTTTTCCAGATTGTCGTCAGGGGCACCGCTGAATGCTGCACCAGCTCCTGGCGTGTCTAATCCCTCTCATAAAAGGCCATTGTGGCAGTAAACTGAGACCAGTGGCCTTTTCATTTTGTGCCTCTCAGTTCTCAGAGTAATGGCGCTGGGTGCCCCCTCGTAGGGCTTTTCTCCTTCAGAGGACTAGATTTCTCCTTTTAACTAGGGCGGAGATGGGGTGGGGCCGGGGGGAGGGGGACATTTGTGTGGAGACACATGCTATTTTTTAACGCTGTCCCCTCCTCCCATCTTCAATTGGGAAGAGCTTTAGCATGGGGCTGTTATTTGAGAGGCAGTCTGTTTTTATGAGAGATTCTTCTCTGAGATTTCTTGAGTACAGGGAGAACAGGCCTGGATGCCACCCCGCCCCCACCCTACCCGCGCCTCTTGTAACAGAAATCAAGTCTATCAGCTGGGCATCACTACGCTGCCTGGTCTGATTAAAAAGTCCTTGCTTGCTAATCTCTGTGCTTTTAATTCGCGGGAAAATGCTTGTCATCTCCCACCCCTCCCCTAAATGCCGAGGAATCACAGCAAGCTCCTTGGTGGATTTAATGCAAGTGATATTCTGCCATTTGTAGGAGGTCTTTCTTCTAAAGACCTGAAAGGACCTTAGGTACACTACTGCATTGACAGGGCTCAGCTCCAACATAAAGGCACAGGGGCAACCACCATAGTCGTGCCAATCTAAAGTTCTCTGGTGATTAGTACCCTGGTAACCAGGAGACATAGGTAGTTTTTCATTTTTTGATGTGAATTTCAATGTCCACGCAAGAATTTCAATTTTCAACTCCAGCCTATCATTGGGTAAACCACTCAGTATTCAATTTACTTCCTGGGATGTCCCCCTGGGGAGGCTGCTCCCTAGGATGAAGGGCTTTACATGACAGGCAGGTGTATATATTTCCTCAATTGGCCTAATCTAATAAAGCCGGACATGATTTATATGTGCAAAATGTTGCCATGTTAAATAATTCAGAGTGAGACCGCCCGTTTCGACTTGCACTGCAAATAGATGTCAATCTGCATTTGATGGAGTCAGTATCCCACAGGGAATCTGGATCAACTGGAAGAAATGCATTGCCTGCCCCGTTCCAAGGAGGAACACTGGGGACAGCTCTCTAATGGAAGCCTATAGATTTCGGTCCAAGCTAAATGAGATTTTTTTTCAAAGTACACACCGTCTCCCTTGGCTTCCATAGAAGGTGTGACAGCCATCCAGATCTCTGTGGGATCTGATATCTTCTTGTAAGCAAGATACCCCTCCCTTCCCACCGCCTCCACCCATGGGATAAACTTCACCTTACCTTCCCCAAGTCCCTTTCTCTCTAGTCCCATCTCACCATCTTTCCTAGTCCCTCTTATTTAACCTTGGAATGAGCATTTTTATCTCCCGCCTCCCTCCCCCCCCCCAAAAAAAAACATTATCTTTAAGTTTCTTGTTTATTATTTTCTCTGAGGCAGAATCTTGTTACTCATGCCTCTCAGAATGGTCTCGGACTCAATGTCTGCCTGTCTCAGTTTCTTGAGTGCCGGGGTGGCAGGCATGCACTGTTGTGCATGGCAAAGCAGCATCTGGGACCAAATTCTGTATTAACCATAGTGACACAATAGGCGCTTACAGACATAACACCATAGGCAATAAGATCTATAGAAATAAGGTCTGCACATTTCCATAGCAGTGTGCATATAAAAGGTGTATGTATGTATGTGTTGATGATGTATGGCAGACAATGTTTCCCCAACACAGCCTCCTTGCTGATGAAAATGAAATGGAGACGTCATGAAAATGATACAGCCAAGATTGGGAGCTCCTTGGTAATAACTTCGGGACACCAGCCTGGATATTCAACTTGGCCTCATTTTATGGCTGGATGTGTCCCGTGCTTTTACTATGTGAACTGAGCAGACCACAGCAGTAAGCTAATTCATCAATCTTTAACAGCTGACTGGGATCCAGGCTTTAAGTTACTGGGAACGGAGATGCTGCAAAAGGCCAACAGAGGGGTGGAAACTGCAAGGAACCTACCATCCCTCAGGCACACAAAGCCCAGGCAGCCATGGTTTCTCCAGGCTTGGCACTAACGAAGCAAGCAATTCTTGGTTAATATTCCCTTTAATTAAAGCATAATTCTGAAGTTTGCTTTAAATCCAATTCTTATTGGTATGTACATATGCTCAGAACTAATAAAAAAGAGTTAAACTATTTTCAGGGAGATGGATGGGATTAGAATGGATGGTATTAAGCAAGGTGACACAGTCTCAAAAAGAAAATAAATGCATGTTGAGTGCATGTTTTCTCTCATATGGGGAACCTGGGGAATAATATATGTAAATATGTAAATACATGTATGCTTAGTGCAGAATAGCAGGGAGAAAAAAAAAACCGAGAAAACTAAATATCTGGGAATGAAGGACTGAGTGCAGGTTATGGACACAAGTTAATGAAGGTGAATACAAAGCTAAGTGTTTTTCTAGTTCTAGCTCTGTCATGGGAGATTGTGGACTTGGTTGTGGGTGGGTGCATGAAATGTGTCTTACACTGGATGTGCGGAGTTCAGTGTGAAGATCCACGCTTTGGTGTCAAATCCGGAGTCTAAGATCAGCAGTTCTCAACCTGTGCGTCATGAGCCCTTTGTGGGTCACATGTCAGATGTCCTGCATATCAAATAGGTACTGTATCATTCATAACTGTAGCAAAATGACAGTTATGGAGTATCAACTAAACAAGTTTTTGGTTGGAGACCATGATACATGAGGAACTATGTTAAAGGGTCTCAGCATGAGGAAGGTTGAGAACCACTGGTGTAGATGTTCATTGAGCTACAGAGACCTTGGGTCTGGTTGATCTTTGTGTGTGATGTTTTTATTTATTTGCATGGTATTTTTTATAGTAAAGTCTTTAAACTTGAAAAATTAATCCTGAGGAATATTCTATATTATAAAAAGAAGAGCCTCATGCATATATATTTGAATGAAAGGAAGAAGATAAAGAAATAAATTTCTCCCGTGCCATCTCCCTCATGTCAGCCTTTCCTGTTTTCTTCATAGCATTTGTTGCTATCTGAAATCACTGTATTTTGTTAGCTGTTTTGTTATTATATTGTAACTTCATAAGTCCCATTAAATAGAGACTTTGGTGTTTCTCATATCTAAAATGGAGCCTGGGATGACATGGGACTCAATAAATATTCAAAAATAAAGAATCAATTAATTCATCACAGGATTATAAAGATGCAAGTTAACATTTGATAGATTTTTTGTTCTATAATTCTATAAATATTTAACTACTATTTGCATTACTTGATTATTGTTTGGTATAAGAATTAACCCTCTACAACTAATTATTTGACAAGATTCAATCAACCTTTTTTGTAAAACAAAAAAAAAAATCTAGAGTGAAATGTAAATGTAAAATGCATATATGTAACCTCAAACAACAGGAGACGTCAACTATAAGCTAAGTTACAACTTAAAGACAATTTTAGATATAGCTTCTGTGTAACTACTTATACTCAGACTCATTGCCACTCTGCGGGAGACCCGCACTGTACACCTTGGCTCCTCACCTAGTGATATTACAACTACACACCATCTTCTTCTCTCTCCCCACCTTGGTGATGGAATGTGAATATCTGTAGCTCAAGCTCCAGCTCTGCCATAATTGCTTGGTTCACTCCTTCACCAAAACACGATTGTTATTTATTGATTGGTTAAATTAAAATTTTTAAAGTGAGAATTATGTGAGCTTCTTAGTATCATGACTTGTAGATAGCCTTCAATAAAAATCACTATTATTCTTTCTCTTTCCAAACCCATTTTAGCGAGCCAGACTAGACTTCTGAAATGTGTTGCTTCTGTTCACACTTTTGTGGTTCAGGGTCTCTTCCCTTCAGCTAACTTGGATAGCTTTCTTTTATGAAACTTGTTTGGTGGATATCTGGCCTTTTACTGGCATGACATGCTTAATCATGGCTGTGCCTGAGCTTCCTTTTATGTCCATACCAGCATGGAGAATCTTGTCTAGCCCAGGAATCATATTCTAAATCTAACTACCACCTTCACTCGGTCTCTTATTTTGAACTTGAAAACTGGTTCCAAGGAAAAATTATGAGTTACTTAAACATCAGAAGGATCTTGTCACTATCTTTGATGTGCAGCTGTGGACAAGCCACATGCTAACTCAATGTCCAAGTTTTCATCTTTAAATGAAGAGTTGTTGAGTTAGAACCTCCTCTAAGGGTTGAAAGTACAGATCACTGTTAACATGTTTTCCCAGAATACCCTGTGTTTACTTCTCAGTATAGAAGAAGAAGAGAGGAGGAGGAAAAGGGCAGGGAGAAATAATAAATAAATCGAGAGTGTTCTTTTGCTCACCGTTTTCTACAAAGTTAGACTACCTGGCCAAGCCTTTATATGTGCCATTCTATCTCAGCATGCCCTACAGGTGAGGATTGCTTGCCATTTGGCATGTTTATCTACACATATACATAACAATGTGACGCGTCTATCAATGCCTACCAGAAGCGCAATCTGAGGTTTAGTATTAGCAAACCCATAGGACCTGTTTTATAGTCCACAGGGTTCATGTTGGAGTTCTGTCAGATGCCAGGTTTAATACCTTCACTGGACAGCATAGAAAGAAACAATAATGCAGCCGGGCAGTGGTTGTGCGCGCCTTTAATCCCAGCACTTGGGAAGCAGAGTTAAGTGGAACTCTATGAGTTCGAGGCCAACCTAGTCCAAGAGAGTTTCAAGGCAGCCAGGGATACACAGAAACCCTGTCTCAAAATAAAATAAAAGGGGGAAAGGGAAGGGAAGGGAAAGACATTGCATGACCTTTGTGGAAATCTATATTTCTTAGGTCTCAGAGAAAAATGACCCCAAGTGAAGCCCCTGCAGCAAAGCTTCTGTGAGCCCCTTACATCTTCCGATTTCTAACCTCTACTCATTCCCTAAAGCACCTTATAGAAACTTCAACTTTTTTCCTCATGCCAGTCATAAAGCCTGAACACCTGACTCAAACCTCCAACTTTCTGTAAGCGCTAGCTATAAAGAAATTCTTGGACCTCCTTGTTTGTCAGTAAGTGATAAGACCCCGTTCCAGAAAAAAAAAAAAAAAAAAAAGAGTTCGCTCCACGCCCAGGAGGAAGAGATTCTACAAAAAATTAATTAAACAAACAAACAAACAAACAAACAAATAAATAAATGCAAGAAAAACCCGAACAGACAGGCCTTTCTTGTTGGCCTGCTCTGCCTGTTCCTAGAGGCCCAATCCTTGTCCTCACAGTTGTGCATGGCTTACCCTGCTTCACTGAGCCTAAGCCATGACATAGACATTGTTCCCTGAGTCTTCCTGCTGAAGGTTTCTATGTCACATAGAGCCATGAGTGACTAAATCTGGTGTGCTTTTCATGGTGGCTTGCATTTGGTTCTAGAGGTGACAGCTGCAGCTCTCATGAGGGACAGGAGAGGCATTGTTCTTCTCCACACACACAGCTTCATGAATCAAAGTACATTTAGTCACACCGACTTCTATGACCCTCACAACAAACTAACGAGATAAGTAGGGCGAGCTTATTGTCCCAATTTATACGAGAAAAACTAGGGCACAGAAGAAAACTGAAGTGGCTTGCCCTAGGCACTACAGTTGATTAGCAAGTAGGACAGGAACCCCGGATTCTAACTCCCAATGGACAGTTAATTCCATGTTGTCTGGCCCCATTCTTAGCAGCTGCCTGACCGCAAAAACTGTCCATCACCAAATCTCTACTGCAGTAAGAGATCTTTCCTACCCACTGGCCACATGATTTTCTTTGTACAGAGCTGGTCTTAATATCAGTCATGCAAAAATACATACATGCGTATTGTATCCCTACAGATGTGAAGCTAGTGGAATTACACAGATGTGGCTTACTCTTGCAGATGTGACATGTTACTAGAGATCAAGACCCTGGCTGTGCTCTGCTTCTGTATGCTCTTGTCTCCTCCAATAAGTCCCCCCAGTAAGTGAAGTGATATATGGATCAACTTGCACTGATACAAAGTCCCAGGACTGGTTACTGTTCTAACTGTGATGTGCTAATTGTGACCTTGAATGATCCATAAAGCCAGATGTTCACTCTTACTGACTGAAACATACCAGCCCAATTTTATTGCTGTTATAATGTGGCCATTGTTGCTAACCTCTTTCAACACCAGCCTCTCTTTGGAAAGTGTTTCACCCCCTTTCTATCTAGTGCTGTTGCACCTTCATTTTCTTGTGTTACAGTGGTCTTTTGAGCTGTAAATTGGTAAAATCCAGACCTGAGTCTGTAGCTCAGAGGTAGAGTGCTTACCCAGAATGCACTCAGCAAGTCTGAGCCCTGGTTCAATGAGCAATAAAGACACTAAATACATACTAAAGATAGAGTGAAATCAAATTTTATTTATACATACTCAAGCAATCTTCAGCATGTCTAGTCACAGTTTGATTTTGGGGGAAGAAAGATAAATGGTATAAGAAGTTAAGATTTGTTCTCTTGAAGCCTTTAATGGCACATCTATCCAGGAAAATATCTGTTGCCTGGATACACTGCTGCACACCTATGACCCGAGCATTTGGATATGGAAACAGGAGGATTGTAGATTCAGGACCAGCATCTAAAGCAAACAAACAAAATCAAATAAACAAATACACTTGTGTAGTAAATGTTTTCAGTTCCCACAATTCATATATTGAACTCCCCAGTGTAATTATGTCTGAAGAGCGGAAGAAAGAAAACTTAGGTTAAATAAGTTTAGAAGACTGGAGCTTGATCATATAAGGACAGCATCCAATATGAAGAGACACCAGAGACCTTCTCTCCCAGTTCCTCTCTTTCCCTTCTCCACAGGCAGATACAGGAAAAGGACCTCACTGAGAATGAACTATATGGGCTGAGAAGATGGCTCTAAGCCTAAAAATGCTGTCTATTCTCGCCTATTCACCTTGTCTATTCACCTGGGTTTGTGTTCAGAGATGACAGAACTTTACACAATACATGAAAAACAAATACCCTTGGTATTTGCTCTCATGCTTAGCCATGGCCACTGTTACATTGATTTTGTTGTTGTTGTTTTTCTAAGCATAAGGGAGAATATTAAATAGGTCCTCCTGGAATATTCTCCATTTTCCAAATCTAATAGTGGTCTAATTATATTTAGATTGCAATATGAGGTGTTATTTGATATTTTTGATTAATACAGTGCCTCCTTCTTTGAGGTGTTCAATAAAATCATCAAAATATTTTGGAGACAGCCAGGACAAAACTCTTGAACTGATATCTTTAAGTAAGAAATTGTATAAGGTGATTACTACAGGGCTTGTCCAGGCATTTATAAACACTCAGAGGAGATACCACAGCTAGAGGACAAATCAGAGATATGCCCCTCTTGAGCTTTCAAGCTCAGATGATAAGGTATGCCCAGTAATTTGTAGAGTTTGGAAGAGTCAAAATCCAGCAGGCAGAATTAACTCCCGAGGAAGAAAGAATGCATCTAAACTACGAGAGAATAATGCTGTGAAAGATTTGAGGAAATAATGCATAAGTAAAAGGATGGGCTGGCATGAAAACAAGCAAGAACTTTTAGAAATTGAAATGAAGACTATTAAAATAAAAGTTCTCTGAGAAGAGGACTGTCTGCATAATGGATAGGCTTATGGTCCAATTAGTGAGTGAGAACACTGAGGTAGCGTGTAAGGTAAAAGGATGCCAAACTTCATTGGCTGTGCATATCCCAGATCCAGATGTACAAGCCCTAAGACCACTTACCTCAAAGTGTGGATATATTGAAACAGGGTCACAGATGAGGTAACTGTTGGGTAAATGAGGTTCTGTGAGTGAACCTTGTTCAATTTCACTAATGTTCCTGAAATAGGATGGAATCTGAACACATGAAGAAACAGACCAGATGTGGTCGTTCATAGGGAAAGCCTACGAGGAGAGCAAGGGGCTTCAGGAGAGCAAGGGGCTTCTAAGAGACAGCTTCCATTGTATAACCTACTGAGTCTGTAGTATTTTGATAGTTCAGCCCTAGCAAAGCAATGTAGGCAAAATGAAACAACTGAACAAACAAACAAAGAAAAACCATGGGAGGCCTTAGGAAGTGATTAAGAAACACAGACAATGTACCTCAATGAAAAAGTAAATAACATTTATTCAATATGATTTCCAGGGAGGTAAAAATAAAGATAACGGAAGAAAGAATATAATCAAGAAATGGGGACTATTTAGCTAACAGTAGTTAAACAGCCTTCCTCTGAGACATGTTTTAGTTCCTGCCTCCAGGTTCCTGTCCTGCCTTTCCTTAGTAATGGGCTGTGGTCAGGATTTGTGAGTCAAATAAACCCTTTCTTCCCCAGGTTGCGTTTGGTCATGGTCTTTATCACAGCTGTATAAACAAAACTAGGATAATAAGTAAATAAACAAACCAAAACAACCCCAAAACCCTAACTCTATATCAATACAATTATCTAATTTCTCAGTGAATTTCTTGCGTACAATCCTGTAGAGAGAGTTCTTGAGGCCTCTGTTTTTGTTTCCCATTTGGTAACTTCATGGTTAGAGCTGGATCAAAGTTTAGAGGTTATTTATTCCAAATCTCTTCACTGAAATGAGGCAACTGACACTCGGTTTAAATACTGCGTGGCTTAAAAATTCTGTCATTCAAAGTTGCTCGACATGCTCCCATAGAGCCCTACAGAGAGAGAGGAAGAGAGAGAGAGATGTGTTTCCTCCCTTTGAAGGGAGTTTTTCCAGTGACACGTTTGGCTCTAGCAACCAACTGTCTGGGGTTACAAGTAAGAGTCCTCCAGGAATCTACTCTGAACCAAGTTAGGAAAAGGAGCCACCCGAAATGACTAGTGTGTGTAATTTCAAAGAATGGCTCATAAAGACTAAGCAATTCACCTTTAAAGACCTCGAGTCCCAAGGCTGCTGTACTAGAATGGTCATGTGTGCCATTTCGAGAAGGTGCCAGATCGTGACGGACGTTGTCTTAGACCTTGTAATCCAGACCGTGCTCGAGCTCAGTGCTGCTAAGTCAACTCCACTGGCATCACGTCAAACATAAAGGTCCACCAGGAAGGGATGCTCTGACGATGGCCAATCAAAAGTGTGAAACACATCAGCTTCAGCTGTCCTTGAAGCTTCTAGGACTGAGCTTTGCTTGACACAAAACTGTAGACAACAGCAACCGCAGTTGAACCTACGGAGATCGTCAGGGTGCTTCAGTACCGTCTTAGTGTTCCCTCTACCAGAACCCAGTCCTGTGATGTGTCTTTCCAAAATTATTATGGATTCCCTTTCTGAGCTGAGATACAGCTGCATAGACATTAATTTTTTTTATCTACACAAAGCATATTTTAATAAGGCAATGAACATAAGAATAAACTTTTTTTTTTTTTAAAGAGGCAGGTTTTGCAGGGCAGTGGTGACACACACCTTTAATCCCAGCACTTGGGAGGCAGAGGCAGGCGGATTTTTGAGTTCGAGGCTAGCCTGGTCTACAGGGTGAGTTCTAGGACAGTCAAGCCTACACGGAGAAACTGTCCAAAAAAAAAAAAAAAAAAGAGGCAGTTTTTGTTCATGGTATATTTTTATATTACCCTTGGATAATCACAGAAGAGAAAGTTGAGAACAGTTTGAACAGAGAAATTTTACTCTGAAGACTTAAACTCGGGCTGAAGTGATGGGTCCATAGTACTTTTCCAGGGGACCTGAGTTCAGTATCTAGAACCCCAGTGGAATGTCACACAACTGCCTGTAACTCCTGCTCCAGTGGGTGTAACAACTGGGCTCCTTAGAATGCCTGAATTCACTCAAAAAACAAAAACAAAAACAAAACCCCAAACCCGTAAGGCTGAAGATATGAGTTCCTGGAAGAGGACTTGCTCTTCTTTCTCACTCCCATCTTCAGCTCTGGGCTTAGAGCTGTGTACCACTAGGCCTTTGCATAGGCTCTAGGAATCCAGTTGTTTCTCTCTGCAGCTCTTCCTCTCAGTCAGAATAATATCTTTTTGAAAAGGGATGCTCTAGTCCACCGGAGTCACCGAAGAAGAATGTGCATAAGAATGTGCATGTAATTTCTCCTCAGGAAACTGCTTTAAAAAAATCACCCTTCTGTTGTACATTTGAAGAGGTATTCAGCCATCATCGTGTCTAGGAGGATGCCAGGGGAAGCTGTAAGGCCCAGCCATGGCCAACCTTTGACACTACAACATAACACTGTCATCTACAAAGCTAGCCCAAACCAATTAAACACACACACCCATGCATGCACTCACGCACACATGCACACACGTACGCACCACCTCTTCATAAGTCCATGATCTTGTGTTAGGCCATATTTATAGGTAATCTTCAATGCAAACAGCCCTGGGTCTTGAAGTGAACACTGGTGTGAGAGAATAGGCCATTGAATGTTGTTGGTGGTTCTCTACTGCAAGACTGAGTGGCTCTTGCTGCAGAATGTTGGTGCTGGAAGGGCCTCCTAGGCTTCAGGGACCTACCAGCTGAATGTGCAGAAACCAAGACACACAGTCCTTTTCTTCTGCCATTCTTCTTCAGCACCCTCAGCTAAGAATGCTCAAGATTGTGCCTGCCAGCAAAGAAAATCATTTAAAGGGTTCAGAGTCACCTCACCTAGCAGATAGAATGGGTCAGCAGAGTGCAGAAAGGGCACGGAAAGATAACTGGAATGACTATCTGCTACGTGCCAGGATTTCCCCTTAGGATAGAGAGCTTGAACTTCTCATTTTAACTTCTACGAAGGATTAGTCAGATGGTTTCCAAAAGTGAATTTTTTTTTTTTACTAGTGATGGTCATATATTGTGATCAAACTTATTCTTCTCTTCTTAAATAAAGAATAATGAATATTGTGTGTGTGTGTGTGTGCGTGTGTGTGTGTGACATGTATATGGGAGTATGAGCATGCCATGACACTCCTGGAGAGGACAGAGAACAACCCTGTGGAGTTGATTCTGTGTGTGTGTGTGTGTGTGTGTGTGTGTGTGTGTGTGCGTGTGTGTGTGTGACATGTATATGGGAGTATGAGCATGCCATGACACTCCTGGAGAGGATAGAGAACAACCCTGTGGAGTTGATTCTGTGTGTGTGTGTGTGTGTGTGTGTGCGTGTGTGTGTGTGTGTGTGTGTGTGTGTGTGTGATATGTGTATGGGAGTATGAGCATGCCATGACACTCCTGGAGAGGATAGAGAACAACCCTGTGGAGTTGATTCTGTGTGTGTGTGTGTGTGTGTGTGTGTGTGTGCGTGTGTGTGTGTGTGCGTGTGTGTGTGTGTGTGTGTGTGATATGTGTATGGGAGTATGAGCATGCCATGACACTCCTGGAGAGGACAGAGAACAACCCTGTGGAGTTGATTCTGTGTGTGTGTGTGTGTGTGTGTGCGTGTGTGTGTGTGTGCGTGTGTGTGTGTGTGTGTGTGTGTGTGATATGTGTATGGGAGTATGAGCATGCCATGACACTCCTGGAGAGGATAGAGAACAACCCTGTGGAGTTGATTCTCTCCTTCCACCTTTATATGGGGTCTGGATTGAACTAGGGCATCGGGCTTGTTCCTTCCTTGCTGAGCCATCTTGCCAACCCCATTTTTTTTCTAGTCATAACTGTGATGTGACTACCATGTAATCCCTGTAAATGTGATTTCTAATGTTTCAATTTGAAGCCCATGTGCCACTATAAATAGACCTGCAGTTTCTTTTGGGAGGAGGGGTAATCATACTGTTCTAAAATTACATTGTGATGAAGGTTGCAAGGCTGAATGTTAAAATTCATTTAATTTTAACACTCCCCTGAAGGAAAAACAACGGAAGCTTTTCCGTCTGCAGATGACTTCATTTTCCTGAATCATGTGCAAGCATTGATTGTTTACTTCCCAGACATACTCTGTCCAAGTTAGGGTTTCACTGCTGTGAAGAGACACCATGACCAAGGCAACGCTTACAAAGGCAAACATTTAACTGGGGCTGGTTTACAGTTGCAGAGGTTTGGCTCATTAGCCGCATGACAGGAAGCATGACAGCCTATAGAAAGACATGGTGCTGGTGGATCAGAAAGTTCTAATCTTGATAGAAAGACTGCTAGGAGACTGGAATTCTACGCTAGGCAGAACGTAGGCCTAGGAGACCTGAAAGCCCAGCCCTACAGTGACACACCCCCTCCAACAAGGCCACATCTATTTCAACAGGGCCACATCTCCTTGTAGTGCCACTCCCTATGGGCCAAGCATTCAAACTCATGAGTCTGGTGGGAGCCACTACACACTCCCAATTCTTTCTTCTCTCTCTGTCTCTATCTCTGTCTCTCTGTCTCTGTCTCTCTCTCTCTCTGCCCCCCCCTCTCCCCTCTCTCCCTCTCTCGTGATTAAATCTACCTTTCTTTGTATTTATTCAAGTATGTATATTTCCTTTTTGCCCTGATGATAATGATGATGATGATGATGGGCCTTTTTTGAGGCAACTCTGGTTGGGCTGGAACTCGGTGCAGATACCACTTAGACCAGGCTGCCCTTGACTGAACTTTTAGTGATCCTCCTGCCTCTGCCTGCCTCTAGAGTATTGTGGTTTTTGGTATGTACCACAATCCTGGGCTGCTCAAGCCTTTATATTTTTTGCTCTATATTTACATGTTGGTATTCTCTGATGACCCATTTTTGGTCTTATGTTCTGTTTATTGACTTAACATTTTCTTAAAAAAAAAAATATATATATATATATTTACAAAAAGCCCTTACTGTTTAGGTTTTCAGTCATACATCCACTTTCATGCTCTGGTTAGTGTAGTTAGGCTGTAGAATATTCTTATAGCATTTGTGTCTTCTGGTTTGGGAGTTTCTAAACTCAGGATTTCTTTAGTCCAAAAAAAAAAAAAAAAAAAAGAGTTGTCTATTTTCTGTTTGTTTTGCAACAGGGAATGGCAAAGGTCACATTTGCCTCAAAGTTGCTTCGTCACTGAGGATGACCTTGATCCTGTGCATCTGCCTCCTGAGTGCTGGGATTACAGGGATGTGCCACCACACTGACTTCATTCAGTGCTGGGGATCAAGAGCTCGGGAGGCAAATGCCCTCCTGACTGAGGTACATCCCCAGCCTGATTTCCTTCTGTCTATTGAATGTACTCATTAGCATAAGCGATGTCTCAGTGCATTCCAACTCCGAGAGGTTCCTGGGGAGCTCTTCGTACACATGGACATTCTGAACAAATTAATACCAAACATTCTTAATAGCCTGATTTCTAAAAACTTGTCCAGACATGTACTGCATGATTCATTTGCTAACTCTTAGACCTTTTCAGAATAGTTTTTATATATGTCAATAAAAGCCTGGGAAGTGGAAGAGATTGAAGCGTTTCCCATAGTTACTATCCAGGGTAGGCCACCACCCTGTGATTAACACAAACTCCTCTTTGCAGAACTTGTGACAGGAGGCAGCCATGCCTTCCATTGACACAGCACAGAGCCAAGGGTTCACTACTGAACCTCGGGTATGCAGGTGGCAACTTCCATTTTTCCCAAAGGAAGCTTTTGTGCCAGGTCCTAACAGTCACCTCTGCAATGTGACTTCTCTCTATACTCCATCATTCTCCTTCAAGACTTCTGAGACTCAGCCAGCCTTGGCTGACACTCAAGCCCCAGTCTTGCATCCTCTACATCAATGTTCATCTCCTTCACTCCCAGACCTCTCCTCTATCTCTGTTTGAGCATGGCAGTCAATTTAAATTGCTGCTTCCCCAGAGCATAGACTGATTCCTTAGATAAAGCTAGCCTTTCTTCTTCCTAAAGTCATACTTTTTGTACTTATTACCATAAATCAATTCCTTTTCAGTTTGGCGGGTATCTTATCTTCCCTAGGAAATGTGAACCATCATGAGGGCAGAGATGACTATGTCTTCTCCCTCCTCCTGTCTTCTGAGAACCTTATAAAGCACAGTAGAGGTTTGCTGAATTACCCGATGAATGGCTCAAACTTAATCACGGAAAATGAATTAATACTTATCAAATATCTGGTGTAATTCTGTGCACAGGGTGTTATACAGGTGTTTGTTAAATAAAATGAAGGGTTGATAGAACATAAGCTTGGATTTAGGAGGGCTATTGCTATCATAATTACTGGAAATGGTGCCTATAATTTATTAACAGGCTCAGATAATTTCCTCTTTATTACCAGATTCCTACGAATGTGGAATCATGGGTGGAAACAGGGCTTTCTTTTTATATTCTGTTCCTTTTTCTAATTACATATCATTTCTCTCACAGTGATAGTTAAATCTCATTATATTTAATGATTTATCCATTTTCTGCTGTAACAGTTTTATCAGCAACTCCTTGTATTATAATCTCATTATTATTTCACAAAATTATATCCTATTTGTTAAGAACAGTAGCTGTTACCATGATTTTATCTCCAGTGCTCTTTTCCGTGTCAATGTCTTAGCCCTCTTTGTATAAAGATTAAACATTTTCTTCTCTTCCTTTAGTCAAATTCTGTTCAATGTTGCATATATAAGTGTCTTTCCCTCTATTTTGCTATTTTCTTTGGAGAATTTAATTCTCCATCTGAACTGTGCAGGCCTCATTTATACAGTTCTATGTTTTGAGGGAGTAAGATGGTGTGAATAGAGGATATTTAAATAACCGATTTTTTCTTTATTCTGAAGTATAATATACCTGCAATGAAATACCAGGGCCTTACTTCTTAATTTCTACTGACTCAGTTCCCCCAATGGGACTGACATTTTTACTTCTTGAATCAGATGTACTTTGTGGGAGGAAGTTGTAACGTGTTCCCTTAAGTCTCAGAACTGCATGCTGGAGGAGCAGATAGATCATGGCAAGCCTTTCATGTGCCTTTGGTTAACAAAACAAACAAACGAAGAAAACCAACCTGTGACAATACAGGATAGGGTTCAGAGGCAATCTGTAGCTGGCTTGCACGTTTTATGTGTGTTATACTGTCACTTAAAGTTGCTTCCCTATGTCAGGGTAATGTGAAAAAGTTTTCAATGCCAAGGGTTAAATTGTACTTCTTAAAGGTGCCCCTCCCCCAAATCCTTGTAGCTTTCTTTTCTTTCATATTTTAATATAGAGAATGGCATAATACATTGTATGAGTAATCTACGAAATAATTTATTCTTTGAAAAGGATGGTATATATCTATGTGTCTGTGTGTCTGTGTGTGTGTCTGTGTGTGTGTGTCTGTGTGTGTGTGTCTGTGTGTGTGTGTGTCGTGGGGGTCGAAGGTGAGATTAATGTGTATGTGAAGACCACTGGGCAGCTTTTGGGAGTCAGTTCCCACTTTCTACTTTGTCTCATTTTTGTTGTTGCTCCAGTTGTTGCTTGATGTTGCTGTGCTACACAATCCAGACCTGAAAATTCAAAGAGATGCTTTGCTTTCTGCTTCTCCTAGAAGTGCACGGGTGCTTCGGTTAAGGATGTGTGCAGTGCCATCTGGATTTAACAGTCTTGGGTCTGCAGCCTCACCTTTGACCCACTGAGCCATCCTCCCCACCCTATGTTATTCTTTGTGTAAGACAACCAAGTGCACATATACATCGCCTGCCTGGGTACACGTTCCTGAATCTTAGGACCAGAGAGGATACATGTTGTCACATAACTGCTCATCCATCAGTGTCGCGTTTTGTACCAGACACAGACTAGATCTTTAGTGGAAGCTTTGACACTTTGTTTCTCTTTGATATGAAAATATTTGGATTCTTTCATCCAGGAAAAGAATTCATTCCCTCTAATGCTCCTGAGTATAACGTAAAAGCTTTATGATGCTGGCACACAGTTTTGTGACAAGGCAATAGAGCTGTGACGCCCACAGGGTTCCGGGTTTCAATCTCCATTTCTTCATCTGATGAGACTCGTACTTAGCTTTCTGGTCTGCTGTAAAGGTTAAATGCATTAACTTCCAGGAAGAATTAAGGAGAGTTTTTGGAATGTGTTCATCAGGGATGTTTCCAGCTGCTGCTTCCTCGAGATACAATCTCTTTTTGTTTGTATATTGTTTGGTTTTCAAGACAGGGATTCTCTGCGCAGCCCTGGCTGTCCTGGAACTTGCTCTGTAGATTAGTCTGACCTCGAACTCAGAGGTCTGCCTGCCTCTGCCTCATGAGTACTGGGATTAAAGGCATTGCACACCATCACTGCCTAGCTAACTTAAAGAGTTTTAACCAAAATCATTTCAGAACAGGGTATAGAATGGTTACAAATCTAAAATGCAAATGTTCCTTTGTTCTGTTCAATTTTGTAGGAGCCCTCTAAGAAGCAGGGCCCCAAAGTGAGAACCTAAACAAGAAGAACATATTAGATGAGAGGTACATTAAAACCTATTTTTAGGGGCTAGAGATGTATCTCAGTGGTTGAGTACCTGATGCTCTTCCAGAAGACCCAAGTTTGAGTCCCAGTTCACAGCTGGCTGTGACCTCAATTCCAGGGGATCTTAAGTCCTTTCTGGTACCTGCACACACGGGACATACATTTACCCAAAATCATATACAGAAATGAGGATAAATCTTAACATTCTGTGTTTAACAGCTTCCCAACAAGATTGTTGTGCTCTATTCTTTACAGGGTGTGTGTGTGTGTGTGTCTGTGTGTGTGTGTGTGTGTGTGCAAATGTGAGTAGAGAATGGGGGATGAGGAAGAGAAGGAGAAATGACTAAAATAATTTCATTAGAGGAGGACCCATCCAACAGGCTAGCCTGTCAGCTTTTGTTGAGCCCTAGAAAGCTGAACAGCCCAGGTCCAGGAGCCATCCAATCAGAAGGCTGAGAGCCACATTTCCATAACGATGATTGGCTAGTAGTCTGGAGACTGGCGGAGCTGCAGGAGGATGGGGGAAGAAATGCTCTCCTGAGAAAATAGCAGAACAACTTTCTGTTGTTTACTGCATATTCTCCAAATGATTGTAGTGATTCATCCTTTAGGAAGACTTGTTTAGCAAACAAAAGAAGCACAGTTGTTCTCAACAACAGTAGCATTCAACCGCCAAGAAGCTGAGCAAAATGGAAGTCTTTAAAATCAACTTTAGGCTCCCTGAGTTCTTCTAGCTGAATATGCAAAACCTGTCTAGGAGAGGCATGAGGGACATAAATCACTAATTCGGGTTTGCTGGTTTTGATGAACGCCACCGTTGCTTTTATTAAACGTGTGTCAACTTTATGAAATCTGAACAAAGTGGAGTTCATCAAGTATGAAAATCCTTTGAAATATACCGAGTATTTTCCTAGTTAGGGGTGTTCTGCCACCCTCAATAACAAAGTTGTCCTGAGCATTTCTTTTTCCTCCTGCAGTCATTTTATACATGAAAAATCTTAGAGATGTATTCATCAATGTGTTAACGCTCTCACAAATTTTTATACTTATACCCATCTGCTCTCAGTAATTCTCTCCACAGGACACAAAGAAAAGGGGAATATATGGCTGTATCCAACAGCCTTTGTCCTTTCCCAACTTGGTGTTTTTCTACCCTGTTGTTTTAAATTCACACAGAGTAATAGCTACATTTCATCTACAAGTTTTTAAATTTTGTTTTACAAACACCCCTCCACCCCCATCGCTTCTCCTTCTGGCAAGGAGGCTAGCCCCACAAAGCAGACTAAGCAGAAGTATTTTTCAGACGTTTCCAGTGACCATTCCTTGGCTGGCTAACAGACCAGCCATTCAGAAGCAATTTTCTTCAGGCTGAAATTATGTGCTGACCGTAGCAGATCACTTCCCATAATAACCCTTCCCCCACCCAGCGCTAAATACAATCTGTCTCCTACTCACTGTAATAACGTGCAAATGACTGTAATTTCGCAGACAAGAAACAGCCCAAAGTGAAACGTGTCTAAACAGAGGTCGATTTGAAAAATCAGGGCTATTACCTAAATCTGTAAAATACATATTGTAATAAAACCAGCAACAGCAATCTCCAATAAGTAGTTCTAAAAAACGCAGCTTGTGTTTTGATCTTCTTTATGCACCCAGTCTTCAGAGGCATAAAAGAGACCTCCTTTCCTAGAAATGCTTTCATGGCATGTGATTTCAATTGCCTGAGTTTCCTAGCTGATCCCAGACCCTGCTAGGGCACCCATGCAGACACAGTAGCCAACACCACCCTGCTGGTGCCTAGGGCCAAGATGAGGTATGATTTGAGACACTTAAAGCTGACCTACCTACATTGCTGTTCTATTAACGCAAGTATTATACAAGTGTTTTTATAAGAGAGAGACAGAGACAGAGGGGAAGAGAGAGAGAGAGAGAGAGAGAGAGAGACAGAGACAAAGACAGAGATAGACAGAGACGGGGTGGGGGTGGGGTGGGGAAGTGCTGTTTTGTTGGGTTTTCTCACAGTGAAGCATAGCAGGAACAGGCTGCTGCCTTTTCTTCCCCCATTAAGCAACTGGACCTGCAGAAGAACAAGAGCTAGTCCAGCATACAGAGAGAAGCCACCCTCATCTTTCTCTTTCTGTCTTGGTATTGAACCAATGCCATCAAGCAGGCAAAGCAAACACTCTACCATGGAACTATATCCCTATATTTTTATTTTTTTGTTATTCAAATTCATTGTAATATTAAATCACTTGATATAGTTGCCTTATATTGTCTAAAGTTGTTTAAACCAAGCTAGATTACAAAGAGCTGTCAAGACTGCATGAATCTCCCTGTCTTTGTGGGTCAACTGGTGAGACTTCAGGCTAAAATGTGTTAGTAGGACATAAAAGCTACCTCAAAAGTTAATGTGGTAATGTTAGAAGGTATAGAATAACGTCTGTATTTGTGGATGCCTGTCAGAAATGTGTTTTTTGCTATCAGGGGCTATCATTTGGTCTTTCTTCCCTCACCTCTTTCTACCAAGGACTTGAAACGGTTCTATATACAAGCTCTTTTTTCCCCTTGGAACTTTGTTTTGGTCTAAGGTTACTTTAGGGTGATGTACACTATCAAATGTTTGCCCCAAATGGCAGTATTTGACTCTGTTTATGACAATTATCCCCAGATAGATATTGCTAAAAATACTCAATGGAAACTTGAGTTGGATTTGGTATGCAGGGTATAAAGGTGTAGCCGTATTTTTGTTTGTTTGTTTTGTTTTGCCCCCCCCCCCCTTTCAGAAGCTCTTTATCAACTAGGAACAATGATCTGTAGGTGAAAGGAGGGAAGACCTTCTAATGCTTCTGTGGGTGTCCCCTTAATCGGCTCCGTAGTCTCTGGAAGGAAGCAGAAGCCAACCAGGGCTTAAGGGCTCCAGGTGGACAAGAGTCATTCCCTAGAGTTTTGGTGGGTAACCAATACATTGATAGTTACACCTAACTTAAGTCTCTTGCCTGCAAATTAAGCTTACATAATTTATATTTTAGGATTTTCTCTTCTAGTTTTTCTCTTGATCTTGAGAGCTCCCAAGAACCCCCAAGCGTGTGTTATGTGTAGAGTTAGAAAAGCTTCGACTTGCTTCCAAGTAAATACAAACTCAAGAAAGATGTCTGCTGGCCATGAGGATTCTATAATCCTACCACTGGGAAAGCAGAGAATATCAAGTGCCTAGCTAGCCTGGGCGGCCTAGTAAACTGCTTGTAGAAAAAAAAAAAAGAGGTGGTGGTGGTTATAAAACTGGTTTTGATTGCCTTTAATAATTCAACCCCAATCAGAAGAAAGAATCACAAATAAAGATCACTTTGATTTTCTGTGTTGTTGCCTAAAGCTGTTAGCCTCCTCTTGAGCCCTTTCCAGGAAAAAAATAAATGGAAAGAAAAAGAAAGAAAGAAGGGAAGAAAGAAAGAGAGAGAGAGAGAAAGGGAGAAAGGATTAAAGGCCAAGTTAGCAGGATTCTTCCACTTCCTTATTAACGATGTGTTATGTGTAGTGCTGAGCTGATTTGGGGGGGGGGCATGGAAGAGCAATGACACTCTCTAATTACCTCTTTTACACTACCCTCATGTCTCCCCCATCCCTCAACTCCGAACACTGTTCCTTTTTCCCAGACATCTCCGTCTCTCGTGTCTTTGGATAGACACCTGATGAATCGTAAAATTACAAAGTCCACGTGTTAAAAGAGTGTACTGGTGTGATCAAGGAAGTGCAGTGGATATCACGTGGAAGACAACTACACCCCCTGGTACATTACTTTGATAAGAAATATACGTAATAATAAGAGGTCATGAATTTGAAAGGGAATAGAGTGCACAGGAAGAATTGGAGGGGAAGAGACAGAGAGGTGGAAATTATGTGCCCAAATATAAAATTCTCAAAGAGATTAGATTAAAAAAAATTAATCAGAATAAAAAATTTTCAGTTCTGTAAACAGAGCCAAACTTTCCAATTTTGTGAGGTAAGAGAGTAACTCCACTTGTCAAGGCTGGTAGCTAATTATCTTTCAGCCTTCCATTATCTGAGAGTCCTCACATGCCTCTTGATTGTCCTCCACCCCTTGTCAAGCAAAACAAACACATGCAAAGCCAGTATAACAATAGTAGTCTATTCAAAAGTTGCCTGGAAGAATTTGGGAGGTGGAAGAGACAGAGTGGGGAATAAAGGGCCTGTGGGACTCATAAAAATGGGGAAAAAAGTGCTTTGATTTGCCAAAATAATTTGAATTAAATATGTACTCAAGTTGGCCAATGGTGTTTATCTAAAAAGACTATTGGTTTAGGTTTAGCTGTAGAAGACAGGGGTTCAGTTACACATCTGGATGGTTACATTTTGGATCTGGTTTGACTCCCTGCTTTCTTTAGTAATGGGGTGTTTTGAAAAAACTTGACCCTCTCCCAGTGCCTCTAGATGATAATGCTTAAGTGACCTGAGAACTGGTTTTGTTTTAAGAGATAATAGTTGATTTTTTTTTTTTTCCTAAACTAATGTCACATATGGTGTAACCACAGCCTGAAATGGAGACAACACCCCAGGGACACAGGAAGCACACAAGTGTGAGTTAGTCTTTGGAGGAATCACACTTCTAAAAGAAGAAAAGTTATGACTTCTGTAAGGTACTGTGCCATTACCAAGGAGCCACACATAAATGTAAAACCTGTACAGTTTACCAGAATAGAAGGTGAGTGGATCCTAGGTGTCTGGTTTGTCCTGAGGATTCGTGATTGTATATCTCCAATGTGAGTAAGAGAGGAGATGACATGATCTCAGTGCTCTTAGAAATCCCTTTCTGTGTCTCACTGCAGTCAAGGTCAGAACTTGCAGTCTGTTGGTTTTTGCAGCATCTACTCTAGTTCATCTAGGGCCATGAAACAACAAATTGGCATTTTTTAAAATGAAGTAAATATATTAAAAAAACACAAACATTAGTCAATAGCCATTACTTATAACATGTGGCATAAATGTTTTTATTGATCCACAAAGTCGCCTGCAAACATTTACATCATAGTTGTCTTCTGCCAGAGGCAATTTACTCTTGTGTGTCCATTTTCGTAAGCTATGGCATGTCTAAAACTCCAATTGTCAACTGAAAACTGCAGTAATATCCGATCTTTCAAACTCTGAGTTATAATTGGTTTACTTGAAACCCAAAGACTAAGTGACTTTAAAGTCCCCACATTCTAGCTCCTACAATAATTGAAAATAACAACGCAAACCTAAAAATAAACTATGTTCTAAAGACTTAATATGTAAGACTACATTAGCTTAAATATATTAACGGGCTGTTTTCACATTAGCCTCCTGTCCTGGAAAATGAGTCCCATTAACTCAGCTGTGTTTGTCTTACCATAAAAGTGGGAACATTTTGTATGTTTGTGGGTTGTGGACACAGCATTAAGAGAATTTAGAATCTCTGACAGCCGTAAGAGTTAAAGATTTGAGAAAAGAACTTAGATAATCCAGATAATGAAAAATTGGGGACAAAGGCTGTTTAAGGGGTTAATATGCCTAGTATATTTTATCTTCCACAAATCGATTTATTTTTTAATAAGGCTCATTTGAGATGTTAATGTGGTTTGCACAGGCCTTCTTATCTATCTATCTATCTATCTATCTATCTATCTATCTATCTATCTATCTATCTGTAGGTCGCAGAGGATTAGTTGGAGAGATTCCTTGGTAATTTGAGGAGAATCATTCAGTGGGTTTGCTGAATGGTGATCTGGGTCCACAGTTCATGGCTTGCAGATCAGAAGCCTGGAAACAAAAGGGTTACTTGTTTCCCCATCACCGGGCGCTCCCCACTGATTTTTCTTATTTAATGAGAGAGAGAGAGAGAGAGAGAGAGAGAGAGAGAGAGAGAGAGAGAGAGAGAGAGAGAGAGATATTTTTGGGTGAGGGTGGGGAAGGATTACAGGAAGGGCAAGGTGGTGGGGAAGGGCTGAGAGGCAGGAGCTGCAGATCTGGGTTGCCGAGTCCTTGGGACTTGGAAGGGGGAACAGTAAACCGCTCGCCTGGGTTTCCACCGCGCGGCGTCCCCGCTCTGTGCGGGTAGCTCTCAGCTGGCTTCCCTCTGCCACCGAGCGATCACACACATTATTTCCCCCAAGATAACACAATCAAACTTGCATTTACCGATATCCTCTCTTCGCAGCCTGCTTGAGATGTGTTTTAATAAATAAGTGTTTTATGTGAATGATGTAGTAATTGAAACAGGCGCCCCATTTTTCCCCCTCCCTTCGTCCTGCGGGAGGTTTTGCAACCCCAATCTGCTTGGAAAATAAAACGCTTTGTCTCCACCGCCACCCCCCACCGCACCCCCACCCGCGCTCAGTGTGTGTTTTATACGTGTGTATATCTCAACCCCCTACAGTAGCCAAGAGAAAGCAGCTAGCCAATGAGAGAGCCCAGTTTCATAAAAGCTGCTCTCTGATTGGTCCTGTGCGAAAGGGCATTGGGAACAAAGAAAAGTCCCTTTCAGGTATACAGGCTGAGAGCTCCTTTGGCTCCACTCCCCCTGTGCGTGTGTTGTGTTTCAGTTCTGATTCCACTGTTCCAGAACAAGCTTGGTGTGTGTATGTGTGCACCGGGGGGATTTCTGTGTTCTGTTTTTTTTTTTTTTTTGCTTTATTTTTTGTTGTTTTTTTTTATTTTTATAAAAAAAATACACGGGACGGTCTGTGACATTTGCTGGTCCATCTTTAATAAAAAAAATTGAAGAAATTATAATTTCCAAAATAAAGCGGCTACAACCAAACACACTCAATGCAGTTAGAAGGAAAAGGTCAACTCGCTCCCATACAGACCGTAAGTACGGTTGCGTGGTGTGTCGCTATATAGCACTTTAGTGGGGTATTCATGCAGGGGAATGTGCGAGTTTTATGCATTGAAATGAGGAACTAGTTACAGGGTTTGGCTTTGCATTTAGAACAGCCCAAGAAGGGTGAATTTGATTCAGTGGAGGGTGACTTTGTAACTTCTTTAGACAAATTAAGCTTGACTGGGCACTTGGACTAACTTAGAGTAAATTACCTTTTGGGCTTTAACCCAAAGGAGACTAAGAGTGATTCAGTTACACACCCTGGTCCTCCGTGTCAGGTCTCTTGCGCACCTTCCCCCTCCTTTCCCTTTCTACCGGAGCTGAGCTGACCCCCGCCCAGACCGAGCCAGGCAAATGGGAACCCGGGTAGAACAAGCCGATTTCTCTCCTGTCACATCCTCCTGCTCAGTAATTTAATAGTAAACTAGGGAATATTCATCCATTACATGTAATGACTGTAACTACCATTTTCCACCTTAAAAAAAGGCAAGGAAAAAAAAAAACCCACCATTAAGAGAAGGTGTGTGTGTGTTGGGGGGGGAGAGCCCCACCCAGCCCAAACAACCCCACAAATAGTAACAATGGTGTGTTTATTACAAGTCCCTGTTTGGGAGCTAGCAAAATGTTTTTCTTTGTTTAATACATGAAGGGGAGGGGGATCCTAAAAATCCCAGCAGCTCCGAGGTACTCTGCTTCCCCACCCCCCCACCGCGCCCCAGGCGTCCGCTGCCTTGGCCCCCTTGGGAAAGCCGACAAATTGGAGATCAGTTGAGGAGAGGTTTATAAGCTGTTTCTTTAAAACATCTGCTTTGCTCTTGTGGCCATTACATTTCCCTCCTTCCGAACTTCCGAGATCCTAGATGGCTGAGAAATGTTTCACATTCATAACTTGTAGCTTCGCCCACTGTAGGGCGTGCGGGGGGAGGGGGGCTGCAGGGGGGAGGGAGAAACCTTCAGCTTTTTTTTTAAAGACCAGATCAGTATTTTCTTGATACGCTTGTCACCATTTTTGTTCTCACGACAACCAATTGAGCCCTTGATCCTCACGTGATGTGAAAGGCTTGCACTGTAACAAAACCGCTCCTTTTAGATGGTTGGTGTTGCTAACGCGCCCATCCCCCAATCTCCCAGCCCCGACATTTCCAGCAAAGCGACTCTCCACTTCCAATCCATCAACAATTCATTACTGCTTTTAGCTTCCAAACGCCAGCTAATTAAAAATACTAAGCCAAGCTCCGAGGCCATCTGACTAAACACAGGAGGGGGTGGGCGAGAGGTGGAGAAAAAAAAAATAGAGACGCACTGTTTGCTGTGTGTAGAGAAAGAGAAATTGTCCTGGAGAAAGGTCGCCTTTAAAAAAAAAAAAAAAAAAAAAAAAACCTTTTTGACTCTAATTATCGAATTACCACATGACAGATCGGCTTGCGCGGCGGAGGATTTTAACCCCTCCTCAGGGACTATTCTAAGAACTCGGTTCTTTTTTTCTCAAAAACAACATAAAACAGGAAAACATCACATCCTTCAGGTTTCCAAGACAGCCCCTTTTAGACGCCGTTATTTTCCCGGCTCCACCGCCCCCCGCCCCGGGCGAAAGCTGCTCTAACTGGTTTATCAGCTCCCTGCATCGTCTGCTCCCTCCTCCTCCACACCTTTCTTTTTCTCCTCCAGCCCGGCTCCTCATCCCAGCCTTTCTTCTTCCTCCTCCTCCTCCTCCTCCCCATTCTTTCATCCGCTCCTTAAGTTAGTTGGAGAAATCAAATGTCAGGACGAGCGGAAAAATGCCACTTCCCGACTAACAGGCGGAATCCAGCCCAGATTTTCAGTCCTTTCTTCTTATTCTTTCTTCCCTTTCACTAATTTATCCCGATGTTAGCACATTCTGTCTCGTTACTAGAGGACGCCTGTAGGTCTGCTACATGAGATCATTACTTACTGATCACGGCGACTCTGAAGTCTGCAACAGAAAGCGGAATGAGAAGTTCGGAAAAGTTTTTTCTCTAATTCTCTCTCTCTCTCTCTCTCTCTCTCTCTCTCTCTCTCTCTCTCTCTCTCTCTCTCTCTCTCTCTCTCTCTCTCTCCCTCTCTCTCCCTCTCCCTCCCTCCCTCCCTTCCCTCCCCTCCCCCTCTCCTCTCCCTCTCTCTCAACACCCTATTATTCTGAATGCTTGTTAAGAGGAAAAACACCCTTCGGTGCTCGGGTTGTGAATGTGAAGCATCTCTCAGCTGCACAGTGACACATTTTTTTTTTTTTTTTAAGGAGAAAAGGACTCCAGAGCTTTTTGCCAAATGGGGGATGGGGAAGTGGAATAATGTTACTGAGTGATTATTTTGGCTGAGATGTGTTACTTGGTTTCTTCCTTTTTGATCATTTGGTGTTTAAGTAAAATGAGGCACAGGGCTGTGTGCCTAGTGGACTGAGAAATGCTTTTTTGATTTGCCGGCCTAATTAAAAAATGATAAAGGATTTAAAGGTAAGCATACTCTCTCTTCTGCGTCTCTCTCTTTCTCTCTCCCTCTCACTGTATTTATTTATTTTCTTGACAATCAACTGTTAAAAGGGGGCTGATCCCTTTAAAAAAACCGTTTTAACTGCTCTTTGTCAAACACACACTCATTTGTGGTCACTGAGGCCACCTTGGCGCAGACCACTTAAAGCGAATGTCTTAATCAGTTTCCCTACAGTCAGTAGCACCATATTTAACAGACTGAGCAGTTCTGTGACCCAGGGATATGGCAGAATTATTTAGATGGATTTTTCTTTTTCTCCTCCTCCTCTTCTTCTTCTTCTTCTTCTTCTTCTTCTTCTTCTTCTTCTTCTTCTTCTTCTTCTTCTTCTTCTTCTTCTTCTTCCTCAAAAAGGAAGATCTTTAACCTTTCCCCTCATACTGTCTTTTTACTGAGAAAAATACTCTTAAAGAGGTCTGTGCATATTTCATAAAGAATGTTTAGCTGTTGGGGAAGGGGGTGGTAGGTATGTGTGTGAGAGGGGAACTACTGTTGATTTTCTGTTTCTTGTGGAGAACAAAACATTGGTTGTCTAGACAATGTGCAAGAAGAAATATTAAAATTAGAAATAAGGAAAACTTAGTGACATCATTTTGAACACTAGTCCTAGAGAACTTTGAGGGCCTGTTTTTTTTTTTTTTTGTTTTTTGTTTTTTGCTTGTTTTGTTTTGTTTTTTACATTGCAAGACCCAGGCCATGCTTAGGGGATGTTTAACAGGGTGTTTTTCTTGTATGAATGTCCAGGATCTTTTCCTGGGGTTGAAATAGCACATGTGCCAGGCAAAAATAAAAAATGTTCAACTTAAAAAAAAAAGCCACAAAAACCTTTCTGGACTTGAATCAGATCCTTCGAGATATTTTAATGCTTTTAAAGAACTGGCTATCCCCCTGCTGTTTAGAGGGATTTTAGTTTTAGCTACTGTAAGATGCTTATTGTCGGGGGAAGGGGGTGCTTTTCAAGTCTGCCTGTTTTCCTTTAAACATGGTATTGGACTGTGGAGACAATAATGAGCCCCCAGCTCTCTGTCCTTCCCTGTGCCCCTTCCTAACTCCTCAGTATTAATGGTTTTCTATTTCGGTAATACCCAGACAAGAAATATTCGACTTTTTCCCCCCCTCCACAGGAGAAGCTGGACCTCGAATGAAGGAAGTGAGATCCCTGGACACATTTTGGGGGGCAGGAAAAAGAAGAGGAAAATTGCAAGAAAAATAAATTTTTTTCCTTTTAAGAAAACCCAGAGGAGCTAAACGAATGTCCCCTCATCCCTCAAAGAAAGTTCATCGGGTTTTTAATCTCGAGAGCTCATCTTCAGGATGTCCGTGAACGTTTCGACTGCAGGAAAAGGTGTGGATCCAAATACAGTTGACACTTATGACAGTGGCGATGATTGGGAAATCGGGGTTGGAAATTTAATCATTGATTTGGACGCCGATTTGGAAAAGGACAGACAAAAATTTGAGATGAATAATTCCACCAACACCACTACCAACACCACTAAGGATTGTGGAGGTCCGGCCTCCAATGGGACCTGTTCTACCTCAGCCTTAGCTGATGGCCTAAAATTTGCTTCTGTTCAGCCCTCCGCTCCCCAGGGGAATTCACACAAAGAAACCAGCAAATCAAAAGTGAAAAGGGCTAAAACTTCTAAGGATGCTAATAAATCTCTGCCTTCTGCTGCCTTGTATGGAATTCCCGAGATCAGCAGCACTGGCAAGAGGCAGGAAGTCCAAGGGCGCCCTGGAGAGGCTACTGGCATGAATTCAGCGCTGGGTCAAAGTGTGAGCGGCGGCGGCAGCAGCAACCCAAACAGCAACGGTACCAGCACCGGGACCTCGGCTGCCACCGCGGGGGCAGGCTCCTGTGGGAAAAGCAAGGAAGAGAAGCCAGGGAAAAGCCACAGCAGCCGAGGCGCCAAGCGGGATAAGGATGCTGCGAGATCCCGGAAAGACAAACACGACCTGCTGCAGGGCCACCAGAATGGCGGCGGAGGGCAGGCCCCCTCCGGTGGTCACCTCTATGGCTTTGGGACCAAGAGCAATGGAAGTGGCGCGAGCCCCTTTCACTGTGGGGGCGCTGGGAGTGGCAGCGTTGGGGCTGCAGGGGAAGTTAGCAAAACTGCTCCGGATTCAACGCTCATGGGAAACTCTATGCTGGTCAAGAAGGAAGAGGAGGAGGAGGAGAGCCACAGGCGAATCAAGAAACTGAAAACTGAGAAGGTAGGATACGATCGCCTTCTTGTGTACCCCCCACTCTGTGTGCATTTGTTTGGGGTTGTGGGATGTGCCTCCGGGTGTCTTACACTTCCTAGTGCTTTCGGGTTCTCCGTGAGATTTCTATGACGTTCATCTTTTATGGATGCTATCCCGAGTGCAGATTTTGGCTCTTGCTTCTGCTGCTTGCTTCTGCTGGTGGTGCCAGCGTTTGAAAGGTCATAGGGTGGGAAGCTCTGAATGTTCCAAGTGCCTTTTGCCTTCTTGTAAGAGCGACTTGGCAGCCAGCAAATTGTCCGTGTGTGCTTTGACCAGAAAACCTGCTGCGGCACTAGCTTGAGTTTCGTCCTGGTTTCTTCCCTAAAGAGAATTGTCGTCTGTGTTATTGTAAACCGTGTGTCCTTAGGAACAGGGTTCTAGTTCCCTCTGTGGAAAGGGAGTGTGTAGTGTTATTGACACTCATTGTTCTGTTACTTTCCCCCAAATAGTTCCGTCAAAGGATGTACTCCAGGCTGGGAGTATTGATCACTGACTTTGTAACTATGCAGTCAAACTGTGCCAGTTTTTGGTGACTGTGGAGACGCTCTCTACTTTGCTCTCTCACCCACTGCAGCTAGAGACGTGAGACTGTTATCACTTCGGTCTTTTAGCTTGCCTGGGCAGCTGCGAGATTAGTAAGTAAGAATCGGAAAGCACATTTGGCTTGTGTTCCTGAAATGTGAGGATCCGACCAAGGGGGGCATTGGGGCAGCAGGGAAGCCAACTGTGGCTTAACAATGCCCGACGTGGGCCATTTGGACCCTTGCACTCTTGTTGTTCATTGTCTTAAAGTCTGTGGTTAGACACTGTGCTGGAAACCCCCTGCTCCAGTGTTACCTTGCTTAGGCATGGAGGCCTGGGTTTTGCTTGTCTGGGATGCAGTTGCTTTGGGGTAATGTCTGGGAACTGGCGGCTATGTGTCCTCCAGGCTCGTTGGTTGGGAGGTGAGAGTGGTGTTTCTGTGAAATTAATCTTTAGACTCATTCCACAAGTTGTAGCATGAAGATGTTTCTATCAAGTGGTTGTAGTAACGTGATTTCTTCTAACTATGCTTATTATTGTGATGTGATCCCCCACCCCACCCCCCTTTCTGGCTGGAATGATGCTAAGAAGTCTCCTGGGAATTACTCCTGCATGAAATAACTCACAGTTCTCTGATTCCCTTTATTTTCAACTTGGGTGCTCAGAATTAAAGTTGGAACGGACATAGGAATAAAGTTCTGATTGTAAACACTGATGGAGGCAGAGAGAGGCATAGACAATACCGTCAAACTTGCAAAAGGCTACTGATTGCTTTTGGAATCCAAATCCTCTTAGCCTTTTACATTGATGAATTTAAATCAACTTTAAAAAAATCTCAGGCTTGGCTTCTTACTTTAAATGTGTGGTTTCACATAATTTCTACTAAAAGACAGTTTGAAATCTTCTTATTACTTAGTACAGTGGGGCATTTACTTTTGTTGCCAATAGTCTTCAAATTGCAGCTTTAATCTGCTTTAACTATCTGGATGAATTGCCCTAATCCAGTGCTCACAATGCTGTGGTTAAGGAGTCAGAGCTATTTGATTGGATCCACTGGCTGCTGGGAATGTGGGAGGTTCTGGCCTTTTGCATTCCCCTTAGCCTTTTAATCTTCCAGCCAAATGTTCACATTCAACAATTTTGTTTAGCTGGCGATCGGAACATTTCAGGATCTCAAAGGCTGCTGCCATGGCAACTGAGATTAGTGCGTGGTGTCGGTTCTCCAGTTTGTGTTCCTTTGGCTTCCCAGTCACAGAGGGAAGTGGCTGAAGAATGGAGGGGCTGAATTATTCACACGCATGGCAATGCGTCTTCAGGCAGAGCAGTATAAATGGCATCATATGAATTCCATAAATGAAGAGCAAACAAGTCATGCTGGGAAGCAGGGGTGGAGGTGGGGGGAGGGAAGAGAGAGGACGTTGCCCTGCTGTGTGGAAGCTATGTTCCAACCTCAGCCACCAGAGTTGACCCAGAAATCATTAGTTGACCCAGAAATCATTTTAGGATGGGTTCAGGGGCTTGGAACCTACAGTGTTAGCCACTCTTGCGAAGCTGAGGTGTAGGCTTGGGATCTTAAACATTGTTCCTTAAACACTGCCCCACCCCCACCCCCAAATGACTTCATAATCTCATCCATCCTTGTCTCTCAGAGATGACAACTCCCTGGCATGATAGCACCCAGAGAAGAAAGCCTAATCCCACTAACTATTGGGTATCTCAAATTAGGCTTTGTTTTAGAAAATACAGTGGCCGAAGGATTCCTATTTAGGAAGCTAGAACTTAAGAGGGCATACTTGAAAACAAGTTTCACATCTGAGGCCTCATGAAAGAAGTTTTTTTTTTTTTTTAATTCTATAAGCTTTAAGTTCAACATACTTGAAGAACCAGGTTACTGAAGCATAGGTACCTTCAGAGCCAAGATGCAACAATAGTCTTCTGCTCTTGTGTGAGGGGAGAACAAGCTTTTTTTGGTTTTTATTTTCTTTCTTTCTTTCTTTCTTTCTTTCTTTCTTTCTTTCTTTCTTTCTTTCTTTCTTTCTTTCTCTCTTTCTCTCTCTCTTCTCTCTTTCTCTCTTTCTCTCTTTCTCTCTTTCTTTTTCTGGTTGGAAGGTTAAAGGAGATTCATAAGACTTGCTGTCACTGTTTAATTTTCACAGCATGCTTAAATGTCTATTTTTGGTCTGTTTACTCTGCTTCTTCACTACCCAGGGTCATGTAAAGCATGATAAATTGGACCTTATGAAACCTAATTAAATCAATGAGTGTTCTGGCTCCTTTATGTGGAAACCACAAGTATGTTGTAAAATTCGCCACTCCCTTAATACGTGAAAAAAAAAATCAAAACATACCATAATTCCAAGATGTTTGAGCTGTAGTTCTATAGCCCATTTTGTGGTTAAGCCACCAGTGACATGTCTGCCTAAGTAGGTTTGATGAGTTGGCTTTTGGTTGTTAGAACCTGTCTCTCCACCTTCCATTCTTGCCTCTCAAAGCAGAATGGTCTTGCATTCTGCTGTTTGCATATCTCTCTTCATTGTCTTACAGTTTAGATTTATCAGAAAAGGAACTTTTGGGCTGGTTTAAATAGTTATATTAAGTACTGTTACAATCAGTGGGATTATTTAATCACTAGAATACTGGGAAACACACAAGAAAAAAACAAAACAAAAAAAACCAAAAACAAACCAGTCTTAAAAACAACTGACACTGAAACAGAAATAAATGAAAGTCAGATAGTTGTATCTTAGGATTCTTCTATGCAGTGCGTATTCCAAGAAGGGTTATTTCTGTACTAGATAAACTCTTTTCATTTCCATGGGCCTTGTCTTCTGAGAGATGGTGTCTATAAATGGACCTGTCTATAATAAGATATCATTCATTTTGTTTTATTCTCTTGTAGAAGCCTTTTTTACATGTCACTAGGGAATCCTGACACATTCTCTAAGTGCATGTGAGCAGTTTAAGAACATATTTTGATTAATGACTTTTGTGGCTACGTCCCCCCCCCCACTCCCATAATATAGTGTGTCCTGTGAATTAGGGAGTGCATTTGATCTACGGAGGAATGAAAGGGCAGGAAGGTCACTGGCTTTAATGAAACAACTGAGACCATTGTAGGTGGACAGTGTGCTGTTTTGAAAGTTGCATATGGATTTAGCTAAAGGTGGCTTCCTGTCCGCACCAATCCTCCTTCCAGTTCAATCCAATAGACACCCTGGGAGGTGACAGAGGGGCTGTCTAAGGTGTCTGTAAGAACACACGAATCTTGGAATATCGGTGTTATCGGTTCCATCATTGAATTTTGAGTTGAACATTTGAAGTCTGTTAGGTTTGTTGGAGGAGAAAAAAAAAAAAAACTGTGAAAGTATACACAATTGCTCCAGATTGAGCTCAAAAAGATAATGTTCAACTACTTTAATAACTTGGCAAATAGTTCATAACACTAGGGGGAGAAGGGCAGGGGGAGGGGTGGGTGTCCAAATGTCTTAAGGTTAAGAATATGCTCTCATCAAGGAAAATTGTTTGGGTGCAAGATGGTTTTAATTAGGATGTTATAAAGACTTGTTTTTTTTTCCTAAGCAGCACTTTTATAGTTACTAAATTGAGTGAATGCTGAAAGTGCTAAGCAGAAATCTCCTTAGCCACGGAGGTGTTCAATAACCAGACTCAAACAACAGGGAGAGAACCATCTGCTCTTCGTTTCCAGCATGAAACACAGGGATTGAATGAATGGCTGAGATTTGCCTACATTTTGATGATGTTTGTGCTTTTTTTTTTTTTTTTTTTTAAATTACAAAAAAAAAAAAAGTCCACCTGGTACTTCATAGAAAGTTGAAATTGCAGCAACACACACACCACTGTGAAAACACGTGTTCCCACTTTTTTTTTTTTAACCAGTTCCACTTTTTTCTCTTTTGGGGGGGGAGGGTTTCCTGAAGCTCAGCCATTGGCTATTTCCTAAGGCCCTCTTTTACTTTCTAGAGGCCCTCACACTGAGGGGGTCAGTGCTTCAAAGATCTAAATGATCCTGTCAATTTTCCTCCTGCAGGCTATGGGGGAAAAGCTCCCCAGGGCTCACCCTGGTCATCACTCTTCATTAAACTAATTTTGTGTGGTAGTGCTGGGCACTAGTGTTTACTAGACACGGGTCACGCTCTCATTCAGAGCCACCTTCTAGAATCCTTGATAAACAACAACACACTTCTGTAAGGATAACTCTTGAGTATTTGGCTCTGAGAGACAGGTATTCCAGGCTCTGGGTTTAGTGGGAACCCTGGGTAAAACATTATCCGGCCTTTGTTTGAGGTCTTTTATTGAAGCTAATGACTGGGCTTGTGCCTTCCTGAGATAAATGACATTATCTCTGAGTGGGCTGACAGGAAGCAGACATGTTAATGGTGAATCTGCAGGGGAGTATCTGCTTGGGTTCTGACAAAGGAGTGGAGAAGGGACCCCTGGTTGTGGTCATTAGCACATAATGCATTCTTGCTCATCCTAAGAGGCCCTTGATAATTGGAAAGCTATTTTAGCTACAAGCACTTAAATCATAAATTTACTACCTAAGAGTAGCAACGTAAAGTGTTTTTGTTAAGGAGTATCTGTTCTGCTCTTTGAAGGTGGTGGCAGTTGAGGCTGTTGGTAATGACATTTGGGAGAAGTGGCAGGTTGAAGCATTTGTTTTAGAATCAGATGGGCACCTTCTTTTTCTTTCAACATTGCTCAGCCTTCCTTCTGCATTCACCAGGCCAAAAAGAAAAAAAAGAAAGAAAAGAAAACTGAATCCAAAGCTCCAGGGAAGTCAGTTTTGTATTTGAAGATGTCTTGTGGGAGGGGGATAAAAATCTCCTTTTTTATAAGCTGGGAAAGAGATTTTGCTCAGTGATTTGAGTGTGGTGAAACCTGCCTTTTGAAGTGTATGTTTTAAAAAGTCATGGGTATAATTGAGTTTCAATGCAATTTAAACGCTGCTGCTTGAACGAAGATAATTGCCACGTTGAACACACTCTAGAGGTGTAGAAGAGGTGGAGGGATCACATTCTTCCATTCTTTAATATTAAGCATTGGGAAGTTTGTCATAGTAATTATGTAACACAACATAGTTTTGATTGCCAGCGCTCTCAACTTGCCAGCGATCTGAACATCAAGGATGTAGCTTGGATACTAAACAGTTTATTTCTAAGTCACCTGGAGAGCGTTCTTCTGTTATGTAGAAGCCAGAACTAAGGAAACATTGGGCTACCCTTGGCCGCAACTTCACAGTGGAATATCATTTCTTTGCTAGGATTGTTACCAGTGATTATACAATGATTATACATGTCTGATTCTGGACCATTGAATATGGTAGGGATAAGGAGCAGGTGAAATGTAATCCCTTTGATAGTCAGAGACTAAGTAATGTAAAGATCATATTAGAACCTGGTAAGGGGTCTTTTATAAATGTCTGAGAGTTTAAATGATGTAATTGCATATATAGATGTGGGATTGGTAGTCTTGTGTGGTGTGAGCTCTATTCTTAAAACACAAAACAAACAAACAAGGAAGAACAACAAACCAAGGTTTTGAGCTGGCCCAAAGGGTGTAGGCACTGGACAACAAACCTAAGGACCCAGTGTGTTCCTTAGGTCCCACACTCAAGAGAGAACCAACTCTTGTCATTTGTCCTCTCTGACCCTCTTCATGTGCCCTATGGCAAGGGCGCACACCCATGCCCAAGGGCAGATGCACCTATAAATAAGTAAATGTATTTTAAAAATAAATAAAAGAACCACTAATTTTGCATTTCACTCTGCTGGGGGGGGGGATCCCTCAAATTCTGTCTCCCCGCTGAAATTTCACTAGTGACTGCTTACTTTATGTAACAACTTCTCAATTCAAGCTAAAGGTTTTGGCAACTGTAACAAAGCCATTGCAACAGGATGAAAGGTTGTTAAAACTCCTCTAAGCTGTCTGACCAGCAGTTGGGCTGTTTGTAATGTTATTTTGAGAGCTTCAGGGGAATTCAAGATGATGAGGCTGGCACTTTGTTCTGGAAGCTGAATGTTACATGCCTGCTGAATTTTGCTTAGAAACACCTTTGGGAATGCAGTAGAAGAGATTATGGATTCTGCTTCAAGGACTAAAGTGACCACAAAGCAAATGCTTGAGTCTTGGTAGGCCAGTAGGCCTTGAACTATAGGAATCTCATCAGATATTTAAGGAGTCCTTTACCCCCAGGGAAGTGAAGTGAAACTTTAACATCAATGCTCTAGTTCTGATGGAGAACTCAATGGGTAGGGTGGTCTGATTAGGACAAGTAGGTTTGAAATGGTGAACAGACATCACTGCTGACATTTTCAAGGCCAGTCTCTCTCTCTCTCTCTCTCTCTCTCTCTCTCTCTCTCTCTCTCTCTCTCTCTCTCTCTCTCTCTCCCTCCCTCCCTCCCTCCCTCCCTCCCTCCTCTCTCCTCCCATCTGGTAATTTGGACCCAGTCTGATTATTACTCATTATGACTCTCAGCCATCTCACTTTCTTCATCCTGGGACTCTTCAGTGTCTGCTAGAACCCTAAGAAAAATGTACATTTAGGTATATCCCAATAATGCCTTATGAATGTAGGCAACACAGTTTAGCAGTAAATAAAAACATATTGATTATATTTTTGTGTCGTTCCTAATGGCCTTAGAAAGCACATATTTAGGGTTGAGAATGGGCTTATTATGTTAACCAGAGAGCAGATGTCATGGTGCCACAGACGTATAATTTTACTTAAAGGGACTTTTAAGGTTTTTGATGTGTTTTCTTTTCCTCTTATTTCCCCGATGGCTTCTTTTTATTGAAGGGTAACTTAAGGAGACCTGGTAGCAATTTTACTGCCTTCCCTTGACAGTTTGAAATAATAGCTTGGTCTTTGCTTGTGCTGATCTCGTACCAGTGAGCTTGATTCTGGTTTTTGTCATGTGGCAGTAAATTTATTATTTATTCATTTATTTAAAAAGTGTAATATGTTTTAAGGAATGGACTCTTTTATATGCTTCAATTAGCAACAGACGACAAAGTTCTAGTTGGTCACACTTTCGTAAACTCTTGGAGGTCGTTGCCTGCCCCTTTGATTAAAGAAAACTTGTGGTTTGGTTGCAAAGCGCATCTGGCCTTCTGGAGGCTTGCTTTTCCTTGCACCCCTGTGTCCTTCACATTAGTCACTGAGGGTTCAAAGGTCGCGTCCAAGTTCTTCCGTGTTAGGTTAGCAGCCTATGTTGGAGGGCTGCCCTTTAGTTAGGTACCGGCCTTACCGCACCTCTGAATTCCTCTAGCGTAAAAATCACTGTGCAGATTTTATAGTTTAGCTCATTCCTCAGTGAAAATAGGAGGGGGGTTTGGAGAACATTCCTCTCTCACCCTCTCCATCCCCCTTTCCAAACAGTGCTCAACCAGACCGGCTTACTTTTGAATTTCCTGTCATCTCCTTCACCGCTTTTATGGATAGCTCCTATTAAAAACTATAATGTTTGACTTGGAAGGCCTGAAACCTTGGGTTTTTCATTCTTCATGGGGAACTGTGTATTTGCATGTGGCTCACCACAGTACATGGATAACGCCATCAAATCTGATCTTTCCGTTTGGGCTCATGGTCAGCACAATGGCACTTAGCTCTCTGTTCCCTGGTCCCAGTGCTTTTGTGATGGAAATGAAGTTAGGACCGGAGTCTAGGAAGCAAAAGGAGATAAGACGCAACAGCAAATAGAACCTGACCCTTGACCTACTTCAAAAGCAAGCAGTGGTGATTTAAAAAGGAAGAAGAAGAAGAAAAAAAAATCCCAGGGAGTGAAAGAGAGGGTAGTCCATTTTAACTCGGTGTGAAGCTGTGTGGAAGTTGCGCAGAGCGCAGATGAATGGTGGCCACCCCGTCAACCAGACAAACTGACGGCTTGGTAGCTGATGGAGAAGCTCTGAGCATTCCCAGATCTGTCAACTGCTGGAAGATACAATATGAACTAAGTCTCTCATGCGTGCTGGCTGGGGCTGCCCAAAGGGAGCAACAGGATTTCACAAGGGAGCTATTGGTCTCCCTCCACCCCTAGCTCCATGCATCCAGCTCCGTTTGGACAATTGTCTCCATTTACATTCCTCGCCCAAATCCTTTCCCCAGCCTTTTCCGTCATGGCGTAGCAGATGCCAGACACTGAAGTCGAAAGCCAGCAGCTGTTTCCATTACTTCATGGCTCTATGGGCCCTTAATAGCTGCTGCTTCCCCTTTTCCTCCCCTCCCCCACCTGGTAAAGAAAGGCCCTCTCCCTTGGACTGGGCCCCGACCTGTGTGTTAGTGTGCAGGTCCCTTTATTTTTTGTGTGTGATGGGAACCAGAGACCAGCCTGCTTCGGTGGGGGCGTGGCCTGGTCTCCTAGGGGCGCGCTGCTTGCTCCTGGACTTCGGGGCTTCACTCACCCTCCTTGCAGCCAGGGACCCGTTTATGGCCCTGAGCACAGTAAATCTGTCAGCTCTTCAGGACGCCTTCACCTCTTTCTTCATTTGCTCCAGCTTCTAGTCTGACAACGTTCCCCTGAGGCGGAATTCTAATCTACTTCCAATTAGTTGTAAAATGTGACTGAAATTTCCACATTATGACTGCTGTTTTACTTACACGAACACATCTAGAAACAAATTAATGCCCTTCACTATTTATTTATTTATTTATTTATTTCTTGAGCCTTTAGATTTACTCGAAGAGGAAGAGTTACCGACTATTAGGAAATGACTTCCATGGGTTGTATCTTCACCACTCTCATATGCGGGATATATTAAAACAAGAGGACTCCTTCAGTTAGAAGTCCCCTCCCAGTCACCGTTCAAGATTCCGAATGTACTGCAAATGTTTAAGTTTTACCAAAAAAAAAAAACAAAAGTAGAATTTCTAAAATAAGTTAAGTAGGGGCCCCTGTAGAGTGTTTTAATCGATACACATACAAATTTACTTCTAAGTATAGCACAGCTACATTTATTTGGCCCAGACACATTGTTACCTTTTAAAAATTACTTTGTTATATGGCCAAAAGCTGTTGTCCCAGATAGAGGAAACGGGTCGCTCTGGCTTGAAAAATAGGGTTATGTTAATGATGTCATTGTAGGCACTAACAAATACCCTAAATTGTGTCTAAGTCCCTGGAGCAAAACTTCTTGGAGCTCTTGGGTTCCCCATCCATGGAGTCCCATGGTTTAAGCCCCCAGCGCCCATGCAAAAGTGGGTGGCTCTCAGGTGGGGGACATCTGTACACATCAGTGCTCATGACTCTTCCTTGTCTTCAGTGAATTTTCTCGAAGTTGTTGATCCACCCAATGTTTGGGAACATTAGAAGGGTTTAAATCTTGGCCTGGAAAGAGACATTAAGAACCCTATTTCGTCACATCCCCTGGAAACTACTTTCTCAAACACCAGTGCGGGGGATGACTTGAGTACACATAGCAGTGGATCCGCAGCTTAGCATTGGTGTAGAGGTGGTGCTCTCTGTGTTAAAGGATGTAAAGAGCAGAATTTATTGGCACATTTTATAGTAGAGTTCCGTCCTCCAGCATCTTGGCAGATTGATACAAACAGGCGTAATGGGCTTTAAAGAGGTGTGAAGGATTTTACTGATGGCCAAGAGCTTATGTTGATCACGTCACTCTGGTTGGTTTCTAAGTAACAGCTTTCCCTGTAAATGGAGGTATCTATTGTCTTTTCAAGGTCTTTGTCATATAATAATGAAAGATCCATGTTGATTGATTCTTTTTTTAACCCTCCTTTTTATGTGCTATTTTCAATCTCTGGAATCAAGAGAAGTGTTTATTTCACTGCACTTAAACAGGTCTTATTTTACATTATTTATTATATATGGAATATAAATTACTTAGATGATTTTTACCAAAACTCTTCATGTTTATTATCTATGAGACAGAAATGGCTCAAATAGTTTTTACAAAAGCCCTTTATTTAAACTAGGTACAGACTCCATTGAAGCAGCAGGCAAGTCTTTTATATGGCTTCCTTTCTTCTTCCTTAATGTTTGGTAGCAAAAATAAAATGGGCAGATTGAAATCCCTGAAATTTTAAGGCATAGGGCCTCTTAGATTGCGGAGCCCCCCCACCCAGCTTAAAAACATGGCCATCTCCATACTAAAACCTCACAATAGGCACGACTGTGGTAGCCCCTCCAGTCCTGGGGTTCACTAATTACCCCTTAATGAGGTCAGTGTGCCCCAGTAGCTCCCTATCTTGGGAGGAAAAGCACACAGGATAGTTGGATTTCAAGTGGATCTTGCTGTATTTGCAACTTAGCATAACTGCTTTGAAGGCCCCCAGGGTACCTAATTGGGGCCTGGCATTTGGGTTTGGGAGGTGGAGGTGGGGGTGGGGCTGCTGCACACAGCTATTCTTTGTGTGTCTGGAAGCCACTGTGCACCTTGGAAGCATTACAGGCATTTGTTGCTGGTGCATAGTTTTATAAACTCTGAATGAGCTTCTTGCCTTTTTAAAACCATCGGGAGAGCAAAATAGTGGGTGAACGTAGAAGTCTTTGGGTTGGTCAGCAGCCAAGCTGTTAACAACTGCAGCAGCAGCAACAACAACAACAACAACATTCAGAGACGAATGAATGGTTGAATATTAGAACAAACCATTTGTTGCCAAACTACGACTTACTCCTCACTCAATCCTCTGGGCTGGTAGGTGACACTATGAGGCTGTAGAGTACAGAAACCGAATGCCCAGGGTTGTGTTTTGTGATCACCCTCAACTGTTTCCCTCTTGTCCTTTCTTTGCATGCAAAACAGGTAAAAGGGAGAAATGATGTTGTTATTTAATGGTGAGGCTGCTTAGCCAAGAGCATGTCTTAAACTATTAAGAAATGAGCTAAGAGGTGTGAATGCAGCTTCCTTGCCTGGTCAAGACAGTAAAACTCTAAGATGGCTGGAAGAAAAAGCTTGAGGACTCTTGTTAATGTTTTGTTTTCTAGTTGGTTGAGATGGTGGTGGGGAGAGTCAAGCGAGTCGGTAAACTCAGGAGGAGAGCAGAAGCAAAAAGGCTGGGTAGTGGAGGGCCCTTGGTGCCCCATGGTCTTACCCAACACATTCTCTAGAATTGTTGGGACATTTGTCAGAAACATCCCCTGTTTAATTGGGTAGTGGCATGGTTCTGAATAGAAAGGGACTCTCCAGGAAGGCAGTGGTGTGGTATACAATCAAGGGGCCAAAGAGCTGTTGTCTGGCAGCCTAAAATTGGTGTGATTCTCTTTAGAAAAGGACAGGTGATTTTTTTTTTTTTTTGACAGTAAAATACCAGAAACAATAGCTTTTGTTCCCATAGGAGTTGTAGCTCAGCCTTCTAATCTCATGGATAAAGAGGCTTAGGGATGTCTCCAGTAAACTACTGTTTTCTGGAAGTGTCAGGCTAAACACTTCCTTATTCATTACTTTTATTTTTACATCAATCTTGTGAGTGAGAACTCCTCTTTTGTCTACAAGCTACCACACTTCCTGACAGATCCAATTTTTTTTTTTTAACACTGCCTCTGATCTTTTTGACCATGGTCAAAGCCATCCCACTGGAACATTAAAACCATTTGTTCCTTATGCGATGCATTCCTCACTATTTTATGTGTATGAGTGTTTGGGTTGGATTTGTAGTGTGTGCACCACGTGCAGACTTAATGCCCTGGAGACCAGAATAGGACTTTGGATGACCTGAAATTGTAGTGAGGGATAGTTGATGCTGGCAGCTGAACCTGGGTCCTCCTGGATGACAGCTGGGTGCTGTTAACCACCGAGCCATCTCTCCAGTCCCACGTGAGGCAGTCTTGAAAAAATGGAGCTTAACAATTATCTAGCCTGTTTAACCTTGATTGTTTTCTTCCTCAAGTTTTGGTACTGCTGTTTTAATAGCTGGATAACTCTGACCTGGTATGACTTTCCTATTCAAATGGAACCGGGTAGGTTTATGGGTAGCCCTCTTCTGCGGACTTGCACAAAACAGGGAAAGCAGAGTTGAGGAACCAATAGGATATAAAAGATCAGGTCTTAATGGCTTCACTGCCAAACTTCTTGTGGCTTTTTAAAGTGTGCTCTTATTTACATCTGATGCTTTTCTAGTGATATAGTCTCTATAAGTGAAGGAAGAGAACGGGTTTATGTCTGTGAGACTTCAACATAACTCTTAACCATAGGCTTAGATCTTCACTCTTACCGCTAGAAGTACCATTGTCTCTAAGACCACTGAGTGAGAATGTTTCTAAATGTAAAGAATTACTGATTGTGGTGTCTTCTAGTTTTAATCCCAGCACTTGAAAGATGGAAGCAAGTAGATCTATGAGTTCTAGGCCAGCTAGGCGTACATGCGAGAACCTGTCCCTCTGACACCCCTGCCCCCCGCCGCCACACACACACACACACACACACACACACACACATACACACACACACACACACAAAACCGCCACCTCACTTAGATTTGATTCTTCAGTGAGCATTCTTTGTTTAAATGTTAATGTGTGCTCAGTCTAGGCTTACTTAACAAACCAAAATGTAAGTGTGGAAAAAAAAAAAATCCTAGCACCTGTGTGAAACCCCAGAAGTCCTGAAAGCATGAATGTCCCTACGGCTTTAACCTTTCCTGAAAGACAGCTTTTCTTGCTACTTGTCCTTGGCTCAGTGATGTAAATCCTTGCTAGGCTTTTAAGACGTCACCACCTAAACATGCCCTCTACTCAGGTGTTCAGTTTGACACAGGTAGGATAAAGAATTGGGGAGGGCAGGCGCCAAGTTTTCTGCCCCTATGACTTAATATGAATTCCTCTTGGGTCTTGCTGGTCCCATTGAGCCTGTGTGATATGCTATTTAGATGGCTCCTTTTTGTTACTGGTATAACCCTGTGTGGGGGAGAGAACTAACCTAAGATGCTCTGAAAATGATTTTTATAAATCTGCTTACCCCAAGTCTAATGCTTTCTATTGTAGCTTATATTAAAGGCTTACGGATCACTCTGAAAGATGACAAGCCTCCTGCAATATCATGTACATGATTTCCTGGCACCAACTAATCTTTTCTAGGGACCGGAGCTAGTGCAGCTGCAGTTACTTCCATGGGCTAATCCTGCCCAGTTTTAAAGGGACAGGAGTTTTTACTAGCTGCAGTTATGTCCCAGTGATCAGATAACACAAGATCACTTGCTTTGCTAGAGTTCAGCTGTCTACATATTAAATCGTAAACGCCTTGGAGTTTCTGACAATTGTGAACACTGAAGAAGCCAGAAGACTTTATACTTGAATTTTCTTTCATCTTTACTAGAACACTGGATGCACATAATTCTTCAAATCAATTTTTAAAGGATTTATTCTACTTATTAAAATTATGTGTATGTAGGGTGGCGTGTGTGTGTGTGTGTGTGTGTGTGTGTGTGTGTTTGGCTGAGGAGGCCAGAGATGTTGGATCTCCTCCCCTGGAACTGGAGACCCAGGCAGTTGAGAGCAGCCTGGCATGGGTACTGGGAGTCAAACTTTCAACCTCTGGCTGAGCAGAATGGGCTTTTAACTACTGAGCTTTTTCTCCAAGTTCTCAAATTGCTTTTTTAATCTGGTGAGTGAGTGGCTTGCCACCATATACCAGCAGTGGAAGGAGTTAAATGGCGGTGAAAAAAATAGGTAATGATTTATCTTTCATCTGCCATAAGTTCTAAAAGCTTTCTGGAGTCTCCCTCATTTTGGGCCCATTGTCATTTGTTTTAGGATCTAAAGAATGAAACTAACTGGATAAATAATTCTGTGCAATGGAGTAGAGTCGTCTCCATGTTATTTGAGCCTGAATGTGCGTGCATAATTGGAGAGATTATTGGAGAGAGAGAGTGTTTTGCTGTGGTAGATGTGGTTTCAATCCTAGCATTGAGCATAGCATTTAGTTTCTCAGCTTACCCACAAAATCTGTGACTAATTTAGTGAATGTGAAGATTTTTGTCCAGATGGTTAGGTTTAATTGTAAAAACTGGAAAGATTTCAAAGTACCCTTTGGGGGAGTGTGGGAAATGAGTAAACAGCTAGAAAGAATTAAAAGTAACGATAAATCACCAAATATAGAATATATGTATATTTTATATTTATAAACACACACTCATATATACTTAAACACACACATATATTTATATACAGGCAGGGAAAAGCTTAAAGAATTGATTATAGCAGCACGAAGGTAGAGGATCTAGAAAGATGAGTGTATTCTGCGTGGTTAGCTTTCTCTGAGCTCAGAACAAGCTTCGTCACAAAGGTGGTGAAGTCCAACTTCCTCGGCACTGGCTGGACATGGTTAAGGTCATTAGTTATTAACTCACTAGATGCTGAAGTGGGTTGTGCTCTCTCCCCTGAGACTTGGCTTAGAAGCCCAGGCCTGCATGTTCTGGTCACAATGCAGCTGTGTAACCCAGAGGGGTAGGAAGTTTGATTTTAGCACCCATTTCTTCTTCTCAATTCCTTCCTGTGATAGCCATGCCAGAATGGGTAAAACCATTGTAAGGATGCTCTCCCAACTATTTAAGAGCTCCTCCTCCCTATCCCTATCCCTATCCCTATCCCTTCTTATGGGGCCGGGTGCTGAAAACACAGACGTTGCCTCTTTTGTGCTTAGCAGTCAGGATACTGATGACCTAAATCTTGACCCCATAAATTACCTTTCTCTTTCCCAGAAAATTTTCTTTGAAGTTGGTAGCCTAATAGATTCTATACTGAACTGCTTTTTTTTTTTGAGTTACCTAGATTTATAGGGAGAGAAAGAAGTGACGTGCCAATGACTTCAAGAAATATCTAGACAAAAGGGAAGGCCACAAGGCTATGGACAATATCTGCTGTGTAAAGTGGACATTGGTTGTGGAAAATGGTCCCTAAGGAAGCAACAGAAATGTATTCAGACATCAGAGAGTGTAGAGGAGTGAGCTCTATGAGCTAAATCGATGGGCTACATTTACCATATACCAATTGCTTTCATAAGAGACTGAGGCTGCTTTGCATAATGGAAGATTTGAGAGAAAAAGAAAACAACACCACCCAAAACAAACAAACAATCAAACCAAAGGCCTGCCATATTGGGATGGTGTTTTCCAGGTTCTGAAAAGACTAAGAGGAGTCAAACCATGAGAAGACAATCCACAGAATCAACTAAGCAGGGCTCATAAGGCCTCCCAGAAATGGAAGCTACAAACAGGCTCTATGGGTCTGAGCTAGGTCCTCTCCATATACCTTATGGTTGCGTAGCTTGGTGTTTTTGTGGGACTCCCAACAGTGGGAGTGGGGGCTATCTCTGACTCTTTTGCCTGTTCTTGGGACCCTTTTCCTCCTACTGGGCTGCCTTGCCCAGCCTTGAAATTACGATTTGTGCCTAGTCTTACTGTATCTTGTTATGTCATGTTGGGTGAATATCCTGGGAGACCTACTTTGTTTGTTTGTTTGTTTAGGGAAACAGAGGAAGTGTTGGTGGGGTGGGTAGCTGGGAGTGGTAGTCACTAGGAATACAATGTTTAAGAACTAAAAAAGAGAACTTTGGAGAGAGACCTTTCTGTGTGGGGAGTAAGTTTAAGTCTCCTTGGCAGCTACACCAATAGCATTGGAGAGCAAGGTTAACTGAAGGTTCTCTATCCTGTAACAAGGAAGTGCTCTTTGCCTTGCTCCTCTTGGCTAAATTCCTGCCAAAAAAAAAAAAAAAAAAAAAAAAAAGGTATCTTTCTCCATCTTCTGACAGATTCTTATCTGGCTATAGTCTGGTTTTTCTCCCACTGTTTATCAAGAGCTTTGACCTCTGTAAGCAATCCATTGGATGGCTCTTACTGCCAATCCTGATAGTGCTCCGCAGTCCCAGGTGAATGGACAGATAAAGGGCAGAGATAAGAGGCTCAAAGGTAGGGACTGTCTGGTAGGGGAAGAAGCAGGAGAGTGTGGTTGCTGCCTTCAGTAGCACGCCTGGATGAGTCATATTTTCTGCCTACGTGTCAGGCTGATTTCACCATCAGCTTGCTCTATGCTCTAGTCATTTTCTTCCTCCTGTTTCTTTCTTTCTTCCTCTTTCCCTCCCTTCACTCTACTCCCTAACCTAAGGCCTCATTAATGCTAGGAAATGTTCTATCACTGAGCTATTTCCTCCATCCTTTCTGTAGAGATTTCTTTTACTCTGGTAATACAAATCATGTGATTCTGATTTTTCTAACCTTCTTAAAACTTAATATAGAGCCCATGATTCAAATAGAGAACTGGTAAGGACAGGAGGTCCTGGAGATGGATGCTGCCATTCAAGTGCACTGTGAGACAACTTGAGAGCAAGATTCATGCTGTTTATTTCTGTAGTTTTTTTTTAAATTTGTTATGAATTTCATATATTAGTCCAGTTATGTTGTGGTTTCCAGAAATTATTGCAGATTTCTCATGAACCTGATAAGTCAATTACGGGCATCGAAATAAGAATAACGCACATCACTGAAAAGATGAGGGTAGCTTTACACAGTTCAGGCAACAGGAGTTCCAAAGATACAATGCGTTTTAAGAACACAGAATCTGTGTAAGTAGTAAGTAATACGTTTTATTTCTTCCCAAGCATTGATTTGGCAAAAGGGAGTTTTGGATGACAGAGCCCATGATTGTGTTTTTCTGTTGGAAACCTGGGCTATCTTAAGACCCAATGGAAAAGAAGGTCACCAGAAAATTGTAGACTACTTTTGTCACTGCTTCTTTCAGGCTTTCAATGACAGGAAGTTCCTATAATGGAAGAGGTTGGGTCTCAGAGGCTGAGAGAGCTGTGGTTTGAAGCTGTATTATAGGGTACAGAGCCTTGTCAAGTGTCTGAGATGGAAGACAAAGAGCGCTTGCAGAGGAAGGAGCTGCGACAGCAGCTCCAAAAAGTGATGTTGTGTAAGAGGGGGCTTGAGCTTGGAATCTGGATTGATTGGATTGGACACAACCACAATTTTCTGGACTGTACTTCCTCACCGTTTTCTTGGCTGACTGCACATGCTGTTAAATCCCCTCAGATAACACACAAGGCATGCATTTTGCACAGTCTGCATCCAGATTGGATTGGGACCTGGTCCTAGGCCCCATCATGCAGGGCCTTGTAGGCTATGGTGAAGGAGTTTGTCTTCTAGTTGGAGCGAAATAAATAGCATGACTTAGTTAGATTTAAAAAGAAAAAAATCTTCCTCTGAAATGTGTTGGGTGGAGGGAGCCAATTGCCAGAGGTGCAGTGAAACTGATTATGGATTTTTCCACAAGGTCCCATAAGACACAGTAGATGTCTTCATTAGTCCTAGAGTTAGGTTGAAAGTAGTCATGTTGTCCAAAGGTAAAGACAGACTAGGACTTGATCTGGAGTTGGGAAATAATAAGAGTTAAGGATTAGCAGCTGAACGGGATGGGGGTGGGGTCTGTGGGATCAGTAGTTATGAGTCACTTTTGTTTGTTTGTTTGTTTGTTTCTGTTTTTTTGAAACACTGTTTTCCATATTCCTGACTGACTTCAGTAAATAGTCAAGGATGACCTTGAATCTTTGCTTTTGCATTCTGAGTGCTGGCGTTGCAGGCGTGTACCAGCACAGCCAGCTAGGATGCACCTTTGACACAGACTGAGGCAATCTGACATTTGTGATGGTTAGGGTCCGGACACAGACAAGGGTGAAGTTGATTTGGAGGTTGGTGGGCTGAGAGAGGTCACCCAAAGAGTAAGTGTCCTTAGAAAAGACAAGAGAGCAGAGATGAGCCATGGAGTTTTAAGAGGAGCCTGGGGCACACGGTGCTTTGGAAGAGGAAACCCCAGGCAATCTGGTGTTTTCTGGAAAGCAAGTTTAGAAATTCCATCCAGGTGGCTCGGATCATCTGTGCCAAATGCTGCCGAGAACTCAGGTTATAATGAGACTCAGAATCGACGACTGCTAAACTCAGCAACCATAGTCCTTACTGAAACACAGGGGCAGGGAAACAAGATATCACTGAAAGACTTAGGTTATTGAAGGAGGGGGATCAGAATATATCAAAAAAAAAAAAAAAAGGTTAGCGTAAGGACTGAAATGTTAATCTAAGTATTTATTATTTACCAAGGAGTGGTTATAGCTGTGGGTGGAACTCAGTTGGTAGAGTACTCGTCTAGCATGTACAAAGCCCTGAGATGAATCTGCAGTGGCTTCTTTAGCTGTAAAGCAAGTTCAAGGACAGCCTACGATACATAAGAAGACCCTATCTCAAAAGGGGACCGGAAAGTAAATATCTATCACTTTCAATATGTAAGGAACGTTTAATAGCCTGTTTACGCACTGCTGTGGAATGGAGGCAGGCAATGATACTAGAGCGGAGGCAATAAATGTTCTTTATTAGGCTCGAGGATCAAGGTAGGGGAGATTTGGTATGGGGGGGGGAGATGGAGGTGGGGGGGGAGTGCTGCCTTGGAGCTTGGCAGTTGAATGAGTCTTCTATTGTAACATGGAAAGATGAGGTTTAGCAACATATACTGGGTTGATAGAATTAGTGGCTAAAAACAAAACAACTCCTCTGGATTAAAATAACAGCAACATCTAGCAAATTTTTGCTGGTGATTACACAGGCCTTGCCCATGCAGAGCATGCTGGGGAAACTACGCCCCTAGCCAGGAAGATTTTATTTTACCATCTGTGCAGCATTGTTATGGTGTTAAGGGACTTAGAAATTTCTTTAATAGAGATGTTTTAGACAACAATTGTGTATCTGCCCCCCACCCCCTTCCTCTCCCCTGTGGTTTAGGGATCTTTGACTACTCTGACTGGTTTTTCAGGAGTAGAAATCGTAGAAAAGCAAGGTGCATATCCGTGACTCTGTTTATTTCTCCATTTATACCTTTATCCATCTCTTCACTGAACAAGTCTTTTCTGAGTGCCTGGGTCTGGGTCTCCAAGGCACAGCCAAGTCTTTATCCTGTGAAGCATATATTCTGAGTTCTTATGGAGAGAGCCACTGTATTGTGTGCTGTAAGGGGGAACGTAGCAGGGGAGGATGGAAGAGAGCTGGTTGAAGGGAGAGTTTAGACGTGTTTGTTCTGGAGTAGGACATGAATACAGACTGCCAAGGACCATTTGACCCATGGAGGCAGTCAATACTAGACCTAGAGTGCAGTCCCTGAGGTGGGAAGTGTTTGCAAGCCTGAGGAGATAAAAGTGTCCAATGTGTCAAGAGTGAGAGATGGAGATGACAAGGAGGCCCTGTGATCTCAGTGGTATTAGCTAAACTTCTGAGGCCATCCCAGATCTTTGGGTTTTTCATTTCTCTGTGGTCCCGGGAGATCGAGGTATCATCTTGTGTGAAATATGTCTGTCAGTCCCACAGGAATGCTGCGAATCCCAAAGGCTATTGGTAGAACCTTCCTCAGAAGACATTAATGAAAGGATCACTTTCCAGGTGGAGGGTTTTCTCAGTTCTGAGTGTTCACACTTGCACACAGGCACAACTGTGCATGCACACACTCACGCGCACACCTCATGTACTGCCAAGTTATAAATAACGTTGATTATTCCATCTTCAAACAACAAAGTTAAAATGCGATGGGCTAATGATACAAAGACCAATCCCATTTGTTTTACACCCTCTACCTTCTCAGTCCCTTGGCATCTGACATGTTGGGTGTTTGTGGAGAAGGTTGTTAATCTCAGCACACAGAAGGCTGAGGCAGGACTGCAAGTCAGAGGACAGCCTGGGCAACACAGAGAGGCCTTGTCACAAACAAACACACTTAAAACAAAAGAATATGTCTCCTACTTTGAGACTTGCCTCATTAAGCTAAATTAGTTGTGCTTAGTAAATTACTGCTTTGCTTTGTTGTGTTGGATACAGAATCTTCTACGTAGCCCAGGCTGGCCTCAAACTGGAGATCCTCCTGCCTCAGACTTAAAGTAATTCTTAAGTGATTTTAAAAAATAAAAATAAAATCACTACATGAGACTATAGAAATTGAAGTTGTAAATATGTAGCCCATAATGGAAACTGAGAGTTCCTGTCCCTAATGCTTGGCCCCTCCCAGGCCGCTCCCACTAACTTCCATCTGTAGCTTTATTGAAGTGGTCCTTCTCTGTCAGTCACGTGAATTTGCAATTCGCATCTGAGCATTTCTGTTCTCGAGTAGCCATGTTTTGGAAAATCACTTGCTGTGCTTGGATTCCACGGGTTAGCTGGGCTGGCAGCACGGGGGCTGTTGGCAACCTTTCTCGGTTATAAGAAATGTCCTATGGAACATCTTTTCAGGCACACATCTGAAAATTTAACACACCCCCCCCCCCCACGCAGCCGACTGGATGGTATGGATCACCCAACACTAGAACATTCAGTGTGCACTTCTCTACAACTTACCGCCACCATCGGGTATGACTTTTCTGGCTTCAATTAGCAACTTGCCGTTTCAATTTGTATTTTTCACGAGTATGCTTTGATAACTTGTAATCTTTGCCTGGTTTTATGGTGAACCAGCCACTTCTTGACCTTAAATATTTCAGGTGCAGGTTAACTAATCACACTCATTTTCTACGTTTTGCAAATTTCTTGCTTGCTGCCTTACGTTTGCCCCCCCCCCCCCCCCCCCGAGGTCTAACTAGACTTCATGGTGGGTGGTTTGCAAATATTTTTTCCCATCTCTTATCTCTGGATGGTGTTTATTCACGTCCCCTCCCTATCCCCATCTACCAGTCCTGTGTAAAAATCTTAAACTGTGTATTGAAGTTTTATAATTAATTTTCCTTCATAGATGTTGAGCTTTGCACTGGCTTAGGGAGACCTTCCTTATCCTAAGATTTATTGTTTTCTACTACTTGCTAAGTGCTGTAATCATCTTCTAAGTTGTTTTTACTGAGATATGGTCTCACAATGTAGCCTTGGCTAGACTGGAACTCCCTATGTAGATCAGGCTGGCCTACCACTCTCAGCAATCCATCTCTTTCTGCCTCCCGAGTGCTGGAATTAAGAACATACTCCACCATATCCGTCTTAAACGTTATTGTTTGATCAGATCTGTATTTTTCAATTACCCAAGGAATGCTCTGTCTCCTGCCCCACTCCCATATCCCAGGGCCCCTGCCCTGTTCTTCTTTTGTGCACTTTTGAATACAGATTCAGATGGCACATCTGAAGAGTCATATTCCACTCCACTGTATCTCAAGAATGGTTATTCGAGTGCTGGTGAGATGGCTCAGTGGGTAAGAGCACCTGACTGCTCTTCCGAAGGTCTGGAGTTCAAATCCCAGCAACCACATGATGGCTCACAACCATTCGTAACGAGATCTGACTCCCTCTTCTGGAGTGTCTGAAGACAGCTACAGTGTACTTACATATAATAAATAAATAAATCTTTAAAAAAAAAAAGAATGGTTATTCGAATCTACTCATAAAATAGCTTCTTTTTTTTTTTTAAGTCACCATAGTACTCTTAAATACCAGTTCATAAAGGTGTTTTGCAGGTAGTTAATTTGTGGGCGTGGCCAAATGGGAGATGGAGCCAAAAATACTGACAGTCTAGACTCAGGGAGATGTATGGCCAGGACACACTTAGTCCTGCTTCCTGGAATCCTAGGGCAGGAGCTTCGAAGCACAGACGAACTTCTTAAGTAGTGAAGATGAGCCAGGCTGCTCTTGGTTGATCACTTAGGCTTAGTATTACAGACACTAGCAGGGCAAAGGAAGTGTTTAGGGAGTGTCCAAACAATGGGTTCCATCAATTTTTTCCACAATCTTACCCGTGCAGCAACACCATCTCTGGTGGTCAGCTGGGTTTTGATCTCTTTTAGGATAATGGGCAAAGCCACTGTTTGGGGTGATCTTGTCTTTTATTTTTATATGCTTTCTCTTTCTGGGACTGGATTTTCTGAATGTCCTTCTATATCCCAAAGAGCTGTATGTAACCCTCCCATCCCCATCTCTATTTTTGGCACTTTAGGCAGCTGTCTCTTCTCTGCACCTTCTCCATGTTTTTCTGTGATCTGTGCCTGCACATTTCTCCTGTGTGCTGGGGGACCCCTGAGGACATTTTTACTTATTTGTATGTCTGTCAGTACTTGTTGAGCTGTGTCCTCTTTTACTGGTGTCACAGGGTAGAGGTGGGGGCTTCAGCACGGCTCCCCTGGATCCAGACCTTTTTATTTCTCCCTCTCTTCTGAGATCAGAGACAAAGACACTTGGAAATGAGCTAGGTTTTTAATCTGTTTTGCACTCACAGACACTTGTAATAATATAAAAGTTCCGTTATGTGTGTAGTTGGTTGTATTGCCTATGCCTCTCAAGTCTGGTAGGGCCTGTCTGTTAGGTTAAAGAACATCAATGAAGATGACTAACTCAAAAGGTTTATATTGCTTCAGATTAACGGACTGTGGTGATGTCCTGTGTGGTGCGAGATTTTTTTTTTGTCTGATGGTTTCTTTGTTAACCACAAAACCGCCAGCACAAAAATGGACAGCTACTCTTCCAAAAATGGGGGGAAAACCCCTTCAATAGATGAATGAAAAAAAGAGGTGCTTATGGGAAAGTTTGTACCAGCAAACCTGATTTGCAAAAGAAATAAAATAGACTTGGGGAGACGTTTGGGGGGGTAAAGGTTTAAAAAGTTTGATGTGTTTATGTGAGGGCCTGCAGATCGTTGGCACGCGTTAAAAAGTCAGTTGGAAAAACATTCCCCCATAATTCTGGCCTGGGGTGGTATAGACAGGATTCTCTGGGGATTGCTGGCCAACCAATCTAGCAGAAGTAGAGGGCTCTGGGTTTAGTGACAAAGGTTATCTCAAAAAATAAGGTGGAAAATAATCAAGGAAGACATCCAACGTCAGTTTCACATGTGGCCACCAGAACACATATATGTGCACCCAAACATGTGCATATCTGCACATGCATAAAAAGGGTCAGCCTATGTTTTTTGGAGTGTGATGAGCTCTTAGGAACTCAAGCATGGAATTTGTCCTTTCTCTCTATGCTAAAATTCATGAAAGAACTTGAAACATGACCGTGTCTGAGGGTTTCTGTATGCCATCATTGTTTGTACTCATCTGTAATCAATCATTGCCCATAACTGGTGTGGAAGAGGACAGTGGTTTTGGCAGATCTTTGTGGTGCACAGCATTCAGGAGGCAGAGGCAGAGGTAGAGAGGCAGAGAGGCAAAGAGGAGGCAGAGGCAGAGGCAAGCTACAAGTCAGTCAGCCAAGGATCTGCATAGTGAGAACCTGCCTGAAAAAAAAGAGTTGAACAGTGATTTTTTTTTCTTTTCTTTTTACCTTTGGCATAAGTAAAAGTTGTCAATTCTTTTTTGATCTTGATACACTAATCTTTAATCTTGTTGCCTGAGGAATGTTTCTTGATTTCAGTAGCATCTGCAATTATGTTTAAGGACTTTCAAAGTCCTATTGGTTTTAGGATAACCTTCAAAGATGTTATTATTATATACCTGGTTTGCTGACAAAGAAACTCAGGTTTTGTATGAATGTCAGAACCTGGCTAGAAAGAGATCCTTTAAAAAAAAATTTTTTTTTAAATTTTGTTTTCTTTCTGTAGTCCTGGTTGTCACTATGTAGACCAGGCTAGCCTCATATTTACAGAGATCGACCAGCCTCTGCTTCCTGAATGCTAGGATTAAAGGTGGGGGACATTGTGTCTGCCTGGAAGCAATTAGAGTGTGCACTGTGTGGAGAAAGTGGCGCAATGCTTGCCTGAATTCCCTCCCGGCTGATCAGCCTGTAGGTTAACCAGTTAGGATTTTAACTGAGCCTCTATGGTTCTGGTCTCCAGGGTTGAGGAGAAAGGAAATAGAGACAAGAATACTGACTGGAGGAGCTTCCATGGTGGCGGGGCCTTCTTCGGCTCCAAGAAGTGTTTGAATCAGAATGCAGACTCTTTGATTTAAAATTACTTGTCAACAAGCCCTTGAATTAAGTGACTTACTGGGAACCAAACAACCCAGACTCGGAAGGAGTAACAGGAACCCCCTGCTTCGTTTCCTTCTCCTAAGGTTCCCCCCCACCGCCCCATGCTGATTTCCAAATGAAGAACAACAAATGAAATAACAGGCGAACACTTTGTAAATATAGAGTGTTTTACAAATAATCTAAGCACAAACAAAGCTGTAAGTGGTAGGGAAACCCAGGCCACGCATTTTGTGATGGCTTCTGTTCATACATTAGGGAGCCTGATGGGACCCCCACTAAACAATTACTTACCAGCTGTTTGCTTTAATCTGATCAGTTACAAAAATACAGCAGTTCTTACTGGTAGTAAATATGATAGACATAAAATGAAAGCCATGCGGGTGATTGACATTTTTTTTTTGTAAACGCTGTCTATATGGGTGGTGGAAACTGGTTTTAACTCTAATTCCAGAAATATCAATAAGTTTATATCTGTCTTCCCGAGAGATTTGGAGAGAAGACACTGAAGGCTTAGAGAGCACACATTGTGATTTCTTTGACAATGGAAAGCACCGTGCTAATTTGGAGAAACTCAATGTGTAGGTTAATACTAGTAGTGCCTCTTAATTAAGTTTCAGTGGATAGAAGGGGTATTAGGAACGGAATACATAGGAGATTTTATAGAATCTCTGATTGAGGCAAGCCACCAGTTATTTCTACTGTGCATGCTAATTTAAAAATAATTCAATAACGATTCAATTTGTGTCATCCTGGCATTTACAAGGGGACATGAAGAAGTCTTGCTTGTCATTATTCACCCAATAGCAGTTTGTAGACCCTTACAAGTTCCCATATGTTAGTGAAAAACATTTTCCAAGAAATTGGCAGGATCGCACTTTGTAGCCCATGCCAGCTTCTTCCTGGGGCCAATTCAACAGAGAAGAGAGAGAAGGCAAAAAGGATAGAAAAAAAAAAAAAAAGGCCTTCCTTGTGTTAGTGGCTGAATTACTCTGACAGGCTTTCACCTTGCCCCTCCTCTTATTAATATTCTTTTTGATGTGAGCTTGTAAAACAGAGGATTGGCTGTTAATCTCCAAGATCTCAAGGGCTTTTGGCAGTGGCCCATAATTGATGTGTTCACATGGCTGTTGTCTGACTACTAATGATCAGACAGCAGCGTTATCTACCAGCTAAATCTGTGTTGCTTATAAATCACACTTGATAAACTGAAGTTGCATTTCTTCAAAGAGTCCGTACAGAATGCCAGGGGCATTTCATGATTCTCTGACAGCTTAGATTAGGTTTATTTTTCATTTCTGTTTGACAAAATATTAGACTCCCTAACGCAAGGGAAAGGGAATTTGTTTTGTTTCTCTAACGAGGCAGTTGGAGGATGGGGTGATAAGCAGAGAAGGATGACCGGATGACCTGTTTTCTACCCAGAGGATGCACAGATTGGGGTGGCAGATGGAATTTTCGCTATTGTTGCCATCCTTCAAGGTGAGCGGAGTTTGGTCCATGGCATAGTGAAAGACAAAGGGCAGAGGAAAGTTCTAAGAATGTGGGTCTGGCCTCAGATTGTGACACGGCTGGGGCAGGGTAACCAGAACTGTGAGATTACAGTAGCCATTCAGTCACAGTGTGTGTTGAGCCTGTGTGTCAGGTATGTCTTCCTTCTATGGAAGGCCAAGAGGAAGGAGACAGAAGGTTTTACAAAATAAGGTAACCACAGCCACAGAACTTCTGGGTTCTGTCCTTTTCCACTCGCTGGGGATGCTTACGCCTGTAGACGTGCCCAGTTCCCCCTCCAATATGGAGACTCGAAACCAGCTTATAGGATGCACGTTTACAGTGCGATATGACTGGGAACTTCTGCTAAGTCATGGCTGTTTATTTGGCCACAAACTCCTGTGGCTCTGAGCTAACTTCTGCCACGTATAAAAGGGAAAAACAAAATGACCGAATTTCATAGCCCATTTTGTTGCTTTTCTGTAAATATTCATGTCCTCTGACTGTTCTTACAAAGCATTTTGCTAAAGCACTAGTTTGTGTGTGTGTATTATACATATGCATATATACCATATGTTATATATATGATATTGAATATATACAATATAATATACATGATACAAGGTCTCTCTATGTAGTCCCTGCTTTCCTGGAACTCTCTATGTAGACCACGCTGGCCTTGAACTCACCAAGATCTTTCTGCCTCTGCTTCCCATCTGCAACACCATGCCTGTAATTTGTGCCCATAAATCCTGAAGACCACAAATTTTCAGGTTTCAAAAAAATGGTTAAATCAAAATTGTGATATTTAAGAACAAATTTTGTTTTGCTGTGTCTTTGAGGTAGGGCTTCATTCTGTAGTCCAGTGGGCATGAAACTATTGGTGATTCTCCTGCCTCAGATTCTTGGTTTCTGGGATGACAAACATGAGGCACTATGCCTGGTTTAGAACCTAGGTTGGCCTGGAATTTAATTCTCCTGTCTCTGCCTTCAGCAGTGTTGGGATGAATGGAGTGTGTTAGTTATTATGCCTGGCTGAAACAAATTAGAAACATAGTATTTTAAAGGGAAACTTAAACAGATTTGAGGTGTGTTAGAAGTTAATTTCTTTACCAAAATGGATAGCTTTCTGGCCAGTGAGGTGGTTCATTTAAATAGAGGCATTTGCCCTCAAGCCTGAGGAGCTAAGTTTGATCCCCAAGACCTGCATGTAAAAGGAGAGAACTCCCACACCTTGTCAAAGCTACTAAAGTGAGTCCCACCAGTCCACCCCTCCCTACCCAGTCCAACCTAACCCAACCAAGCACAGCTTAAGATCAAAGGAAGCCAAAGCCAGGAAGGTCTCCAAGTATTGCCCTTTTGGGTACTTTATTATTTTTTTAAGATTTAAAAAGAATATTTTGTGTGTGTGTGTGTGTATACATGTATGCGTGCACTCCTGTGTGAGCATGGGTACTGAAGGAGGCTGTTGGAGTCCCCAAAGCTGGGACAACAGCTAGTTATGAGCCATGGATTCTGGGAATTGAACTCAAATTCCCTCAAAGTACAGGCTCTTACTTGCTGAGCCATCTCTCGAGCCCAGTTTTTATGTTTTAATCCTAGGTGCCAAATGTATTCCTTATCTGGCAGGAGTGGCTTGACATGAGGATTCCCTTTTCCTAGAAATAATTTTAATGCTGTAATTAAAATTAGCACCCCCATCAAGGAGTGAATGTTTATTGATAAGCATTAGTGCTGATTAACAAAGAAACTTACTTATTTCTGCTACTTACCTTACCATGGTTGATGGCTCTGAGTAATTCCGTTTTTTATTAAACAAAAAAACAATTTCAGTTTAAGTTGTTTGGGTTAAGGTTATTAGATTTTAATATACTGGAAAAATATCCGCGATTAACGTTGAGAAGATTGTTCTTCGGCTATTCAAATCGAGGCTTCCGTGAATTATGTTATAAAATTAGCGATGTAGGGCTTCTAATAGTTGTAAAATATGGGAAGAAGTGCATTTAGAGGTGTGGAGTGCAATTTTCATTATAAAAATATGTGTGTGTATAGAAAGGCTGGATTATGATATTAAAAATAAAATACTGAGACTATTTGAAGAGTTTTTAAAATCTCATCTTTAAATAAAAGCCCACCTGTGAGTTTTATAAAGTGTAAAGCCATTATGGCAAAAATAAGCATGAATTCTTTAATTTTTAAAAGATAGCAGTTTTTCTTGACTGATTTAAATAATGACTCAAGTCAGCTTGATTTAAATTTAGCTGAGTCTACTGCTAAAACTGCAGGTGTTTACTGACTCACTGGAGAAGTGAGTATCATGTTAATGTAGATAAGAGAAGCTCTGGTGGCCACCGTGTGCTGGGAGTTTGGTAATAGAGTGTGGAGTAAGTCCATGTCATCTTCGGAAGAGCACATTCTATGAAATATGTGATTCACATGGTAAGAAATCTTGGACACTTGGAGCACCCCTCTGAAAGGTACAACCACATCTTTGTTTGGAAGTCCATCTCTGCTGCTCTATGTGACTAAGATTTATAGCAGATAGTATTTATTAGGTATGAATGAGGTTGGATGAAGGTCCTTGAATTAGTAAGGCCTGGCTCCTCCATGGCCACTGTGTGTGTGTGTGTTTGCATGTGTAAGATGAGGTTAATTTCAAGTCTCTAGTGTTCTCCTTTGTCTGCCTCATAACAGTAGATATTCCTGGCACATGCTCAGCTTTTTACCTCGGTATAAGAGACATGAACTCAGGTCCTTATGTTTGTACTGACTGGTTGATCTGTCTGCCCAGCCCCCTGGGATAGTCTAAAATTCTATTTTTTTTTTTGTTTTTTGTTTGTTGTGTTTTATTTTATCCTTTTAAGATTTACTTTTGCTTATGTTTGCAGGAGGTATTTTTATTTTGTTTGGTTTTTTTGTTGTTGGTTTTGAGACAGGGTCTCACTGTATAGCTCGCTGGCCTAAAACTTATGTAAACAAAGCTCGCTTCAAACTCACAGAAATCTGCCTGACTCTGTTTCCTCATTGCTGAGATGTATATAACTAATTATGCCACCATGTCCAGCTCTGTAGAGGTTTATGTGCTTCGAGTTCAAGCAATATCCAAATATCATAGGGGCCAGAGAAGGGTACATAGAACTACAAGCAGTTGTGTGCTGCTCCTCTGGGTGCTGGGAACTAAACCAGGGTCCTTTGCAAGAGCAGTAAGCACTCACAACCACTGAGCACTCACAGCCACTGAGCACTCACAACCACTGAGCACTCACAACCACTGAGCACTCACAGCCACTGAGCACTCACAGCCACTGAGCACTCACAGCCACTGAGCACTCACAGCCACTGAGCACTCACAGCCACTGAGCACTCACAACCACTGAGCACTCATGTCTAGTGCTGAGTCTTTGCAACTTTTTCTAATGATCTAAATCATCTTCTGAAATAAAAAAAAGTCTAAAAATATTCTGGAAATATGAATGTCCAGAGAATGTGATTCTGTTAACACCTCTGTCTGGGTGTCTATAAATAAAAGGCACTAGTTAATGTGAAAGGTTAAATAGAGATTGTAACTCTGGTTTTTTAATTTGCATTTGTGATTCATAAAGGTGCTCTTTTTTTTGGAGGTTTTACTGTGACATAGTTGCCACAGGCCTTCAGAGTGCCATTTTATAGATGTTGACAACAGAAGACCCCGATCCCCAATCTTCAACCCTGGGTTTGTCCAAAATACAGGTTTTAGAGGAGGAAACACCAAATCACTCTTTGTCCAAATCTCGTCAAACACCGGATTCTAAGTGACTGTAAATATTGAATGTTACGTTAGCCACCTTAGCCTGTGACAAATTAAACAGACCGTGAACTTCACTGAACTTGGTGCCTTAGGGATCACTGGGCGGAGCAGGAGCCGGCAGCGGAGCATGAAACAGCTTGATTCCCCACAGGTTTTGTGACTCCTCTTGCGATGAAGGTCACATTACCTTTTCTCCTGGCTGCTGGGGAGACTCAACAGGTTGGGGCCTTTAAGGCTTTTTCCAAGGTGAGTCAGGAGTGAGTAAGGATGCTGAGTCAGAGGCTTCAGTCTGCTGAGACAGAAGCTCCTGGTCGGTGAGAGGACCACACACCGCGGGTGGCCCAGAGCTGTAGACTGAAGTGATGGAAAGTGCTAACATCCCTCATCTTCTGGAAGGTGAGAGACACAGGGAGACCTTCAGCCAGCTCCTGGCGGTGTTGAACTTCCCGGACCTCAGAAACCAACTTCCTCTTAAGTCTGGTCTTCTTTGATTGAGGCTACCTCCTGGTGACGACTAGGACCATTATTCTGAGCAGTCTTCCTTTCTTCCTCTGCTCTATTTGGGTTTCTTGGACTCCTTCCTCCTTCCTTCCAGCCCTCCTGTTTTCCCCAGAGCATCGCACACCCCCCTCCCCCACTGCCTTCATCCTGTGTGCTGTGCATTACTCCAGTCCAGCCCTTGGGTCCTGTGCCTACCCAGGAAACATTTCCCTACAGATATCCCTCTGCCTAGGTTCTCCTTCCAGGGACTGACTCTCTCTGTCCTGGTTGAAAAAGAAAGATACGTAAGAACTGTCTTTGAATTCATCATCTCCCACCATCTCTAGGCTTGGCTGTGTCTCTCCCTTGGAGTTCAGCCATGGCCTCTTAAAACATCTCTCTCTCTCTCTCTCTCTCTCTCTCTCTCTCTCTCTCTCTCTCTCTGTGTGTGTGTGTGTGTGTCTCCAATTTTGCTCTCTCTCATACATTTTCATTTAGAGTCCAACATGGGCTTTATTGGGTGAGCCAGTTGACTTTTCTATACCCCTACTTCAGAAGCCCACACTTTTTTTTTCTTGTTTGTTTGTTTTTTTAGCCCCACAGAAACCCCTAGGTTCTCATCCTTGCCTGGACTCTTGACTTTCCTCTTGTGCTTCCTGGCTCCCTAGACTGTCAATCCCGTGACTAAGGTAGCATTCAGAATGGCTTAGCCCTGTCCTAGCCCAAGTCCTACGCAGGTTTATAAATCCACCACAGTACACTCACTGCCCCACCCCCTTGATGCTCCCACAATGCCTTGGGCTTAACTGACCATCTGAACCCTGCCCATATTCTCGACTCTGCAGTGACTATTCATCTCTCCTGAAACAATGCTTGCCACATAGAGGCACCTGACAGAGAGATACTGGATAAGAGGATGACTTCCCTAACAGTGAGGCAGCTTTCATTAGCAACTCTTACGAAGGGGAGGGCATGGGGTCAGTACATGGTCCTTCTGTCAGAAAAACTAGGTCCTTATATTTTGACTAACTCTGTTATTCAATACATTTTGTATCGGAAGCTAAATAATAATCTTTCATTAGGAGCCTTCGTCCTCAGCTTTGGACTGTTAGTTCTTTTCTTCCTTCTCTTCTATTTTTCTAAAACAGGTTCTATGGAACTAAGGATGATGACCTTGAAGTCCAGATATTCCTCCCCTTCACCTTTCAAGTCCTGGGATGACAGACATGTGACCCTACACACCAAGGTGTTTGCTTTGATTTGATGTGAAATGGCTTGGTCTCATTTTTATTAAAAGATTTTTTTAAAGAAACATCTTGAGTGTGTTCGCTCACACCCAGTCATCCCAGTTATTTTGAAGCCAAGAGTCTGAAGCTAGCCTGGGCTACTGAGTGAGTTCCAGGGAAGTCTAAGGCTGAAGTGTGAGACAACATCAACAGCAAATGAGAGAGAACTTTTTTAAAAAAATGACACCAGGGCTTCCAGTTGTTATTCCACAAATATTGAATCAAGACGATAGTGGAGGCATCTCCTCCTGCCCTGTATGTTATTCTGTGGATAAACTTGCTCAGAGGATTCTTATCATACTTTAGAAAACAAATTGTTCTCACTAGAGAGAGGCCTATTGGGTTTTAAAAATCTGTTCTGTTCTCAGAAGGGAAATAAGCTTTAACTTGGAAACTGCAATTTACTTATGGAGTTGTCTTATGGGTCTGGGGGAGAACTTAACCTAACAAGTATGAGTTAAGTGACTCTGGGTGAGTCTGATCCTCAAACTCAAACATATATAGAGTATGGGATAGTGAACTTGGTAGAGGGCATTACAGACGTTACTGGGAAAATTCATGACTTCTGATTTGTTTATTGTTCTTCTTTCCCGACTCCGCACTCCCCAGACAGCCTCTCTTTTGGCCTTTAGTTTCGTCATTTCTCAAAATCAAATGAGAAGACTTACAGCTGCCTTTTAGTCGAGGTGTGGTAGGAATGAATGTGTTGCAATGTGTCCTTTAAAATAGATAGGCATTTGATACCAAGATAGATAAAGTCAAAATTGTTACCGTCTATGGTTGGCCCATGATGCTTTGGTAAAATATGTTTTGACCCTTTGCACGACACTGCCTAAGGGCTTGAGGTGACTCAGACTTTCCCTTGTTCTTTGTCACTAGCAGTGTATATTGTACAATGTAATATATTTTACAAGACTATCTTTGGGTGGTTCTAAGAGGTCACCTAACCTGAGTAGAGAAAGGATTTTAGGTAAGAACAGAAACAAAAGACTTTCTTGTCCTTTCTTCCTTTTCCTTCTGTCCTCCAAGAAATAGTGTCCACATATAACAGGGTGAGATGAGACACGGCTATTAATCCCATTTCAACCTGACTTCATGAGAGTTTAGGAACCCTGGAACTACAATGCCTGAGTTCAAATGAGTTGAAATTGACCCTTTGGCTCTCATAGGTTCCCTATGCTGAGCAGCATCTGAGTTCACTTCTGGGATGCCTTGTGAAGTGATAGGAAGGAGCCTTAATTGGTAGAAATGGAATTTGGGTAGAACTTTTCTCGGAACTCACCTTTATACCAAGGGGATAATAAAAGGATTCTTCCCAGAAAGAAGGCGTCCTTTCTAGTACCTGCTATGATCTCCACCACCTTCCTCAGTGGCTTGTTTTTATATTCTAAGTATCTTTGGAAACAGTATGCAAAAACCCAAGATTCACTGCTACTATGCAGAGGACACACCACTCACTTTTTTAGAATAGATTAAGTGTCTGTGGCTCAGCCGTGGGGCAGTCGTCTTTGAGAGAACACAAGCGAAGCTAGGTATGTGACAACTGATAGGAAGCAGTGGAAGAGATCTCGAGGCCTAGATCTATAGGAAATGACATATTAAGCATCTTTGAGGGGAGATTTTGTTTAGCTTCCAAAACAAAATAAAAACAGAACAAAACAAAACAAAACAAAAAAAAACGAGAGCATTGGGCTGAGTAGTGTAATTACATTGTCAGCCCACACTATACCTTTGATAGTGCTTGGAAAGAGCCAAAGAGAGACAAGAAGCTTCAAGACATGCTGTTTTTCAAGCATGCTTTCTCCATGTGCTTGCACATAGGGACATGTCTGGGGTGATTCCTGATGGACAGTGACACCCTACCCACCCACCCCCATAAGCAGCATTATAGAGAGCCTAGATTGTTGACATTCTGTGTGTCCAGCATTCTGTTTGTCTTGGCTGGAAATGGAAGCAGGCTTCCTGGCCCGGGGGTCAGAGCCCTGGTTGTGACTAGGCTTTAGCAGCATCTCAGCTAAGGTTTCTCCCTCTGGATGCTGGGAACCAAGTCGAGGGTTTCATTCAAGCTCCACCACGCACTCTACCATGGAGTTAACCCTCCACTGCTCAGGTGTGTGTGTGCGCATGTGCGTGTGAGGTTGGGCACCTGCGTGTATTATGTGTCCTGATGTGCGTCTGCATATCCACTGAGAGGCCATAGAAGATCTGCTCTGTCACTTTCTGCATTATTCCCTCCACACAAGAACTCTTACCAAACCTGAACTAGGATAACATCCAGAAAGCCCCAGCTACCTCCTCCTGGCTGTGCAAACAACCACCACAAGGCTTACAGGCCCGTGCTAACCACGTCCAACATTTTTTCATGGAGTTTGGAGGTGAAAACTCATGTACTCCTGTTCAAAGTCCTCTGTCTCTGGGGCTAGGGGTAGGAGTTTGGAGGGAATCACAGTATTTGTGTGCAAACTTCAAACTGTAGGCATTTAAAGTAACTCAGGTGCATGGCTTCCTGTGTACACAAAAGGATAACAAATTCCCTATAGAGGAGGCATTCTCTCCGTCTCATGCTCTGTTTTACATTTAGAGCAGGTTGCTGCTTTTGGCTGACCTTGGCCCGTTCAAATTCTGGCTTGGTTGCTCTTCCTAAGAGACCCTTCATCTCTTCTCATCTCCTCTTCACGACTTTGTGAAGATCAAATGAAAAAAAACTTGAGTGCACGATATAATCCTGCCTATGATGTCTGTTTGAGATCTATTCTAATCCCTTTACGTTATGTGCGTTAAACAGTAGCTCAGAATGTGAACTCTTGCTACAAGCAAGTCGAGAGCAACAAGCAGGCAGGACTTTTAAATTTTTTAGCTCTTTGGATAACTTGCCCCTGCATTGGGGATCTTGCTTCTGCCTCTCTAATGTGGAGACACTGTGTTAGAGGAGAACTGGTCCCTTCAATCATTGACATGAGTTTACCCCTACCCTCTTTATTTTTTTGCACAGCAAGTCCCAAAGCATAAATTGCATTGATCTTGTTTCTCAGCAGTGTCCACCACATTTAGGAGAGGCTAAAGTAAGAATAATGAGCAAAGCTGGCGGTGTTCTGGTTTGTCCACCGGAGATGGAAATTTAAACGTGATTAATTTTGGATTGGGGATCAGTGTCCAAGGAACATGTTTTTAAGCCGACCCGGCTTTGCTAATGCAACAGTGACGTCAGGCAGCTGTCGAACACAGATTTGCTGCCACAGCGGCAAGTGGTCACCTCCAAAAAGCCAGGATTTCTACTTAAGGGCAGAACAGTCTTCTGCCTAATGCGTTTTAAATTAAGAGGTGACTGTGGGCAATCTAATAAAACAGCCAAATACCAGGATATGAAGAAAATGTGAGCCTTAAGTACCCATGCCCCAGCATGCGCAGAGAATCAAAACATTGACTATGCAAACTCCTCCCGCCTGTGGCGGTTGGCAGTCTGAGAATCCCAGGATTGAGGGGTTAACGGCAGGATCCGTGTGGAGATTTGTGAGAACAGATGGGAAGAAGCTCGGGCACCGTGCCCTGTCAGGGTTCAACCCCGATGCAGGCCAATCGGAGTGAGGTGGGGTGGGGTGGTCTCTGCAGTGAGGATGCTCCTCTGTGGGAAGCCCTGGGCTCCTTTCTCAGCCCTCCCGGCAGCACTCACTGGCTGTCTCCTACTGCAGAGCCACGTGGATGCGTCTTTGTTGGTCTAGAGTGCCTGCTGCAGTGCCCCTCAGCCCAGCCCGGGAGACCCCTCTGTATTTGCTTTGGGTTTCCTGGTAGTGCAGACCCTCCCTGGCTGACACAGTCAAATGTGCGATGATGAAAAGCAGCCACCCCCCAGCACTCCAGCTTTTGGAGCCTTCCTGGCTCATCACCACTCAGGAAGCCCTTGAAATAAGGTGAACAGAGAAAATATTGCCAGGACCTCTGCAGAGGCGTCCCCCAACCCCCCGCCCCCGCCCCCGCCCTCTGATTACATACACTAAGTGCTGGCTATCTGTGTAAATAACCTTCATCCTCCCCGCCTCCCTCCACCCCTCTGCTCCCTCTCGCCCCCACCCCCTGCTCTTAGGCTCTCTGGCGTGATAAATAGCCAGGCTACTGCACAGCGTGCACCAACACCTGGGAATAATCATGCAAAAATAACAGTGAGAGACTGCGGCGCGTCTGTTCTTGACATTAACTCTCCTCAGTTTGACAGGCTGCCACCACCAGCTGTTAGACTTACGAGTCTTTTTCTGTTTTTTTTTTTCCCCTTTCCCGTCCCCTGCCCCCCTCCACCCCCACCCCCGAGATGGCTGCTTTCCTCTTTGGGGCTTTAATGGGTTACATCAGTGTCCCATCAAGATGACAGACACGAGCTTTGACAAAGGAACCCCTGCTATAACTGGCCAATACTTTTTTTTTTCCTGATCTTTAATTTTCGCTATTACTACTGTATAAGCCTTCCCCCTCCCCTGTGAGTTTTAAACGAGCACTATCTTATTAGAAGTATGTTTCTTCCCCCAGGAAGGTATGCAGCGTTGCCTTTCTTGAATTGCCTTTTGTACTAAAGCCTAACCTTTGGCCTCTCAGGACCAAACCACTCATCAATTTCCCTTCATTCATTCAAGTCTCAGATATATTTGCCATGGTGGTAATAATTCTGACGGTAGCACTGGCTCCGACTTATTGAGTGTTACTCTATCCCACGGCCCTGAATTAAGGTTGCTTGTAAGACACCCTGTCACATTATCTAGGTGCTATTTGTGTTTGGTTTTTGTTTGTTTGTTTGTTTGTGAGTCACATAGAGATCTAGTGGCTTGCCTGAGCATCCATAGGGAATAACCAAGCTAGGATTCCCACTCTGAAGGCCACACTGTCTGCACCTCACTGCTGATCACCAACGTCCCACCTCTTACACTCTTCCCTTGGACACAGCTCTACAACTGAAGTTGTCATTTCAACTCATTTATGATTAATTAATGTTGATTGATTCTCTTGATGAAGCTTGTCAGCCTTGGGGGGATAGGACCTTGGGTTCACTCTTTTTTTGCTTTCCTTTATCTTTTTTTTCCCTATTCTTTCTTTTTTTGTTGTTGCAGGTTGCTCAGAGTTTAGGGCTCTTTAGTGGATGTGGGAGTTGAGGAGAGCAGGAGTACATTTTTGGGAAGGCCGTGTGCGAAAAGGTGCAATTGGAGAGTGGAAGACTTCTTGGTAATTCGGGACTCATCAGGACCTCCTGGATACTCTTGTCATTGCTAGGAGACGATAAATTGAGTGTGGCTCACACCAGAGGATGGACGACTACCAGGTGCCAGTGTTTGAAAGAGTTTCCTCAGGCTGAGCTTCTCTGGATTCAAGCACCCCCTTTTCTTATACTTTAACACATTCTAAGCAAACTTAGCTATGAATTTAGAGGGGATTACAGATTTATGTTAAATATAGTAACATATAAAAAGCCACTTTGTATGGATGTGCATAGGGTTTAGAGAGTTGGAATTTAACAGGCTGGGGGGATCTGCCGCCATCCAAGAGAGTGTTTACAGAGATGTACCCGGTCTTACGGCAACCCTGTGCAGTGTTGATCATTGCTTACAACCTTCATTTGAACTGTACCCTGTGCTGAACATCGCTTTTGCTTGAGCTATCTCAGTTTCCCTTGCAACCCAGTGGGTGTGATGGACATTAACGTGCCCATTTCTTAGACTCTGGTCCTGATGTTAGCTGCCATTGAGTTAGGTTCCCATCTAGCATGCATTGATAGAGCCAGGACTTGAACCCAGGTCTCCTGTTCACAAAACCCTAGTTTCACCTGTTCAGCTGCCCTGCTCAGAAGCTGCTGCTGCCCCACAGCAGACAGGCCTATGGAATGGTTTGCAGTCCTCTGCCTTAGGAAGCTTCATTGGCTGAAGAAATTATGCCTCCAGTGTAGATCAGTGGCCTGCGAAATTGCTCAAGAGGAGTTGGTCTTTTTGTATAACGATCGAGGCAGGGTGTGGGTCTTGTAATTCCAGAACGAGGGGAGCTGGAGAATGCACAGATTGAAGCCAGAACATTCTGTTTAAGGTAACCCTGTCTCAACAAATACTAAATTAACTGTCATGTATCATTTAAAGTCCTGCTTATGAACACGGTATGTGTGCTCTGTGTGTAACACCATGACATACATGAGAGAACTGAAACCTTCTCAGAGGAACATTTCCACCGGGCATTACCTGGTAGAAATTACTGACCATATTCTCTGAACGTTCCGCTCTGTTTTAGTCTCCTGGGGTAGGTGATTCTCTTGTGAATTTCCTACTGCCATGTGGTCTTCTCAGCTGCCCTGGATGACATCTGAGCTAGCTTACTGCTCTTGCCCAAAAGTGGGACACAAGTTTCCTTAGGATTGAGTGCGTTGATCTAGGGAGTCTTCTTTCTGGAACATTCTGTGATGGCCTCAGGCAAAGTTTCGAGGCATAGACACACAAGAGCTTCACGTGGCTGATGTGAGGAATTTGGGCTCCACGAAGCTCCATTTCCAGTCATTAATTGAGCTAATGGAAATTCAGATTCTTCTCTAAGCTCCTAAGTATTGGTAAATAAGAGGAATGCTTTTTAAAAATATCAAAGCGGCCAAATAAAGCACTCTGGGAGTGGCTGTAATTCCCATCCCCAAAGCTTTCTTTCCATTTGGTGACCTGTATCGAGGAGGGCCTGCTGAAGGCCACATGGGTGGTCTTTGTGCCCCACCTCTTCAGGACTCATAGAGCTATGGGGGAGAACAGGGGCAGTTCTTCTGGAAACAACAGTTATAGGCTCCATGAGGAAGAGAAAGAATACTTCACTTGTGTCCATCAAAGATTTGCATACTTGAGATCATATTACCTACCAGGTGTTAAGGCCTTTAGATAATTATCATTTTATGAGTAAGTTCATATTTATAGTCCAAGTTTCTCTGAACCTTCACTTCCTTGTTTTAAATCATGATGGATGGGACTTCTATCTTATCCCTAACTCAGCTTTGGTCCTTACATTTGGATTGTGTTCATGAAAACTGGCTTATTGGGAGGAGTTTGTTACCAAGAAACCCAAATTCTTCAGGAATTTGGACTTAGGGTTAGGAGTGTCTCACCGTGATCAGAGCATAGACTGAGTCTGCACCAGGTCCTGGGTTTTGCACTCCCCACCCCCACCCCAGAAGCAGCAGCAGCTCCACAACAAAAATTTCACAAGGAAATTTGAGATCTGGGATTATATAAGTATCACCAATACTGTGGGGTGTGTCCGATCTGTCTCTTTAAGTGGAGTTGTGTTGATATGGGTATTTAATGCAGAAACAGGTGTGATAAGGTTTGTGAGCAACATAAAAAGACTGAAGAATCCATTTTCCAAATTGAGAAAAGTGGACCTTAGTCAGAGAGGTTAAAGGATTAGGAAGGGTCACAGACTAATTAGCGGCAGGTCTGGAGCCAAAGTCCTAGTGTGAGCACTTGCTGCACCCAGAAAGGTCCCGCTCTTTGTCCAATCCAACCTTGCCTTCCAAATCTAAACTACAGCTCTCTTGGACTCCTCACTGCTTGTATCTTGGCCTATTTTCTAATACATCAACTCAAGCCGTCTTTGTTCTCAGTATTAGTGTGGGCTGTGAATCAGGCCACCTGAGGCTATTTTCAGAAAAGTGTCCCATATTTGTCCCTTTAGCATTAAACCATCACCTCGAAGTTTTTAATTTTGTAGTGTGATTCTGATCTCACACAAGTTTTTATCTGCATAGTTAGAATTGCGTGTGTGTGTGTGTGTGTGTGTGTGTGTGTGTCTCTCTCTCTCTGCCTTAATTTCCTTCGGCAGAACCCCTTTCCTCTTTATCGGCCCCCATTTTAAACAGGAACTTGCTGTGCTAACTTTGATCCACTTTAAGCAGCAGTACCTCAGAAGGCATAAATCACCTTATCTAAGACTGGGCCCCGCTGAGGGCTTTTCTTTCTGGGACTCTGCAATCAGGAATGCAGAACAATAAAAAGTATGGTGCAAAAGAAGTTTTATGGCAGCTTCGAGAGCAGGAAATTAAGTTTCTTTAACATGCAGATGGGTGAAGGGCTGTTCTCTGGCATCTAGAAGAGCCTCAGAGGAAGGAATGTCAGTTTATAATCATTTTAGATAGGATGCAAATTGTAGAAGGTCCTCTGGTCATTTCATCCCGGAGCCCACACAGACAACTAACTGCCTCTGCTGTTTAAGAACAATAATTTCTCATCTGACTGTGTTGAAGTACTCTTTTTTGTTTTGCTTGCAACAAAAGCTATGTAATATTACATCTGTAGGCAAAGACTGCAAAGTAGACTTTATGAAGCAAGGGATGTATGCACAACAGATGGAGTTTTACTAGGTCAACCATCTGTGTGTCCTTCTTAAACATTTACTGTCTGCTAACCCAACTGATGGCGAATACAAGATGCTGTTCTGTGCATTGCCATGGTCTGTGCACAGTGCATAGGTAATCCTTAGTCCCAGTACACAGGGGTGTTCCTCTGTGTCTTTTTCTCAGCCAATGACCTGTTCCCAAGGTCAAATCAAAACTGTTCCGTGGCAGTCCTAGCAGTAGTTCTGTTAGCCAAATAAATGGCTGGCAATCTGTCCAGTACATATGTGGGCTTTGTTTTCATCTCAGCTGGGCATCTAAACTGGAGAAGAACACCTTTGCTGCCTTTCTAGGGGCACCAAGGGGACATTCTTGGACAGCTAGGCCTTGAACTTGGCTGCCGTTCCCATTTCTTTGGGATTTTGAGATAGGGCTGCCAAGCTTTGGTCAAGTTCCTCAGTTGCCTTGATAAGATGAACCACTGAAGGCTTTGTGGTTTGGAGAGCTCAGGTTATGTTGATGCCAGGCACACAGTTATTTATCCTCTTTATGAATTCCTGCTAAACTTCACGCTAGAACACTTAATTAGGAATTGGTTCTTAACACAGGCTAATATTCAGTTTATGTGCTTCAGTGTGTATAATCAAGTTATAAATTTTATGTATTCAGCAGAGTAAGTTAATATATTTTAGTAGTGATTTAATTCATTATGCTTTATAAAGTACTCTGAGAATAATTGTAGTCCATCTCCTTTATTTAAATGTCCAATAACATAGATACTGTTATTTACTATTATTTATCAGAGCTTCTCCTTTAGATAATGTTATAATTTTGAAAATGAGGTTCCTGTGTGAATGGGAAGTAGTGTTAATTTTACACGACATTTTTCATTCACATTTCCACAGACTAAAAGGTTGTCCGTTGGTGAATTTAGAAGGCCTGCTTCTCATTCAGGAAGCTAGCACTCCCCTCTTCACCTTCCTGGACACGAGAACACAAAATGCCCATTTCTGTTCCTTTGACTTGTATTTTGGCACCATGAAAGCACTCAAAACCTGTGATAATTGCAAATGGAATGTAGAATGATGATCTGTTCTAGAAGCGATGTAAGCAGATTGCATTACAGAGAACTCCCAGAATGCATCACCCCTGCAGTAAGCCTGTCTGTCTTTCAGGTTGACCCCCTGTTTACAGTGCCGGCACCACCGCCGCCGATTGCCAGCAGTCTCGCACCTCAGATTCCGCCCTCCTACTTTCCCCCATCTTCATCCAATATTGCAGCACCAGTCGAACAGCTTTTGGTTCGGACTCGGTCCGTGGGTGTCAATACGTGTGAAGTTGGAGTAGTGACAGAGCCAGAGTGTCTTGGGCCCTGTGAACCTGGGACCAGTGTCAATTTGGAAGGGATCGTGTGGCATGAAACAGAAGAAGGTAAATATCTCTTATTTTTATTTATCTCCCTCTGCTCTCTTCTCCATGATGTATCTCTGTCCATCTGTGAGGGGAATTTATTTTCCTTGTGGTTCGAGAGGATAGAAAGGTGGTTTGTAGGTTCTCTGACTCTTGGGTTAAATAATGATCCTGTGTTCCTGGCTGCCTTTACCTTAAAGATGAGCCAAAGCCTTAAAAGAGGCATCTTCATGCCGAGAGGCTAACAATGGAGGACCTGTGAGAGCTGGGGTCAGGAGCAGCTTTCTCCTAAAAGGTATCAAGGAGACATAGCTCAAGTTCCTTTCATTTGTGGTATGCCAGCCAATTTGTCTGTTTCTGTGTTGTGGGGTCTTATATTTATCTACCTCCCTACCTCCCTACTGAATCAAACAGTGCCCCTTGTGCATAGCCAGGGCCGTTGTCATGATGCAGTCGAGGCTCGTTGGTGCTCAGAGCTAATAAGCTAAGGTTAAAGGTTTAAGACCCAGTTGAGCCAGCCATCTCTTCTGAGTCTCCAGACAGAACCTTTCTTGCCCCTTAACTCAGCAAGCCATTTGGCAAGTGCAGCCCATTAGTCACCAGGGAAACACGGCCCTGGGAAACGGGATGCATCTATCACCGCCGTTGGGAATATAAGCCAAGAGTACCAGTCATGCCGATAGTCCAGATCGGGTCACCATGTCTCATAGCACACGGCGTAGGGTATTTCAAGTGGCCTGCATCATTAACAGGTCAGAAGATACTGAAAAGCAGCTCCCAGAGATGGGGAGCAGCCTGCACACCGGGTTGTCTCAAGAGGACCCTTGGAAAATGAACGTGGGGAACCTTTCTCCCCTTTCAGCTAGGTTGGTCAAGGGTAAAAGAGATGGATGACAACTACAAATGCTTGGGTATCTGTGAGAAGAGTCAGGACAAAGCTGAGTATGACAAGAAGGGGCTGAGACTCCATCACTAGATGGGTTTGTCTGAATTAAGGAGGGAAAAGGAGGAGGCAAACTTGAAGGAAGAAGATAGGATACGTGCTACAGAGACCTAGAGGCATCCCTCTGAGGGCTTTATTGCTGGAAAGAAGTAGTAGCTCTGACTGTTTCAAGAAAAAAAACGAAGATTGGAGACATCTTTGAATTCCACTATAACATTATATGTATTTTTGTATGTTTTGTTTCTTGATAAATAATTTAAAAAACAAAGATTATAGCTGGTGCCAGTGATGAAGAAATATATGTTAACTATACGGTAAAAGGGAGTGAAAATAGCTGTAGGATTAGTTCTTATTTATTTAAATAGAAGTGACACCTAAACTTTGATTTTTAGACTTTTTTCCATCTTCTCTATCGATACATTTTAGTTTTAGTTTGCTGGCAGTCTGAAAAGTCAATTAATGCAATACTGTGAGAAAATAGGGCTGGAAGGTGATTGGAGAGTAGAGAAATTTAAACTTTTCTTATCTTGCCTGTTTGTTTAGGGCCCACTTCCAAGACCAAGGGGCCAGTTATATGGAATTCTGGGACCCGCCCTTCAGGTTGTCCAGTTTTCCTCCCTAGATTTCTCCTGTAGAGCAGATGGCAGAGAAGGGATTCAGGCTGATCCTTCCTCTTGTGGAAAGAGAATTAAGACACGAAAAACATCACAGTAATTAATTAGCTATATAAAGATTTTCAGCAACAGAGGGAAAAAAGATTTGAAGAAAATATGAGCTAACTTCCATAAACTTGAAATTGAGATTTCTTGGAAAATTCACTCATTAAAATGAGTCTCTGTCTTCCTGTTTTGTAATGGACTCATTGCTTGTCATGATTTTATTTATGTAAGTGTGGAACAGGGCAGGCTTCCTGCGGTGTAGACTCACTGGGTGGTAGATGTTATAAAATTAGCCACAAGCTTTCTGGGACAGTTTGGGTTATTTTTCAGTTTGCCTAGAAGTCTGTTTAGTTTTGACTTTTAACCTTGGCCTCTAATAAAAGTGGATTATTTGGAGCAGAGGGCGTTGAGGGGTTGTGCTGAATAGCCAAAGCAATGCATACATTGAACAGAATCCGGATGCTCTAGTCCTATGTTTAAAGAGCTTGAAGATATTGTTTTGATAGTATACAAATAATGAAAGCCATAGCACTTCCACCCTGGCCTCTAAAAAAAATGGTTTTTGATTATATTTTTTGAGACAGCTTCAGTGTGTATTGGAGGCTGGTGTTAAATTGATGAACCACTGGCTTCTGCCCTTCTGAGCATTGGGATTCGAAGCATGTGCCGCATGCCTGGTGGTCTCTAGAATTTGATAGAATTAGTTTTCTGTGCCTCCACCCAGCCATATCTGTGGCTGCTCCTGGTAGTGTCTCTGCACTGGCTCCTGACTACAGAAGCAAGGTATTGTAGCTGACCATAGGCAGGCCCAGTCTCCTTACCGCCTCATGGCACATGCAGATGTTTCCTTTGGTGGTGTAAGGAGCTACAGCCACTCGTAGACTTATTTTTGCTGGACAAACTAGATTGCTGGCCTCTGTAGAATGTAAGAACTCCTCTTTATGGAGGCCTGAGTCCTAAGATGTGTATTTAACACATACCCATTTTCAAGAAACGTACATTTACTTTATTTCTTTCTCTGCACAGTGTAATTAAGTCCTTGGCCCCCATTTAAAGGTTAAGCTAATGGACTTCTCCTTCTCAGGAAAAGCAAAGACATTCGGAGGCAGTTATTTTACAGAGCTCAGAAAAGAAGGGGAGCTTGGGGGTTTAAGAAGGGAAAAGGTATAAAATGATGCAATAATTTGTCCAATGAAGTTTGATAAAAGGAACGACTGCTTATCCTCATACTTATAACACTGTCGGGTGCCTGAGACTAAGGGCCTATAAACTAAATTGAATCAAATCCATTCTTACTATCACAGGGAGTGTTACACACACACACACACCCCATAGTTCAATAGTGTGGAGGTCGTCTGCACTTATGTGTTAATTTGATAGTGCATGCAAATCTCAGGAATTCATCGTTACAGTCTTCACAGGACAGTGGATATTTTTGCAGCCTCTTGGAGGTGGTAGGAATAAAGACTGGTCTGGACATTGGCTTAAGTATTTAGCTGCCTCCTGACTTTGGAAAGCCTCATTAGGGTTGGCTTCTTTTAGTAAGTCTTTACTTCTCCAGTTACAACCTGTAAGTGAACTTCTAGTTGTTCAAGAACCAAGTTGTGCATGGGAATAAAGTGTTAATAACGAAGTTGCTCCTGGAAAAAATTAGCAGGTTTCAGACTGTGCCTAATAGGAGAGAAAAACTATTACTACATGTGGGTGTTTGCTTATTCTACTCTGATCTTTCTTCTCCAAGATGAACGTTTAGGAGCCATGATGGATTGTATGAAATGACTCACAGATGTTGGAGGAATTCCCATAGCATTTCACTCGTGACATTTGGGACACACATGACTAAAATATAAGAGTTTGTTTGAAACTTTGCTCTTAAAAATGGGGGGAAAATTGGTGAAATCAGCACTATATGTAAATACATGTGTTGAGTTTGGCTTTAGGAGTCTTGTGTGTTTTCTTTAGCATTTTGTTTAAGGGGGGGATTTTTAACAGTTATTATTTATTTTTAATTATGTGCATGTGAGTGCATCTATGGACATGTACCCATGAGCACAGGTACCCAAGGAGGTCCAAAGAGGATTTGAATTCCCAAAGCTGGAGTTTCAGGTGGCTACAATTGCAGGGCACCCTGGGTGTGGGTGCTGGCAACTGAACTCTTGACCACTGAGCCAGCTCTCCAGCCCCTCAGTCATGCTTCTTAGTGGGCCTTTATTTGGGTAGGTGGCCACATATGAGAGAAAAAAAAACTTGGTTCAGCCGTGTCCACGTTCATTCTTATAATAACCTTTCCCCTCCTCTTTAGTTCTGTAATGGTTAACTGAGTAAAGCCAAGGGGAGAAAGGAAAAGTGGCAATTGCCAAGGATGGCCTCTTGAACGGCTATAGAGCATGAGTTCTCAGCACTGTGCTGTTGGACCTCTGAGAAAGGAATGGATGCTTTTCAGATAGTATCCCTAGGCACCGAGTCAGGCTGAATTGGTGTGGATGTGGATATTGATCTGGTTTGGTTAATGACCTGCCATTGATGGTATAATATTCCAAAAGTGATTGGGGGAGCATGGGAGAGAAAAGGAGAAAGAGAGATGCTAGGACTTTTGTAAGCGCCTTGATCCTTTCTCTTTAAGGGAATTGTACATGTATTCTTTGTCTCAAGTGCCCAAGCATAAAATGGACTAAGGGACTCTTGCCTTTGCCCAGTGGTTGATACGATCTACCAAGAAGATGCTGAAGGATGGAAGGAGAGCATAGTTGTTCACTTAGTAGGGAGGGCTGTGGGAAGCCTTGACCATTCAGATGAACCACAGAGGATTTGGAGACTAGTCCTCAGGAACAACCAATTGATATCACCCTTCCTAATCTAGTGGGAGGCACCTTACTGTTGAGTTCTCAAATGAGCCAGGGACTATAGGTTCATTTCTCTGTAGCCTCTGTTGAATGACTTTTGAAACAGTCCACAAACCAATAGTAGTGCTACCGTAGCATCTGTGCTGGAGAAGGTGGATCTCACTTGCAGTTCCAGCAATTCTTAGATGGACAGAGAGAATGTGAGCTTGAGGCCAGCTTGGGCTCCACAGAGACCCTGTCTACAAACAAGCAAGCAGACAAACAAACCAATCTTGCTTAGAGCATCAAAGGGGAATTTCCTAGGAGACAGCGGAATACCAGTGGCTCACCGAGTATGACTGTAACAAGTCAGAATCCTGTTGAAAGGAAGAATGCCATATAGGAATATCTTCACCTGGTGTTCTGTGCCTTTGCTTTCCAATGGGGCTGAGGCTTAGGAAGTGATGGTTTTAAAGGTAATTAACTGGAGAAATAAATGACTCTTTTTAAAAAAACATTAGAGACGTTCGTAACTTCTGCTTCTCCTGGATCCAAAGTCATAAATGTGAAGTGCAGTGAGTTTCACAATAACTCATTAAAGGGCAAATGATCTGCATAATTGAGGATAGTCTAAAATACAATGTTATTATGATTCTTATTCTGCCGTATTTACTTACTGATCCCCACCACTTCAAACAGAACATTTCTTTTAAAATTCTGATTAATTTGAGAAGAGATTACGTACTAACCCAGGCTTCCACCGTGTTTTCTGTGACTAAGCATAGAGTTTGTGCCATGCTTTGCTGGGTGAGAAACTGTTATTGAGGTTCATAGCTGTGTTGTTGTAAACCTGTCTGTGATTCACAGGGGCATGAAATGACACTGTTGATTTGTATGCTTCATTATCCACACCCATTACTGAGCTAGTCGGTGGCTGGAGCTGGTGACCAGTGCTCAGTAGAAATTTTGTCAGCTCATGTATTTGTCAAAAATAAATAGCACTTTAATTACTACACTGGTAAGAAAAAGGTTTTAGCCTTGATTCTCAATGGACTCCCATGGAGGTTTTGACAGACTGAAGGAAGTATTTATTATAATTTATCCCACTGCGTGCACTAGCCATGAACTTTTCCATAGCCTTCGTTGCCCGACTTACAGAGTGGTGACAACGAGTGCATTTAGTCCCTTGAAAGCCACCATCACTGGTGGCAGAGCAATGCAAAGCTTCTATCTTCCAGGTTGCACGTTCATGTGGCAAGGAAACACACGTCAAAAACCAAAGTGTGTGTTCACCGGACACAAACCCTGTCTTTACTTCTGGTTATTCTGAGTTCAGGGTTGATTTGTTTTTGAGAGAATCTTAGTAAGTTGTCCTAGGACCAAGCCATCCTCCTCCTTCAGCTGGGTAGCTCGGGTTTCAAGTGTAAACAGCTGTGTTCATCCCACATCTTTAAGAAAAGATCTGCAATAACAACAGAATGCTGGGAAGTGCAGTGAATGGTGTCCTGCTGAAGGAATGTGGGCACATGGTGGACAGAGTGAGCATTGGGACGGTGTGGTTTTTGTTGGAAAGCCCCAGGGCAGCCACCTTTCCTGTTATCAAGATGAATAGCATGCTGCTTTCAAGTAGGACTTGGCTTCATTGTTTTAGTTTGGCCTTTACTTTTTGGTTATCCATTCTTTGGTGGTGACACCAGGTGTTAAGTAATGAAGGAGAAGCCTTGAACTCACTTCATAAAGACATTTAAAAACCTTTTTTGTTCCTTTATCTCAAAGACAAACTTCTATATTTGAATACAGAATTTCGAGCATTTAAAAGTAAATTTTTCTTAGGACTTAGGTATGAGAAAAGATGAAAGCTGTATTGTAAGGTGTGTGTGTGTGTGTGTGAGTGAGTGCAATTGAAGTATTTCCCTTTTTTCCCTAAAAGAAGGAATTTATAAAGAAATTTTGAAGGAGTCTTGATGTTACAGTGACTTTGAACTGTAGATACATTTATAATTACAAGATGGAAATGAACTCACTATTTGAAAGAATAGCTATTGACCCATCAGATAGATACCAGTTGAAACATCTCATTGATCTCTCTTCCTTTCCTTTCCTTTCCTTTCCTTTCCTTTCCTTTCCTTTCCTTTCCTTTCCTTTCCTTTCCTTTCCTTTCCTTTCCTTCCCCTTCCCCTTCCCTTCCCTTCCCCTTCCCCTTCCCCTTCCCCTTCCCCTTCCCCTCCCCTCCCCCTTCCCCCCTCCCCCTCCCCTCCCCCTTTTCCCTCCCCCTCCTCTTCCCCTTTTCCCTCCCCTTCCCCTTTTTCTTCCCCTTCCCCATTTTCCTCCCCTTCCTTCCTTCCTTCCTTCCTTCCTTCCTTCCTTCCTTCCTTCCTTCCTTCCTTCCTTCCTTCCAATTTTTGTTGCTTTATTGAAATGTAATTGATACAACATACAATCTGTCCATTCACGGTATGATCCATGCGTGCATGCACACAAAACCACCATGAGATCCTGACTTCAGTGGTATGGGGTAAGTATCTAACATGTGAATGTTATCTTTTGATTTCTCTATAATAGTTGCTATTCTGGCAGACCTAGCAGCGTATGCCTATGATGGCAGCGCTTGTCATTTGGTTTACATTCCCCGGATGGTTAGTGTCATTGGGCACCTTTTCATGTACTTGTTAGCCATTTGTTCATGTGTTTTGAAGAAATGCACACTCACATCACTGTGAAACACTGATGGATCAGAGGTTTTTCCTGGAGATCTGAAGGCTCACACGTTCTTCCTTTGCTGGTCAGATAGAGGGGCTTCACAGCAGCTCTCTTCCAACCCTGCCACTGCCTTTTCTCCCCATCAGCGCCTCTTGCTTTGAGGGAGCCGTTAGCTTTATGTAGTCCCACTAAACTGTTTTGCTCTTTGCTTCCCACTGGCTTAACGTTTTCCTATGCATTCAAAAGAATAGCTGGGCTCAGATACTAGACACACTTTCTAGGACAAACGTTTAATAACATGTTCATTAAAAAATCTGTCAAACTGCCTTTGCCAAGTGACTGGGCCATTTCTGAATTCTCACAGGGATGAATAAAAGCTCTGATTACTCTACACCCTCTAGTATTTAGTGTTCTCAAGTTCTGAGTTTTGACCCTTGGAATGAGCATCTTGTTTTGTGAAGTTCCTGTTCATCTAAAGGATGCTGGGCTAGAACCTGCTTCATCGTCCTAGTCACCATTTGTCTGTCTTCTGTGATGGTTTGTGTATGCTAACATGGTTGGGCCATTTGAAACAGGCGTTTGTTTTCTTACTATTTAATTTGAAGAGCTCTTTGTCTATTGTAGATAACAAATACTCTCTCTTGCTCCGGTGGGTTTTTTAAGGCAGCCATATTGTTACAGTACCGTGAGTGCAGATTCGGTGTTATTTTTAGGAGACACAATCTTAAAGCAGGCCCTTACAGTTTCTTGAGTGTGTAACATATTCTGCTGTTTCTAAAGCATTTCTTAAGATGGGCGTGATGGTGATATGGGCATGTCGAGGCATGACTATGGTCTCAGCATTGGAGAGTCTGGAGCAAGAGGTTCATGAATTGTAGTCTATGCTATACTATAAGACTATATTTCAGACAGGAAGGCACCTTTTGCTTTCTAAGAAGCATTTTTCATTGGTATGGAATATTCTGCGGAATAGATATAATTAGTATAATTAACATTTCTTCAGTGCTTATTCACATTGGTTCCAATTTTAGATGACTGTAGGTTCATAGGATGACATCTTTATATAAAGGGAGATGCTTGTAGATTTGGAATCACAGTGTCAGTGTAGGTTTTTAAGAAACTGCTGAGTCTGTAAAAGCAGATATTTGTTATGTACTAGGACACGTGGTTTAATGCTTTTCTGGAATTGACTGGATCAGTGTGGACACCTAGGATGGAAGGATGTGAACACTTTTCCTTCCCAACCCAGCTTTGAATCCCCTTCATCTTAATAACAAAGAGGATTCAGCTTCAAGTTCTGTGTTTAGCTTGTGACGCTGATGTCCAGACTCTTTGGGGTCTGCCTCCATAGAGGCCTTTGCTCTCCATCATGGAAAGGTTTGGCTTTGGCATATGCTTCTGCCTAGAATGGCACTCATATTACCCCATTCCCCATCGAAAGGGAAGGAAGTTAAAAGGGGCTGTTAAACACCAGAGATTCAAACCCACAGTGAGCAAATATTATTTCATCATCTATTTTCCGGAGCCCTGCAATCATTTAGGCTTGTCTTCTCAACGTTTCTTTGTTCCGCTCTGTTTCCTCAAAGGCAAGGAAGTGAGGACAGGATACTTATAAACAATCCTTTTGGTGTCATAACCTGTTCATAATACATACTGTTTGGTACTTGACATAGTCTAGCAGGGTACAGATTTCTCTCTGGCACATCTATGGCCTGCCTTGCCCCTCTGCCTGCCTCCTATGCTTCCTGTCAGAGTGTCTCCTCCCTTGGCAGGTAGAACTATCAGGGTACTTTTTACCAGTAATGTCGACCAAAGCACTCCCACGTGTCCCTCTCCAGCATTCCTGTTCAAAAAGAAGCTTGGCTGGTATTTCCTTGGCAAAGAGAAAATAAGCCGTAATATGGGAGAAGGCATAGCCTAGGTTCCAGATAGCCATTCTCAGCAAAGAAAATTGCAGGAATTAGGCTCATGAGCACAATTGCAGGCTATCTAACAGAGTCTGACACCCATTCAGGAGACTCCAGAGAGGAACAGATAAAAAGTGCAGCGAGCTACACAAACCCCTCATTGCTCATTTGATAACTTCCTATAACCTAATGGTAAATTGAGCAGTCACACGCATGCTCATATTTGCTTCATATTTGCTTTGTTTTGTTTATCATAATTAAACCTCTCGACTCAATAAGTATCTGAGGCACTTTTGTCGCATTTCAGTCTCTGAAAGGTGGCTCTTGATTCTTTGTGACATAGGACAGGCTTGGTCGGTCTGTGCCCTTTTGTCAGGGAATTGGGGGCGACCTTATTGTTATGGCTTGAATCTGCCCATCCTCTGCCAAGCTCACACTTCGAGCAATTGGTTCTCAGATGGTAGTTGCACTCAGGGAAGGTACAGAACCTTTGGAATATAGTTGGCAGATGAGAGCCACCAGGCCTGAGACTTGGAAGGCTATGCCTGCCCACAGGTTTGGTCTAATGCTCTACTTCCTGGTTGGGCTACCAGGTGAAGGGCCACATGGTCTCACTGCTGTGAATGTTGTCAGGCCTTCCCTGCTGCAATGGTCTGCAATCCCCTGAAACAGTGAGTCAAATGAATCCTTTCAGATTAAAAGTGGCTTCCTTTGGGCATGGAATTACAACAGTGAGAAAAGCAGCACACATCCATGAAGCTCTACCCATCTAGTTAGCCTCATGCCCTTAATGTGGAAGGCTCCCATAGCAAAACTAATTATATATATATATATATATATATATATATATATATATTATATTTTATTTAATTTTTGACTGTTATACATAGCTTTTGATCATATTTACACATACACCCTCCTCCCAGACTCACCCCTTCCAGCTTCCTGTTTTCTGTCTCCTCCCCACCCCCCTGTCTTTCTAAAACCCACTGAATCCAGTTTGTACTGCCTATAAACCACTGATCCTCAACCTATGAGTCATGACCTTTGGAAGGGGGGGGGTGGATCTAATGTTTCTTTCACAGGGGCCACCTAAGACCATTCTGCATATCCGATATTTACATTACAGTTCATGACCATAGGAAAATTTCAGTTCTGAAGTAGCAACAGAAACAATTTTATGGATGTGGGTCACCACAGCATGAGGAACTCTATTAAAAGGTCACAACAATAGGAAGGTTGAGAACCAATGCCCACAGACTCATGGGTATGGCCATCTGTGGGAGTGGGAGTATGACCATTCACCGGAGGCCACACCATTTAAGTAAACTGACTCTTCTTCCTCCAGCTGTCAGGAGCCCTTCAGGTAGGAATGGATGCTCATGTGCCCTTACCCCTACCTTAAGTGTACTGCTGACTGATCCAGGAAATCACAGATGCTGACACTCTGTTGACCCAATTCTCCCGAACCTCTGGCTCTTAGGATTTTTCCACCCCTAGCCCCCATGCTGGTCCCCAAATCTTGGAGGGAAGGCTCTTCTAGCAGAGTAGCAGAACATCTATATAAGATGACCACTGGCAGTATGTTTTTCAGACTCTCTCATTCCTAACTAAAGTAATTAATCTCTGGTTATGAGTGTGCGGGTGAATAGAACTCGTTTTTAAAAACTACCAAAAAGCAAATAAACACTTTCCAGTCTGTTAAGGTTTTGGCTGAAACATGGGAACTCTGTTTGGCTTATAGAGAGAAATGTTTTTTTAAATTTAATATTCACTAAATATTTTTACAAAATACCCCAAATGTAGTTTTCAGCTATGTGCGTCATATCAAGAAAAATAAAAACAATGATCCACTCTCCTTTCCTCAGAGAAGAAGCCCCACATGTTCTCCTAGGCTTGGATCCTGCCAGCTCTTCAGAAGCCCCCATGTACATCTGCAGTCTGTGTTTTGCCATGTAGACCTCCACTGACAGACAACTTTTGAAGTCACTCAAGTCAAGAGAGCTGGCTAAGAACATTTACCATGTCTCATTTTACTGAAGTAGCAGAGGCCAACTGGTCTAACGAGACCTAACCAGGGCCACTTTCCTCTGGGTTCCTCAGTTTTCTGAATCGAGACTACTCACCTCTCAGAATACAAAAGTAAGCCTATTACAGACAGCCCTGGAAGTTCGTCTCTTCTTAGCAATATCTCTCCAGTATATGTATGGAATGGTTTCTTGTCCTAACAGATGCGTGGGAGTGGATCCTCGAGCTGGGTGGAAACAGAACAGGGTCAGCTGCCTTGGTTTGATGTTCTAGAAAGCTGTCACCAAGGTGGCTGCAGTAAGATGACTGTGTGAGAGGTATCTTTCTTTCAATAGATGCTTTTGAGTCAAGCACAGACTGAGCATCCTCTAGACAGGAAAGCATTAGAGGCGCACACAACTCTCTGCAGCCCCTGCTTGATAGGAAGACTCGTAGACAGTTTATCTTCTAGGGAGGGTTTTGTTGGTGATGGTGGTATTGGTGTTTGTTTTTGGTTTTGGTTTTGAACTGATAGTCAGACTTGAAGAATAAGGGGTCCATTTTCAAAGAAACAATGCTGTGAGCTACTTAAATTTACATTGACTGACATGAATCTTCAGAGACTTAGGAGAACCCCCTAAGTTGGTTCAACCCCTCAGTTGGTTATTTGAAAATTCTCGAGTTGTACACTGTTCAAGAGATCTCATTTTATGTCTGGCTTGTGTATTCACTATCTTCTTGAAATAAATACTATCAGTTGGGCCAGTCCCCCTGAGCCTGCAGTTTCTTTCGAGCAGCAGGTTTCCTAAGTATGGAATTTCAACGAAGCATATCATGTGTCGGATGTAATTGTTAAGTCTGCGAGACTGATTTAACATCACTGTCTCTATTTTCTCGCACTGAAGAAAATAAAGCAGTATGGGGAATTTATGACCCGTTGTGCAGTCAAGTCAGGATCCAAAAGAGAGTTTAGAGGCACAAAGTTCCAGGGCTTAAGTGACGCTTTGTTAGGAATCCCCTTGTCCTGCTTGGTCACCTACACCTACCCCAGAGTTCCAGGAGAAGGTGGGCTGGACCATAGACTGAAGGGGCAGCGAGTGTAGCTAAGCCCAGTCCCTGGGGGCCTAGTTTTGGGTTTGCTGATGAGGAGTTAGGGTTCCTCTCTGGGTTTGCCTCTGTGCCAGGCCACCCTCATTAGTAGAATCACTCTTTATATTTTATTTGGTCTATGGGGAATGGAGAAATTCTAGCAAGGGTTAGGTGGTCCCTTTTGGCACTTTAGGAAAATTGTGGGTTTCTTTTCCAATGTAGAAGGACCAGTTTGCAGAAGAGATTTGTCAGGGAGCCCAATTTTGTGTTCTTCGACTATGAATTCTGGCTGCCCAACTTGTTATGGTTCAGTGTTTGATGTCACTCCCTCTTGTAATTCCTTCTAATCATTAATGAAAAATGATGAAAGGATAACAGGAGCACCTGGCCTATTGGTGAGCATAGCCACACTGATCGGAGTGCAAAATGGAAACACAGCAATCCCTCTGAGGCAGCCAGAGCCTTTCTCCCACTCGATGGGGATTTTTTTTTCTCTTTTTATCTCTCTCTGTCTCTCTGTCCCTCTCCCCCCTCCGTGTGTCTATGTCTCTATGTCTATCTTTCCATTATTTTGAAGTGTGACTAGTAAGAAGGCAGGCATAAAACATGGCTACAAACCCTGGGCTTTGTCTCCGGGGGTAACTGTGCAGAGGAGTACTATGCACGTCATAGCAAATGTTGGGTCTGTTACTACCTAAAGCAGCAGGATTCCATAGCTCAGGAAGCATTTATAACATTTTTTGATTTTTTTTTTTTGTTTTATTGTCTGTAATATTCTATTATCTCTTCATCTAGCTATATGGCAGACTCCTCTGGAGTCCTTAGTAATGCAGTACTGATACCCTAGACATATACATTTTGGGGAAAGGTGGATAGCTAAACCAAGAGAAAGAAAATTAAACCAAGTGACAAAGAAACAAACAACAATAAATGAAAACTGAGCAGCCAGAATTGATGCAGCTCTAGGTAAGGAAGGTAAGTTGGTGTTAAAGCTAGTTGTGGGGGTTCATACTTAAACCTCAGCATTCGGGAGGACTGAGGCCAGAGGATTCCCATGAGTTTGACATCAGCCTGGGTACATAATGAGTTTGAGGGCAGCTACACTGGTGATAGCCTGACTTAAAAAATATGTAGTAGGATTCGAAAACCAGGTTGGGGCCTCACCTCATCCTTCTCTCTCTATGTGTTACATGAACTCTTGTGTGTATGGCAGCCTGGTGAAGAAATACTTAAATGTATTCCTGTTGTGTTCCCTGCTTTTGTGCAAACATGACAAACACCTCCTCTTCAGTTTGACATCAGACACAGTTTTCATAACTCAAATGAAGAAGATGGGAGTGGAGGGGTCAGACATGCCTTGGGACTTGGGGGGATGAATAAGGCACACTGAATTAAAGGAACCCTGGACAGCAGCACTGTCTTGGGTGTCAAACCTAGTGCTAGGTTTGGTGGCATATGCTTCTAATCCCAATGTGTGTAAGGTGGAGTCAGGAAGATTGTGAGTTTAAGGCAAGTCTGAGAGAGATGAAGATACAGAGGGTGAGAGGGAAGAATGGAGAGAGAATGAAAATGTTTGCTCGAGCTACAGTCTCACTGTTCAGTCTTCAGCCTTAGTTGTTTTCTCTTTGGCCCTGGGCCTGATTTTCCTCATCTGTGTAATGGAGTGGATTGGATTGCATGATCTTTTGGTAGGTCTGAAGGTCCTACAGCAAAGGAGTGTAATGATCTTGGGTGTTCATGGCAACATCATATCAGACTTGACAGGTTCTGCAGAGAATGCTCAGCAGATCACTCCAATGGCATTATTCTTAAATATGCTCTGGGCTCTGACCAAAGTCCTGCTGTATGGGTAGGCTCAATTTCAGTCTTCATGAACATAGATCCATCAGCACTTCTTCAGGTAAAGTGACTCCTGTAGCTCACTTGAGGAAGGGCTCACTGAAGGTCTCATCTGACAAGCTGTTCTGAGCCAGAATAGCTTCACTGGCAGGTTCTGAGCCCTTGGCCTAATAGACCTGTGCAGGCACCACTGTGAAACAGAGATGGTATTGGATGCAGGAGAGTTAACATATGAGGGCAGCTTTATTTCCTGTTTAAATTCTATCCAAGTTACTCACTCCTGCGTGAACACACACACACACACGCACATGCACATGCACACATAGCTGAAAACTCCACAGGTTTCTCTTAGGCTGGTAGCAAAAAAGAATAGTAGATTCATACCCCAGTTTTCCTTTTCTGGTGGTGTGTGTGTGTGAGAGAGAGAGAGAGAGTGTGTGTAAGTAAATATTTCTTTCTTATTTGGAAACACAATGACTAAGCTCTCTTTTTCCCTCCAACATAAATATATTTTACCCCACCCATACTCCCAATATAATTATGAGTTATGAGCTCTCTATGGCTGTTTGACGAGTTATTCTAAAACATAGAGCCTTATAATAACAAACATATATTATGTCACAGTTTCCTTGGGTCAGGAATGTGGAAGCAACTTAGCTGTTTGCTTCAGACCAGGCTGTCTCCAGAGGTTTTTGTCAAGCTGTGGCCAGAGCTGCTATTGACTGAAGACTTGGCTGAACCTGAAGGGCTCTCTTTTGAGCTAACTTATGTGGTTATTGGCAAGCTCTAATCTGCTGTGGGCCATGAGGATAAAGGATTTAACATGGACTCTCCGTAGAACCACTCACACACAGCATGGCAGCTTGCTTCTTCATCAAGACAGACAGACAGACAGACAGGCCACAAATCTTGTTGACAGCCTTTGTTGTGTTAAGCTTGGTCCTTTGCCTGGAAGGGGTCCTTCGGAGACTGTTGACAGACAGACAGACAGACAGACAGACAGACTGCATTGGAGTAACTATGGCTTCCATTTCAGTTCACGTTTTAAAACCTCTTATTTAGAACCTCCTGTTACAATCTTCCCTTTCCCTCCTTTCTCAAAACTCTGGTGTATAGGTATTTATGTATTTTCTGATTTCAGCAGACTTTCCCCCAAATTTATCATTGTTTTTTCACAGACAAATCTGTTCTCATGTATTTTTCATTTCTAAAAGCTTTTTTTTAAAAAAAATACAGGATTGTTTCCTTAAGTCCACCATCCTAGTTTTACGGGTAAGCCTCCTCTTGTCTCCTCTAAAAATACTTCTTTTCCCCTTAGCGTTAGTTTTAACTTCTTTCTCTTTTGATTATGCTTGATGTGAGGTTTCTATTTCATGGTGGTGACACCCCTCATGTGTCTGTGGGTCCTTGTCTGTTTGCTCCTACCTGCTAAGGAGAAGACCTTTGTGGGCCTCAATGATAGAATAAAGATAAAGAGATGGGCCATTTCCAGAGCTTCCCTGAGCTGTGGATTGCCTTATAACTTTAATCTGCTTTTATCCCTTTTCCAAGAAAAGCTTTCTCTACATTCTTGACTGTCATCTTTCTTGCTGCTAAATTTAGGGAACCAATGGCTAAAGGTATTCTCTCTTATGCAAATTTGCCTTAATCTTCCTGACTTATTTAGTGACTATAAAATTTATATTATATTATATTATATTATATTATATTATATTATATTATACAATATAAGTTTGTAGCTGAGAATTCCTGGTAGCCATTATGAGATCATTTCAGTTGATACTAATATGCTACTGTAATTATCACTTAAATACTGCAATTAGTTTTTTTCAAGATTATCTTTATTTTTATTTGAAGAGGAAGCCTTTCCACATACTGCAGAATGGAACTTGGGGTCCTGGTGCCTCAGATTCCCATGTTCTGGGGTTATGGTACACCTGGTATTGTAGATTGTTAGACACAGTTATCCCCAGTGAATGAGACCTTCACTGTGTCTTATTCTTACACAGACTTTTAAGTTTGGGAACTTCAAACAGGAGATACAACTTCTAATGTCCCCAAACTCCTTTGTTTATTGGTTATCTAATGCAAGATTAGTGACTTTTAGAATGAACTTTCTGCAGCCTTTGCCCTGTCTACCTCGCTATGGGTCCTTGCCCGTCATTCTTTTGACCAAAGCTCTGCTCTTCTTATTTTTATTTAGCAAGAAACGTTTGTCACACCACTGATATTTTTCTTATTTTCCCAAAACTCTTTTCAGTATTTGTTGCAAAACCCTTCCTTCTTTGTTGAACTTCTGTGAAGTTGCAGTTGACAGAGGTTTCTTTCTCCAAAGGAAAGATGTGTTGAACAAAACCAAGTTCCACTGTTGTATACACTTGTAATACCAAACTTGGACAGGGTGTGTTTGGAATGTCTCTGAACAACGTTCTCATTAACCACACACAGCACATGCAACTACTTGCATTTTCAAGTATTGTTATTTTTTGTCTAGAAAGATCCTGTTTGGTTTTGTCTACCCACTTTAGAGAAATAAACACTACCTGCCTTTAATTCTTGAGTATAAAGGCCAAAAACAATGATATGAGCATTGCGTTAATGTCTTTGGGGCATAGACGTCTGTCTTCTTCACAAAACACGTGGCTGAGTCTCAGTCCCAAAATGGCCTCACTGGATGAATATTATCCAAAGACTTTATTTGCCAACGTACAAGGTGGTGATTAAGTCTGTTTCTCCTTCCCATACCTCTATCCCACCCAGTTCAAGTCTGTGCTGGCATGGAGTGGGTGATTGGGTTGGGTAGTATAGGTGTGGTAGGCTCGAGGCCCTTGCTGTTTTATCAGTCAAGTCAATGAGGTGACAGACAGGAAGCTGAGGGAAATAGTTTTACAACCTTGAAAGTGTTATCTTGGAGGACAAGGTTTGTAATACTGGAGTGAAGAGAAGCCCCTTTTACATGGGTAAGCCAGTGCAGGCAAAGCTACTAATTTGTTGTTAGCTTCAAGGAGATTTAGAGCCTTGGTGTCCCTGGCAGTTGGGGTATACAATAAAATTCTTTTTCTCTTCCTTCATATAAGTCTAGGGAAAACTGGGGTGCTTATAGAATGGTAGGACCAAATGCGTCTTTTACTGATAGACATAGGCATTTGTTACACAGAACATTTCAGATTTAATGTGTTTTGTGGAAGATGCACTCATCCTTTTTACTTCTTGAGGCAATCACAGAAAGGAGAACTGGAGGCTAGTCCCCAATCTGCTGTTAAGGGATGAATCCAAGGGAAAGATTTTAACCCCCATCCCCGAGCAGAGCTGTCTCCAAACTCGGAGAAATAGACAGCAAACAGAAAATATACACATCAGCTGACATGCTAGCTAGGCGCAGTCCTTTGGTAGGTTGTTAGCTGAGCTTAGCTAAGCCTGGCCAACCAGGTGAGGTGTTCATGTAAGAACTGAGGCTGATTGGTAAAGGACTTGCCTACCATGCATGGAACCCTGACTTCTATCCCCAGCATCCATAGAGTAGGCATGGAGGTGCATACTGGTTATCCCAATACCAGTATGAAGAGAGGAAATAGAAACAGGAGGAACGGGCATTCATCATCATCCCCAGGTTCACGGTGAGATCAGGACACGCCTGGGCTACATGAGACCATGTCTTTATTTTATAAAACAATAAAAGGTTCAAGTGGCAGTACTAGTAGGGGGGACATCAGTTCAAGCTGCCTTCCCTGGTTGCCACTTAATTCTCAGGTCCAACCTTGACCTGTGGGTGGCATTGAGCAGGACAATACAGAGGACAAAGCTCAACTCAATATTTTTTTGTGTTTGCTTGTCCAGAACCTTCACTGGTAGTGAGGTTTCCATTGTTAATTTTAGTGTATCATACTTTACTAGGCTTTCTCCTAAAACAAAACAACAACAACAACAACAACAAATTGGTAATAGCTGGATGAACATTCTAGAGATTGCTTCATTGCCATCTTCCCTTCCCACCCTCCAATGGAAAACACATGAATAATTCCTTCTTTGAAGGCTTAATACAGACACAATAAGCTAAGAACTCCCTAAATGAACTTTACAGGCTGAAGGGGGTGACGTATAAGCAGTATTTGAACCAACTTCTAGTCACCATAATTTAGTAAGGGGTGGCTGCCAAAAGTCATGGAAAGCTTTATTTGATCCATTTATGAATTAAGAGCCTGCAGTAAGTTAATTACCACATATTGGGGCTAATAAAGTCTAGCAGAAAGAGACTGCCTTTGGGTTCATATGCAGAGAGGAATCAAGGCAGAGAGAGCTGCTCCCTGATGTCTGAGGGTTTCCTGGCTGTGGACCTTCCACAGAGCCAGGCAAGGATGCTGGTACATGAGCCCCAAGTCTACTGAAGAGCCTTTGAGCCAGCATTCACCTCTGAACTGCTGCGAGGCTTTGCTTTATTGATCATAATAAGCTGTTTCATCTTATTAAAGTTGCATCATGGAGTCTGGTTTTTAGGAATCCTGTTGTGAATTAGTTGCAGAAGAAATGATTTGCTTGTATTTCCCGACAGTTAACAGGCCAAGCAGATGGGACAGCAGACCTGAAATAGTTGGGTTGGCTGCCTGCCACTGTTCTGTGAATTTTGATTTGCATGGATATGTAATGGTTTTATTATTCTTTTATTATTTTTGGAAGTACTTGCCTATGATGCTTAAGAAAATTAGACTTCAGTTTCCTGTAAACACACTGTTCTAAATGAATGGAACTGCAGTATTCCTCGAAGACTCTATGCTATGTTGCATGTGAATTAGCTAAGGACACCGTAGGTTACTCTGTCAAAGATGAATATACAGCTGGTTGTGGTGGTACTTGCTTTTGATACCAACACTTAGGAGGCAGAGGCAAGAGGATCTCCATGAAATCAAGGCCAGTCTGGTCTACATAGAAGGTTCTAGGACAGCTAGAGCTACATAGTAGGACCCTGCCTCCCCCCACCCCCCCCAAAAAAAAAGGAAAAAGAAAAAGAAATTGAAATAAAAACTAAAAAGATGGATAAAAACACATGAGTTTCTCCTGATTGAATAATTTTATTCATAATTGACTCTGATTTTCCTTTTCATTTCAGAGAGTGGGAATTTTTTCCTTTTCTTGACACTGTTCATTAAAAGAAAGAATAAATACAAGCAGGGTGTCTATAGGCTTTAGAAGAGAGATTTCCGTGCATGTCATAAGCAGGAGTGTCATGTGTGTCAAGATCTGCATTCTTGCTGAAAGAAGAGTCTACTATCTTGTTTTGATTGTTAATGCTGAACACATGCAAAATATTACTTAAAATATTTAAGGCATCACTCATAAAGAACAACATGGAAACAAATATTTGTCTTTCTATTGCCAACTAAGAATGGAACTTTCCAGTTTCTGAGACATCTGGGTGAGCCTTCTGTAGTCTTGTCTTCTTCCTTCTCCATGTAGTCGTGTAATCTCTATTCTGAAATTGTGTGTGTGTGTATGTGTGTGTGTGTGTGTGTGTGTAAGGGTCCTATATTTTATCACAGATCTCTAAGTTCCTACATAAGATACTGTTTGGCTTTTCTTAGTCAGAATCACACACAGGGTTTTTCTTTGGCTTGCGTTTTCCAAGCTGGAGCTCATTACGACTGCTCCATCTATCAGACTCTCTGAATGCATCCTTACAATATCTCCTTTCTTGTGCCCATGGATTTTTGGACTGCAGCCAGTTCTTTGCTGTTTCAAATGCTGTCTCTCCGTTTCCAGGCTTGTGTTTAAACAAACCAATCTCCTTCAAACTGCACGTTGCTATTTTTCCTTAAGGTTTGTTTGGCTAAGGAGATATGTCACTAAGTATTTCAGGTACTACAGGTTATGAAACAATCGCTTATTACACACTTCAAAGAGAGGGGTGCATTTACTCAGTAGTGGAAGGGCTCCACAGTATGGCTTCCCTCCTCTTTGCAACCATCCAGATAAAAGCCATGATTGCTGCAAAATGTATTGCATTAGTGTTTGCTCAGAACACAGCTCAAGGGTCAAGTGGAATTTTAAGACAGAAAGGATAAATAGGGGGAGAGAGCAGTGTTACTTTCACCTGTGTGAGGGTTCACAGGGCACTGGTTCATCCGTCCCTTTGGGTTGCTGCTGACAGCTCTCTACTGGCACTCACCAGAGGCACCTTGAGAGCATCTCTTGGAATTGGCAGCCTCTCTTCTGCGGCCTGTGGGCCTTAGTATGCCATGACCTTCTATCTCATGGCTTTCAGCTCTTGGCTCAGAAACTACTTCCTCGATAAAGCATTCCTTGACTGTAATCCCTACAATTCCTTTTCTACTACCCATCCCCAAACTCCTGTCTGTTTAATTTTCTTCGGGGCCATTGTGTCTAAAAGTGCAGCTGTTCCCCTAGTGATCATCTGTCTTGCTTCATACGGCTGCAGTTCATCTTCACTGTAGTGCCTAAGCCTTCAAGAGAACACGACATAAAAAACAGCCTGAGGAAATTACTTTTACCTAAGTAACACAAAGACTGAGAAAATTCTAAATAAAGGATGGCTGTAGTCTCACAGAAGTGAATCTGGGTAGGCACAAAAGATGTGAAACTAAACCATTAAACTATTGCGGTGTTTTCTCTACAAAATGGGGTTAAGGATTTGGGAGGTAGTGAATGGTCATAGATTAAAAATAAGACTTTGAAAACAAATGGGAAAGCTGGTGTGTAAACTGTAAATGGTGCACTAGCTGTCTGGGTCACTGACAGCTTTTAGGCGGAACATACTGTAGACTTCATCTGCAGGAACATGACATTATTCAAAGATAAAAGAGTGGGTCAAGTTTGAAGGCTCTGGAAAATGTTTTCTTTCAAATGAATTTCCCTCCAAGTGAATTTCAGACATTTTCACGTAGTATCTAGACAGTTTGGGTTGATTTATGTCCTTAGCCAATATGAGGCATATTTTCTTTTCAACACTTAAGATATTCTGAGTTCTATAAATACCACCCTTGTTGATGGAGTATTTGGAAAAGTCTCTTGTTCTTTGACCTTAGTATATTACTTATCTGACCAGACGAGCTCAATTTCCACCATAGGAGAAACAGTTTTGTTTTGTAAGGCATATTGTATTTGGCAAGGCATAGTCTTCTGCTTTGCAGAGAAAGTATGTTTGTCTAAATGTCATAAATGGTTTAAGTATGTTTTATTAACCTTAAGATCCACTATATTCTTCTCAATCTGGATTTCACATTCAGATCATATTAGGATTTTTTAAAAATGTGCTTTTTAAAGATTGGTTCAGGTTTCTGGACCAAATATTTGTGTTCATTTGGTTTAAGACAGAGTGATGTCTTTTTCCTTTACTTTTTCTCTTTCTCTTTCTCTTTCTTTTTTCTGTTTCCTTCCTTCCTTCCTTCCTTCCTTCCTTCCTTCCTTCCTTCCTTCCTTCCTTCCTTCCTTCCTTCCTTCCTGCTGCTAGTCTGTAACTTCCAACATGTTGCTTAGATGAACAGAGTTGGCACCTACTCATCTAGACTAGGATGTCACTTCATAAATGCATGGTTTTTCTGTCGAATCACCGTGAGATTAAAACATACTTCTGCTTATGGTCCTTCTCTAGTCACTGGCTAAAAGCACCCAAGATAGTCTACTGTACAGCAGTTTCTGAGTCATTAACACTCAGACACAGGTTTCAGTGCCAGATATAGTTTCCCCTTCACTGACATCACCTGTCAGTATAGTTTTTATTTATAATGCTCCAGCTATGCATTATTCCTGGACACAGCTTTTTATCCGCAGAGAAATGCTAGCAACTCCAGGCATGCTCTTTCTTCTGCCTCTCTCTTTTCTCTCTCTTCTCTCTCTCTCTCTTTCTTTCTCTTTCTTTCTTTTCTTTCTTTTCTTTCTTTTCTTTCTTTCTTTCTTTCTTTCTTTCTTTCTTTCTTTCTTTCTTTCTCTCTCTCTCTCTCTCTTTCTGCTTTGTAATGCAAATCTGAAGACCCTTCTTACTATATTGTGGTTATGAGCAAACTGTTGCATAATTTTCCTATTTTACAGACACATGCTACCTTTTGAATAATTAAGATTAAAGACTTTGATATTTCGGGAATATGTAGAAAAGCTGCAAAAGGTGTCAATTATGCCAATTTAAGGAACAATTATTGCTTTCTTTTTTGCCATTAAATGATCATAAACTACATGCTATGTAAATCTGAGAAATAAACATCTCCTATTTGGAGATAAGTTTTTGATCATAGGAATATGGCAGAATTCGCTGTATTCTAAGGAGTACAGCGATCATAGTTAATTAAAGCCAGAACTGATGAAAAGACTCAGTACTTTTGAGGGTTCTCCCTCCTCCCTCTTCCTTTTGTCTTTTTTTTTAATTAGTGGTTGTCGGTTTTGTGTTTCGCTGTATTTCAATTTCATGACTTTTGTTTGTAGAGATAGTGAGAGATACTCTGTGTGTGTGTGTGTGTGTACAAGCACATACATGTTCCTGTGAGATTCGTCAGTGGATAGAGCACTTGGCAAACTTGCCAAGAAAGTATGAGGGCGGCAGTTCACATCTCTGGCAGGGATGGAGGGCGCCTGCCATCCCAGCACCTGGCAATCAGAGAGAGGAAATCCTACTTCCAAGCTGGATAGCTATTCAGAATTGGTGAGATTTAATTTCAATAAAACCCTGCCACAATAAATACAGAATGGCTACAGGGGAGATTGAGAAAGACACTAGATGTTAACATTGAGCCTTCATGATCATATACGATGCTCGTGCACGCACCTGCATTCATGTAAACATGTATGCACATGCACAGAGAAGGAGAGCGAGACATACAAATTATTTAATAGATTTTATTGAATTATTTTATTTACCTAACATTGTGTAAGCAACTAGGAATTAAAAATACGGCAATGTTTTATGGTTGAAGGCTAACTATAAACATGCCTGTACAATGTAAAAATTCATTGTTTTTAATCCAGTCACTTGTTATGTTATTGTGAAAAAGTGAGAAATCTATCTAACCTCCATCTACAAGTATGGGACTGTCCAGCATTTCTGATTACTTATAAGAGCCCTCCAAAGACAGTTCCCATTGGTGTATGTTAAGAACTAAGTTTACCAGCAAGCATTTCTAGCTTTATGCTGTGCTGAAAGGATGAACAACCTTTTGATGTCAAGGGATGCTGGGAGTCACACTATTACAATCAGGTTTCCCATAGTAGGCAACAGTCTCCAACAACATAGTCACATGTGCTCAGTCTCTCAGACGGTGTATTTCTTCCAAGTTGAGAGTCAGAAGAGTCGTCTGTCCCTCGTGTTGGCCTTTCTCCCTGGTATTTCCCAAGAGTTGGCAATTATTTAGTAAAATCTTGCTGATAAGATCATTGCTGACTACAAACGGGTCCATACTTCTTTGGAGAGAGGGGTTTTAGGGGATGCATTTGTTCTTCCCAGACTTCCTCTGAACAATGTTAGGATCTGAGATTTTTTTTTTCTCAAAAAAAATGTCTGTGAGACCTAACATCAAAAGGTATATACCTTCAAAGAATTTCATGTTGCTATATTTAAATGGCAATTATCTTGCCCCCCTGGCTTACTCTAAGCTTGATAAATTTCATAGGCTCAGTTATTTTTATTTTATTTTGTTGGTACCACGAGATGATTTTTTTTTTTCTGAACCAAAACCACCTAAGCTCAGGTTAAAAATACAGATGAATGCTAAGATTGAAGCTCTGTTTCGGTGTTAAGTGTTAAAATGTTTATGTTCTGGGGGGGGGGGAGTGAATAATCCTTTTTAATTATTTATTTTGTGTGAGTTTTTTAATTTAAGTGTTGAAACACAGTTTTAACAGTCAATACAGCCTACTGCAGTAATAGAGGACATAGTTAGATTCACTTGAACAGTTCTTTAGAGAGCCATGGTTTCCAAGGGAAGAACTGAGGCAGGGGGATTTCAATCCTGCCCATACATTATGGCCACACATGCCTTTTAGAAGCTGGCCTGGAACTCAGATCAACTGACCAACTCTATTTAGGGACCAGTATAGCATGATGGTTAGAAATAGAAATTCCTGCAAGCATAATACACAGCCAAATTTGAAATCAACCACCCAGACAAAGCAGCTCTGCACTTTGTTCAGCTAAAAGTTAAATGACTTAAATAAAAGTTCTTTAAGTAGAACCCTGGGAATGTTTTCTGTTGTGTTCCTCGGTAGAGTTTTTAGGGGGAAAGAATGGTTTTCTAGTGATTTTTGCCTGTCTGTTTCTTGACTCATAAATTTGAACCTTTCTCTGTAGAATTGGGTTTCTGAGAACTGGTGGTTTCTCTACGTATTTCATTTCTTTTTAAAAGGCCCATTGACAGTTGGACAATAAGAAGCATCCATTTCCCAACCACAAAAACAACTCCATTTCTCTCTCCATGTGAAATAGTTAAGAACAATTTGCCTTTTGAGGAAGAGTGTAGGCGGAGGTGTTGGGATTGGCTGTGCCACCCTGGCTGCCTGCTGAGGTAACTCTTGGAAACAGTGGGTTTTGTTTTTGTGGTTTCCAGTGACCTTTGGCTATGGGTAAGCTATTTAAAACCCCAAGTAGGAAGGTGAGTCTTGGCACATCTAGGAATTAGGTTGGCCTTTCCTCATATTATGGGTCTATTTCCTGACCATTTGCCTGGCACTTCTTTTGAATATTTTTATTATCTACTTGGTTTGTAATCAAGCCCACCCACCTGATTTTAGCCTACAGAATTTTTCCCCTGTCTTTTTATTCCCTCAAGCCCTCAGCCCATGTGTATTCATGTTTTTGCTTTCCATTCACGGAGACCTCCAGCTGGGAAAATATAGTGTGTACAATACTCTCTGCCTTCAGCTGACATTGCTCATAAATTGCAACAGAAACACTGCTATCAGCAGCTTAATAGCAGGTAGAATACAGCTCTACATATCAAGCCTCAGCAGGATACAGAATCTATGGTTACCAAATTCCCAGTGGCGCAGGGGAGGGGCAGAAAGTTTTCTAAGAGCGACCACAGCCGCATTGGGGTGCACGTTCACTGAAATGAAAGCAGCTTTCTGAAAAGGACTTGGGGACCCGACTCAGTGGCTGCTCCATTGACACATATCTTTGCTGAGTTGTTAGTTTTGAAGCACTCCCGAAGTGGTTTCTGTGGTAGCACCATGTATAAAAGGCAAATTTGTTCAGTTCTCTTCCTCTTTCTCTTCTGTCCTTTAAAAGGAAAGGTCTTTAAAAATGCAGTGGAAAGGGTTCTGGTTTGCAAATTCCTGGGGCATTGAATGGGTGCACTTGTACCTGTGGGGCACACTCACTTTCCCACGCAGGCATTTGGCAGAGGCACCAGGCCCAGTGCAAGTGTGGAAAGCAAGCAATGCTATCTTATCTCTTTTGTCTTAGCGTTAGTGTACTGCGTGTACTGCAAAAGCACAGAGATCTGAGATCACATCCTTAGCCTCTCCATAAGAAAGTTGGACATGGGGCCACTGAGATCACTCATATTGGTAAAGGCATTTCCCATCGAACCCGAGTTTAGTCCTCAGAATCAACATGGTAGAAGAGAATTTCCTCCCACAAGTCATCCTCTGAACTCCACATGTGTGCTGGGGCACACCAAAACATACAATCAGCCAATCAATCAAAAGTTTAAAAAAAATTAAATATGTGCCTGCTCACCTGAAACCCCCAGCCCTGTGTGTGGCAGAAACAGAAGGGCCTCTGGGGCTTATACTCAGTGAGAGATCCTGTCTTGTGAGAATAAGCTGGAGAGATGAAACATGACACCTGACATCCTCCCATGGCCTGTGTGTACTGGTGTGCCTACCCCCACCCCAACACATGAACGTGTGTGTGTGTATGTGTGTATGTGTGTAGGGAGAGTCTAAAGACCATTAACATTGTATGAGAGGAGAGCAGACAGCTTCTGTGATGTAAGACTTTTCTGTGACTTTGTTATCATCACTGACGTTATATTAACATTTTGAAGAGTTGCAAGTTCCCATCCAGGAAGGAAAGGATGTCTGGGGCCCTGTCATCTTCTGTGAGAAGCCATTGCTGGTATTCTGCCTCTTGCCAGAAGAGATTAGTGTGGATGGTGGAATAATTCCCTCCTTAAATCAAGTGAAGCTGCTATGCTAATACTCCTGTCAAAGGGCTCAGGCAGTTAAAACTCCTTAGCCTCTGTTAAAGTGCTTTAGCAAATTTCCCCAAGGGGAATAGGAAAATGCATCCCACCCTCACCCTGAGAGTGAGGCTCCCCATTTCTTTCCTGGAAATGTTCAGCTCTGATATGTACATTTTATTTTATATGGTGTACCTTTTTTTCTTTTATACTATCCTGATGAATCTAAAAGCCACCTTACATCCTGTAGGTAGAGCTAGCAATTCGTATCTTCAGTAAAGAGCCAGTGGGATTGTTTAGCATCTGAAGACTTTGAGGAAACATTCAGTGTGCCTAGAGCTAAGAAACAAATACATCATCCAAAAGGAAAAGGGATTCGCATTCCACGTGGTCCTTTCAGGACAGAACTTTGACTCTTGCCATGTAGAGAAAGCTAGGGCCTTGAAAGCTAAATGCCCACACGCATTGACAGTCCCATTTGGCTTGGCCAGTGTGAGCTTCAAAATGTCCTGCCAAGACTTCCAAGTACTTGCAGGTTGACATACTGGTTCATCCCCATTCAGAAAATACCTCTGCTTCTATGTTTGGAACTCAAGCCAAGTGCATCGGTGAAGATGTAGCCCCAGCTGTTCTGCCATCAGTAATTACTTTCTGGCTGATCTGATAAACTAAAGCAAAAAGTAGGCAAGAGTCTCCTGGCTGAGTCACATGAGCCCTGCCTCCTACTGTGATACAGTCTTCTTCACCCAGTTCTGTTTGAGGTGTCTGTGGTCATGGTGATTCACCTAAGCTTGGCTCTCAGGGTTGCTTTCTCTGTGTTTGTTTGTTTCTTGACTTCAAACAAATTGAATTTTGTAGCTTGTTTATGGCAATGAATACTACTCATGCTCATCTTTTATGTCTTGAATTTGATGCAACCCTCTTTAGTTTTAGTTTCCTTGCTAATTGTGCCAAGACATTTAGGATTTATTAAGTGAAGAGCCCTGGGATTACCTGCCACAGGACTTCAGTACTACCCAATGCATTTCTTTGTTCACTCTTTTTCTTCCTTCTTTCTGAAAAAACAAAACAAAAACAAAAACAAAAACAAAAAGCAAAAAACAAAAACCTTTAAAAAAACCCAACTTTTTTTCAAGACAGAGTTTCTCATGAAGTTGGGCTGACCCTGAACTTGATATATGGCTGAGGAGGACTTCGAACTCCTGATCTTGCTGCCTCCACCATCCAAGTGGTGAGACTATAGGTGTGTACCACTCTGCCTGGCTCATATGGTACTGGAGACAGAATCTAGGACCTTATGTATGCTAGACAAGCATTCTGCCGACTAAGCTACATCCCTGGTCCGAGAAACTTTTTCTTGATTCTCCTGTTCTCCAAAGCAGTTTTTCTAGGCTGTGGGCCAAGCCTCCCCCAATACTCAGAAGAAACACTAAGAGATCTAGATGTGTGTCTTTAGCCATGGAGCCATGTTAAGACAAAGGACCGCTGGAAGGGAAGATGGTGAGATATACACTTTTGTCTCTGTCCTGGTTTCCGTTCTGTTCTTCTTAGTCTAGGGAGCCCAGGTAAACCCTTTCATCTTGCTGGGCCTTTAAGGTCCTTCTTTCTCAATAAAAATTCCCCAAGATGCTTTTGTGTTTAAAAATTAGTTGGGTCTTTATTTATTTGTTACATTTTTGCGGGGAGAATTCTCACTTTTAGATTGTTAGTAGGGTTCAGTAAATTAATATTTATGAGATTCTTTGAAAGAGGCTTAACACACAGTCAGCACTTTATGCCCTCTGTTAAATTAAACAAAAGTGCATGGCAGCATTGTACGTAATCACGTTTATGCTGGTAACAGTCAAGGGAGCTTTTCACTAGCCAGCCGTCATGCTCTCTATGTTCAGATTTCCTCGAATTTGCAGCTCTAAGTTACAGTGACTAACAATGACGGCAGTGTTGCCTACATATCAAACAGAGGTGGTGTGAGGGAGAAGCTGAGGTCATGATGACACAGACATGCAGGGAACAGTGCTTGTGCCAGGAGCCCAGTTCCTCTGATGGTCCCATAGTGCTATTCTCTGGATTGAGGTGAAAGGTAAATTCCAAGAAACTATGATTGGGGACATATCTGGCAGCTAATTGCTCTGTAAAAATTATTTAAGACCCCCCACACACCACCCCCACTTCTGCTAATCAAACTTCCACATGACCATGTGAGGACTGGAGTTTTGAACACAGTCCAAGAAGAAGTGATTTTATAAGGTTGACCCCAAATCCCTCCAGCAGCCAGGGATCAGGCAGTAGGACGACAAGGTGGCTTTGACCAGACTTCCACCAGCATCTGCACTGGGCTGTGACTGTGACCATGGTCTTTTGTTGGTTTTTTTTTTTTTTTTTTTTTTAGAATGACAGATTACATTTTTTAAAAAATGCTTGTTTTTAATGTTTTCTTGTCTGTTCTGTGTAACACATGCCTAGATAGCAGAGTTTCTGTTTCCTTACTGTTTCTATTTTTATATATGCATCCACATAAAATTAGATTAATTTAATTAATTAGCTGATTAGGCATTAGAGGCCATGATTTGTTAAACAAATTAAACACACTCACACTAACAAGTATGTGCTCTCTCTCTTTCTCTTTCTCTCTCTCTCTCTCTCTCTCTCTCTCTCACACACACACACACACACACACACACAGAACAAACCTAACTTAATATGTCATACAGACAAGAATGTAATGTTAATTCTTACCCACATCTGTCTCCTATACTGGAGGCCAGGTAGATGATTCCTCACAGGTTGGCCACCTGACATGTATAAAGAAGCTTCTTTATTATTTGGAGCATAAGGCTTAAGGCTCCCCCAGAAACATGAAGGGAAAATCTAGAGGTCACAGGCACTTGTCAAAGAAAAGTGATGGCTCTGCCCACTTCTGCCTGGCAGGAACACTCTCACCAAGGGCACATGAAGCCATCTGTGTCAACACAGGGCACAACAGGAAAGCATCTACCGAGTTGTCCAATGTGGATACTTGGGAACTCTTGATCTCCCTGCTTCACATCGCCCAGCAACAAGGCTGAATAATTTTTGTGTCTCCTTGAAATCAATTTCTGCTGATCACACACGGAGGTGGGAACCACAGCTTTTGAATATTTACATCGAGCAAATAAAATTTACGTTCCCTGAAAGGCAAAGAAGGCTGCCATTTCATGCTTGCTAACCTTCACTGTGTCTTTCTCGTTGCTACACACAGCAGCCTAGTAGGCACAAATGTTCACGGCCATTACAGAGGGGGAGCTTTCTGCTTTGTCAACTTTGGTTTAGAAAAAGCTCTGGTTTCTCTATTGCCTTTATCTATTACATCTGTAAAATTTATTTAAGCAATGACAGATCTCTCTCTTTGGGGCTCCGAGTCTGGGAGAATAGCCATTGGGATGAGATTTGTTGAATATGACTGTTCATTAAATTGCAAGTAGTCAGGGAAGCTAACAGTACGGATCTGCTATGCTGGGCAGGTTATGGTCTATGTTTAGAGCCTCTATGTCAGGTGAACAACAGCTGTATCTCATTAATTACTTTTGGAATATTTAAAATGGAAATAGAAGAGTGGGGAGAGAAGAGAAAAGAAGGTGAATGAGTTTTGAAATCCCAGAGGAAAGTTCCTTGACCTGTTTATCTTGCAAGATTCCAGTTGTCAGGAGTTTTCTTTCAAAGGGCAAAAGTGGGGAGCCAGGCCCCCCAGCAGCTGGGGATTTAATGAGTGTGGAGCTTGTGTAGCCTGCTAGACCTTCATGCATTTTAAGAGCTAGTCCTCCCTTTTACCTCTTTCGTAAGTGCTCACCTTGGCCAACACTGAAAAAAATGTTACTTAACCAGGAGAAGAAGCTGGGTGGCAAGCATCCGGACCCTGGGCCTCATGGGCAACTGTTTTGGTAGGAATACCATGGGAATGGTCAGGAAATAGAAAGGATTTTTAAAAAGGCTTTCTGAGGGCAGTGCTCCTGAAGTTAAAGAAAACCAGGTCCAGAAAAGGTGGGCCATGGTTCTCCACGCCCAAGATGGGAACAAGGAGTTATTTTGAAAGTCCTGGGTCCCAGAAAAGATTAAAGGCACTGTGAAGTGTGAGGCGGGAGAAGGTACCCATAGAAACCAGATCCAAGCCTGAGATTGTCCAAGATGTGGGTAATGGGGAAGAAGTGACATCAGGAGTCATGAAGAGGTCAAGACAGGCACACCCTGATGCCCAGAGAGATGTAAGTGCTTCTGAGGAAAGGGATGTCTGGTCTGTGAATTTTGATTCCTTTGAAAGTGAACCCACGCCATAAGATGTTAGTACTCTATCCCACAGAGAGTTCTGGAATCATATATCCCCAGGTCTTAATTACCTCCTGCAAACTTAAAGACAAATTTAGAATGGATTTGAGATTCTATGCTTCTTCCAGACGTCATTTTCTATGACAAAGTGCCTTATGGGGTAAGAAATGAAATGTGGGACCCACTGAAGGGCCACAGCAGGCATCCACTACATGGCCTTGGCATGTGGGGTGCAGCTGAATTTGGTGCATCTGCTGCTTTCAAGGCTGCGCACGTGTTGCCACCATGGTCAGTTTCAAGTTTCTAGGGTGCTGCCACCGAACCTGGAGCTGAGACGAGATTCTCACCCCTCCATCACGAGCCGTTAGCACAACTCCGGTCATCATAGAGCATCCCTGTACAGGATCCTCCATCCGTGCTGCTCCTGTACGAAAAGCATGCTATTCATAAAACCATGTTCCGTAACCATATAGAATACACGTGGGAACAGGACAACAGGAGTCAGATCATGTTCAAATCTCTGACTTTCTAACCAGGGGACATCAGTTAAGCATCCTTAGAGTTAATTTGCTCATTAGTAAGATAATAATTAAGGAGCCTGACACGCAAGCTCTAGGAAAACAAATGAGTTGATCTGTGTAAGAACACTGATGCTTGTGACTCATGCATGGTAAGTTCCCAGTCAATGCTCCTTGCGCTTCTTTTCCTCCTAGCAACTGTAATACAAATATTAGCCACCTGATAGATAAGATAAATTTTAAATTGCCTTTTTGATGCTTCAGTGGATACCTCCACCCCAAGGCTCCATTCTATCAAGATTCAGTAGAAAAATCTCCAGTTCAGTTTGTCTGTGGGTTTCTACTTTTACTAGTAAGTTTACATCTGTCTTGGGATGTTTTGTGCTGCTTCAACAGAATACACAGGATTGGGCAATTTATAATGTACAGAAATTTATTTTCTCACAGTTGTGGGTCTGAGGAAGTCTAAAGTCAAGACTCTGGCTTTGAGGCTAGGAAGATGGCTCAATTGGTAAAATGCTTGCCACACAGCATGAGGCTCCAGATCCTTAGCTACAACAACTACACGTCAAAGATGTGTACTAGGTCCTATGCCAGCTTGCTTCTGTCGTTGTGATAAACACCAGGTCCCAAAGCAGCATGAGAGGACAAAACATTTCTTTAGCTTGTGCTTCTAGAACACACTCCATTGTCAAGGAAAGTCAGGATGGGGGTGGATGAAAGAGGGAAGCTGGAGGAAGCAGCTGAAGCAGAGGCTACGAAGGGGCACTGCTTACTGGTTTTGTTTCCAGGCCTGTGTTCAGCTATGGTTCTTATACATCCTAGGCCCACTTACTTAGGGGTGGCATCAGCCACAGTGGGCTTGTCCCTACTGTATGAAGTAGCACCCAATTCACAGGCTAATCTGATAGAAGCAATTCAAGTGAGATTGCCCCTTCCTAGATGTGTCAAGTTGACAACCAAGACTAGCTATCACATCACCTAAAAAATAGAACAGCTGTTTGCATCCTTAGTGCTGTTAAGGCAGTATAAGAATGTGAGAGGCTCTGAAATGGATTTATGCAAGAACTGTGTCCTGTATGTAAATCCTGTATGGTGTGTGGGGTAGAAGAGGGCTGTGTTTTATAAGCAGTCCCCCAGATCCATAAGGATGACTTATCTGTTCGTGCTGCATTCTGACAATTATTTGGTTTCTCTCAGGTTCCTTTCCTAATTTACTTGTCTACAAAAACAAAAAGCAAAACAGCAACAATAACAACAAAACTAAAAAAAAAAAAAATTCTGGGAGAGCTTTCTATGTGAAAACAGGCTACATAGTTATTCTCAATTTGAACACTTGGAAACATCTATTTTGGTCTTTGGAGTCCAATGTGTTTGTAAATTTAATCAACTATGACAATCGTAAACATGTATCAGGATTTATAAAACACATCGAAATCATAGGAACAAGACTGTCGTCTAAGGAACAAGGATTTGTTGCAAATTTGAGTTTCTGCTGATGGAATTTTCCCTAGTGTTCAAGTTGAGTGGTTCTCAGTTGCCCCACAGAATGTCACCGGTCAAGCCCAGAGGCTCTCCCAGACAGAAAACAGCATCCACTGTTCTCTGAGGCGTTACCCTTTCCAGAAAGCCCAATCAGGAGTCCCATTACATGACCATAAGTTAGCAGCACACACACACACACCAGACTTTAACATGGCAGTGGCCCCATGGCTTTCTGGGAAAATTGCTCCTTGCTTTCAGAAGTGCATATGCATTCATGCATACAGACCCATAGCCTGGAATACACTATCTGAAACAGTATAACCCTTTGGTTAAATGTCAACAGTTTTGTAGTTAAAAAAAAAAAAAAGCTCTGTTAAAAGTTTAATTTAGCCATTTAGTGTTAGTGCTTCTGCCCCACCCCCATTCAAAAATATTGATTTTTAAAATGTCAAATTATGATTTTTTTTCCCTCATTCTGCCCTGTTGTTTACCACTTTGAACAACAAAAGGCATCTGGCTCTGTAACAGGCCTGGGAAGGCCTGAGTTTAGTGGTTAACAGGTCCGGTTGAGCCAGGGTCCTCTGGTGATTACCTTCCATCAGCCACTGGCTTTCCTACCCTCTTCCAGAGCAGTCTGCTTGGGTAAGAAGAGATAATAGCTTGCTAGGTTTCCCTTTCAAAGAAGCCAGGAAGCCTTTGGACCAATAATTCTGCAACAGCTTTAGTGTTCTTCAAACAAAGCCGAGTAGCATCTTGTTCTCTTCACCCCAAGGCCATCTCGCTGCTGCTAGCTGCTCATAAATACAGCTCCCAGTTTCTACTGAAAACACCTTTAGCTATTGTAAGCAAGGGACATCAGGAGGAAATAACAGGTCTGCACCTCATTCTTCCACCAGGCATTTTCCTGTCCTAGGTACCAACCCCACAGCTTTTTGTTATGAAAACAAAGCAAAATAAAAACAAAACAAAAACCCTTATCTATTGCTTCCTGAGCTTCCAGTATTATTAGCTCTGCCTAACCAGACAGCCTGTTTGCAGTGATGCTCGATTTAGCAATTCAGGCAGGGATGGGAATCAGATTCTTGTCTTTCATCCTCCTCCCTCCTCCCTCCTCCTTCTCCCTCCTCTCCCTATCTCTCCTTCCCCCACCTCTCCCTCCCCCACCTCTCTCTCCCCCCCCTCTGTGTGTATGTGTGTGAAAGACTTGTGTGTGTGTGTGTCCCTATATATGCCCCTTCTCTGTGTGTGTGTCTCTGTATATGTTCAGTCTTAACAGAAGTACAAGACAATCTGGGAAGGCATTTGAAATGTTGAGCCAGGTCTTTCAGTGTGAAGAGGTGTATAAAACACATCCCAGTGATGAGTACCAATTAACAGTGCATTGCTTTCTGGAAAAGACTTCAAGTTAGCTGCCCTGCAGGTCAGAGTCAATAAAGACTGAGTTACTAACAATAGCCTTTCTCTCTTGCTGAAGCCTTGGACATAACCCTAACTTCATCAGACCAGAGAAAAGGAGAATAATGTGAACAATAGGAGTCTTGGGGGTTGACTTGAGCCTAATGCTCAGAGGCTGTAAAAACTGCCAGAGAGCTTGATTGATTGGCTCATATGCTCCACTCCTCCATGGAGAGGACTAATGTTTCTGCCTCTTCTGAGAGAGTTTGATGTGCCACCTGGGGTCAGAACTTATCAGCCTGTGGGGCTAATGTTTCTGATGAGGCCAAAGTGCAGTCAATAATTTATACAGAAATTTGTGCTTAGATTCACAAGGGAAGAGTTTTGACTTGCATCCCTTCCTCCATCTGAAGAAGTGTGAAAGAACTTCAAGTTGTCCTGCCAACAGCATCTTTGGATGCATATGATAAACACTAAAGACAATTGTGAATTCAAAAAGAGACTTTTAAAAACCATTTTGGAGTGTTCAAAACGAGGGCCGACTTTGGAAGTTTCAGTGTCCATTGGTGAAATGGGTAGAGGGAAGCCAGCATTAGCAGTTTACAGATATTATAAACCAGACTCTCCTATAGAATGTAATAACCGTGTCCGTTAGACCTAGAGTGACTTTGAAAGAGTTCTGAGTGACCATGGGTAAAGTCCTCATAGGAGAGGTCTCAGGGTAGAGCCAGCAGAGAGAAAATAGCTGGCAAAACCAAGAATGGAGACAGCCGAGGAGAACTAGATTTTGGCTAGATGCCCAAAATATTCTGTCCGGTATGCAGAGAAACAGAAGGTAGAGTTGGCCTCGATGGCTGCGCATGACCACGCATGCGTACAGTGCACTTCAGCGCCCATATAAACGCATATTCATACAGCTCCTAGAAATTGAGAGTAACGCAACGACACGGAGCAGGGCTGGTCAATCAATACCCAGCTAAGTTCTGTTCTGCAAAATGACAGTTTGCTCCAGTAAGTGCTAACAAAGGCCCCTTTACCTTCGCCCTGCAGTAGGAGAGCACTGTTAGTCACACTTCATTAGGTTTGTTTACAGAAAAGAGCTGGTCTCTAAGCAGGGTATTGAAATCCTTGTAACTCTATAGGGCCTTTAAAAAAAAAAAAAAAAAAAAACCCTTCCCTCCCTGAAAGATAAGAACTTTGGAATGTGGGTGGGGGAGGGTGCAAAGGGATCTCAGACCATTGTCAGGAAAACTGGTTTGTTCAGATGGGAATAAAAAAAAAAAGATGAGTTGGCGGTTAAGGTGTTTCTGCCTTGTGGGGAACCAGAACCAGTACCATCGGAACCAGACCAGACAGACACTTCGCTGCCCTTATTGAACTGCAAAGCTTCAATCTGGCCTTTTTGTGACCTAGAAAAAGTGAGGTAGTCTTGAGAACCTGAAATGAGTCTTTGTTACCTTAAAAGTAATTCTGAGGAGTGGCTTCTAGGATTTTAAGTTTTAGTCAAGAGACAGAGGAGAAAACGCTTGCTTTCAACAATGAGTGCTTGTTAGGAGAGGTGAGTTCCTAATGGCTGAGATTCGTGCTGTGTATATAGAAGTAATAAAAGGTTCTCAAGCTTGCAATTTGCAACCCATAAGATTCTAAAACAAAATAAGCCACATCTTGTGGCCTGCTAGGAATATATAGGCTAATGGGTTCAGAAGCCTGGCTCGGAAGTTGCTTCCTGTGGAAGGTATGCAGGAAGACTGCCTTGTTAGTGTGGACCTTTTCTTCAGCAGTGGCCTGAGTTACAAGAGAGTGTAACGGATGTGGTCATGTGACTCTGACTAGTAGAGGGTTAAGCTGGAGCTCAGGAAAGTATAGGTGAGCTCCAGGGAGGACCGAGACCGAGGAGCAGCTGTCTCAGTTGCTGCATTTGTTGGGGTTGGGGCACGGTGCTCCCTCTGGTTAGCGTCCTTCCTGCCTAGCCTTCAGAATTCATTGCAGATCCCTCTAGCTTGGAATACCCATTCCTCATCTTCCCCTGCTACTTTCTGAATCTGAGCTATATTTTATGTGACTCTGTCACCAAAGACATAAACTTTTGTGCTACTTGTGGGATATGGTCACTGTAGGAGGGAACAGGGGTGGGCAAAAGCTTTTCTGTCGAGCTGAACTCTGCAATCGAGAGGGGGCTGAGCCCAGTTTCTCTGATATTCTGTCCTTTGCATCTTTACTAGCTTGCCCAAGATGGTGGTGGCTTTATCTGTTGTGTAATAGTCACCTCTTTGTATGCCTTATGCCTGTAAAATCTCTTCTCCCTCTCCACACACACACACACACACACACACACACACACACACACACACACCCTGCAGTTCAGAGAGTCAGTTCCCAGTTTGAGCTGCTGTTGTAAATTGCTATTTTAAATTTCAGCGAGTGGAATAATAGCCGAGTGATCATCCCCAGCAAATGTTGTTGGCCTTTGTAAAGAATGGCTCCTTCAGAAGCTCTCTGATTTACAGAGGACACAGCTGGTGGGCAGCAGAGCTGTAGGAATCTGTGCTCTCCTGGGCCTAGCAAGCTACAGATGAAAAGGGCCCAGAGCTGGCACAAAAGCAAATAAGCGCTCTGACTTTAAATAAAGCATCCTAATTTATAGGAAGCCTAGCTCTTCAGTCCCAGCGAGATCTATGGATCAGTAGCAGCCTTTTGATGTGGAGCATAATTGTCAATTGGTTCCCACTGTTTCCTTATAATTCAGGACCAGGCCTGGTTAAAAAAAAATTTTTTTTTAAAAGCACAGTCTCATAATCTAGAATTGTGGTACACATATTCTGACAAGCAATTCAATAACGTTTAAGCCTGAAACTCTGCAAACAAACGACCAGGACCTATAACCTGGTGCTGATTTGGGAGAGGGACAGGGTGACTAGAGGACCAGCTCCTCCTCCTTTTCCCTTGCCAACTCTTCCTCTAAGGCCATGAGGTTTTCCATTCTCAACTTCCTCTCTATCCATCCGATTCACTCGTCTACAGAACTACTTTGTCTTTCCTCCCAGCTTTCCCCTCCCAAATGCCTGGTCCAGATAAAAATGGGAAAGCCTGCTGTTACAGGACTCAGTATTCACAGCGTGTGAACTCCTCTACTCGGGGTGTTGAATATGCTCTGTTGATGGGGACCAATCTGGAGGGGCCCTTTTGGCCTTGAGTAACTGTTGCCATCTTCACTGGCTCCTCACTTTGCCTGTTTCCCAGCTGAAGCCATGACAACATGAAGAGCTTGGATAAGAAGGAGTTGTTGATGCAAAAGAGGCACAGGAAGTGTGGGAATAATGATTTGATAGGCCTTATCTTTTCGAGTATCTGACTTCAGTGGCTCTGACAGGGAGAGAAGGAAACCTCTGTCCATTTCACTCTGGGAGATCTTAGCCATATGCCTGTGTGCCCAGGGCCACATGTACAAAGCTGTGTCATGAACCAACACTCTTAAGAAAGGGGGTAACTCTTAGGAAATGATATTGCTAGAGTTCTTAGTAAGCCTGATTCAACAAACATTTATTAATTGCCTTTCCCACACTCTTGAATGGCTTTATTCAAAGGAAGAAAAATATCTCCTGGTGATCTAATAAAAGCCTGTGTGTGTGTGTGTGTGTGTGTGTGTGTGTCGGGGGAGTGGATTCATGCCTTCCCAGGTGGGAGGTGTGAGAAGGCCTTCTCTAATGAGGGAAGCACTTCAAAGTGTGTAAGAAATCTGCATTGAAAGTCCATCAAGGCGATTCAGATTTCATATAAACCCAAGAGTGGCTGGAAAGCTCAAGTGCAGAATTGGGTATTGGAAGTAAGTGTGGCTTTGGGCTCCCTGATGTCAAGCCTAGAGGGAAGCCGTTACTTACAGGAAAGCTTAGTCAAAAATCATAAATGCAGCCTCTTTGTCCAAATATATCCAGACACATTGTACTCATGCCACATGGCATCTGCTTTTCCTGGATATGCATTTAGATTACTTCAAATGTTTGCCTCTGAAGATTCCCTCAAGGCCCCCCCAGACCTCCCATGCCCCCTTGGCCTTTCCTTCCCACTGTGTGTTGGACTGAGCCTTGGTGGGCCATGACCTGCAGGGATTGGCACCATGCCCAGTGAAGTGTCTCTCTGGCTTGTTGCCCTGTTGTAGAAGCTCCCTTGAGAGATGTCCTCTTCCCCATCCTGGCACTGTCATCTCAGACGTGCTTTCCAGCTTGCCCCCAAGTAAAGACTCTAGACACTTTAGCAGAAACTGTTACAGGAACTTGCCAGCAATAAGGGTACTTGTGGGTTAGGGTTTGTATAGAGAATATGTTCTAAAACCATCAATGCCACTTTAGGATGTCTATATCTGCTTAGCCTAAAGGCAAATGCCTTTGTTACTGATCATTCACAAAACTACTTTCTAAAGGTATCCATGTATTTTCTTTCATGATGCTTTTCATTACATTTGAAGCATATTTTAAAACCTATGACATTTTGTAAGCAGGAAACTTGCACAACATAAGTCTTGGCTCTTGCAATCAACAGGAATTTATCTCTAATGACCTGTCAGGAAATGGTTTTGTTTTCAGACAATCTCCTGTTCCAGGCTAGCCTTGAACACATTTTTTCCCTAGGCTGATCTTAAACTCTTGTTTCTGCTACTATCTCCTAAATACTAGGATTGTAATCGTGTGCCACCATGCCCACCCATAGGCCCGGCATTTCTTAGAAGTTGTGTCTTAAGCTGTTGTGATGTTTGTTCATCCTTCTACATTGGTGATTTTCAGCAAGAGGACACTTTGTCCCTATCTCCGTAGGCAGCAAATGCATAGAACAGCCTTTTTCATGTCTTTGATGATGGCTGTCAAAAGCCTCGCTCCTGCTCTCTGTTCTTCACCAGTAGACTTCCTAACAGGCTGTTGAAATTTGTAGACATGGGAGAAGCTACTGTTACTGGGGAAGCAAGGAAAAGAAAGCCAGCAAGAGCTTCCTTTAGCTGACCAGTCAGCTGGATATTGACCACCTGTCTTCATGGGAAAGAAATAGATGGCAGTGAATAAGTGAGAGTCGAGTTTTCCAACAAGCTGAATCATTTTCCCAAATCAATACAGCTCATCAGACCTCGGAACAAAGGCTGCAGGGGCAGTGACAGAGATGGAAGTGGTTCTGTGTTCTTCTGTGTATTAAAGCATAAGGCCCATGGGGAAACAAGGCTTCTCTGGCAGTGGGTTTGTGTGTGTACATGTGTGTGTATGCGTGCTCATTCTTAAAGATTTACTAAGTACATTCGTAAGTCCCTCCAGATTAAAGCAAAAAGAGCTATATAGATTGTATATGGCTGCTCGAGTATTTTGAGGGAAACAAAAAGGAACGTGAAGACTATTTTGTCTTCTAAAAGGTAGATTAGAGGCAGTCCCCATCTTTGCTTTCAGTGTTATTGGGGTTTCTCCCTTCTTACTTATGGTGGTGTTTAGACAAACTCAAACAAGCGTCTAGAAATGAACGTTAGCCCCTGGCAAACCGCCCAAACTAGTCTACCATGAATAAAACCAGCACCTCACACCCTGGGAATGTCAGCAAAACGGAATGCTGGACCGTCGTCGTATAGAGGTTATAATTAACAAAGGTAGAACACTTGCAATGCATTCCAGCCGCCAACAGAGACTCACCAGCAAACTCCAGTCCTTCTGTCCTTTAATCGTTAAGCCCTCTGTGCTTTCACAAGGTAGTAAGTTAACGCCAGAACAGCGTGTCTGTGGGCTTTACGACTGGGGTGGCAGCACACTGGGGCATAAAGTATTTCATTATACTTCCTTTTGTCAGCCCTGCCCTATCTCGCAAGCTCCATTGCCATACATTATTTGTTCAGATAAAGCCCAATGTTCAGGGTGACTAATCGCAGAACTGTGTTCCAGATGGTTTGATTACAGGATGTGGTTAAAGTAACTCTTCAAACATTCAGCCCAGCAGTAGGGCTCTATTTAAAAAGAACAAAAAGAAAAAGAAAAAGAGGTGGGGGAAAACAGCAATAACAACAACAAAATAAACCCCACTATTTCATGGTCATGTGACAGCATTGACTTTTCTTGCCTTGATACACTATACATACATCCTTGGTGTAGATAATAGGAAAATCTTTTTGTTCTTTGGCTGGCAGGCATTTCATGGGCAAACTTCGTTGTAAATTTAAAGATTTCACAAAAAATTATAAATGTTGTCCTCTGAAAGAGAATCTAGCTGAAGGTGAAGAGGTCTGAAGACTGACCCGGGAATAAAGGCACTGTATCAGCTCCCACACGGAAAAGGCACCAGGACAACACTCAACCGAACAAAGCCCGAGAGCTGTCATGGAAAGAAGCTCGGCACAAAGAGATGTGATAAGCCCCACCCTGCACGGTGGTCATACTGGGACAATGTAGGGTAACCAAGGCTCTGAAATAGTGGCATTTCTTCTGTACTCATTGGTGTTTCTCTTGAAAAAAATAAAGAAAATGTAACCACAGAGGGGGAGAATCACAGCACAAACGGGTTACAGTTTGGAATTATTAGAATGAGGTTTGCATTTTCTGCCCGAGTGCACACCAAGTCTCTCCAGATGTGGCAGTCTGAAGAAGAGTTCAGGAAAACTTTGTAATTCCAAATTTGGCATCTGTGATGCCTGCCAATGCTCTTGCTCCTGAGGAGGGAGACTCTTTTAAGACTCAGCCTTTTAGCTGTAATATAAACAGATTTATGCAAAGCCACTGGGCTATCAGCGTTTGCCCAGTTCTTGAGGAAGCAGCTTCACAAATATGAGGAATAATAATTCATAAGCCACATATCTAACCACAGTGGAGTAGAATCTCTCCACAGAGAAAGTCTGTCCTCAATAAGCTAGTGGGATGTTACCCTTATTGAAAATGTACAGTAGCAGTGAGACCTCAAAAGTCAGGGTTCTGTTGAGAGTCCTTGTGAGTTCCAATGTGTTCAGTGAGTTTCCTCACTTAAGGTACAGTGCTTCTCAGGGCTGTGTACCCTGACAGGCAACGTGCCAATAACAAAGGAGGGTTGTATTGTTGGAAGAGATCAGGTCAGCATGCACATGAGTGGAGGGAAATGTTAAAGGAATGTCCTCTCAGGATATGACACACATCCTTACCCATGTTCAAACATGGAATGAGTTTCTCTCCTAAGGATGGGGAATTCCTAGTGATTGGAAAGCTGTCTGTGACTTGAGCTACCATGTGAGGGAGACTTTGCTGCCTTGAACTTGTAGCCTTCAAGGTTCCTTTGGTCTTTCCTATTCCTGGCAGACAGAAAGGAGAGCAAACTAGGAGATTGTATCCTCAAAGATCTTACGGGCTATGCCCTTTCATGCTCTCCTTCAGGAGAGTGTTATCACAGTTCCAGGTAGACAGACAGAGAGAATCCATCTATAAACCAAGGAAAAAGGGAATAATCTGCGAGTGAGCATCCATCATGGTAGAGACAACATGGAGTTTAGTCAGTGACCCAGGAGAGAATGGATTTAGCTGGTAAGATATGTGTGTGCAGAAGGACAGGTGCTATCACCAGAGTTTGTCCTGATTTATTAGGAACTTCAGCTCTCCTTGAAGAATTCTATATAGGCACTCAAGCCTTCTTTAAGGGAGTTAAGTGCGATGTGAAGGCCAGCCAGCAAGATGGCAGAATGGGTCAGGGAGCCTGCAGTCAAATCTGATGACCTGATTTCGATCTCCCAGACCGACATGGTAGAAGGAGAGAACTGACTCTCAAAAAGTTTTTCCCTGACTTCCTAATGTATGCCACGGTGTGCAAGCACATACAGACACACATAGACACCCGCACCCCCACACACAATGTAATAATTGTTCATTTTATAGTGTGGCATAAAGAATGGCTGAAGAAACTTGTTTCAGGCTGGAAGGACAAAAGAGGGTGTGACCTGGAGGGGAAATAATGACAAGAAGTTATTGTTCTTTGGGAAGAGGATGAATGGAGTGCTTCTTTGGGATTTCAGACCAGAGCATGGCACTTACAGATGATGTCTGGTGTAAATCAAAGGATATTTCTTTTTCGATATAAACAAGATGGTAGGATAGTATCTAAGCCGACCTTAAGTCAGTGCTGATAGTGTGTCTTCTACTGGTGATAAGACTGGAGGAAAAGGGCACACATGCACATGTAAAATCTTTGGCCAGCATTGGCATCTTCACCCCATCTCTTAGCTATTAAATATTTGAGGTTCTTGCCCATCCTGGTCCTCTTAGTTAATACGTAGATCTTTCAACTTTATTATGTATCATCATTTATAAATGTAGATGTTATTCATCCAGATTCCTGGCATATGTGTGTCTGGCTCCCTCTGCTTCTGGTACCTATCACTGACCCAGAGATGCGAGGTCAGGTTTAGAATTATTAGTTTGAGCGCTTGCTGGTCTAAGACATATTTCTGAGCAAGGTGTGAGGACAGGGAATGAACCAAGGGCATCAAACCTGGGCTCTAATGATTAGAGCCTGATCTAATGTGTGAGATTAGTCTAGTCTAACCAAGAGCCCACTCCGTAAGCACAGGTGATATGCAAAACCATGCTTCTACTTCTGAATTATGATGCATGTCTGTACTGGCTCTAAGACTGTAGACTCCTTAAGTACAGAAGCTGAACAGGGTTTCCAACAAAATATGATCCAACAGCACCAAATAGGTACTTAAGAAAGACCCAATAGACATAACCAACCTTGATGGGCCTGGATAGGAAATAGAACATAAATTCTTATGTGACTTCAGTGTGTGTGTCTGTGTGTGTGTGTGTGTCTGTGTGTGTGTGTTCTAGTATATGGGACCAGTATCAACAATACAAAGAAGAAAATCATATGGGTTAGCCTCTCAATCCATCCTCATACAGTTTTTTTTTTCTACAGTAATATACCTCAGGTATTTTTCAAATAGCCCTTGGGTGGGAAGGGAAGGCCAATAAACCCAGCGAGATCCTTGTTGTTGTAAACATAAAAAGGGCTTGCGGAGAGAGCCCCCCACTCCCATTGCACAGGCAGGGCGTTCAGGAGTATAAGTGTGCTTGGAATCTAAATCTTTGGGGAACTAAGGTATGTGCCAGTCTAATCTGTATAGAGAGGAACGTAACTTTAAGCCTGGGGTTATAAAATCCAAACCTGTGCTTGCTGAGGACTAGTTCTCATCTGACCTTTCTCACTAACTATGTAAGCCTTTAGTAAGTTATGAGTTCTATATGGGCTTGCGTTACAAGATGTTTGAAATTTGTAATTTCATTAAAATAATTTAAAAAATATATACACTTGGATTATTGATTGAGAGAGGGTCTTACTATGTAGCCCTAGCTGACTTGGAACTTGCAATGTAGACCAGGCTGGCTTCCAGCTCACAGCAATTCACCTCCCTCTGCCTAGAAACAAAAGTCTGTGCCATCACTCCCAACATTTTCCACATTTCAGAGCTAACCCTCTTAATTTGGACCTTCAGAATGGCGTGTTTTCTAAACGTGGATCTTCCTAAAACATAAAACATAAAACAAAACAAAACAAAACAACCCCCAAAAACCCAAAACCAATAGCAACAGTACATTGTAGTTCATAGAGGAACGTTGCTTAACCTCTCCACTGACTTAGAGCCACAGTTGTCTATGGTGGCACTGTGAAGAGCCTTGTGCACATCAAGACAGACCACCACAGGCCCATGAATCTAATTAGCATTGCTTGAGAAGACTCTCCCTGAGAGGGGAGCATTTGTTTTGAGCATTTTAAATCCAGACTGTTTTTAGGAAAAAACAAAAACAAAAAGCCTAGGGTGACTTATTTAGGCTTCCTGAAGTTGAAGTAGGCTTTTCTTTACAGCCTTTTACTACTCCCCGGTACAGACAACCACGTGACCCACGTGGCTTCTAGGCAGTAGCAGATGTGAACTGTTTTCATGAGGAAGTTGGAACTGCAGTTCAGCCTTTGTGACCGTTTCAACCTGCGGCCCAAGATAACCACTGATTGATGGCCTGTGTGGTTGGGTCCCTTCCTTTTCTCTGGCCCAGTTACCCTCGCCTGGCTTGAGGCCGCAGATTTGGGCTCTGCGTGCATGGCCTGTTGGCAGTATGGTGGGGACCATTGTGGGGGCGGGGATGTGGAGCCTGCTTCCAGCTTCTAGGGCTTTGGTGAGGGGCTCCAGCGATGCTTTCGCTTCCCCGCGGTGGTGGAGGGGAAGCTGAAGCTTTCTCCTGCCCAGCCCTTTCTCCTTGCCTTGTCTTCCCGTCTTCAGGCCAGCCGCATTGGGCCAGCCAATCAGACGCAAGCGTTCGCTGCAGGCACTGGCCAATCGGCCGCCCGCATTTGCTGGAAACGCGAAACCCTTAGGGGAAAAGCAGTAACAAAAGCCTTTCACTGCAGACAAATGTTAAGTGTCTGTGCAGACTTTTCCTGTTTTTAATTTTATTACTGCAAGAATGGAGGGTTTGTTGTTTCTTTCATGTTTCCTTTCAAGCAATTTTAATTATACATTTGTGCTACATCAGGGACTCTGGAACGCAGTGATTTCAGCCTATTGCCTCTGAAGCTAAAATGCAGTAACCTTCTGGCAATACAGATACATTCCTGCACTGTAAATATAGCTGACATGCTAAAGAATTTTAAGCAGCTGCAGAGGTCTCTGACACCACACACAGTGCCCCAGAGAGCAGATGATGAGAAAGCCAGCTCAGCCTGCCCCCCTCCTCCATGCCCCACCCCTCTTTCCTGAAGGGATGCGCTCATAAAGACTCCTTTCCGATTGTTCTGTCTTGTGCAGTTTTTGACCGAATGCCTAATTACCATCGATTCTCATGGCAATGGGATTTTTTTCCTACTCAATGGTTAAACCCCACCCCCACCCCCCATGGGAGAATCACAAAGGAATCAAGCATGATTTGAGGCGATTCGTCCTAGCTCCCCCCCACCCCCACAGCTAGACTATTGCTACAATAGTGGGTGGGATTTACAGTGAGTAAATTCAGCTGTCATATAACTTATAGCAGTCTCAACCATATGGAAAAACAATTTTTAAATCTCCTTTTGAGATTTTGGGGAGAAAATTTCCATGATCCAGTAGTCGAGTCCTGATCATTCAGATATTTTATCTTCTTTTTAAAGATTGCCCAGTAAAAAGAATCCTGTTGCTTTATGTGGTTTGCAAAATGGCAGATAGCACAGGAGAACAAGCCTCCCAGGAAAGACGTGGAGGAATGGTCTGAGGGCGGAAGTGTGGGCACCAAAAGAAACAAAGGCTCCTTTAAATGTTTCATTTATTTACCCTACTCTCCTGTATGTCTCTGAATATAGCTTTGTTACAAATATGCTTTAAGGATGTGATTTTTGTTTTGTTTTGTTTTGTTTTAAATGGCACTTGTCCCCAAGAGAACAAGCCTCGTGTTAGATGTTGTTTCCCAGTGACATTTGGCATACTAAGCACACTTAAGTTTAGTAATTCACAGATGCAGCGCTCAATTAAAGTGTCTGTCTGCTGAGCAGCAGAGGAAGAAGCAGGATGGCTGGAAGGAAACATGAGCGTGCGTTCATTTTTTTTTTTTTTTTAATTCTCTTCTAATCCTCTGTAGCAAATGCTTACCGACGTTGACTGAAGATAACCCCAAGAGCAGATGCATTGTGCACACTTATTTCCTTAAGAGAGCTATTTTAAGAGCCTCTGAAACAAGACCAAGCAGTGACACAGAGCCCGTTCTGAGGTTGATATTTGTCTCACACAGGCGAGGAGGGGAGGATCAAGAAGAAATCACAGCTGCCCCAAGGACCCACTTTTTCCTCTGTGCCTATTTTTACATATCTGCAAGGTTCCCCCCCCACCACCCTCTTAATAAAAAAAAGTTAGCATTGTTTTCTATTGTTCAATTGGAAACCAGACTCCTTTTAGTCATCCTCTGCCTTAAGCACTGGGAACTCAGGCTTGGTTTATGTTGGCTGCCTGCCAAAGGAAAGCAATTATGTGTAATAATAGAAAAATTAAGAGGTGAATGTTACTGTTTTACAGCAGGACATGGCAAAAACCATTTCCTTCTGTCAGCAATATCTTGATCACACCCTCACACACTCTCACCCTTTGCACCACAATCATGAATGCACGCGCACATACACACACTCTCACAGAGAGGGGGGTGAGGGGGTGGGTGGAAGAGAGAGAGAGAGAGAGAGAGAGAGAGAGAGAGAGAGAGAGAGAGAGAGAGAGAGAGATTTCCTGTGGGTTTTAACTTGAGGTCACTGAAACCAGAAAGAGGAAGGGTGCAAACCACAGGTTTTGAAAGCCAAGTGAGAATAGAACTTTGCTGGCAAAAATAATATCAATGAATGAAGTCGAAATAAAGTACTAGGTGATAAATGTGCCCCTGTTCACCCTCCACTCTCCCTTCCAGGTGTCCTAGTGGTCAATGTCACGTGGAGGAACAAAACCTACGTGGGGACCCTCCTAGACTGCACCAAGCACGACTGGGCCCCTCCCCGGTAGGTGCCTTTTCTTTCTTGCACCATCCTCTGCTCCTCCCATCCCGTTTCTGCATGGAAACCATAGAAAGAAATTAGTAATATATAAAACTCTTCCTGTAATTGAAACCAGGCAAAGGAGAAATGAGCCATTCAGCCCTGAGCCAGTAAAACACAGATGCTAGCTGTCTTTTTCTACCAGATCTCTCCTCCTCTCACTTCCCTCTCTCCTTTGTTTTCTTCTCTCTCTCTCTCTCTCTCCCTCTCTCCCTCTCTCACTTTCTCCCTCTCCCTCTCCCCTCTCTCCCTCTCTCTCCCTTCCCCCCCCCCTTTAAATGGGGATTTGAACTAGTTGAAAGCTAGCTCTCTGAGCTGCTTTCCTTTGATTCTCTGTGGATGAACAACATAATTCACAGGGTAGCCTGGCCCTGGGCTGATGTACCAGTACAAACAGAGACTGGTCTTCTCTTGGCTGCACCTCACTCTCAAGCTGCCAGGGCAGTGGGTCCTCTTTGCTACCTTGTGTCCCTGAGCTCCTCCCTGGCTCTTTCGGAGATGCTTATTATGACCCACCTATTACTCGCTTCCCTAGGTTTTGCGAATCACCGACAAGTGACCTGGAGATGCGAGGGGGCCGGGGCAGAGGGAAGAGAGCGAGGTCTGCCGCGGCTGCCCCAGGCTCCGAGGTCAGCTTCACCGAGTCCAGAGGGCTGCAGAGCAAGAACAGAGGGGGAGCCAATGGGAAAGGGAGGCGTGGCAGCCTCAACGCCAGTGGACGAAGGACACCCCCAAACTGTGCTGCAGAGGACATAAAAGCCAGCCCTTCCTCAACCAACAAAAGGAAGAACAAGCCCCCAATGGAGTTGGATCTGAACTCGAGCTCTGAGGACAGTAAGCCCGGAAAGCGAGTGCGCACGAATTCCAGAAGCACCCCTACCACTCCTCAGGGGAAGCCAGAGACAACTTTTTTGGACCAAGGCTGCTCCTCTCCAGTGTTAATTGATTGTCCCCACCCAAACTGCAACAAAAAATACAAGCACATAAACGGCCTGAGGTACCACCAGGCACATGCGCACTTAGACCCGGAAAACAAACTAGAGTTCGAGCCGGATAGCGAGGACAAGATCTCAGACTGTGAGGAAGCCTTGAGCAACGTGGCCCTTGAATGCAACGAGTCAAGCACAAGTGTGTCATCATACGACCAGGCGAAAGCACCTGGGTCCCCCGGGGCTGGGAACCCCCCTGGGACACCCAAGGGAAAGAGAGAGCACGTGAGCAATGGCCCAGGTCCTATTATAGGTTCGAAAACTGGCAAGAATTCTGGCAAGAAGAGGGGCCTTAACAATGAACTGAACAACCTTCCTGTCATCTCCAACATGACGGCCGCTTTAGACATTTGTTCAGCCACAGACAGCAGTCTAACGGCGGAAATGCCCAAACTGGAAGCGGAAGGACTGATTGACAAGAAAAGTTTGGGGGATAAAGAAAAGGGCAAAAAAGCAAACAATTGCAAAATGGACAAAAACCTCTCCAAACTGAAAAGTGCCCGCCCCATTGCCCCCGCCCCTGCCCCTACGCCCCCACAGCTGATTGCTATACCGACTGCAGCCTTCACATCCACCACCACAGGGACCATACCTGGACTGCCCTCCCTCACGACCACTGTGGTCCAGGCTACACCAAAGAGCCCTCCATTGAAACCTATTCAACCAAAGCCCACAATTATGGGGGAGCCCATCACCGTGAACCCAGCTCTGGTGTCACTCAAAGACAGAAAGAAAAAGGAGAAGCGAAAGCTCAAGGACAAAGAAGGGAAAGAGACTGGAGGTCCCAAAATGGATGCTAAGCTGGGGAAGCTGGAGGAAGCCAAGGCAGCTAGCAAGGATTTGTCTGGGCATTTTTTAAAGGACCATCTCGGTAAGAGCGAAGGGCTGGCTAATGGGTTGTCAGAGTCTCAGGAGAGCCGCATGGCCAGCATCAAAGCCGAGGCCGATAAGGTTTACACGTTCACGGACAATGCCCCCAGCCCTTCCATCGGGAGTGCCTCACGCATGGAATGCAGTACCCTGGTGAATGGGCAAACACCCATGGCACCACTGCATGTGTTGACCCAGAATGGGGCTGAGAGCACAGCAGCTAAGACCAGCAGTCCAGCCTATTCGGACATATCAGATGCCGCAGATGATGGCGGTTCTGACAGCAGGTCAGAGGGCATGAGGTCAAAGGCCAGTTCCCCATCAGATACCTTTTCTAACAAAGATGGTGTTGTGAAAGGGCATCCTTCAACTTCAGCACAGCCATCTCAGCTGAAAGAGTCCCATTCTCCCTATTACCATGGCTATGAGCCTTACTATTCTCCGAGTTACATGCACCCTGGACAGGTTGGTGCCCCTGCAGCTGGGAATGGTGGGAGCACACAGGGCATGAAGATCAAGAAGGAGTCGGAGGAAGATGCAGAGAAGAAAGACAAGGCGGAACAGTTGGAGTCCAAGAAAGTAGACCATACTTCTGCACCCCTGCAGCCTCAGCACCAGTCAGTCATCACCCAGAGACACCCTGCCCTGGCTCAGTCACTTTATTACGGCCAGTATGCCTACGGGCTCTATATGGACCAGAAATCTCTGATGGCTACCAGCCCTGCCTACAGACAGCAGTATGAGAAGTACTATGAGGACCAGAGGCTGGCAGAGCAGAAAATGGCCCAGAGTGGGAGAGGAGACTGTGAAAGAAAGGCTGAACTTCCCTTGAAAGAACTGGGCAAGGAAGACAATAAGCAGAAAAACATGCCATCAGCCACTATCTCAAAAGCTCCCTCTACCCCGGAGCCTAACAAAAACCATTCTAAACTAGGGCCATCAGTGCCTAATAAAACTGATGAGACAGGTAAATCACAGCTTCTCTCCAGTCACCAGCAGCAGCTTCAGGCCGACAGCTTCAAAGCTAAGCAGATGGAAAACCACCAGCTTATTAAGGAGGCTGTAGAAATGAAGTCTGTCATGGACTCTATGAAGCAGACAGGTGTAGACCCAACCTCGAGATTTAAACAAGTAAGATTGTGGAGTGTGGCCCCCGACAGACAGGGAGCAGTCTGAGTTGTGCACATGTCTTGGGCTTGATCTTGCTAGACATCTAAGCACTGGGAGGAAACCGTCGTCAGGGGGTTTCCCTCTTCCCTTGAGAAATATGATCCTTGGGAGTTCCTGTACAACTCTAAAATGTACATTACTCACTGAGGCCATGGTGTGTAGCTAAGAGATCTCTGGGCATGTGCCCTGCAGCTGTGTGTTACCTAAGAGTAATTCTGAGGAGGACTCTTGATTTCTTCATGAGCCAAAGATGAAGGCATTTCACTAAAGGGACTCAGAAGTCTCTCAAATTCTGAGATTTCATGTCCTGTCTCTGAAACACTTGGAGATATATATATATATATATATATATATATATATATATATATATATCTTTTAAGATTTTTAAACCCAGGTCACTGAGTTCCTACTTCCCATTCATCATTTAATCTAACGAAGTTTGAGCACCTGGTGTCTCTTACAAAGAGGTCTGAGATGTCTGGGTTTCTGGTTTATGTTCTGTTTGGGACCCAAAGTAGAACTCTTGAGCTGTGGTTTTATAGGGAGTCAGGAGCTGGAGGTGACAGTTCCCAGGACAGTTCCTCCACCCAGGCTGAGTACACTTGAAGTGCAGTCACCATAAAACCAGACACATAGCTAGTTCTGCCACCTTCACTCCCTGCTGGTATTCCCCAGCACCAACACCCCAACTTTACTACACCCCGTGTTTGCCCCCTAGTGAGTCAGAGCAAGAGTTCTTAACTGCTATGTTTCTGGCCAGTGTTGGGATTGAGGGCCAACTTCAAATCCTCAGTCAAGACCTGAACCCTAGGTGGAGTTACACCGTGAGTGGGCCGAGTCATGAAGAGGGTTTCAAGCTTCAGTCCCGTGCCTGCCATAGCTCTAAATCAGCTGTTGTCTTCCAGGGTTACCGGAGAACAAGGCAATTTAAAAGGCCCATGAATGGGTTTGCTTTCTAATAAGTAAACCATAATACATGCCATTGGCTTGATATTTGGGGTTTTGATTCAAGATGTTAACATATTAATGAGACTCGAGACAGCATAGTGAGATCCTCAGCTGTAGTCAGTGAAGAAAATGTGTTAGGAAGCCAAGAGTTTATTTTTGCCTAATTGGTGTTAATAACTGTAATAATTGCTTAAAATTTTTACCGTTAGCTTGAGGTAGAGTTTTTGAAATCCCCCTTACCTGTGTGAGATGACAAAAAGGAAAGCATAGACTGAATTAAATATCTCTGAGGATGTTATTATCTAAGGCCTTTCAACCCAGCTGCCGTGTGACCTTGATGTTGGCAGAACTGTAAAAGCATTGGTTTAGCTTGTGGTACAAGGACTAATGCTAACACCTACCTCAAACATTTTTTTTTCCTTTCAGAGTAGGCTGAACAGCACATGTTCGCTTCGAATGAAATAACATGTAAATTAACGGGTTTGCTTTGCAGAGGATGACATTTTAAGACAGATCTTTATTTTCAAACCAGGATCCAGAGTCAAGGACATGGCACCATTATGTATACCAGCCCAAGTACCTGGACCAACAAAAGCCAGAAGAACTTGACAGAGAAAAGAAATTGAAAGAGGACAGTCCAAGGAAGACTCCTAACAAAGAGAGTGGCGTGTCCAGTCTTCCCGTGTCATTAACAAACATCAAAGAGGAGCCCAAAGAGGGCAAGCGTCCTGATTCTCAGTCGGTGGAGGACAGCAAGCTAAAGAATGATGATCGGAAGACACCCGTGAACTGGAAGGACTCTCGGGGCACACGAGTGGCCGTGTCCTCACCCATGAGTCAGCACCAGTCCTACATACAGTACTTGCATGCTTATCCTTACCCACAGATGTACGACCCCAGCCACCCTGCATACCGCGCTGTCTCTCCTGTCTTAATGCACAGTTACCCTGGTACGTGTTATGGGTTCTAACTACATTGGTGGGAAGAGGCTGTGTTCAAATGATAGCTACTAACAGCTGGAGATGAATTAGAAGCTTCACAGATGACTTTTGGTTTGGCTTGTTTTTAAGGCTGCTTAGAGTGCCAAAGAGGAAACTGATTTAATGAGAGATTTTTATATTTTGTAATGAAATGTCAAGAGTCCTCGGGCTCTAGCCTCCATACCTTCTGATGGCTTACTCTAGATGTTTCGACTGACAGATACTTTATTGCCTGTGGAAATATTCTAAGCACTTACTGTCATAATCATTATAGTTACTGTTTCTTTCACTTAAGCGGACACATAAATGGATGAAGTAGCTATAAGCTCAATTCTGTTTACATCCTCCGTTCATCACGATGAATTAACCAGAGAAGAAAAAAACTAGATACAGATAAATAATCATATAGCCCATTCTTAATGTAACCCCTTATTTTAGGATGTCTGATTTGTACCCCCCCCCCAAAAATCACATGTTCCAGCTGATTTTTTGTTGTTGTTGTTTTTAAGATGTATCCTGTAACATGATGTGACATTTGTTGTTTATCTGCAGGGGCCTATCTCTCTCCAGGATTTCATTATCCTGTTTATGGAAAGATGTCTGGGAGAGAAGAGGCAGAGAAAGTCAATACCAGTCCCAGCATCAACACAAAAACAGGCAGCGAAGCCAAAGCCCTGGACCTACTCCAACATCACGCCAACCAATACCGCAGCAAGTCCCCTGCTGTAAGCCTCCTTTTGTTGGTAGTTAAAAGGCCATGTTTGGTGGGGGAAGGGAGACAAGAAACAGAACAGTCTTGAAAGAGAAATGGTTTAGAAACCCAGCTGGGATTTCAGGATGCTGTTCTATTCCAATACATAAAGAATGGAATGTTGAAATATAAGATGTGGTCACACAGGAGCGGAAAAAAATGTCATTGAAGCCTTTGTGGGAACTGGGAGATTTTCTGTTGCAAAACTGTCGTGTTCTTTGCCTACCCAGGAAGAGATGTGTTAGGGAGAAATTTAAAGTTATAGTGACTTGTACAAAATGGTGTAAATGTTAAAACATTAGGAAAGGAAATGCTGGAAGTTTAGTTGATACCACCCTTGTTACTAAGCAGTTTAGAGGCCACAAACTTTTAACCTATTTGACAAGTTGAACTTTTGCTAAATGCCTTCTTAAGGATGGGGGTGTAGCTCGGTGGTAGGATGCTTGCCTGTCATGTGCCAAGGCAACATCCTAGCCTGAAAAAGAAACATCAATGAAGACACAAATGAAAACAAAACAAAACAAATCCAAACAAACCTAAAATACGTTTTCTTCAGAAACAACTTTCAAAAATTGACTTTTTTTTTTCACAAATGGAAAGGCTTGCTTCCTTTTAAGACAGTAGACAGTAGCAAATGTAGTCAGCAATTATGTGACAATGGTTGATGGAAAAATGAATTCACCCAAGACAGTCCAGCTAGCTTCTCATGAGGTGACCAGACAGATGTCACCCCTGTCCCCTGTGCTCGCCTAACCACAGTAGACACTCGAGTTTCAGATCCTTCTGATGACCGTGGTATTCACATGTTCTATACTGAAGAAGCTCGTGTGAAGCAATGCTGAGGGTTCATGACACACCATTACTTTATACAGACACTCGAGCCTGAATTGCATGGCATAGGAGTAAAGGCTGCATCTGCTGCCTGCTGGCCTTGACGCATTATCCTGTCCTCATCGTTCCACAGGAGGGTTACAAGAAATTTTTCTCTGTGAAAGACTCACTCCCAGAGAAGTGACAACTGCTAGTCCTAAATACTGCTTATAAAGAGACCAAAGAAAAGCCATAGCTCCTGGGTAGAAAAGAAAAGGGGGTGAGATGAATAAGATGGGGCGTCCACAAGGCGAACATAACCACTACCAAGAAACTAGAAAAGGTGATCGATCCCCGCCCGATCCTTTTTCTGTAAGTTCTCCTTTCAGTGCACACACAGACGTTGTTCCACTGAGAACCTGCCATGGGAAAGGATAGCTAGGTTCTAAAAGGGAGAAATGTGTTTGAGAAACACTGTCCTTAATCCTCTCAGATGTGGAAGGTGTGGAATTTGTGGTGACTTTTCAGAATTGAATAATCTGGACTGTGGGCAGGGCAGTGCTTTCCTGCTGATTCTGCCCACCCTTGGTTCCTGAACCTCTCGGCTCTCAAAATCTGAAGTTACTCACTTTATAAAGTGATGACACAGATTTTGCCTATCAACCTACATTCATCTTTGTATTTTTAGTCATCCCCAGATTACCTCCAAGAATCTACTACAACAAAAGCATCATCTGAGAGTTCTCATACTGCACTGTTTAGGGGATAATGGCAATGAAACCAGGCTTAAGACTCTTAGTGTGCCAGTTTCCTTCAGAAAACTGTTCATCCAGGCTAGCTAAGTCACACAAGTGGGGCTCATGCATACAGTCAGGAGAATTATAAAGTGATTAAACTATGTGTGCAGCATAAATACTGTATATTATTGCATGAATTTGGGTGTGGATCTTTGTAAGAACACAATGAATTCTTTGTTGGGTTTTGATCTTTGAGACATTTTTTTTTTCTCAGTATAGCTCTGGAACTCACTTTGTAGATCAGGCTGGCCTCTGTCTCAGAGATCCTCTGCCTCTGCCTCTGCCTCTGCCTCTGCCTCTGCCTCTGCCTCTGCCTCTGCCTCTGCCTCTGCCTCTGCCTCTGCCTCTGCCTCTGCCTCTGCCTCTGCCTCTGCCTCTGCCTCTGCCTCTGCCTCTGCCTCTGCCTCTGCCTCTGCCTCTAGGATTAAACCATGCCTGACCACAATAAATACTTTTTAAAAAAAATCATGAGATAAATTTCCTTCACAAAGTATAAAGGTATAATTAGAAAACTTAACCTTTAAAAATAGTCTTAGAAAATCCTTTTAAAATTTCATTAAAAAATGTTTCTGAAAGTCACCAAATGGTTTCTAAATAGCCATTTTGAGTAGTGAATCTTGAGAAAATTTTTAGGAAATATTTACAGAAAATATTGGTGCCATTTAGATGACTTTGGGAGGTCCTCTATTGTTAAATCAAATGCCTATCTTTTGAAGTTTTCTTCCATTGGTATAGGATTTTAAGTCTGTATCTACTCAATGACCTGAATGAAATAGTATGGATAGACAGCAAAAGAGGTTTTGGTATTTCTGATGTTTGTATGTCAGCACCTTAAAGGAGAGCATTTCTCTTTTCAGCCTGTGGAGAAGGCTTCCACGGAGCGAGAACGGGAAGCAGAGCGGGAACGGGATCGCCACTCCCCCTTCAGCCAGCGGCACCTGCACACACACCACCACACCCATGTTGGCATGGGCTACCCTCTCATCCCTGGTCAATACGACCCTTTTCAAGGTCAGCAATCTCACCACATTGGTACAATTCTGTTTTGGTCAACAGTTGCTATGACTGACTGTCAGTATTTAAAAATTAAAATACTGCACTCGGACTAACACTAGTGGTAGAGGTGATTCCTAACAGTTATTTCCTAGTGTTCCGGGAAGACACAACTAAGGCTGTTTGTATTCTACTGAGACAGAAAGTGGCTACCACTTAATAATTGTCACTGGGAGATGTTATCTCACAGACTGAGGGTGGTAGCTGGTGTCTAGGGTACCATATAACACCCTGAAGATCAGATAGCTACTTCAGGGGATATTGTAGGAAAAACAGAGCCATGGTTGGTGGCTTTGGTGAGATCACTTGCTCTGATACCTCTACTCCTTTTAAGTTGCCTCTTCCCCATGCGAGTAACCAGCATGGTCAAGCCTAACATTTCATAACTCACCTGAAACCTGCTTCTCATCCTTTCACTGATGTAACACTTTCACTAAAGCTGAAGAGAGACCTTAGTCATAATGCGCAAGGCAATCACACCTTACCTGTCCCCATTTCTATTACCTCAGACCCTTCTTTATTAGCTATCTTTATTTTGTCACAGTTTTGAAAGTTATAGCTGGAGAGCCTGGTGCAGATTATACTGAGCCCTTTCTGGTGAGGACTTTCTTAATAGCATCGGGGAGGGGCTTCCTACTATCTTTGTTCAGAGCACACGGCAGAGTTCTGGAATCAGTTCCTACAAGAACATTAAGCCTGTAAGATCAAAATGAGCCCTCATTTTACTTTAACTACTTCTGCATAAGCTCCTGAGTCCAAACGCACTCAAATTGAGAATTTGAGCCTCAACATGGGATCTTAGAAGGATCTGGGGCAATTCAGCCATAGCCTTAGCCAACGAACTTAGCAAGACAATGTTGGAAAATGCTTCCAAATGCAGGAAATGTAAAGGAAGTGGACTTTTTTTTTTTAATTCATTCCTTACTTGATGCTAAGATAGATAGGTAGGTAGATAGATCAATAGATAGATAGGCAGGTGAATAGATAGATCTCCCAAATCACCAAGTGTGAAGAGAACAAGAGAAGGACATGCATTCTATTCTAACACATCACAGATGTAAAGATGGTTTATTTGAGCAGAATAAGTATGTCTTTCTTTCTTTTTTTTTTAATGCTACTGTAATGTCTCAAATTATCTCTGGAAAAAAATGTCTGAGATTGGCCTTGAACTGTACCTCCGGAATTATTGGCATGTGCTCCCATGTCAATTTTCCTGAACAATTTTCTATGGGACTCAAATACTTTTTTATGTGTGACTGTTCAGGTCTCTGCTCCCTTATTAGCCTTACAGATTAAGACCATTGTTCTTTTTTGTTTGTTTGTTTGTTTGTTTTTTTGTTTTTTTCGAGACAGGGTTTCTCTGTGTAGCCCTGGCTGTCCTGGCACTCACTTTGTAGACCAGGCTGGCCTCGTACTCAGAAATCCTCCTGCCTCTGCCTCCCGAGTGCTGGGATTAAAGGCGTGCGCCACCACGCCCGGCTAAGACCATTGTTCTAAGACCATGTAGACTTAAAGGGCAGGCTTGTTTGTTTGTTTATTTAAATTTGATAGCTTTATATCATGTACTTTAATGGAATGCATCATATTTAAGTCAGTGGAGAAAACTGTTACAGTGATAAAAGTCATCATACAAGTTTTCTAAAGCAAGTAGCATGTTGCTTCTCAGTTCGCTGTGACTTCTGCTTCCTGTGGCTAGCTGGGCGGTACCTGTTATTTGTCTTGAGTTTCCTATTCAGGAATACATGCAAACTCCTTAGCACCAGGCAGAGCCAGGAAGATAGAAGGCTGCTATCCTCTGAGTAGCTATTAAAAAAGCCACCAAGAACTCAGTAACGGAATAGATATGGGCTACCCCGAGTGGTTTGTCATCTGTCATTGCGGCATGAAACATTTCATGTGTGTGTTTGGCAAAGGACAAATGATTGCTAGTGGTTCTGTGCCCTTGACCACTGGGCCTGTGTCCACTCTTCTCCAATGTCATGGAAACCCTGTGTTTTCCTCCCACTAGGTTTGACCTCTGCTGCCCTAGTTGCCTCCCAGCAGGTGGCTGCCCAGGCATCTGCTTCTGGAATGTTTCCTGCACAGAGAAGGTAAATATTCCTGACACCTGGAATTAGTTTTCTGGCAGAGATGGGCTAATGGTATTCACGGAAGAGAATATAGGCTTTGCAGATGAGAAACTTGGCACCTGAGTTTCATTTTACTGTAATGAATGAACATGCTATGACAAGATGTTTCACACGGGACTTTGATTCCATGATCCTCATTCTATAAATGTGATGTACATCTGTAAAGAAATGTGAGGGGTTTTTTGTTTTGTTTTTTGTTTTTAAGTCTAAGACAAGGGTAATTGTCCTTAGATTAAGAAAAGGCCAAGCCTACACTTTTGTTAACATATTCATGGGGTAGTTCAGTGTTTTAGCATTTGACCAGAATGCCTAAGGTCCTAGGTTCTAGTCTTAGTTCTATCAAATAAAATATCAGGATACAAAGCCTTTCATTTTATTATACTTAAAATTAACATTGCACATGGGAAAATGAGTTACCATAATGCTAAAGGGAACCTTGGTTTCTCTTGTGTTCTAAGTTACCCTGCAAGCTGTCCTGAGAAGAAAAATAAATTTTAAAAAAATCAGATTATCAATATAAAATTAACACTCCCTAAAAATGTAGCTTACCACTTTGTGATTCTTCATTTCCCTGGGAATCCCAGGGAGGAAGCAGAACTCTCAGGCTCACTGTTTTTTATGTAGTTCCTGCCCACTGTTGACAGAACCGGTTGCTAAGGTGTGCTCTTCTTTTGCAGAGAATAACAGAATCGGAAGTGTCCGGTGCCATGTGACTGGATCACGTGGGGAAGCGCTTTATATAGACATCAGTTCCATGGTGTTAATTTGAAATGCCTTAATGGCAGGCAAAAAACCAGTCATTTCATTTTGTAAATTACAGATTTTATCACAGAGTAACAAATGTTGCTGTAATTAAACTTCTGTTTTATATATATGTATATATATACGTATACATATCTGTATATATACATATATATATATATACATATATATATATATATATATTCTTTACTTTTTTGTAACAGTAACCAGGCTCGCACACACAGGGTCTGCTGCCAAGTTGCAAACCACTCAGTAAAGGAAATTAAAAAAGAAAAAAAAATGTATTTGTCATGTTGAAAGTGTTAGCCATAACAGGCTGCTTACATTCTTTTCCTTTTAAATTGTAAATAAATAATGTTCTGTATCAGTGTGCCTGAACCTTGCATATCCTTCATCTCTCTCCCATAAAACCCCTCAGAAAGGCCAACTGTGATGATGACACTTGGTACAATTTAGATGTCTAATTGGTGGCTCCTCTTAAAGATGCATCAGTGTAAAAAATGTCCCCGTGGTCACTCTTTGTACTTGTTTATTGTGGAAATAAATACTTTTGGAAGGCATGGGGTTGCCAGAACCACAAAAACTGTGTTGTATATATAATGTAAAAATTAAGATGGGGAAATAATGAGCATCTGTGAATAATGAGGTGTCATTTTTTTTTTGATAATCTTGAATGGCAGATAACCCAATAGCCTGCATACCAGAGACATCTGCGATCTCTCTCTTACTTGAATAGCCCTGCAGTCTTTTTTTTTTTTTTTCCTTTTTTTTCTTTAATGTTTACAATTACCCAGTTTTAGAAGAGAAGGATTTTAACGCCATTGCCTGGTTACTTGTTTTATGCTGTAATCTAGTTTATTTTATGTAAAATGTATATTGAATGCTTTCCTTTTTATACCTGCCTTAAATAATTTGGCAATCAGAATTAAAAAGGTTTTGTTTTGTTTTTTTTTTAAATAATGGTTTCTTGTGTGTCTGATGTTACTTCTCGCTGGCTGGGAGTGAGTCTAACTTTTAGAGGAGAATTTCTTCATACTATGGACACATAATGCAACAATACACAGAAACTAACTTTTCATACATGATAAAATGATATAACAACTAAACACTGAGTTCAATTCTATAAATATGAGCAGAACTACATGACTACTCTAAACATGGACACATAGCATCCCAACAGTATGCTAAACATGCAATCTTGTGTGTGTGTGTGTGTGTGTGTGTTGGTTTATTTCTTAAAACTTGCTCTCTTTATATCATCCCAGCTATCATCTCATAGAGATCCTCCTGCCTCTCTCCCTTCCCAAATGTTCATGTTAAAGCCATGTATCACCATGCCTGGCCTAAACATCTAAGTCTTGTGACATGTGGACAGTAGACAGAACATATAAAATACGTAGCTAAGCAAGGTGTGGTGGCAACACCTTTAATCCCAGCACTCAGGAGGTGGAGGCAGATGAATCTCTGTGAGTTCAAGGCCAGCCTACAGTCTACATATTTGAGGTATATATAGCAGCCCCAAGGTAAAACAGAGAAACCCTGTCTTGGGGGGAAAAAAAAACCCAAACCAAAATAAAAGGATTAAAAAGTCAGCAAGTTGTCACTGACATATATAGATATTTCATGTCCAATTTCACCTTTTCTCGGCTCTTCTTTCTGCCTATTGAGCCCCCCCCCCAAACACACACACACACTATCCTAAGCTGGGATGTATATCAATGAACAAAGCAGACAGAAAGTCCCATTCTCATGGAGCTTGTATCTCCCAGTAGACAGTGCAAACATACAATGAAGTCCATGCACATAGTAGGTTGTTTGATAGGATGAGTGGGGACACGTTGAGGATTTGTGGGAGTTTATAAGGCTACTCAGTCTGGGACAATGTCACTAACTTGCTGAGAAGGGGGTTCATGTGAATTTGAGGGGTGGAGGTGGGTCAAAGCACCACAGTGAAATGGGAAAGCTGGTGCAGAATCCCTCCACTGGGGATTCACTTTGGATTGGTTAAATTTTTTTTGGATTGGTGCTGGGGCCCAACACTCACCCCACCCCCACCCCCTCTGCCTGGCAGATGCTCTGTCCCTGAGCTGCACACCCCAGCCCTGGAACTTGCTCAGCTTCACAACTCATCCCAATCTGGAGTCTCTATGGCTTCCCTCCAATCACCAAAGACAGGTCTACCAGCTCACTAAGAAGTGCTCTCACGTGGGTACCTTTGTTTAGCTCGCCTACTGCTTCCCAGAATTCTGGCCCAGTAGAGAAATGCTCCCTCTGCTTTGGCAAGACTAAAGCGGCATGCTCCTGTTGAGGGCTGAGCAATATTATGGGTTCCTGAAGACTTTCCAATTTACAATTAGGCACATTTTACAAATAATATACAGGAGGACAGGCTTCCCATTCAGTGGTAAAATCCTGAATGTACACTTATCACATGTCAGGCTTCTCATCAATCCAACTCAGGTGGCTGAATAGACAGATTATAAATATGCACATTAGACCATACTTAATTCTCCTTTTGCTGAGAATGAGCGTGCTGATAAAGATGGAGAGATGCATGACCAAAACCACAAGGCCACGTGAGTAGCCTCCCTCTGCCCTAGGCTTTCGCTTATTCGTGACTGGTTTACAGTGATCACAAAATGGAATTTTCTTTGCCCCCCCCCCCTTTACAGTTATGATTGCTGTCTATCCCCAGGTCATGAAGTGCCGAAGGCCAGAGCTCATTGATATCGTGTATACCATTTCTCTGGCTGAGTCTACGTTCAGTACTGAATGGTAAATTAAAGATTCCCCAAAGACAACCATACTTGGCTCCATTATATTACTATGATGAATCTGTCATTAATATGCTTCTAATTGTTTTACTTTTATAGACATAAAATCAGTCCCCTTAGTGACTAATAATAGGGTTTATTGATTTTACTAAACATTATTCATTCCAGGCCTGCACATATCAGCTTGTCCGGAATATAGGCAAAAAGCCTGCAGTGCCAGCAGAGTGCAAATTAACTTCATGGAGAAATGGGGATGGAGAGCTGTTTACAGCTGCAGCCCCATTGAATGCCGAATATTAAAAACAAGGCTCTATATAGAACCATTTATTTCTAGGTTAGATTCTCAGATGGCTTTTTTATGGAAACTTGCCATTGATGTTCAGCCCAGGTCATTAACACATGCAGAGTGAAAAGACTGGCCTTTTCCATTCGCACTGGCTCTGACCCCTACTTCAAGCGGTTGCAGCCCAAGGCTCTCTGAATGACCCGAATGAATAGCTCTGATTGAGACCGGGATGAAACAGCCGTTTAATGATAATTACTGGTCAGTCCAGTCTCTCTCTGACTCTGAAAAAGAAACAAGACAGGCAAAGCCATTTATGATTGTTTGTGTCACTAACCACAGTCATTTTCTCCCCTCTTCCCACAGCCCTCTGAGTCATAAATGCTGTTTTCTCTCAGTTAACTTACCGGAGAGAAAACAAAGTGAGGCCCTGCAAGCTGACCATTAGCCAGGCCTCAGCCATGAATTCCCTTTCAGTTCTGTAAACAAACCCTATGTAAGCCTGGGGTGGTTGTCGGCTTCAACACTGCTGACTTTTGGGAGCCAGTAGCGTTGCCCAGTACTCAGGCAAACTGAACTCTGAGTTAAAAGAAAGATGGCCATGGAGGGCTACACAGAGAAACCCCATGTCTGGGGCAAGGAGATGCAAAACAACCATGGCGCAATGAAGGAGAAGGGCCCTGCCCCGAAATATTCAGTTGTGGGGATGGAGGATAGGGGAAACCTTTAGAAAGTCCCAGAGACCTGGGATGTGAGGCTCCTGGGGCGCAATGAAGACTACCTTAGCTGAAATGGTCAACAGAGGGGAGATAGAAACTGAAGAGACCACCTGCAGTAAGTAGATAGACATGGCCCCCATTTGAGGCATGTGGTCATCAAAATTTTTGACCCAGAATTATTTCTACCTAAAAGAAATGCAGGGACTAAAATGGAGCAGAGATTGAAGGAAAGGCCATCCAGTGGCCAGCCCAATTTGGGATCCATTCCATGGGTGGGCTCCAAACCCTGACACCGATGCTATGCTGTGCTTGCAAACAGGAGCTGTCCTCTGAGAAGCTCTGCCACCAGCTGACTGAGACAGATGCAGATACGTATAGCCAAGCATTGGACTGAGGTCAGGGACCGTTAGAGTTAAGGGAAAGATTGAAGGAGCTGAAGGGGATGGCAACCCCATAGGAAGACCAACAGTATCAACTAATCCTGACTTCTGGGAGCTCCCAGAGACTAAGCCACCAACCAAAGAGCATACATGGACCAGTCTGTGGCCCCTGGCACATATGTAGCAGAGCATTGCCTTGTCTGGCCTCAGTGGAAGAGGTTACACTTAATCCTATAGAGACTTGATGTCCCAGGGAATGAGAATGCAAGGGAGGATGGTGAGGTAAGAGTGGGTGGGTAGGTGAGGGAGCACCTTCTCAGAGGCACTGGTGGAATGGGGTGAAGAGCTCTTGGAGGGGGGACCTGGGCGAGGGGCGATATTTGGAATATAAATAAATAAAACCAACCCCACCACACACACACAAACAAACAAAAATACTGAATGGGAGATAACTTCTAAACTTTTACATAAAGATCAGTACTGTTGTTACAGTTAAAAATCAATATAATCTAAAAACCATGCCTGTGGCTAAATTCACTTTAGAGTCCATCAATTTACAATATTATTTTGTATTGATCTGCCAGTATAATATCTTCTAGCATGAAGGTTAATAAATTGGGAAAATAAGTAATTCTTAAATGAATTACTAGAATTTAACTTGAACTTCTTCCCATGAAAAACATTCACTTCATCCACAGAAGTAAGCTTTGAGAGATATTCAGACATAGTGTCTTAGTCTGTTTTATGTTGTTGATATAATGCCATAAGCTAAGGTAGTTTGTAAAGTTTGTTTGGCCTATACTTATTTGATGTTTGAAGTTCTCCACAATGGAAATGTATCTTGGGAGGAGGACCTTCTTGTTGAGTTTTTACATGGTGGAGAGAGAGAGGTAAAGGACAAGACTTATATCAGAAATCCATTCCTAAAGAAACCCACTCCCGTGACCATTAACCCATCTCTGTGGCACAACCCACCTTTAAGGTCTATCTCTCAGCCTACTCTGTTGGGGATTAAACTTTAGAAAACATTCAAACCACAACACAAAAGTAATTTGCCAAGCCCTTGCTATGTAATGGGTCAGAGTTCATAACATCTACATTCTACTGCTTCAGAAAACACTTCACAAACTCTCTAGAGAATTATAGCCAAATCTTTCCATTGCTAATCCTTTTCTTTCAGGGAATCTGATGAAGAGAACTCAGTCTGCTTCTCCAGTTTTTAATGAGGCAGAGTCTATGTCAGAGCCAAGCCTCAATCCCTATTAAACTCCACACTCAGGCCCAGAACTCCTCAGGAGCCTGGGGACAGGGGTGTACTTGGAGCATTGCAGCAATGGTTACTGGGAGATCTGTGTTTGCCCTCACTTTCACGACGTGGGATGGCGAGGCATGGCATGAGGTGGCAGGCAATCCACTCTGTGATCTGATCACTAAAAGCCAAAGTTGGTCGTAGGGCTCTGAGGCCAAGAGGGAGAGCTGAGGGGTTAGAATCTGGCCAATTATCATAGGGTCCAACACTGGTCACCGCTACATCCTGACAAAGGGTCTCAACGTTGTACTTAAGTATTTCCAAACGATGTCATTCTTCAGGTCCCAGAGGACTTGTAAGTTGGAAGAGGAGGATGTTGAAACCATAACTTTAAACTTATTTCCTGTAACCAGATCCTCCTCCGGTCCATGCTGTATGCACCGAGGGGGAAGTAAGCAATTTGAAACGTTGATTTGTACAATGTAAATGTTTAAACTGGAATTTCCTAACCTTGAGTTGGAAAAGCTTTTATACTTTATTATGACAAAACCCTCAAAAAAAAAAAAAAAAAAGCTAAGACCTTCCTCCCTTTCCACTCCTCTCTCCCCCTCTTTCTTCCTTTCTCCCCCTTTTTCTAAACATGGCATATTTATGTCTGCACACGTGTGGGCCTACATGTGTGTAACAGTTTATGTGCATATGTGTGCACGTGGATCTGAGGCCTAACATTGAAAGGCAGAATCTTCCACCAACACTGCACTTCCTCTCTGAGGTAGGCTCTTGCAATCAATCTCAGAGCACCAGTTTGCTCTGGAAACCCTGATTCTAACTCCCAAGTCTGGAATTGTAGCCAGGTCACCATGTCCACCCAGCATTTCTGTGAGTCCAAGATATATAAATTCTGGTCTTCTTGTTTGACCAGTCCTTTAAAAATTGAGTGGTCCCTCTAGCCCCGTTCTTAGTCAATGAAAAGTCTTTGATTCAAATGAAAAATTTGGAGGCAACAATATGCTAATTAAAAAGATTCTTCCTAATAATGGTTTCAAAGGCTGGCATCATCCAGTCCCTGTTCAATCACTAAAGACAGAAGTAGGTCAGGAACAAAAGGAGGTTCCTTCACCTGTACCTCCCCACAGGGAGAATGAGTGGAGTCATCAGGATGACAGGAATGGCTTTCAGCATGACTGCCACAGAGATTGAGCTTGGGTAGCTGCCTGAGCAGTTGGACACTTTCTTCTGCCTATAACCAATGCTATTACTCAGCCAATCCTCTCCTACACAGAGAGCTATTTTCTCCCCAAGTATAAAGTTGGAAGCTTGGTGAGCTCCAACATGCTCTGCACGCAGCTGGCTCTACTCCTCTGAAATACGTTGCTTAGTCTATGCTTAAGGCAGTTCTGAAGCACATACCCAGAGGCATCAACATCCAGGTAAAACACTCTTGACTTCCTGTCCATCTCTTAGGAAGGAAGAAGAAACCTTTCCTGATCACTGCTGGAATCAAATGAGTCACATATCCATCCTTAAACAGTCACTGATGAGAAGATGATTGCTAAGTCACCCTCCTCCGGCTAAGGAGGATGTGACTGTGCCCTGGATGCTTATGGGATGGATGGACTATGGCCCATAGCTAAGGTTACATTAGGATGAGAGAAGAGAAGTAGTCAATGTTTTGTTGCTTTACCTAGAACTTGCTTGAAGACCCGAGGAATTAGCTGACTCTCTGTAGTCCACGCCGGTCCAAGATATGAATCTATAGGGGATGGAGCAATTGATAGCATTCCAGTGGGACTTACAGAGAGTTTTTGTTGATTTTCCTCCATATGCAAGAGCTGAGGCTGCCAAATAAAAGTGAAGGGGTCACGCACAAACCTGTCACATTTGGTTTTCTTCTTATTTCATGTCAAAGTAAATTAGGACTTTATTTGTGAGAACAGAGATGCTAATCTCTACTACCACTCCCTAACATTCATACACACACACACACACACACACACACACACCATTTTACATGCAGCCCTATCTCCTACCTATAATGATACCTCAGAACTTACAATTTTTAGGAAAGAAGAGGGATATCTCTTCCACCCAAATCAATCAGTCTTTACATCAGACACTAAAAAGGAACTTGGAAAAAAAAAAAGACAGGAGAGGAGGAGTTGGATGGATGTTAAACAGAGCATGTGTTAGGGCCCTGTAAACCCAAAATGAGAAGAGCACGGACAGATTAGTCACTAGCAGGAAGAAAATCGCACTGTATGAGGAACAACGAAGATGCCTTGACAGGAGAAACTTTAGGCTTAGTCATGGGATGATCTTGGAGCTACTGCAGGCTTTAGGTCAAGAAAGATCCTTGCCTAGATCTCAGAAAGCAATGTGCTATTAATGGAAGACTTGTGAGGAGGAAGTCCTAGATCTAGTTGCCAAAGGAGTCTGCCCTTTCTGCTACCACACTGTGCCCACTTGTAGAGAGCAGAGTGGAGCCTCTCAAGTTTAGAAGAACACTAAGGAGTAGCCACAGTTCCTTGCCCTTCTCTAGTCTTGTCTGGATTTCCTACACAATGGACTAACACTTCTACTAAATGGTCACCCTGTGGAGGGGTTGGGGGACTTTCTGACCGGGAGTGATGGGCTAGGACCCCACCTACCATATTTTATACTCAGAATCTTTGGGTGGAAAAAAAATCATAAGAAGCATGCCTTAGATTGCTTTCTTTGCCATGATAAAGACCCTGATCAAAAGTAATTTTGAGGGAAGAAAGGGTGTATTTGGCTCATATGGTTACAGTTCATTGAGGGAAACCAAGGCAAGACCTCTAGGTAAGAAGCTGGAGACGTCAGGAACTGAAGCAGAGGCCATGGAGGAGCACTGCTCATTGCCTTGCTGCACTTGACTTGCTCTGTTTGCTCACTTATACCTCCTAGGACCATGGGCCAGAGATGGCACTGCCCACACAGTGAGCTGGACCTTCCCACATCAAAGAGATTGAAGTTAATAACCCACAGGCTTTTCTGCAGGCCAAGCAAATGGAGGCACTTCTTAATTGACATTCCCCCTTTTTAAATTACTCTAACTTGTGTCAAGTTAACAAAGGCCTAACCCTCACAATGGAAGTTTGGAAATGGATGATGCCATGAGACATTCTACCTAGAACAAGTTTCCTAGGCTCCCTGGATTCCTAGAGATATAAAGTCTAGACATCCTCCTGACATTTAGGATAGGCAATGGGCAGCCTTCTCCTCTGGGAGAATCTGGATGTTTCTGAAGAGTCAAGCAAAGTCAAATCTGAAGACCTACTGTGCAGACGAGTTCCCACTTTGGAACTGTGGTGGAAACTTAACTCTGGATCCCCAGAAACCCCTAGGTGCCTGCACATTTGACGGTCTCACCACACCTGTGCAATCCCTTCAATGATAAGACACATTACATATCAAATAAGGATCGAGAGATACAGCACAGTTAGTAGAGGGTTTGACTAGCAAGTATAAGACCCTAGGTTCAGTCTTAGTTCCTAACACCATACATACTGAGTGTGGTATTGCTTGCCTGTAACAGTAGCCCTAAGGAGGTAGATTGTCAGAGGATCAGAACAGAAATTCAAAGTCAACCTCAGATACACACCAACGACCCTGGGGGGTGGGGGGAAGAGAGAGAGAGATGAGAGAGAGAGAGAGAGAGAGAGAGAGAGAGAGAGAATAAATAAATAAAGATTGGTTTTGGCACAGCTTTTTGACACATTGTCTCGTCTTCTCATCATGCTAAAATAGGATATCACCTGACCTGATCTTGCTGTGAGCTCATTTGTTACTGATCACTAGGAAGGAGCAAACATGGCTAGCTGCTAATTCTTACATCTTGGTGGAGTCTGTCAGACATTCATGTTCCTGAAGCAGGCTGAGCCAGACCTTGACTTTGCTGCCACTAAGGAGGTTACCTAGGGTGGAGCCTTCCTCCGTAGATCACTCTATTGTTCAGCCACTGTTCCTCTTCAAGATATTGCTACCTGCTGAGAGTCCCGTCCCCCGTCCCCCCTCCCCCTGAGCTATTCCAGAGACTGTGCCCTATCCTGCTCGTCATCACCTGCAGCTGGTTCCAGGCTCCAAGGATGAATTGGCGGGAATGGGTCCCCCCCCCCCTTTATAAGCGCATTCGCCATTAAACATTTGAGCCTTGATCAGAACCTTGTCTTGGCCAGCGGCTCACAAAGAACCTTGGAAGGTAGCCAACATGTTCCCTTCTGGATGAGGTTTGACTCAGAGGCAAGTGAATGTCATACAACCACACCTTATCCAGAATCCAAGATGGTTTCAGCTCCACAGTTCCCATTGTAGAACTTCGTAGGCAACCTACAGAGCTAGGGACAGTCCCCTGACTCCTGTGAGTGGGGTGTTCTGGAGAATGTGTAGCGACCTTCCAAGGTCTACTAGAAGAAGCTGCTTTGTGTCATGCATGGCTGGACACAGATGAATTGGTGATAAATATTGATGTGGCATTCTCTTGGAAGGCGAAGTAGCTAATCTCATCACACTAAATGGGAACAGTTGTATGGGCTCTGTTGCTCCTGCTGCATGCTTGGCAGGGCTCCTAGTGTATCTTTGTCCCAGCAGTGCTACCAAGCCTTAGTCAAGCCTTTGCAGATGTAAGTAAGAAAGCTGTGGTAACATAAACAAAGCAGACTTACTTCAAGGGCAGAAGGGTTCTCAAGTGATCAGGAGTAGGAAGTGAGTTCAAGTTCAAAGGAGGTAGGGCCCAAACCAGGCTCTCATGAGTCTGAGAGTCCAGTGGATGGGATGAACCTGCTTGCTTGGAGGGGTACAGTGAGAAGAGGCACCAGGTTGCTAGGTTGGCTCCTAGTCTGGGCTCCTTTGGACCAGTACTATTAACACTGCAGTCTAACTCTTTTGGTGGCTGGAAGCAGAAATCCATTCAAACCAGCTTGCTTACAAACCAGGATTACTGAAAGGCTCTAAGAGTATCTCATAATATAGAAGGACAGGAAGGGAATTGGCAGACAAGCCATGTGTCTCAAAAGCCTTAAATCTCAGACTATCACAGCATCACACACGTCTGTTTCTCTGCTGCAGGCTTTCAACTTCCCTACTTCTGTAATGGGAAGAGCCTTGGGGGTAGCTCTGGAGCTCACACTAGCTCACTCTGCACCATCATCTAAGAGGCCCAGCTTCCCACCTACACCCCAAATTCCCATGCCAGGTGTAATGGGTTCCTGTCATTGGAATAACCAAATGTGGTTGAGCAGACATGGGAAGTGTTGGCAGCATTATCTAGCTAAGGACAGTCAGCATGCCTATGATTTAGAACATTCCAAGGGTTTTAGCAGCCCTGTGGTAGGAAAGGGAGTGGTGTAGAGGGAAAAGAAAATCCAACTATGTAGTTTTTTAAATTGCAGATCCAAACTAGAAATTTCCCTGTTCTCATTTCACAATTCCAGTCTTCTTTGCCCTACTTTATTGGTCTGGCATTTCCTATGATCTAGATTTGTTACAGAGATTTTATGGCTTCCTCCTCTCTTTTGGATGATACTCAGAAAAGATGTGGACTTAATAACTTTACTGTTATCATCTCTAGGGTCTAGCACACTTTTCTTTCTAGATTGGGCACTCCATTAATGTAGTCAGATGAGTGAAGACTGGAACACCAGGTCACAATGCACACTCACCCCCTGCTTTGAGAATATGCGTCTCTCAGTCTACTAAACTTTTCATTTGCAATGAATCACTGCCAACCATACTTAGATTCATGCTAAAGAGTTGAGCCTCAGACTGGAGACTGGTCAACAGAGATACATGATCAGAGAAATAGTAATTTAAAGAGAAGACTGGATATTGAGTTGTGTTACCAGTGGGCAATGAGTTATTCAGTCATGCCTAAAGAATGAGAATCCAATACAAACTTCAATGACAAAGTTCAAGGAACTTCAAGGTTGGTTCAATACCATTGGCCTGCAAGTTCTGACCTCTGCTCCCCAGTGTCCTCGCTGCCTGTGTATCTCTTCCTATGATAAAAGCATAGTTATAAGTATCACTGCCTTGAATTCTGTGAGTCATTTTAGCAAACTATTAAGCCAGAGGCAAGCATGAGAGTGAATGGCCATGGAAACCTCAGATTTGCAGGTGTCAAGGTACAGGTAGTTTGATGACCTGGTTTGTGGTTAGCCTTTGAAAGTGGAACAGTCTTGTAAAACTGAATACTTAGCCTCTTGGGCCTGTCTTAGCATCAGAGAAGTGTCAAAGCTGAGTTTTAAGGTACCTATTTGGCAATGGACTGTCAAAGAATTGTTAGAAAGTGATGAAATTCAGGGGCTGGAGAGATGGTTCATCATTTAAAAGCACTGTTGCTTTTGCGGAGGACACAAATTCATTTCCCAGCCAAGAGCATAGCAACTCACACCTGCCTGTAATTCTACTTCCAGGGGACAAGGCTCTTTTCTAGCCTGTGTGGTTCTGTATGCATGTGGTATACATAAATTCACACAGTGCATACACATATGAACATAAAAATAGCAAAGAAATAACCTTCACAGCATCATGTCATTTTACAGAGGAGATACTGGGAGGAGATGAGGAGAGAGTTCCTGTAGATATTAGGAGAAAACAGCTCCAGTGGAGGAAAGGGTAAGTATTGAGAGCCCGAGGGAAGAATGTGCTTGTAGCATTTCAAATAAAACAGGGAGTGTGGCTGGGCTCCAGGTAGGAGACAGAGATGGACGAGATGCTATATGACACAGAGTTGACTTGCTAGTGCTTTTCAACCAGACAGCCTGGCAAGTGATCCTATAGTCAGAGATCTCATAGATCAAATTTGAGGGTTACACCGTTTACAGGAGTGATTTTGGCCAGCACATAGTGCAGAGAAATGGAGCGGATTACCACACTTCACAAGTTCTGCCCTACAGAGAGGTAATACACAGTGCACCTTTGTGTGGCACAGTCATTCTTTCTGACAGTGTAGTTACCAGGGCCAGAGAGGAGGGTGAGGAAAACTCAAGAGCCTTCAGTCAGCACTCTCTTGCTCTCCTGAACTGCCTGGTCAAGGGCTGTAGTGTTGGTCTGCTGTGCAGGTTGGGTTTATTTACATCTTCAGGGTAGGAAGTGGTGGGTGTGTGCACAGCTGTCACCAGTGAGTAGTTAAATAAGACCTTATAGCTACTGAGTATTTTATGCCCTCATGTATATTTAGGATGTAATGAATATTCAGTCTTTCATGAATTCATGTATATTTAGTATATCATGAATATTTAGTGTTAACTTGGATTTTTTTTTACCTGTTCCTTTCTATCTAGGTTCATACACCTCTGCTCTACTTACTTTTTTCCTCTGACATATTTCCCAGGTGAATAACTTAATTATCTATGCTTAACACATTTAAATGTACATCCATCAATCTCATTTATTTTGTTATCTTTCATAAAAGAACTGAATATTCTCTATTCAGAAGCATCCATTGTATGATGTCCAAGAATTGGGTGGAGAGGCAGGTAGGGTCTCATAATTTCTTAAAAAGATTTCATATTTGCTCCGAATGTTACATCTGCTATCTGTGTTGATGAGTCTTCTTCACATGTGTGAGTTTAGGAAAGGCAGGAAACCGAACCCAGGACAGAAGCTGACGTTTTCTAGAGTGGTGTCAAGTGGAAGATGAATAGACTGTGACTTGGCCTGGGGGGGAGGGGTGTCGCTTAATGAATATTAATTTTACCTGTCTGTCTACCAGCCAGTCACTGTGATTTTGCCATGCTGGTAAGACAAAAACAGCAGCAGCAGCATCAGCAGCAGCAGCAACAACAACGACAGGGCTAGGCACTGGGTGGACAAAGACATGATCTCAGAGACAGAGACAACCAGCTTGGGAATTCTAATGTGGGGGTTGAAAATGTAGGAGATAAATTAATGCATTTAAGATCAAGAGACAATGTTGCTTTTATGAACTAAATAACCTTTGCAAATAACTTGATCTATCCCCATGAGACCCCTTAGCTTAGTTATTGTTTGTAGGTGTCTTGGACTCCTTTGAGTAGATTATGAATGATATGCAAGTAAATATTTTTGACTGTACCATTCCTAACATTTCAGTGAGTTAGGATTAAAATACTGAAATATTTTCTGCTTTGAAGAAGTTTTTGCAAGATCATTATTGAAGCAGGGCAGCTATGAAAGCTTGTTTGATGGCTTATGAAAACGTTATTTCAAAATGTTTTGGGGGGCTACCAAGATGGCTCTGTGAATCAATGGTGAAAGAAGTATGAATGTATTCCTCCAAGTTATCCTTTGACCACCACAGGTGTAACATGGCATATACACTATAAAACACACACACACACACACACACACACACTACATAAAATGTTTTTGTACTCATTAAAAACAATGCCAGACCAGCAAATATGGTATGTTATTCCTTTAAGTATATCTTCACACACTGGGGAGCTATACCAAAGTAAACTAGTCTAGAAACCCATTTAATTTTCTTCAACAAAATGAATTCCAGATGGACCAAGCTTTTAGTAAAATTTCAAAGTAATAGAAGCAAACATGGGTGTGTTTATATGTATTCCCATTGGAGTGGTACTTCTGTGCAAAGCATGAGGTTCAGAAGAAAATAGATGATTTAATCACAGTTTTAAAAGATATTTAAGTTGCATTTGGGAAATAATGTCATTAATAAAGTCAAATAGCAAGCAAACAAACTGAAGAAAATATTTGTAAAGTGTCTCTTTGGCAATGGACCAAATTTTGTACCCAAGTTATTGTTAAAAGTTTTAAACTAGGGATTGGAGAGATGGCTCAGGAGTTAAGAGCAGTGACTTGCATTCAATTCCCAGCAACCATATGGTGGCTCACAAACATCTGTAATGGGATCCGATGCCCTCTTTTGATGTGTCTGAAGACAGCTTCAGTGTGCTCATATGAACAAAATAAACAAATAAGTCTTAGGAAAAAAGTTTTAAACTAGCTGGGAGTGGTTAATCCCAGGTCTCTGGACACAGGGGTAGATGGAACAACTCGGTGAGTTCCAGACCAATCTGGACTACATAGCAAGTTCTAGGCCAGCCAAAGCTACATAGTGAAACTGTCTAAAAAAACAAAACAAAACCAAACCAAAAAGAAACAAAAAACATCAATAAAACAGAAACCTCCCAGTCTAAAGGTATGGAAATTAGCAAACAGAAAAGAAATTAACATGAAAATATGAAAGATGGTGATCAGAGAATAGACATAAAGGACAACAGGTTATTTCTCACACAGCATTATGACTAAGGCTGTGTTGGTGACCATGTAGGTCAAGTTTCTTACATTGTTAGTGAAAAATATTTTAGCAACCCATTTTGTATTGTGTCAAAAAACATAAGTGCAGGCCCTAGAAAGGTGGGTCATCTGTTAAGAGCATGCCCTGCTCTTACAGAAGATTGAGTTCAGGTCCCAAAACCCACATGAGATGCCTCAAAACTGCCTGTAACTGCAGCTTCCGGAACTCCAGCGCCCTTCTTCTGCCTTCTTTGACCACCCATGCTCCCATATGCATACTCACATACAGACAAACATAAATACATATAATTAAACTAAGACAAATCTTTAGAAAATAAATAACTGTACATAGTAATTTCCTGCACTCTCACTGCATAAAGACATTGTACACAAATATTCATTTCAAACAGTGGAAAGCTATTCAAATTTTCATCAGTGTGGCATAGCCGTGTGCAGCTGAAATACTCTGTATTGGAAACAACGAAAGAAGTTTCCATAAACTCACACGCCAAGACAGTCACAATATATTTTTAATAAGTCTGCTTGATTCTGTGTATAGGGTACACAAATAAGATCTCATTTCTTTAGATAGATAAATAGTTACTTATATGTTTGTCAAAGTGGTACATATTTGAATTTATACATGAACATGTGTGTTTTCACAGTATATTTGTATTTGATAGAAAAATCTGGAAGCTAAATGTCTCAAACTATTCACAACAACTTCTTATGATGACCAAAAAAAGCCCAGCAAAGGAAGAAACTTTTATTGTTAATGAATAGAACTGTGAACCCTTTGGCTCTCTTAAATTGGTGGACATAAATCACTTCGAAAATAAGCTGACTCCTTTTTTCCCCACCAATAATATGAGGCATGTTGTAACTTCATCATCTCCCTCTTGAAACCTCTCTCTGCCTAATTCATCTTCACTCAATTAATTTAGGATGTTTTCAGCGGAGGGAGAGTGCCTTCTGGAACTTTTCACAACTATATAACTTTAAAATACACTGTACAAACTTTGTTCCTTCCCATTAATGGGGATGATATTTTATTTGGGGGATAACTTGATGTGCATGCATTATTTTACAAGCTTCATGAGGAAATGATGCGAATGAAAAGTAGTCAAGTACAGTAGGGGACACAATGGAATAGATGTCTTCATTAATAACAGAGTAAGTACCTTCATATGGTATTTCATATTCAACAGTTAAAAACAGGGCACTACGAAGACATCTATATTAAGATCTTTTAATATACGTCTTATTTCACTTTGACATGATGAAGAGAGCATCACTTACATTAGGGACTAGGACTCAACGTCCTCATCAGCTTCATAGTCTACGATGTGAAACACTCGGGAGCTCTTGGAGGCAGAAAACATGCAGGGCTCCAGTGTTTACCAAGACATGGAGAACAGTTTTGTAGTGTCTTCAGTGGTACCCAGGCTTTCTTCCCTCGTCTTTCTTTGTCTCCCTAGGCCTATAGTAACTGACTAGAACAGGACCCGGAAGCACTCTTAAGCAAGCTCTTGCAGAGAAACAATGCATCATGTTTTTTTCTATCCCAGACACTCATCCATCCTTCTATGACAATGGAAGTTAGGTAGTATTTTTGATATTTTGTCTTGGCCTGATGTATCCTTGCCCATCTTTGACTGCATGGTGCTTTTATGTAGGCTAGAGAGATGTTTCTTAGACATCCACTCTAAAAACCAATATCTTTGAATCAAATTTAGTCCATTTCTGTTTATGGCTCTGAAAAACACAGGTTTTTTTTTTTTTCTGTTCTATTATTTTGCTAGGTGTGTGTATGTACTTACATGTTTCCATCAACATAATTCCTCTGATAGTTATAAGGCCTCCTACTTTGTAGAAATATTTTGTATTTTTACTTAGACACTTTACATGATTCTTCTACATGCATTAAAGATATACTACTTCAAGAGGGACTTTGGTTCAGCAGTAAGGTGGGTGCTTTGCATGTACGAGGCCCTGGTTCAACACCCAGCGCCGCAAAGGAAAACCAGAGATAATCAACCTCAAACCAAGTCTACCTCATACAAAGGTCACTTCAGAGAAAGGCTGCCAGTCTCTCTGCCCATGCTATTATCAAGTGATAAATTACTTTCTACGAGCTTCCTTCCCCTGTGTGTGTTCCTTCCTCCAAGTTTAATGTCATCTTTTCCTTGTCACCCTTTACAATGCCCATTATACTTTTATGACCCACTTGCTTCATCGCTGTAAAGATCGCACTTTCATAGTCTTCTGTTTCCTACCTTCTGATTAAACTTTTTGTTTCATTTTACTATATATGATGTAATATAGACTGTCTGTCTGTCTGTCTGTCTGTCTGTCTTGAATATGTCCATTTTTATGGGCCCACTTAGGAGAGAAGAGGCCAATCTCAGGTGTCTCCTTCTATCTATCATTGCCTTAATTGTCATAGGACAGGGTCTCCCAGTGAACCTGTAACTGGTAGGCGGGTGGCCAGCAAGCTCTAATGACTCTCCTGTCGATGCTTCCCTTGGCTCTGCTAAAACTGGGATCACAGGTGCCTGTGGTCAAACCTAGCTTTTCTGTTTGGTTTTGTTGAGACAATCTCTCTAAGTAGCCCTGGCTGTCTTGAAACTTATTATGTAGAGTAGGGGAAGTGCGGTGGGGGTGGGTGGGGGGTGGGGTGGGAACTCAAACTAACAAAGATCTGCCTAGGTGTAGAATGCCATGCCTGGCACTCCTAGGTTTTTACATGGGTGCTGGATTCTAATCCAAGTTTAGAGCCACACATGCTTTCAGTCCCAGCACTCAGGAGGCTCCCTGTGAGTTTCAGTCTAGCCTGCTCTACAAAGTGAGCTCAAGGCTAGCCAGAACTACACAGTGAGACTTTCACAAATCCAAACCAAACAGAATAAATCAAAAATCAAATACAGCCCTCATGTTTTCTCATAGCCCTTGAGTTTTACTTAATTACATTTTAAGAAATGATTAAGAACCATCTTCCATACTTTAAAAACAATCTTATTTTAGAGGGCTGAAGAGATGGCTCAGCAGTTAAGAGCACTGGCTCCTCTTCCAGAGGTTCTGAGTTCAATTCCCAGCAACCACCACATTATAGCTAACAACCATCTGTAATGTGATACAGTGACTTCTTCTGGTGTGCCTGAACACAGGATATATATATATATATATATATATATATATATACACACATATATATAATGCATATACTATATATGAATATATAGTATATGTATATACAATATATAATGTATATGTATATATACATATATTATATATAATATATATAAATCATTTAAAAATTTTAAAACCCAAAAATTATTTTTTCAAAAAAGAACAATTTTATTTTAAATGTCTTCATTTTGTCTCACAATACAGATTATTACTTATTCTCTAATCTCCATAAACTTATTAAAGTATGTTTCAGTGTAGATGGTTCTGACTTAATTTTCCCTGACAACCTGATACATCTCAGTGTGTATGCAGGGAGAACGTAACCCAGAACGTAACCACTGTCCCATGTGCACATCTAGACCCATATGACTGAAATAAACTCCACCACACCTTGGATGTGCAGACATAGCTTATTTACCTCAGGAAAGTTTTGATTATTGATCATTTGAGGTACTTATTCTGGGCTGGCTAGATTTTGTCCACTTGACACAAATTAGTCACTTGGGAAGAGGGAGTCTCAGTTGAGTGCCAGCCTCCATCTAACAGATTGGTCTGCTGGCATGTGTCTTGGGTGTTGTCTTGATCAATGACAGATGTGGGAGGACCCAGCCTGCTGAGAGCAGGGACACCTCTGGGCAGGTGGCCCTTAAGTGAAGGATAAAGCAGGCTGAATAACCCTTTGGGAGCCAGGCAGCAAATAGTACTGTTTTGTGGTTCTGCTTCTGTTTTTCCACTCCCAGATTCCTACTGCCTTAAGTTCTTGCCCAGAATTTTCATTATAGACTCTAAACTCAAGGTGAGATCAACCCCCTTCTCAAGTCACTGTTGGTCTTGGTGTTGATCAGAGCAATAGCAAGCAAGCTAGGCCTTTGGTGGGGGTGGGGGGGTGGGGTTTCGAGAAGGTTTCTCTGTATAGCCTTGGCTGTCCTGGAACTCAATCTGTAGACCAGGCTGGCCTCGAACTCAGAAATCCACCTGTCTCTGCCTCCCAAGTGCTGGGATCAAAGGCGTGAGCCACCACTGCCCGGCTAGGCCTTTTTTTTTTAATACTTCTTTGTTTATACTAAAGCCAGTTCATGACGCTTGTGTTACATGTACATGTAAGTAAACACTCCTCGAATGATCACAGAGAGACTGCACGCAAATGTCTTTTCTGAAGACGATTACATTTTCAGTGCTGATGTATCAGAAATATAAATAAGGTGAGGAAACTAGAGGGAAAAAGGAAGAGCAAGAATATTAATTTCTGGGGCTGGAGAGATGGCTGAATGGTTAAGAGCACCGACTGCTCTTCCAGAGGTTCTGACTTCAGTTCCCAGCAACCACATGGTGGCTCACAACCATCTGTCATGGGATCTGAAGCCTTCTCCTGGTGCTTCTGAAGACAGCAACCGTGTTCTCATATATATAAAATAAATATGTCTTTTAAAAAGAAGTTTAAAAAATATGAATTTCTAGCCGGGGGTGGTGGCGTACGCCTTTAATCCCAGCACTTGGGAGGCAGAGGCAGGCGGATTTTTGAGTTCGAGGACAGCCTGGTTTACAGAGTGAGTTCCAGGACAGCCAGCGCAACACAGAGAAACCCTGTCTCGGAAAAAAAGAAAAAAGAAAAAAATATGAATTTCTTCTATCTGTGGCTCCTACCGTTTCTTACTATTTTTGTTTGTTTTTGAAGACAGACTTCCTAAGTAGTCCAGGCTGGTCTGGAACTCAAAGACCCTCCTGTCTCACCCCCTCCAATGCTTGGACTAAAGGCAAGGACCACATCTAGCCTCACCTACCTTTTAAATATGTAAATATGTAAATATACTCTGAGTGTGTCTGAGCTCAGACTCTTCTAGGCAGAGGGCTGATGTGGACAGGACTCTTGAGACTATAAAAGCTCAGGAGTGAGAGGTTAAAGCAAGCAAGCACAGGGCACCCCTAGGTCCTGGCCAGGCCTGCTCTGGGTAGATCATGGATAGACCAAACTATCCAAGCCTTGCTCGGCTGGCTCAGAGACTGGCTTGGGTTGGCAGGTCATTCTTTATCATGTTCCGTATTTGCCTATTGCACTATTATGTAATTAGGGCAAAGTGAGAGGTTCAATTAGTCCAAGAATGTTTATCTGCCGAAAGCTGTCTGACTCAAACATTTCTGTTCTGCATACACAACTACTTTCCACCTACAATCATTTTTAAGATAAACAATAATTCCACTGAAGAGACAGGTGGGGCTTTGGACTAAGAATCATCCCCTCCCCAGGCTAGGAAGGAGAAGGAGGTAAGGAAAAAGCCAAGGCTTAGCAAGTCACCCAAAGGTCCTTCCGCGCTCCTGCCTTGGGGGCATTCTCAAGTAACTTCATGTTGGCCCACAGGACCATCTGGTGTGTCTTCCCCAGGGACCCCTGGAAGCACCCCAGGCACTGCTGGTCCACCAGGTGAAAGTTGGAGCCATCTCCTTCACAGAAATCTTCAGTGAGCTTGTTCCTGTGGCCCACAGCTCCCAAGTAGGCTCCAGTTTAGCTTTGCAGCTTTTAACTTGACGGACTTTTCTGTTCAGATGGCTCAGGTGGCTTTCATCTCCGTACAGTATATAATCAGATGTGACAAAGTCTTTGAACACCTGCCAGGCACTTGGCTAACGGGGTTGCCAGGCTTCCTTATACAGTGATAGGGAGATTCCCCCACTGCATACGTGGCTGTAACCACACACTCCAGCCTCCAATTTGCCGAAATGTTTTCATCAGTTACCAGTGTTCTAAAAACTGCTTCTGTGGTAGAAGGCAAACATTTTTTCCCCAGACACAGGAATAGCACCGATTTGGGTCCATGCTGAGACATCCTCCTGGGTAGACACTGGTGCTTAGCAATTCTAAATATATAAATTTTGTGATTTTTTTTTTTATTGTGCTGTCAGGTTGGTAAAGGTTCGAAGAAAAAGGCAAGCATTATGTTTAGACCACACTGTCCTTTTGTTTGTTCCATAAATCCTTAGTCACATGCATACCTTATGTTTCCTTCCAATTACACAGCTTGTTTTCATTGCTTGAGTCATGAATAGCTGGATGGAAATAGATAAAAAAAAAAAAATTCCCTGTTCCTCCTTTTGAGTCTCTTCTTAAAAATATATGGTCCACAGCAAAACATTTCTCTACGTATATATGAGAAGTTATAAGCAAATTCATGACTTTAATCTTGTCTTTTATTAATATTCAGGGTACTGTCTTTTTTTTTTTTTTTTTTTGGTTTTTTGAGACAGGGTTTCTCTCTATAGCCCTGGCTGTCCTGGAACTCACTTTGTAGACCAGGTTGGCCTTGAACTCAGAAATCCGCCTGCCTCTGCTGCCCGAGTGCTGGGATTAAAGGCGTGTGTCACCATGCCCGGCATCAGGGTTCTGTCTTGTCTCTCTCTTCCTTCCTCCTTTTTTTTTTTTTTTTTTTTACTTCATTTCTCTATCTCTTATAAAAGTGAGTTTTAGCATTTATTTATTGATGGTATGCTGTGGTGCATGTGTATGTGTAGTGTGGTATATGTGTATGTGGGGGGGGTGTTATATGTGTGTGTGGGTGTGTGTATATGTGTGTCTGGTGTGTGGTGTGAGTGTGTGTGCATGCGAATGTATGTGTGATGTGTGGTATGTGGTGCATGTATCTATATGTATGGGTGTATGGTATATCTGTATGTATGTGACTGAGTGTGTATGTGTGACTGAGTGTGTGTGTGTATGTGTGTGTGTGTGTGGTATGTGGTGTGAATGTGTGTGCTTGTGTCTGTGTATATGTATGTGATGAGTGGTATGTGTGTATGTGTGATATGTGTGTGACTGTGTTCATGTGTGTGTGTGTGCATGTGCACGCATGACTGGCTGTATGTTCACTCACACAGATACCCCAGAATGTGCCACGTAGAAGTCAGAGGACCACTTTCAGGTATCAGTTGCCCCCTTCCACCACATGGGTTCTGGGGCTCGAATGCAGGTAGCCAGGTTTGGTGGCAAACACCCCCACCCTTAGGTATCCCACCCGCTGTGTTATCAAAGTATTTTATCTTTTTATACAGTTAACTTTTTTCAAATCATGAGAAAAAATTTAATTTAAATACATTCAAATGAACATTTCCAAGGTAAATGTTCTGAAATACTCTTTTCTTGAGCAGTCACTTTAATGTCTGAGCATCTTCTCTGATCCTAGCCATAAAAGAAGTGGCTTTATTATGCATCAATTTTCCTCCTTGGTGATCACATCTATTCCTATATAAAGCTGGAAGATCAAAGCAAATTTGGTATTTGTCAGCTGTGTCTTCAATCTCGGTGCTTAAATTACACTCTGCACAAAGTTGTGGCTCAGAATACTCATTTTCTTGTGCCAGATAAAGAATGGTCATCACCCCTGTGGCCTCTGTTTAGTCCTCTGCTAGAAAAGTTGGTTCTGGGCCGTCTCTCATTTGGACAAAATAGTGATTGGCACAGTTTGTGCTTATAGAGCTCAGTGGTGACAAAGGACTGTACAAAAAGAATTCCCATCCTCAGGATTAATGGAGAGATGGTGTGTCTCTGAGAAGCACACGCCTGTGCTCTTGGTGTGTTTTACTTACTCTGACTGCCTCTCTTTCTCTCTAGTCTCATGCTAAAGCTTATATTAAAATATATGTACTAAAGCTAAAGTCTGTGTTTGTGTCTCTGTGTATGTGTTCGTGTGTGTTCATGTGCATCTGTGTTTGTGTGTGTGTGTGTGTTTGTGTCTGTGTGTGTGTTGGTGTGTGTGTCTGTGTATTTGTCTGTGTGTGCTTGTGTGTGTGTGTCTGTGTTTGAGTCTTTGTATGTGTGTTGGTGTGTATGTCTGTGTGTGTGTTTGTGTGTGTATCTGTTTGTGTGTGTGTATGTGTGTTTATGTGTGTATGTCTGTGTTTGTGTGTCTGTGTGTATGTCTGTGTTTGTGTGTCTGTGTCTGTCTGTGTCTGTCTGTATGTTTGTTTATGTATATATGTCTGTGTGTTTGTGTATGTCTGTGTTTGTCTGTTGTATGTGTGTATGTGTGTTGTGTGTTCCCCACAGATCAACTTGAGGTGTCATCCTCTATTTCCCCATCTCATATTTTGAGGCAGGATCTCTCATGAAACCTGGATTGCTGTTTCAGCCAGGCTGCCTGGCCAGGGAAACTTTGAGATCTACCTATTTAGACCCCTTCATCTCAGCGATCCCTGGGATCTGAACTCTTGCCTTCTTCCTTGCACTCAGTACCTACTCAGCCTACTGAGTCTGTATCATCTCCCCAGACCCACAGAATGGTCTTTCACCTCAGAAAGACTTTCTAATCTCCAGGATAGTAGTTGAGTTCTAAGGATGTGTGAAGCCTTCTGAGGTACTGGGCAGTCTCTTCCATGCTGTGATTACGTAGGCAATTTTCTAGAAGAAACAATCTTTAGATTTTATCGGATCCCAGTGTCTCCATTGAATATAAAAGATTAAAAAACTTTCCTAATAGCTTACTACATAGCTTTGGTGTGGCAGTCATTTGCTGTTGCCTCTGCCTAACACTCATTTCTCCACTTAGTGCCTATCCCAGTATTTCTATGAAGGCTTCCCTCTCATCATTCAAGAATAGTGCAGGTCGCGTAGGGAAGGGATCCTACTTGTGTTCCGGGACAGGTGCAGAGCTCAGATGTGGCTAATAACCACACTCTTCCCTCCTGACCTCAGGGACCGGTTCCGGAGTATGCATTTAACTCAGTGTGGGTCTGGAATTTGCTGGAACATTGGGAGAGAAGTTCTGTCCGCTCAGAGCGTTAGTTGGACAGACCTAATAGATCAAAAAGGATCCTAGAGATATCATTTATTACCTTGGATATTTAAGTCTCTCTTATAAGATACTTGTTGCTTTTGTTTTATTTATTTGTTTGTTTGATGTTGTGGTTTTTGTTTGTCTTGTTTTTTTTTTTTATTTGTTGGCTTGTTTGTTTTTGAGACAAATTCTCAAACTGTGAACTAGCCTGACCTAGAAGTGATCCTTCTGCTTCACTCTCCCAGAAGCAGGAATTACCAGTGTGAGTCACCATGCCTACCTATGAGACACATTCTTTAAGACCCTGGTAAGAATAGAAAGATGTTCTTTATTTGGCTCATTGTCATTCTGTTTTATTCTTACCTTCTGTTTCTGCTCTTGGGTTGGGAAAAACTTTCTGGACAAACATAACTTACATATCCATTTAGTTTCCCCTGATGTCCTCAGTAGGCTGGACAGGCAGTTCTGTGGACTCCTCTGACCCAAGGAAGACAGTAGAAGAAAAAGTGCAGACGGCAGGGCACCCAGCTGCAGTCCTGGGATTGTTCATCTTCCTGCCATTTGCAGTAAGTAAGAAAGAGTACTTGTTCTATACAAGCCAATGAGGCTGAAAGAGAACAAAGAATCATTTTGAAAAACCTTGCTCACCATTTTAACGAAGTGGATCCTTGTATGTAACTCTCAATCACAGCAAAGACAGAAAAATTTCTATAGGTACTCAAGTACTTTTTCAACTTTTGAAAAAAAAATCAATACCGTATTCACACCACTGTTTGCTTGGATAAAATATTGGCAGTGGACATGTTCCTTTGGGTCCTTGTGGAAAAGCCCATCTTCATCATCAGAGTCCTTCTAATTGCCTCCTGTGGCCTCTCTTATGGAAAGAGTAATGAAAGGACAGCTAAAAGTAGAACTATATAGTTATTTTATAACTGGCACTAACAAATTTTGCCAATTACAGAGTCCATTCTGTAAGCAATGAATGTGTGGCTCCCAATTAATCTAGTGTACCTCCAGGCAAGGTCTAAATCAGCTGGATACAGCTAAAGCAATTTGCACACAGCTAAAAGCAAATTGGAAAATAAGTGTTCCACTCTGCTGCCTATCTTGCCAAGCCAAAGACACCATCAGTGCTCTGGCAGCACCCTTCTGTCATGTTATTTGCAGCTATCAATTTTAATTATAACAATTATTGATTAGTTAAGAAAGTGAATAATCTGAAGCTCAGAAAGACTCCTGTGTTCCAGGTCTCCTCCATGACTCCATGACTCTGAAGTGATGGCAGTGGCAGTCGGACTTAGAGAGTCCATCTGGGTGTCTAGACTGCCTCATTCCTATTCTGTCTCTGTCTCTGTGCCCCCCCCCCATACCAAGTGTGTAGTTCTAAGTCTGTAGTTTGGCTTAAAGATTGCTTTAACCTGAATGTAAGCTTAGGGAGAACGTGAATTCCAGTCACAAACTTTTGGGACACCTTGTGCAAAGCAAGCCTGACTCTCTGAACCTGGAACTCATGAATCTACTTTTGTTTGGGTGGGTGAAGAAGGCAATACTAAAACTCAACAGGCAGAAAGGAGAACAGGACTGCACATAGACCAGAGAGAGGATGGCCAGTACTTCACTAGGTGGAACAAGCCTGGCAATATGATTTCATGGGTAAAGGAAATACAGGAGTTGGAGGTAGAGGGCATGAACAAATTCTCTCTTAGCATTCCTCGTGTATTTCCTAACTCTGAGATCCCAGGAAAAGCAAATAACGCTTTGTCTTGGTATTCATAATGTACAGGTGAGAACAGCATATGACAAAAATATTCCCTTCTTTAGTTCACTCTACATTGTACATATGTAGTGGGAAGATGATGACACATTACACTGTATAGGAAGCAGCATTGTGCTTTCCCATAGATAGGCTGGTGTACTTGCTAAATTAACTGTGTTCTCCTGTCAGTCAATTTTCTCCTGTCAGATGCTGCAGGAAGAAAGCCCCCAGAGAGGTAGGCACATGTAGAGACGATAGAGATCAACATACATAAATTCATTTCTCACTTTATGAAATGCACACTAGTAAATTTGGCTATAAAGCGAATTTCCACAAAAACAAATCCCATTTCCCTATTGATATCTATTATAAAATCAGATATGTAACTATGGAAAATAATTTCCCAAGATACTAACTCAAAAATGATTATAGGACAAGAACGGTTCCTTTGAAGTGTGTTCAGAATGTCAAAGTACCTGGCGTGATTCCCTCTCTGGAATGCACCTGGAAACCATCTTTGTAGAAAAGGATGGTTAATGTGCAAGAAGTGTCAACATCTGGTAGACAAAGTTTACTTTCTTTTTGGATCAGGCATTTACCAAGTCCGTGGGAAGTCGCTGGATTCTGAACTCTGTCACTTTCTGTCACTCTGTCACTAAAATGAGGGCATATAAGCCTATTCACGGGTGGCTAAAGAGAGTCAGAAGGAGCCATGGCTGTCATTAAAGACTCCTCCAGCATTCTGTAACTGGAGTAAGGATTGATCTATGAACTGAATTGTGGCTGTAATTCATGATTAATCTCCTTTTGTTTTTCATAATAGGAAGAGTAACACATGGGGTCCCCTGACTTTATAACGTCTATGACACCCCCCCCCGCCCCCAGACCCTACTCAGGGTTAAATGTGTTTCCATCTTCTTTTCTCTAGTGGTTAAAAATTATATAGTGCTCTCCCAGCCCACCCCCACCCTCTAAAGGATTCCAAAACAAACTTGCAAACCTTGTACATCTTACTACCATCAGAGGTCCCTTGTCCTAGATCCTTGTGGTCTGGTGTGTCACAGCCTGTACCATAGCTTCCCTTGCCACTAACCAGGGTCTGTTTTCCTCTAGCTCAGAAACATGGGCATCTCAAACAACCCAATAGCTGCTGGCTCCCGGATCATACCTATATGCAGCTGAGGTCTTAGTCCATATTTGCAATACTTCCCTTATTTTTTAAAAATGAAGGGGTGTCTCTCATAAACTGGATATAAACAAACAAAACAAAAATGAAGAAATAAAACAGTCAACTTGGTTCTTGAATATCTATATTTTTTAATGACACTTAAAACCATTTTCAAATCATGTAACACAGCCTACTGTTTTTTTCCCTTCCATTCTTACTTAAGGAAATGCATGACCTACTTTATTAGTTTCTTCTGTACCACAGAATAGACTAAAAATAATGATCATATAATTGCTAGCAAGTCTGATACCATATTTCAATGGAATGTATTTATCAGCTTAGTAAAATGGAAGTTAAACACCAGAGGACTAAAGGCTAGCCCTGGTGATAGGAACAGGACTAGTTTTCGGTTCCAGATCATTATCATTGCAAACCCCCTAGCTGGGTGTGTATTGCTGTCCATATTAGAATGTTCATACTCTAGTGAAACATATTAGAGTATGGCATCCAGCTTAAAGAACCTTGTCCCCTTGTTGCTTTTGAGTCTTTGTTTAACTTACAAAACAAACAAAACTTTATGGTAACCTAGCACTTAACATTCTAGAATGGTTTAGCACATTCCAATCTATTCAACTTTATTCTGTGAGCAGAACTGGTCACCAAACTTCCTTATTTGATAAGGAGTACTTAGTAAGAGCCCTACTCAGATCAGGGATATTCTTTTCTTTTCTTTTTTTTTTTTTTTTTTTTTTGGTTTTTTGAGACAGGGTTTCTCTGTATAGCCCTGGCTGTCCTGGAACTCACTCTGTAGACCAGGCTGGCCTCGAACTCAGAAATCTGCCTGCCTCTGCCTCCCAAGTGCTGGGATTAATGGCGTGCACCACCACCGCCTGGCAGGGATATTCTTGAATTATATAGTTACATTTAGAACTTACGTTTAACTCTCAGCATCAAACACAGGGTGAATTGTAGAAAGTATCTATCTTGTAGCTCAGAGTATGAGACAGAATACATTCCATAACATATATATCTATATGTATATGTACATATATACATGTATGTATAGATAGATAGATAGATAGATAGATAGATATAGATATATATAATTAGATTCTGAATTCTCTGTCATCGGCAAGTGTTTTAGTCAGGGTTTCTATTCCTGCACAAACATCATGACCAAGAAGCAAGTTGGGGAGGAAAGAGGTTTATTCGGCTTACACTTCCATACTGCTGTTCATCACCAAAGGAAGTCAGGACTGGAACTCAAGCAGGTCAGGCAGCAGGAGCTGATGCAGAGGCCATGGAGGGATGTTCTTTACTGGCTTGCCTCCCCTGGTTTGCTCAGTCTGCTCTCTTATAGAACCAAGACTACCAGCCCAGAGATGGTCCCACCCACAAGGGGCCTTTCCCCTTGATCACTAATTGAGAAAATGCCTTACAGTTGAATCTCATGGAGGCATTTCCTCAACTGAAGGTCCTTTCTCTGTGATAACTCCAGCTGTGTCAAGTTGACACAAAACTAACCAGTACAGCAAGTAAGTTTGTTAGCTAGTTAAACTCAATGATATTCAATATTTCATCTAAAAAATGTGAATAATCAAGCCAACTGTTGAAGGGAATTAAACAAAGAAATTAAGTTTGTAGAATGCAATGGCCATTCCATGTCATTCATTTCCTTTTTAAAAAATATTTTCAATTTAAAACCAAAACAAAACCCCTAAACATTAGTGAATGAGACAGCTAGGCCCCCTCACCTGATAAAAGAATACATTTGCAAGCTTCTGATTTCTCTGAACTTGCATCGGGTCAAGAAACAAATGGAAAATTGAGTTGGAACAATTCCATTAATGAATGAGACCAAAATCTTTACTCTCAGTCTTAGCTCTTCACAGCACTGGAAATAAGCTTGGCCTTATGTGTCGACAGCAGTAACATTACAGCATCCCAGACTGGATAGCAGAAGAGGTCTAAGAAGTTGAGTTTAACCTGGTAGTCTGCTCTCACCCTGATCAAAGGAGAACCAAACACTGCCTGGGGAGGAGTGTGGGACTGGGGTGCCATTAGACTAGAGTTTTACTTGTGGAGCAGCCAGGGAAGCTCTAAGTCACGTGATCTTATTAACTGTTTCTTCAGAGGCACGGGCCCCATCTATAAGCCACTGCGTCCCTTGGTGGTTAAGGCCCATGTGAGCGCTCCCATTCCTTGTGATGACTCAGGGATCCTCCACGCTAGGGAGCCTGCCACCCAGGAAGGCTCTTCCTTGCTTCATCTAGAGTGGAGGCTATTTGCCTCCCTTGTTTTCTGTCCTTAATTGTTCTCAGTCTAAATCTCTGTAGCCAACAGGCTAATTTCATCCACTAATTTATAACGTTTTAATGGTAATTTCTTCTCTGGGGCTTTCCTCATCTTAAAAGATGAGTCATAATGGGAGGTGACTCACTGTAGTGTCCTCATCGGCAAGAGGGAAATGAGCCTATGTGGGACTTGAGCCACCTCATGGGAGAGATGTCTTGAGAAACCAAGACCTTGGGAGAGCCTCCCCCCCCCCCCCCCCGTAGGCTGCTTCAAACTCAAAGCATGTCTCCCTGTAATATCAGTGAGGGCTTTGTTCGTGAGCCCGGGGAATGGTGTCTAGCTCTTTCCATGCTCCCGACAAACTCACTGCGTGTTTCAGCATAAGACAGAAATAGACCAGCAAGTCCCTAGTCCTTCCATGTTTATCTCCAAACGGCATTGCTCTGCAGGCCTTCCGTACAACACAAGTGCGTCAACCTGGTACCCTTTTAACCAGCTGGGACTGGGCCAGAGCCACTACTGTAAAGGCATCGCTGTAGATTCTTACTGTTGAAACAGGAATTGACTTTTCTAATTACAAACGCCCATACAGCTTGGCAAACCTTCATTAAGAAACACCAACTACAACTATAGAAAACTTGTGTGTTGAACTCAGGCTCATGTAAAAAACTGGAGGAACAAATTATTTGGCAAAATAAGGCCCAGCAGACATTGCACTCTGCTTCACCTGCTACTCCACAATGCTTCTGTCCCATGAAAAGTAGGACTCAGGTGACCGTGGTGCTACCTAAGCAAACTTCAAGAGAAAACCCCCAAAATTTGAATTTAATTTTTCCCTGTGCCTAGCAGGAACAATGTTCTTTAATGCTTACTCAGACTGGAAAATAATGAAAGATTCTTCTTTTCTTGTGTTTGAGTAGCATGGGGTATTTATATCATCATCACAGGACCTAATCATGGCTTACCCATTTGATAAATACATCTCTTACATATTGTATATTGGTGGAATCCCCACCCCGTACTCGAACTAATCATACTACACTCACGATGTTTATTGAATAAACACCAACTTGACCTTTTTAAAAATAAGATGTTAGTGTGAAGATGGAAGCTAGCAGACACGGAAACTTTAGTCACCTTTGTTCTCTTCCCTGCCCCTTCTCTTATTTTTGTTTTAAGGAACAGAGAGTCTGTAGTTAATATCTGGGATGCCTCACAAAGACTCACGTGTTACAGAGGGTCAATGATGATGGACTGAAACGCCAGAAACTCTGGAACAGAATAAGCCCTTCGGTTTTGAACCCAATTGATTACATACATTTGTGATAGTGATAGAAAACCCAAGAGTTCATTTTGTTTTGTTTTGTTTTGTTTTTCTTTATTTGTTTTGTGGTTTTGTTCTTTTGAGACAGTCTTATGTATCCCAGGCTATCCTTGAACTTGTTATATAGCAGCCCCAACCACCAAACTTTAAGTTTGGACAAGGATGCCCATTCTACATAGCAATTCAATCCCTGAGTCTACCTGATTTCACTACACCCAAGGCTTATTTAACCTCTAGGCCCAATCAGACCCATTGTGGAGGTCTGAATAGGAAAGGATCCCAAAACCTCATGAGCTTGAATGCTTGGCCCATTGGGGTTGGCAGTATTAGGAGGTGTGGTCTTGTTAGAGGAAATGTGTCATTGTAGGCGTGGCCTTTGAGGTTTCATATTCTCAAGCTACACCCAGTGTGGCTCACATTCTCCTCCTGCTGCCTGTGGATCTAGATGTAGAACTCTCAGCTCCTTCTCTAGCACTACCTTTGCCTGCATGCTGCCATGTTTCCCGCCACAACAATAATGGACTAAACTTCTGAAAGTGTAAGCCAGCCCCAGTTTTTCTTTATGAGAGGTTCCAAGGTCATGGTGTCTCTTCACAGCTATCCAAACCCTCACTAAGATACCCATGCATACTCTCTTCTACTCTAGCCTGCTCTGTCCATATCAGACACAGAACTAATAAAAAGGAGTCTACATGCCCAGATCTTGTTACAAAAATACAAGCAACATGAAAGAGCAAAGTTGAATCTCACCCCCCCCCCCCGCCCCCAAGCCCTCCTAGTCCTTTAGAAATGTCTGCCAATGAGAATTTTGTAGCTGAACCCCAGGACACAGAATTTAAAGAAAGCCACAAACTTAAAGGAACAGCTCAGTGAACTTAGATAAAGAACATAACGACGTCTACCGGAGTGATGTTAACAAACACAAGCGTAAGGATTGATGGACATGATGAAGACAAACGGGATTTGGAAATGGAATATAGAAAAGAGCACGGAACACTGGAGACCACTGAAGTGGAAAGGAAAGTTCAGTTGGAAAACCCAACAGCTCAACTAGAAAACTCAAAGGAAAGCCTTGCAAGTAGAATGAACCAAGCAGCAGATCCACTCCCAGGATGCAAATAGAGTAGAGCATCTAGAAGAAAGAACAGAATATGAAAAAAAAAATTAAAACACAGGAAAGGAACATATAGGAAATGTGGGATAGCATGGAAAGAGCAAACCTTCAGAGCTGAAGAGACGGCTTAACAGTGAAGAGCACTGGCTGCTCTTCCAGAGGACCAGAGTTCAATTCCCAGCACCCACATGACAGCTCACAACTGTCTGTAACTCCAGTCCCAGAAGTTCTGTAACTCTCACGCAGACATATATGCAAACAAAACACCAAAGAACATGAAATAAAAATAAAACTTTCAGAAGGGCTAGCCTTCATATTGTAAGAACAGATAAGGGAGATGAATCCCAGATCAATGGCATATACCAGATCTTCAATAAGAAAATTTCTTCAAACTAAGGAAAAACATACACAGATACAAGAAGCATAGATACAAGGAGAGACTAGAAAAGAAAATCCCCGCAGCATGAAAATCATAGTTAAAACACTAAGTATAGAGAACAAAGAAAGAATATTAAAAGCTGCAAGAGAAAAATCAAGTTTCATACAAAGGAAACCCATCACAAAGGGAATAACAGCTGACTTTTCAATGTAAAGTTTGAAAGCCAAAGGAGCCTGGGGCAATGCATTTAACCTTCTAAAATACCATGAAGGCCAACCTAGTTTAATATATGCAGCAAAATTACCTGTCATATGTACGTCTCTGTACCACTTGCACGTTTGATGCCCACAGAGGCCATGACACCGCATCTGCTGCCCTGGAACTATAGTTACAGGCAGTTGTGCACCACTATGTGTGCTCAGAACTGAGCCCAGGTCCTCTACAACAGCAGCGAGTGCTTTTTACTACCAAGCCATCTTTCCAGCCACTCTTTGTACTCTCTACTAACTACTCCATCTTGAATGTTTCTCCCCCATTTATTATTCGCAACAGTCTTAGTTGTTTAATCCTTTAGCTCCAATGCTGTCTCCCTTCTGTTTATCACAGTTAACAAACTTTCTATTGTCCTTGCCTTTGTTCCTTACTCGCTACTAAACCTTTAGCCTTTGAATCTCTGCAGTATTCTCTCGTCTTCCCTCTGAGAGCTTGGTGACTGACAGATGAAATGGCATTTACCTGAAGACCATGTCCCTGCCCATCTGTCACTTCCCCAGGTCACTGTCCCCTTGGCTTTTAAGAATAGGTTGAATTTTAATTCTCCTCTTTGCTTTTTGAATTCTCTTTATCTCCTCAGTGGCTCTTCCTGAACTTCCCCTCCCTCACAGCTTTCTCCCTTAAGTCATTTCTGTCTTGGTTTTCTTTAGGTGTATTCAAGCATTTGGACTTTGACTGTTATTGTATAGTATATGGTATTCCAACCCCCCTCTCTTTCTCTCTCTCCCTTCCTTCATTTATTTATTTATTTATTTATTTATTTATTTATTTATTTCTATTTTATGTTCATTAGTCTTTTGTGTCCAAATAAGTCTGTGGGAAACTGTTGGATCCCCTAGAACTTCAGTTGCACAGAGTTGTGAGCTGCCCTGTGGGTTCCAGGAATTGAACAGGTGCCTTCTGGAAGATCAACCGGTGCTCTTATCTACTGAGCCATGTCTCAAGCTCCTCCAACCTATGGTTCTATCATTGAAATCTCGCCTACATTCCAGACTTCTATTTCTGTTTCTTTGTTTGTTTGTTTTGTTGTTGATTTTAACAACATCAGAGCCTTTCTATCCAAATGTCTTGTTTTATTTTGAGATATACTGTTGTATGTCAAGGCGGGTCTTGAACTCACGGTGATCTCTCTGCCTCCTTCTGCCACGTTCTGGATTACAGATAGGAGACATCACCTTTTGTCTCCTGGGTTTTCTGTGTTGTGTCAAATTGCTACCTTCCACACCCACTCCTTAGCCTTGGAAGTGTTCTCAACTCCTTTTTCTTACACATTCAGGAATTCGTCGTTTTCTACTCTTCAGTGCTAGGATTGGATGCATGCAGTATTGCACCTAGCTAATGGTGCTGCTGGAGACTGAACTTGCAGCCTCATGCAGAGTCAGTAAACACTCTCCCAGCTGACTCTACTCCAACTGCACTTCCCTGTGTTTTAATCACAGTTCAGTCGCCCATTTTTTATTATTTTAACTGAATGGTTTTCTGCATTATGTGTGACAATTCTAAGACACTCTATATATTGTAGGAGAAATATTCTGACATGAAGAAAGGAGCCATGTATAAAGCCAAAGTGTTACTCACATGACTTTTCACAAAGATATCAAAAACCTACATTGGAGGAACGATTGCCTTTTTAATAAATGGTGCTGGAAAAACTGGATTCAACATGGAGAAATACAAGAATGGATTTCTAGCTCTCCTCCTGTAAAAAATGCAACTCCAAACAGATCAAAGCCCCTAATGAAAGGTATGAACACTTGAATCTGTTAGAGGGAACATAACACAAGATATAAATATACACATGCACTTTCTGAGTGGGACTTTAGTTGCTCAGGAAATCATATCAACAAAGGATAAATGCCATCTTATGAAATTAAAAAGCCCTGCATGGCATAGGCAATTAATTATGTGAAGAGATAGTCTAGAAAATGTAAGAAAATCATTTCTGGTTCTATATCGGCTAGAGGATTAAAAACTAGACTATATAAAGAACTTAGAACACTAAACAAGAAGTCCAATAAGTGGGCTAATGAAATGAACAGTCCTCCACAAATGAAATACAAGTGGCCAGTGAGCATCTGAGAAGATAGTCAGCCTCCCTAGCTACCAGAGAAATGCAAATTAAAACGGTATGGAAAATATGTATAGCCTAAGTCAGGGTAAGAACAGAAATGACAGCAAATACTGGTGAGAGTAGACAAAAGGAGAGGCTTCCCCCTGAATGTGGCAATGAAAATCAATGAAGACACCACAGAAATTCCTCAAACAAAACAAAACAAAGCAAATCAACCCCTCCAAAAAAAATAAAAGACAAAAATAAAGTCAACAGCAACAACAAAAACCACACACACACACACACACACACAAATCCATCAAAAAGCAACCAACCAAACACACAGCCAAATAACAACAACCGAAACCTAATAATACATCTACCAGATGACCCAGCTAAACCACTCCTGGGTATTTACCCAAAGGCCCTCCTGACTGAACAGGTCATAGAGACACTTATATGTCAATACTTATTGCAGCACTAATCACAATAGCTAAGCTATAGGACCAAACAACAGAGGACTAAGTAAAGAGAGTGTGGGTGCCACGGTGGAATGTACTTTAACCATAAAGAAGAAGCCGGTGATTCACTTGCAAGAGAACTGGAGAGAATCATACCAAGTCCAATAAGGCAGTCTCAGAAAGATAACCGTCACATTTCTTCTTATTTGTGGTTCCTAGATCTTATATAGATAGGCTAAATAAAAATGTGTACATGACACGAAATAGAAAGGAAACCAGAGAATTAAGAGTAGCGGGAGGAGCCTGAGACGTGTGTAAAGGGCGTTATATTTAGTACCAAGTGCAGTGATGAGAGCCGTGGGAAAAATTAAAAAGGATGAGAAAAACCCACTAGGATGGGCAGCTCGTAAGCAAATGAGAAGAACAGCATGGGACCACGAGCAGGGCATATACATCCTAAATATTTTCTTTTAACAAAAATGCACAGTAATTTCACACCTTTGGCCCATTGATTTGGTTTTGTTTGGTTTTGCAGGGTCCCATTTGCTTGAGTGTCTCAAGTGTATGTTTTTTGTTTTTTGGGGTTTTTTTGTGTTTAGATTTTTTTATAGGATTGCAGGGTGGGTTGCAGGGGGTATGGGGGTGCAGGGGGTGTGGAGGGCAAGATGCCTCAGCAGGTAAAGAAGGAGGCTCAGCAGGTCCAGGTTTTGCTATCAAGACTGAAGATCTGAATTTGGTCCCCAAGATCCACACTGTGGGAAGGAGAAAATGGATTCCTCCCAATTGTCCTCTGACCTCAGGCATACACATATACATGTGTACGTACATATACATGCGCACAAAATAAAAATGTTAAATGTAATCATTTTTAAAATGGAATGGGGTTGGGGGGAGGGGCTGGAGAGATGGCTTGGCGGTAAAGAGCACTGACTGCTCTTCTGAAAGGTCCTGAGTTCAATTCCTAGCAACCACAGGGTGGCTCACAACCATCTGTAGTGAGATCTGATGCACTTTTCTGGTGTGTGTTTGAGGACAGCTACAGTGTACTTGAATAAATAATAAATATATATTTTTTAAAAAATGGAATGGGCACTCAAACTTTTTCTAATCTGAGAAAGAAAAATGTGTATGCTATCCTAGCAATCATTTATAATTTTCTCACCCACACCTATCCATGATACTAACAAGTGACCTTTTTCAAAGAAAATAAAATTCTCTTCCTTCTGTCAATTTTATCTGTTTGTTTTAATTATTAAATAGGTGATGTAATCACTATAACAAAGGCATCTTATATACAAGCAAGTTTGGGAGCAAATGTAACATGTTCTTGGTGCTAACCAAACCACGCAGATTTTCTATTTAGAAAGGAATCTGTTAGTGACAAGCTGAGCCAGGACTAGGGAAGCCAAGCCGAGAACCAGGACTGGGAAACTAGTGCCTCGTCTACAGGTTTGGACACTTGGATATTATTATTTATTCTGCTGTCCTATCAGAATGACCTAGGAGAAATATCTTTGTTTCTGGAAACCTTTAAGAATACCTCAGACAGTGAAAATAACTGATTTCCTGGAATCTTCCATTGAAGGGTGAAGGGAACGTGGTTGGAACAATACTAGCTACTCTGCCAGCCACTTTTATCTTAGCTGCATGGCTGCTGGTCAGCTGTTATTTAAAAAGAAAAGGAAAAAATTGAAAAAAAAAGCCAAGGGGTCCTTTCAACTTTTTATTTTTATCGGCGCTTTTAAAAATTCATATGTGCCAGAAAACTTAAATGGAGACATTTGTACACACCTAATTTTAATGTACAATTTCCGTAGCAACATCTGATTTACTGTTAAAAGTGTTCAGTAGAGGCCAGTTTGCCGGTAAACAATTGTGTAATATGCCACAGGAATTGCATTCTTGTATATGGCATTGTGATCTCGAGTCTTTCAACTTGCCCTGGGTCAAGTGATGTCATAACTAACAAGAATCGCCGTGGGAGAACAAAAATAATTTATTCAGAATTATAAAGGAAATCTACAGTGCTAATCCGTGGATTAATGTTAAAACAAAACAAACAAACAAACAAAAAAACCCCTTTCTTCTGACTTAGGAGGTCATCTCTATAATGATCTTACTAGGAACTTTTGAATGTAGGCATACAGGCATTGAAGATACCCAGAATCCCTTGAATACATTTTTTTAATATTCATCATTAAGCCTCAAACTAACTCAGTATCATCCGGAGAAAAGCTTCCCCTGACAAGCTTCCCCTTCAGAATGCTGGCTGGCTTCTTCAGCGCATGGTTTTAGACCATCGTGGTCTATTGCACAATCAGAGGCTTGGATTTCTTGGCATGCAGAGTGCTAGCTCTCAAAATTCTCTCAGAACTCTTAGGGCAGGCCTGGAAAAGCCTTCTAGGGCCTGTCCCTTGGAGCTGTGTCAGTATGTTGTCACCGGGAGTACAGAAACATTTTACAATGTGGCTCTGAACTCTGGTGCACAGATGACTTGACTTTCTGTAGGGAAGGCAGCCAGCATTACTGAGCACGCAGAGGAAGTCAACAGGATCTCATTGACTGGCCTTTCTTGTGCCGGCGTCTAGAGACTCAGCCTCCACCATAGAAGTCTTTCTCCCAGCCCCATGAGCCTGTCTTCCTAATTTTCCTCATTCGTAACCTTTGGCTCATCCTTAGACTGAAGTGTGAAATCCTGCCAAGACTTCATCTGCTTTCGCACCGGTATCTTTCTTACAGTAGTCAGGAGAGGCAGGGTTAAAGAAGTTTGCACTACACTCAGAAAATAACTCCAGGCCACAGATCCAGATCTGATCCTCCAACAATGGCGGGGAGAAGCTGCACACCAAATAGGTTCAGGAAGAATATTTGTTTCTGTCTTATATGATACGAATGACAGAAGCTTTGCTAAAGGTCTACTTTAAAGTAATTGTAAAAATCTCATGTAAATAATAAAAGTTCCCAAAGCAGACCTTTCCTTCCAAACTGTTTTAGTTTAAGCAGGACATTAATTATTAAGTAAAATTTAAATCCTCATCAACCGATCATTTAATTGATAGATTATATGGCAATGATTTATTTTCTTGCTCTTTGAGTTGCCTTACATGCTGTAGAATTATTAGTAATTCTTTAGAAAAAATTATGCTTAGAAATCTAGAGATAGTGCTGTAACCATCTAAGCCAACAGCTATCGAATGATAAGACGTTTAAGGGTCTTTATCATTATTTCAGCTAATGGTCTCATTGCGAGGAAAGCGTTTTATTTTCATTGGCTTACTTAAAAGGAGAACGAGATAGCTCTGTGGCTAAATCACTGGGGCTGACATCAAGTGGCAGCTGATTTTATTGCCAGTGCTGGATTGCTTGTTTCTCCTTTTTCAGAGGGGGGGGGGAGGAGGAGGAGGAGGAGGAGGAAGAGGAGGAGGAGGAGGAGGAGGAGGAGGAGGCCATACATAATCGATGCAGCCTAGGAGAATAGACCTGGGGCTGAGTCACGGTGCTAATTCTACAGCTCGACTGCATGTGCTGCATACATTCTGTTTTCCGTTCACTCTTCTCTTCAGAACCAAAGAGAAGAAAACTGGGAAATTTGTGTTTCACTGGATGCTATGTGGCCTTGGCAGTATAAGGTCTTCTAGGGACCACCACAGCGCTCTGAGCACAGTGGAGTCTGTTGGGAAAGCAATCACTCAGGACAACTTGATTCTCTCGTGTTGTGTCATTATACGTTTGTGTTTTCCTTTTTTCTTTAGTCTTTAATAACAACACAATACAACTGTTTTTGGAAATAAAATAGAGGAAAGCTCTACTGAATTTAATAAAATGATTGTAACATAATTGGTATTTTTTTTAATCTGCTGTCCTTGAGTGTCTTCCAATGACCTCATCTTTGTACTATTTCTAAACAATGATCATATTCATCATACAGACCCATTGCTTTACTTCTTAGCCAGTCTTCACATTTATTTAACACTAAGTGTACAGTGATTCATAAAATACTCAGCTCAACATGTAAGACTCCTTCTGTTTGAAAGAAGCTCCTCTCACAAGTATTTGAATGAATGTCTGAATGCCTAAACATACCTCTGTGAGAGGGAGGCTTGACTTTTTTCATAAGTATAACTAACACTATTTTGTCATCTTTCTGTTATTTCTTGGGTAGTTGTATAGTAGGTGAATATCCACATGTTATATTTGACTCGTATTAATTCACATCACTTCCTTCCACTTTTTTTTAATTAATTTACTTTATAAGGGGCATAGGTGTTTTACTTGCATGTATGGCCGTCCACCACTTTTGAGGCTGGTGCCTTTAAAGGCTGGAGGTGAGTATCAGATCTCTTGGAACTGGAGTTGCAGAGGGCTGTGAGCTGCTGAGCGCTGGGAATTGAACACTAATACCCAATGTTCTAAGCCATCTTTATAGCTTCTCTTCTGGTTTTGTTTTGTTTTGTTTTTGTGTGTGTGTGTGTGTGTCCTGCCTGAGTAGACACTCAGACACCAACATGCTGGGCCAATGGGCATGAACACTCCAAATCTCTTACTACCCATGTCAGTTTGCTTACTCTAAAATAGGGCATGCCAATCTCCACACAGGAATTATGAAGGGAGAAGGCTGTCTCTTCTCAGTGCAGGTCCTATTCATGGGCTCAGCATCATGTTGCAGCTTAAGGAAGAACCGGGCGGAATGCAAAAGTCTGTTCCATGTTAAAGGGATGAAGATCAGCTGCAGTAAGCAACGTGAGGCGATTATTCGGGGAGAACATTGACACCTTTCTCTGCCGAGGCAAAATGGATGGCATGCTGTTCCTAGATGTTACACCATCTACTCTCTTAGTCTTTATTCCACTTCTATTGCTTATTCATATTTTATAGTGTGCACTATTTTATTCATAAAGATATTTTGATAAAGGCATATTTTTATAGAAAAGTTACTGAAGAGTGGAAGCATGTGTCAGACTCCAACTCGACTGATTATATCATTCCCTGCTCAAAAACCTCACCAGACTCCATTACCTACTAAATCAACTGAATTCTGTATTCTGACATTTCAAGTCCTTCCTTCCCTGGCTCCAAACTTCCTTTTCATCTTTATCTTTCTCTGCAAGCTGCCTGCACACCAGCCAAGCAATAACACTTGCTGTTCTCTAAATAACACCCACTGTTCTTACCCAGTCTTTTTCTTCCTCTCTGTTAGGGCTTTGCTTTGTGAAAATCTCACTTGTATTGCAAGGTGTTTACAGGCCTACACACCCAGAAGGCTCATGTTTTACTCCCTTCTTAACATTCATGCTCTCTAACTGATAAATACTCCGGAACCCATCAACTCAAATCAATTAAAAAAAAAAAAAAACAGGTTATATTGGCTTATTCTGTGTGCCTGAATGTATGATCATGTGTGTGTTTGCACATATGTACTTAAATGCCACAGTGCATATGTGCAGGTCAGCTGGTTCTTTTCTTCTACCACATGGGTCCTGGGAAGGGAACTCAAGTAGTCAGCTTGGTAGAAATTACCTTCAACCACTGACCCATCTCGTTGGCAGGGAAACCCTTTTTTTAGGGGGAGTGGGGTTTTGTTATCATGATCATCATGGTCATCACCACCACATGTTAGAAAAGAAAAGGTTGATTCTAGCTTGCAATTCCAAGTCGTAGTCCATTAAGGCAGGGAGGTCAAGGTGGCAGGAACACAAAGCCACTTGTCATATCATATCCACAGTCAAGAACAGAGAGAAAATGGTTATATGCATACTTAGTGTCCAGCTAGCTTTCTCTACTTACAAAGCCCAAGGGAATGGTGCCTTTTTAAAGACTGTTTCTTTCCACCTCAATTAAGACAATCAGGGAAATCCCTCCAGAGACTTGCCCATAAGCCAACATAAGCTAGACAAGCTTTATCAAATTGACAATTGAAAGGAAACATCACAGCACAGCAGTATGTGGAACGGAGAGCCTTAAGGACAAACCTTGACTGGCTGATGGCCAAGCAGTAGATGCACAATGCTCCCTGGACTTCTCTTCTTCTGATGGTTGAGGAGAAAGAGGTCCAAATCAATTCATTGTTTTATAGTTTTACATTTAGGTCAAAGTGTAGGAGCCATTGTTTCCTCTTACTGAAAATAGAGTTTTTTTCTTACAATATATTCTAATTATGATTCTCCCTTCTCTTTACTCCTTCTAGTTCCTCCTCTCAGTTCCTCCCCACACCCCTTCCCAGTTCCGCCTTGCCTCAAATCCCATTTGATTCCCCACCCATTCTGTCTCTCTTTAGAAAACAAACAGACATCTAAGGAATGGAAATAAAGTAAAGTAAGATAAGATAAAAAAAACAACCCAGCAAATTAGCAATGAATATAAGACGAAACAACCAAATAAGAGACGGAGCCAAAGAAAACTTCCAACTTTACTTGTTTCCTATCTAGCAATCCACCTTATGTCCAGTAGCTTTTTCATCAGTTCCTCTTTGCTAGCAACTGTGAGAATGCAGAAATAAAATCTCAAGGAAGGGGCTGGTGAGATGGCTCAGTGGGTAAGAGCACTGACTGCTCTTCCAAAGGTCCAGAGTTCAAATCCCAGCAACCACATGGGCCTTTAGAACCAGCAAAGAGACAATCGAGACTGAAAATGCATGTCGCAAGGCAATGGATATTGATCTGGGCTATTACAATCAGGGCATGTGGTGACATGTTAGCCATAACGCAATAAAGTATGGTTAAAACTAGTCTCAGTTACTGCCAGTGCCTGGCTTCTGGGCTGTTCAAATTTAGTTCTCCACAGATTTCCCTGTCTCCCTCAGCATGGGCCTCTGCTGTTCAGCACGGGCCTCTGCTGTCCCCAGTGCTATGACTTTAACACTATGTAAACTTAGTTCTTGTTGATTTTTTTCTGACACTCACCTTTGGCTTTTTCTTCAAGGAGAAGACCTGACAATCAGTTCCAACCTACGATTGCTCTCTGGCCAGGTAGATTGCACTTGCTCATACTGGACAAAGTGCAGTTACACAAAGTGGACAGATGCCAGAGCTCAGGGTCTGGGTCCCACCTGAGCCCAGCTGTGGACCAGCTGTGTTGGCAGGGATGGCTGGGAAAACGGAACATTTGGGCTACTTTTTTTTTTTTTAATTTCATAGGGACTTTTACATTTGACTGACTCTGAGGGTATCATATCTCTGCGACAGGTTTAGGATTGCAATATTAAATTAATTTATAATGGCATGAAACTGGTAATCCATGTTACATATCTACTCTATTAACCTAAATTTTATGTCAGTCAGAATGTCATCTGATTGTGATAGGTGTTAATGACAGCTTATTTGGTACATGCTCATTTTATAAAGTACTTACCAGTATACAATGCCCTTCCATCTTCTCGAGAACTTCTTTAGAGACTTTATCTTATCTCAGAGTTAAGGAAAAGAAGTCTCAGGAAAGTTTCCTGGCTTACAGAAAGTCACTGAGTGTGTCAAAGATCCTGGATATGACCCAGAACAAGTTAGGTCTCAAAGTCAAGCAAGGAAAATGAGGAGTTGGAATTCTTACTATGATCATTATTCATTTGTTTTCTCCAAATAGTAAACATTTCAGGGTTTATGTAGGTTTTAACTTCCGATCTGTGGGTGTGTTTGGCTATTTGACCAGTGAACTTGAGAGGAGTAGCGAGGCTGAAGGTGTGGGGCCTGAATATCAGAGCTGTCCATGTTCTTGCTTATTCCACTGGGAGGGTTCTTTTCCCCAACTCTACACATTTCTATTCCCAAATCTTAGGAAATGACCCAGAACACCTCACTGGTAAGGACGAATGTGCAGGGTGGTGACATGGCTTTCTGCTAGAGGGCTTTCAGGAGGGAGCTGACAGGCAAACAACCTTCTGGTTTTAAATAGCTTTCCTAAGAACAGCGAGTCTTCTAAGCGTACTGTAGCCTCTAGAAGCTTATGCAAAACACCCTGAGCATAGGGATTTACATCTGTGAAACTTAACACTTTTACTGAGTAAGAAAGTAAAACATCATTTCTCTGTCACTGTCTCTCTCTCTCCCTCTTTCTCTCATAGTTGAACTGAGCTTGCAATGGTGGATCTAGTTTCTAACTCTTTTGTAATTTTAAAGTCCAATAGTCCCCCTCCCCCCAGCCCCCCAACAAGGCTGCTCCATTCCTTTTATCTGGAATTCCAGATTTCTCTTCCCCGGGTTTCGAAAAGTAGCACAATCAGCCAGTTTATATTGAAGATGTTTTCATTCTTTTCTCAGGCCCTTGCGAGTGTATGTAACACCGAATGATTAAAAGCTGTGTGTTCGGTTGGAACTGCTATAGTGTTTAAACAAGGAAGTCTGTGTTTGTTTAAGAGAATGGGGAAATGGTTATCTTGACAGATTAGACTGAAAAAACAGGAACAGGACAGCCACAGTCTAGCACAGATGTCCACATTTGCCACTTGGCTGGCTTTTGGAGGTATTCTAAACAAAACGTGCTTGTGTGCCTATGCCCCTACTCTGTCTGACACCTGACTGAGGAATGGGATTAAGAGCCGCAGCCACGGCCCACATGCCTCTAAGGACAAGTGCTCCCAGGTCGGACATTTCTCAGAATCTGTTGAACTATGTCATAATTAAACTAATGGAGCACAAGAGGAATTTCTCCAACTGCCCTAAAGACCCCATTCAGATGTAATTTCCTCTCACATTTCACGAAGGTCCCATGGCTTCACCGCACAGCTGAGGTGAAGCCGAGCGGGAGAGGCCACATTCGTCAATTTTGTAAAACGCAGTCTTTAAGACTGCCCGAACAGAAGTGATGGTTGTGGCATAGTGGAAATGGCTCTGGGTGAGCATTCAGAAAGCCCTGACTCTCTGATCGCTGCGTAGTATTGCCCAACCCTTGAGTAACCACTCTAGGATGCCGAAACTGTTGTCAACGGCACTGCCCCCAACACCCAGCCTTTATTGAGGCTACACTTTGTACCAGGAGGTATTTATCTATCAGCTTGTCCCTATTTTGTCCTCAGGGGGAAAAATAAAGTCTTGTAGGTAGGTACAATTTTGACTACCACAGGTAGCTAGGTGTCTGACTCCAAGTCTATTAGATATTATTATTATTATTATTATATTATTATTATTTTGTTTTTTTTTTGAGACAGGGTTTCTCTGTGTAGCCCTGGCTGTCCTGGAACTCACTTTGTACACCAGGCTGGCCTCAAACTCAGAAAACTGCCTGCCTCTGCCTCCCAAGTGCTGGGATTAAAGGCACGCGCCGCCGTTGCCGCTGCTGCCACCACCACCACCCGGCTTGATATTATTTTTTAATTAATCTGATCTTATCCTTTTAAATGTGTATAAATATATACCACCTGAGTGCAGGTACCTACAGAGACTAGACATCAGATTTGGGGATTAGAGACAGTTCTGAGCCATCTGGCATGGTGCTGAGAACTGACCTAAGGTTCTCTCGAAAAGCAGTACCTGCTCTTAACCATAGAGCCACCTCCATAGTAACTATTCATAGTCATAAATCATTGTCTTAGAGGACAGGAAACGTCAAGGTAACTTCCAGCATGAAATGTGAACCTATTAGCTTTGTTTCATATGTTTCTACAAAGAAAGAAAGAACCACAACTATTTACACTGGGCTCTAGTTGTGGCTAGACACAGATGTCTCTGTTGCCTGTTTGCACACTTGTGAATATTACTATACTATTATTTTATTGTTGAAAATAAAGAGCAGCTTCAGTAAGGGGTGTTTGTTTCTTCAAATCCTGGGAGCCTGAGAGTCTGGAAGGTGTGAATATTGCATTATAGAGAAAGAGTGCCGTGTGTGTGTGTGTGTGTGTGTGTGTGTGTGTGTGTGTGTGTGTGTGTTTGTATAAAGCTAAGCACCCTAGAGTCCTTCTTATGTCATCAGAAACTGACAGTTTCCCTTTCTTTTGTATTGTCTGCTGTTAAATTGTCCTCTATTTTATAACATGGGTGATACTGGAGAATAACCAAGCTGAATTTAGAAATTAGTCTTTGCTGCAAGTGTTGGTGCATGCCTTTAATCCCAGCACTTTGGAGACAGAGACAATCAAATCTTGTGAGTTCCGGGCAATCCTGGTCTACATAGCAAGTTGCAGGCCAGCCAGGGTTATGTGGAGTGAGACTCTCTCAAAGAAAACAGCAACAACACACTATTCTAATGCAGTTTATTACTAACAAAGAAAGATTTGCACTGTCATATTTTGAACATAGACCATAAGATATCTAAACCTTTCTTCCTAACCTATTAGCATCTGCTGTAAATGATTTCTATAACTCAGGAATATACAGTTTTTGTTGCAAATGTAAGACACAGGATATCAAAGTGGCTGATGATGTCTGCCTTCCCCGGCTGCTTTCATAGGGTGGCTGAGTTGGTTACCCAGATCTTTGGAAAACTCTACAGGATTGTATCCCATGGATACTATCTCTCTCTTTTAGTGAAACTCAGTTTCCCATTAATGTGAAGTAAGAATAATTGCCTTTAAAAATCAAGTGTTGACCAACTCTGGTGTATTTTTGCATACTCATTACATAAAATACGTCCAGTAATTTATTGTGTAGTCATTTGAGTGATTTCTGGCAGAGACTCGGTTCCTCCATGCTTGACATCCCTTGAGGACCAGCAGCCTACGTGGCTCCAACCCTCTCCATTCACTTCTCTGGAGCTAACCCAGCCCCTGGCTCCCGTTCTCCTGACTTTCACAACAGCTTCCCAGGTTACATCTGCTGTTTTTCTCCACTACCAATTCAACTTGAAATTCTAATCTTAGCCACCAATCTTTCCTGGTCTTTATCTGATGATAACAGGACTTTACTCAAAGCTTATTTTGTTTACCACAAAAGCAACAGCCTGCTTCTTCCCAAATAGGATCTATTGTTTCTTCTTATCTCTTTCAGAATGTATAAATTGAAAGATCGCTGGTCACTTGTTTTCCCTTTGCTGATGGAGTGCCAGGCAACTGATATTAATAGATAACAAAGGAATGTCTGCATAATTATTTTCTTGCACACATTCTTGGCAATACTTCATGTAATTTCCCTGGTTGGATGTCCCCATGAATACCTAAAGCAAGGAATTTAGATTAATTTCTGCTAACATTTAAGATTGCCAAATTGGGGCTGTGATCTCTATTTTATACATAGCTCGAAGATAAGTAGCAGTAATGAGCCTAGGTATGCTGAGTCAGGTGTGGACAACCCAGCCCTATAAGGACTATACTTATGTTTTAAGTTTAAATTACTGTGCTTAAGACATGAATAAAAACAAAAATGCCTCTAACCTGTATGCCCCACTTGCCCAAGGACAGACTGCTTCCTGCAATCTGGGGGCTGTAGTGTATGGATGACAACAAGTTATGCATTTTTGCAGCTGTTAACAAGCTTAGCTGCTCCAACTGCACAGGATGCAGGCTTGATCACATGTAGGCAGGAGATGCATAGGCAGGAAATATGTCAGAATATATTCTTGCCCCTGATTGAAAGAAGATAGGAAGTATGTAACCCTGTGGGTTTTGCCTTTATAGGTCCTTGAACAAAGCATTTCAGGGCCATATTATGAGTGTGAGTTTCAAGTATGGACCTAGCCAGTATCCGTGGACCTGGCCAGTATTTAATAAAGACTATTATTTTTTAAAATTCATTCATAGACTGGTGAACCTTTGACTGACCCCAGACCTATAACATTCTAAGCCTCTAGATGTTGTTGGGTCTAAGACGAGTTCACATGTTCTGTCTGTTCCATAGCTGAGCATGCTCCTTAGGGGTGGATGGGGTGGGGTTTATCTGAGAAGGGATCACAGGAAGACAATCTGTAAGGCATGGACACAAAGCTTTGCTCGAGTTGGGAGGTGGTCTGTGGGGAGTGGGAGTGGATGTGCTAGGAAACTTAGGTCGGTGTCTCAACCTCTCTGTGCAAAGCTCCCCTCCTGCTTCCCACTTCTCCTTGCATGCCAGCCTGCACACACTCAGTCTTCTGGTCTCTGGCCCACTGGGGTCACATAATTCATGGCACTATGTGTGACAGTCCTTGGGGAAAAAGCTTCCAGCCCAATTCCAGCTTGATTTCTATATATCCGCTGATGTGAGCAAGTTGTGTCTTTTTTTTTTTTTTTTTTTTTTTTGTGGTTTATTCGAGACAGGGTTTCTCTGTGTAGCTCTGGCTGTCCTGGAACTCACGTTGTAGACCAAGCTGGCCTCGAACTCAGAAATCCGCCTGCCTCTGCCTCCCGAGTGCTGGGATTAAAGGCGTGCGCCACCACGCCCGGCTGCAAGTTGTGTCTTTAGCAATAGAGTTTTATCCTCCTGTTCTAGTGGACAATCAGTACCAGTGGCAATTTCTGCATTATTTTTGAAGCTTTGAGAGTCTCCCTAACTAACAACCCATGAGAAAATAGCCCACTCCTGGTCTGGGATTTTTATGTAATAACTTGTCACGTCTGGGAACAGTTTCATGAACGCATAAAGTGTACTTACTTTAAAACACTTTTTTAAATAGCTTACCAAGTTTCCTTGTGGCTTTGTCATGTATCCTTACTTGTTTTTTGACCTTCCTCTGCTTTCTCTAGTCACTTTGGATCTCCTCTCTCCTTAAACTGCCCCCAGATGTATGATATGAAAATGAAAGGGAGAACCATGTCTTAACCATTATCTGCAACAGATAGGAGTAGCCCACAATTAACTCAAAGGTCACCAGGGTTTATTGTCTATCTATCATGTCTGTTATTTTATGAAGCATTATCAGAATTAAAGTTTAAATAATAACTTCAAACAAGATTAGAAGGTATACACTGTAACACATGCCCATATATATGCATGTATATAAGCACACACACACACACACACACACACACACGGAAAAGGAAGTTCAGAACCTAGGATGTTTTGAATAGGGCAGAGTCTTGCATTCTTATCTAAATGTGGTTTTGAAGATTATGGTCATTTTTAGCCAAATGCAGCTAAATTAGTTTGGGTTGTCATACGAAAAGCCAATGCAGAAATAGACATTTTCATTACGTGTAAGAGTAAATTCTGGAGGGTATCCTTCCGTTCCCATGAAATGCGGGATCCTCACGATGTGAAACAGAAAAGGGTGTGCAGCATGTTTTCAGCACTATCCAGTGAGACCCAAACACATATTAATATTCAATTCTCAGGAACAGGTTGTATAGAAAGAAGCTGTCTTAGTGTTACTAGTACTGTGTTGAAACTTGAAACATCATGACAAAAGAAACTTGGGGTCGGGGGAAGAAAGGGTTTATTCAGCTTAGACTTCTACCTCACAGTTCATCCTCAAAGGAAGTCAGGACAGGAACTCAAGCGTGGCAGAGGCCTGGAGACAGGAGCTGATGCAGAGGCCCTGGAGGGGTGCTACTTACTGACTGGCTCAGCCTGCTTTCTTATAGAGCTAAGGACCACCATCCCAGGGATACCACCACGCACAATGGCTTGCCATTGTTTAGGAGAGCAAAAGACAGAATCCAGGAAGAGGGAGAACACTAATCAAGAGAATATTTCACACAGGCATTTTCTTCTCATGTTTGGTCATTTCACTCAAAGACGGTATTATTTAACTTTCTTTTTTTTTCCCCCACAGATATTTTTGGAAGGTAGATCTTATATAATTCTAAAATACACTGAGGCGGGGCCCCATGAGTACACCTATCTCGGACAGGAAAACAACACCAGCTTTGGTGGCATGACCTGTGCTTTGCTTTCTCCTCACTGGGAATGAACCTTTCCCTTGGAACATTCTAGAATTCTGAAGGAAGTCCATGGGTGTGGCTAGAGCAGTGTGGGACAGCCCGAATTGCTCATTGCCTGACTCAACTTGTCCTTACAAAGTTGTTGACCAGGCTGAACCATGACATTGACATGGTGTATCATGGTCTCCTACCCTGAAAAAAAAAAACTCTCCAAACGGAAATCAAAACAGTGCACCGTCAAGTATGGCTCATTGATTTAATTCCTCAGAAAGAAGGGATGAACCAAGGAATGTGGCCTTTGTCTTCATCCATCTTAAAGAGAGTTTTCCCTCTCAGGTTCAGGAGACAAGCCCTACATGCAAGCATTGCAATTACAAGTGAAGCTGTGCAGGTCACCCAGGAGATGTATGAATCAAGCCAAGAGGACATAGTGCTCTTCTTCCTAACCTGCAATGTGGGCATCAGACAGCTTCTGCGTGCAACTGTTCATCACCTGCCTTAGAAAAATGGGGAGCTCACTTAACTTAGTCCACAAGGAACCTCCTGTTCAGAGCTGCTTCTGCTCTGTCTGTTTAGTGCCTCTTGACTTCAGTATTATTCGGAGCACTTGGAACTGCCCTTGAGGACAGATGAGTGTCACACATATGTGTGTCCTATACTTGAGTCTTGGCCATGGCTTTAAAATGGAGTGGTGGCCCTGTGCTTACAATGCCTAGCTCTGGTTTTCTGCTTACTTGTTTCTGCCTTCTCTGCTGTCCTCCATGTGTTATCCCTTGGGGAGCATGGTTTTCTTTTCCGAGCAACTGCCTAACAGCATACTGTATTTCAGCAAGTGTTGCTTATTCAGAATCCATTCAGTAATTTCTGCAGGTTAGAATGGCCACCCTTTTCAGGTCTGGGAGAGGAGGGGATCTGAATCTAAAGTTCGTTTATGTATTCAATGAACATTGTGCATGTGTCTAACACTGCATCAAGACAGACATGTAAAAACAAACACATTTGGTGCCCTTAGAAATTTTGCAGTCCTGCCTAGGGGAAGACAAGCAAGAAAATGAACAGTCATTTGTGGTTATAATAAGAAGCAACATGCACTAGAGAGAGGGCTTAGCAGCCCAGAATAAGAAAATGTCCTTCTTCCACAGGACTAGAGTTCAGGTCCCAGCACTTAGGTCTCATGACTACCTGTAACACCCATTTCAGGGAATCCAGAGCTCTCCTCTGGACTCTGCAGGAACCTGCATACACTCACACACACACACACACACACACACACACACACACACACACACAAATAAATAAAATAGACCTTAAAAAAATCCCCAAACTATGATCGAGGTAGGTAAATGTTTCCTATAGAGGTGGTGTGGTGAGGAAAATCATGTACAATTGATTACTATGGTTTCTTTTGTTTTCTTAAGACAGGAGAGTAATGACTATTCCAATTTCAGGCAGTTTGGAGGAAGAAGGAAGGAGGAATCAGGAAGAAGAAGCTATAGGATGCTTGACCTGAATGAGAGAGTAAGGTGATGATAAGAACATCTGGCCTGCCTGCTGCTTCTGATGCTTATCTGGGGCCTGTGGGAAAGCTGTGACTCACTGGCCACCTCTCGCCATCAGAAATGAACCCGGAGGGAAAGCACGTAGTTCAGCTTGTGCGCACAGCAAAGCCCTGAGCTCTGACTCTACAGCGGTCTCCTTCCTTCTAATGCAGATCCTAATTCTGGAAGATGAGACCTGGGGCTCAGGAAGATGGCTCACTTGCTAAGCTACTTGCTGGACACACCTACATACTCAGCCTCAGTGCTCACCTTAGAAGCTGGGGCTGCTCACTGGTCAGCCAGTTTAGCTGATTCTCTAACCTTCAAGGTAGGTGAGAAATTCTGCCTTCAAGTAAGGTGGAGGGGCAGTTGAGGAAGACACCAGACATTGTCCTCTGGCCTCCAAAGGTGGACTCTAGAAACTCATTCACGGTAGTTTGAAGTTGCATATCGTAATGAGTGACTACTTATTCAGGTCAGGCCTCTCTTTGTTCTAGACACTTGGCATCCTACTTATGCTGACATGCAGACATGATTTGCTGAAACAACACTCGAGGTAGAATGTAGCTTGACTGGACAATTAGCCCCAGTGTAAGGACTTTCTGAGCCCTATGATTCATTTATGCATTTTAAGGTTTCCCTTTGAAACCTTAGCATTAGCACCATGGACTCTGCATCTAAGTGTTGTGTGATTACCCATGGTTATGACATTCTTAGGCAAATGTGCTTTATTAAATGAAAAGCTAGCCTTCCTTTTTTTTTTTTGTACAGCTGCAACAATGAAAAGATACCATCTCTCCAGGTCTTAGCTCTTCAGGCAACTGTGTGAGAGGTGTTATTCCGGTTCTGACTGGTCCCGGAAAGGCGTTGTTCCAGATGACTGAAGTCCTGAAGCAGGCACATACCATATCCAGCTGTGAGAGTTTGGATCTTAAATGCTCTTCAGAATGAATGTGTTGGAGGCGTGAGCCTTTGGTATCATGGAGGTGTTGGGGGAAGTGGAAGCAGTGGTAGGAAGTTACATCATTAGAGGTGTGAGTTGAAGTGGGGACTGTGCCCCCTTCTTGTTCCTCTATTTTTGCTTCCTGGTTGCTTTGAACTGAGAGCACGGCTCTGTCTCTCCCCTTTGCCGGAATGTGCGGCACTGCCGTGGGCCCAAAGCTGCAGAGTTACAGGATCACACACTGAAATTCAGAACCCCACAATAAACTTCCTTCCTCCCTTTCCTTCCCTCCTGATATCTCCTCCCTCGTCCTTTTCTTCTGAGTTTAATTCCCTTTAATCTTAGGCAATGTAAATGATGGTCCCCCCCACCCCTACCCCACACACACTGCATAGGGACTGAAGGGACATCTTAGTGGTTAGAGTGCGCTCTCTGCAAGCAGTAGAATCTGAATTGGGGTCTCAGTGTCCTCAAAAGCAAAGAGTACACACTCTACCTATAAGCTTAGCTCATTTTGGAGGTGGAAACAGTAATAGAACTAAGACTTGCTGGCTACTGGCCTACCTCCAGCTTCCTTGATAGCAAGGAAATAAAGTAGGACTGACCTTGGCGTTTGAAGGCACAGGTACACGCCGCTGCGCACACATATCACGCTCACACTCCTACCTAAATACACACATAAAAACAAAGACCAACAAGGAGGTCCTCTGCCCCAGATAAAATAAATTTAAAGTCAAAATAAAGGGGCTCTCGGGGACATCGGTGCCACTTATGTTGTATGGATGTCATGTGAATAACAAGCAGCAGCCAGCTCTGGTGACAGGTGACAGATGCAAAGTAATTGCTCAGTTTGTTAACACACTTCCACTTCTCAACCATCTTCCAAGAAAATCAGACTTGGACTCACGCAATCATCACAGCCGTCTAGAGGAGAGACCAGGCCATCTGGATTCACATCCTCCCTGGTTGTTACTGAAATCAGCGGGAATGTGCTTGGTCTGTTCTACAGCCCCCATCACCAAGGCCTTTACCCTTCCTGACCTCAGTTCTTTGCATTTCCTTTGAGTTATTTGATGCCACCACCAATGTACTTTCTTTAGGTCTCTTTAGCAGAACTGGTTTTCTCTAAGTGACAACTCCCAGCAGTGTGAACCTAAGTGCCTACTGTACATTTGGTCTCGTCACCTTTGACCTTCAGCAGAAGCATTTCCACCAGGGGCTGAGTCATCTCTGTCATGCTCTGTCTTGATGACCGTCTAACCCTCTACTTCCAGACACAGCCAGTCTGGGATCAGGAGTTTGGAGATCCAGGGGAACAGCTCACTGAGATGGCTGCTGCAGCTGAGGCCCGTAAGGAGCCAGAATTGGCGCTTGCCTGGTTGTTCAGAGCAAGCCTGGGCAGCTACAGCAGCACTCAAAAGTCTCTTATGTTATACCAGGTTAGCTGACCAATTAATTTCTCCTGGCCCACCTCCCATCTTACCGTAGAAGCACTGGTCTTGGACAGGCATGTTACTATGCTCACTTTATGTGCTTCCTTGAAATTCAAACTCAGGTCCTTACACTTCTATGGAAAGCCCTTTTAGCCATATCCTTCTCCCCCCAACCCCCACCCTCCACCCCATCCCCTCTGGGTTATGACTTGGGTAGTAACAATGGGATGGAAAGCCACATGTTTTATAAACAGAAAGCCTTATCGATGAAATCATTGTATACCATAATATTGTTGAAAATTACTTGATGATAATCTCCCCAGATCATTATAGTTACTTGTTTGTATTCTTTGAAAATGCTCTACCATTGATGCGTTCACAGAGATTTAAAAATTTAGACGATGGTTACATAAAGGAGGTAGGTAGGCCAAGAGTCAGGTAGCCTTGGTGGCATCGGGACTTTTATTCAACTGAGATCATATGGAGAAGTTATTTTGAATATAACACTGGGACAAATAATCTGGCGGGCAGGAAAGTACAGAGTAAAGCTTTAAGTCCAACACACCAAGGGCTTTCTTGTCAAGGAGGATGACTGATGCACGGGAAAAGAGAGGCAGTCCTAGTTTCGACCTAATGTCTCCCACAGTCCTGTTCAAAGACTAATAAAGTTATATACTTTAAGTAACATAAAAAATGATGCACTGAAAAGAATATAGTTTTGAAGAATCAGAATCTATACATCTATGTAGAAACGTACAGACACGTCTCAGGCGGAGGCAAGCTACTCCTATTTGTGATTTGGAATAGCACTCTTGATTTTCTTATAACCGAGTATTTTTGTACAATTGCTGAACATCTTCAGGGCTCTTCAGAAATCAGCCTACCTACCCAACACAAGCATCAAAGCACAGCAATTAAGCAGAGAGCTGCTGGCTGCTACTCAGAGATAGCGAGGCTCTTTTTCCCGCATGTGAGAGGTGGTCCAGGCTTTTGTTTATCATGTTCAAATGGGTGAATTGGTGTGTCAGATCAGCAAGCAAAGCTGTCATGCTCCCTGCTGGCCCTCCTGAGTGAAGAGCAACATAATGGATGTTATTAGACTTAAATCTCTCTAGAAATATTTCTAAAATAAGACTGAGTGATAGCAGTGGCTCAAATCCTCTGGCCCAAATGCTGTGTGTGTGTGTGTGTGTGTGTGTGTGTGTGTGTGTGTGTGCGCGCGCGCGTACACGCACGCACTAGCAGTGGTGGTGACTGGGAAGGGTGTATGTGTGAAAAGTCAAGGAAGAGGCTAATCTCTATGGGTCTCTCTGCCTGGTGAACATTAGAAGCCCCTGGTACTTCTGATGAGCAACTGCCGCAATCATCCTGTACAGGAAAATAAGGAGATTGGAGAAACCCACTCTCATCAGGCCTCGCAGAACATAAATGAATCCGTGGAAGATGAAGGGCCAATTGAGGAAAATAAAATAGATTCTTGAGGTGATTCAGGAGAAAGAAAAACACTGTGATTGTTTGTAAATGAAGGCTAATGATATCTTTTTACAAGTTGCGATGTTGTAGTGTGCATGTTGGGATGAATTACAGCAAGGCTCTATTATAATTTGTGACCTATATATAAAAGCATCGAAGTGAAGCAGTTATGTGTATTTCATTGTCAACTAAAGGTTTGTTCCACATCAGATACCCCCCACTAGTCTGTCTGTCTGTAATAGTTTCCCTGAAGATTACAATTACATTGACCAGCTACAAAATGATTAAATAGAGAGAGACAGCTTCTCTAGTTACTTACAAATGCCTATAAGGGTTGACAGGGTAGGTTTAAAAAATTTAAATTGAGATTTATTTCCATTAAAAATTGTTGATAAGAGTTTTCCTATCTCATGTCAAAAGACTGTACAGCGTCATGGCTGACAGTAGATTTATCCAGAGTCTGACTTAATGCTAACAAACACGCCATTCCGATGGTCAGCAGAGCTAAAATAAATGAGCTTAGCACAATTCAAATGGTTCTTTGGCATATCATCAATCAATTAAGTTCTGTCTGGCACTCTTAGGTTCATATCAACGTGTACAAGAAGACACCATCCATTTTGTTTAGCATAGTATTCTATTCGGGGCCCATAAAGCATTCTATGCCCCTTTCCTGATTCCTCCCCATCTAGATTTGAATGACTTTAACAACAGTGAAGCCAAAGCTAAAGAGATGTGAGTTAGTATTTCCTGGAACATTCTTTTGCCTTAAAACAAACCAATTGAAATGTAAAGGCCAGAAAGGCAGGAAGAAGGAAGAGTGGGTAGACAATCCAGAGAACTCAAAGCAGGCTAGAGTTTATGCATGCAGGAGATTATTAACCTCAGTCCCGTAAGGATGGAATAGAAACACACGTTGAGTGGCCTCCAGGACTCAGACTGGAGTCTCAAAGCTAGGATCTTTCCACTTGTTTATTCAGATACTCACACACACACACACACACACACACACACACACCACCTAATACTAGGGCTGGAGAGATGGCTCAGTGATTAAAAGTACTGGCTACTCTTCCAGAGAAGCAGGGTCTAATTCCCAGCACACATAGTGGTTCACAGCCCTCTGTAGCTCCCATTCTAGGGGACCTAATGCCCTCTTCTGGCCTCCACAGGCATTAGGCATGTATGTGGTACACAGGCATAGATTCAGACAAAACATCCATACCTATAAAATATGTAAAATGTAAAGAAAAGTGTGGTTCACACTCTTAAAAAGCTGCTATTAACAATGAAGTATAAAAATTATAACAAGATATTATAATCAAAGTTATGAGTGTAGTCTCTCTCTAAATATCTTACTGTATTGAACTCATCCCCTTATGATGACATCAGGTGATACTTGAAGGCAGTGCTCCTTGTTTGTTTGACACACCTTTGTCTTTTGCTTTGGGACTATTATTTAATGAAATAAGATCTCCCTGAACACATTGCAACCTGACATCTGAAAAAATTTATAAGTGATAATTATGAGGGTTGTAGATACAAAGTGGATACACAAGTTAGATAAAAGCGTAATTCATCTCTAGGCTGTCTTGAACAGGGCTATAAGGAAAACTTCCAGGGTCCTAAGGACAAAATGTATGAATGAGTTCAAACTCTTCTCAACTATGTACTTGGTGATTTATATCTACTTACTCCATGTACCTTTTTATTGTTATTATTGTGTTATAAAGCCACAACAAATTTTGTGATTTTACTCTATCTGGGTGAAATTCTACCTATTGCTGTCTGCCTAATTTTTTTGAGACTGTGTCTCGCTGAACCTGGAGGTCACCAATTGGCTACATCCCCGGAATTCTCCTATCTTTCCTTCCCATTGCTAGGGTCTCAGGAGTACACTTGTTCCTCCAGCTTTTTAGGTGGCTATCGGGGACTCTAAACTCAGTTCTTATGCTTGTTCAACAGGCACTTCAGCCTCTGAGCTCACTCCCTTGCTCCAAAGAGGTAAAAATCTTTACCCTTTGCTTAACCTGGGCTGGATTTCCATCTGATTGGGTGAATTGAAAATAAAGCTTTACAATTTCAGAGACCAAGTTATAAGTGGCGATTTGTTTCTGTTTCACTGGCTGGGACGCTTTTATTGGGAGTCCTGAGCCATTATGGAAGTTGAAACATTAGAAGGTTAGCATTTATAGAAAACCCAGGTTACACAGAAAGGCTATAGGTGAATCAGCTAAACTGAGCCTCTGAGTCACATCTGTCCAGTCACCAGACACAAAACCAGATATCTCAAGGTGATCCAAGCCCTAGCTGATGAGTGACACTCTTCCCTATATCCTTGGGCACCTTACACTTCTGAGTTTGAGTGTTGAATATTTTGAAGAAGAAAAAAATCACTTTGCTATGCTCTGTGCCAGAACACAGTAAAATATCTGTTTCACATCACCAGGCTTTGAAGTGACTTGTGCTACTAATAATGCAAACAGGATTTTATACCAGATTTAAAAACACATAAAAACATGGGTTACCAAATTCAAGAAATATGGAGACTTGTGTCAATCAGGATTCTTTTGTTGGAAGTAACAACACTCAAAAAAGTGCTGTGTGTGTCTCTCTCTCTCTCTGTGTGTGTGTGTGTGTGTATTAGAGAGAGAGAGAGAGTGAGAAAGAGAGAGATTGAGAATTCATTTGATGAATGTTACACTTGAGTGTCATAAAGAAATAATTCTGGTCTAAACGCCCTTTGGACACCTTGGTAGAAGAGACTGCTGAAACTGTGATTCAGAACTCAATCACTTCTCGAAGGTTCTCCGACCATGATTAATCCCCTGTGATAAGCCTATCAACTCCAGGTTGAGGAGTGTGTCCCACCCCTTGTCCAGCTGAAGACAGGCATGGTGATTTGCATTTTGACCAAGACCCAAGTGAAACGGGAAGGGGTAGGTACCCTTAGGGAAATCAGGGTGCCCTGTTTGCAGGAGAAACAGATTCAGGGTAATTAAAGTCGATGTGACATGGAATGGCAATTCAAATGAAGTCTCTTCTCCAGCTGCCTATGGACACTGGTGATATGCTTTCAAACTCACTTCACTGTATTCTATAGTCTTCTAAGGATGATGGGGGCATGCTAGGGTTTTAGTAGCTACTCAGAGCTGGGCTACAGTTTCTGGTCTTTACTGCTTCATATTTATGTATTCAAATAGACATTATTAAACAGAGAAGGAGGTGGTAGCAAAGGAGCTGACACTGAATTAACCTTCAAGAATGAGTTTTGTTAGAAAAGTGAGCCTTGTAACCCTGGGAGCCATGATGGAGCCTAGGGGTGAAACAACATTAAAAAGGGACAGTGCAATGTATCCAAGACAACATGGTGGGGCCTTGATGGGAAGAAAAATAAGTTCCCCTTTGCAATTCAGAGATGAGTTTTTAAAAGGATATTTTAAGCTAATTGAGGTGACCCATGCCTTTGATGCCACTACTCGTGAGGCAGAGGCAGGTAGAGTTTGAGGCCAGCCTGCTCCACAAAAGGAGTTCTAGGACAGTTGGTGCTACACAAAGAAACCCTGTTTCAACAAAACAAAACAAAACACCAAACAAACAAAAAAATAAGACAAAAGGATAGCTCACAGTAAGAGTGGGACACAAGGTCCCACTGGCTTTTATATCCATTTAGAAGTAGTGGAACATGCCATACCCTGCAATTTAGTCTAGGATAGCCTACAAGACAAGGTTCATGGAGAAGTCAGGTATTGGGGCAAGAGCTAAATTAGGGGTTGTACAGTTATCTCAGAGCATCCTTATTAACTTTTTGTCTCAGGGAAGGAGTTGCTAGGTAGGGGATACATGTCTGATTTCTTCAAACTGTGAGTTCCCGCAGCTGAGAGTGGCCAGCAGCTTAACTGGGTAGACCAATGACCTAATGGTCTGGGGTCCCCAGAAGGAGTCTTCCACTTGATTCACAGTGACAGCAGCAGGTACGGATGTTTCTCAAGTAACACTGCCTCTTTTAGTAACATCAATACTCACCTTTCCTTCACACTTGCTGACGTCACCTATTTTGTTTGTGTTCAAGAACAAACGCACCATAGACAATTCATCATGACAAAAAATTGAGTTTTTATAGTTCTGGGAGCTGGGAAGGTCAATATTAATGTGCCAGTATCAATCAAGGACCATTTGGCCACATCATCCTCTCTGCAGAAAGTGAAAGCGTAAGAAAGAATGAGACCAGAGAAGAGCAGGAGCTCACAGGCCCAGCCTCAAGGCCGATTGTAATTGGTTCCATTCATTCCTGAGACTGGAATCTAAGTGAGTTAAACTCCTCCCTGAGTCCCACCCTCCCCCAGCACAATTGCATTGATTGAAGATTTAAGCTTCCATTACATTCATTTTGGGGAGCACAGTCAAGCCATAGTGACAGGTCACTCCCAAGCTATTGTGACTGGGGTAGCTTCCTCTTCTGCAGAGACCTCCCTTCTCAGCTAAAAGAGAGGCTTCCTGCCTCCCCACTGTTGGTGCCTAAGCACCGTAACTTAGATTCAAAAGATTGGTGTTACATCCCAAGTCAGATGCTGTTCAGGCCCAGCCCATCTGCAGCTGTGGTAGCTGATTATGCATACGATTCCTCAGGCTAACAGACTCCAAGCTATCAGAGACTACCAGTGACACACCTCCTATGATGAATACACAGGAACTAAATAAGCCCCTTTCCATCTTTAAGATGAGAGACTCCCTAGCCAACTGTGAAGCCTGGACAGCCATCAATGCCTGATTACAGAGCATATACTATACTATGGATGATGAATCAACCTTAGCATGGAACTTCCTCTGAAAACTCATGAACTGGATACCCGACCCCAACTCACTCTGCCAAAGGGACCCAATCTCTCCTCAGACCCACTGCCATGTTCTCTGTCTGTCTGTCTGTCCATCTGTAGTGTTGATAACTATTTGAATAAATATGTCACAGCATTTCCCTTAAGCCCAAAGCTAAAACCTTCCAGATAGTTTCCTTTGCCCAAACTCTCTGTGCTGTGTGCAAAAGAACCCTGGCTTTTGAGTGATGCCAAAGCCTGTCTTAAGCCACTTCGTTTTCTCTGAGACCTTACATCTCACTGGTTTTTATGAAGAACATATCTTTAATTGAATACTAACTTTTCCCTCTTTCCCTTCCCTCAGCCCTTTGGTCTCTTCTTTTTCCCATGATCTGCTTCTTCGGTCTCTTTCTCATTTTCTTTGATAAGGTCTTCCTTACAGCCCAGTCTGACCTTGAACTCCCTCCCTATCCTGTTATCTTAGCTTCCCAAGTACTGAGATGACAGCCTTGTGCCAGTATGCATGGCTCCTTAACAAGTCTTTTAAAAAATTAAACGGTGTATTTATGTAGTTTAGTGTGTAAGTGCTTGTGCCTGATTGTATGGATGTGCACCACATGTATGCAGGAACCCGAGGAGGTCAGAAGAGATACATGGTTCTTCTGCAATTGGTTACAGATGGCTGTGTGGGTGTTGGGAGTCTAACCTAGGTTCTCTGCAAGAGCAGTACACGCTCTGAAGTACCATGCATCTTTCCAGATCCCAGGATACTTTCTTAAAAGAACCTGCCTGACCTCAGGTTCTCTGCTTCTAGGTGATCTACGGCACCACTGTAGGACTCTGACCCTCACATCTGAGATGTCATATAAATGACAGAGAGAGCTGTCTGAAATCATGCCTGTGGACTCCAATCTCAGAATTTCGGAAGTAGCAGATCTGGGGTGCCACGTGCCAAGTTCTGACACGTTCTCAGGTGAGGCTGGAGGACCACACGTGGAGAATCAATCATTGCTAATGTGGTGTGATTTCACGGGCCAGGAGGCCTTCTCCAAATCCACCTGTGGGGCCCCCCCTCCCCCCCCCATCCTTCAGGATCTGTTGTTTGTATTTGACTCTTTTTCCTGAGGAAGGAGATGCCTGAATTGTAAGTTCAAATGCAGAGAACTCAAGCGCCATCCAGAATGCATAAGCACAGGGCCTTACCCATCATGTATCAGCTCTCTTGTGGTGTGGCTGGCTTCTCCAGTTTCTTAGTACGCGTCTGAGAAAGAAGGCTTCGAGGACAGGTGTCTCCTTTCTGTTGCTTTCACTGAATAGCACAGATTGGGGAATTTGTGAAGCGCAGACTTTTTTTTCAGCTCATGGTGACAGAGGCTGGAAAGTCCAAAGACATGCATATCATTAGTATCTGCCAAGGGCTTCTTACTGTGTCCTAATATGCCAAAGGGTATTGCATGGCAAAATAGAATGTGCTAGCTTAGTACTTAGTACTTAGATACTTAGTACTTAGATACTACTTAGTACTTAGATAGTACTTAGTAGTACTATCTCTCTTCCTAAAAAGCCAGGAATATCATCATGCCCCCCCCCCCCCACCGCCCTGACCTCATGAGCTCATCTAATCCAGATTGCCACCAAATTGTTAACATCTGAATCTGGGGATCAAGTTGCCAACAGAGGACATTTTGAAATCAACAAGAAGTAAAGTTTTGATCAGGGAAACACAAAGGAGAAACCAAACAACAGGTGTACAAGCACTGACAACTAATGTTGGTTATAGAACCTGGTCTTGGATGGCAATGCTATACAGAAACCCAGTTGGGCAGCATGTGAAAAAAAGAAGAGTCATCAGAATTGAATTTGAAGAACCCTGGCCTGTACATTGACTGGGTGATATAAAGGGGTCCAGAATCATCAGCTATTTCTCAGCATGAGTCAGGCATGCCCTGGGGCCAGCTCCATATGGCACACGCATTTTGAGAAAACAGATCAACCATATGATTTCATGAGGAAACCAGAACCCCACCCTGCCCCCACCCCCCATTGCATTTCAAGATCTGCAGAATTACTGCTGAGAAAATATGCATTATGAAAGAAAACATGATTTGACTCCACCATTTGTATAAATGATGCTTAGCCAAAGCCACGCTCTCACAGTACCAGTGTTATGGGCCATGGGTATATATATATTTTTTTGATGTTTTCCCTTCTGTGTATTTCATGGTCTTGCTTTTTATTCCACAGAAAGGTTCGGGCATCTGAAAGTGCTTAAGTAACTCCACACTGCAGCCCGAGATGGCTACGTTTTGATGGATGATGTGGGATTGTGCAGCTCATTGCAAAGCAATGCTTTTAACTTAAATCAAATCAGTTTTAAGTGAATATGTTTTACACATTTAGGCTCCAGAGTCAGGGAAAGGCTCCCCCCGCCCCCCCTAGAAAATAGCAGTTTTTTGAAACCCTCCCACTGATGGAGCTGGTGTGGGGAGATGTTTCCTGACAAGGAGCGTCTTCATTTGCTTTGTCTTTAAATGTCTACAAGTTTAGGGCCCACAGGGCTACTGTCCTCCTAATGAAGCAGCTAATGATGTGTGAATTATCTATCCTGACAACCCCTTTAATAAAAACAACAGGCCTGTGTCCCCATTATAGCGCCTGGACTGCTAAATAATGACAGGGTGGCTGGTTGTCATAACACAGTCTCTTAAAGCAAAAGGGTTCTTCTTCCCCTTGCAGAAGAGCTCTGCAAATTCCCAGTGAACACAGAAAAGAATGGATCCTCTACGTCTCGGGGAGACACTGGACACTTCACTGCCACCCTGCTGGGCTTGGTGTGCAGGGCCACCCAGGTTTTAGGACTGCTTCGGAAGCCTGGACCAGCTTATTTGGGAAGTAGTCGTGACAGCAGAGGGCTGGGAGGCGAGGGGGGTGGGGGCGGGAGGGGTCCGGGGGTGGGGGATGGGCCTTTTCACTACTTACAATTTGTCTTTATTTTTTTGGCTGGGTCTCTCCCCTCTTCCCCGGCTGGAGCAAGGAATGCTGGCTTCTGAGGATTTCAAATAAACCGATTGTCTGCCTTGAATAAGGAATGGTGTTCTGGGAGGGAGGGGCGGGGGGGGGGCTGATGCTGAGCCTACGTTAGCCAGCAAAGCAGTCTGGAAGGGCAGCTGTGGGAGGGAGACACTGGGGGAGGTACTTTGTGGCCACTGACCTGCACAGTTGGAGTGCATGAAAGCCAGGCTTCTGAGGAGCTGAAAACAAGCCCAGACCTAAACAAAGCCCTTTCTCCCTTTCTTTTGGTGGCCACTTTTAAGGAAAAGTGCAATTCCCTTTTAGTCCCTCAATAGGCCCTGGATTGGGACTCACAGGCCAAAGTCCAATCTCTTTATCATTATCCCTGGGTTGAGAAAATCCAAGCAGGCCTTGTTTGGGCAGGGCCAGTGTTTCCTTTAAACAGATCAAGGAACTGTTTGTCTAACCCCCGCCATCCGAGGTGGTGACAGATAGCAGAGCAAAGGAAAGAGAATGGCTTGCATTCACAAGCGCACACAGACCTTTCCATTTGTCCCTAGGAGGGACCAGCCCGGGCAGCACTGCTCTTTCAAATGGCTTTGACGTGCAAATTAGGTACTCAGCTCTGGGCTTGGTTTCTAAAAACCTTCCCCCAGCAGGCTTTGCTGGGAAAGGCTGCCTTCTCTGGCTGCTGATGATTTGGGAAAGCACAGGGACCAGGGTTAGCTCAGGTGAGCTGTTTGTTGATTTTTTTTCTTTTTTTAAAAGGTGGACAGGTGAATATCATGTAAATAATCAATTAAAGGGGTGGCCAGTTATTTTGATCTGCCAGAAGCTGATCTCCCGCCTTTCTAAGATGTGGGGGCAAATTAAGTTAGCAAGCCAAACTGAGTCACTGACCATTGTTGTAAGCTTGAAATCACAGGGGACCTGAGCCTTTAGAACCATGGTTCTCAACCCGTGGGTCACGACCCCCTTGGAGGCCACATATGAGATATCCTGTATATCAGATATCTACAGTATGGTTCATAACAGTAGCAAAACTACAGTTATGCAGTAGTAACAAAATGATATTGTGATGGGGGATCATTACACATGAGGAGCTGTATTAAAGGGTTGTAGCATTAGGAAGACTGAGAACCTCTGTAATGCTCTGTACTGATCTCCCGATCTTTTCTTGCCAAGCCTGCTAGTTAGGTTTGCTCTCTATTTTCAGTCTTCCAAGTTCTGTGCACGTAGTGATGGCTAATAAATAAAGCCAGTGTCTGGAGGAGTCAGAGGAGGGGGTATCTATCATAATTATTAGAGACCTACTTGGTGCCAGGTGCTACATTGCATATTTCACATTTATTAATGCCCTGACCCCCATTACTAGTCCTAGAAAGTAAGTGATATTTTGCCTGCCTTGCACAGGGTGAAGTAAAAAATTGACAGGTTAGATATGATTTTCTTAAGTTTATACAAGTAGTGAATATGAATTACAAAATACCTGATTTCTCTGACCTCAAATCCCATGCTTTCCTCTGGATCCCATATTGTCTCTTAAAAAAATTATAGGTCAGATGGAAACATTTATACAGCCAGATAGCATGTAGACGTAAAATGTCATTTATAAGAACTACACATACCTGTGCATGATCATGACCTAATAATTAATGTGACTGACATCAAAACCATCAATGTACCAATGTATATAAAGTACAAAGAAAACATTTCCTTATTTAATGTCCTTTCCCATTTCCCACTCTCTAGAATATCCCTTAAAGGCAGTCATAACTACTGCTTTTTTGTTTAGCTTTATGCTTATTTCTATACATATAGTCATCTTTCCTTCTATGTTTTCTCTTTCATTTTAAAACATCTATAGGCAGGGTCTTGTGTTGTAGCCTATGCTGATCTGAAACTTTCTACGTACACGACATGGGTCTCAACTTTAAAGTCTTCCTATCCTCAATACACCCAGCCATTTTTATTCTTAAACAATTGAGCTTCATCTCACTTAGAAGATGGTAGCTCTGCGTTGATATGTATCAATACATTTAAGCTGTAACAATACACCTTAGCCAATCAGCCTATAAAAGAGAGATTTATTTTGCACCAGGTTTTAGACTAATCATTTGTCATGGCCAATGCAAGTGCATACGGGGAGAAATATACAGAGTAGCTATTGGCCTCACGGTTGGTTTAAGAGTAGAGAGAGAAGAAAAAGCAGAGGGAGAAGAAGAGGGAGAAAGAGGGGCAGGGGGAGGGGGAGAGGGAAATGGAAAAGGACAGAGAGAGAGAGGGAGGGAGAGAGAGAGAGAGAGAGAGAGAGAGAGAGAGAGAGCAAAATCCCAAATCTTCTTCAAAGTCATGCCCTCAGTGACCAAACACCTCCCACCAGGATTTACCCACTATCCTCCAAAACCCTCAGACTGAGACCTTCCATAAACTGTGTTTTTGGGAGACACTCCAGATCCAAACCACATCCCACCTTTCATTTTGTTTCTACTTCAAATAATCTTCTGGCAATTATTCTTGTTTCGTCTGTGTGTGTTGCTTTGGAAGGTGTGTATGTTAAAAATGTGGGTATGTGACTGCAGCACTTGGGAGAATGGACCCTGTACCTAGTCTGGGCAGCATAGTAGAGTTTGCCCTGGTGGAGGGTATGCAGGTGAGCCAGCCCAGAGGATGAGCGTGCCCAAAAGCTGGCCTTGCCCCTACTTAGCTGTGAAGTGGTGAAGGTATGAGGGTGATGCTCCCTCCATTGCCACCTGCATTGATTGGGAGAGCTGGCCCTGGGATCATGTTAACAGGAGGGCTGGCCTTGCCCCTCACTGCCTGTAGCACTCAGGAAATTGGGCCCCCACACCTCTCTTGAGCAACACAGAGGAGCTGGCATGAGAGAGCCAGCCTGAGAGTATAAGAGCAGGGTAGATGGTTCAGCCACTCACAGGGTGCAGCACTTGAGAGAGTGGAGCCCATACCTTGACTGGGTAGTACAGCAAAGCTGGCTCTGGAGGTGTAGATGTAGGTGAGCTGGCCCGAAGCATGAGAGCAGGAGAGCTGACCCTGCCTCCTGCAGATAGTGACATATGGTGACCTAGCCAGAGCAGTGCTGGAGAGCTTTCCCTGGTGGTACAGATAACAGAGAACCAGCATACTGACCAGTTCAGCTACCACCCAGACCCAGATCCAGGGCTCTGAATTGGCCCACCCATTTCATCTTCAAATGACTGGACTATGTAAAAGGGCCAATCCTGTTGTTCCAGAGCTGCAGGATCTCCATGACACAGGGCAACAACCAGATAACCAGGAGGAGTCTCACTGAGGATCCAATATTGACCGTGTCATTGAAACCAGAGATCTTGTGAACAGACCAGTGACTCCGTGTAATGGATATTTGCAAATGAAGATGGCGAATGTATTCACAGTCCAGCACAGTAATTCCTAGAAGAAAGGAGGAAGACATGCTCTGATGGCAACAGACAGGACTGATGCTACACTGTGATGTGGAGGAAGCGTGTGGGCAAACATGGGTGGCCTGCAAATCTGATAGCTTTAGCTCCAGCAGTGGCTTGATAGTCTCCATTAAAGACAAAGGACAAGGTGAATACTCAGACACCCTAAACAGGCAGAACTCTGGTTTCCAACTCCCTTGTTTCGTTTCCATTTAACTTAGAGCACATTTGCTGAGATGCCTACCAATTACCCCTTGGGAAAAATACCAATTGGTTACAGGTTGGGAAAATACTTACAAGGTATTAGTCTCTGAGAACTTTCTTTTTATGACTTTGGAAGGCAGCGGCATAATTCTTACTTACAAAATTGTTGGTTTATTTGTTTCCCTTAGGAGAGCGAGCTTGAACGGCTTCAGATAGCTTCAGCTGCTCTGTTACAGGAGTCTGTTTGCAGATGAGAATTCTCCCCATGGGGGTGTGCTAAAAGTGTCCCTGGAGAACACAAAGCTCATGTCCCGTCATGGAAAGTCAGTTCCTTCTGCCGTTCCAGTTGAGAAGGCCTGCGTCACATTGGCCACCAACCATTCGTGTGCCCACATGAAGGGTGGAGTGTAGCTACTCTGTGGTTTTTCCCTAATTATAGCCAAGTTCCTTCTTATAATGTCCCCAAACAGAGTATAAATGGCAGGGAGTGCCAGTGTGTTTTTTAAAGAACCCAACCAAAGACCAACCTGTCAAATCAGAGGTCAAGTGTGCCATATTTGGCCCAGTAACTTCCCCAAGCTGTAGCAAGGATTTAGAAGTCCCAGAAAAAGGGATCAGTTAGCTTTTTTTTTTTTCCCTTTTCCCATCTATATGTCATTTAATGATGGTGTACATGCCCTCAATAGTCTGCCAGGATCTTCAGTCACAGGTGATGAATTTATATCTATGTCCCATGCGACTTGAACCCCAAGCTATAAAACACAAGCATTATATCCTCAAAGCACAAGGGTTTCCTTTGGTAGATTTTCAGCTTGTTAATTGTGGGGCTTCTTACCATGCACGGGGCCTGACCCTAATTAGCTTCTGACAGTAGACACACTCAGTGTAATGTGGCTCTAGCCACACTTGCTGACTCTGGATAAAGCTAAGGTCTGCTTGCCCTTCATCTATGTGCACCTTTGAATGTCCCAGGCATAGGGATATTCTATGTGCTATGCCATGCTGCCTGAGAGGGAGGGGAAGGCTGTGTCCTCAGAGTGACATGTTCCTTTATCCAAGAGGCTTCACAGGAGAGAATCAGACCAAAAAGACCAAAATAGAAAGTAAGAAAGAAAAACACAAAACAAAACAAACAAACAAACAAAAAAAAAAAACTAGTCCCTGGGGGGGGGGGAAACCTTTAGTGCATCCAAGTAGTTCTAAGATTGTGCTTATTGTAGCCACAGAAATTGTGAGTCTGGCTTTAAGCAATCAATAAATCAAATATAACATCTAAGGTAATTTCAGAGCATTCCCTGAGAAACTGGGCTCATTCGGCGGCTCCTCTATCACTTAAAACAGAGTCCTTTGTCTTTGGGGTGGCTGAGTGGCTATGAAAGCAATTTCAGTGCCAGCTGTCAGATAAAGCAAACTCAATTCCTGTCCTGTAATGATGAGGTAGGTACCGCGTGGAACTACTTTTAGATTGGCTTTGAGTAAACTCAGATGAAGAAGAGCTCTCTATCAGAGAGAGAGAGAGAGAGAGAGAGAGAGAGATCCACCTTACTTGAGAATATACAGAAATCAAAGGGAATTGGGTTGTGTCCCGGACACTAGCAAACGACTTCTGTTTCTGTAATGACTTCTTTACATTATTGAATACAATGGGAGTTTTAAGGGCAACTGCAATAACAGTTACTCATGAAAAATTAACAAAGAATTTATGGAAATGTGGGAAAAGTCCCAAAGCAATTAGCTTAGATTTCTCTGGAGTCTGGGGAAAGCCTGGATAATTGCGTGCAGAACCTGTGTAAAGTGGCTATTTTCATTATCGCTGGCTACAGAGAGTCCATTTCCATCACAATGGGATATAATGACGTTAAAGCTAACACACAGAGATGTTGGGAAAGGTTACAGCACGGTTTACCAAAATGGTTTGATTTATGGAACGTGGGAGTGACACACTTGGAGGTGACTGTTCCAGGCCCTGGAGGGGTCGACCTTGAGTATTCAAAGTCTCCATCCCATAAACAAATGTACCCTAGCATCTGAAAGCTTATCACACATGCCTGCCAGAATGCAGAGTGGGTTTAATTTTTCTCACAATTGGAAGGAGGCTGCACTGGACTGCAAGCCGGCATGTGAACATCTTTCTGACTCATCTCTTTTGTTAGGTGGCTATTGTAGCATACGTTTATAGATGTGTGTGGGAGTGGCATTTCCTTCCTACAATGACTTAGAACATCTATGCTCCTGGCACCCTGAGGAACCACAATCAACCTTTCGGAGGCTCTGCAGAGTCTTTTCGACATCTTAAGGTAGACAATACATGCTTGTGTAAATGTCACTCTTTTTAGTCAAAGGAATCAAAATAGAAAGGACCGCCATCTTATCAAATTCATTCATGCATATTAGGGCAGCACAGCCCCTCCCAAGGCCAAAGGAGCCAGTTTCTATTGCTGCCTGTAAAGATGGGGGGTAGAGAACACAATTTGTTAAGTTCTTATCAACCCTCAGTTTCCACTGTAATTCTCTCTCTCTCTCTCTCTCTCTCTCTCTCTCTCCCTCCCTCCCTCCTTCCTTCTCTCTCTCTCCCCCTCCCTCCTTCTCTCTCTCTCTGTCTCTACCCCTCACTCTGTTGATCCCCCCTCCCCCAACATACACTCGATGGGATAGAATGAATCTGGGTATCTTTTTCTATCTATAAGAACCTACAGAGAAGGCTGTGTCTTGCTTGGATTTGAATGATTTTTGAAACCATTAAATAGATTTGTGCTGTGAAGCCCACGGAATATTAATAACTCTCGTGAGCTGCAGACTTGAAAGGATCATGCAGCCTCAGTCTTATTTGGTAAACAGTCTCTGCTTCAGAAGCGAAAAGGAAGAAAGAGATTATTTAAGTGTTTCCAACAAAAGCCTCAGCCCAGGTCCTTCTCCAAATGGACACTGCTGCCTGGGGACAGATGTCAACACAGTTCAAGCTTTGTTCAAGGCACTGAAAGGCTCCACCAGTCTGCACAGGGCACACTTAAGGGAAAGCATTAAGAAAATCAATCTAAAATAACACCACCACATTCACATCCCAACCCGGGCCAATACACTTCCAGCAGATGTGACAATCATATTTTGACAGTTCCGATAGCTGATAACGGATGACAAAAAAAAAAAAAAAAAAAAAAAAGGAAAAAAATATTCTATTTGACATGGGCCCTGTGTTTACACAATTACAGCCTTGCTGTTTGCCTGAGCCACATTAGGGATGTAAAAAGCAAAGAGAGCAAACAGAAGTATCTGGGCATTATCAACGCAAAGTGATACAGGCGCCCAGCAGTGTGGCTCCGGTTCAGTTCTAATTTTCTTTTTCTTCTACATCGCACACTGTAACCAAAGGTTTTGGGGGAGAAGATTCCTGTAGCTCCCCGTGCTTCTGAGCTTGCCATCTTTGGCTCGCCTCATTGTCACCTCAAACACATTTTTAAAAGCACATTGTTCACCTGGTTAGAGAAAGCAAGCAAGGAAGGATGAATAGAAAGCTTTGTGCTAAGTAGAGCTGGCATTTCACTCAAGCGTAGCTTTGACATTCAACACCCTTGTACCTGAAGCTCCTGGCCAGGTCTATTCAAGCAGGTCAAAGAAAGCTGTTTAAAACCACTTGTAATATGTTTTGATTTACAGATTTTTTTTTTCAATTCTGCTGAGCAACAGAGAGACATATTTGGTAGTTGCATAAACAAATACATTCGACTGTGCTGTGGATTAACCTAAAGTGACACATTTATTTAAAAATCTGCCTACGACTTGTCCTCATTGATTAAATGCCCTTAAGAAAGTGAGGCTGATGAAATGAACGCCATTAAGATGCAGTGCGCCTCCTCAGCTGCTTTTGATGGTTGACACATTCCCCAGAGTGGGAGATCGGAAGGCTGATAAACTAACGCTGAATTATAAGCACTTCGTGGAATGTCACTGGCAAATAAAAGTCTACTGTTTTGCTTGCAAAGCAACTGTCTGCCTTAACAGCACAAAAATGGACACGACACAGAGTGATTTCGTCTCCTGTGCTCAGAATATAAACGAACATGTACTCGGTGGGTACATTTTCACGGCAGAAATCAGCCCCGAGCCAAGCAGGCTTGTTCCTGGCTGCGGTACCATTGATCAAGAAGTAGAAGGGCCTGCCAAGGACTTTGTCGATATTGTCAGGGCTCCAGTGAGCATCGGGTGATTTTGCTGTCGCTTGCCGTTTGTTACCTGAGCTTTCACTGGCTTGGAAGGGGCGGGGGCGGGGAGTGGCTGTTGTGTTGATGGGGGTGTTAGGATATGAAGAGCAGAAAAAGAGAATTTGGTTCTTTTCTTGGAATTGGAAGCATAAACTGCTTTTGAGGTGTAGTGTGAGGGGTACCTGAGAATAGAAGCCTTTACCAGCCTTATGGTCTCGAGAAATCATTTGAATTTGCTGAGTCTCGGGTTTCTTCCGCTGAAAAATGGGGCTAATGTTTGTTTTTATTGGATTGTGGTAAAGACGCTATAGAATAAAGTACACAATGTGCTTTGTCAACTGTCCAATACTATACAAAGGGTCAGGGGTCAACGCGGCTGCCTTAAGCATCCTCAGCGGGCAGTGTCTACCTCAGCAGCCCCTCTCTCATGGGCGGCGGATCCCCACATTGACCTCACTATGGTGTCTGAGTCTCTTGTCTGATGGTCAGGTAGAGTCAGTGCGATCTCCCCATTGAAGACAGTTCCTGACTCAAAGAATAGAATGTCAAATATATTTAGACTTCAGTGTGGCTGGGAGAGCAAGTGTTTAAATAATCAGCCATATATCACTCTGTTTAAAAGGAAAAATATTGAAGGGAATTCCAAGCAATGAAGTTAGCTTCGGAATCATCTTTTTTCTTTATGTATGTGCAGGTGTGTGTGTGTGTGTGTGTGTGTATGTGTGCATCTACAGGGCTAGAGGCCAGGTGTGTGTGTGTGTGTGTGTGTGTGTGTGTGTGTATAGCATCTACAGGGCTAGAGGTCAACCTCAACTAATTTCCCTCATGAGCTGAGGGTCACACTAGGACTTGGCTTGACTGTTGGGCTAGGTTGGTTGACCAGGAAACACACATCTTTCTGTGTTTTCCCAGCACGGGGTCTACAAACACCTATGTACCTGACTTTTTACTTGGCTGCTGAAATCATTGAACTCATATCCTTATGCTTGAAAGATAGGGACTTTAACAGTCATTTCCCGGACCCTGGAATTATTTTGGCTTGGAGGATATCCAAGCTACTTTTTAATGTAGTTTCTCCTCACGAACACCAGATGTTTGTTTGTTTGTTTGTTTGCTTGTTATTTTTAAAGAAAAGACTCCCCTACACGTATCCTCATGAACTGTTTTGTTCAAGCCTCTCTCCTGGTCCATGCTCACCAGGTCAAAACATTTCTTCCAAATACTGTTTTGATGGGAGTTCTTCCCACATACCTTGGCCGGTGATCTCATGGGGCTCTGCTGCCTCTGCCGCCCTTTTCACATCTAAAACCAGACAGACCATCCTGTTAAATGGGCTTGCCCCTGGATTGAGGTTAGCTGTGTTATAACTTCCGTGCTCTGGATTTATCCCTTCTCTTGTGCGGATAGTAATCAAGTGATTGTGCTAATTGTGCCAACAATGGTGACTTCTAATTCCCCAATGGTGACTTCTAATTCCCAAGTGTCCCATGTTCTAGGCAGTTTACAAGGTGCAATCTGTTGCATCTGAGATTGTTTTTTTCCTAAGGGTCTGAAACAATGGGTACCATGGTGATGCTTGAGGTGTAGGTTAAAATCCTTGCTTGGATTTGAGAAGAGAGCTCATGTGCAACTCTGAGTGGCCCTGGTGTCTAGACTACAACCAGTTTGCTCACCTCATTGGATTGTAGAGAATATGAAATGTTTATCCATGCAAAAACAATTTAATTTTTTTTAAGATTTATTTATTTATTGTATGCTTTAAGTACACTGTAGCTGTCTTCAGACACTCCAGAAGAGGGTACCAGATCTCATTACGGACGGTTGTGAGCCACCATGTGGTTGCTGGGATTTGAACTCAGGACCTTCGAAAGAGCAGTCAGTGCTCTTAACCGCTGAGCCATCTCTCCAGCCCCAAACAATTACTTTAAAAGAAACAGAATTTGTTGTTTAAAAATCTTTACAAGTAAGTTGTATCAAAATATTGAAGTGTACTAAGTAAATAAGCCACTTATCTTCCCTCACGATTTTATTTTAATAGTCTCACTATGTAGCCCAGGGAGACTGGTTTTTCTGCTGTGGACAGATGCCATGACCAAGGCAACTCTTATAAGAAAAACATTTAATTGGGGCTGGCTTACAGGTTCAAAGGTTCAGTCCAATACCATCAAGGCAGGAACATGGTCGTATCCAGGCAGACATGGTGCTGGAGGAGATGAGAGTTCTACATCTTCATCTGAAGGCTGCTAGCAGAATGCTGGCTTTCAGGCAGCTAGGATGAAGGTCTCAAAGCCCATGCCCACAGTGACACACCTACTCCAATGAGGCCACATGTCCTAATAGTATCATTCCCTGGCCCAAGCATTTACAAACCATCATAGCCTCTAACTCATTATCCTCCTGTCTCCATCTTCTTCTGGGATTACAGGTAAGTTCCCAATCCTTGTGCCTATTGCTTTTTATGAAAGTATATAAAGTCCAATTCCTTTGTCCCTTGTCCATCAGACATAAGCTGTCGCTACAGTTGATTTGTGTGTTTTTCCCGATCTATTTTATTTTATTGTGAAAGTTACTTGAAAAGTGAAAAGCTGTAAGACACAACATTGTGGCACAATGTTCTCAGACTTGACCACGAGGGATGGGATTTCAGGATGCTTTTTCTCAACTCTAAGGTGTTGTCTTCTCACTTCTAGAGATGCACTGTGGCACACACGCACCTGTCCCATGATTAAAACAGTATGCTTTTTTTTTAAAGGTGGGGCTTTATCATTACAGTTGGGCACAAGGTTGTAGAACATACTAGCACAGTGCAGAGACTGTGGATCAAAACTCTACTGTTCATATGATCAGCCATCTATCATGTTGTTTAAAATGAAAATATTGACGGGATTCCCGGGGGACAATGAAATATTAGTCGATTTTGGAATTACCTTTTTCTTTCTTTCTGTGTGCATATGTGCAGGTGTGTGTGTGTGTGTGTGTTATTCCTGGTCTAATTTATGGCCAATTTTTTTCTCCCATCATCTTGATTTTAGTGTAAAATTTGCTATAGGGAAGGGAGAAGAAGCAGGGGCGGGAGAGAGCACAAAGGATTTGTTTTGGTTTTGTTATTGTTTTGTTGTTGTTTTTGATTTGTTTCTTTGTTTGCCTCTGGATTTAGGAAAAACTCGGGGTAGTACAGTTCATTCTGTAGGGTTCTCATTGGTTACGAGGCTAGAAAACTGGAGGACCAATCTTCATATTAAGGAAGGTAAAAATGTCATGGACCGAGAGTGTTAGCTCCTTTTCCCATCATTGTGACAAAGTATTTGACTGAAGTTGAAAAATCAGGCACTGTTTACTTTATTTCATAGGACATTGGCAGGGTCCTTGTATTGGGGCATTAAAGCCATGGCAGCAGGAACTGGGGCTTGCTTACTTATCACTGCAGACCATAGAATGGTGTCACCCATTCCAGGTGGGCGTTCCATCATAAGATAAATGTCTCAGGAGTGGTTCTCCCAAATATGCCCAGACCTTTGTCTTCAAGGTCTTTCTCAATGCCATCAAGTACTGGAGAGGTCTTCAGTCTGAGTTCATGTCTCAAAGAAGTAGGTTTACAGACCAGCAAACGAACACCCCTGCAACAGGGCCATGAACTTGCCAGCAATGGGGAGGACAAGCAGGCACAAAGAAAAAGCTTCCTTCTTCCGTGTCCTTTGATGTGGACTTCTACCACAAGGTGTGGTCCAGACCTAGGGTGACTTTTTCCCACCGCAATCATCCAAAAGAATTGTTCACAGACGTGCTCAGCTTCTTGGATTTTAGTTGATTACAGAGGTTGCCATGTTGGCAACTGACATTGGCCATCGTAATCTCTTTAATGATTGCCTACAGCTTCAGACTTGTTCCTGACTCTATCTTCCACAAGCTCACATTTTTTTGCATTTATTTATTTACTTATTTGCATGTGTGTGGGGTGGTAGGGGAGTGCATGTGACATGTTGTGGGTCAATAGGCCGTGCCAGGAGACTTGGTTAGGTTGAGCAGGCTGGAAATCCTCTGAGAGGGAACCTCTGAGAGGGTGGAAGGAGCTTCACCTGCTTACAACCAGGTCCCTGCCATGGGACCACACTCCCTACATAGGAGCATAGATTAGAACAGAGTTCTCCATGCTAATGAGGTACCTAGAGACTCTGAGGGCTTAGGGAACAATCTTCCCTTCCCGGACATTCCTTCCCAAAAAAGGTATTTAATCTCTGGTCCACCGTGAGGAAGTGGTATGCGCCCATTTTCCAAAATGAATAATCGATAAACAGTTTGGAACCGAGGACTGTCTCTTTCATCAAGAACAGCTGCGGGAAGCATGGAGAAAGCCTTTGTCTGTTGTCTGCAGAGTTGGCTGCCCAAGTCTCTAGCAGAATACCTCTCTGTGCTCCCAGACTTGCTACCACGGAGCTCAGCCGGAGTTCCCCATCCTTCCCTACCCAAGGCTCATCCTCAGCCCATGGCCCTCCTTCTTCTAGGCTCCTCGGTGATTATCAGCAGTGTCTGGATGTCCAGGAGTTTGGGAGCCCTGAGATCCTCATCACAGCCTGTGGACCTTTGATTCTCCTCCATTCTTGACTCCTCTGAGTGGTTTCCGGCAGTGATTGACTGGACTCCTGGCAGTCAAGGAACCCCAGCTTCAGCCTCCCACATCTTAGACTACATTTTCAGTTCTCTCCTTCTACTATGTAGGCCCTAGATATTGAGCTCAGGTCACCAGATTCGGTGGCAAAGGCCCTTATTTACCGACCCATGTAAACAGTCCAAACCATACATTAAAAAAATGGCTTTCTATACCATACACTGTCCTTTCTTACTGTAGATCTTGATAAGAACCAGAAGCAGCAACCGTAATAGAGCCCAAATGCTATCCTACCTTGAAATTTCCTACGCCTGCTAAATTGGTCAGTTACTTTTGAGTTCAGACTTATTCAGAGTCTCCGAATGCAGGCTAAATGCAGCCATATTGCTTCTCAGAATGTTGCAGGAATGGCCCGTAGTTCCATCACAATAGGGCTCTCATTCCCCTCCGCAACCTCATTCTGGTCTTCCACATGCGCATCTTGGAGTTCATACCTGTTCTGTCAACAAGTTCCAGATGCTCATAAGACAGAGCATCAGGTTTACCACAGCAATGGCCCTACTTCTCACGCCAGTTTTCTGTATCTGTTACTGTTCTTGTTGCTGTGACAAAATAACCTATAAAAATGATGTAAGGAACGGAGGGGCTCTTAAGGGTATGCTCTGTCATGGCAAGATGTCAGGGAGGCAGGACTGAGAGTCATCTGGGTCCACTGTGTCTGTAGTCATGCGCAGACATAGGTAGACCCTGGCACTCCACTTATTTTATCCTTTGTATTCAGTCTAGAACCCCATCCCATGGATTAGTGCCACCGACCTCAAGGGCGTGTCTTCTTCCCCCTTCTGTTAAACATCTCTGAAAAGGTTCTTCTAACTCTAAACCTCACTAAGTTGACAGTGGGGATTAGCCATTATCTCTGCTAGATTAGTTATGTGTGGCTTCAAATCACAAGAGGGAGGCTTTGGGTGGTTGATTGGCACAGAAGCTAGAAAGCAAGTTACAGCTTAGCCTGCATAGCCTGCACAGTTGGTGCCTTATCATTTGTAGCATAGGCTTCATTAGACCATTCCTTTGAATGCTGAATCATTATGATGAATCTTATGCCTGTTCCCCTCCCCACTCCATTTCCAGGATCTTAGATGCTGTTAGCCAAGACTATCAGGCAGGCTAGTGCACAGGAAACTCTGCATATCTGCTTTGAATTCAACTTTTTTTCTAAGAAGCCAGATCTCAGGATCTCACTAGGGTGTTTATATAAATGAATGAATGAATAAATAAATAAATCTAACAACAAAACTGAATTGTAAAGAGAAAATAACCTATTTTTGCATTATTGTATAACAATAGTTTTTTCTGTTTTCTTTTCTTTCCTTCTTTCTTTCTCTCTTTCTTCCTTTCTTTCCCTTTCTTTCTTTCCTTAAGGGAATGGAAAAATAGCATATTGATTTGGGCACCTTATAGTGCTGGTCACTTGGGATGTAGACCAGAACAAGTTAAAGATGACCTCTGCCCTCCTGCAGCTCATATCCCTTTCAGAAAGACAGACAATGAACAACATAATTATAGGTCACAACTTATGCTAGGTGTCATGGTTTGAATGTGCCTGGCCGAGGGACTGGCACTATTAGGAGGTGTGTCAGTGTTGGGGTAGGTGTGTCACTGTGGGCATGGGCTTTAAGACCCTCATGCTAGCTGGCTGAAAGTCAGTATTCTGATAGCAGATGTCAGTGAAGATGAAGAACTCTCAGCTCCTCTTGCGCCATGCCTGCCTGGATGCTGCCATGTTCCTCACCTTGATGATAATGGACTGAACCTCTGAACCTGTAAGCCAGCCCCAATTAAATGTTGTCCTTATGAGAGTTGCCTTGGACATGGTGTATGCTCACAGCAGTAAAACCCTAACTGAGACACGAGGACAGACAAAGACATAGGGTCACAGACTAATAGCTGGTAGGAAAGAGATGGTCTTTCGTATTGATCCGCAGGGCAAAGGGGTGTCTGCTCCTGTATCTTTACACAGTTTTTATTAGTGTGTGCGTGTTTGAGTTCAAATTCTCATTTCTAATCAAACCATCAGTTGTACTAGATCACAGCCTACCCTACTGACCTGGGATCGTTGTCAGAATCTCCCTTTCTATTTTATTCTCTGATGGTTTCATTTGGAAGTAGTGGGTTGGCCATGCCAGCATAGGAGATTTGTGGAGAATGCTCTCCAGGCTGTATGAAGAGGAAGAGAACATTTAACTGCAGATTCTTGTATGGAATCTTGGAAGTGTCAACTTGGGAAGTGTCCACTTGGGAAGTGCCATCTCATCCTCTGGATACCCTCTACCATGCTACATGTCTCCCTAAAGAGAAAGACTTCAGAGGATCCATGTAAGGGCCTTTGTGGATGTTTCTGAGAGACTGGACATCTCTGGGTGGGTTCTAGCCTATGTGAGCCTCTGGAGAGCATTGGATTAGAGAATCTGCTAAGTAAAGCTTTAGATTTATGATTTCAAATTGGAGACACAGGGCTAAAAGCGAATCCCATCAAGGTGCTACCAGGCTAACTGAATTTATATTTTGTACAACTCATCAACTTACATCATCAGAAAAGGAGCATCTGTGGGTGTTTTTTTTTTTAATTCTATTGCTAAATTCATAATTTCACACCATGAGGGAAATAAATGCATTACAGGGCAGCACTCTGCTCAGCAGAAGGTAGAAGCACCATAATTGATTTATACTTTCTTTCCCTGAACAGATATTTATTGGTTCTTTACTGTGGGTTTCATTTACCATGTCCATTTTTGAAAACCTAGCTAATGATAATTCAAGTGCAATCGGAGTTTATGTAATTTATTCTGTGTGCTCCCCCGTGTAGAATCGGCCTAGGAATCACTGTGCTGTGGTAGACTGGTGACAGTTCTGGGATGATCCGGACAGACGCAAGTCTCAAAATACGGCTCACTGAAGATGAATAAGTTAAGAAATGATGCTGAGCACCCAGGAGCAAAGGTGATCATGAAGATGGGGGAGCGGTTGTGAAGAGCTGAGGGAGAGGCTGCGAGAAGGGAAGGGGGCTCTGGAAAGGGCTACCATTCCCCTGCAATCTCCAAGATCCTTTAAGTCTGAGTGCTTATCTCACTTGACCAGAACAACTATGTTTAGGGCAAATGAGAGAGTGGATCTTTATTCTATACACAGTAACACAGTTGCAGGCTCATATTGTCACAGTACTTTCTGTAGCTGTTACATTGTCTCAATCTTTTACTTAGATATCCATCATTCATTACTTTTGTTGTTGTTTTTATTGATTCTTTGTGAATTTCAACCTCTCCCGGCTTCCAAAATCCTCAAAAACTAAAAATAAGCTAAAAAATAAGAAAAAAAATCTTGTTGTAGAAGCTGTGGCATGTCATGGTGTATCACATAAATAAATAGCTTTTGCTTAAACAGCTTTAATTGCAAAGTTCATTACAGTGAGTCATTGGTCTTCAGCTTCTGCTATACTATCAATACTGGATCCTCACTAGGACTCATTTTGGATGTCCTGCTGTTGCCCTGTGTCATGGAGATCCTGCAGGTTTCGTTCTATAGAGCCAGCCCCTTCACACACTTCGGATGGGGTAAATTATAGGGTGAATCTGGGCCTGGATGGTAGCTGAGCTGGTCAACCCATCATCTCTGTTGTGCTTGCACCACTACGGCCAAGTCTCCCACTTTGCCCATTGCAAGGGGCAGGGCCAGCTCGTCTTTGTGTCAACCAGCAAAGGGCAGGGCCAGCTCTCCTGTGCTCACACCATCAGGACCAGCTTTCCCACCCTGCCCAGGTGAAGTGTGGGGCCCATTGTCTTGGGTGCTACAGCTAGCAGGGGTGGGGTCAGTTCTCCCACATCATCCTTTATTTTCTCTCCAGTTCTACACTTGATCTTAGCCAAAAGGGTGAGAAGCGATTCTCTCCTGTTCTAGAGCACCAGGCATGGAGTGTTTGTGTGCTTGACATATATTTGCTGAATGAGTGACCGAGCCTCATCCATAGAATGAACATTTGAAAGAAATTAGTACCTCTGATCGTCATATATTCACAAGCCAGAAACCTCATTTGTTTCCTGATGCTGTGATGAAGACACAACCAAAAGCATCTTGGGAAGAAGAGGGTCTATTTCATCTTTCAGCTTATAATCCATCAGGGAGGAAAGTCAGGGCAGAAACTCAAGGCAGGAACCTGGAGACAGGAACTAAAGCAGAGTCCAGAGAGGTATGCTGACTACTGGCTTGCTCCCTGTGGCTTGTTCAGCTTTATTCAAGACAGAACCCACTCCCCAGGGTTGGCACCACCCTGGGCTCATCCATATCAATCATTAATTAGGAAAATGGCCCACAGGCTTTCCTAGAAAACAAATTGACTGAATCATTTTTTTTGAGATGCAGTTTCCTCTTCTCAGATGAGCCTAGCTCTGTACAGTATCATGCCATTTAGTAGCATTTTAAATAGTAACATGTAAAGTAGATGTTGTTTAGAAAATATAAGTGTGATTAAAAAAATAGATACACATCATAATGGGTTGATGTAAAATACCTGTTCTAAGAAATCAGAATCTAAGAGTTGCTGATATGCATTGGAACTTTATTTTTGCTTGTCAAATAAATATATGCATTTAGGTATAGAAAAGGTATTATATGTGTATGAGATGTGATATTTGTATATGTATATGATGTTTGATATATGAACTCTAAAGGCAAGGAAAAAAAAAACCCAGAATTCTATCTTACCATTCCACTATCCTTAATACTATCTACATGGTGGACCAGGCCATCTCCCAGCACAGCCCACTCCGGTTGGCACTGAGGGAAAAGGGATATAGGAGGAGCCTCCTCCCAACCATCTTCTGTGGTGTTGTACAGATGACCCCTGTTTTAATTTCATTTGCCAGAACTTGGTCAAAACGCAATGCAATGCTTATCCCTAGCAAACATATTCCAGTTAGGTTGGGAGAGCGGTTCAGAGCACAAAGGCACTTGCCAGGAAGTCCTACTCCGGGAGTTTGATCCCTGGAACCCACATGATGGAAGGCCCAGCTCCTACAAGTTGTTTTCTGACTCCTATGCCTGCATACACACGTGCTGGTGCAAGTGCAGAGACACACACCCAAGCAAATTAATTCCTTAAGTAAAAATATACAGATTAAAAATCAAACCTTACTTCTAGGAATGTGTCTCTGTGTGTAAACACTCATCAGTGCACAGTGTATTACCTAGATGTGTGTATAGAATAATTATATAGTCTGTGTGCATGTGTGCATAGGAGTGCACATGGATATTTGGTGATCAGAGGTCGACATCTGGTGTCTACCACTCTTGCTTACACACTTATCTTTTGATACCAGTTTTCTCATTGAACCTGGCATTCATCAACTGGGCAGGCTGACTGGGCAGGAAGCTCTAGAACCCATTTGTCTCCTTGGATCCACCAATCTCTGGCCCTAACTCTTGCAGGAAGTTTATAGATGAACATGGCCATGGCTTTTTTTTCAAGTGGGGTAGCAGGGATCTGAGCTCGGGTCCTCACGCATGTGCAGAAGGCATTTACCAAGTAATTTATCTCACCAGCCCCAAGGATTACTTTTTTGTTTGTTTGTTTGTTTGTTTGTTTGTTTTGTTTTGTTTTCTGAGGGTTTCTCTGTATAGCCCTGGCTGTCCTGGAATTCACTTTGTAGACCAGGCTGGCCTCAAACTCAGAAATCTCCCTGCCTCTGCCTCCTGAGTGCTGGGATTAAAGGCGTGCGCCACTATGCCCAGCGGATTACTTCTTAAAATGAGGACAACAGTGTTGGGAGCCGACTATAGCAGAAAGCAGCTATCATCTCTGCAGTCATCTCGGGCTATTTACTTATAGGTACTTTTCCACCCTGACGAGACACTTGTTTTCCTAGCATGATGTTTTTGCAAGAAGCCCACCACAGCTGAACACGCTCTGATAGCATCTTGTTTTTCTCCTATACATCCTGGACCTGTGGTTAAGTGTCTCCAACTGCACTCCCCAGCAAGTGCATATACACCCATAGTTGCCTTTCAATAAATGAGACTTGAGACTTTAGACTTGAGCCTTGAGCAGATAGCCTGTCTTATCTCCATTCTTTGAGTCTCTTGCCCCTCAGTCCCCACTCTCTCTCTTGCAGACCCATTGACTGACCCGTGGACCGGGTCACGACAGGAGTGGGCCATCAGTTTTTCCAAATAAGTTTGGCTTTCTGGTACATTTTCAGGAGAGATCCAGAGCAAACATGGCAAAACCTATCATCAGGTTAATCTTTGTAGTGATCAAAAAACCCATATTTTTAAAGATTTATGTGCCCACTAAGCAGAGTGCCCCCCTTCTCTTATCCTTCTTAGGCTCTCACAAATACCAGTGGACTTCATCTCTGTAGATTTGCCAGTTCTGGACATTTGTTGTAAGTTCAATCAGGCCGTGTTTATTTTTAGCACAGAAAACACACAAAAGCAACAAAGAAAACAGTCTAGCCATGGTTCACCCACAGGCCTCACTCATATCCTGGGACATATCAGCATTGGGATTCTTCTCTATTTTGTACAATTTTAAAGCAATTGTGTATTTCATTTATTTTCTTTTACCCTTTCTTGAGACAGAATCTTGCTATAGGTCAAGGTGGCCTTGAATCATCTATAATCCTTCTGGCTCAATTTCTCAAGTTCTGGGATTGCACCTGTGTGGCAAACCCTTCAGCTCAAAGCTGAACATTTAACATTTATATTTTTTTATTTAATTTTCAATTTGCTGCATCATAAGTACTTCCCATAAGTTTTATAATTATTCTGAAAGGATGTTTAATGTTCTTTTAAACCATTATGCTAGTAACTAACCTATTGCAAAGATATATCACGATTTCACCACCTATTGTTCAGGGTAGCAACCTGAACACACTTTAAGTGAATTTCATTGTTGTGGGCTCTAATCGTACATGATTTGCATTCTATTACTTTGTTTAAAGACAACCAAGACAGAAAGAATTACTTGGCATCCCATGGGTTCTATCATGATTCTTCAAGGATGCAATTTCTGTTGTGCTAAGTGAATCTCCCATGGAACTGACTTCATATGAGTCCCAGATTATAAGAGGGGCCTTGAGATAGAGAAGCATCACAGGAGGAGACTCTGGCCCTTGGGAGTAGACAGACAGACAGACACACATACACATACACACACACACACACACACACATACTCACAAATACATACATGCATGCATACACAAACACATAAACACACACATACAAACATGCACACACACATGGACACACATACATGTATACCCAAACATAGAAACACACACATGCATACATGCACACGTCCACACATACATGTCCACCTACACACATGTGCATGCACACGCAGTGCTTATCTTCCCAATTCTATGGGTCAGAGCTTTTATTTTGGAGCCACCTACTTTCCTACAACACTGCCACATGTGAGAGGAACTGGGAAAGAATATGTGGGCACATTTGGTTAATCTCACTGTACTTGCTAGCTTTTGTCAGTGTGACACCCATGCCCTGCACCTGTGCTGGACTTTACCCCTGAGGTTAGTTTTAGGATGTTGCAGATTGAATCCTGGGACTTAATATATGCCAGTTAGGGACTGTACCTCTGAGGTACACTCCCCTCCTATATCCTCAGGCTACCCCCAGATTTGATGTTATTATTCTCTCAGGTTAGCTCCAGCTTAGTTTCTTTCCCATTCTTTGTTTTCCTCACCCGAATTCCCCTTTCCACATTCCTCATCCTGTAGCTTTCCCCAATGGGTGGATGTCTAGTCCTCTGTGTGGCCGAAAGCTGACACATCAGACTCTTCACTCACAGCCAATAGCACATTTCTCAAGGCCTTTATTCTCACAGGTACCTTTTGAGCATCTACTATGTGCCAGGGTTTGCAAAAATGATGCTCATGAAAGTTTGGAATCTGATGGGACAATGGAAGCAAGTACAACAGAAACTATCTTAGAAGACAATCAGGGGTATATGCTAAAATGGAGCTAAGACTATACTATAGGCAAAAGCCAAGAGGCAAGAAGGGGGGGGGGCTACCCACCCCCACAGCTTGGCTCTGGAGATCAGGCTTCTGAATGGAATGTAAGCCTCAATTTCTTAATAGTCCATGGGTGAACAGCTGGGATGAAGTGAAATGATGTCCCGTTCATGTTAGGTGTGAAGGGCAAAGCTTACTGAGGAAATCTGAGGGAACAATCTGGATAGCTCACGTTGCATTTATGTCACCCACCACCTGTATTAGGAAATTATTTAGAAGCCATGTGGCTGAAAAAAGGTAGAAGGCATCTGGGTACTTCAAGTATTTCTCAGCAAGCTAGAGCAAAGCGAGCCTCTGACATCACTACTGTTTGTGGGGGCATGTCCTATTGTAGGTGTCCTTGTCATAGCGCAGAGCTCCTTGTGAATAATCTGCGCCCCCTTTCTCTTTTCTCTTTACAGATTTGTATGACATTAACCAAGGTCTTTGAAAATCAAAAGACAACAAAATTGTTAGTATTGGAATCGATTCTTTCTATAGCTGTTTGCATTCTCCAGTGCACGAGAGATTAAACGGGAAGGAAAAAAAAGTCAAGTCTATTTGTCTTCTTAATGTATACAGAAAATCCTATTTTAGATAAGATTCTTCATGCACTGTGCCAGACCTTACCATACCAAAGTGAGGTAATGTCAGCTGAAGAAAGGAGGAAGGATAGATGGATGGAAGGAAGGAAGGAGTGTTTTTATTTTTATTTTCTCTGATAACAGATATAGTTGTCAGATGCCAGCTGGCTGAAGTCAAACTCGATGGAGGGAACCAACCCAGAAGCCGGCAGCAGCTTGGTTATTTTTAGTGAGTTAGCTGAGCTCAACCCAAACCGTGAAGTGTGCTGAGAATGCTCCAATGAGGAGCAGAGGAATTCCATATGTACGAGCGAGCAATCTGCAGTTTGCATGAAACCATGAAAAAGAGACACCGGGGAGCAGAAAAGCACACTCAGCTCAATGGGCGCTCAAATATGGCAGTCACTGGGAACAGGAAGCGGAAACTGCTGTTTCCTTGGTAGCTTTATTGTTTATACTGCTGTCTAGCCCCCTCCCACCCCGCCCTCCCTACCGCCCCATGTTGATATTCCCTCCCCTCTCTTTCTTTTAACTTTTTATTTACTCTGTGAATTTTATATCAAACACCCCAATCCCACTCATATTCTTGTAACCTCACTCTCAAAAGAAAATAGAAAATAATCACAATAATAAAATTTAAAAATAAAACAAAACAAAATATCTTGTCATGAAAACTTCAGTGTGTCACAGTGTGTCCCACAGTACACCCTTCTGCCTACATATCTTGACTTATAAATGTTCATGGCGAAGAGTTTTGCCCCACTATCAATACTGGATTCTCACTGTGACTCCTCTCATATGTTCTGTCGTTGCACTGTGTCATGGAGATCCAATAGTTTTGGATGCTTCTGTTGCTTCACATGTTCAAATAGTTCATTGACAGGGTAGATTTTGGGGAGGGCGAACTCAAAACCCTGGATCTGGGCCGGAATGGTAGCTGAAGGAGTCATTCCACCAGCTTTCCCATACCCACACTACAAGGGCAAGCTCTCCAATACTGCTCCAGCTAGCTCACCTACTGCCACAGCCAGCCAGGCAGCAAGGTCATCTCTCTGGCTCCCATGCCTTTGGGGCTAGCTTACCCTTCCTCATACCACTGGAGTCAGCTGTATTGTGCAAGAGAGAAACTTTCTGTAAGACTTCCTATGCATCTCAGACAGGCCTTGGATTCTAGATCCTCTCGTATCAGCTCCCAAATACTGGGATTATGGCCATGCTTCACCATGCCAGCCTATTTTCTCCAGTCATCCAATGCAATTGCAGTGGCTATTCAGGAAACACAAATATCAGTCGGTGTCTGCAGCAGATACTGGGATAGAGACAAACTCATCGGGCCTACCATGGAAGGCAGTGCAAGCTCAGATTATTTATAGTGACGTAGTGCATCTATCTCTAAAGTAACTACATTTCTAAGGAGTGTTCAGGATAAGTTTGATCCATGGTATTCATTTTATAACCTTTCAAGCTTTAAAATCTAACTATGGAGTAAGATGTGACTCTCTGTGCTGTGTTAATAATAGCAATTATAATTTAAAATGAATTTTATGCTTACCCGTTGAAGCTACATCGGTGATTGGAATGGAAAGCAGCTTACAAGGGGCTAAGAGGGAAGTGGATGTGTTAACACAAGCTCAAAGTGAAGAACTCCTTCCCTGACAAGTTATATTTCACCTGTGGTACCTTGCTCTAGTTTTTTGAGGATATTATCATTAGGGAGAAAGATGCACAGGCCTTTCCTATACTGTTTCTTATAACTTCCCATGAGTCTACAATTGCATTAAAAGAAATAGTTTAATTAAAAATATATTAGGTTTCCTTGGACAATATATACAATAAAAGGCAAGACCTGTAAGAACATGGCAGCTAATAGAGCTAGGATCTGAAAACTGGCCTGCAGCCAAGTTTGCACTGCTTGTTTTTGTAAATAACCTTTTATTAGAAAGCAGCACGCCCATTCATTTGCACTCTGTAGCTGCTTTTGCTTTACAATGTTAAAATTTGGTATGAAGATGCACTGGAGACCATCGGAGTCACCAAAGGCTAAAACAACTGGTTCTCTAGCTCGCTGACATAGACTGCGAGCTGTAAAGAATGAGTCAGCTTATTTTGTTTTGTTTTATTGTGTTAGGCAGGGTCTCCCGGTGTCCAGACTGACTCTGAACTCAGAATGATTGTCCATCTTTCTGCCTCGGGATCCCGAATGTAATTCTGGAATCACAGGTATGAGACACCATATTCAGATTCCTCTGTGTGTGTGTGTGTGTGTGTGTGTGTGTGTGCTTGCTAATCTGTGCACCCATAGATGTCTGTGTAGATGTTAAAGGACAATCTCTGGTGTGTTTTATCAGGTGCCATCTATCTCATTACTTTTGAGACAGTGTCTCTCTTTGGCCTGAACCTTGGTAAATAGGCTTGGTTTACTGGCTGATGCATGGATCCCAGTAACCTTTCTGTCTCTGCCTCTCTGTGACTGAGATTACAGACATGTACCACGATGCTTGGCAGTTATTATTTTTTTTTGGGTGTTTTTGGCTTGGGGGATTTGTTGTTATTATATTTCGTTTGAGGGTTTTTTTTTTCTTTTCCGGGGGAGGATGTGTTAAACATTGGTTTTTGGAATCTACCTCAGATCCTGATGCATTTAGGGCAATCCTTGTATTGGCTCAGCCATCTTCCCAGCCATCTCAGCTTCTTCATCACCGTCCTTTGCATATTGCCTCCCACACCAAGGCTTTGAGATGATGGTTTGTTGAGCCAATGAAGTAATATGAACTTTCTATAGAGAAAATGGACAAAAAGTTGTACAGTTATTACCTGGTAAGTAAGAATTTCTTACCATCTAAAGCCCTGAGCCCTGGAGATGTTTGCCTTTGCATATTAGTAAAGGATGCATGTGACAGACCTCACAGAATTTCATACACTGCACCAATGAGATAGAAGAAAGCTATAAAGGCATGCACTGTCTAGTCTCAAGGCAGTGTTTCTCAACCTTGGGGTCGAAAGACCCTTTCACAGGGATCACATATCAGTTATTTACATTACTATTAATAACAGTAGGAAAAGTACAATTATGAAGTATCACGGTATTGGGAAGACGGAGCACCAGTGGTGTAAGGTGACACTGATTCATCAGAGAGCAGCTTATCTCCTTAGATGTTTGACATACAGAAATATTACATCTTTGAGGCATACCCATAGTCAATCTTTGAGGTTTACTTATAGTTAATGGTCACTAAAATTGGTGAGTTTGATAGTAAGATTTTTAACTGTATGAGTAAGGCATTCTACAGTGTCATTAAACTGACATCTGACTTTGTTCAAGAGAGGAGTTATTAAAAACAAGACAGAAGGTATCCACATGTTTAAGTCAACTGTAGGTTTCTTTTTAACTTTATATTATGTTTCTTAACTTATTCATTGTGGGTGTGGTATCCGTATGTGTACAGGTCAAAAGACAATTTGTAGGAGTCAGCTTTCTCCATCTATTTATACAGATGGGAATCGAACTCAGGTCTCCAGCCTTGAGAGCAAATGGCTTTCCCAGCTGAGTCATCTTGCTGGCTCAAAGTCAGCTGCAGGTTTTATTTATTTCTGTGTTTTCAATTTCAGGGAAGTGTTGCAAGATAAAGTTAGGATTTTTGTAAAAATTTTGATTTAGCAAAAAATTTTGTTGGGGGGGGGGAAAGGTCTACAGATAATATGAAGAAGACATTTCAAACTTGTTAGCTAAATTTTGGCTTCCTCCAAAGCAAAGGTAATTTTACTCTACTTTAGTTTCAGTAATAATTCCCAAGGAATAGGAGTGGTAACGGGAAGATGGGAAGAGGAAATAATGAGAGCTGAATTTGGAGCCAGACGAAACTGGATTTGAATCTCTGGGCCTGCAGTAACTTAATTACTCAGGCTGTGGCTCATCTATAATGGAAAAAACCCAGCTCTGATCTCTTAAGAGTACTCTGAACATTAAGTAAGGAGAGTGCTAGGGACCTGGGATGTCCTCATGGACACTAATCAAATGTTAATACCCTTCCCCTGAGCCACCAGACAAATAAAAGGATGGGCGGGGGAAGAGAGACCTTCTAGCCACCTGCAGAAAACACCTTTTGGAAAGATCCTGGCACCTGGAATCTCCCTTACTATTATATTTGTGTTGTGCCCGAAGTCTGGGCATGGAGTCTATACAGTGGGCCCCAGTGGTATTCCTGAAAGATCATTTTGTTCATGAAATGTAACAAAGCTACCAGAATAAAACATGCCAAGCACGTTCCTGCCTGAACAGATCGGTGCAAGAGGAGTCCACCCGGAGGAAGCACAGGGAGAAGCCCAGATTTGCTAAAGTCCCTTGGCTTTTGTTAACTACCTTACCCCAACAAACACTCACAAGCAACTGCTGCCCAATTTGTTGCATTAAGGTATTAAGAAAAAAAATCTTTGTTACAATGTCCTTCTCATAGATTGGGCCTTTTTCTTCTTAACAAGTTAAACACTAAACAGTAAGTAACAAAATAAGAAACAATACTCTCCAAGAGGCAGCTTTTTATCCTCTGCAGCTGAGAGTTTGACCTTGAGCTAGCTCCAGCAGCAAGGCTGCTGCTGTTAGTTTTACAGACTACCTGTCAATGGCTGTGGCTGTCTTACAAATTCAGGATGAAGCGAAATTATGATGAAGCACGCTTACCGTGGATAGCAATTTATTATTATACTAAAACATATTTAAAGAGAAAATGTGACAAGAAGAAAGGCAGACAGAAGGTACTTTGACTATCTGGGGATTATTACCCAACATAAGCCAGGGAGAAAGAAGGGGGGGGAGGGGGGTGAGCAAGTTTCTGACTAGACAGTGTCAACGCTGGATAAAGAGCTAAGCTAAAAATGGCATGTCACTCTGAGATAGCGCTACTCCGCACCTGTCAGGCAAGGCCAGGATGGTTCATAGACCAGCTTTGCATGTTTGGGTAAATATTTTTAATAAATGCAATCAATATTGATTCATTCTTTTCCATAACTCTCTTTGTCCTTTTTAAAAATTCTTTATGTATTGTCATTTTAAAGATTAAACCATACATTATTAGGAAAGAAAAACCTTCCCCAAATGGCAGTTTGTTTCATCTAAACTTTTTATTCATTTTGCAAGGCTATTATAAGAAGAGGAACGAAGAATAGTGCCCTTGCAGCAGGTATGTTAAATCTGATACCGTTTACTCAATAGCAACATAAAGAATACACAGAACCTATCACCAGTTTTATCAAAAGACAAGCAAACAAACAAATAAATAAAAACGCCAGCAAATAATAGCATATGCATAAAACTTAAGGCCCAAATGTCTATTGTTTACGAACAACATAGTATTAGCATTTTAAAATCATTACTAACCAGTACTGGAGTGTGTGTTCGGAAGCCTGTCAATTCGCTAATGGCCGTAGTCTTGGAAACTTCACATCTACCACAGGATTAATTACTCCCATAAAACCCTATCATTTCCCCACATCTCCTATGAGAAGCAACGGCTGCTTGAGTGATTAATGCTTCCAAATAATATACAAAGGAATGTCACCCAGTGGACTGAAAGATCTGTACCTAGTTCATATTAGCACAAGATGAAGGACCTTGGTGATATAACATTTGTTTCTGGGGGTCCCCAGGCAATTTTAAAGAAATATTTGGCCCAGACTCTCAGATGCTCACTCTTTGAATGGTCAGGACCACCTTTAGCCACAGGTGTCGACACAGAAAAAGATGAAGGTACTGGTACTGTCTGGTTAGGGTATGTGGAGTCCTGAGGGGGGTAATTATGATGTTCTTTGTTGCTGTTAGCCTCTAGGTTCTTTCACCCCCACCCCCCACCCCCAGAGTTCCCATTGGTTGAAGTTCAGCTCAAAGGTGACCTCCAGGCTCTGCTCTGACTAGTTTTCCTCAGGATGCTGAGTTCCTTGCTCAAGGAAAAGTGAAAACAAATTCAGTTTTGAGAGGTTAGAGATGTGGGATGAAAACCTTGGAAAGACATTTTATTGTTTACCACTAAAACTTGGGGGCTGTAGTTCAAAGGTGAGAAAATAGTGTGGAATGGAGGCCCATGACAGGCTATTATATGACAATTGCCACCAGTAGGACGAGAAGGCAATGTATCGATCTATCTCTGAACACCCCTCTATGCAGCTGTCAGCACAGGCAAGTATTTGTCAATCTGTAAGCCACCAATCTTACAATAAATGATCCAGTCTCTTCTTGGTTCTCTTATATTTCAGATAAGAAATGGTCTTTTCTAACAAACCAGTCTTTGGGTTCAGAAATTTATTTCATTGTTTCTACCTCCCTCTTATTCTCAATGAGTCTTTTTTTTGGGGGGGGGGCAGATTTCCATCATTAAGACTTGGGAGGTTAAAGCTATCGTCAGCTGAAGAAGCCACGCTAATTTCCCAAGTCTTTCAGCCTCATTATAATTAGAGACGCAATTATAGTGAAGTTAGTGGTAATTTAAACTGATCAGCTGGATACCAGATGATGAGTTGTTTGGAACAGGCAAATCTAATGAATATCTACTTGGTGAGCAGACTTGCCTTTCAGTAAACAAAGAGAAAACCCAGCCACCTGGCTGGCCACATTTATGAGCCCATGAACCTGTGGAAGTGCTTTCTACACAGGTGATAAAGCTTAGCACTGTGGGCTTTTCCCAACACCAGAGATGTGCCTTGCTCAGCTCTTACACTTTCCTGCCAAACTTTTGCTGCATTGATCAGCACTCAAACGCCACTCTCTGTGCAAACTATCTCGGGAGAATCAACTAGAACCTGAAGTTACACTCCAGTAGTGTCCCTCTTTTCATTTTTGTTCACGGTTCACTTTCATTATTCCATTGGCACCCTGATTTTACAAGGGCTTGCATTAGCCCAGCCAGACTTAGCCTTAGCCTAAGTCTCCCCAAAGACAATACGGGTGGTGGGGAAAGTATAAATGAGAACCTCAATGAGTTTGGGTTCTTAGGACTGTGTTCCTAAAAACTTGAATTCGGGAGGGGAGATGGGGAAGGATTCAGGAATTAATGCTTTACAAACATGAAGATCTTAGGTCTCATCCTCAGCTCTCACATAACAAAGCAGGTGCAGCTGTGCACATCTGTCTCAGCATTGGGGAGACAGAGACAAGAGGTTCCTGGAGCTTACTAACTGGGCAGCCACATTAGCCAAGTCACTGAGGAAGACATCTGATATTAACCTCTGGTCTACACATGCACACACACACACACACACACACACACACTCATAAGGGAATTTGGTGGTCAAATCCTAAGGGTTTTGTAAAACTCAAGAGGATATACTGTTGAGTATGCACTAAGTTGGAACATTGGGGGATCTAACTAGGAATGGAAAAGACACTTCATTGACACTATTGTCTATCTAACATGATGCTCTTTGAGACATCGCCATTTGTCTTGTCTCATGTGCTCCTTGATATGAGAAATCCGATTCTATGTGGTTGATTGTTTTCTCCTTAGGTTTAGAGCAGAGGAAGCAATGGATTCAGTTACTTAATGTAATATCTGAAGCGTTGAATAAAAACATACAAAACAACACAGCAGTAAATGCAGTTGGCATTTCTTTCTTACCTCTATATTGCAAGGCGTAGCATTTATAAGTAAAAATCCCCTGGAGTTTTAGGTCTCCCATCATACCACTACCGCTTGCCAGACCCTATATGCATTCTCACCAGAAGCGCTAAACCTTTAAGAGAAGCAGGTCTGACGATTGAGTGTCTGGCTGGAAATCATTTACTATCGATGGTCACTCGGCTCAAGATTGTATCTCTGAAATGACTTAGGAAGAAAAATCAATAATGCTCACACAATGTGCAGACCTCTTACAGGATCAGCTGGTTTACCTCACAAAAGTATTCCCTGTTCCAGATTATTCTTTTGCAATAAAAGAAGAAGGAGGAAAAAAAAAGGCAATGTGAGCCATAGCCCATTTTTGCCCACATGCGTTTATTGTTATTGTTATTTCTAGTTGCCCCTTTGTTTTCAGGAGAAGCAGATCTCAGTAAAGGGAGTGAAAATGGCCAGGAACAGATACAACCAAGATGGAAAGCCAAATGTGAACTGATTTTTGTTTGAATTTCAATGTCTGTGCTCCAACTGAGGAAAACCACCTGATGAATATGTAGTAATATCTTGATTTCAGAAATTTTGGAGATATAGTAGATTTTTGTCTCCATAAAATGGTTTTCCTGAGTGGAGAATTGACTTACATCACACACGTGCACACACACACACACACACACACCACATGCATTTTACAATACATAGATAGAGTCATAAACAGGACACCTGTGGGACATTGTTGATCCTATTTTTAGTGAGACACACATTCACTGTTACTCTAATTGAATCCTCTCAGTTTGTTCTTTAGCTTGAATCTGGAACAAATTCTGGAACAGGAGTCTGATGTAGTGAGGTAGGTCAGACTCACCAGAAACAGGAATAACACAGAGAGTTGAATTTTACCTGGAGCACATACTCCAAGAGCCCCAGTGAAGCAGCACATGGACTTGGGTTTCCTTCTGTCACCAGAAAAGACAAGTGCTCATTGCCAAAGTCCAGAATTGGCTAGGAGCTCTCCTTGGTGCTGAGCTAGTACCTGTACCAACAATCCGGTCCCCTGACCCAGAGTAGTAATTAGCATTGTAGGTTGCTTAAAGTGGGGGTCTGGGAGATGATTTTGTGAGGGAAGGGACAGCATTACACAAAGTCAAGTTCACAGCTTGAATGTGAAAGCCTGCACTTTGCTTCCACGTTCGTGTCTAGGTACCTGTTAGAGTCCAGTTGATTCTCAGTCTCCTCCCACTTTCTTATGCCACATTTTCTCTTCTTATTAAAAAAATAAAAGCAGTCTCTAGATACATTTATTCTTTCATCTGGGTTTGAGCTGCCCTTCTGATTGCTTTCTTAGTAGACCTTCCATTCTAGTTCTCATTGAAGAGCTATAACACACATCCTAAGAGGAACCAATTGGACAATTGCTCAATTGGACATTTTCTTCAATGTCCTCAGTCAAACTCAGTTCACAGAAAACATGGGTGAACCTTACTATTCTTGATTATTCTGCATGCTCTTTCTTACTATTTCTAAAGTGCAGGGTTCCATTTCTAACCAGTTGTAGAATATATTATGCCAGCAGCACAGTGGTGTTCTTATGGACTCTTCTATCCTACAACAGAACTGCAGCCCTGTAGTCCCTCCTGTTCAAATGGATGTTTAATTTAATGTAACCATATCTGTCTTACCACTCAGAAATGTCGAACAGTCAGTATAATATAGAAGTCATGTGACTTGTACAAGATTCCCCCTGGAACATGAATGCTTTTGGAGTAGCTAGGAACAAGTTTCATCACAATTAGAGAGAAACATTTGGTCATACACAAAGAACCCAAGAGGAAAGCTGAAACTACCATTGCAATGGCATCTTCGGTGTTAGGAATACAAGATGTCTCAGTTACTATTTTTATTGATGTGAAGACACCATGACCAAGGATATTTAGAATACATTTTTTGGAGGGGTTGTTATAGTTTGAAAGTCCAGTTATTGCTGCCATGCACTTTGGCAGAATACAAGGGCCTGTCAATGAAGATATTGCAGTAATACCTGTGCAGCATCTTGAATGGTTCAAGTTCATATCCTCGGGCATAGTCATAAATAGTACTTAGTTTCTACTATCACAGGAAGAACAACTCAAGACAGCACTGTATAAAGAGATGTTTAGCAGAGTCCAAAGGCTGCTATCATTTATCACATTTCACTGAGTACATTGGCACACATATGAAGGAGTTCAGGCTACAAGGCCAGCTACATAGTCTTCCCATTCTGTGGAAGAGAGACTGCTGGATAGATTTAGAGTGGTTTAAGAATGGTCCAGTTAGAAGTGCTGGCCTTATGTCCTCTTAACATGCTTTCCAGGTTCATCTGATATAAATCAGTCCTTCTTTCAGCTGCTGTGTCTGCTGCAGGGCAAACACTGCCATGTTTCTCTCTGGCCACATCAGCACAAAATGGTTTGGAATCATGGCCAATCTGGATTGTTGTATGCATCCCTCTTGATCAGAACTTACATTTTGAATGTTGCTGTCCTAGGAAGAAAACCAGATTCTAGCACCAACTCATTTAGGAGGTCAGTGACACTGTCTGGTTTGCTTCTCTCGGTGCTGAATTTTCAGAGACTGAAAGTGGGTTCCAGTATCATTTCCTAGAGTTTACCTTGTTAGTTATCCTGATCTTTCCTGTGGAGTACTTGCTGGTTTCCTTCATCTTTCTATTAAGTCTCAGAACAAACAGAAGTCCCTCAGTGCTTTTACAAGCACTCAGCCTGGCCAGTTACTAGTAAGTAAAATGTAGTCTAGGAGATGTGGTCTTGGAACTCAGCTCTCCAATGTGCTAGCCTGTTGCCTTAGGTTGTCTTGGAGCTCAGTTCAGTACCTCAACATGAGCTGAACAATCAGGCTTGCCACTTGACTATCTCCAAAGAATTAGAGTTAGTTGTTGGTCAAATCAGACCATCTAAGAGTCTACCAACAGTGACAGTTAGCAAACGCTATAGAGCCCCAGTATAGGACATCAAGAGTTCTCTGCTAAGATGAAACGATGGTCTTGATAACCCCTTGAATGATATTCTGATTTTTATGAAGCTTGGTTGGGCTGCATTGGGGTAATCACCTGTATTTCTGGCTTCCTTGTAAATTCTTTTTTGACAATGTGGTTTATTAAAGCCAGTCTGAGGGGCTAATGATAGAGGTGATAGATCTTGAGGAAGCCTGAATCCAGTTGCATCCATATAAAGTTGTAAGAGTTTGATTTTTCCGTATTACTAGCTATCCTAGTTGGTTTTCCTATTGTTGTAATAAAGCACTGACCAAAACCAACTTGGCAGAGGAAACAGTTTACTTAGCTTACAAGTTATAGTTCATCATTGAGAGAAGCCAAGACAGGAGCTGAAGGCAAGAACCTGGAGACAGGAACTGAAGCAGAACCATGGAGGAACGCTGCTTAGTGATTTGCTTCTAGCCTCACATTCAGCTAGCTTTCTTATACAGTCCAGGCCTTCGTGCTTAGGGAGGGTATCACCAGCAGTGGGCTGATCCCTCCTAGATCCATTGGTAATCAAGAAAATGTCTACAGACATAACTACAGGCCAATATGATGAAGTCTCACATATGGTTCCTTGTTCCCCAGAGTATCAAGTTAACTGAAGGTTTCAGGTCCAAGTTCTTTAAAGGTTTATGAGTATTGGGGCTTATTAGAAATATGGTTATATATTAGGATTGACAGAATCTGAGGGGCAGATTGATACCATGGTCATAGAGAAGTGCGCTTCCAGAGTCTTCCCTGGGACATGTTGCTTTTGTAAGACTATAAGAAGAAAATGCCATGGCTTCTTGGAGCAAGCAGGTACATTGCTTACTGATGGGAACTGGACTCTCTTCAGAGCTCACCCATTTCTAGAGGCCAAAAGCCTCAGTCCAAGGTGCATAAGCAACACTTAGATACCCATGGGTATGGTTGTGATTTAGGGAGGTGTTGTAGATCATTAGGAGATAGGATTCAGTGGGAAGAGATTCAGAACCCCAAACAGGTTCTATCTAGGTTTCTTGGCTTTAGATGTGCACACAGTCCCACCATAATGGGCTGCCTTCACCAAAGGCTCCAGCTGGAAGACTCACTGAATCTTGTTTTCGACCTTCCAGAAATATGAACCAACACAATCATCTTTAAAATTAGTCAGGAGGCTGTGTCTGGATTTTGTTATAGTGGTGTCATAAACTTCCCTTTCCTTTGCTTTTGGCTTCTCTTGGGTCACCAAATGCAATGAGCTTAGCTACTTGAAAGAAACAATGGAAAAACAGGAGAAGGTTGAGTAGGGTGTTGTTGCGGCCTGCCCGCAGTCTACAACATGAACGGTTCAACTGAGAATGGCAGTTCGAGCTGAAAAGAGAGGAAGCTAGACGGGGCGGAAGAAAGAATGGGGCCAAGACGATTCCATGTTCAAGGCCCACCTTTACTAATTTCAACATTCAGTTATAAAGGAAGGGGAGGGATCCCAATTTCCCGCCAAGTAACTCGGGATCCAGTATCAGGACAAACATGTGTGTGCCTCCAAGCAGCAAAGCCGACAGGGTTCAGCAGTGGGCGCGGCAGAATGAATGAGCAGGAAACTCCACCCTTGAGCAAGCAGGTTCAAGCAGGTGGGGGAAGGGAGACCACAGGGTGTAACTCATCTCTTACCACAAACAAACAAATAAACAAACAACTCTCCTTAAAAACAAAACAAAACATGAGGAACATGAGCAGCAAATCCTATGAGACTTTTTGGAAGTTATCTGACCACCTGTTCAAGGCTCTGTAAAGCAAAAGATTTCCAAACCTCATCAAGTCACCCATTTAGTTCTGGTACTATGACAACTTAAATCATTTGGAAGGTTTTCAAAGGTTGCTAAGCTAGAACCTGTAAAAGTGAAATGGGGGAAGATCAGGGAGACTTAAAGTATTCAAAAACTAGTCAAACAATACTTTGAATACTGGAATTGAATTAAGAAGGGATCTACTTGGTCTCACCCCTTGCCACCCACAGCAGTTGGGAGAGCTAGCGCTGGGGTCACAGGAGCAGAAATGTTGGTCCAGCTCTTTGAGGGCTGCAACACTAGAGAGAGTAGCCCCATATGTCTTCTGGCAGCAGAGTAGAGCTGTCCCTGGTGGCATGGGTACAGGTGACCTGGCTTGAGGGCCTTGTTGGTCACAGCATTGGGTGAGCTACCTCAGGCAGTGCTGCAGAGCTTGCCCTGGTGGTGTGGGTGTGGAGGAGCTGGTGAGCTAACAAGTAGGCCCAGATCCAGACCTTTGAGTTGGCCCACTCCAACATCTGCTACATCTATGAACTGCTTGAGGGCATGAAAGATCCCAAGTTGCAGGATCTCCATGGGACAGGGCAACAACAGAATATTTGAGAAAAATCCCTGTGAGGATCCAGTACTGATGGTGTGGCAGAAGCCAAAGACCTCAAATGAGACCAATGACAATAAGTATTCACAGTTAAAGATGTGTGCACACAAGAGTATACTGTGGGACACACTGTGACATACTACGACTTCCACAGTGAGATTGTTTTGTTTTGTTTTGCTTTTTGTTTGTTTGTTTTCTTTTGGGGGTTAGGTTGCAAGGGTAAAGAGCAGAGATGAAGGGATGGGGAGATGAGTGGAATTGGGGTGCATGTTGTGAAATTCACAAAGAACCAATAAAAAGTTGAAAAGCAAAGCAAAACCAAAGAAGAGGTCCAAGTCTAACCATTTACTTGACTCACCAAATCAAAGTACTTACACATGCACACAATCGACAGGACAGGATCTCTGATTAGAAGCTTAAAAGTAACAGCATGTTGAGTTAAAAATGCTCACCAAGCTTTCTCATGAATATACTCAATTACGGACGAAGTCCCTAATGAAGACAAACAATTGTAATCAATTGGAGCCAGCTAGGGAGGACCTCAAGGCCAGAGGACCTGCTTACCAAAGAAGATTAAAAAAGACAAAAAACAAAACAAACAAAAAAACCCCAAACCAATAACAACAAAATGGGGAAATCACACAGTTCTAGAGATGGGCAATTGTGATCCTATAGGAGCAAATGCATCATGCCTCTGTAAATAGTTGCCAGCAAGCCCACATCCTTTGTGTTCTGCAGTTTGTGTCAATCAAATGTTTTCTACAAAGAATAGTAATAAGCATTGTGTTTGAACACAATGCACAATCAGTTGCCACCCTCTCCCTGCAGTGTTCCAGTTTACACCATTACCACCTCCTGGACACTGCTCTGCCCAGGACAGTGGAATTATTTAAGGAGGCTTTTCAGGCTGAGGTTGAATGGATGAGGAAACAAAGTCTTTACATTGTACAGTGACCAGGCATAGATGCAGACGGGAGAAACAAATGCCCCGACTCTGCAGAAAGTCTGATGTGACCCAATTAGCCACACAATTCAACTGTGTACCAAACTTCCTCGCCTACCATGAAGATACTATCGATCTCTTTGTGCAGATATTTCCCTGTAACACATAAATGTCAAGGATTGGAGAGGTGGCTGAATAGTTAAGAGCACTTACTGTCTTCTCTGACCCATGTTCAATTTCCAGTGCCCACATAGGGCTCATGACTACCTAAAACTTAAGTTCTAGAGGATCTGACATCCTCTTCTAAACTCAGAGGAAACCTACAATGGGCATTCACAAATGTGAATATACACCTCTATACATACCGTTTTTAAATGTTAGAAAATTTTCAAGAAAGAGACGTCTATAATCATCTTGCATCATGAACTTCTTTCATTTCAGATGGTAACAGCCATCATGCTCCCTAAGTTGTAATCAGTTAAGTGCAGGGCCACAACTCATTTATGTTGAGTCTACCATTAGTGCCCTACTCATGTGGGATCAATAAATGTTTTCTGAACTTAACATATTTTCTTATCAATCCTCCTAGAATCCCTGCTTTGTCTCCCTAATTCTGTAATGCATTTAATTTATTTAGCCAATATTTATTGAGCAGCTACTACATGTTTTGCTGAGGGCTGTGGAACACGTGGTGATTAAGCTTCCCAGGTACATTTCATTTAGAGATTAAAATTATGGAAAGGGCGGCACTTCTCCATGAGTCAGGTCAGCTTTCTCCAGATAGCCACATGTGACTATTGGCTCATTCTGGCCATTAACAAGAAGTCTTGAGGCTAGTAGGGTGAGCCCTGTCAAAAGCACCCTGCTTCCACCCTACTCTATGCGTGCATCACTGAATATCCCACTTTCACATTTTCAGAAGCCTCTTGGACATGAATTGGATTCATCCTAGATGCAGTTTTCCAGTGGACACACTGTTAGTGCTCTCACCTCTGCCATGGCTGTCGATTAGCTGAAGACAGAAGTCTTAAAGCTTATAGGCAGAGCTTGAGTGCATGGATGCTCTGTTCACATGAATGCTAGACTCAGGTCAGTACATGATGGACCTGGAATGGAAGTGGATACAACGAAGCTCTGAAATAGCCCTGAGTTTCCGTTTGCCATCTTATCCTAGTCCCACATCTGTAAGTTCATCTCTCAGCTGATAGGTGGTAACCATTTATAGTGGCCCCAAATATGTAAGAGTTCAAAGCTTCCCAGAGGGAGGGCCTTGATGGAAATAGCAGGAAAGATGTTCCAGTAGTAGGGACTAGTGAGTATGCGGCTTATCAAAAGAGCTGAGTATTCAATATGGTGGAATAGGAGTCTATGTTTGAGGAGGGGGTGATCTGAGATATGGAGGAATGAATAGCACAGACAAGAAGGCAAGGCCGGAAAAGCTGGTGTGAGCTGAACCATGAAAAGCCAACCGTTGCCTGGAGTTTTGAGTTGACACAAAACGAGAGTATAGAAAATATAGGAGACATGTCCTAATGGTGAGCTGTGAGATGACATGGGTGAGCTTTAATCTCAAAGCAGGTAACAAGATTATATTTTTGTAAAATTGGGCTTTGAACTTTTGAAAAATGGACTTGAGATGAGTTCATCGTGGCCTCAGACACCTGTAAGACATAGGCCAAGGGTGACACAGAGCCAAGGGTTATTTTAGAGGTGCTTTATAGAATTTTGTGAGTGATTAAATGGAAATGATAACAGTTATAGGAACAAGGGACCATGTCTGGCTTGGGTTTGCAGAATTAGGTGACAGGGATGCTGATAGAACGTTAACTGGGATCTGAAGAAGAAAAGGAGGGATCTCTGAGAAACAGTTAGTTAGAATCCAAGACTACTTAGGGCCTTTTGACAAAATCTTCCCCCCAGATTCAGAAGGTGAGGTCAAAGGAACCTAAGGAAAGCCCTCTTGAAATCAGTTTTCTATCTCCTCTGGTTGCCTGTGGGAGCTGAGGAGGCATTATTTATCAGTCACTCATTCAGTTCCAGTGGAAATCCTCAGATGGACCAATGAGTGACCCACCCAGCTGCTCCCATCCAGGTTACTCCCCTGAAGAAAGACCCAGAGACTACTTTTCATCTCTGAGTGTGAACAAGCCACTTACAATGGGCTCCCCAGCTTCCTTGAGATCAAAGCCCAGGGGGGAAAATCCATTCTACTAGCTTAGCTTGTCATGCTGGCAAAGTGGACCTCATGCTTATTATCACTGATAAACCAACATTGTTTCTTTTCTTTTTATCCTTTGGCTTTAGAAGAGCAATAACTTCAAGACTGGCTTCCATAAGGGCATCCAACTAGGCCCTAGACTCAGCCCATTATTTTCCAGGGTCCTTAATGTCTCAAAGGGCAGATGTGCTGATCCCCCTTAGTCTACTGACATTGAGGGACATTTATTCCCACCTCAATCTTTCCCTACACAGCCAGCACAGAGCAGATCCACACTGTAATAGATGCTGTGAGCTAATCCCAAGGAGCAGTATAACTGGAAAAGGAGAGAGAGAGAGAGAGAGAGAGAGAGAGAGAGAGAGAGAGAGAGAGAGAGAGAGAGAGAGAGAGAGGAGCAGGGAGGGGATGGAGGGGAAAAGGAGAAGGTAGAAATGATATAATATAGCACTTGGATATGAAATTCTCAAATTTCAACTAAAAATCACTTTGCAATATGAAGATTCCATCCTTCTAAATTTTCTTAAACGTTTTCAAGAGTTGACTGCAGAGATGTCTTAGTGGTTAGTTAGCACGCTTACTGCTCTTGCGGAGGACTGGAATTTGGTTCTCAACACCCATATTAAGTAATCCACAACAGACATCTGTAATTCCTGATCTGGGATCTGATGCATTCTTTTGACCTCACAGGCATATCTATGCTTGTGCTCGTGCGCACGCGCACACACACACACACAAATACACACACATACACATTTTAAAATGTCTTCATAGAATCTTCATTTTTTTTTCTTTTGAAATCTGTGTATTCTCTCTTTCTTGGTTCAATCACAGTAAACTTATAAAGAGCTGTAATCTCAAACAGCGGGTGCAATAAATGCCAAAACACTGTGAAATCACAGATGGCCCTACTTCTGAGGATTTTCCCAAGCTCTGGAAGCCATTATAGGGATTGTCCTCAACAACATTTCCCCAGGTGTTGGAGAAATACATTACAGTGTTACCTAGTTTTCAATTTAGCTCTTTTGTAGATAATTTTAATTTACTGGCTAATATTTTTTTCTATTAAATTTTCCTTGTTCAAATTTGAGAGAGATCAAGAGTAAGATCCAGAGCATGAAAGGAGACAGGGAATGAAGAGGAGATGGAAGAGAAGGGGGTGGAGGAAGAGGAGGAGACCTTTGCGTGTGGAAAATTAATCTTCCCAGTCTTTGAGATAGGAGACCAGTTGGTGTGATGCATAGAAGGGCTCTAGGTAGAATGGGGGGGGGGGGAGCAAAGGGCCTCTTTGGGAAATGGCAGAGGTAAGGAACAGCTGGGACTTTTGTAGGTCTCAGTGACACACTGCCTTTGAAGATATGACAGCACAAAGAAGTCCTATTTAGCTACAAAAAGATAGACTGAGCTATGTCAACAACTCTGTCTTGTGACCTCAGCTTGGCACAGATCCCAAGAGAGATAAAGAGGATGATAGAAAGGTAATTAGGACCAGATATCTCCCAGTTCAAATGTTAGAATCAAGTTCTTGGCTTGCAAGATAGAATCAAGTTGCATTGCTCCAGAACTTGTAAAAACACAGTCACTATGACTCCAGAGAAAACCCTTTGCTCTTAGGAACTTGGAAAGGTCTGCCAGTAGGAAAAAGACAAATAAAAATCAATGCTGTGAACATTTGACCCCTACCCGGCCCTGACACATACTGCATTTTTAAAATGTCCTGATAGCATCATCAATATCCCTTGAGAACCTAAGAGAGTTTTGAAATCAGTTGAAATATGTTGCCATTTCTCTTCTTGATTGGACTCATTCATAAGTTGTTTCTCAATTTTGTGAGTTGGGAAGTCTACCTTTATTTCTAGTCTCTGTCGCTTGGATACTTACACAGTCATGCTCAAAAGAAAGTCAGAAATGCTGGCTGAGTATCCCACGTTTAGAATCATCCAACTAGCAGAGGAAGCGCAATGTCCGCTGGACCAGTAGCCTACCATTTTGTATCACACAGAAGAAAAGTCTCTGGAAGACATAAGGCTATGACAGTTACTATTGATTTTGCAGAGAAGGGAGCCACAGAGAAGCACTGTCAGGTGACAATAAAGTCCAACTATGGAAAAGGTTCAAATCTCTTCAGCTTGCCTCCTGTTTGAATCCTGGTAAATCTCAGAGATGCTACATGGAAGAGGCCATTGTCTGTAGCTTTAACTGGAAAGGCCTCTTGACTTACCAGTTTCATGTTCTAATGCTAATTTTATGAGATTGCTTGAAAGGAACCACTATTCTTGCGATGCTTCCTTACTAAGCCGCCACGGTGTGTCTGGTGAGTGCTGAAGTTCCTTCTCTACAGTCTGAAACAGTCATAGCCCTAGGATGGAATAACTGACTAAGTTGCTTATTTTATGGGGACCCAGATTCAAGAGGTCCTATGAGAGAGGGAAAGATAAATTCAGGATCCCAAAATCATTTTTTTTTTAAATTGGATTTTAATTCACAATAATATGCTAAAGAGGAAGATACACTTAAGGACTGTGATGTTTAGTTGTGTCAACTTTTACAATTTAGAATCACCGGAATAGGAAGTCTCAAGGAGTTGTCTTTACGGCCTGAATGGATGTGGGAAGACCCATCTCAAACGTGGGTGGCGCCTTCTGGTGTACCCTGCTCAAAACAGAGTCCGTGGCAGGAGAAGGTTGTCTTTTGCTTGATTGGCCTTCCCCCTCACCCCCTGTTGGTGATGCTGCTGAGTTGTTTACTGACAGTAGAACCAGTGGTTACAGCTTTTACCAGCGGCTGAGGACCAGTGGCTCTCCAGGAACATTTCAGGTCTTCAGGGCCAGACTGAGACTGTAGAAGCACCAAACCTTGTCACCTAAGAAACCTATGGGTCTTTGCTTCTCTAGTTTGAGACACCTATTGTGGGGGCCGAGGTAGCCTGCCTCAAGGACTGAGCAACTACTGGGTGCTTAGCCCCTTAGACGTGAGACAATAGTTACTATTTTGAAGTAAGCTGATTTACATATATATGTTATATATTTATACGTATATATATAAAACATATATGTGTAAATCATATATATCTGTAAAACATACATGTGTGTGTATGTGTGTTCTTCAAGAGTACCCTACTGCCAGGATGGTTTATGACTTAAATCTACATCATGCATACATAGATAGACACCACAGTAAGATATTAATGTAACCAATAAAGACATTTCTTACCCCAACTTCTCTTTCCTATTCTTTTGCTATTTCAGCTCTCTGTGCATTTGCTTCATGTATCGTGGACTTCATGTATCTGTATATCCACCTGACAAATTGCCACTGCCCTACAAAACTCTGCCTAGGCTCCCCCTTCCCCCAGGGACAGTACCCGGCAGGACCCCTCTCTGCAGAAGTTGGCTGCCATTGCTTTGACTCTCAAGGTGCTGCCCATTGGTGGTGTCACACATGGTACTGAGGAAAGTTCTAGGCTGTGGGCTTCATTTATACTTATTACCCTTAGGTTTACTTTTGTAACTGCCCTGCATATACCACAGAGCTGGGAAAGTGAATGGGTTAAATAAGAATTCATTGAATAAAATCAAATATTTATTGTATGGCCATTATGTAGGAGGCCGTGAAGCCATGGAATAAAAAATGACAAGATGCCAGCCCATTTTGAGCCTATAATCTAGTTAGAGTGTCCAGATGGAATATCTGCAGACGCGAATGAGCGATACATAGGCAACAAGTGGCAGTGTAGACAGATGACTCGGGGACCACAAATGCTAATGTGGTGGAGATTGGCATCTCTTCTTCTAGGCTGCCACAATAAGCAACCCCTTGAAGCAATTCCCCTGGAGACAAGTGATCTGTCTCCTCTTTTGAATTATAAAATTAGTTGATATATCTTTCGTGACACTCATCACACTCTGCATTGTCACACAGATACTTGTGTCATGTGTCATCGTCTCTTCTTGCTGGAGTAAATTTTATTCATTAAAAAAAAAGAAGAAGGCCTGCTACAGTGCAGAGCTTAGCATTATGTTGAGGATACGATAGATACTCAAAGGAACTCCATTACAGGAATACATGCTTGTTTCGCACAGTGAACGCTACAGGAATTGGAGGCAGGGCGGGCAGTTTATGTTTTGTTGTTGTTGTTGTTGTTTTTGTTTTTGTTTGTTTGTTTGTTTGTTTTGTTTTTCGAGACAGGGTTTCTCTGTGTAGCCCTGGCTATCCTGGAACTCACTCTGTAGACCAGGCTGGCCTTGAACTCAGAAATTCACCTGCCTCTGCCTCCCAAGTGCTGGGATTAAAGGCGTGCACCACCACTGCCCCTCATGGTCTGCTTTTTTACTCACTGTATGCCTAAAATAAGTATGAGATTTATAGCAGTGTTCTGAGATGAAGGGCAGATCCTTCTAAGTAGATGTCTTTGTATTGTTTATTCACCTGTACAGTTGCTTCCCATCTCGACACCCTAACTAGATTATAGGCTCAAATGGTCTGAAATCTTTCCAGTGAGAATGGTATTGATGAATGTGTTGTAAGAGAAGGAGAAAAAGACAGGAGATAAGTATATAGGACTCATGAAAAGAAAGAATAAAGGATGCTGGGAAAAACGGAGCACTAACTGTGAGAGGCGACTCACCTCCTCGTGGTGAGTGGGGATTGTAACCCTTTGTCCAACTTTTCAAATAGGCATTTTCTTTCTGCTGGTACCATGGAAGGTCAGGGCTCCTGTCAGCCCTCATAAATGAGGTGTAGTAGATGGAGTGGGGAGAGAAGGGACAGAAGAAGGAGGAGGCAGAGTATGCAGAAGGCCATGAAAAGACAGAAGATACTCAAAAAAGTCCAGTCTAAAAAACTTAAAGGGTCTCAGCAATTTGATAAGCTAATCTGATAGCATTAATCATCCAGCTCCCATGGTTAATTGAATATAGGGTTGCTGAGCAACACAAATTCCCTCAAATTATGACTATTTTTTTTCTAGCTTGTGACGATCCGGGACAACATCAAATTTTTATTTTTATTTTTCTGAGGAAAACCAGTTGCTACATCAGCAAAGAGACTCATGTATCAAAACCTTGCCACGATCGTTTCAAAACCTATTGGTGTATTTTTTTTGCACAGAATAAAAAGGTTCTCAGTGCTTCACATTCTTTATCTTAACACAAACACAGTGTGAAATGGGAAAGTTCAACACAGTGCCTGTGTTAGACAGGGGCAGGCAAATTCGCTGGCCATAAAACAGTAGCGGGGATTTCTCTGTAGGTAGAATGGTAATTGTATCCATCACAGAAGGCGGAAAGTGGTCGCGCATGGGGGTCAGAAGAGCAGCCACAAGCCTCTTGCCATCACTGGGAGATGCATTCAAGTTAAGCCTGTTTCTCCTCTTTTGAAGCCGGAAGTTATTGGCTGTTGTCTGAGGCCTGTTATGACCAGGCAGGGATCAAAAGCGCAAGGAGGGGCTGGAAATCCTTTGTTCCTGGCTTTCTCATAAAGGTTCCCCCCCCTCCTTTTCTTTGACCAAAAGAAGCAAGCCAAATAGGATTATACTAATAGAACAGAAGTGTTTTTGTATGAAAAGTTCAGAAAAGAAATCTAAACCAATGCCAAAGGCTTTCATTTACTGAACATTATTTTATTACCGAACCAACATGGAAAATATGCTGGTGCTCAGTGAGCCACTTTCTGAAGCTATAAAGAAACCACCATTACTCAAATTGGGACTGATTTATTGGCAAATGTAAAAGGCCTTTCATCCCAGTAAATAAGCAAAACAAATGTTTTTCCTCTTAATTCAGACCCCTTAAAATACAACCTTCAAAGAACAGTCTCTTCTCTATTGACCCCAACTCACAGTGGATTCAGTTGTTGCAAAAACGATGAACCATGTGTGTCAAATGAAAATACAGATGCCCCAAGGTCGCACCCGCAGATAGAATAGAGAACAACACAGGTGCCAGAATGCACTGCGGCTGTTCAAGGAACAAAGCCTGTGCTGTGGACTGCGAAGGCACAGAAGAATAGTTACAGCCTTGTCTACAGAGGCTGGGTATCCTGGTTAAATGGCACTATTTTCTGGACCACAGGACTCTTCACGGAGATCAAAGTTGAACACCTGACGATGCTCTCTCTTGGCGGCTGGGTTATGAAGACCAGGATCAGGAGAGACAGCTGAACTAACTCTGAGAACATGAACAGCTCATTTTGAGAAAATGGACAGACAATATTCTTAGAAAAGGAGGCCAAGCTGATTATTTGAAAGCAGTGGAAGATGAGGCTCCTGGAGGCCAGTGGGGGCAAGCTTTGAAGCTGGGAAACCAAGTCTGTCCACCTTGGTCTTTGATCACTGTGGGGGAGCGAGGAACCTTGGTGAATTTCCTCCATTCCAGGACTTCAGCTTGGCTAAGAGAAGTAGGAAGAATTTGAAAGCTTCGTGTGCTTCTAGAAAACAGGTTTCCAAGGAAGGCAGAGAAGTAATTGTGGCAATTTATCCTCTCAATTAAAATTGTCTAGGATGGCTGATTGTTGGTTTCAATCTTTTTAGCAATTTAAGGAGAAAGTGAAGAATGGTGGCCGCTAAGATGGAGGCAGGATTCTGAGATAAGCTGATGAGTAAAACCTCCCCCTCAAGGGGGAGGAGGCGGGGTGGGGGGGGGAGGGCGTTAGCAAGAGATTGAATCATTTCCCTTTAGCAAAAGATATTCAGTGATGGTCCATATTGTGCTTTGAGTGGACAATGGAGTGGAATTAATTGGGTTAGTGAACAATATTTAATGCCGGTCATTTCACATAAACTAAATTTTCTTTTTGGGTTGAAACCATGGACAATAAACTCTCCTGATATCACTGTGGCTCAAGTTTAGTGTCAGCTGCCTCCTCAGATGGGGTGTGTGTACCCTCAGCCGCCTCCTCAGATGGGGTGTATGTACCCTCCTACTCATTGCTTGCTTGGTCCTGGTAATAGCTAGATTTTGAAGCCTCATTCTTAGGACTCTTTCCTTTCTTAAGAATACAAATGAAGCTGTTGTTCTAAAGTCCCTAATAATACTCACCAGTGCTAGTAATTTGTCTTAACTAGGTCATACGTATTAAACCTTTGGTTTGTTCAACTACATCATGAAGTAGAGACCACATGACAGCAAGTCTTTTGCCTAAGCCCTCCTACCCGCAGTTGGTGCTATCAATGACCTCAAGGTCCAGGAAATTTCCACAGATCATCCTCAAGAAAGCTGGGCCTTGCTAAACACCTTCACCAGCTCTTATTTTATTATAGTTCCTTATTTCAAGTGTCCATTCCTGCTGTTGATTGATAATTTACACCAGAAAGACACAAAATACTGCCCGCCATCAGGTTCACAAAAGCTTAGGCTAGTGGAGCCTCACATCTTTGTCCACAAAGTCACCTCTAGGGTCTATATTGGTTCAAACACATTGTACCAGTGTCTTCTAATCTCAGTGGCATTTTAGTGTTGGTGACACCAGGTTAAAGAGAGCGAGCACCTGCTGCAGCCTCAAAACAGAAAAGTGAGAATAGAAATGAGAAGCATTTAGGGATTTCTGGGTAAGAAGATGGTACTTCAGGGCAGTAGCCATCTGCTACAGCTGCAATGCTGTGACTTGAAGATTAACTACATTTATAGATAATAAAGTAGTCCTTGAAAAGGGGAAGCTGAAAAAGCACACACATATAAACTAGTGTGGGAGAAGTGTGTGTGTGTGTGCATGCGTGTGGTGCATGGTGGCTTCTCCTTGTCAGGATCAAGTTGGAGTGACAGCTAAGGATTACTTAAGCTCTATGGAGAGAATGGTTTGGTTTAACTCAGTCTGAGGATAAAGAACAAACTCTAGTGCCAATAGGACCTAGTGTGCATGCAAGGACGTGCCATATGCCTAAGGGCAAATGAAGGTGAATTGAGAGATGAAGGTGTCCTGTTCAGCTTCTGTTCCTCGCCAGTCTTGTGATGGGGCTGCCAAAGAAAAGCCAAGAGTTCAGGGTTTTGCATGAATCTCATGATTTAAAAATTGAGAATTGTTCAGAAGCCATAGGCTACCAAACAAAAAGCTGAATACCCAACTGTGGGATTCCTCTCTTCAAGTTCTTGGTCAGAAGTGCCTCTGAGACCCCTCTAACAGTTTAAGCTAGGGATTTTGCTCTCAGTTCCTCACTAGAACTCAATGGCAAGACCTTATTGCCTAAGTAAGATCCCACATACTCTGGTGCTTAAGAGGCCCCATTCCTGGCTAAGAACTATTTGCAGTTGATAGCTGCTGGGGACAGAGTTAGTTTTCTTCACAGCTGTGACCACCTGTAGGTTGCTCATACTCCAGTAGATAAACCGACACCTATGGTCATAAGGACAATACTAACTGGACTCTAAAAACTGTATTATGTTTTATTTTTTGAGACAGAGTCTTGGAACTCACTACACAGATCAGGTTGGCTTGGAACTCACGGAGATCCTCTACCTCTGCCTTCTGAGGACTCAGATTAAAGGTGTGCATCGCTATACCTGGTTCATAAGCTCAATGGATTATAAATGAAAAAAAAAGAAGATGTGATGTTGAGAAGGGAAGACCGGGAGGAAAAGTTGAAAGTGAAAGGTAAAGGTGTCTATGATTAAAATACATTTATATGTATATGAACTTTTCAAAGAATAAACAAAAAGTTAAATCAGCAGTTGAAATTTTATATTATATGCAATAGCCAAAGAAAACTGTAGTGTAAAGCTTTGCTTGTGACAATAAAAACACTGTCTTGGCAGGTGGTGACAGGTAAAATGGGAGCCAGGACTGAACAGTGTTCTCTGTGTGGAAGCCAGTCCCAGAAAAAATAAACAAATAAAACCAGGAAGATGGGAAATGGCCTTGTGGCTGGAGAGGAGTCCAGCAGAAGTTTAGGTGCCAGTCACAATGGATGTGTGATAATGAAGCCAACAGAGGTAACTGGAAACAAATAATGATAGGGCTACATTATAAGAACCATGGCAGCAAGACTTACAAGAACTCAGGGCATGGGTATTTAGCTTGCAGGTGCCATTACACATACACTACCAATTCTTCCTCAAATGCATTCCCAAATCCTGGTACCTGCTACAGGAGCCTCATTTGGGTACTGGATCTGTGCAGATTCAGGTAATAATATTAAGATGAGATCATCTTGGATCAATTAGGGAAAGTGAATGGCCAATGTCTTTATGAGAAAGGGGAAAGATCTGAGACACAGAGGCTGAGTAGAAATGGAGAAGGAACAAAACGCAGTAATGTGTTGCCAAGGTCACCAAGTGTTCCTGAAGTAGCAGAAAGCTGGGTAAGAAGTCTGGAGAGATGCCCCACCTGAGCTCCCAGAAAGGAACAGCTCTGTCTACATCTTCAATTTGAACTTCTGGCCTTCAGAACTCAGAGACTAAATATTTGGTATCCTTAGCCACCCAGTTTGGAGCAATGTGTCATGGCAACCCTCAGTAGCAAGTATCTCGTGACTTCTTATTCGAGTTTATTGCGAAACCACGGAGGGAAGTACAGGAAAGCCATGGAAGGCTGCTGAGCTGGAAGTGATGATATAGTCAGAATCAAAGGAGTATCACTGAGCTAACCCAGGACAAAAAGCAAGCACAAAGGCCTCTAAATGGGAAGGAAGGAGAGCCCTAACCATGGGATACATAGACAGAGGTTCATCCTTAAGGAGAAATATGGCTAGAAGGTTTGTCTGGGATTGGTTATTTTGAGGTGACTAAATTGTACAACAGAGATGCCATGAAAAATAGCAGGTTCATGTGGGAACATGGCGAAATAGTTTGTGGTGAACATGCAAGGATGTTGAAGTTGACCCAGGAGCGTATGCATTCGTTGCCAATAGTATGCTTCTATTCTTTGCTTCTCTTTGCCTATAGTGAGTATTTCAGTAATGGTCATATAGGAAAGGACATTTATAGTCCTGCCTGCGAGAGTTGAGCAAAGGGTTCATGATGTCTTTGGGTATGTGTTCTTGTTCGTGTGCATGCTAGTGTGTGTGTGTATGCTGGTGCATTTATATATGTGTTGGTATGTATGAGGTCAGAGGGCAAACTAGAGTGTTGTTACTCAGGCACTGAGGCACATTTCAAAAATGTATGTTTGTGTGTATGTATGTATTATGATATACAAGTGCCTAAGAGTGTTTCTGTGTGTTCATGCTTGCTCATGCGTGAGTGGAGATATATGTATGCCCTTTGAGGCTTTTGAAGGTCACAGGACAAATGTGCCTTTTCAGACTCACATCCTACCCTTGCTCTGTGGCAGGGATCTTGTTGAGGATTGTGTATATCAGGCCAGTTGACCTGTAAGCTTCTGGGACTCTCCCTCCTCTACCCCACCCCACCCCCCACCCCCACCCCCGTAGGCAAACCGATGAACATCTGGTTTTATGTGACTTCTTGGAATCCTGACTTGGGTCCTCATGTTTGCATGAGAAGTGCTTTGTTTACTGAGCCATTTCCCTGTTTTCCTTCCTTCCTTCCTTCCTTCCTTCCTTCCTTCCTTCCTTCCTTCCTTCCTTCCTTCCTTCCTTCCTCCTTTCTTCCTCCCCCTCTCTCCCTCTCTCTCTTTCTTTCTGTCTCTCTCTCTTTCTTTCTTTCTTTCTTTCTTTCTTTCTTTCTTTCTTTCTTTCTTTCTTTCTTTCTTTCTTCCTTTCTCTCTCTCTGTCTCTGTCTCTCTCTCTCTCCCTCCCTTCTTTCCTTCCTTCCTTTCTCTCTCTCTCTCTCTCTTTCTTTCTTTCTTTCTTTCTTTCTTTCTTTCTTTCTTTCTTTCTTCCTAATAGACAAACTTTCTTACTGACTTGTCACTCACTAAGTAGTTAAACTGCCTGGCCAAGCAAACTCTAGAAATCCCCCATCTTGGCTTCTCTAGCACTGGGTTCAAGTGCTTGCTACAACACCCAGCATTTCTAGGCTCTGGGGATTGAACTTGGGTACTCATGCTTGTAGAACAAGCACTTAATGAATCGAGCTACATCTCCAGTTCTCCTGGCACTTTCAAGCCACCAAAATCCTCCTTTGCCTTAAGTCAGTGTGAGGTGATACGCTTTTAGAATTAGAAAGGTTGCTGATTAACCTACTGCTAATACATGACTTTTTATCAGCTACTGGTACCCCTGGGGTAGCCATGCAGCATGGTAGCATGCTCAGGGTTTTGCTTTGAAGGGAGGAACATGGAACCAAGTGTCTAGGGCCACACTGAAGGAAGCCAGCATCCTTGTCAGAGAGAAGGGACCCTGTCACAATTGTGGTACATCAATGGATGTCATTTTTGTCATGCTAAGTTGGGCAATGTTTCTCTCAACAGAAAGTTGCCAAATGACACTTTCAAGGCTATAGTGACTAATTGGACTGCTGGGGGTGGGGGGTGGGGCGGACACTACATTTTTATTATTGTCACAATCCTTTCTCTTTGCAGCAGAAACAGTGGTCTGTCACTATGACTGCTGTATTTGAGTCCATTGCAGAATGCTCTGTTGCCTTCTACCAAGCTTCACTCTTCTCATCGAGCCCTCTAGAAGTGGCTGAGTGGCAGCAAGGCTCCTGCTGCTCCTGCACTACTTCCCTAGCACACGTGTGACTACCAACTCTGGAATCTCTGTGCAATTCCCTATGCGGCTCACTGAGGGCAATTGACACAGAAAGTACAATGCCAATGATGTATTGTTCTCATATTGGTAAAATGGCGGCTATAAAATGAGGGTGTCATTGACTTTTTAATCTTCTGAAACTAAAGCTTTCTGATTTAGAGCGTGTATTAGTTAGGGTTTTACTGCTGTGAACAGACACTATGACCAAGGCAAGTCTTATAAAAAAACAACATTTAATTGGGGCTGGCTTACAGGTTCAGAGGTTCAGTCCATTATCATCAAGGTGGGAGCATGGCAGTATCCAGGCAAGATGGCACAGGAGGAGCTGAGAGTTCTATGTCTTCATCCAAAGGCTGCTAGTGGAAGACTGACTTCCAGGCAACTAGGGTGAGGATCTTATAGTGACACACCCATTCCAACTAGGTCACACCTATTCCAACAAGGCCACACCTTCAGATGGTGCCACTCCCTGGTCCAAGGATATACAAACCATCACATTCCACTCCCTGGTCCCCATAGACTTGTTCAAAAACATGATTCTATGGGGGCCATACTTAAACATAGCATAATGCAAAATGCATTTAGTGCAACTTTCAAAGTCCTCATAGTCTATAGCAGTTGCAACAATGTTAAAAGTCCAAAGTTCAAGGTCTCTTCTGAGATTCATTCAACTTAATTAACTGTAATCCCCAAAGCAAAGCAGGAAACCAGCTGGGTAAACTCCAAACTCTGCATCTCCATGGCTGATGTCAAAGTGGTCTTCAGATCTCCACTCCTTTTTCATCTTTTTTGACTGCAACAAACTGCTTCCTCCTGGGCTGGTTCCACTCCCTGTTAGCAGCTTTCCTCAGCATGTATCCCATGGCTCTGGCATCCTTAACATCTTTGAGTCTCCAAGGCAATTTCAATGTTACAGCTTCTTCTTTCAGTGTCTGGGATTCCACTTGATCTTTTGGACTCCTCCTAAGGACTGGCATCACTTCTCCATCTCTGTCCTCTGTAGCACTCTATGCTCAGGTTGATCCACTCCATTACGGCTGCTGTTCTTGGTGATCATCCCATGGTACAGACATCTCCAATACACTGGGGTGTTTCATTCCAACTAGGCTTCACCAATAGCCTCTCATAGGCTCTCTTCAGGGTGCCAAGCCTCAAATCCTTTGCATGACCCCTTCAATCCTGGGCCATCAACTACAGCTGAGGCTTCACCTTCCCCAATGGGCTTCCCTGGCCTCTCACAGTGCTAAGCCTCAGCTTCTCTCCATGATCCCTTCATTCCTTCACAAGCAGTACCACCTGAGTGACTCTTACACATTACCAAGTCCAGCCGCAGCATGAGGTACAACCTTGGGTATCTCTGGAACACAGCTTCTTTGTGCTCCCAGAAAACAGTTTCCAGAAGATTTCACCTCAACGATGCTGGTCTCTTCTTAATCACCGCTAATTCCTTAGCTCCAGCTAACCAGCATCAATTTTCCCAGTGGTTCCTTCCATTCTTAACTCTAGAGCCAGAGGCACGTGGCTGAAGCTGCCGAGTTCTGCTGCTTACAGGAACTAGAACATGATCCCCTTGTATTATTACATTATCACTAGCTTTATGTTTTCTAAATCCTTCACTGCCTAAGCTTGGCTATCCTGGTTCTTGCTCTGTACATTGACCTTGAATGTAGAGATCAGCATGCTTGTCTCATGGGATTAAAGGTGTGTACCACCATGCTTGGATCTAATTTAGCTGGGTAGGATCTTGCCCCAAGGTCCCACTCCCTTAATCTTTATCTCCTAGAACACAAGGTTTTGCTCCATTTCACTTCCTGGTACTCCTTTAATACTCAAACCATATATTTTATATTTTTCCTTTCTAAGCTTGCTATGCTTGTTCAAACTTTTCTTCATAAGACTTAACCAGAGAACAAAGTCTCTGCTGGGCTTTTTTGAAACTTCTTTTGTCAATGCAATTAATCTAAGTCTCTTCACCTTAGCCTCAGGAAAACTTTTCAGACAAGGGCAAAAAGTAGCCACATTCTTCACCAAAATACCACAAAACCAGTCTTTATGCCACATTCTGAAATTCTTCTCCTTTGAAATCTCTTGGGCCAGGTCAACACAGTTCAAATTACTCCCAGCAACAAAGTCTTCCATATTCCTACTAGGATGACCCATTAAGCCCCATTTAAAGCATTCCACTGCTTTCCAAATCCAAAGTCCCAAAATCCACATTCTTTCAAATAAAAGCATGGTCAGGCCTATCACAGCAATACCCCACTCCTGGTACCAACTTCTGTATTAGTTAGGGTTTTACTGCTGTGAACAGACACTATGACCAAGGCAAGTCTTATAAAAAAACAACATTTAATTGGGGCTGGCTTACAGGTTCAGAGGTTCAGTCCATTATCATCAAGGTGGGAGCATGGCAGTATCCAGGCAAGATGGCACAGGAGGAGCTGAGAGTTCTATGTCTTCATCCAAAGGCTGCTAGTGGAAGACTGACTTCCAGGCAACTAGGGTGAGGATCTTATACCCACACCCACAGTGACACACCCATTCCAACTAGGTCACACCTATTCCAACAAGGCCACACCTTCAGATGGTGCCACTCCCTGGTCCAAGGATATACAAACCATCACAGAGCGTCTATACAATTATTGCCTTGTTGTTCTAAGGAGGTGTGAATTTACATAAACACTGGGCTATGAGGACTATAGAGTTCATGAGCAGGACTAGCCAAATTGAGTTCTGTTTTTTTTACAACTTTAAGTGTCTTCACTAAGGGGAAAGTTGACCACCCCTACAATGCAGAGAGCACAGGTTCTAGAATTTTACTACAGATCTAAAAATCAACTCAGCTCCCAGCCAACCCCTAGTTCTTTTACTTTTATTCCTAGAGATTCTGAGTCTTGGGTTGGGGGTGCGGGAGGGGGTCTGTGTGGGGTGTCGCTTGGTTGGTAACGTGCCTGCGCTGCATGCTTGAAGCCCTGAATCTGATCATCATCAATTTACAATAGGCACTGTGCGGCATATGCTGATGACAGTACTTTCTGATCTTGGAGGGCATCACAGCATAGAGTGGAATCAGATGCGGCAGTCATTATTTCCCAGGACAAGAGTTCATAAGGAGATTACAGAATGGGAAGGGACTTTGTGTCGAAGATGATGTTTGTAATGGGTTGTAGAGGTTAAGTAGAAGCCTGCCACAGGGTCAAAGCAAAAGCCTTTTCCAAGACAGAAGTGTGGGCATGTCCACAGATGTCAGCTGTGAGACATCGCTGTTTGGCCACAGCAAATACATGCGAGTTAAACAGGTGGGTGTGGATCAGACACTATTGTGTGAAGCAGAGTGAATGGCTTTTTGGTTTATCCCCAAGGGAAACCATCTGCAGAGGCCTAACTGGACTTGTGAGTGAGAAACACTGCACAATGGTAAGTGTGGTGCATGAGAAGCATAGAGAGGGGAAGAGGATGCTGAGGAGAGTGAGGAGAGGAGTGGGTGAGCAAGATCAAACCCAATGGTCCATTTCATGCAGGACAGTAGCCTCCATGAGGGCAGTTGCCTGAGAGTGACAAACAAGGGTATACAGCTATCTAAAGGACATTTAGACAGGAGCCAGAGCTAGCTATGGGTGATAGTGAGAGATGGGAAGTTAGGTATGCCAAGTTTCATATCTTGAGAAACTGAAGGTTGAGTGAAGCCATTTACCAAATTCAAGGAAAGTGAGAAAGAAACTTTAAAGCCATCTTAGCATTAGAGGCCTCCAGAACAATCAGGCATCTTCCACGATACCAAAGATCAGTGTGTCTGAGAAGGAGTTGCCCATTTCCAAGACACCACACAGGGTCCCTGCTAGTTTGAGAATTCAAATGGCTGTTAATGCTAATGTTACATCTCTTTGAGAAACCATTGAGCTCAGCCTTCTATAAATGAACTATTAAGAACTTCCTTCTCCAGCTTTTTGTTTATGAAATAGGCTCATATTTCTTTTGGGGGTGGGGTGGGGTGGTGGTTTCAAGACAGGGTTTCTCAGTGTAGCCCTGGCAGGCTCATATTTCTTGCAGAAGACAGAGACAGAGATAGAGAGAGATAGAGATAGGATCCAAAGGCAACTGTATTTCATCAAATTTCTGTCATGGCATTCTGACTGCAGACTACAGTGGGGCTAGAAGAAATAGAACATTCAAACTTCTACTTAGTATAGAAAATATCTTATATGTTGTCAATGGTTTATTCTTGCTTACTAAATGAAAACTGTGAAAACTGTTATTTAAATATATCTCTCCTAGAACCAAATCTTCTGTTCAACAAACAGGTGAGATATTCTTTTTTTTTTCAAAGTTCTTGTACACACTGTACATAACACATTAGACTCTCCCATTAGAACACACCTCCCTCCCTCTCTTCTCCCTCTCTTCTCTTCCTGCCGCCACCTTGTCTCTCCCTCCCAATAAAACCTCTTCCCCCATGGAACTGTCTTGGCCTAGTGTGCTTCTGAGACATGACCCGCCATTCTAGCGCATCAATCTATCTACAAAGTCTATGGAAAGTTGGATCACAACTTTACAGATTTTTTTTTTAAAGCAAAACAAAGAGGCAATTAAAGTCTCAGTAGCTGACAGGGAGAGGTGGGGAAAACAGAAGAATTCCCCAGTACTGGGGGGTTTCTAAGGGGCCTAAATTCCCAGAAAGGTCCCACTCACTGGCCCTGGTGAACTCCACATAAGCCCAGTCATGGAGTACTAAGCTTCGTTTTCCTACTGTCACAGCATCATAGAGTCTTTCCAATCAAGACTATTTTATCATGGTTTAAATCCTTAATACAGATTGATGCTCAGCTATTTGATGAGAATGGGAGTCTGAGTGTAGCACCAAGTAAAATGAGTTAAGTTGACCTTGTTTAGTGTGAACCCATCGATGTGGCAGGCTCAGAAAAGGTTGTCCAGGGACTTCACCTGTCTTTCTAGGAGCCACAGTTTTTAACGTTTTGTTGGGGGTGTGGAGGGACGATAAAGTTTCTAAAAGTAGTTTCCACTCTTGTTTCAAGCATCAGCGCCTGCCCTGTTCAGAAGTCCCTTTAGAAAAGGAGAGTATTCCTTTCCTACCCTGGGTTACATGGTCAGAGCAGCCCCAATACCCTCTAATGGAATGACGAGACCACCCAGAACACTGGAGGAAGCACCAGGAAAGATGAGTGGACATGACCACGAACCTCACATCTTTCATTGTAATCGAGAAGTAGCCCTGATGTTGCTAATGTTACTCATCTGGGCTTACACACTACAGAAGACATGCTCTATGTCTAGCTATGATTCTTCGCCTGTTGGGCTCAGAGAGAAATCCAGCAAATTCTCTTGGCTTTAGTCTCATGCAACAATTGTCTTCATCACTTTTTAGGACATGAAAGTGTTCTATAAACCAAAGCACAGCAAACTCACAAAAGCATCTTTGATATTCCATTGCTCACCTTCTAGCACAGCAGATATGACTTATTTCTGTTATTTATTTAATGGGGGCTGGGGGGCTCTCTATGTGCAGGTCAGAGAAAATTTTGAGGAAGTCAGTCCTTGCCACCATGTGGATCCTGGGTGTAAAACTTAGGCCATCACTTGCTGATAGACATCTTCTATACCCTCTGAGCTAACTAGCTAGTCCAGAGTTCATTTCTAAATATGAAAGTGGGGGAAATGTACTACATTAATGGCATTTGTCTCAGAGGTCATAAATCATTTGATCATCAGAAAATAAAGTTCCACTCTTTACTAGGACACTGACACCATCCCTGTCTAAGGGTCATGGATGGATCCAAAGACCTTGAAGTCAGGATAGTCCCACTTACAAATTTCTCATGCTTTAGAAACTGCATGTTAAAATATTCTTTTTTTTTTTTTTTTTTTTTTTTTTTTGGTTTTTCGAGACAGGGTTTCTCTGTGTAGCCCTGGCTGTCCTGGCACTCACTTTGTAGACCAGGCTGGCCTCGAACTCAGAAATCCGCCTGCCTCTGCCTCCCGAGTGCTGGGATTAAAGGCGTGCGCCACCACGCCCGGCTATGTTAAAATATTCTTGAGTGCCCTGTGTTGCCCCTGGTACTTTCTGGGATCAGAGATAATGCCCACCTCCAAAGTTCATCTCAGAAAAGATTTCAAGGCAATTTATGAGCAGATGTCAATGATGTTTCCTGAACACGGCTGCTGACATTCCTCAAAAAAGAGCAAGACCCTGGGGTAGCACAAAGGTGCTTTTACTCTTTAGTGAAGGATACTAGATAATTTGGCCCTGTGCTTTCTTCTTTTCTGCCTTTTTGGTGAGCCCTGCTTTTTTTTTTTAACCTGGCCATTAATATTGTTTTGCTTCTGTTTGTTCAGGAGCATAGAGCTGTTTAAAATATTGGCAATGCCTCTGCCATGCTCTCTGGACAGCCTCTCTTGCAGGCATTGTTTGTTATGATAGATGTGCTGGCTTTTTTTTTTTTTCTGGCACATTTGACATAAGCTACCTGACACTAAATATCCCACATGCTGCCACAGACTGCTACCAGCCTGACTTCTTAATCCTTAGCTTGTTCCAATACTTGTATGGCTGAGTTAGCATACCAGATTCTATAAAATACAGAGGGAAAAAGTCTTTCCAGGTCTCCACATTTTCTTTAAAAGACTTTGCTTTTTAGACTTAAGAGTAATTCAAAGTGAAGTCCACATGGGGATGATGAACTTTGACAAGCAGTTGTTACCTACACTTCGGAGATCTTTGGTTATTGGATGGATTCACCATGAGGTTGAGCTGCCAATTTGTAGCTCACTTTCTTATGTTTCTTATGTATCAAAGTGAAGCAGAAAACTTAGAAACACTTCTATTGTTCATTGGCTATGTGCAGATTGCATTGGTTTTAAAAACTGGTTTTCAGCAGACTAGAAAATTGAGCTGGGTAGGATCTTCAGGTTCCACTAGAAAATGCAATGAGGTGGGGGTTGGCAGAGAGTGAGAGGAATTGAGAAAGATGAGGAGAGAGAGAGAGAGAGAGAGAGAGAGAGAGAGAGAGAGAGAGAGAGAGAGAGAGAGAGAGAGAGAGAGAGAGAGAACAAGAGAACACAGAGCAATTTAAGAAGGGGAAACATCTTCTTGGAGATAGGAGGGAGAAGGAATGGGATGAGGAACTGTGGTAAGGTAGACTGGTAGGGGAACAACATTTGGACTGTAAAAAATAAAGGAATTTGACTTGTTAAAAAGAAAAGAAAAGGAAAGAAATTTTAAAGGAATAAAGCAATTTCATATAAGGAATTTCCTTCTTGTAAAAAGACATTTAGTGAAACCATTTATTGACCTGTTTGATAACAAATAATAAATAAGATGAGGAGAAGATTGCTAACTATCCACCAAACCAACTTCCTCTTTCTTTCATACTAATGAAAGTAAAGTAGTGGCTGCCAAGACCCATTACCCTTCCCAGCTGTTCTTGCAATGAGGTAGACCAGATGACTCTGAAGGATGCACTTGTTTCTATTCCTATGCCCAGACTGCTGAATATTTTTGTTTTACTTTGGCAGTAACAACAAGAAGAAAACCCACCTGAAGCTGTATCATCTTGAATCATGGCATCCATAAAGTACAATGTAGTTAGAGATGTACTCTTCTATCAAAAGCTCACAGCATGTATGTGTGTGCTGAGCATCCAGCTCATAGCTCTATTTGATTTCACTTATATTTATCACCAGGTGCTCAGTGAAGAAATACTGTGAGCTCTTTTTAAGGTATGATTATGTTCTCAAGCTGGTGAAAATGTAGGTGTGAAGCTGAATGAAAATCCAGCTATAGAAATATTGATGATGGATAGGGATTTCAATTGTTATGGAGAGAGCAAGGCAGGCTGCACTGGCCTGGCAGGAGCTGGAGGGTTGGCATGGTGGAGGGATACTCAGGTGCAGGCTGGAGAGAGGTGGGGAGCCTTATAGTCAATCAGAGAGCCTGCAAACTGAGGAGTAGATAAGAAAGTCAATTGACAGAAGAGCTCAGAATAAAAAGCAGAGTCTGGGAAGAGGCCAGCGGTTTAATAGTAAAAAGCAGATGTCAGAGGGAAAGAAATGCAGGTGGCTCTAGAGTCTCAGCAAGACGGAGATCAAAGGCACTGAAGAGGCATGGCAAAGAAGGCAAGTGAATGCACACTTCCCATACAAAAAGGAGTTTGGGAGAGGGAGTCCAAGCTGGTCCTGCCAACTGGCTCTTCTCCCTCAACTAGGGAAAAGCAAGGGATGTGAAGGGTTTGGCGTATGTGTGGTGCCTCCTTCATTTCATGTGTATCCAGGTGCTGCACAGGTGAAGCTCAGAGGGTTCCTAATGAGCAGGAAGAGAACTATCCTATCACTGGTTCCATACTGTCACCCAATTTGAACAAAGTCCTTGTCATTGAAAGAGGCATGTGCTGCCTCAGAATTTGCAGAGGGAGTATTCTGGAGCCTTCCAGACCTGCTGTGCCTCAACTTCACCCCATTCCAGATGCTTTCTCTAAATAGAGGAGTCATACCAAGGTTTGAGGCAGAGGGTACAATACAAGTGTGTCTGGAAAGCCCTTTGGGTGTGTAACCTATCAAGTTGTATTTGTATGGATGTGATGAGCATCTAATGAGTAGTTCTCTCTCCCTCCTCACCCCTGTGTGTTTGTGTGTGTGTGTACGTGCGCACATGGGCACTGCATAAACACATGTATATGTATGTAGGCAACTTTGCATGTGCTTGGGGAGGCCAGAAAAGGAAGGCTGGGTGTCTGCCTCAGTTGCTCACCACCTTGTTTTTTGAGGCAAGGTTCCCTGATGAGCCTGGTTAGGCTGAGCAACAAGCTCCTGAGATCTCCTTGTCTCCTCCATGTCTCACGGGTGTTACAGTCACAAGAGACCCCACCTAGCTTTTCAATATGCATGCTTATGACTTGATCTCAGATCCTCTTGTGTGCACAACAAATGTTCTTCCCCACTGAGTCACTTGCCCTGCCCCTCATAATAATAGTTGCTGCAATGCACAGTCTATTTCTTCTCATTTCCAAACCACAGTCATGTTCTTGAACTCTTCAGGTAAACAGAAGAATTCACCCTCTCACATGAAGATAAGCTCTCTTCCAATCATTACGAATACAAAGTCAACAAAAGAGTGTTTATGGAGGTGACATCATTTTGAGTTTCACACAGCAGCTTTCAATGGATATTAGTCCTTTCGGTTAATCCTTAAGATTCACGATTTCAGTTGAGCGTTATGATTTTCAAGATGAAGGTAGCTTTGGTTTAGGAGTCTAACTTCCAATTAATAAAAACATTACCTTATGGTAACTGGTTTAATGACTGACAAGTGTGATTAGAAGAAGGTCATCTGAATTTGAAAAGGCAGGAAAATGTCAGGATCCTATGTGTCTCCTTTTTTAGAGATAACAATGTCCAGAATGGATATGTATTTTTATTACAACTGATCACAAGATTCATGTCTTTGCAAATAGGACAAGAATAAGAAGCAACAAGCTTTATCAAGAGTACTGTGAGCCGGGCGTGGTGGCGCACGCCTTTAATCCCAGCACTTGGGAGGCAGAGGCAGGCGGATTTCTGAGTTCGAGGCCAGCCTGGTCTACAAAGTGAGTTCCCGGACAGCCCGGGCTATACAGAGAAACCCTGTCTCAAAAAACCAAAAACAAAAAACAAAAAACAAAAAACAAAAAAAAAAAAAAAAAAAAGAGTACTGTGGTCACCTAAGAAGCCAAAATAGCCTAATCTTGGTAAGGAACCAAACATTTTGCCTCTGCTCTGTCTCTCTGAGCTCCTGACGGCAGGCTTACCTCCTATTTGTAATTCTGGGCTACTTCATGTTTCAAAGGGGCTTAAAAAGAGTTTTTCCAATCAGATGACTTGATATCCAAACCTTCTAAACCTAATTATAAAAATCTTGCCCCTAACATCTAGGCATTGGCTCCACCTTGAGACCTGGTGGGAGGATTTTCTGTTGTTCTCTTAATGCCAAGGAACCTGGAGAAATTGTGGGAAGGACAGTTCCAGGGCAACCTATCCTGTTTACTTCCATGGAATTTCTCTGGATGATACTGCTGACAGGCTGTGCCTACAGAGGAAAGAAACAGCAAAGGGAGGCGGAATTATGTGTCCAAGATGAAATCTGGGTTGTAATTTCCCAAGAACAAACACATTACTTTATGACAAGCAAATACCCTGCCAGCCCCACCTTTTGGTTTAGAGGCCAGGGAGGATCTAACAGAGGATTGCTGTTAGATCCCGTGGAAACAAATGTCTTTCTTGCAGTCTGGCCTTCCAGCAGACTGGCATCTCCATCCTCCAAATGGACCCCCACACATGAGATTTGGAAAGAAGGAGAGAGCAAGAGAGAAGTCAATCTTTTCAGGCAGGTTCTGACCTTCTGGGAAACAGGAATAAACCGTGTGATTCTAAGGTTGCAAGCTCCAGAAGCAACCCCTGGGCTCAGCATTTCCTAATTCCAGCACAGGGCCCAGCAAGGACCAAACCCTGTGACATGCCTGGTCCCTGGAGTAGACTGGAAAACACTTACTTTAAATCGGCTTTATGGTGTGTCTTTTCAAATCACCAATCTGTACTATATTTTGTGTAATCTTGTTTTTTGTATCAGCTCTAGTGGATTTGTTGTTTGCAATAAAAAACACCAATCAACAGAATAAGTCTCCTTGAGAAATCACAATGGCAGTCCTGTGTGTGTGTGTGTCTGTCTGTCTGTGTCTGTGTCTGTGTGTTCTTTCGTATGTATATAAGTGTGTGTGGAAGGTACATGTGCACACATATGCATGTGTGCAAGAAGGTAAAAATGACTATTAGGCATTTTCTTCAATAATTCTTCATTCTACTTTATGAGACAGAAACTCTCACCGAACACCAAGCTTTCAATTCTGCTAGACTGGCTGGGTAGTTTAGGAGATCGAGGCTCATCCAGTTCCCATGTGTCTAGTGCTGGGATTAGTTGGTCCCTCATGGTTATGTGGCAAGTGCTTTACTGACTAAGCTCTCGCTTAACCTCACGGTAGCCTCCCTACAGTGTCTCCCATGGGTTCCCTCTTCAAGTCTTCTTTCCTTCTCACTGCTGGGTCCGGGAATGTGGCTTGAATACCTTTCTTCTTTTTATCTGTCATCGTCTTGCCATTTTTTCTGGGATTTAATGGGTTTATTTACTTGAAAGAAATGGATATAAATGGATTATATATATATATATATATATATATATATATATATTCTTAACCCCCTAATTCCATACCCACTTGAAGTTTCTTGTTGCTATCCATGATAGAAAGGAAAAGAAAAGAAAAGAAAAGAAAAGAAAAGAAAAGAAAAGAAAAAGAAGAGAAAAGAAAGAGAATAGAAAAGAAAGGGGAAAAAAAGGCTACTTCAAAACAGTGTGGATGGCAGGGATCCAGAAGTTCTTTGTGGGTTGTCCCTGCCCTCCATTACCATGTCTTCTTCAGTCTCCTGGAATGGATCTCTCCAAGATCTCTCCTTCAAAGACATCAACTGCCTTGGTTACTAAATGAATGCTTTCAAATGTCAGACCCTTCCGTATGTATGAAGGGACATCGGATATGCTCATCATTCTGAAGTCACTCCTGCTATCTCTGCCCTGAAAACCACCTTATAACCATAGTTACTTTAATCTGTCCCCACCACCCCTAGCTTCACACCCCTGAGTCCTGAGAAGGATCGGCCCCTTGGCAGACCATTGGCATTGGTTTGTGAGAGCCGAGTGGCTCAGGGCCTCTGTCTGAATGTATGCTGTATTAGCCAAGGTGTCCTTTTCAAGGCATGCTCATCCTTTGAAGAAAGCAAGCCCCAAACAGGTGTTTAATATGAAAGAGTGTGCTCAGCAGACTTCAGACAGGTGGAAATAAATTTAGCGAACATATTAAGCCTCTTTGATTTCTTTTGGGAGCTTATGCTTCTAGAATTCACACTCCGCTTAGATCTAAGAAAAGTCAAAACAGCTGAGAAGGGGAGACAATCTGGTAATGTCAGCACAAGGAAGAGACTGGCTGGGGAGATGGCTCCGTGTGGGAGGCGCGTACTGTCAGAGTGTGGCGGCTTGAGTTCAGATTCCTAGAAACCACATCAGCCAGAAGTGGCAGTGTGTGTCTGTAATGCCAGCACGAGCATACCAGACATGAGGCAGAGGCGAGAGAATGCCTCGACGCTCCCAATCCAGCTAGCCTGGCATATATAGCAGTGAACAAGATGGAAGGCAGAGACAGACACCCAAAGTGGTTCTCTGATTGATACATGTATGTCAGGAGGTACACACAAACCCCCCATGCCCCCTCCCAACTTGCACAAGAGCATGCGTGTGCACACACACACTCACACACACACTTAAAATCGAAGAATAGTCAATAGGCTGAAATAGAAAAAAGTGGACATTTTCTACTTTGAAGGGGTTAGGATTCATGCATCCATTTGATTTCTAGGTCTTCTCAGCATTGCATATGTTTATATTTCCACCATTTTCTTCAGAGAACTAACTTGCCCTGCCATACAGCCTGTGGCATTGTGTGTGGCACTGTGTGGTGGAAATGTGTCAAAATTAGATAAGGCTTTACTAACTAATATTGGTGCCAGCAAGGGGCTAGGGTTTTGTTTGTTTGTTTGTTGTTCTGTTTTTGTTTTTTTACTAATAGAAATTGTATTTACTGAGAAGCATCCAGAATGTCAGTAACATTTTTTTTTTCAGTTACAGAGCGGTATTCTGTTAACAGAACCAGAGTTACCGTCCTCTAAGCTGTATGAGAGACAACTGAAGACGCAAACAAAAACAAAATCCCAAACCAAACAAACAGAAAACAGAACTACTGTCCCCATATATAACTAACTTGTGCTGTGCACCAACAAGAGCCTGCTGTATTTAGGGGGAGAGGGGAGGGGATAGGGGGTTTTCGGAGGGGACACCAGGAAAGGGGACAACATTTGAAATGTAAATAAAGTAAATATCTAATAAAAACAAAGGGGGGGAGGGAAAGCAGAACCTGCTTTAAATTTCCATGCCAATTTACAACTCCCAGACAGTACCAGGTAAGGATAGTGGCTATTGAAAATACCACCAGGACAGGGCTATCTAAAGACACATTTGGTAGTATGTTTTATATATATATATATTCTGTGCAGTTTAAAAACAAATCTTACACAGTCTTAAATTTCAATTTTTTTCTTTAAAAGGAGTGAGTTGTATACAGGGGGTTTAAATGATTTATAAACAGGAAAGAAAACTGTGCTAGAACCAATTTATTCATCATCTTCTTCTTCCTTTTCTTCCTCCTCTCCCTCATCCTCTTTATTCTCTTCCTCATCTTCCTCTTCCTTCCTTTTCTTGCTCTTTTCAGCCTTGACCATCCCCCCTTTTTGCTACATTGGCTTTTCCTTTTGCTTTGCAGGCAGCAATGGACTTCTCATACTTGTTCAGCTCTGCAGCCTTCTTCTTCTCATAGGGCTGCTCATCACCTGCAGTGGTGCTGTTCCACATCTCTCCTTGTTTCTTTGCAACATCACCAATGGATAAATTAGGATGCTCAGTTTTGACTTTTGGGCAGTACTCAGAACAGAACAAGAAGAAGGCTGAAGGAGGCACTGAGGTCCTTGAACTTCTTTTTGTCTCCCCTTTGGGGAATGTAGGTTTTTATTTCTCTTTCATAATGAGCCTTGTCAGCCTTTGCCACATCTTCAAGTTTTCCCTTTTATTTAGCAGACATGGTCTCCCACCTCTCTGAGCACTTCTTGGAGAACTCTGAGAAGTTGACAGAAGCATCCGGGTGCTTCTTCTTGTGCTCCTCCTGGCAGGTTTGCACAAAGAATGCATATGAGGACATTTTGCCTCTCGGCTTCTTAGGATTTCCTTTGTCCATGTTTAGTCAATTTTCCTCCTCCAGGCACAGAGTCACCCAGTGCTTATCTGGCTCTTGCTTACCATGGCAATGTCTCTTTGGAGCTCAATGTACTGCAATGGCTGAAGGGGCTAGTTTTTAAAGAGACATTTCAGGTGTGTTCTCTTCCATGCCTGAAAGAAATTACCTTCTGTGGTGGGGTTGCTGTAATTAAAGCAGCTCTTTTTAAGAAGAGTGGAGTGGTAAAGTTAAAGAAAGAAAGAAAGAAAGAGAGAGAGAGAGAGGGAGGGAGGGAGGGAGGAAGGAAGGAAGGGAAAGAAAGAAAGAGAGAGAGAGAGAGAGAGAGAGAGAGAGAGAGAGAGAAAGAGAGAGAGAGAGAGAGAGAGAGAAAGAAAGAAAGAAAGAAAGAAAGAAAGAAAGAAAGAAAGAAAGAAAGAAAGAAAGAAAGAAAGAAAGAAAGGGTCTGGATGAAGTTGATCAGTGCTTGCTGTAAACTCTGACCTCTTACTCCATATTGGATTGACTTATCAATTTACCACCCTGAAGCTGAGAACTCTGAAACTTTGCTATCCTGAACCCTCCTAGGATTACCAGGAGTACCAATTGAATTCATAGTTTTGGTTGACCATATACAGATGGCCACATACTTTAGGAGCAATACTGCTCACTCTAAGCAACTGTTGCTAAAAACACACTTTTTTTTTCCTGGCTAGTGTGGTACATTATGTCATTGTCAGCCAAACCTTTTAAACCAGTTAGGAATGTTTCCATTGTAAAGGGACAAAAGTGATCTCTTGTAGAATTAAGCAAAATTATGAGTTTATTGTAGAGCTCTTAGAGGCTTCTAAAATGATAGAAGATTAAGGAGCTAGGCTTGGAGAGATGCACAGAATCATGAGTGTCTGCAATCTGACATGTATGAGCAGAATTAGCCTGGCCAGGATGTTGTTGCCTTAGTCTTGGCCAGTACCTCTGCTATTGAGGTGACAGTCCCTCTATCCCTTTCACCCTCTTAATAATTAATTTTAAAAAATGGTTCTGATCACATTGCTGCCGCCAATCCTTCCAGGCCTATTTCTTTGGTTGTGAATAGAATCACTGTTGTTCAACTCTGAGTCACAACTCATTCCATAGGCTGGATGCCACCATTTGTGGGATGGGAAGCTAGAGTGTCCTTCACATCTACAAAATGATGAAGGATGCTGCCCTGAAAGCTACATTCATAGGGATCCTGCATGTTCAGCTCAAATCCATTTATTTAGAACTTACTGGTTCTTCCATCAAGGGAAAATAGGAGCAATAAGCCTTGGTGTGAATTCAAACCAGAGAAATTCCACCCAAATACTAATAGAGAATGGACCATGACCTGCCTTGCCAGGGTCATGGTGGCTCTCGGTGAAATGGGTAAAAGGATGTGAAAAGGTCTATGGTTTCACACTTTGTTATACGCCAGTCCCATTAACAAATATGGGAGCATTTCCTGAAAAAAAAAATCTAGAAATGGTTTAAGCCCTACATCCTATGGAGTGCTGCATGTGAGTGGGAAAGCCCATGAAGTTTTGGCCCTACCAATCTGTGAAGAAGCTGGACCTGTGTATACAGATCTCAAAGCATATTAAATCCAAAGCCAGGACCAGCTCAATTGTCCTGCCTCTAGCTGAGAGATAGCTTAAGAGGATCACCTGGCATCTCTCCCCTAAGGATACATTTTAACATTTTCCTTGGGGGGGGGGATCTGTAGACAATATCCTCCTTAGAAATATGCTTTGCACTATTTGCAGATACAGGCCATCTGGGCTCCAAATTCTGCACTTGACCTCTGGCTTCCGTGGGTCCAGGCACTGAGGATGTGCTAGACGTTCAACCTGATGTCCAGACAAAGGAAAGAAAGGAAATCCTTTGTGCATTTATCTCAGAAAGTATAGGTTGGAACAGCCACCATGTTTGAGGTCAGTTAGGCATAAAACAATGAGAAACTGTGTTCAGCAATCTCAGAGGTCTTAGAACTGAGATAGGCAAGCCTGGGCTACGTCCCAAACGAATTTCAAGTGTGACAGGACAGCTCCTAATGAACAACTACAGGTTTGTAGGATACATCTAAAGTCACCATGTAGTCTTTTTTATAGGTATCCATGCCTATCCAGATTTGACTCTCTGGGTCCTCTGAGTAGGCAGGAGTGTCACAGCTTGCTGCCTGGGGACTAGTTATGGCCAAGAGCCTTCAAGAAAACATTGTTTGGGGAACTGCCTAGCTGAAGGTTCAGGCTGTTGTAGCGGTCTTTTCTATTGTGATGACAGTTATGTGACTGTTCTCAGATGGTCTAACTACAGTTGTTCTCCTGTTAGTCTCAGGATGGAATCACTGAGTAGTGGGTACTACCTACCCTCTCAACTCTCCTGGGGTAACACTAGATATTGAATGGAGAAAAACAAATATCTTCAGCCTTTCACCACTGGAACATGAGCCTTATTTGTTACAGCTTATTCAGGTAAAGGTTTCTTCAACCTGGCCTATTCTTATGATTAAAAAGGGCATATAAGCTAAAGTATAAATATACACAAAAATATATTCATTCATTTAAACATTTAACACATATGTAAACATTATTATAATAAATAGGTGGTCAATGAAAGAAACAGTTCTTACCTCAAAGGAATAAAAGAATATGGTTTATTCTGAAGCCAAATATGAGTGGCCATGACCCAAAACCACAGATTTAGGTTACCTCAAATAACATGTTCCAATGAAGCAGCAAACTCGTGAACTTTTATAATAAAAATTTTTATGTGTATGAGTGCTTTCCCTGCATGTGTGTCTGTACACCACATGACATGCATGCAATGGTGGCCAGAAAAAGGCATCAGGTCCCGTGAACCCTGTGGATATTTGGAATTGAACCTTGGAATAACTCTAACACCTCTGGAAGAGCAGCAAGTGCCCTTACTTGCTAAGCCATCTCTCCAGACCTTTCGCAAGCTTTTCCTAATAACAAAACAAAGGTGGAATAAATTAACATACTTTTCAAATACACCAGTGGGTACATTGGGTAGGCATCTTGCAACAAATCAGGAAAAAGTGTTAAAAGCCTCAGTCAATGGCAGCATTCTTAGACCTTGGATTGGTAGAAACTTGGGGTCTGTTCATACACTCTAAAGGATTTTTATCTGTCAGTCACAGGACATCAAGTCGGACACCTCTGTGTGACACTAGGGTGCTAATGATAATCCAAGATAAATTGTAATTAGGCTCTGAATCTGCAATATTCTAATACCTCACATTATTGAATATCTATCTAATAAGTTAGCCTTTACAGGCATAAATTCCTTCCAGGAATTCTCATCTACAGGGTCAAGTATCTTAAGTCAATAATTTAGTGTAAGTTGGTAATTTTAATGTATGACTTATTATAGGTCTATACCAGACTCCCAGAAATCAGGAAGTAGAAGAAAACTTGGGAATTTGAATCCAGCTTGGGCTGTCTTGTGAGTCCTAGACCATTTCTGGCTCAAAATATTAAACAGAGACTTAGCTATGTATTATTTATGCTATTGAACCATGTTAATACTTAAAACCCTAACAGGCTAAGTCCAGACTCTCTCCATTTTTCTCTTTCTCCAGCCTGTTTCTGTATACGGAGAAAACATTTCCTTTCCTTCTCTGTTCAAAACTACCTCGTGTCACAGAAGCAAGCCCGTTCCCTACTTATCCATCTGACACCAGGCAAAGGGTGGTAAATTGTAGGCATGGAGCGGACAAACACAGAATATTCAGAAGAGATGACTGGGGAGATGAGAGCAAGTTTGGGAACTTTACTGACACTTCGTGGGTGGGGCACATGGAAGAAGGAAGGAAAAAGAGAACATTTCAGAAGAAATACCCATTTAAGACCTATGATTCATGCTGAAAGTGACAAAAACACAGGACAGGGCTCTCTGACTCTGGGCATACCAGCTTGGAGTTGAGCCCTGCGTGCTTTACCTGGACCTAGGAGCCTCTACAAGTTTCTACCATAATTAACTCTGCAGTGCTCTCTTGACCTACCATGGACAGAAATCCCCCTGAATCCATGAGCCCAAATGAATTCTCTTCTCCCCTACAGCAAGAGGAGAACTGCATTTCAGAGATAAAGTATTTTTCTTGTAGGAAAAGTAAAAACATACAGTTCGTTGTTACAAGATTTCGTCTTCTTCTTCTTCTTCTTCTTCTTCTTCTTCTTCTTCTTCTTCTTCTTCTTCTTCTTCTTCTTCTCGTTCTTCTACTTCTTCTTCTTCCTTCTTCCTTCTTTCTTCTTCCTTCTTCCTTCTTCTTCCTCCTCCTCGTCCTCCTCGTCCTCCTCCTCCGGCTCCCCCTCCCCCTCTCCTCCGTGCTGAGGACTGGGAGGGTTGGTTGTTCAGTGATTTTTGAGCTAAGGAAGTCAAAGGTCTATCGAAGTGCATGGTCCAAGAAAGCTGAAGTCACTCCATTTTGTGAGGGTATGATACCTCTTCCTCAGTCTGCTGAAAATCTTCCTGGATGTGTCCAGATGACGCCTCCTTTGTTGTTGGTGCATTGGCATGGTGGAATCATGAAATCCAAAGGTGGCCGGCCAATCACAGAGCCTCCAGGAATGCTCAGGGGCTTTCTGTAAAGCAGCAGTGTGTGCTAAAGATAGGCGTAACCATTCCGATCTGTGGCATCACAGGTCATTTTCCTCCTTCACACACTGTGGCTTTGTCGTGCTACTTTGCAATTGTCTTACTTTCGGGTCGACTCCCTTGCTCACATCCTAAGGAAACTTGGAGAGGCACTTAAAAAAATGGGGAACTCTGGGACAGTTTGCATTTCCTAAGGCTGGTGCTTGACCTTTGCTGTAACGTTCCTTTTTTTTTTTTCTTTGCAAATAACAAAACTTGGAAATTTCACTGGCATTGAAATCCAGCCCTCCTTGGAGCTAAACTAAGCTACAAAGTTGCTGTTCTCTGGTATAATGACATTTTTTCTGTCTTAGTTCATTCCCTACTTTTCTTTTGAAAGGCTTGCTGTTTGGACAATGACCGGTTCGGTTCTGGACTGGAGATTTCTCGACGAGACAGACATATTTGCCCATAGTCGTTGGTCCTTCACACCCTGATCAAGGGCCATTTCTGAACAACTGACTTGACCTTTCTCTCCTTCTCCGGAAGGCATTTAAATTTTTTTCCCCAACTCATTCATTTTGTTTCATCTGCTGGGAATCATGTTTACATACAACAATGCTGTAAGAACCTATTGAGCAATTCTCTGTGCTGTCGTTAATGTGTTTTCATTTCTGAACAGAGCACGGTTTTCTTGTGCAGTCCTCCACTGACACCCTATTCACGCTTCCCATTATCCCTCTAGCTTTGTCTTCTGCTGAACACAGGCTCTCTCCCTCTCTCTTTTTCCTCCAAGCGACTATTTGCATGAAGATTTGCATTTAAATGGAGGTGGGAAGTACATTAACAACACCTACACCGACCATGTAAAAACCGTGCTGCAGTTGTTGCTGCCAGACATGAATGGAGAAAAAAAATTCAATGAACGTTTTTGTAAGGAGAGTCCTCAGGTAACGGTGTTTTAGACACAAAGACACTTCATTAGATTGTATTTAATACTGATTATGCATATAGAAAAATATGAATACAAATGCCGTATCCCCTAAGGGGATGCTGTGAAATTTGGTCCAGTTACCTGCTCAACACAGGAGGCAAACATATTTCAGTATTAGGTGAAAGCTAAAGGTTCTTAAATAGCTTGAGAGGCTTGCCAGGGCTGGTCTATTTCTGAGCTTTATGTCCTTGCTAATAGAATAAGGGAAGAAAGGAAGATAGAATTTAAATATACTGCATTTTATGGCAACTGCTTGGGGCTTTTCTTTATTCTTGAGTGGCTCTAGCAATAAGCGTTGCCTAAGAAGACTCCATAGCACAGAGAGGAAAGGAAAAGTAAAATAAAAGAATATGATGAATGAATGGAAGCAGAGAGAATGGGGAGGAGAGAGAGGCTCTGTTCCCTTCCTATTTGGGGTCTAGCCAGTTTTTAATGAAAAGGAGGGAAAAAAAACTAGAAGAAAGGGAAAAAAGATGGAAGAAAGCTAAGAAGAAGAAGAAAGAGATGCTACAGGGTAATATAAATCAGACAGTGAGTGTGCACACAGAAGAGGGAGAGGCAAGGAGGACAGGAGAGCAGAAGCCAATTCAAGAAGGCTGTAAAGGGGCTTCGATGCTTTCTCCACAAAGCTGGGGCTCTGGGTTATCATTCAGTATTACGAGGGAGAAAATTAAACTGGTCTTGGCAAAAAGGATTCTATTAAGGGATAATATCTTCCCTTTATTGTTAATTATTTTATGTTTACAGTAGTCAGTGTAAATGTATATTATTCTTACAGTAACACATGGCTTAGCATAAATAATTTACCAGGGATATATGGCTAATTTCTAATTAACTTCTAGCTCTGTTAGTTTGCTTTAGATTAAAGCCCTTTCTCTTCTTAACAAGTCCTTGAAAGGAAAGCAGACAACCTAATTACAGCCATTCATTGTGGAATATTTATATTTAGCCATTAAAAAAAAAAGGTACTATCAAACGAGGAACGTGATGGAAAATGAAGTGGAAGCAGAAAAGCCGGTGCTGGAGGGAGGGGAAATTTATTGTTTGTCTTTGTGTTTTTATGTCTACATAAGAAAATAAATAGGTCAGAGAAATTTATCAGTGGGCCGAATGCAACACGGTACTACACCTCTCTGCTCCCAAATACAATTATTGTTTATTGCTTAAAAACAATCTTCCATAGGCTGTATGCTCTAAAGAGAAATCCATAAACATCAGAAACAGGTCTCTAACAAGTCTTCATTGTTTTTATGGATGGAGAAAAGAAAAATCCATATTTTCCTTCCCGTTAACCCAGAATGGACCCGAATACCCCAACAGAGCAAATCCAGAGGGTCAAATGAGCTTTGGAATGCAACTGGAACAGAATATAATTTCGTACATTATGGTTAGAGTCCTCCACACCGCGCTGCAACAAGGTAATAAATAATGTGAACTCTAAAGCCAGGCATATAGCCTCAGTCATTGACAGGCTGTCTGCATGAGACACAATGCTCTCTGAATGCAAGGGGCTAGCCTGCGTCAGAGAGCGCTCAGAAATTTACCATGGGGATGTTCTGGCATAAACACTCCTTTGTGTGTGCAGCCTCATCCTCTGTGCTGAAGCATCTTTAAAAAGGGACAAAAATGGGATCAGTCCTTGCTTTGTACCTGTGTCATTGTAATTGACACAAGAGAGGAAAGTCCTCTCCCTACACCCCCTGAGACTTTATATCTTGAACTAATCTGTGAAACCTTTGGACTTGTGACACCACAGCTCTGAATTCACTGAGGCTTAGATAAGTGTTGTGTATTAGTCTTAATACACATTTACAATACATGGTGTAATTGTTCCTTTGGAGCCCTTAATATGTTTTTATAGCACACACCACCCAAGGAAAAAAAAAAAAAGAAAGAAAGAAAGAAACAATTTCTCCCGAACAGAGTATTAAGAGGAAATGTCTGCCTGAAGATTTACTGTTGAGACTGTATAGAAACACAGCCAAACATCCTAGCGTGTGCATTCATCTTGTTAAAGACTGCATGCACCCGGGTGCATTTGTTCTTCAAAGAGTGTGAGGAACATCAAATGCTTCCTTTGTGCTTCCTAAGTCTGCCTGCAGTTTCCCCCTGTCCCTTTCTCTTTCCTTCTCCGTCTTCAGAATATAAGGCCAGTGAGGGAACGAGAGAGACAATAAAGAGTAGAGGGGAATGACGATGAAAGGGAGAAACTTTAAAATCAGCTTGGAAGACCCGGTAGTTCACATGGGCAAAGCCAGTGAGGAAAGTCTAGAAAGGGGAGCGTGGTGTGCCAAAGAACAAAGGATGAGACCTAAAGTACCTTCCCTTTCCTCTCCCAATAATTCTTTAAGTGCATTACACAATTTTTACCGGAACACCAGGTGGGTAGGCATCCCGATTATTTTGTTTTGTCTGCCAATCTTGGTGCTTTCTCTGCAAAGGCCCCTCTCCTAGGAGGCTAACTGTCTTATGCTTGCACCATTGCTCCCCTTTGCCAGTTGGCTTTCTGTCCAGGTTAGCTGATAGGAGGTACTGGCTGGAGCTCAGAGGGCAGAAGAAAGGAGCTAAGTCCTTTCTTCCTTACTCCCTCTTTTGCTTTGGTGCTTCCAGTCTGGCGGGAGTCCCTGTGTGACAACAGTGCTTGCCAAGCCCTGGGCCCCTTGGGTTCCAGCTCTGGACACTGGTGGCACAGGGTATAAATAGCTTCTTATTAATGCTTATCTTGGGGCTCATCCTCTCCTAATCTTGCTTACACTTCTGCAAGTAATCACTTGGCTTAAGTGTATTTGTTGGGCTTTGACGCATCCGGTAAGTGGACAGACAGAAGCAGTTGGTTGTTAAGTACCCTGCTCTTGCCCACTTCACTTACATAGCAGCTGAAATAGTCCACAGCTCCGTGGGCTATAAAGTTTTGGTGGATGTTTTTTCTAGGGCTGCCAACATGATGAGTCTTTCAAGCTCTTGGCTGCTTTTATTATGTAGATAGACTTTGCTTTGCTTTGCTTTGGTCGGAGTTGTCCTTGTGTGCTTTAGGAAGGCCTTAACAGCAACAGTTGACAGAGATCCAATCCTTCAAGGGAAAGGAGGCGGGCTATCAACCCTTGTAACTAAAAAACCCAGAGGCATAGAAGCTTCTCCACATGGTTAGGGTTAGTAATTTGAATGATGCCTCGGGACACTGCTTCTTTCCGACAAAATTTCAGCTGCATTTTCTTCTGTGTCAGCTTTGGCTTTTGACTGAATTATTCTCATGGGTCAAAACTCCCCTGGAAGCTCCCAGCTTGTCCTACCCTCCCCACCTTATTGGACCATGGAAATGGTGGACTGTCTTCTTATCTCAAGGAAATAAGGACTGCTCTGTTGACTTTGCAAAGGGCAGCCTTTGGAGGATAAAATGCTACTGAGTAGAAAGAGGGAGAAGGAATGACATGATGTGCGTACATTTCATATGTTTTTAAGCCGTTTACAGAAATATTCCGTCAATGGTTATAGAAATGAAATGTGAGGGCCAAGTTTAAATGAGGAATCAGGAACCCGTGAGTGGCTTATACCAAACACGACCATGACCTTCACGACTGCTGTAAACACCTGTCTCTGGTCCACAGATAAATGCCCATAAAAACCACCGTGTCTGTCTAGTCTCTGCTTTATGGCAAAACTAAGATAAGGGATTTTGGAAAGCACACTGAATATATTACCTTATGTCCAGTGGATGGGCAATCAAATTAATTACCCTATTTATGAATGGGAGAGAAAGATAAGACAGTAAAAAAAAAAGTCTCTGAGAAACAAAAAAATTGGATGGGCAAAGTGGTTTCTTTTCAAATACAGTTCAGTCAATAACTTATGGACCCTTAGGCATACTCATGAGAACCTACAGCTTTTGGTTTACTCCAGGAAGGGAGGGGGACTCTGGAGTTAGAACTTAGGCCCTTCCTTTAATTCTTTCCTACATTTAATGGAGATTTTGGCAAGAGAGAATCATCAGGCAGGCAGTCACTGGGCTTAAGTTTTGATTTTACTTCACTACTCAGGAAACAAATAACATTGAAAAAATAATAATAGCTGCCACCTGGACATTTCCTTAAGGAAGCACATTTCAGAGGAAAGAAATACTATAGTAGTCAAACTTCATCAAAGACTAGGCAGGATACCATTATTTATATCTAACTTCTATATTATTTATATCTCATTTATATAGAAATATTTATATTTAATACCTTCTTTGGACTTAGACTGTCTTTTTTGGGTTGTGAATTTCTAGATCCTGATAGATGACTGGAACCAAGTGGAGGCAGAAGCCTCTTAGCTCATTTCCTATCCATTCTAGGAGGAGAAGGTTAGGGGATCTTTTCTGGACATCCTCCAAAGCATGCGGGACAAGAATCACCTGGAAAGCTTAGGATTGTGGTAGCTATGCTCCAAAGATGGCTCTTTCTCCAGTGAAACATGACCTGTATTGACTGCACCCCTGGCTCTAGGCTGGCTAAACAGAGGTGGAAATGCTGCTTCCTCACTTCCAAGCACATCAAGAAGCCTAGGCCATCTTGCCTGATCTCTTAGGATCTCTTGGGATGTTCTTTCTGGGCACTAGAAAGTCCAAGGGGATCCATTTTCATGAAAGAAGAGGAAAGACCCAGAGGTTCTTCCCTATGAAGAATCCAAGGTAGGCACATGGTAAATACTTATTTGTTCATGGAGGAGTCCCACTGCTGTGCCAGTGAGCTGATGTACTGAATATAAGCAGTAAAGCCACTGTAGCTAGCCCCCTATATCTAGTATTTGGATGACTCCGGCCTCACCTGCCACCTGATTACAGCTGCATCTCATGTGGGGTTCCATGTGGGAAGACCACTCCACAAAGCCCCATCAACTCTGGAACCAAAGAAATAAATAATACACAGTGTAAAGGCAGAGATATTGGACAGTGTGTTGTATTCCAATAGATCACTGAAACGAGTCCTGACCATGGACAGCTGAATGGTTCTACAATGGCCAAAATGGTCCATGAAGGTAGAGTGACTTGGTGTCAGTTTTAATTTGGTCCAGGGATTGTGGCTGTGGAGAATAAAAAGACACCTTGAAGACTGAATCATTTCATCTGCCAGACTTTTTTGTCCCCAAAGCTGTTCCCATTCCCATTATGGGATTATTGCAATCCTATTTTTATACTCCTATACTCCTATGGATATTTAAATTTAGTAATGCACATAGCTTTTCGTTGGGTGATAACTCTGACTCCAATTTACCTTTAATCTCTTAAAGTTAGTATCTACTGTTGTATGCCATAAATATAATTTTGAGTAATATAAATAAAAACATTATAATTTACATACAATAATGCATACTTATCAATAACATTTTCTTAAATAAGTGGGTTGGAGGAAGGAGGCCTCATAAAAAGACAAATAACTATTGAGAAATGCTACAGGAAAAATCTTATTCAGAGTTAAGAGAGATGTTATAATCACTCAATATTTATATTTGTACCCTATTTTCACTATAAAGATGTGCTTAATAAAAAACTTTGAGATACAATGAGCTACTTTAGAATAATCTTTGAGTTTATTAGAGATGTAACCTCTGATTTTAGTGAATTTAGAATTAAGTTGTAACTGAGTAATGAACTAGTATTAACAAGCACTCATTATATGCCAGGCACCATGTTATATGTTTATATGTATACTAAATGGGTTCATTTAGTTCTCAGAAAAGTTATTTAGTAGATAATTGTGAGAGTATAGATGAGAAAAACTCCCTAAGAGAGATAGATAGCCCATGATCTTGCAACTAATAAGTTATGGAAATGACTTATTATTGTCATGCATACAGAAAAGTGGACTTCCACACCTTTTTATATGATTTATCATAGTATGCTTTGTCACTCAGCATCAGAATTCCTCAAAAACTTATTAATAATGGAGAACCTCAACCATCACCCCAGCCTTCCTGAATCAGGATATGCATTTTAGCAAGATCTGCATTTTAACCCTGGCAGATTCAAATGCATATTCAAGTTTCAGAGGTACCAATCTAGAAAGTAGATGCTGGAGAACTTCTTAAAAATAAGAATGTCACAGGGTCAGCAGGAGCTGATACCCTTGACTAGAGAAATGGGTTCTGTCATTCTATAAGAGAGAGGTTCCTTCGTTAGTTAAGAGCTTACAACGTCAGTATGTAAAATGAAAATGTGGGGAATGGTTTTTTAATGCATTTGCATTTTAAAAAAATCTAAAAAAGATGTTCTTTGATCTGAGGAGTAGGGTGATCTATAAGTGGGCAAACTCTAGGTTCCAGGGTATAGTTTATTCTATTTAAGCTGCCATGACCTCAATCACTAACCTTCACTTGTATAATGTGTCAGTTTGGTCCTGGAAGATGGATGAACATCTTAAAGGACATTTGGCTGTATTTGGTAGTCTAAGAATAGCTGCCAGAAGTCTCTACACAGTAGTAAGTGTACTTCATAACTTCATGAAAAAAAATAGTTCCAATTGCTGAAGAAATTTGACTATATCATAAATTTCAGGGAGACAAGAAAGCCTTACATGTGACATTGCTGACTAAGGAATGAGGTCAGTAAAGGTTTGGGCTGTAGGTGGAAGTAATGAAAGAAGAGAAGGCAGAGGGTGGGTGGAGGAAGTCTCATAATGTAACTTGCTGCCTGACTTTGATTTTGGCTTTAAAATATCTCAAAGCACTGGAACATCTTGCTCCAGATCTTGAGACATCTAACAGATGGCCACAGAGAGCCGGAGAGGACAAGGCAAGGAAGTCGAGGGGAAATCCGTTTTCACCAGTGTATAAAAAGCAAATTCATGGACAGATGCCATGGAACAGAAATCTCATCTAGTTAATTCAAGGCAACTATATGAGGTACAGCTGGGGACACATTACTGTTCATCCTTTACACAGTCAATGGTGGAATCCTGACCTTTAATACAGCAGTTGTAGGGGACTCCACATGTCATAGGATTTATGATACCACTTAGAACAGCAAGTATAATAACAAGGGTTAATCCTGAGGGCAAAGCTGAGAACAGGAAACAAAGTGACATAGCAAGGGAATGTTCACAAATGTGGGTGGCAATCCTGAAGCCCACCCTCTGCTTCCCACGAAACATTCATGGAAGAAATGATGGGCTTTGAGCCAGAGCTGGGCTGGAAATTTGGTTTCATCCTTATGCCTCTCTGAGCCTTTGCTGTAAGAAATTTCGTTATGAGACTTTCTCCACCCACCCTCTGCCTTTTCTTCTTTCATTACTTGCACCTACATCCCAAACCTTTACTGATCTTATTCCTTAGTCAGCAATGTCACTTGTAAGGCTTTCTTGTTTCTCTAAAATTTATGACCACATTACTTGCCTCTTCTCCTTCTTCTTCTTCTTCTCCTCCTCCTCCTCCTCCTTCTTCTTCTCCTCCTTGTTGTTGTTGTTCTTCTCCTTCTCCTTCTTCCCTTTCCCCTTCCCCTCCTCCTCTTCCTCCTCTTCTTCCTCTTCCTTCTTCTCCCTCTTCCTCTTCCTCCTTCCCTTCCTCCTCCTCCTCCTCCTCCTCCTCCTCCTCCTCCTCCTCCTCCTCCTCCTCCTCCTCCTCCTCCTTCTTCTTCTTCTTCTTCTTCTTCTTCTTCTTCTTCTTCTTCTTCTTCCAGATTTACTTATTTATATGAGAACACTGTCTTCAGACACACCAAAAGAGGCCATCGGATCCCATTTCAGATGATTGTGAGCCAACAAGTGGTTGCTGGGAATTGAACTCAGGGCCATCTGGAAGAGCAATCACTGCTCTTAACCAATAAGACATCTCTCCAGCCTCTTTGCTTGTCTTTCCTAAAGAGTGTTGAACCTATTTGTGTTCCCCACCACTGTTATCCCTCAGTTAGAACCCAGGGCCTAAGTCCTCCTTATTGAACTAGTGTTATGATGTCCTTGTGAGCTTTTCAACCTGAGCTTGCTTTTTTTCGAAGATGTTTATACTGCAGGTCCTGGCCCACACCTAAGCATTGTCTTCTCCAGCCCTTGATCTCCTCATTCACTGCAACTTAGTTTGTTGTTCAGACATTTCCATTCCTAGAATTTTACCTCTATGAGCTCAGGGTCTGAGTCTGTTTTATTCATCTCTGTATTTTTACTATTGGGCACAATGCCAAATACACATTGGTGTTTGGTTCTCCCAAATAATGAAAGATGACATCAAGTCAATAAATTCGATACCAGTGTTCCTTGATTGAAGAGAAAGTGTTTCTCAAAGCCTGTAAGAGAATAGTAAGTAGAGTTTAAATATTAGCCCTTGGTCGTTGGGCCCACCAACGACTCACTTAACGGATAGAGGGAACAGTCAAATGGCTATTGTACCTTTGACAACTTAAAGAATGGCATTTGCAGCTGAGGTCCAGTGTATAAAACAAAACAAAATAAAACAACCAAAAAAAAAAAAAAGAAATAAAAGGAAAAAGAAACAACAGAAGAACTGGAAATCAAAGTTGCTGTCACGCTGGAACAACACTTTCAAAATAAGGGGGTTTTCAAGATGTAGAGTGCTTGCTTAGCATGGATGACAACCTGGGCTTGATTCCCAGTACTACATTAACTGTGGTAGTAGGTGCCTGTAATCCCAGCACTCTAGAGGTAGAGAAAGGAAAAATTCAAGGTCATTCTTACTACATAGGAGGTTTGCCATTAGCCTGTCCCCAAAGAAAGAAAACAACAATGACAGTAATACCCCCAAACTTTCCAAATAATGTAAACTGTGTGATATTTTATAACTCATTTTTTCTAAGCATCAAGAATGTTTTGCCACTGTTCACTTCTCCTTTCATGTTGAACTTAAGATAGAAGTTAAACACACAAACACACACACGACCATAAATAAAACATTATAATCTTAAATACTTAAAGGCATTTAAGTCAAGGAGCATCTTAATTGTTTAATCCATTCTTAATTTTTTTTTTTTATCGAGTGCCTTGTTTTCTTATTTCCACTTGGAAGTAGCCTTCTGTTACTTTAATACTGGCTTGTTCACATCTCAAAATTATCCCGTGTAATCTAATCTCCACGAGTTCATCTTTTGCAGTTGCTAATAATAGTGTGATATGATTAATTTCCAAAGATTCTCATTAGCAATAGTATTCATTTCAGATCCTCGTTAACCTGTCAGATAAGAGCTTTGGTTGCTTCGTTACTAGAGTCAAGGCAGGTTCCAAGACGCTTTAATTACTTGGGAGGGAGTGTTGCACGCTATCTTTCAGAGTGTTTATGTGTGTTGGCTCAAATTTGGTCTCAGATACTTATTTCTAGAATCTGTTGGATTGGGGGTCTTTTCAAAGAGTAGGTGAAAGGAAAACTGTAAAAAGAAAAAAGTCTCACCATTTTGCTAATGTTCTAGCCAGCCTTTTCTCTTAAGGTAAAGCCTCTTTTAGTTTAACAATTTTGGTTATGTTTGGCATATATGACTGTGAAGGTTAGAGACTCAACACTCTCAGTCTCTCAGCTGGTCAGATTTGGATGTGTGCATTCGAGAAAACACAGGAGTTTAGGAGAGCTAGAGAAAATGATTCGGATCTTCTTGGAGCTGGGGTCACAGTCAAGCGACCTACATGCTAAAAATGGAACTCAGGTCCTCAGCAAGCAAGAGGAGTGGGTACTCTCAACCACTGTGCTGTCTCTCCAGCCAGGATGGCCACTCTCTCACCACTGGTTCTAAATCTTTATCTTTATAGTCAATGATATATTGATGCTATTTCTGGTTAGGGGTTTAGATATACCAAAGGAACCATCCTTTTGTACCAGAGCTCTATAGACAACACCAAGAAGGAGGTCAGGTAGATATTTAGACTCTAAAGTGGGGCACCTCCTACAATGAAGAATATTTTCATGTTTTAAATAATTCTCTCAGCACATGAAGTATATACTGTTAAGTTGGGTTTATTACGTTACATTGAAAAAAAACTGTGAATGAACAGAATGGGGAACAACAAGGATCCTTCCACATCTATTCATCATCCCAGAGTCCTGTCCATCTTCAGTGTTCTCCTGGCTGTTCTTCGTGGTGCTATCTTATGGGAATGTGTATACACACTCAGGCACATGAGTGCAACACTTATATGCAAGCAGAAACATGCAGAGCAAAAGCCCTAATTATATAAACTCAGATGACTCACAAACATTTATCCTTGGGTTTTTCTAGTTGATTTGATCTTCACTTGGAGATCCTACTCCCTGCCCGTGGGAATAAAAACTGAATTTGAATTTAGTCAGATAAACGCAATGTGATGTCATGGAGACCTTAAAGGTTCTCTTGACAACCAAGGCTCTGCTTTGACTCAGTGAAGCTCATGCTTGCAGAGTTCCATCTCTTCCTCTAACTCTTCTTTAACGAGGCACCCACATGATGCACAGGATCTCAGTAACGGAAAGAAGGGACCTTTGGGCATTTTCTGACATGGTCTACTCCTTTTGCTGTTGATTTCTGAGGCATGAAGCCCGAGGTGGCATTTCTAGGTCACAAGTGCCCACTGCTTGTGTCTGAGCATCCCTAACTCTGATTCTCTGCCTCATGGCACGTGTACTTTCTGGAGACAGAAATTGTGTTCTCTACCATACAAGACATCTTACCGCCACGCTGGGTTGCAGCTATGCCTACTGAGAGTGTGGCAGGAGTTTGAACATATGAAAATAGCCTGGCCAGTCAGCCTGGGATTTAGAAATTACTTTAAGTACTGCCGAGAGTGAGAAATGAAGGGTCTAAGAATTGAGCACAGTTGAGCTGTCTGTTACTGAAAAGGCTTCATTCTGCTTTGAAAATTCAACATTACCTGCCTTGCCCTCTCATCTGGGTCAAGATTTGTTCTCATAGAATGTTGCCAGGACAACAATGCCTGTGGCTTTCAAGGTGTTTCGGAAGAGACTGGAGAGCCCTTTCCATCTGCCGGTGAAGCTACTAAGGGATATGTCAACTTGTCTCTTATTCAGATTACGTTAATAAACATCACTCATGTAAATCTCAGAGGCAAACAGGAGTTTGGGGGCTTAAGAATCCCTACTGCCACACAGACTTCTCGTGCTTTCTCCAAATCACTTTGCCTGCTCTCTTTCCTCTGAAAATCAAAATCAGGTTTGGGTTAGCGACCATTGAGGACAGCTGAAGAAATGTGAATTGTTTTAAAAGGAATTCACTGATATGCTTGGTTGTGTGTAGACTAATATATCGGGTAAATGGCATGCTGTTTGATAGGCAGCCAAAAGATCTTGGGAGTGACACCAGGAGGTCTCCCCCAGAGCACTATGCATGAGTATGTGTTACGGTTCCTGTGCAAAATATCCCTAAAGGTTCATAAGGACAATTGGTCCTTGGGTAGTCATGGTATTAAGAGGTGATTGGATCATGAGGCCACTAACCTCAGCAATGAATTAATTAACTGGTAAATGAACTAGAGATAGGGTCTAATGTGGGGAGGTGTCACAGGAGACTTGCTTGGAAGTGAATATTTATTCCCCGGTTCTCTTTCTTTTTTTCTCTTCCTCTCCAAACCAATTTTTTTTTCCTGAGCCTCTGAGAAGAGTAACCTCTGACAAAATGGTCCTAGTCCGGTTTCTCCTGCCATGCTAAACCTCTATGATCATTTAGACCCTATCTCTAGTCCGTTTGCCAGTTAATTAGCCCATTGCTGAGGTTAGTGGCCCCACGATCTAATCACCTTGACCACCGGCAGACCAGTTCTCCTTATGAACATTTAGGGATATTTTGCACAGGAACTGTAACACATACTCATGCATAGTGCTCTGAAGGAGACCTTCTGGTGTTAATTCCAAAATGTGGGGGAGGATAAGGTTTACTGCACTTACACTTTATGTTCATGGTTCATCATTGAGGGAAGTCAGCGCAGAAACTCAGTGCAGGGATCTGGAGGCAGGAATTGAAACAGAGGTCATGGAGGAGCGATGCTTACTGGATTATTGCTTACTGGCTTGTTTTCTTACTTTCTTGTTTGTTTTCTTACTTTCTGGATAGAGTTAGCTTTTCCACACCAATCATTAAGCAAGAAAATGTTCCACAGGTTTGCCTACAGGCTAATCTTATGGAGGTATTTTCTCAATTAAAGTTTCTTTTTCCTAGATGACTATAGCTGTGTCAATTTGAAAATATATATATATGTGGAAAGAAAAAAGAAAGAAACTAGCTAGTACCCATACCCATATTCTACAGGTATGTTGCCTTTCAAATACAGAAGTAAAGCCAATGAGCAACAGACATATTTCTGAAAGAATGTAGCAAATGGTTCTGTCTTCCTGTATGTTGTTATTCTCAAGTATTTTGTCAGAGCATCAGAAACTATCACAGTGTGTAACAGAAAATCAGAGATCCCTGGTACTTTATACTCAGCCTGTAAAGAAAGGAGATATCCAAGCCAGTTCTGATCTGGGTCTGTCTGTGTACTAGTTATTGTTCTGCTCTGAAGAACACCATGGCCCATGCACTTATAAAGGCAACATTTAATTGAGGACTTGATTATAGTTTCAGAGAGTTGAAAGCACATGATGGGAAGTGTGGTGGCAGGCAAACAGGCAGGCAGGCAGGCAGGCAGGCAGGCAGGCAAACAGGCAGGCAGGCAGGCAGGCAGGCAAACAGGCAGGCAGGCAAACAGGCAGGCAGGCAAACAGGCAGGCAGGCAGGCAGGCAGGCAGGCAGGCAGGCAGGCAGGCAGGCAAACAGGCAGGCAGGCAGGCAGGCAGGCAGGCAAACAGGCAGGCAGGCAGGCAGGCAGGCAGGCAGGCAGGCAGGCAGGCAGGCAAACAGGCAGGCAGGCAGGCAGGCAGGGCACTGGAGCAGTAGTTGAGAGCTTACATTTTGATCTGCAAGCAATAGACAGAGAAAGCAGACTGGATGGGCCTGGTATGGGTCCAAAATCCCCTATACACCCCACTCCCCACCCTTACCCCAGTGCCACACCTCCTCAAAGAAACCCATACCTCCCAATCCTTCTTAATTCATCCACCAACTGGGAAACAAACATTCAAATACAGGAGCCTATGGGGTCATTATCATTTAAACTATCACAGTCAGAGAATGGAATAGCCTGGATTAGGTACCAGGGGCAAGGGTTTGCTAGGGTATGTGAGGTGGGGTGGAAAGCCAACAGACCCTTTGTTCTCTCGGTTAGAAGCAGATTTTACATATGAAGAATAAGCAAAGAACTTGAACTTTTCTCCATTTTTACATTTGTGAATAAAATTACGTTTGAACTATATTCCCCTTCTGTCAAGGACACAAATATCTAATAACATGCTTCCAAAAACTAGCATACAGCCATGAGCAGGCTGAACCTGATGGTAGAAATGCCAGACAGGGGAGGGAAGCTGTGGCTTTCTGACATTAATCGGGTTGTCTTGATTACATAGCACAAGCAATGAAAAGCTTGATTAAATGACTTTACTTCATTGATGTCTTTAAATAGCTGAATATGTAATTTGCAATTTTACCAACTCAGTTACCTATGGGTTACCATGGTGACAAAGTATATGCTGAAATGACATTTGACATTAATTTTATTATTTTAATTTACAATCAGTGAAACAATAGCACTTCTCTTTCAATGTGTTTCATTTTAAGGCAACCGAGGTAGGATAAATGTACGCAAACTGCAGAGCAGTTATGAATTAAAGTATATTAAAGTGAAAAGGTTAAGTCCAATTCATCCATCATCTAAATTAAGCTTCAAATTGCTATAGGTGGTTGGGTTAAATGGTTTGTCTTGAAATAGGTATCTACCTGGCCTTCTAACCTGTGGATGGTATTTAGTCGTCCTGAAACAAGTTACACTCAAATATGTGTATAATGAGATCTAGTGATCTTAATGCTTGAACTGAATTTGAACACAAAATGAAAGTGTACTTATTGGCTGACAAATGGCTCAGCAGGTAAGAGCACTGACTGCTCTACCGAAGGTCCTGAGTTCAATTCCCAGCAACCACACGGTGACTCACAACCACCTGTAATGAGATCTGATGCCCTCTTCTGGTGTGTCTGAAGCCAGTGTACCTATGTATAATAATAAATAAATCTATGGGCCAGAGTGAGCAGGGCCAAGCAGAGAGGGCAGAGATGACCAGAGCGAGCAGAGGACCTAAAAATTCAATTCCCAGCAACCACATGAAAGCTCACAACCATCTGTACAGCTACAGTGTACTCACATACATAAAACAAATAAATTAATTAATTTAAAAAAAAGAAAGTGTACTTATGTTGAAACTAATGGCTATCAAACAGAATAGAACCAACTGGGTTGGTAGTATATACAGCAGGATCAGGAATTTGAACCCAATCTTAGCTTAGAGAGTCTCTAGGTCAGGCTAAACCACATGAGACTCTGTTTCATGCCTAACCACACAGAGTCCTTGATTAACTATTAATGGCTTAGGTAATACTAGAGGATGATATTATTATACAATAAAAAGAATGTCCAAAGTTTCAATAATATAAGAAACTTTGAACATTCTTTTTACTGATGATAGACTTATGTCAAGAACGGTGAAACATAGGGAATGTATGACAGTTTTGTGCTCTTTGTTATGACTCTTAGTGTTAATATAAGGCAGGCAGGAGAAGGACCTCGAATGTGTTTTGGAAATGATTGCATGTGTGTTCCTGATGTCCCAAGGCCTGAGTTGTAACGAGTTCTGCCTATGTCTGGTGAAAAGGTCATGGGATCCTTGGCTTCATTCACATCTCTGCTCTTGTTCACATCTGACGTAGGATATCCATATGCCACACTACTTCTTTTGGTTTTAGACAACGTCTCAGGTATACCACATGAACTTCCAACGGTCTATGCAACCAATAATGACTTTGAACTTCTGGTCTTTCTGTCTCCACTTCAGGAGTGCTGTGGTTATGGGCATGAACCAGCATTGCTGACTTATGAGGGGTTGGACTTTGGCCCCTGTATTTAATATCTGCTATGGAAGCATCTTAATAAGAAGTCTACCATCCCTCTACCCCCACACTATTTCTCTCTCTATCAGTTTTCATATATATATATATATATATATATATATATATACATATATATATGTGTGTGTGTATGCATATATACATATATATGTATATAAATGTATATATATGTACATATATGCATACATATGTATATATACACATATATATTTACAGATAACTTAGCTTTTTAAAAAATAATTAGTATGGAATATATTTAGAATATTTCTTTACAGTCTCCTAAAAGGAGAACTAATATCCCATCCCCTATTATAATATATTTGATATGTATGAATATTTCTCCTGTTTTCTGCAATGGCACATGTTTTCAGTATAGAGATAAAGACGCATAAGAAATATTTTAAGCCTAGTTGATACATTGTCTTGTTAGACATCTGTGCACAGAAATACTCTTAAAAATAGCTTCTGTATTTGAATGCCATTGTTGTAGGAGCCAACAAGACAGAATACCTAAAGTTGAAGTTTCTTTCCTTACACGAAGAGTTGTTCTGGAAGCTGACTATAGGAACACTGAATTTGGTACCTTTTGGTTAATTATTGAGAGGAACATCTTGGCAACAAGTGTTCATTTTGATTACTATTCTATTTAACCATCCAACTAGCCAATAAGAAATAAGCAAGCCACAAATAATTAGCATTCATAGGAAAAGGGAAATTAAGAAACAGAAAATAAGCACACCCACTCGCTGATGAAATAAACCAGTAAGCACAGAAAGGAAAGAGTAACGAAAACATTAATTCAGGAGGTGCCCTTTCAGATTGCCCGAGGAATCAGGAGTAGCAATTGGAAATCCTGTTTCTCTCCTGGGAGGAAGTGCTGCCTGGAATATCGTATAAACTCTCCTGATCAAATAAAGAGGAGAGCCTGGGGCTAAAACAGAGAGAAAGAAGTTACAACAAAGGAAAACAGAGAGTTGTATGAAATGACACATTTATACACCAGCACAGTAAAATTAGAAATCCGCCCCCCATAAATGTGATACCAGCTGCAGAAGAAAAATAGCTATACGACAGACTCCAGACGTCAAAAACAAGATAGCATAAAGTAGATTATTTCAGAGAGATCCCAGAATATGCCTCCCTAATAGATATGTTTAGGCTCTGAATGTCATATATTCACTTAATTTTGATAAGTGATATACACACTTACTTGAAATAATTGGAATGTTTAAGAGAAATGTAATCATGGAATAATATTAAAAAGGGGAAGTTGGAACAAAAATGATGTCTCCATATTATTACATTTAAACAACGATTTGACATTTGCTTTCTTCATTGGAAGCATAAAGCCCCTGAATTCAGGCAAAAACGGTACCCTCTGGCTTTCACAGGCCACGTGGAAAAGCTTAAGAAAAGTGTAACCAATGACAAAATGAAATATGGCGGGGGCATGCTTTGACATGATGAATTTGCTTTTTCAGAAGTTCCCATTAGAAATTCAATGTCATCTATTAGGAAGGCCGGTGAGCCTCGGTTCACACAGTAGATGGATCCTGATAGGCCACAGATAAGGGACATTTGTGTAAATTAAATCAGTGGGCTTGTCATTCGTGGTTCATCATTTTGTAAAACCAGAGTCCATTTGTAACGTCAATGATGAGGCTTAAAATACCTAATTGATTAGATTTTCTAAATCAGATTTTATTAGAGGAAAGCATACAAATATCCCTGAAAGCAATCTAAATGGCTGTGGAAACCTAGAATGACCAAGGGAAAAAGACAACTGTAGGGAATCATCAGTGATTCACATTTGAGTTAATAAAATGTAAACAAGGCTGCACAAGGGTTTTATCTGTGCACAGGACCATTGCTTCCTGGCCACTCTGCCTTCTTCCCCGAGAGCACCTTGGATTCCGTTGCAAGTTTGCATCTGTTGGTTTACAGTTGCTTTCTCCTACCTGCTTGAGTTGCTACTGAGTCCCAACCCTTGCTAGAACTTCTGGTCTCATTGATGCCTCCAGCGCATTTTTTCCTAGTATATCTCAACATCAGAAGAGTCTAGGATACTCTTGGGTATGCACTGTTTTTCATTTGGCTTTATATATATATATATATTTTGTGGTCTCTTTGTATCTCAATAGCTTGAAAGATCACATGCATGAGTTACATATTTTTAAATGTTTATTGCCTCTAAATACCGTATACACATGGACTTTAGATTCATCCATGCAGCTGTGTCCTCAGTGGTTTAATATATGCAGCTATTAAGTATACCATTCTATTATGGGCAAAAAAAGGAAGCCTGACTCCTTAATCCCAGGTTTTCCTAAGATATCTTTCCATTTCAGGAAATAATGTACCCATTCCCTTACTTATTCAAGATCACAGCATAGACCGCCCTGCAAACCAAGTTCAAGGTCGGCCTGATTACCTTCGATCTTATCTCTAAACAAACAAACAGGCTGGAGATGTAGTTCAGTTGGTAGACCCCTTGCACAGGAAGTCTTTGGTTTAGTCCCCAGCAACACAGAAAGCCGACCATGGTCTTTCATAGCTGCAATCCCAGCATTTGAGATATAGAGGCAGGCAGATCACAAGTTCAAGGCTATACTCAGCTGCAAACCTAAAAAACATCCTTTTTGATTCTGACATCCCATGACAAATTCACTAGCAAAGTTTCAGCACCTCTAACAATGACCTGATCCTGTTACTTCCTTGTTGTGCCATGATGACCTCTTTGGACGCCTGTATTTTTTTTTTTTTTTCTTATCTGTAGTTGGTTTCCACCAACTCAAGCAGAGTAATTCTTTTAAAATAGATGCAAGTTCAAGTCACTTCCCAACCCAGCTTCCTGTGTCAGCTCAGGGTCCATCCAACATTCTATGCAGCCCTGCATGGTTTGGGCCTGATGCATTCATCTCTGATTTCAATTCTTCCTAATGTGGCCCTGACTCCAGCACTCTACCACAGCCACTGCCTTCTTCTATCATGTCCTGGTCACTTAATTGCTGAGGCTTTGCCTTTGGCCTCGATCCTCGCTCTCTCAGTTACTCCTCTGGCTGCATTCTACCTTCACTCCAATGCCTTTGCTCTGAAATAGCCTCTCTACACTTTGGCTACATCCTGCATTTTCTGAGGGGACCAGATCAGCAGAAAAGGTGACAGCCATGTCAACATTGTGGACACCCACCAACTTCAGAGCCTCTAGACTTTCTGATAAGCAAACAAAGTAATAAATATTTATATTATTTAAGCCAGTTTCCATTGAGTGTTCTTTGACCCTAATTGAAAATTACCCATAGCTAAGACATTATCCTAACTGGTGCGAAGAGCTGAGACAGTAAAAACATGGCATTCGTTTAGGTAAACCTCAGCTATACTCAGAAAGAAAACAAACACAGCCATTACTGAAAAGAAACTCTGGACTCAAACTCTTGGAGTTCAGAGGATGGTGACCTTGAACTCCGGTCTCTTCACTAGTTTTAGTCCTACGTATAGACTATAAACTATCATAAAGCAGTATATTATATTCCATTCTCCTCCACATTCTTTGTGAGACTGCCCCATCTCAAGTTTGAAGGGACATACAGCCCCTTAGCAAGGTGGTCTTGGCCAGTCTCTATGTCCTTCTGTACTCATGACTGACTGACAAAGAATGGTTCTTAGGGTTTCATTACTGTGAAGAGACACCATGACCAAGGCAACTCTTATAAAGACATTTATTTGGGGCTAGCTTACAGGTTCAGAGGTTCTGTCCATTATCAGCAAGGTGGGAGCATGGTATAGGAGGATCTAAGAGTTCTGTATTTTCTTCCGAAGGCAAACAGGAGAAGACTGGCTTCCAGGGAGTTAGGATCACAGTCTCAAAGCCCACGCCCGTAATGACACACTTCCTCCAACCAGGCCACACCTACTCCAACAAGGCCATACCTCCAAACAGTGCTACTCTGTTGGCCCAAGCATATACAAACCACCACAAATGGCTGCTCTTTATCCATACAGGGAAGCTCTACATTCCACAGAGCTGAACAGTGGCCACCTGATCATGGCAGAATTTCCATCTCTCATTATTCTTCCCATTTGAGTCAGCTCCAAATCCTCTGGCTTCAATGAAATGACTCCTCTCTAACATTTTCTTTACAGCGTTTAGCATTGTTCATGCTCAATTAAGGATGATGACAAATAATGTAACCAATAGTAATTAGTAGCCTGAAAGAAAATGATGGCTGAAGAAAACAGTGGGAACCTTCCCAGGAGAGTTCTACTTCTATTTCCAGAAGCTGTATAGAAGATGTAGCGGGGAGCTCCATCCACCTGGGATGGAATGAGGGTGGACAAATAGCAAGAATAGATGACAGTGGGGAATTCTGCAATAGTGAGGTAATGAGCTGAAAGGCCCAGTCGTTCCTTTATTCTATTTTGTTTCAAAGGCTTAATTTTCACCATTACTAAACGTGACAATTATGTCTCCTTGTGAACACAGCATTGGCCTAGATATTACCGCTGTGAAGTATAGCATGGCATTTGGCTTACCCTTGCTTATCTTCACTGGAAACTAGCCCCCAATGAGATGCTCTTAGTCAACAATGATCTTGCTCTTTCCTCTCTGACTCCTGTTGTGTGCTGTGCCTGGAGTGGCCTGGCCTCTTCTGATTCTGCTTGCTGTTTAAATCATTCTTTCCCTCCAGAGCATTGTTGGAACCCTTCTTAATCTTCCTCTCTCACAGGAATTACTTCTTCTTAGAAGTATTTTCCCCTCCACCATAAGCCAGTGATTTTCTAAAAGGTATTGCATGACTTACATACAATAATATGCACCCATCTTAGGTGCTCAGTTTGATAACTTTGAATACATGTATGACTTAAACATATAGTCAAGGCCTGGAAGTTTCCCTCATCACTATTGTTGCCTACAATACTACAGACAAGCCTTGATTATTTGCTTTTCAAATCTTTTCATATAAATTAGTAGTTTTCTCTTGAAGGTATTGTCCCACCCCTAGGCAGACATTTGATAATGCCTGGAAACATTTTTTTCATGGGCACAGTGAGCAAGGCGGTGGGAAAGTTGCTATTAGGTAGTATATGGAAGCCAGTGGTGGTACTAACCACTATATAGTGCATGCAGGACCTTGACTGATCCCCAAAACTGGCCTCTAATGAAAATAGACTTGAGGTTGAAAAATTCTGGTATAATTAGAACCATAAAGTATAAACTCCTTTTTTTAAAAAAAAAACTTAGCTTTATGCCTATGAGGATCCTCTACGCATTTATGCAAATCAGTTCATTATTACTAGGTGATATTCACCTGCATCATAACCCAAAGTGACCTAATTTCATTATTTTATAAATATGAATATTCTACTTGTATGTATGTATGTATGTGCATCTCATGCATGCCTGGTGCTCACAGAGGTTAGAACAGGGCATGGAATCCTCTAGGACTGGAGTTACAGATTGCTATGCGTCAACACATTCGTGGTGGGAATTGAAATCCAGTCCTTTGCAAAAACAAGGGCTCTTAACCCCTACACTGTCTCTCCAGCCTCTCAAAGTCATTTAAAATATGGCACTTTGAATACTTCTTGAAAGGCATGTGCAGCCAGCCAGAGTACAGAAAGTTAACACGGGAAGTGTGAGGTGAACTTTCAGCCTAGATTCACTCCTGACTTCATAGGTCCTTTTTCACCTCAAGTCAAAAAGTTGTAGAGAATGAAACAATTGTCTCTGCTTATAGAGCTGTCAGGAATATTAAATATATACATATATTTACATTGTTTTGTATCATGTTGGTTTTGCTATGTTAAAATATGTTCTGTGAGTGTACCTTAGTTCTTGGTAAAAAAAAAAAAATTATATCATCTGTAATAGACAATTACCAGTACAAGTCGGGGAGGGGAAGTAAGGTAATTATTTATCTGGATATTTGCCAAGACTCCAAAAGGCACTGTTAGCTGAAGGTCTCTGATGAAATACACCATTCTCAACATTGTTGACTTAACTAGCAAAAGAACTGGAGGCAGATCACATATATTTGAAACAATAACAAGTTTCAAGAACTTTAAAAAAAGTGTAAAGAAAAACACTTTCAGTATCACCATTTTGCATCTGCTTAAAGACAAGAACTCTAGTCATCATTTAGAAGAAACCCTTCTCAGGTGGGATTATAAAGAGGTTAAATTTTCTTCTGCACCCCTCCCCACAGCCTTCTGCTTTTGACTTTTTGCAATACTGTCTCATTCTGCAGCCCTGGCTGTCTGGTCCTTGTTCTGTAGACCAGGTGGACCTCCAACTGGCAGCAGTCCTCCTGCCTCTTCCTCTCAAGCCCTGGAATTACAGGTGTGTGTCAGTACACTAAGCCATTTTATTTTTCACAATGTCAGGAATCATAGCACATGAACGGAGACAAAGGTTAAAAACTACTTTGAATGTCAACATCAAATACTCTTTGAAAGAAATACTATTAAAATAAACGAAGTGGAGATTTAGGGGTTTTTTGAACAGTGTAGGATGGAGTTTTTCTGGGGCAAACTTGTGAAGGAGTGATTTCCTGAAGTGGACACGAGTAACAGGACATTTTGCTAAAGCACACATGTGAAGGGATGTTTTGATGAAGCAGACACAGGTGACAGGATATTCTGCTAAGGCAAGACCGGTACTAAGATAAGACCTATGGAGACACATGGTGTTTGGAGGGTATAAATAGGACTCGAGGACAGTGATGGAGGCTGAGCTTAGCTTGCATACAGAGCTAGTGGGGCAACAGTTGATCTCTCAACTTCGCTATATTGGCTTCACTGAGAGAGGAACAACTGAAACTTTCTGGTACGCCTGTTGGCCTGGTCCCTCCTACTGACTTGTGTCAAGGCTGAGGCATGGCTGTCTCTGATAGGTAGTTCCACAGATGCAGATTCATGCTTGCTCTCCCAACTCTACTGAACTGGACGGCTGGTGTATCTGTGAAGCATTTGCAAGTGGATCAAGCTACCGCTGCTAACCTGTAAACTAAATTGCTGATTTCCTGACAGTGCAGATGGGATTTGCTTCAAAGAACCATCTCTAAGCAGGTCCACTTCCCCCATATCCTTTTATTCCTCTACCTCTGGTGGGTGGTGGGCTAGAAGAGAGGTTAAAGCATTTAAGAACCACCATTAAAAGTAAGATTAAAAAAATTAAAGTTATAAATAAACAAGTAATTCATATGGGTGACTGAAGAACTTTCTGAGGCGCAAGCAATGTTTTATTGGTTTTTTTTTTTCTCCTCTGTATTTAGATACAAATTTGATGCTTGACCAAATAGCATAATTCAATATGCGGTATTTTGACAACTAATGATGCATTCACTGTCAAACCTGGTTTTAAGAAATAGCTCCATTAAAAAAATGGGTTTTAAAAATCTTTTCTTTATGATGATCTTTTTGCCTCTTCTGTGATTCTCCTTGAACCTTAGGTGTGGGGTCGGGTTGCAGATGGATCAGCTGGGGCTGAGCTCTCCATGATGAGCAATGAGCCATGCTCACCACCTAGACCAGTTCTAGGTTTCTGTTTACTTTGCTTTATTGTACTCACAGTTCTTGTGTGAAAGTCAACAGCAGTCCTTTGTCCTTCTTGTCCTATTGTGGGAGGGATCTCATTGCTCAGTCTGCATCTGATTTGCATCTGATCTGCATATAAATTCTACAGGAGCTCAGTTTTAGTTAGCTTTTGGGTCTCTGACAGAACTTTGGGTGGAAATAACATGAAGAAAAGGGTTTTTATCATGTCTCGTGCTTCTGAGGGAGTTCAATCCATCGTGGTGAGTGAGGCAGGCTTTGCTCACAGTGACAGAGCATACTGTGGTTGCCATTAACACTGTTGTAAACTTGGAAGCAGGAATTGTGGCTGGAACCAGGGACAGGTATGGTCTTCAAAGGCCTATCCCAATGATGCACTTCTCCTGCTGGGACCACCTCCTGAAGGCTGTATCCTTCCCTCAACATTACACTCTAATGCTGAGAACTGCAAACAAGCCTTCAACAAACAAACCTGGGAAGGATGCTATGGCTTCAAATTATTATCAATCAGTCTGTCTAATGTTTCCTGGGGATGGTCTTCCTTCTCACATGAGTGGGGACATGACTCCTCATTAACCTGATAGATGAGGATGAAAAGAGGTAGCTTTGGCCCATGGAAATAAGTCATAATGTTTAAGTGATTACGTCATTTGGAACATGCCTATTGTTAAAAAGTCAAGTGATGGGCTGGTGAGATGGCTCAGTGGGTAAGAGCCCCCGACTGCTCTTCCGAAGGTCCGAAGTTCAAATCCCAGCAACCACATGGTGGCTCACAACCACCCGTAATGAGATCTGATGCCCTCTTCTGGTGCGTTTGAGGACAGCTACAGTGTACTTACATTAAATAAATAAAAAAAAAAAAAAAAAAAAAGTCAAGTGATTTTTGGTCAAAAGTTACCACATAGTGGACTCAGGTTACATCACGTGAGTGCTTCACTGTGGCCTCGGGACAGCCAGTGGTCATGTTCCTGACCTGACCGTGAAATTGTTGCAATAGCCCATGTCTTGCTCTTTAACAACAAACTCCCATGACATTAAGGAAAAATACCCACAAAAATACACTCTCTGAAAACCAACATTGAGGTTTGGAGGAAGTACAGTTTATTGGTACAGGTTAAACATCAAGACGAGACATAATATGTTGTGTATTCCCCAAGTGCGAGGCTCTTGCCTTTGTTTCCCGAAGGAACCTTTCCCACTATGAGTGAATCAATGACATATGTAAATCTGTCAACATCTGGGAGCCACCTGCTGTGACTTTTGTCATGGGCTAGGGCAGAGTGGAACTTACTGTCCTCTGATATAAAGATAAAAACATACATTTTCCTGCCGACATGACAAGACTATTAAAGAGAACTGACACTCATGTGAAGACAGCAGCACAGGAGTCTCACTCGGCAGAGGTTTGAGTAGGAAGACCACCAGCAAAGCTGACCAAGTTTTATGTCGCAGAAGAAAAGACAGAGCATTGGCAAAGACACACACACACACACAAAATGAGGTCGATGTGCCCCTGCACCCCCAAAAGACTGTCTTTATGTATACACCACAACTATTTTAGTGTCAAATCCACAGCATGAGTTACCGGGAGAGACTGAAGAGAGCAGTCCTTTCTTGATTCATTTACCCTTTTTCCCCCCATGTCTCCCCTGAGTGTGAGTGCAGCCAGAGCTATCGGCTTTTTGATTCATTTGGTATGTATAAATCAGGTAGGCCTAAAGAAGACCCTTGCTCTCTAGAAGCAGGGAGCCAGCGGTCTGTACCTTTTCCTGTCCATCCTTGCCATCCAGTTGGCTGTTCCAACCAAGACCTCTTCATCAGCAAAGTTTGCCTAAGGGGCAGGGAGACCATTGGTCCATGTGAATTCAAACCGCTTGAGCCACTACCTATCTCTTCTATCTCTTCCAGAGCCTTCTGGCTCTGTGGTCTCTCAGATAACACTCACTTCACTCTCTGCATGACATTCTTCTTTTAAAAAAAGATTTATTTTTCTGTTATATGTATGAGTGCTTTTCCTGCATGTGTGCCTGTGCACCATATGCATGCAGTACCTTCAGAGGCCGGAAGAGGATGTTGGATCCCCTGGAACCCAAGTTGTTCTTCACTATAAGGGTTCTGGGTAATGAACCTGGCAAGATCCACGGCACTCTTAATCTCACCTCTGAATCATTTCTCTAGTCCTTTGTCACCCATATCTTGTTGTTGTTGTTGTTGTTGTTAGTATTTTAAAACAGCCTGAAGTTATTGCTTTTAGTGAGGATCAAGTTTTGTTTACATGTCTTTTTTCTTCAACAGAGCATTCATATTTACATATCTTAAAGTTACCACAAACCTGACACTGGCCTCCCATGTGCCTGGGACTGTGCTGGAGCATCAGGGATAGCCACACTCCCATGAAGCATGCATTTGCATGTTGAGTGAATGATGTGTAGTGAGAGGGTGAGGAGAGCTGTGGAGAAGCAGCAGAGGGAAAGGGGACAGTAATGACTGGATTTTGGATAGGAATCAGGAAAGGTCAACGTTGAGAGGACATAGGGGTGACAGAATCATGACGATCTGGGCTCGGCTTTGCTCTAGATGAGAAAGCAAAGACGTAAAGGCTTGAGGTCCAGTGATTTCCAGTCTTTCAGCAGGACTTCAGGCCAGGGAGGATCAGGCATAATGAAGGTCACAATAGAAGAAGTGACCACTGGCTGGAGATCCTGTCCTGCAAGGTCAAGTTCAAGGACTCTGACTATGACAAGAAGTTCCTGAACAGGGGAGTGATGCATCATGTGTGAGGTTTTAAACTCCAGAGAAAAGTATTAGAGTTTTCAGGACGATTCCGAGATTACTGATATGTTACAGCCGATTTATCCAGTAATAATTGTTTTAAACACATTCATAGCCAAAGACATGGTTATTCATAAGAAGAACATTTTCTGCAGACATCATGCAATGGCATTTGTGCAGTTTCCTCTAGTTTTTAATCAAATCTCTATCAGTGCTACCAGTTGCTTTGTTTGTTATGTTTAACACTTAGGTATACTTTTGTAAGATTTATTCTTATTCTGGTTTTTTCTTAGTACACACAGTCATTGTACACGTTAGAGGAACTCAGTGAGATACGTTCATACATACAGTGTGCACTGATCAAATCCAGCCACTTTTACCCCTACTCTCCCTTACCTCCAGGAACCATGAGTCTACTCTGAGGCCAGTGTTCCCAGTTTCCCCATATGAGAGCAGCCAGCATGTTGTTGGCAACTGGATTATTTCATGTAATGTCCCCAGTCCTGTTGCAGAGGGCAGGGCTGTTTCCTCTCTGTTCCTGAACCATACTGTATGTCACATTTTCTTTATACATTTGTCAATTGATGGGAACCAGGCTGATTCCACGCCTTAGCTCTACTAAGAGACCATAGAAGCAGGTACCTCTCGGGTCCAGTCAGAACTTCACGTTAGCACTGAGTGAAAATTCCCTTCCCAATTAGCTCATTCCTTAGTGTATGACTCACAGAATCTGTAAGGAAGCGAATGGTTACTATTTCAGGTCACTGGATTTGAAGGCAGACTGCCATTCAATAATGGGTAAAGAACACAATTAGAGTCCCGGGAACCCGTTCAAACTCGATGGATATTCCCTTTGTTATAAAAGTATCCAGTCTGAAAACAGCTATGATCGCCATGATTCTTGAACTTATCAGACAAAGCTTCAAGCATCTCTCATGTATTATCCAATTTAGTCTATGAAGTAGTACTGCCTTATAAATCTCCCTCCCTCCCTCCCTCCCTCCCTCCCTCCCTCCCTCCCTCCCTCCCTCCCTCCCTCCCTCTCATTTTGTTAGGATCTTGCTACATAGTCCAGAGTTACCATGAGCCTTTTGCCTCAGCTTCCCGCATCCTGAGTTTATAAATCTGTGCTGCCGTGCCTGGTCTTGTTGATGTGTTGTTGATGGTCTTGTTTTATGGATAAGGAAGTTTGAATCCACAAAATTCAAAGGCTATTAAAACCAAAGTGATTGACTGTAAGGGTCACAGTTAGCCTCTAACGCTTAACACCTTCACTAGCTAACTCCAATCTCTCCCTGCTTATTTCATATTCCATGAAATTTTAGTTTAGTTGTGTTTGTCTCTAAGAAACAAAGTGGCTTATAGGTAAGTAGTTGTTTCAAGACCCTGTTGTCTTAAACCAGAGCGATACAACAGAGTAGGTTTGTGTGGCGCCTCAGATCATGGAATACTGTGCACTTGGGAAGCAGAGGACTGCTGTGTCTTTGCATTGCCTCAGGAATATGGACCTGACTCGGCCAATGAGAGAATGAGGAAAAGACAAACAACAGACAGAGAGAAAGCTGGGACTGGGGATTGAGCTCAGTGGGAGTTTTATATACATTGAATAGAGCGGTGGGGATATTGTATACAGCTGGATGGAAGAGACAGGAGACAGGCTTGGCTAATCTCCACAGGAGCAGTCTCTGCATGGAAGCACTCTTAGTAAATGTCTGAGGGGAGGAAGATATGGCCGACATATTTTACACGAACTTCAACATTAGCACTTGGACCCTGGAAGAAGGCTTTGCCATGCCTCTGAGCCACACGAGGCTCTAGAGAGACTTTGCTATTCCCATGTGTCTGAGGCTATGGGGTCCTTGACATGGCTATACCTGTGTCACTGCATACACTCGCTCAAGATTTGCTCACCTGGAGGTTTCTCATTTCGCATGCACGTGAAACTCTTCCTAACAAAGCGAGTCATTTGTGGAGGAGACATCTTTGTGTCTTCTGACTTTGAGTTAAGTTGCCTAAAAGTACCTTTTCTTGCACAGAGTGAAAAATGTACTTTCAATGTGTTAGCAGAATTATAAGTCAGAAGGTTTCCCGTGAGTCTAGAAAGCAGAATTTACCACACACCTACAAAGAAGTTTTCTGTATCTTAAACAGGGCTAACGTTTGATTGACTTTGTAGTTGTTATTACCACTCATAGGTTTGTTTAACTTTATTAAAATAGCTGAGTTTGTTCAGCCAATGTTTGTTGAGTCATGCAAATGTGTCTCAAGAGTATAAATCTAAAAAAAAAAAAAAAAGGCTCCATTAATGCCTTTGTAAAGTCAGCACTAAGAATTCTTGTTTAACAGACAAGGAAAATGCTGATCAAGGAAATCAAGTCCCTGCCTGAGGACATCCAGCTGGCAACGGGCAGACTTGCTATTTGAACCCAAGTCTGCCTCAACACAGAGATCATGTTCATGCTTGTTTCTACAACTTGTCTAATCCTAAAAGTATTGACCAAAGCTAATGGTCCAATGGAGTAGAAATCTACTGTAGGCGGTGCTGAGAATCACTGCATTCATGGGAAGAGGCTTACGCTAGCAGGACAGGGCTGTACATACCATCCCAATGAAAACTAGTAACAGACTGGCTTCTGACATCCCACTGGTTTTGGAATACATGCTATTTTATTCTAAGAATGGAAAGAGCATTAGGGTATATAGTTTCTTCTCACACAGTTGTCTGGGCTTCGTTTGCAATAACGTTATTCTCTACCTAGGCAAAGTACCTGAGCTAGATTTGAGTGAGCTACCGTAAGGTACCGAGACAGGCATAGGCCCCATGAGCGGACAGTTAGATGTTGCTATCCCATCATTAGTTAATACTAAATCTATCAATATGTAACAGTGAAAATACATTCTGCATATCAGATACTTATGTTATGATTCATCAGAGCAGTAATGAAAATAATTTTATGGTTGGGGGTCACCACAACATAAAGAACTGTATTAAAAAGTCACATTGTTAGGAAAGTCAAGGACCACTGAGTTAGAGGTTGACATTTCTGACACCATGGGCCTTGAGACACTTGTCTCTGTAGGTATAATGATCCTTGCTCATGAGACCTGTATAAATTTACGATATTAGAAGGTGCTTCTTGCTGTCTGTCTAGGGATTGTTGCTAGGAACAGCAAGGGCTATGATGGTTGCCAGGTACTAGTCTGTTGATGGTTACAGCACAGGACAGTATGCCTCCAACCAGACTGTGGGAGCCCTAATTCTCTAGATTCTAAAGCTGTTCCCTAGGGGTATGGAGGTATATAAAAGCCTGTGGCTCTGCCAGTCCATACCCGAGTCTTAGGCACTCAAAGGTTCAGATTTGCCTTCCTCGGAGGAGCGTCTTCGCACTTCTACATGATTTCAAACAAATACATACCCCTGTCTACAACAAGAGACAAGACTTCACTCAGGGATAGCATCAGGAGGGAATGGAACACTCCATAGTTGGAATTAAAGTCTGAGTTTCCAGCTGCCAAGGCTGGCGTTTTATATCACATGCACATCTTATTTTTAAAAAGTAGTTTAGATTTAGTTTAGATAATGCTGCGAAATCAGTGTAAGCCTAATATTACACCCTCCCCCTCCTCTTCTTCTTCCTCCACCTTCTCTTTCTCTTCCTTCTGGTGTGTGATAGGACTGCAGCTATACCAAGGTGGCCTCAGATTCACTGTGTGTCCATGGATGATTTTGAATCTCTGATCCCCCTGCCTCCAACTCCCAAGCACTGGGACTGCAGGCCACTGCCACCATGCTGACTTTCTACGGTGGGAAATCAAACATTGGATTCTGTGCATGCAAAGTCATCAATCAGTTGATCAGTTTACTAACTGAACTGTGTCCTCGGTCTAATACAAAACCTTTTGTTCTGGTGATGGTGGTAACAGTGTTGTATAGTAAGACTATCTTTGACATGTGACATTCTCTGACCTGCCAGAGATAGAGATATTGACACAGAGGCTTTTTAATATTTTAAAGCTTAGGCCTTTTTTCCTAGGGCAGTCTCTCTCTCAGCTAGTCTAAAGTTAATTTGACCAATCCTGGCACTCTGTCCTGACACCTCTATGCTTGACTCTGGTCTGTCCCTTTGCCTTTTACAAGGCAAATATCTCTCTGTCTCATTTCTTCTCCCAGTGTCCCTTTGTCCCTCAGAAGTCCCACCCTCCACTTCCTGCCCAGCTATTGGCCATCAGCTCTTTATTACAACCAATCAGATACAATTCTAGATTGCCTCTAGGCTAGGGAGGAAGGATGAATATTTACAAAATATTGGATCATTGATGGAATAGAGAAATAACAATACCAAGATCCTGCCAGCACTTTTAGCTCTCTGCCATTACAGAATTAACAATCGAAAATACAGAGACACTTCACATAGTGTACCCCAAGAGTTTTGGGGATTGCTGTCAGGACACCATGGGTATTTTTTGAACTAAACTGTATACTCAGCCTCCCAATTCTCCACAGCTTTAAAGGTTAAAATTAAAAGCAAGTTTAACAGATTTCACCTTCTAAGATAGCTTTGATTTCTTTTTCTAATAAAGTATTTTTTTTCTGAGCCTATCATTAGATTCTCGGAGTAATAAACATATACCTATTTATAAAAGGGAAAAGCAGTTTAGATTGGTTTTCCCAGAAACAGATTCAAATGTGATTTTCTTTCTAAGTCTTGCATGTGGAGTCAATGCGATGAGCACCTGGTGACGGTGTGAACGTTGATCAATCCCAGTAATGACTGCTAGCTACCTCACAGGAGAGAGGCCACTGCAATCAGCTTCACAAGTGAGCATCTCTTCATGAAAATCCAGCTGTGATATACTTCCAACAGGAGGCCTATGCCATCAGAGATGTTTGTTAGTGGAGAATGAAGTCAGGAATCTGGTTTAACTTAACATGGCTGGGTGTGGTGGTCCATGTCTTTCCTCCTAACACTTAAGAGGCAGAAGGAGGAGAATCAGAAGCTCCTGCTCCAGCCTTGGCTACATAATGGATTCAGGGCCAACCTGTGCTACCTGCAGCATTGTCTTAGAAAGAAAACAAACAGTGAAGACAAGGCTCAGCACACTCAACAGATGCCTGCTGACTTGATCTCAGAAAAGTGAACTGAAAAAAGGAAAGCCAGTGACAATCCCTGAAGAGTCCTCTGAGGTCAGGACTAAGAAACACACATGTAAAAGCCATGCTTTGTTTATTTGTTTGAATGAAGTTGCCCTTCTTCTGCTCTGTCTCCTAACGGATCGGGTTCCGTTCCTACACCAGCACCCCAGCAATAAAATCAAGCTTTAATAGTTGGCTCTTCTGGCATGTCACCTGCTATTTCTCCTACTTATGATTACTGGGGCCCAGCTTTAGCTTTTCCTAATTATGGGTGCGTGGAATAGACAAGTCATGTGTACTCCAGTGTAAGACACTTCTGAGGGCCCACTTATGGTAGGCACCGAGATCTCTTTTACACATGGACACGTAATGGGATTCTCAAGACAGTCTTATAAACTAGGATGACATGCTTTGGAAGTATGTAAATCCATGGGCATTACAACATGAAATGAAGGAATGAGACTTAGTGCGTGGCCCCAGTAGACAGTGGTGTGTTTGGAAGTTAAATTTAATTAATTATTAATTAATTAACATGATATTATTTCCCTGCTTATAAACTACCTGCACAGCCATACCATGTCACATGCCATGCCCCTGTGGTGTCACTGAGAACGGCAGCTGTCTCAAGGACCCAATAGAACTTATTTTTATGCAGTAAGAAAAAAATGGGTCATAGGGGTCAGGGTCCCCATGTCCTTCACCCCACTTTTCTGTGTGGTGGGAAAGAGCAAAATGAGTTAATGATCTGCAACTGGCTATTTTAATTTTTATTGGCAAGAAAGACAATAATCAAATGACTCCTATGGGGATGAAGTATAATGATTTTAGCAATAAGCCTTCATGTGAATTATGCTAATTAATTTCTGTAGGACAGCATTGCCCATCGCCTCCATCATGAAAGACCGGGAAGCCTCAATCCCAAGAAACAAAGTTATATTTCAAAGGCTTTTGGACATCCAGGGATTGAGATCCATAGCTTTGCATTCCAAATGGGATATTGAGTTTACAGAATCAGGCCAATGCCCAAGGGGTCAGCTGTCTTCCTTCTCTACAGAGGTCATACATGTGGGTGGGGGAGCAAAAGCTGGGGGACCCAGTGGAGAAGCTGGGAATGCTACAAACACACAAACTCCAGCCTAGAAGCATCTTTCACATGAAGCTTTAAAGGCAGGAAATTCACACACACAATGGAGATTCAATGGCCTCCTGCTCAGTAGGACCACTCTTTAAAAATTAAAATAAGATTGAGCTTTCAATGAAAGGAAACCCTTTCTCTTGAGGCACCAGGGGTTTTACTCCGCTCTCTGAATAAGCACTAATGCAGGTCTTTTGAAACTGTTTGTTGACAGCACTGTCCTATGTTAACGCGGGTGGGTTAAAATGCAGGTGTTACAGGAGAAGAGATGTGAATTTTCGCTCTTTGGTCATTGTTTGGCTCTTTGTTTTTTATTTGATGATTTTACTGTGTACGTCTAAGGTGTGTGGCATGGTGTTTTGATGTATTTACTCATAATGAGATGGTTATTCCAGTCAAGCCAATTAACATATCTATCATCTCACTAGTTATCCCTTTAAAAAATATGCAGCAGGAGTATCTGCATTTCCAGAGCCCAGTACAACATTGTTAACAATAGTCCCTATGCTTTGCATTAGAGGCCTGTAGTGTCCTTTGTCCCACATAGTACCACCATTCAGGTCTCTTCATTCATCCTTGCTTCTCTCTTTTGGTAACATTTTCCATTTCATCTCTTTTCATTTGAGACAGGGTCCCATGTAGCCCAGGCTGGTTCAAGCTCCTGTCCAGGGTGACCTTGAACGTAAGGTTATCTTGTCCTTCCCTGGTAGTGTATATATATCACAAATGTTTGCCACCGTGTCTGGTCAATGCAGCAATGGGGATCACAAACTCATGGTCTTAGGCACTCTAGTGTAGTGTAGGAAGGTAAGTGTTCTCCTAACTGAATTACATGCTGAGACCAGTACTTTTTCTATTTCTATATATTCAACCTAAAAAGAAAAAGCACGGGCAGGGGAAGAAGGATTCCACATCACGTGTCTTTCTGTTCTTGTCTTACTTCATATAACATAATATCTTCCAGATTCAACATATTAGCACATGTAAGATTTTCTCTTTAAGCCTAAAACATACTATATATATATTGCACATTGTAATATGTATGCATCTTTATGTATGTATAATTATTCACTCCTTGACAGACACTTAAATTGTTAACATGTTTGGCTATTATAAATTATGCTCAATGAGTTTGGGGATGTAGACAGCTCTTAAGTGTACTGATTTTGGTACAAGACTTCTTTAAGTAGAAACCTGGTTCTGGATTTCCTGACAGACCAAGCTTTTGTCATCTCAAGTCCAAGTCTAATCAGTGAAACAAGGAAGAATTTATTGTTTCAATACAGTCCAAGTTGGAAGAAAAAGGGGGTGGAGAGGTTGTCTATATCCTAAGTTCTGTATTCAGAATCCTGCCAAGAGTTTCGGATGTGTCTAAAGACTGGACAGAAGTGAGGATAAGAAGGTTGCAGAGTTAAGTAGTTTTAGCTAAACTGGTCTGCTTGGGCATACTCTCAGATCTGGATTGGTCAAGTCCTGTGGTGTCCAGAAAAATCATCATTGCTTGTGGAGATGACGATTCAGTTCTCATCCTGACATGATTGTTCTTGCTGAGTGGGTGAGCTATGATTCCTGTCATGGGAACGTTGCTTCCACTCAGGGCAGCCGTCCCATCGTGAGATGGTTTACTTGCAAGTTGTTGTTTTGGAGTGTAGAAAGTTCAGTAACTCTCCTCCTTACGTTGTCAGCTTTGATGGTGGCTGAGAGAGGTTAGACAAAGAGAAGGTCTGCTGATCTTGTAGCGTTTTTTAGGAAAGATACTCCTGAAACAGTCGACGTGTTTGTGTGGTGCTGTGCAGGGTGATTACCCAAAGTTTAAGGTAGCAAAGGAGAGAGCTCTGGGGTCACCTGAAGATTCAGAACTTCTAGCAAAGACAGCGTTATAATTTCATTTCTTTTCTGTATTTACACAGAAGAGTGATTGCTGAGTCCTATGCTAATTTTCTATGTGCTTTTTTTTTTTTTGAGAAAGTGCTGTTTATAGTCTATCGTGGCCATGCCAACTCACACCGCCACCAACAATATTCAGCCATCTACTCATGTTCATCCTTATCCACACTCTCTTCAAATCCTTGTGTGGGCACAGTTACCTTACGATTGGAGACGCACTCTTTCCTTGAGGTTTCTTGCACTTCTCTAACGAAGAGTGATGGGAAATATGTTTATACATATGTTAACAGCTGATGTATTGGTCAGCCAGTTGTATGCTTTTTCAAATGGTTAGTTTTCTTCGGTTCCCAGAGTGAGCCCCAGTCTCCATGCATTGCTCAGCAAGTATGCCCCGGAGGTTCACCCCCAACTCTGTATGTATACTTTATTCTTTTTCAATTATTTACCCATTTCAAAAACTGGTGATTTGGTTTTTTGTTTGTTTGGTTGGTTGTTGTTGCTCATTTTACTGTAGGGCTCTATGAATTTCTTATATATTTTAGATATTTACCTCTTATTAGATATGTAATGTGCTAAATTTTTCTCTGAGATTGTAGGCTGCCTTTTTGTTATGTTAGTTGTTTGCTACACAGAGGTTTCCAGTTTAATGTGGTTCACTATGTGTTTTCTTCTAGGGGCACATGTGTGCATGAGTGAGTGTGTCCTCATACATAGGTATGCATGAGGGTGTGTGTTCATGCATACGTGTGTAGGAGTGTATGTGTGTGCTTGGGTACATGTTTGTGTAAGCCTGAACATGTGCATATGTGTACGTGTGTGCACATGTGTATGTTTATTTTTAGTTCTTTAACACATTTCCATTTGATTTTTTTGTTTGTTTGTTTGTTTTTGTTTTTTTGAGACAGGGTTTCTCTATATAGCCCTGGCTGTCCTGGAACTCACTTTGTAGACCAGGCTGGCCTCGAACTCAGAAATTCGCCTGCCTCTGCCTCCCGAGTGCTGGGATTAAGGCGTGCACCACCACGCCCGGCTCCATTTGATTTTTATGTATGTGGTAAGGTAGGAGTCTATTTCTTTTCCTTGTAGGTATGTTTTCCTAAGACTTAATGAACATAACATATTTTCCCACAATATCAATAGGCTGCTCTTGTAAGGAATTCATGAACTACATAGGTTTGTTTGTATGTGTCTATCCTCATGCCAGTATTATACTCTTTTGATTACTGTATAACTATATAATTTGGAAGCAGGAAGTATGATGTCAATTTTTTCTTTCAAGATTTAAATGACTATTTTTTGACTCTATATGCTTTTTAAGATTGTTTTTCTCGTTTCTGTGAGAATACAATCAAGTTTTATTTAGGACTGCATTGGATCTACAGATTTCTGTGTGAAGACATTTTAACAATATGGATTTTCCCAACACAAACAGAGTATCTTTCCTTTTATTTGTACTTTCTTCATTTATTTTCGATAATGTGTTTCACTTCTCAGTGACCGGAGTCTTTACCACCACACTCAAATTTATTACTAAGTACCGTCGCTCCTATCTGAAACTTGATTGTGCCCTTGCTTCCATTTTTTGATAGATTGTTATTTAAAGGAATGTAACTGAAATCTGTATGTTGACTTATAAAATCATATGTTACTGAATTAATTTACTAGTTCTGAGGGGACTTTTTTTGTTTTCTTTTCTTTTGAAACAAAAACAAAAAGAAAAACAGTGGTATCTTTATGTTTTCTCCTAAAGACCATGGCATCTAAAACCAGGAATGATTTTCTTCTTTTAAATCTGTATGCTCTGATGAGTCTTGCTAGTGTATCAAGGCTTTTGTCTCACAAAAGTGACTGGGGTAGATAGCTTTCTTTTTGCCCATTCTTAAAAGAGGGACTTTTCGGTTTTTCCCTTTCACTTATAGTATTAACTGTGAGCTTTCTATAAATTGTCATCATAACATTAAGAAATTTCCTTCTTTGTGTAAAAATATTGAATGTTTTTAATAAAAAAGGGCACTGGATGTTATCAAATAATTTATATGTGTATATTGAGATACATATATATATAGTTTATAATCGTCCATTGGTTATGTAAAAATATTATATTACGTCATAAACATGCGAAGCCAATCTCATATTCCAGGGATACATATTACGTGGTCGTGAACTGAACTCAGTACTGATGAAGGCTGGAGGCACCCAGTGGGAAAGCCTTCATGGCAGTGATGAGAGTGGCTATGTCTCATTCTTACTTTTTCCCTGGACAGTGGGCATGGCCCAGATGAGGTGATGCTGACTTTTCTTTTGTGCAGTCTTCTTTAATGTGCCCAGCTTGCCATCTGTCCCTTTCCGTCCCCACCTTTCTTCTCCTCTTGCCTCTTCTCCTCTCCTCTCTTCTCTTTTGTTCTTTTCTTTCTTTCCTTTCTTTTTGCCACATTGAGGGTCAACCCCAGGGCCTTCCCCACACTAGGAAAGTGCTCATTCCCTCAGCTACATTCCATGCCCCTTGTTTTAGTTTTAGCTTTGTTTTGGGAACAGTTTTGCTGAGTAGCTCAAGCTGATGTTGAACCTTCTATGTAGCCCAGACTGGCCAGTTTTGGATTATAGGAGGTAGCACTGCAGTCTGCCCCATACAGTTCTGACATTCCTTTGCTAAACTCTGACATGTACTTGTAACCATTTTGGTTGGAATGTAATTGGGTTCCTCCCATCCCTTCTTTTACAGAAGAAATGAGTAGAGGGATCCTCTAGTCTGCCATCTTGCTGACATTACTCCTTGAGAATTTCTTTTTGAAGCCATAAGATATCAAACATTTGGTCTTGCTAATCTGAGACAGAAATCACAGCCACATTTGCTGCCATTTTGAGGGTGGTATATGCTAATAAAATTTATTTGAACAAGATGAAAAAATTGCTGGTACTAGAAGTTTTTTTGTCACATTAGTTCAAAAATTCAACTTCCAGCCATCTTGGCTTTATGACAAGCTTGGGAGTGCAAAAGCATAATGTATTTAAAACACTGCACACTTTCCAACTGAAGGCAATTACGTTTAGAACCCCCCTCACCCAAGGGTATTTGAAACCATGTGCTAAGAACAGCACAAGCACACATGTAAAATCTTGTGCCTCGAGGCAAGGCACTCCAGCTTTTGGAACTGGCTAACATTTTATAGCCTCGTGTGGAATAATACTTGAAGTTACGTCTTGCAACCAATTATAAGATAAGCCAGATAATTCATAAGTACGATGACTCTATTTTGATAATATGGCTAGCCTGGCCAGTTGGCTTGAAATTTTATATCAGACGCTGAGTTTGAAGTGGTTATTTTCTCTTATGTAAAGCTTTCATCTACCCTTCCTGGAACATTGATCAATTTTAGTACGTTTTCATCTTTCCAGAATTGCGGTATTTCTGGACTACTGTCAAAACCAGCTCTATTGCAATTCTAAAGGCGAGCTTCAATGTCACGTGACTGTTTACTGCTTCCCGCAGGAGGAAGGTGAAAATGCAAATGCTGTTTACCCTGTTAATCTTATCCATGGTGCAGTGCCTACCTGTTTATTGCAGTGCGTGTCTGCTGTGTATGTCACAGAACACCTTTTGATCCCACAAAAGTGCACATCTGACCATGTTCACATCTGTCACTCTCTTCTAAAGAAATGTTCTCATGAAAGGGGGAAAAATAAATGAGACAGTGCAAAGTTGGAAACCCTTGCCAATGTGCTTAATGTGCTGAGACGGCAGATTTTAGAGGCTCAATGACTTCGACCCGTGAGAAATCACCTACCCCTCAAAAAACACACACACACACAAATTAAAACATAGTTCAGGATAAGATGTTATCATTGTGCTTTCTAGTGCGTTTAGTTACTTTTATGGAAAGTTCCTTATTATCCAGCAGATAAACTTCATGATCTACAAAACCCTAAAAATACATTGGAAATCCATGTGTTTATTCTTTTTCTCCAAAAGAATTATAAATAATGACTTTAAAAGTTCTGCTCTCAGATGATAGGAGCAGATGTAGAGACCCACAGGCAAACATTAGGCAGAGTTCTGGGAATCCCATGGAAGAAGGGAAGGAAGAATTGTAGGAGCCAGAGGGGCCAAAAGACACCACAAGAACATGGCTCACAGAATCAACTAACCAGGCTCATAGTTGAGTCAACAACTAGGGAGCCTGTCTAGGTCTGAACTAGAGCCTCTGCATCTATGTTATGTTGCTTACCTTGGTGTTCTTGTGGGACTCCTAACAGTGTGAGCAGGGTCTGTCTTTGCTTCTCTTACCCTGCTTTTGGGATCCTTTCCCTCCTATAGGGTTGCCACATGCAGCACTGATGTGAGGGGATGTGCTTAGTCTTATAACTTATTATGCCATGTTTGGTTTGATATCCCTGGAAGAGAAGGGAGAGGAAACTGCAGTCGAGAGATAAATAAATAAATAGCACCACTTTATAATCTCCTTGTCAGACTCAGTAGCATCAGGACTCCATGGAGTTTTATACATACTCTTGTAAGTATCCATAAATTTGATGTTCTGAGTCTACGTCTGATTTCAGTATAAGATTCAGAACAAAGCAAATCTAAATTTTAATCTAGCTCACTTCGACCAACCTGTATGAGACTAGCAGATTATCCTCTCTAGATATTCAATTTCTCCTCTATATGCAGGAGACATGCTTGCACATGTGTAGAGTAGAGACCCAACAAATCAGCCAGTGTTGGTCATCTTCCCATTTTCTCCACCTCTTAGGCTATACTTATTACATTTTCACCTCTCTGGGTCAACAGTCATTGTAATAATACTCATTCAAACTGCTAGACCAGAGGAGAGTCACGGGAGAGTGTTTTCCAAAACTACAGCCAGTGACCAAACCAAATATCCCCAAGGCATCTGCATACATACTGATTCCTGGACACCGAAGAATTTATACCTGAGTCCTTTTGCTCACTAGAGGAGTCATTTCAAACTCTCCGCTGCCTTAACTTCATTCTCTATGAAATATGAATCTAAATAAGAAAACTTTAGCAACAACAGCCTTAAAATTATAATGTTGATGTGGACTTTACCACAGAGCAGGGTCTCAGACTGTCCTTTTGCAAGGGTCTCATCCCTGCCCCCCTCCTCTCACCCCTACTTTTTGTTGCTCCACCCCTTCTTCTGTCAACACTCTGTTGAATTATAATCCCGGAGATCACAGGAGCACAGAGATGCCACCTCACACAGTTCAGAGGCATTGTTAAGATGTAGCATCCACCGAATGGGTCATCCTCTGCTAAGTTCAGGCTCTCTTCATTCAGGATCCACCATCTTATGTTAAGTAAATAGTGGCTTCACTTTTCCAGGAACTATACTTAGAACTCTAAAGGCAAATGACAGAACTTCTCCCACCATTTTCTCATTAATTGTACAAAGTTGAAACTTAGTTCTAGGGCTGAGGATGTAGCTCAGTTCCAATACTTTCCTAATACTCACCTATGCACAAAGCCCTGGGTTCAGCCTCCAGGATTGGATCAAACCAAGTGTAGTAGTTCACGTCCTTAACCCAAACACCTGGAAGTCTATGCAGGAGGGGCAGGATTTCAAGATCTGGCTGCTGCTTCACAGAGGTTTCAAGTCCAGCTTGGCCCTCGTGTGACCCCATATCCAACAGATGCAGCAGCAGCAGTAGGAGGAAGATGCTGGAGGAAGGGGAAGAGGAAGAACAGGAAGAGGAGGAGCAGCAGCAGGAGGAGGACAAGGCAGTGACCGAGTTTTAAAAACAAAACCAAAAACCCTGTTCATTATAATATTTGTGAGCATTTAAAAAATCTCTGCTTTAGTTATCACAAATATCCATGGCTATTCTTCAGGGCTAGAGAACCTGTGAAAGAGAAAACATTGTGATGTGCTAAGGCTGGGAGGCAAGCCAGCACTGTGTTTCAAGCGTAGATTATTCAAAGGTGAACACACTGCTTGGCTCTCTCAGAAAGACCCCCATGAACCAATCTGCAACAGACCACAGGGGAGGCTGCTCAGAGGTGGAGGCATATGGAAATCTAGGCTGTTCTTTAAACAGGGTACTGACCGGGCGCTTGTTTTTAATCATGTCCAGATGCAGGCTGCATAGTCACATAGATTTATTTCTTTTACAACAGAAGTCAATTGGGCATGACACTAATGTATTGTTTCAAGAAGAGTTTCTCACTCAACTAAATCAAGACTCAGTAGGAAATTTAAAGAGAAGCAATTTCTGTTATGGGTTTTAATGAATACTATTAAGTGATAACCAAAAAGAAAGAAGAAGAGAAGAGAAGAGAAGAGAAGAGAAGAGAAGAGAAGAGAAGAGAAGAGAAGAGAAGAGAAGAGAGAGAGAGAGACAGAGAGAGATTAGAGATTGCTCAGAAAACATCCCTTCCCCATCTTCTAAATCATCATGACAACGCAGTCTTTGGCTGTGAAGTTAATTTCCTTCGTAATTACATTCTATTTAGAGGTGTGATTGCTAAGAAACACCCTGGCTCCTGGCAAGGAAGTGGGTTTTTTTTTTTTTTATTCTAGTGAGGGACAAGGAGGAGGGCTCCCCAGTATCACTTGCTAAGTATCAGTCTTCCTCATTTTGTCTTCAGACACTTACTCTTCAGGGTGCTAGGGAGTCCCTCTAGTCCCCAGGCCCACCTCCTATCCCCAAAGCCATGGGTAGAATTCACACAAGACACAGAAAATCTTTAAATGTGCTTGCTTTGAATTCTAGTAGCTTATCTGTAAGGTACTTAGGTTTTCCCCAGTCCCCGGGATTGCATAAGGGAGTACAGACCGGGCTTAGCAGCTGTGTTACACTTACATAGAATAAAAGGGATATGTACTTTAAAAATGAAATGTATGCCAGTTTCCTTTGGCTTTTTGATATGTGGTTGAATCACATAGCAAGCTTGATTCTATTAAGACAGAAGTGTATATGTTTTAACAAAACCTTGTTATGATTCTTTTCTTCCAGTAATTTGAGATGGTAGGAAAAAGCTGTACTTTAGACTGGCTGTATTTGAGTTTGGTCAGGAGGTCTTTGCCCTAAGGATAAAAATCTAAGACAAGATACTCTGTTATGTTAAATGCCAAGTTCCTGTTTTCAGAACACTAGAAAAAAAAGAAAAAAGAAAAGAAAAGAAATGGGGCCAGAAGATTTGGCTAAACAATTGTGAGAAGTGAATCCCAAGGTCCTTTCTCAGGCTCCCTGCAAGATCACAGACTGTGTAGGACAGTTCCGAGTCCAGCTCAAAGTGGCTCTAATTCTATTACCGCTTCCTGCACGCGCATTATTTTTGCTCATTAACAAGATGGCCTCACGACGGAGCAGTCAGAGTGATTAGCAAAGCATCCCCTTCCATTCTTCAAAACATTATCACCACGCTGCTCAGGAAACAAACTCATTTTCCAACTCGGCTGTGATTTGCAGGGTTTCGGGCACTGATGATGGCTTGTCGGCTTAGTTTAAAGGAGCTTCTGCTGTAACAGAGCCTGACACTGTTTACTTCAGCCTATTATGCCTGCTGCATTCGCTGAATGCTTCACTGGAGAAGAAAAATCGAAAGAAGGCTATTCATTGTAATGCCAGCTGCTTTTTTTTTTTTTTTAAAAGGAAATCAATTTTTGCTTGAGCTCAGAATGTACTCCGTAGGTCCAGAGTGACCTACCACTTTCTGATGTCAACAACAAAAGGGACTGCTCGAAATTCTCCGCCACAATCATCCAACAGCTCAAAGAACATTGAAAATCCTAGATGAGTTTCATTTGAGTTTATGTTCAAATTGGTATCCGCTTATTCCGACAATATCGCAAAATAGAAAGCCTTAGGTGACAACCCTTCCACTGCAAGCTGCAGAGGACTCTGGGCTCTGCCTTCCCAGTGTTTGTTATAAATTACTTGGCAAGACCATTTTATGACGGAAATAATTAGTTATGTTTAGTATTTATAGCTAGTATCATGATGCTTTCCTGCACTGCTAATTAATTATTTTATGGCCAGCATGTTTCAAATGCAATTAGTTAGGTATGGCAATGATCATAATATTTTGCATATTCATGACAACATTCTGCCTATTTACAGCAAAACTTGGGTGTCAAAATCAGTTATTTTCCTTTTGTTATGAGGCAGAATAATTACAGGAAACAATAACAATGATCTGTTGCATATGAATCACATTTTACAAAGGAGCACCTCCATTGATGTCACCCAGCCATGCTCCCCTGCTGTTTCTCATAGGCAAAGAGAAACTCCATATGTCCACAAGCTTTGGCTGGGCCTTTAGCCAGCTTGAAGGTCACCAACGGTGGCTTTTGCTCTTTTCATACGTAACCGGTGCCTCATTTGGGACCCTGGGCCTGATTGATTACTGAAAAAGGGATATTGAGAATGAGAATATATGGGCCATATAAAAGAAACAAGGGAAGCAGTTGGCTCTTCGCTGCTTTCAACAATGCCCCAAGCTTTTTTCTTTGGTACTATTATTACTCTTTGTAGGAGCTAAGGCGGTGCCTCTTAACAGGAGGGAAGCTGCCTCTATTGTTTCTGCAGTGGGAGGCTGAAGACAGTCTGAATTACTGGTTAACCAGACTCTGCATCCAGCAGGCACACCCCTTACGTCGAACTATTGAGCACTTCCTAACTCTTGAGCATCTAGAAGCAATATCGCAAAGCTTGGGAGTGTTCTCAATTAGCTTGTAGACAAGATCAATGGCATGTGCTCTCTTCCAGGGCTAGGCCTATTTCTCTTTGCTTTAAGCTCCCCTGAGTAGCTAGAATCCTCCTTTTCCTTTGCCCCATATGTCTGTGCAAAGTGCTGAAATAGTAAAAATCAAGAAAAATATTGACCCTCTGATAACAGAGACTTAGCCATGAATCTCCTGTCATGGGGCAAGGGTGTGTGGGCTTAGAGGGTAGATGTGAGGAAGTAAAAAGAAGCTTTTACATAGATCCAGGTTTTGCTCTTCAAAATCTAGGTGACCCAGGAGAAAAATACTTCAGAGGAAAAAAAAAAAAAACCAGACAATGAACTTTGTTTTGTTTTGTTTGTTCGTTTTAGTTTTCCTTTATGTATGATACATAAACATGGGTTTTGTGAGTTCAGAGAGCTATGTGTCCTTCTCCAGTGGTGACTGGGCATGGTGGTGCACGCCTTTAATCCCAACGCTCTGGAGGAGAGGCAGGTGGATCTCTGTGAGTTCAAGGACAGCCTGGTCTACAAAGCAAATCCAGGATAGCCAGGGCTGGTTACACTGAGAAACCCTGTCTCCAAAACAAACAAACAAACAAACAAACAAACAAACAAACAAACAAACAAACAAAAAAGGGACTCTTTCTCCAAAGGCAAAGAAGTTCTCTCTTTTCTCTCACCAGATTCTCTCCTGTTTTTAATTCAAGCCCATTTTCATTCACTGAGTTTGTCATGAGCAAACTGGCTTTGAAGTTAATAGTCATTATTTTCCCATTTCTTGGGATAAAGGCAAAACGGACCCTCTTAGCACTCCCTCAGAAACCGCTCTTTATCCCTTTAATCATCTCTGTCACGTCTCTGAACTTACTCCAGTTTCACCACATCTGCACGTTACAAGTTCTTGGTGTTCTTATATGGAGTCCAAGCTCTGCTCAAAAACATCTGCCTGCATCCAGGGCCAAGTCTAGAATTAATCCTTCTGTTTAAACGACTCTGGTATGGGTCACAGGCTGGCTGTTTTGTTGCCTTTAAAAAGCAAAACATTACAAGAAGCAACAAATAAAAATAAAAAAGCCCTACAGTCAAAAGATTATTTCCTTAAGATAAACAGCTAAGGAAATGGTCATTTTTCATAAGGCTACAATGCCAGGGATGGACCGTGTCTCATTTTGAGCCTGGCGCTCCTGACCAGGCTAAGACGTGGAGTGGAGAAAATGATGGCACTGTGGAGACTACCGAGCTTGGCAGCTCAAGAAATCTGGGCTGTTCCAAGTGAACCCTGGGGGTTCTTCATGCTAGGACCAGGATGGGGGAGATTGGCAGAATGGAGACGTTTGAAGTAAATCCAGCCCTTCATGGAGCATTTACCACTGAAATTGCAACTGTTAGTACTTTAGGAGATTCCTCAGCATCTGTAAGACAAACTGCAAAGGCCAAATACTAACATCGAGAAGAAACATTGGGAGATTCGGGGGTTAGCAGGAGAGATGTATGTTCACTTATAGAAATCAGGCATCTTTTGATTTACCAACTCTGTCCCATTTAGCACCTGTATTCCTAATTTAGCGTGCCTAAGTCTTTGCTATGCATTCTGATGACCCATTTCCACCCCTTTCCTCTTCCGTAAAAGCATTATTCTTACCTGGGTTTTTGTTTGTGCTTGGGGGACATTTTGAAAATTCAAAAAGTGACCAACACCTGCTACAGGTTGACTTAGCATGACACACACCAGCTTGCCCCCCCCCTCCTTTTTTTCCCTTCCAAAAGCCCAACTGCGGGCACAGATGCTCTCTGAGGGAAGTCCAAAAAAACCAAACATATTGCAGTGCTGATGAACCAGTCATGCTTTTTGTCATCAAAGAGCAGCATAAAAAACACAATGCAAGTGATGTGCCTGTAGTAATTGAGAGCCTAATCAATTCCGCATTGCAAGTGCCTCTGTCATCTGTTTATACACCTTTCATGGGTTTACAGCGCTGTTGTGAAAAGGCAAGCTTGCTTAGCCCTGCAGGTTGGGAAACATCTGTATCCCTGTGGTCTAAAAGCAGCACAAAGGTCATGTTGAGAGAGAAAGTATCAGACATGTATGGGTTTTGCATTCATTTAATTCATAATTGTGAAATATGAGTGTGGGGTATCACTTACAGCCCGAACGGGAAGCTTTCTTGTGATTGATTTGCCTAAACACTTTCTATGTTGAGGGAATCTGAATAGTTTTAACATACATGCTATTAGTTTACATTATGCTAGTGTGCTTATGAAAAATTTACAGGGCAGCTATTGTCATCCACCTGGATAATTTCACATATTTCAAGCTGAGCTTACGTACTTTTTAAGATCCCTCTTCTTTCCAATTATAATTTTCACACTTCTTATATTTCTAGAAACTCCACAGGCATTACTTCATTTCCATGAAGATTGACTTGTAGCAGCCTTCTACAGGGATTAGAGCTGACATCTGTGTAACAGTGCCTGAGAGGGGAAAATATTAATATAGTTTCTGCCATATGATGAAAGACATTAGAATGTCATTAACAAGCCAATTTCTGGAATGAAACCTGACACCATATTGGGAGTTATGATCTTAGTCTTGACCCAGCGGCATGATGTGAAGCCAAGACAATATACACAGGGACACAAGAGAACTCTTGTTTGTCCTTTAAACTCTTTCTATATGAGATATCAATGAAATTGGAAACAGCAATGTGTAGGTGTTCTGCTTTTTGTTTTACCTTCTAGCTGTCTTCTAAGAGTCATTTCCATTTCAACACTATTTTCCTTGGAAAAATTCACATCTTCTTATACCTTTTCTGATACACACTCACACACACACACACACACACACACACACACACACACCCCACAAACTTATGGAGAGAAGAGAAGCATGGTTTATCTCCTTAGTTGCTGGGCCTTGTTAGCTATTTCCAAGGAAGATTCCCTTAGCACAGCTCAGCTGCACCTCTGCCCATTGCTGTACATTTTGCCTCCACCCCCCCCCCCCCCCAGCACTTTCACACTAAATAAAGGCAGAGTTAAACTGGTTCAACTTTTAATTCTTCTTCATTGGCCAGATGAGTGTTCTTTCATGTCTCTGAACCTTGGTAAGCTCACAAATATTTTAATGAATGCAGATGCTTTTAACCTCACTTCCATAAGTTTAATTTACTGACATTTACATCAATAAATATAGACGCTTGCCTACCGCTGGCGAGGCATCGATCTGGCTGTCACAGAAGAACACAGAGATGTATGGCACGCAAGCTGATTCTTCCAGTTGGTCACAATCATGAGCCTTTAGGAAATTAACTAAATCCAGTGCCTGGATATATATCCTAGTACCGTTGAGGTGTTTGGCTGGATGTGAGTGTAAGGGAGACCCACTCTTAGTTTGTCTGTACAAACTTTTCCTGTTTGAATTCATTTTAGCATCTCAATGTTGTAAACAAATATTTAATCTACTCCTACTTTGACCCTTTTGTTCCCCAATAAAAGACACATAAAGCCTTTATATTTACAATAAGCCTCAATCAGCACAAAAGCTGGCCAGATATCTACCTTTTAAGCTATTAGACTCTACTTCTTATAGGGAATCCCGAATTATTTCTTATTTCTTATTATGTTTCAACTGGGCTGCTCTTAACTCCAATTGGTTAGCGCTCAGGGTCATTTTTTTATGGCTCACCTTACCCAAGGCAGCTTCTCCTTCTCTACCTTCTTTTTATCCATGGCTCAGGAAACCTAAACTCCACCCATTTCTCTTCTGCCCAGCTATTGGCTGCTGCCATCTTTATTTACCAACATAAATAACATGGGGGGGGGCAGGGTCACAGGTCTACAGGCTAATTGCAGACTCCAGGTCTTGGGGGGTCCACACTTTAGCTTTACAATAGACAATTACAATAGACAGCAAGCCCAAACTTTTCTCCTTTGGAGAAAGGAAAAGCTTAAAAGAGGTGTGAAGGGCAGGGCAGTGGTAGCACACTCCTTTAATCCCAGCACTTGGGAGGCAGAGGCAGGCGGATTTCTGAGTTCGAGGCCAGCCTGGTCTACAGACTGAGTTCCAGGACAGTCAGGGCTACACAGAGAAACCCTGTCTCAAAAAAATAAACAAACAAACAAAAAACAAAAACAACAAAAAAGAAAAGAAGTGTGAAGGAAATAAGCAGATTGGTTCTTTGAGGTTTCAGGTGGGGAAGGTGACTACAGGAAGACCCGGAGGAAAGTCCAATGTCCGTAGCTGAATACGTAGCTGATTATAGATGGTCCCGTATGCTCACACCAGCATGCTTTTCCATTCTCTAAAGCACAGAACCCAACATTCCAGGGTGATTGCTTGCAGGCCCTGCTATGGGGAAGTAATTTCCAGCATTGTGATTTTACCACACAATGTAAACAGATGGCCGAGGTTCGCCGAACCCACTGAATGCTTCAATCTGTTTTACAGCCTTTGGGGTGAGCGGACCATTTCTGACTCATGCCACAAGCCAGAGAGCCTTAATTGCTGCTTGATCATTTGGATTTAGGGACTTGTCAAGAAAACACCCTTTGTTCCCATTTTTAAAAGATAGTTAGAATGGAGGCAGAGCCAAATATCTTCTTGTTAGGTTTTATTGCCCACACCAACCAAGAGTATGTTTTCATAAAAGCATTGTACAACTCCTCTTTTGTCTCCATCCAATAGTTAGAAATTAATTTCCTTTGTTTTCATTGCTAAAACAGCCTTGACCAAAAAGGATGCCTTTGCTCCTTCGGAGGTACACAAAGTCCTGAAAAACCATGCAAGTTTGTACCAACAGTCCCTTCTCACATCTGGGAGCAGGGGGCCATCCAGTTTGGACTTGTTTGATTTGAAAGGGATTTAATAGCTGCAAACCGGATTTGTCAACTGGTTCCTTCCACGACTTCCAACCATGTCATGAAATCATGGTTAACAGAAACCAAATTTGTATTTATTAATGTTTATTGTTTTGCAGCTGAAATTGATTTTCAAAGTGTACTTCTGAGTGCCATTTCCATTAAAAAAACCAGCACAGCAGATGTGTTATTAGGGCTTCTCCGGGATATTCCAGGAGGGCTAATGTGCCAGCCTTTCCTGCATGAAGGCAAATGAACGCGGTCCAGGGGGACTGGCTGCACAGAACTAATGTTTTATCTAATCTGTAGCTCGAGTGAAACATGAACAGATTTTTTTTTTCTTTTCTACAGCACTTGTAATTAGCAATGTCTCCCTAGGTCTAGATCCATTTAGAATAAAGTAAATAACATTCATGATTTGGCTATTTCTGATTTATTCCTGTGGATTTGAAAATTGAAAGAATGAATTAAAATAAGCTGTCGCGCACAGTGATCATCACAAAGGATTTTCCAAATATGTAAGATTATTTATTTATTTATTTTTAGGTGGGCGGAGCACTGGAATATGAGGATTCCTGACCCATGTCTTAGATTAAGTAGTGTTTTACAGGAACTGGTTTCTGTTGCTCTAGGTTTGCCCACGTTTATTTTTAACCACAGTGGAATAGGGTGTACTGGTGTAATATTGAGTTTTATTTGTTGGCCTCACTGAGCAGGAAAGGGCATGATACAACGCTGCCTGTCTTCACTTCTCACTGGCCGATTTTAGAAAACAAAATAGACATCTTGTTAAAAGATGACAAAATGCCTGCTTTATTGCAAAATTCTCCTGTTGCACACAGAAAAAGGATACAAACACAGGTTCTCAAATTGCCAACGGTTTTCAGCCAAGGAAGAGCGACAGGGTGAATTATGTCTCTCTCTTTTAGACAGATCCTTTCCTCATATCATCCTCTCTCCTAACCTTGCTCCACCTACCTGGGTGAGTGGGTTATTCTCCATGGCAGGTGAGCTGTCTACAGCACTCCATTCACCTGGGGTCAATCCACCCTCATAAAATTCTTAAGGCACTGAGAGAAAACTGCTCTTGCTGCAAGGGTTTTGATATGATCCCTGTAAATTGAGAAAAGAATTTCTTAATCTCAAACATTTCTGGGCTGTTCTTTGATCTCCTGGCTTGCAAGATAGTGTTTGTGCTTTTAGAAACAAACTCTTGTGATGCAAAGACCTTTCATGAGGGGGAAAAAAAAAACCCAAAAGTGAGAGTGTTAAACGATGGGATGATTCAAGATTTCAATTTGAGCCAGGTGTGGTGATCTAAGGCTTGCAGATCACTGTAAATCCGGGGTCAGCCTGATCAACATAGTGAGTTCCAGGACAGCCAGAACTACATAGTGAGAGCCTGTCTCAAAAATAAATAAAAAACAAAATACAACAAAGAAACAGTGGAGCTTCAGATCGGTGGATTTCAAGAGAGCACCCCACCAACAACTTCTCATGGTGTAGTGGGACATTCTTCACTGTAATAACTTTCCAGTGGGTTTTTGCAAACATTTCCAGTTGGTTCTGTTTTCCTTGCTTAACTGATGATTATAGGGTGTATAAGAAATTCCTACTCTTGGACAATTTAGTGGTTCTGGATACAGAAGAGTGATTGTGGGTATCTGTGGGCTCAATAGTGGCATGTCACCCCGAGGCTCTGCCTGAATTTGTTGTTCTGCCCTGAAGGCAGTGATTGGCAACCTCCAGAGAAGGTAGGAAAGTTGAGCCAGAAAAAAAAAAAGGCATTTTACTTTTACTGTAAACAGGCACCAGACTGTTTACTGCCTAAGCATCATATTCTAGGGCAATATAAGGACTGCCTAAGCGTCTCTTCTAAGGGCACTACAGGAGAAGAAGCTCCATCAGTGGGAAGACCTGTGTGGTGATCCCATCATGGTGGATTGCCTAAGATGCACTTTGTGTACCTGTAACTCGCTCTTCTCTGATGCAAAATCCATAAATATCTGTTAAGACATAGTTAAAAAAAAGTAAACTGAAGGGAAAGCAGCTAGAGTATTCTCTTCTCTTGTTCCCTTGCTTTCTCTCCTCTTGCCCTCTCCCCCCCACCCCCATACTCATGGCCAGTCTCTACTTCTCTTCTCTCTCTCTCTCTCTCTCTCTCTCTCTCTGTGTCTCTCTCTCTGCCTTCCTCTCAACTCCCCTCCCCATGCCCTGAATAAACTCTATTCTATACTAAAAAAATAATAATAACACAGGCCACATAGTCAGCATTAAATAAATATTAGTTGAGATAGCAAATGACAGAGCTCTACACACAAAACCATTTTACCTTGTAAAAGTCACATGATTTCCTTTTACTGCAGCTGGCAGGATAAAAGCATCCAATGGGCGTGCTGAATATTTAATGTTAACTATCTTTACTTTTGAAATGAAAGGGACAGAAAAAACATCAAAGGGTTAGAATAACAGTCTGCATGATCCTGGGAGGCAGTTGGAGAATATAGGTTTGGTTTTGACTAGAAAGGCAGGCACACGTGTGAGCTGGTGTTTAAGGGACCACCGCATCTAAAGGTCTCTGCTGTTTAAATTTCCAAAGAACTCTGTATTGTTGAAGCTATTATGGCCCTAAATTCTAATTGTGGACTCGCAATTCTTAGTGCGGGGTTTTCATTTATTCTTTGTTCTGTGTGAGTGTATATGGGGTAGGGAGGAGTGTGCAATGGCATACTACATAGTGCGGGTGGGCCTTGAAGTCATGCTCCTTCTGCATTAGCCTCCTGGGTACTGGAATTAAAGCCATCCCCTGAAGCTCTCAAGGTAGGATCTTCTGATGTGTGTTGGTCACTTTTCATAGCTGTGACAAAATAGCAAAGAAGATAAATATAGAAGGGAAAGCTCATTTTGACTAACAGGGCTTTCACCCTGTGCTCAGTTAGCTTTGCTAGTTCAGGCCTCAGTGGGGTCAAACATCATGGCAGAGCGGGTGTGAGGGGGCAGGCCTGCTCACATCATGGCAACTGGGAAGCAGGAAGACAGAGAAAAGGTCTACAGATAAGACACACTCTTGGAAGGCACAACCCCCAATAATCTACTTCCTCTAACCAAGCCCCAAGTTCTGATAACAATTCATGAGTAGATTAATCCATGGGTAAAATTTCACTAGGATTGAAGTGTTTATAAAAAGATAAAGAGAGGAGGGGATATGTTTGGTGAATGTGTGGTAAGGTATGGGGGAAGGGGATGCTTTGGTGGACCCATGCTGAGGCATCCCTTCCCCCTGAGGGACTAGCCACAGGATGGTATAGAACAGAGTTTATTCGGAGCATGGGAAGGGGAGTTAAGAGGGTAGTAAAGGCAGAGAGAGAGAGAGAGAGAGAGAGAGAGAGAGAGAGAGAGAGAGAGAATAAAGAAGTAGAGAAGTACAGGAGTAGAGGCCAGCCATGAGAGTGTGGGGGAAGGGAAGGGGGAGAGAGGGAACAGGAAGGCAAGAGAGAGAGAGAGAGAGAGAGAGAGAGAGAGAGAGAGAGAGAGAGAGAGAGAGAAGAGGGGGCAAGCAGCCCCTTTTATAGTGAGTCAGGCACACCTGGCTGTTGCCAGGTAATTGGGGGCGGAGCTTAGACAGAATGCTAACACTGGTGGTCCAATTATTTCTCCAAAGTGAACTGACTGCTTAACACATGAGCTTTCAGGGATACCGTTAGATAAAATTCCTCATATCTTTCAAGAGGCCTGTGCAGGTCAAACTCCCTTAATACATAACGGATTCTCCATTTGCCTTTAACACCTGCTGACATCTGACCCAATGCTAGAAAAGCGATGGTGGGTAAGAGTGCAGTAGTTAATACTCCTAACAGCCCCACTGCGCTTCAACAGTTGTTGCATTCAGTGCTCTTCACTGCCACATACCTACCCTGTGTTTAAAAACAAACACATTAACTAACTACAAACTAACTAACTTACTGGAAAAATTCAGGGGCCAGGAAGTCACTCAGTGGTATAGTGGCCACCCAGCACATATAGTGTCACAAACTACAAGCATCAGGAGCAAAGCCAGATTCCCATACGGATGTCCTCAAGGAAGGAGTAAAATGGTCAATTTTAAATATCTTGACTCCAAATACCTGTTGTGTAGTGCTCTGTATAACTAACGCAGGAGTGAGGGTGGCTGCTGTACTCACTGGAGTTCTTTGCTTGTCTTACCTGAAAGCACCTTGCGATTGCCAACTTGTGAGCAAAACTACTGACATTTGTCTCGAAACACAACTTTCACTTGAAGCATGACCGACACTAGGCTTGTGTCTATTCACAGTTTAGCTTTTAGCAAACATGTTCTTAAAAAAATTATGAAAGAAGTGATCAGGTTATTCTGGGGGGTAGGGTCAGTGCGGGAGGAACTGGTAAAGTTTGTTGGCAACAAGAAAATTTAAGCTCTCAAGTAAAAGAGCAACCATTTAGAAAGCTTGTACTTGCTGTTATGAACTTGGAACCCTCTGGATACTTCCTACTTGTGATGATGTCAACACTGATATTAACAACTGTGCTTGTTTGCTATGTGTCACGAAATATATTAAGCTTTGGAAGATCTGGATATTTCCAAGTGACGAATGAATCTTCTTATATAATATTTAATTATAACATTTAATTTATTTTATTATACATTGGCCTGTGTCTGTATATGGGTTTTGAGCAGGTAAATTCAGGCACCCATGGGTAGAAAAGGCCACTGTGTCCTCCTGGATCTGTTGTTACAGGCAACTGTGAGCCGATCAACACGGATTCTGGGAGCAAACTCCAGTCCTCTCCAAGAACAGGATAGACTCTTAACTCCTGAGCCTTCTCTCCAGGAATCTCAACACATTTAAAATACTGCGTGAGTGTGTTCAAAATTAACTAAAGGTCCAACCTAGTTAGACCCAAACTGGAGTTTTACATAGCAGAGTGAGTATATACATAAATACATATATACATATACATTCCTATGATTCTATGATTACCAACTATAATTGATTTGTAAGGAACAGCTACAATAAGCTTTGGAGTAGTATTCAAGAAGAATGTTCACAGTTGAGTTTTAAAAAAATAAAACCTCAATAAAATACTTTTTTCCAACTGCGTGTATGTATGAGGTCAGATTGACTTCGTATGTTTCAGCCCCAAAAGCAAATTGCAGCCAACTGAGATGGAAGCCGACAAGGGGGATCCAGCTGTTTTCCATTATGCACTGGACAGGAAAGAAATTCAGTAAAACTTCATAAATACACTGTTTTCTTCACTACTTAGAAAAAAAATAGTCTTTTTTCCACTTTAAATTCTAATGGACATACAGTGGATATTTTGTTGCTATTTTTAAATAACTTAATAAAATATTGTGAAACTTTTAGTTTTGGCTTCTTGTAGGATATTGTCAGGTAGCATCCACACAGGCAACATCTCTTTAGTGGATTTACTGAGTTTTCATAGTGTGGAGGACAAAGGATTTGGGGGATCCCAAAGACTGAAACTTGCTAGCCTACACAGCTTGCCTAAAGAGCTTTAAACGCTAGAGAGAAAGATTTGCATTTTGAAGGTCTAATTTCTGCTCTGTGGAATTATTTTTTTTTCTGGAAAACCAAAATCGTCCTGAAGAAGAAACTGTAACGCCTTGCTTACCTTTCTTTCTTGAATACACCGGGTGATGGGCCAGCTTTCTGAGTTGCATAGTTTGAGATATGGTGCTCCTGAACACACCTTTCTAGTTTGGCCTTCATTGTCAATCATAAATATCATTTTTGTGATGGGTATTGCTTTCATCATGGGCTTTCTTTTTAATTTTGAGTACTTCAAATTTTCAAAAAAATATAGAAATATTACACAGTGGGTCCTATCAGTACATGGTTCCATTGCAAAATATCTTACATAGTGACGTCTTTCTGGATTTTTTTTCCATTCTGTATTTATTTTTTAAATGTATCCATATTGGAATACATAAATTTGCCTACTTTAAAAATTACTGTTGGGTATTCTATTATGTAAGTAAACTCTCAAGATTCTTGGCTTTTAATAGTTAAATATTATTTTTTTGCTAACGCGTACCATTTCTAATTCCTCACTGTGTATCAGAAAAGAAAGCAACCATAGTTCTCATGCTGATAAGAATTTTTGTTTAAAATATCAGTAAGGTGGGCAACTAATGATAAGTACTTTGATTTTTAAACTTAGTATTTTAATTTCAATTAAAAATATTTTATTATATTTTACTTGTGTGTGTGTGTGTGTGTGTGTTGTCATTATGGCAGGCATGTGAAGGTCAGAGGACAAATGAAAAGAGCTGGTTTGCTCTTTCTACCATGTGGATCCCAGGGATTGAGTTCAGTCCATCAGCCTTGATGGCAGCCATTTTTATGTCTTACTGCCCCATCTCTCAGCATTTCAAACCATAAACTTCAGCATATGTGGTTAGATATTGTAGAAGATTGGTGTTCTAGAAATTCCAACCATGTCCATTTCCTTCCTGGGAGAAATGGAGTTTGACTATTGACTTCTAACCAGTGGATATAGATAATCAAGTACATTGAATGTCTACACTTCCACAGAATTCACACGTTGAAGCTTTAATCCATGGAGTGACTATTTTAAAGAAAAGACCTGTGGGATGCTAAATGTTAAATGAAATCACAAGTGGCCTTTAGACCGCTGTAGTGGCACACACCTCTAATTCCTGTACTTGGGAGACAGCAAGGAAATTGTATCCAGCCTGGAAGCCAGCTCTCAGCACTGACTGCCATGCTAACACTGACCCCGTAAATCCAGCACCCTTGGACTTTCCAACTTTGGTTGGTGGTGTTTTCTTTATGCACTCTATACTGGCTAATCCAGCAGTCCCTGGACCTTAATATTCATGGAAGGCATTGCAATTTTAGGCAGTGATGAGCGTCTGGAAGTGTTCTTGTTGAGTTCCAGAATCAGCAAAGCAAACCTGTTAATGCTAGAGTGAGCCTCAAAACCATGAGGTTAAATGAAATCACAAGTGGTCTTTAGACTTCTTCTACTGTATTTGCTGATTAGAAGCGTAACCACTGAATGTTTTTTTGTTTTTGTTTTTGTTTTGTTTTGTTTTTGTTTTTGTGTTTGTTTTCAATCACACCTGCCTGAAAGACTGAGGTATCAGCTTGCCAAGAGTCACACTTCCAAACCCCATGACTTTCTCTGAGTGTCATTTTGTGTGTGTGTGTTCAAAATTCTGTGCTGTCTCACCTCACTGGCATGTCTTCCATCTCCCTAAAAAGAGCTCTGATCTCCAGAAAGCTTTGTGCAAAGAAAGGGAACCATGGGAGTTAGGGGACATTTAATCGACCCAGAAGCTTCTAAAAATTCCAAAGGCAGTGTTATGTGGAGTTATCTGCCACTTACAGGAACCAACCTGTAACAAGCAGCTCACCAAGGCTAAGAGTCAGTGACCCATAACAGCTGGGAGGGACACAGTCACTGGCTTAGTGCAGTGTTTTTAGAAGAAAATCTGTATGTCGAGTCCTGGCAGAAAGAGGAGTGTCAGGCTGGGTGATTGGTGGGAATTTCTAGGAAAGCATGATCAGGGTTTTCGAAAGATGACTAAAGATGTAAGTGTTCCCCCATAGGAATGCTAAAACCACAGTGCCGTGGGTACCCTCAGTCTGGAGAGGAAAAGAAAGGAGAGTTTAGGGGTCTGGAGAGCATCGACTTAGAAGGAGCCTAAATGCAGTGGAAAACTGGCTAATCCACGTAGCTCCTTCTCATACTCTCATTTCTGCAACATAGAGCTGAATCTAATGCTCAAAGCTACACTTAACCCAAACAGAAATCAAAGGGCCTGAGGAAGCCTTTCCAGCCAGCCTGCTGTGTGACAGAGCACACCTGGCTGGGGAAGGATGCCGAGGACCTGCGTGTGTTGTTTGAATGTGGTTGGTTTGGGTGTGAAGTGGTCCTCAAAGGTTCACAGGCTTACTGGTCGGGTCATGCTGGAGTAGGCACTGAGGTGGGACCTAGCTGGGGGAAGGGGGTCCCTGGATGGGTCTTGCGATTCCTCAGCTAGCAATATTCCATGTCTTCTCTCTGCCTTCTGACTGTGGAGATAATGTGATGGGCTCCATTGTCTGACTTCCCACACCTTGATGGGCTCTATCGGCTGGCTGTCATCACCTCCGCTCACCACAGTGCTCTTGGGCCAGCTGCTCTCTATCCAGCATTATATTTCCTCAGATCAAGTACCCCCTTTTGAGAGTTCTGTCCACCCCGAGTTTCCACTCTACTGTCCGTTTTCCATTTTGACCGCACCGTGCTCTACTTACTTGCTTATTATCATGGTGGTTTCCCTGTGTGACCTCTACTTTTTCAGGTGGTGAACACACACACACACACACACACTACCTGTGCCCTGGACTAATTGCCTCCAGACCCTACCTGCCCTTGGGGGTTGGAGGTGAGGTGGCGTGAAGTCAACGACACAGACTCCATGACACAGACTCTAGGAGCCGCTGAGAAACGCCCCAGAAAGCTCGTCTGAGCACTGCTGCGAGCTCTTTTAGTACCTTCCGCCCACGCACCATTGGTCCCAAGAAAGCATCTCTTCAAAACAGAAGTTCCCTATTGACCAGCATTGTCTACGTCAGAAATCCTTGGTCTCTCAGGCAGTCCTCAATTAGGTCCTCCTGCAGGAGATGCTTTTGCAGCTGTGCAGCCCCTGACATTTATGCAGAGGCCGTTGCACTATTCCTCTTACACACACACACACACACACACACACACACACCCTTTGTTAATTATCCCGTGAGGTGAGTGTATTGACAGAAGTATAAGAGCATGGAATGATGGGAGCTGGTGAGGGAGTGAGGGAAGGCAGCAACAGCATCCCGACTATCAGGCTCAGCGTTCCACATGTATGGGGTATCTGCAGGCACTGGGCTGAAGGATGGGACCACGTGGAATTGTTGCTGGCCCGACACTGCTGGGTCTGCCAGCTGCAGAATCACAGTGAACAAAGTCATCATTGAACTCAGCATGTCAACAGTGTTGTCTTTGCTGCCTGTCACAGGCAGAAACCTCAGGTCTTGATAAGTGGCCCTTTTCTGTGAAAATCTGGAAACATTGGGGATGAAGTCAGCAGGAGGCTTTTCTGAAGAAAGTGTGGTAGTTTAGGTGACATAGTTACATGTCTCTTACAATATTAACTACCACCTTCTCTCTATATCACAGAGAGTTAATATCATGGTTCTTTGGGCCAAATTTTTAAATATTTTTATTAAAATTATTATTAAAATTATTATTATTACATAAGGTCTCTCTTCATAACACTGACTGTCCTGGAACTCACTATATACACACACTGGCCTTGAACTCACAGAGATCTACCTTCCTTTGTCTCCCAAGTTCTGAGATTAAAGCCCAGGATTAAATTAGTTTTTTAATTCATTCTACATTTCAAGATGGTTTCGAATACCTCGTGTACTGACAGATGTTGTAGATAACACAAATTCTATATTCTTTATATAAGTTTCTCTCAAAAGTTTCCATTTTGTTTGTACTAAGAGCTCTTCTCCCTGAACACTCTAATTGTCTTTAAGTTGAACTTTGGGAAGGGAATCTTTCTAAATTTTTTTTGATTCATGTAAGTTAGTTTTTATTTAGAGAGCATCGGACCTTAGATTTGGGGATTCTTGTACTTAAGATATATATGATCCAACTGCAGTGACCATGTAAGTCAACTGATATTGCTTTAACGCTACACTTTGCTGGGTATTACACCATCAGCAACAACAAATGGACCTGACAACACAGGCTACACAGAGTTTCTTGGGGGCACCAGACAAATTTTTAAAAATCAAGAAAATGGAAAACAAGATAGTCGTGAGTTGTGTGGATAAAGTATGCCCCAGGAACCTAGTTTAGAAAACGTGGCCAATAGAGCCCTTTCTGAAGGCTGAGTACAAGGTAAACAGAAAGGCTAGTCAGGGTAGCTCATCAAAGAATAGGAAGGGGACTTAGTTTCCTGGCTATGGAGGAAACACTGAACATGTGCATAGCAGCCAGAGAGACGAGATGCTGAGCGAGGGAAGAGTGGCTTGTAATAGAATCTGAAAGAAGAATGGTGTCCTGCAGTTCAGCTGCAGTGGGATGCCACTTACTTTATTCTAGCTGCAGTGGGGTGCTACCCACTTTAGTGCAGCTGTGGTGGGAGACCTCTCAAGGTGGATAGGTTGCCGTGTGATTGGGTTCCCATCTTAAAGCTCACTTGTTCACATGTTGAGTGTTAGGTAAGAAAATACGGCAGAAAGTAAATCTTACCAGTCAGAAGGCTGTGCAAGTCAGACTCCATGGAGCCAGGACGTGGCATGAGCCTTGGAAAGAAACAGACAGACACATGATCTGCTTCAGAGCCCAAGTTAAGCAGATCTGCCGATGAGTTTCATGTGGCGTGTGGCAAAAAAAGATGATCAACAAAACTCTGTGGGTTTCTGGGAAACGGACACTGTGATGCTAGGATGAGCACCCTAGCCCTAGGGGTAGATTGGCTGAGTCCAAATACCAGTTCTCATTCTCAGCAGTCCTTCTGTCTTAGCCAATTTAACATGGTGGCGTCTTGGTTTTCTTCTCACCAAAATAAGAGTGACATGGATGTTTTCCTTATAGGAATGCGGTGAGCTCTGAGATTAGGCAGTATGACTTGTGTTCTGGCGCAGATCGATCCTGACTAAGTGTTAGTTGTTATGTCTAAAACAGGAAGACCTGGAAGGCATGAGAATGGAAGGGTTGAGTGCATCTGTGAGGGGAGGGAGCTTTCAAGGTTTCATTATTGAAATGTTGAATTTGTGTTAGAAATACAGATGAAAAGGCTCTGGACTTGAGATAGGAAGAGACCCTGTGTAGAAAACTCCTACCTTGAAGTCACTAGTACGAAGCTAGGTTAGAAACCTGCTAAGTGGTTATCCCCAAAAGAGAGAGGCAAAGTTCAGAATTAATCTCTGAGTCCAGCTAAGGGTGTAGAGTTAGACCCAGGAAAGGAACCTGAGCAAAAGTGTCTGATGTATCACAAGGGGACTCTGAGATAAGATGAGGAAGGAAGAGGCAGGACAAGGATAAAGAAGGAAAGTTTTCAGTTTGGAGCACTGCTGAAGGGCCTCTGAAGAAGGGGTTCAATGGGCCTGGTGCCATGGAGAGAACATTGGGCCACTTTTACAAGAACAGGCGAGTGCCTCAGGTAAAGAGGACAACTTTGATGAGCAGAATGTGTTGGGAGTAAGGAGAACTCTTACTGAGAACTACTGGCTAGTAAGGGGCGGAGCAACCCTATGGAGGTGGGTGTTCTGGTTCACTGGTTTTGTTGAACAGGGGGTAGTAAGAACAGGAAGCGAATGGGAAGCTGGTGATGCTGGAGAGGTGCTTAGGGAGTGAAATAGTTCCAAAATGCTAAGGACCACAGCAAACAAGAAGATGCTAGCCTTTAAATGGTAATGTTCAGGAAAAGGACAACATGGGATTGTAGAGTTTTCAGATGAGCAGTTTGCATTTAATCTCCCTCTCCCTTGGCTGTCCCTCCCTTCATTCCTCCTCCCTTTATTCTTCCTCCTTCCATTCTTCTCTCTCTCTCTCTCTCTCTCTCTCTCTCTCTCTCTCCTATCTCTTCCTCCCTCTCTTTTCTTCTTATTTTTGAGACAAGATCTCATGTAATCCATGCCGGCCAGCCTCAAACTCGCTACATACCTGAGAAAGAGCTGAAACTTCTGAACCTCCTGCCTCCACCTCCTGAACGCTGGGATTACAGATGCACCGCATGACAGCTGGTTCACGCAGTGCTATGGACTGAATCCAGGGCTTCGGACATGTAACCTTACTCTGACTGTGTTCTAGTGTTTGCTGCCCATTATGACAGGCGGTTTCACACTCATGAGAGTGGGTATACTCTACCAACTGAGCTATATATTTCCCAGCTCTTAATTCTGTTTCAATAATGAACTTCAAAGTAAAGTAGTCAGCCAGCTGGAAATGGAGGCAGAAGAAGTGTGTGGAAGGCTCCAGACAGGGGAGGTTGAAATAATCACCTTGAATAATGGGAGTCTATGAAAACAAACAAACAAATGATGTGGATAATGACTGAGTCCGTAACTGATATCTGAGAGCCCATATTTTCAAAAGAGCTGTTGTGCTTAATTGGTAAGTTTCCTTCATAGGATTCAGTTGCTGGGAATATTACATTGTAACTACAAGGATACTCCTATGGAATTGAAACTCAGGTGTTACATTTGAACTCAGAACCCACAAGTCTGTTCCAGTAATCCTTGCATCCATAGAAGCAAAATTGAAAGTTTGCTGAAGTTGAGACCACATTCTCATCATCTTAGACTGCTTTAATAACCATTTCCAAAACGAAGTACACAGACTGTGACTAGAAGTTATTTGTCCTACATGACTTTCTGAGAGGGCATTGCACTTCTAGACAAAGCCACTGCAACCCTTCCATGATTCTAAAAGAGGACATGAGGATGCTCTACTTGGTCATGTCTATATGGGCCAATTTCCAAACTGAAAACCATGCTTAAATTGTGGCAAAGCCACTGGGTTGGCTTTAACAGTCTACAGGGTTTCAAACTGGCCTCAGCTGAGTTCACAGGAATGTGTATGTATAATTGAGAACATACCCTTTGGAAATGTATGTGAACAGTTGGAAACACATACTTGGAAAACAGCCAAGTGGGTGTGTGGTACCTGTTTTTATTATGGAAAAGCTTAAGCATTATTTCCAACCTCAGGGTTTTTTTGTTTTTGTTTTTGTTTGTTTTTTGTTTTTTAAATCTATGACCACTGCTCCTGAGAGCAGGACAGTGATTCTAGCACCTTTTCTTCTCAGATTACCTGTATGGGAAGGTTTTCTGAGCCTGGGCTTTTTGTAACCTTACTCTGACTGTGTTCTAGTGTTTGCTGCCCATTATGACAGGCGGTTTCACGCTCATGAGAGTGAGTATACTTTGAAGGCATCTTTTTTTGATACAGAAGCCATTGTAAAATGTAGCTTTGAAACGGGTTCCAAAATGATCTAAAATGTGCTAGAATAGTGCACGGGGAACTATAAGATCGTGTTTTGTGAAAAGGAGATCTCCCAGAGGAGGCATTGTTACTAAAGCTTTGAATATTTGTGGAAATTACTTTTGTTTAGAGGTGTTTTGACCTCCCCCCAATACAACAGTGAGGTGTGCTGTTAATCTGTCTCATCCATGATGGGGAACCTACTAAGACCTCTGATGGGAAACAAGGTTGTTCAAATAAACACCCTGGGAAAGGTCCTCACTACGGCTCTGGGCACATGTGGGTTCAGAATCTGTCTATTGGGTAAGTGTCAGTGAGACACTAAGTGGAGGTTCAGCTGAGAGTCTACCTTGATGTCATAAAATCGAAATGGGCACTGCAGGTTGGGAGAGAATAGTAGAGATCATATGTAGCCACTGGACTCTGTGACTTGTCACTAGCCCATTTGCCCCTAATCAATGAGTCCCTGAGTCACACCTGTCTCCAGGGCTGAATCTCAGAAACTCTTGTTCCACAAAGACAAGAACAGAGTGCAACCTCATTAAACTTCCTAGCTCTCCAGGCATACATGTTCTTCATGAGTCCTCTTCCACGTTCCTCCTTGCTCTTTCTCTTTTGAAGGCCAGCAGGACCTGTTCCCGACACACTAGCAAGCTCCTTCCTCCATCAATCACCATCTTTTATCCACTGTCTCCTCTATCAATCTTCAGCATCCTCATTTCCCCGGCAACAGATTACCTTTCTATTTTGGATGAGGCTCCTGGTTTCTGCAGCCTGAACTATTGAAACATCCTAGATTCTCTTTTCTCTCTCACTCCAAAGTCTGTTGAATCAAAAAACAGGTTCATTTTTGTCCTTATTCTCTTCTGGAGTCTTCCTTAGTTTTGGGTCCTTGTTCTCTCTAATTAGGCCCACTAGGACCTCCTGACATCTTTTCTCATTTAGTGTGCTCTCCCAGAAAACTCTGCGCTCCTCAGAGCAGATGGAGATGATGAGGATCAGGTGTTTCCCGAAAGCATGCACTTCTTGCATACATGCACCCCCCACACCCAATACCTCAATCCCACATCCCAGCATTCCTAGTGAGCTCGAGAGCAAAGATGCCCAGAAAGATATAACATACCTTACTTTGCACTCACCAAGTTCTTAAGGTAATTTTGGTATTTCAAGCTTTGAGAATCATTATCTTCAAAGATAAGCAAGGCCCCATCAACTGTGGCATGTGAAATAGATGCTAGGAGGAACGAGCTTCATTCTTGTTCACCTTCTGCTCCCCAACCAAGGGTTTTGTTCTTACGGTATGCATCTTTAGGTGGAAGCCATACATGACTTCTTGAATGAATATCAGAACCTACCCAGAGCTTGGCTGTCCCCTGGGCAGAACTGAAATCATATTTTCTTTCCCTTTTGTTTTCTTCCAGTGGGTTTTAGATGTTCACCCTGGACACAATACGCTCCCACTTTGACTCCTCAGAACAAATGACCTTTGTTAGCTGCGAGTTGTGTGAAGCCTCTTGACAGCATGGGCCCTGTGACACATGCCCTTGAGCTCCAACAGTCTGTGGCTCTGTCCCCTGTCATGGTTCACTCTGACCTTTCTGGGTAGATGGCATTTGAGAGGGGCTTGTGGGTTCAGGAGGAATTTGGTAAGTGGAGAATGAGAGGGAGGATATTTCAGGCTGAAGGAATGTTGTCAACAAAGACAAGGGAGATGGAGTTACAAAGCAATACACCACTAACAAAAGAAGAATGGTACAGGCTAAGCACAAGAAAGGAGGCTGCGAAAGGGGTGTGTATGTAGTTAGCCTCGGAAAGCCAGCTAGGAATCTGGGCTGTATTTGAAAGACCACAAAAGTGGGTAGTCATTGTGTTAGGAGTGTTTACATATTAATATTTCAGGGATCACCACTATGTGATTTCAGTTCCCAAAGAAAGACAAATGGGTGCCAAAGTACAGTCTGCCTGACCCCTCACCTGAGAAACCAAGGTGAGAGCTGCATAACACCCTGGGAAACGCTCAAGGCTGCCTTAGAGCTGTGGATGACTGCTTGCTTTTCCTTTGCTTCTGAAGGTGATAACATCGGCCACACAGGGTTTCTTTATATTGCTGCGGAGAAAGCACCTTATATGAGACCAGTTCCTTCTGGAACCTTCTGTCCCCCTCCCTGCCTTCCCTCATCCATCTTGACATCTCTTACCAAGAGGTTGATTTTGATTTTGTAGACTTGTAAATTGTGGACTGGGCCTCACTAAGGAAAACAAGCTGTTAGCATCCCATTTGGTGTCTGGTTCTGACCGGGGCACCAAGACATTTTCCCTCGGATGGAGAGTTTAACTTTCCTAAATGGCTGCGAAGCTGACTGCCCCTGCAGGTGATCCAATGTGATCCCCACTCTTTACTTAACCTCTGGCGGTTTTGATTTCCCGGTGATAACGGAGAACTTCGAAGGGAGCCACCGCAGAAGCAGCTGAAGCCCACAGAGGAGCTTCAAATGCCTGCCTCTGCTTAAAGTGGATTTATTCCATCAGTTTAAAAGATTTGCTGCACAGATTGGGCTTAGAGGGTAAAACAAAGACTTAAGGAAGAGAAGTGAGCGATTTTAAGATTTTTTTTTTTTTTGGTCAAATTAATGTCGATTTTTTTTCTTGTTTCATTTCATCGCTGGACGCTGAGAAATGAAAGAAACAAGTCTTTCTGTGACTCGTAGGGCAAGACACCACTGCCTCATCTGATAATAAAAAGGAGCCGGATGGTAGGAAGGCCTGGAAATGGGGCTCAATCATTCCCTGCAATTACTGTGTCTTATTGATAACTAGCAGCTCTATCCGACAAACGCCATCTCTGGAACAAAGCCTGTCACAGATCAGACTGAAGCCATTAAAAGCTTTGATTAACATGTCCCTGGGGTGTGCTGGGGAAACTTTCTACGCCAAATGACAGCCTATTGCTGCTGCCTCTGACTGGTTCTCCTGAAACACTCTCGTGTTTTAATCTAGTGCACAGTTTAAATTAAAAAACGGCAATGACTTTGTGTGACCTAAATATGAGCCACTTCTATTCCGGGTGGGATTTATCAACTGCTAACAGATTAAGTGCTCAGAGAAGCAACAATTAACCTTCCTGTGTGGTGGCTAATATTAATTATATAGAGAGATAATTATATATATAGTTGTATATATAATTATGTGTGAGTGAGTGTGTGTATACACTGTACATAGGCTGTGTGTACAATATCTCCTTCTGGCCCTTCAATGGTTCCCAGAGAAAGATTCACACTTAATGCGCTTCATTTAGTACACACAAAGCTTTGTGTACATTACTGGTGAAAAATAAACTTGTTTGTGTTTGAGAAGCTCACAGTTTCCCCTTCCTGGTACCTTTGCTGTGGTTGGTGGTGGTTTCTCATATGAATGTTGTTGCATATTTTAAAGCCAAGACAAAGCTTATTCTTTCCATTTTGGAGTTGTTAGGAACAGGGGCCTATCTATTGACTGCACAAATCTGTCTTTTCTACCCATTGGAAGCTATTCAGTCTTGATTGACTATCAGAGAGAGAGAGAGAGAGAGAGAGAGAGAGAGAGAGAGAGAGAGAGAGAGAGAGAGAGAGAGAGAGAGAGAGAGAGAGAGATATTACGTATGTGGGCCTGTGTGTCTGTGTATGTATGTGTGTTTTTTTACTGTTACTATATACTCTCCTAAAGTACAAGTTTCAAATGATTATATGTTTGAACTGCCAAGATCCACATCATATAGCATAAAAGAAAATAAAACAGAAGTCTCTCTACCTATGTCCCCCCCCCCCCCCGGTATTTATTTTGGGCATTAGGTCTTGAATCTCAGGCCTGGAGCTTGCTAGTATGTCCCTCATAATTGAGTTACACCCCTCTTCTTCTTCACAGTATTTAAACTATGGAGCTGGTAGAAGGCAAATTGGCCTTTTATGGGCAGGATTCTTACAGCAAGTTTATTACTGACAACCACTCACTGTGGTAAAAGGGAAAAGGAAATTAAGCTCATATAGAATAAAGAGCCAGCAGCTAAAACACAGCCATCCTAGAGACCCACAGTGTACACCTCGGTGGCAGAGGGAGGTTTTCTCTCCCAATGCCCAGGGGATGGGCCAGATCTCTCCTTGGAAGGCTCACAGCTTATCCCTGAGTGGGGGGCTCATGGCACCTCCATCTGTAACCACAAAGTGTGTTGTGTGCTTTCAGAGGGCAAGGTTAGGGGACCTTCAGGCATGAGTTAGCTGTGATCACTTTTTAAAATAGAATTTTCTAAGTAATGCAAACTCTACAACAATGTAATAATGCCTGCACTATGAAGCAATGGCTCTTGGTGGTGGACACAGACTGGGGGATGTGCACCAGGTAAAAGATGGGATGAACGGATTTGTTAGACTACTCCATCTGACACTTGGAACATTAAGCTAAGTAGCTGCATTTAGGACAACCACTGTGATCTTTTCTGTATTAGAGGTTGCCAGAGGACTAGAACCTATAGGATGAATACATACATACATACATACATACATACATACTCACACTCAAACATACTTCACACACACACACACACAGAGATAGATAGATAGATAGATAGATAGATAGATAGATAGATAGATAGAGTCATCTTATGTTAAAATAGGAATGATAGCTGTTTATGGCAGTAGGGACAATTGATCATTATTTATCAAGAATTATTTCCCTGAGGACTTCACAAATCTCACAAGTGTCCATGCCAGGTATGGGAAGCTCCACATTTACATACAGGTGTGACTTCCTGTGGTGGCTAGCTCTTTCTTGTCAGGTTGACTGGATTTATAGTCACCCAGGAGACACATCTCTGGACATGTCTTTGAGGTCATTTGCAGAGGATGACCAGTCCTGATTCTGGGTGGCATCATTCTATAGGTTGAGGTCTGGGATTAAATAAAAAGAAAGTAAGCAGAAAGCAGGCTAAGCAACATCCTTCCTCTTCCTTGGCTTCCCAGTTGCAGGTTCAGTGTGACCAGGATCTCTCACTACCACAGCTTTGGCTTCCAACCATAACGACAGTGTCTCTTTTCACACTGTGAGCCAGAAAAAAAATTTTTTTTCTTAAAAATTGCATCTTCAATTATTTATTCTGTGTATTTGTGTGAATGCAAATGTGTGTGCTTGTATGTGTTATAGTGATTTATTGCAGGTCAGAGAACAACCTGTGGGACTCGCTTCTCTTTTTCTAACATGTGAATCTCAGGGGTTAAAGTCAGTGCTACTCAACCACCCCAGTCAAGGTGGTATTTTTGTCATAGACTTGAAAATTAATGAATATGCTCCCTTCATAAAAGTAAAATAAAGTGTCCAGGAGAATCCTAGGTAGAAAGGACTAAATGGAAATCCTAAGGCATATTTGTCTAAGCATATTAACCAAATGTTCTCCAGTACTATAATTTGATATTTATTTTTGGAGATAAATAAATATAATATTATATTATAATATAATATTTTTGTAATTTTTTGTAACCTTGCATTAAATTCCATTTTTTAAAAATGCTACATGATATCATTGCTTTAAATATGAGCAGATGATGACTTAGCATTTGGGTCATGTTGTCACATTTGAGACCAGTAAAAGTGCTGATAATGAGTATACTTAACTTCCAACTGGAAACAAGGAAGGTTGTTAGTGCATAGGGTAGACACATGCCTCTGTCAGGAAGTATTTGTCTCTTCTGTGTATATCATAAAGGATTGTGCTGTACAGAAGTATTTTCTGGTGTTCTTTGGACTTTGGACAGGAACTCATCTCTGGGGGAGCAGTAGCTACAAATAGTTTTAATACTGTTCTTGACTTGGAGCTAAAACAGGAATAAGCCAGCATCTTTCAATTACTCCTAGGTGCTAGCTCTAACCAGTTTAGAAAGCCAAAATTCTCTATCTATATAATTATATAGAATTATAAATCTATAAATACTCATTCCCATGAGGCCACCTCTCTTGTGGAATAAAAGATATTTTAATGCATTGTCTTAAAATCTTTCCTAATACTAAAAAAAACATCTTGGTCATGAAAATTCTGTCTCTATCTAGACAGTGTGTCTAGTCATCCTGCACTTAGCTAACAAGATTGCTAGCTCCTGAGATCATGAAGATACATAAGCAAAACAATAACAACAAAGCGCATTGGTCAGTTAGCTGAATGGCTTAATTGGGAGAATGATTCTTTTTTGAGAGTTGTATGTGGTATGGTGTGGTGTGAGTGGTATGATGTGTGAGGTCTATACACACATGTATATATGATTGTGCATGCTTATGTATATACATGAGGAGGTCAGGAGAAATGCCACCTACCTTCACCTATCATTCTCTATTTCCTCTATTAGACAGAGATGGGCTGACTGGACCTCAAACTGACAGACTTGCTGCTCTCCATCCAATCCCTGTGCTGGGGAGATAGGAACACATGGCCGTGCTCAGTTTTTCAGTAGGTACTAGGAATTTGAACTCTGGTCCTCATACTTTTATAACATATTTCTCATCTCCTAAGCCTGCAGAATGATTCTTAAAAGCAGCTAACTTTTTTGTCTAAGATACCACTGTAGAAAAACTCATTCTGACACTACAAAGGTGTTTGGACAGAATATCTCAGGACTCTTGTGATAGGTTTAGGAGCTGATACTGCTGTCTGTGTGGAATGGTGAAATGCTAGGCTTGGTTATCAGTGAATTAAAGAAAGGTAGAGAGCTAGAGCAGGAATGGCAATCATGAATAGGAAACAGCACCGAGAGGGGATTCTGTCTAAAGGGTAGTTTTGTTGAGAACAAGCTGGAAATACTGAATCCCAAAAAGTAAGGGTGGAAGAAGGGGGATTCAGTTGATAAAGAAAATGGTTGGACACCCAGGGTGGATGCTTCCCACAAACGGAAGAACCTCAAGATTCTTGCTGAACTTTGAGTCTGCTAGGCCATGGGAAGAAGCTCCAATTCAGGCCGAGTTGAATAAAGTGAAGTCGAAGAGACAATCTCTAAGTGTGTTATGATACTGCCAAAACTATTTAAAAATGGATACCACTGTGATTCCATTCTCTAGATAAGGGCACTGAGATCTTTCCAATACCAAAACCTTTCAATTGTCAGAGCTAAGAGTTCCAATCTATGCATTGAGATAGTTTTGCATGTGTTCTTTATGTAAGAATGTGTGGCTCAGCTATCCTTTCTAGCATATAAACTCCTGGCTTATCAGCTATAAAATCTATATACATTCACTGTGTTTTGCATATTAGGTGCCAATCATTGTTGCATACTCTTAACTACTCATGAAGGAGAGCTATTTATTACTCCTGCTTCAGAAAGAGGGCATCATTTTTACACACACACACACACACACACACTACACAGTTATATACTTGTAGCAAATTTTTTTCTTCCTTCCTTCCTTCCTTCCTTCCTTCCTTCCTTCCTTCCTTCCTTCCTTCCTTCCTTCCTTTTAAAAAGGCTACTAACCATCTGGAGGAAGACCTCATGAGGCTAGGGTCGTTTTCCTATCTTTAAAAATTCCTGAATAGGTGAAAGATGTGCTGAGTCCATAAATGACCCTTCTCAGATCTCAGAGGCACACAGTGCTGACAGGAGAAGCTGAGTCAAACAGGAACAGCAACAGAGGAAAAGAAAAGCATGTGTTTATATTATATATGCATGTATTCATGTATATGTCTGTCTGTCTGTCTATCTATCTATCTATCTATCTATCTATCTATCTATCTATCTATCTATCTATCTATCATCTATCTCTTGGTTTTTATATGAATCATAAGATTGTCGTGGCTAATTTTCATACAGTGGCTTCCTGCTTACTCTTGAAACTTCAGTGTAAGTCTGTAGTTAGTAAACACACACACACACATATCCACACAGACACACACACACACATCTGCACATGTTTGTATAATAACTATGAGGTCACCTGCAGTGAACTCAATTTTTGTCTTTCACTTGCTGCTCAGTTTGGCCACAAAGCCGATGTCTCTGGATGAGACTCAGAAATACTATAAACTGCAGCAAGGCCCCTTCATTTGAGGCTCATGACTCTGCACAGTTCTCAGGAAAGGACAGCTCTGAGCATCACTGAAGTGGCGTGGCTAGTACATGCCATACTCAACATCACTGACACTGGAGCCTTTGTTCGGCACTGGAGACTGGGATCCCTTAGGTAACTGTAGAACAACTTCCTAAATGTTCTCTAAATAGAGGATGGGCACGGTTACCAAGGTTAACAAGCCATCTTTTGTGGCTCTGTACTGCAGTCTTCCAGCAGGTGTAAGCTTCCTTTCTAGCATGGCTGTCTGGCTGTTAGCCTTCTTTGTTTCTATCCAGGTGCCAGCTTCTAGTTAACCATTCTTTTCTTTCTTTCAGCTACAAGCCATCTGGAGGAAAACCTACTGGGGCTGGGGTCATTTTTGTACCGTTTAAAGTTGCTGTTTAGGTGAAAGATTTTATCAAGCCCATGAATGACCCTACTCAGATCTCAGAGGCACATGGTAGTGCCTCTGAGGTGGTGCCTCCTTGATAAAGAAGCTGAGTCCAACAGAATGAACAACAGAAACAAAGAGGAGCATGCTCCAGCCACAAAAATGGGCCCAGAAATACAGATCTGCCCAATTATAATTCAAACAAAAACAAGTGAGAAACTGTTGTCATTGAGGCTCTCTGGGCTGAGCATCTGGGCTTTGCATGCATGCATGCATAATTAAGCTTCAGGCAGCTGCAGGCAGCTGCAGTCTTCTGCAGTGCAACAGGGTGGGCAGGATATCATCATACACAGTATGATGCATATCAGCAGAACTCTTTTTTTAAATTCCCATGAAGGTTCCAATAAAAAGACATCAGCAAAAGTTAAACAGCATTCAAGACATCAGGGCACTGTGGTCCAGGTCACCAGGAAAACAATGGAAACCGACCTGGTTTCCCTTCATTGTTCTGCTTCCTCCACACAGAGAAGAGCAACAGCGCTGACTTCATCTTAAAATACACTCACGCAGATGATCAAAGGATCAATGAACAGTTAAGCAACTTTCAAGGCACCGAGGGAAGAGAAAAATTGTCTGCTTTATTTTGAAAGACAACAGAGGGAAAATCACGCACATGCATTGGGGTATTGTGATATTCAGATGGTTAACTTGCAGAAGAATTAAATATTCATGGGAGATACAAATCTCTCCCAATAGATTTTTTTTTTTGATATATATGATGCCTTGTGATCAATGCCCCTTGTGTTTTCACAATAGACAGGCCCTGTTCTCTGTACAGATGTTCCTGACACTGATTCCCGCCCATGACATCACAGTCCAGAGCAGAACTGTCCTTTGAAGGACCAAGGCAGGCAGGACCAGGGAGATCCTGGGGGGCAGGGGGCACTGAGGGCAAAGTCCACAGTACTTGCTTCTCACCACCAGGTACAGTGCTGTAGTCCAGTGCCAGTTGTTTAATCACTCACCTTTGTTTGACAGGGAACTAAGAAGATTAGGTATTGGGGCTTTTCTCTCATGAAGCACACAAGGGTGACAACTGGAAAGGCAAAGTGCCCTGCCAGGATCCGGTGGGCATTGCTGCATGGAGCAGATTTCTTATCTCTAAAACTCCACATCTGCTTTCTTCTTTCATTCTCCCCCAGCTCATGTGCCAACTCACACAGACAATAGGATTATAAGAGGGGTTTTGTTGAGGGGCAAAGATGAAAAGGCTGGTCTTGTTCCTTAGATCAAGACTTTATTAGACAGAGATTGACTGGATGAATGAATGAAAGACAAAACCTGCTTCAAAGAAGCCATCAAGGACGTGGGAACACCACCACCACCAAGACCTCCAGATTCCAACCTGATTCAGAATTTAGCCCATTTTTTGGGGTTACAACATGCACCACACTGACTGTGTTCATTGGAATCCTGTGCTTTAAACGATGGAGTAATTATCTTCACTTCTTTTCTGCCAAGCTTTAGAAACACATTCCCCAGAGAAGAAGAGAAATTGATGGAGACCCAACAGCTGAAGTCCTCTGTTGGCACTTGGGCAGTTGTGTTTGGGCACGGGGTGGTTGTTTGAGGTGTCTCTATGCGCTGTCCTAGACCTAACTTTTTACACTTCTTTCATTGCCACTGTCCACTAGTGAGTTTCAACTTACTCCAACTTAGACTTGAAAGCATTTGTTCTCTAGGTGAACATGGAAGTGTAGATAGATCTTTAAGATGATGATTTTCTTTCCTTTGGATATGGTCTCAGAAGTGAGCGCATTTCTTTCTTGTTTTGTATTTGTGACATAGAGGTGGTTGGTTGTGTCTCTCTGTCATCTCTCTGTGTTTTAGTCTGGCTAAAAAGTCCAGGTTTGCCATTAATTACTTATCATCCTCCTGCTCTAGCCTTTTGACTGGGACTGTAGGTCTGGACTACCAAAGCTGGTCTAAACAAGTCTATTGGAGGTGGATCCCTCCATCCACGTTCCCTTAATAACTATTTTTTTCAGTACCATCAACAATGTGCAAGTATTTCCTTTCTTCTACATCTTTGCCTACACTACCTTTCGACTTTTTAATAATTCCCTTCTAAGCTAAGATGAAGGAATTCCTTCTCATGGCTCTGCCTTGAATTTCTCTTATAAACACATAGGTTGAGTATGTTTTTATGTACCTACTGGTCATTCAGATGTCTTCTTTTGAAAACTAAGTTCTTCACCCATCTTTTATTATAGTTGGTTTCTGCTGTTGAGACATATGAGTTCATATTAGGTATCTACTCTTACTGGATTTATAGTTTGTAAATACTTTCTTGTGTTTCCATAGGTTGTCTTGGGATTTTTTTCATTGTTTCAGTCATGGTAGAGAAACAACCTTTGTGTAGAAAAAGGCCATTGACTTGTTTGTGTTAATTTTATATTCAGCTACTTCACTGAAGCTGTTTATCAGGTTTAGGAGTTCTCTGGTGGAATTTTTAGGATCACTTATATATACTATCATATCATCTGCAAAAAGTGATATTTTGACTTCTTCCTTTCCAATTTGTATCCCCTTGATCTCCTTTTGTTATCGAATTGTTCTGGCTAGGACTTCAAGTACAATGTTGAATAGGTAGGGAGAAAGTGGACAGCCTTGTCTAGTCCCTGATTTTAGTGGAAATGCTTCCAGCTTCTCGCCATTTACTTTGATGTTGGCTACTGGTTTGCTGTAGATTGCTTTTATCATGTTTAGGTATGGGCCTTGAATTCCTGATCTTTCTAAGACTTTTATCATGAATGGGTGTTGGATTTTGTCAAATGCTTTCTCCGCATCTAACGAGATGATCATGTGGTTTCAAACATCTTTGAGTTTGTTTATATAGTGGATTACGTTGATGGATTTCCGTATATTAAACCATCCCTGCATCCCTGGGATGAAACCTACTTGGTCAGGATGGATGATTGTTTTGATGTGTTCTTGGATTCGGTTAGCAAGAATTTTATTGAGGATTTTTGCATTGATATTCATAAGGGAAATTGGTTCTTCTTCTTCTTCTTCTTCTTCTTCTTCTTCTTCTTCTTCTTCTTCTTCTTCTTCTTCTTCTTCTTCTCCTCCTGCATATACTTAATATATTTTAATATTGTACAGTCTTTTGTTGTTAATGAAAACAATCACCACTGACTCCAGCATCAATGAAATTTTTCCCTATGCATTCTATTAGAGATTTATGATTTTACACGTTTAGGCTTAGGTCCATGGCCTGTTCTTCTGCAAGCACATAACAGTGTCCCTAACATTTTTTACTGACGAGTCCATTCATCCCCTCAGCCCTGTGATCTTGGCACCTCTGGCTGGAAGACTTTAGGCCTGTGCTGCATTCTGGATTTTTCCCTACCCTCATGCTCTCTATATAGTTCCCACTAACATCCTGAGTTACTTGAAATCTGGAACTGGCATGCCTCTCATTTTACTTTCCTTGTTCAGGAAAGCTTTCACTAATCAAGGTCTTTCATGATTCCACACATATTTTTAAGCTATGTATTCTACTTTTGTGAAAATTGCCATTGATAGTTTTGACAGGAGCTGAATTAAATCTTAGATAGTTGAACAATTTTAACTCCATCAATTTATGAACACGACATATGTTTCTGCATATATCTCAATTTCTTTCATCAACTTTACATGTTGATATAAAGTTAAACTTTGGGAAAAATAAAACCCAAGGGCCTCTCCCCTTTGTTCCTGTGGTCCCCCATCCTAGCCCTCACGTACTCGTCACAGCTCAACGGAGTGGTTTTCTGATTTTTCTTACAAGGATGTTTCAAAAGAGATAAGTGCTAGGAATCGATGTACATGACCTTAATTACCCAATGCAATTTGTTTTATTGTAGGCCATTCATTTCCCAATGGCCATGAGACAAATGCTACATCCTGACACTAAGGATAAACTAGTTATAGCGTGATGCAGAAACACTTGTTCAGTAATTCTCATTCTAACTTTTCAGTTAAAGATTCCATAAACTCTAACGAGACCTCCTCACATGCATAGGTGTTGTTTATTTCAAAGGACTGAGCATCTGCTCTGTGTCCTCCTCCTACACGTTGCTTTTCTGTGACTTCTAGGCATTTAGCTAACCATTTTTGTGAATATATTTTCAAAACATTTTAAAAGTAATATGGTAAGATAAAATCTTTGTAGTACAATTCTAGCTGTCTAATAGATATAGATGTCATTTATTCTAGTGTAGGATACAGTGGAGATGGGATATCCTAAGCACATGTGGATATCTGGGAATTTGATGAGTTCTGAAAAGGAACCTGAGAAAATTGAGGTGCTCAGAGATCTATAGATCCATCCAATGACCTAGTCACTCAAGATGGAAATTGGGGGAATGGTGACTCTCTTTTAAGTTGGAGGACTTAGCAAAGGGTCTTATATAAAATTCTATTTTATATAATTAGATATTTAAAAATATTTTAAATATCTATAGAACTGTGCCTTCTTATCCACTATCTGCTAACTAGCTTTTAGCCATTTTACTTTAAATTCATCCCATCAACTGGACTTCAGTGAACACCAATCTAGTACAATTTCCTATAAGTGCCTAATAGGTAAGTTTTTCTGACAGGCAGAAGGCAGACAAGAACAGTGTCTATGCTTCCCTTGGGATTAGGTTGGATCCCACAAAAAAGGAGTCACAGAAGGGTCTTGGTAGTTTTTTCCCCCTTTTCTTCCTTTCTTCTTTCCTCTTCCTTCTTTCCTTCCTTTCTTTCTTTCTTTCTTTCTTTCTTTCTTTCTTTCTTTCTTTCTTTCTTTCTTTCTTTCTTTCTTTCTTTCTTCTTCCTTCCTTCCTTCCTTCCTTCCTTTCTTTCTTTCTTTCTTTCTTTCTTTCTTTCTTTCTTTCTTTCTCTTTTTTCTTTCTCATTCCATTGATTTACATCTCATATGATATACCACTTCCCAGTTACCCCTCCACCAACCCCCATCCCACATCTGCCATATCTCTCCCTTTTTGTTCCCTGTATGAGAGTGCTCCATCCATCCATCTACAGTCTCCCACCCTACTGATCTATTCCAGCATTCCCCTATGCTGGGGCATCAAACTTCCCTGAGTCCAAGGGCCTCCCCTCTCATTGCTGTCAGACAAGGCCATCCTCTGCTACATATGTATCTGGAACCATGGATCCCTCCAGGTACACTCTTTGGTTGGTGGTCTAGACTCTGTAGGAACTGGGTGATCAGGTCAGTCTATGTTATTCTTCCAGTGGGGTTGCAATACCCTTCTGGTCCTCCAGTCCTTCTGCCAGCTCCCCTAGTAGGTTTTCTGAGCTCTGTCTGTTGGTTGGCTCCAAGCGTCCACATCTGCATTGGTCAGTTGCTGACCGGACCTCCCAAGGAACCACCACACTAGGTCCCTGTCAGCAAGTGCCTCTTGACCATGGCACAGTGTTGAGTTTTGTGTCTGCAGACATGATGGATCCCCAGATGGGGCAGTCCCTGGCTGGCCAGAAGGGCCTTGGTAGTTTGAAGGCTTAGACTTTGCTGTCTGGACTTCCTGTAGCACCCTTTGACATTCCTTCTAGACTCTCTCCTCATTCCTGATCTACACACAGCTTAGGGACCAACAGCTTACTTAATGTCCTTTCCATTTTGTGCTTTCCCAGAGGGGTACACCTAGTACTCTTTTCTCCCCACCCCAATATATTCAATCCATGATGACTCTGACATTGCTTGGATAGATGAAGTGCATCTCAGAGCTGTGTTGGGCCTTTAATTCCTTTGGATGATTCTGGAAAGACAAAGTATGTTGTGTACCCAATTGTTGTTTCTTAAATGAGCAAAGTGTTGAGTTGGAAAGGCAAAGCAACACAATCAAAGAAGCTTAGGACAAATTACCTTAAAATCTGGCACATTTGCATGTTGAAGATTGCAGCAGAAGATGCAGAAAGATGAGGAAGGATTTTTATAACCTCTTGATGAAGCCTCATGCAACAATTGCCTCCCAAGACCAAACCACCTTTGCAGTACAGTACCAGGCCTGGTCATTCTTCATCAGTACTAGAATGAACGTAATTTTAACCATCATTTAAGGTCTTTATTTCCTTAGGCCATTTCCAATGTCTTGTGAAGATGCATTAGGTGAATATGGGTGCTATTGTCTTTTTCCTCTGTTTTGTTAGAGAGGTTTCCTATAATAAAGATTAGAGAAGTTAAAGATGCTGCTTTTCCACACGACAGGGGTAAGGATGCTGAGGCTGGAGAGAGCAGGGCCCCATAGGACTGGAATCTGTAGTGAACTCACTCACTGTCCTGAAGCCATGCTTCCCTGTCAGCTGACACTGCTTCTCCTCTGTGGGAAGGAAGGAGAGGGAGTGGGAAGTACACCTTTGCTATCAGTTTCCTTTGGCTTATATGGACCCGACTTCTGAGAAGGTCACAGAAAGGAGATGTGGGCATAAGTCTACAGACCCCAGTGATCCAGGGTGTCACACTATGTTCCATGATGCTCAACTGTACATCAGCCACTACTGGAAGCTACTGGACATCATCTTGATCCCAATAGCTAACCCCTTTGCCTTGTCCAGCTTCTTGGCAAATGAATTCAATGTATGTGCTGTAAGGAAAATGTAGTGTTTGGGACTGGCAAGATAGGTTAATGGATAAGAGTGCTTGCTGCCAAGACGGAAGACCTGGATCCCATACGATAGAAGGAGAGAACTGAATGAAAAGTTGTCCTCTAAAGTCAACATGACTGTCAAGGCGCTTGCACACACTCACATATACAGACCCATGTAAAAATATGTGCAAGGCACAAACAAATAAATAAATGTAATTTAAAAGAAAACCCAGTTTTCATATTAATTATTATACGGTGAATAGAAGCACAACAATTAGATCCATTTCTTTTTTTAAAGATTATTTTTATTTTACGTGTATGGACATTTTGTCTACATGCACATGCAGACAGTAACCTTAGCCTCTGAGCCATCCCTCTAGCTCCTAGGTCCTTCTCTATTTTATACATTTCACTTAATTTCTGAGAGTCATAGACTGTAACCAGGCCAAGGTGCCTAGAAAGCATTCAACTTAATCTCTTTTCTTTTAAGGACAAACAGGTCAATGTTAATAGCATGTCATCTACAAGCACCTACCTACTAACTTCACAGTTCTCCAGGCACACCTCGGTCCCAGTAGTCACAAAGTAGTGAGAACCTGTGAAATCTTCCCTGGCTGAAAGAGGTGAGAGAACGCATCCTATAAGCTTCCAAGAACACTGCCTTTCCAGTAGTGATTAAAGATCATAAATCCTGTATGGGGTCAGAGAAAGGCAGATTTGGTTTTTCCTAGAGGAGTTGCTGGGGATGTGACAGGAGAAGAGAATCTTTGGTATAAGGACCCTGTGAAGGGCTAAAGGAGTTGATGAGGCCATGACATGAGCGGTGTCTGGGACTGGAGCAGGTCTCAGATGCACCTTAACTCAATCCAATATGAATCCTTCTCTCAGCAGCTTCCCCCACACAACCCCATGCTTTTTAAATTCTCTTATTTGTCACTCTTCTTGCTGGCACTTGGGATTTTTTTTTTTTTATTTCATGTCTGGAGCATTGGTTTGATAAACGAGCAACCCCACGGTATGCCTGAGACTGAGCACACTGCTCTCTCAGAGCAGAGGAAGGCTAAGACAGCCGATCCTAATGTGGGCATTTGACCTTGGGTTTTCCAGGAGTCTGAGCTGACCCACTGGAAAGATGAGGCCTAAGTCAGAGCCAGGAGCCAGGACTGACTTTGGGAGGGGACTTGGAAAGATGCAACAGTGTGTTCTAGTGGCCCACTGAACTTCTCTTCGTGGCTGTAGAAAACTCTGATGGTGACGACCACAAAAGTATCCGAAGAAAATTCCCATTCTAGATATCCGAAGAAAATTCCCATTCTAGGTATCCGAAGAAAATTCCCATTCTAGGCTTAATATTTAGGAGCCCAGGCCAGCACCCTGCCGAGCTTCAGCCTTTGGCTCTTGAGATGTTAATTAAACTCGCCTAGTATGCTCCTGTGCGAATGAAAGGAGCTGATATATGAAAGTGCTTAAGCTACTAGACCTCACTAAATTATTAATATCAGCATGATTATTATTTTCATATTCCATCGCTGGCCATACTCCTCTAGCCAGGATCTGTTCCAGCTTGCCCTTAGCACACTCTTGCTTCATGTTTACGCACAGGAAGAAAAAAAAAACGGTAAAACCCAGTTGCTGATCTTAAAGATCGGGAGCTTTGGGTAAGGAAGGCATTGTGGAAGTCTGTGGAAAGTCCCTGAAGCTTCTGAAGAAACAAGTTCCAGCTGCACAAGGGAAGGTGAGTCTCGGGGGCGGGCGGGGGGGGGGCGCTCCTCACCATTAGCTGGCTGTCAATGAGCAGGCAGCTTTTGAAATGTCCCACCCCCACTCCCCAACCCCCCCTCCCCCACCCCCCCCCCCCACCCCCGAGCTCTGGAGAAGTTGGGTTTAGAAAACAGGCTTAAGGTACACTGTAGCCATTCCATTAGCCAGGCAGGGCAGGACATCGCCAGGTATGCCCCCAAAGTGTTTGTTTAAAATCACACTGAAAGGTATGGATGGGTCAGATAGAAGCAAACACCGATTTCTTTTTTCCCTTTAAAGGAATGTCTAATTCGGAGCTTTTCTGTATTCCTGTCTACCGAGGAGCATATTTACATGGCTAAGCAGAAGGGTTTTATTCTTTACTTGCAAGCCTGCAAGCCGACACTTCCCGATGCAAATCAATGTATTTGTACTTGGCAAAGGGTGCCCACCTGCATGCCGAGGCCAAGGCTACAGGCTCTAACCTGTATTTCTATGTGAGTTACGGTCTCACCTCCCCCTTTTTCATCCCCCAGCAGCCATCCTAATTCTGCTCACATTTCTAAATGAACCAATCTCTCTCTCCTTTACCCACTCCCGTCTCTCCTGGCTTTTTTTTTTTTTTTTTTTTTTTTTCCAGTTTCAGCCACTGGCCACCACTCATTTGTTCCTTATGTATTTAATGCTTTCCTGAAGCTCAGCTTTGGTATAATCTCCCCAATTTTTGCAAATGCCTCAGTGGGTCTTTCTGCTACTCAAATATCCCTGGCTCTAACCCAGCCATGGCCCATTCTCGCCATGCATCTAAGCTATTCTTCTCTGTCAGCCCTGAGCCTGATGTGTTTAGCATCTTAAAAAAAATAAGATGTATTTTATTTTTAATTAGGTATATGTGAGTACACATTGTTTTCCTTGTCTCCTGTTACTTCTCTATACACATATCATAGGACATTGGGGGTGGTATGTGCCTGTAAGTCCAGGTGACCAAGAAAGCCAGAAGAGAGCTTTGTGTCCCTTGGATAAGGAATCACTGAGCTGTGAGCTACCCAATATAGGTCCTGGGAACCAAACTTAGGTACTTTGCAGAAGCTACAAAAGTTCTTAAGCACTGAGCTATCCCTCCAGTCCCAGGTTTCTTTCTTTGTTTTGTTTCGTTTGGCTTTTTGAGACAAGGTTTCTCTATGTAACAAGAGCTGGCTGTCCTGGAACTTGCTCTGTAGACCAGGCTGGTCTTGAACTCACAACAACATCTACCTGTCTCTGTCTTCTGAGTGCTGAGATTAATGTCATGCACCACCACTGTCCAACTCTAGCTTTCTTATTTCGAATCGGCTATTCAGCTCTTCTTTAGCCCTTTGAAATTCTGCCTGCTACTGCATCATATCTCAAGTAATATTTTTAATATTTTCCTTGTTTCTGTACCTCTCTACTTACGTATATCACATGCCATCATGAACTTTTTATTTTACACACACCTATGCATCTTGCATTCCCCACATGTAACTTGTTGAGATTAGTATATGCTCCATCTGTAGCTGTTTCCTAAACTGGACACATTGCCTTGAAAATGCAATGATAAAAATATGCCTTATAAGTTGGATTCAGGAGTTGTTAAAAATAATATTTTTCTTCTTTTGAAAAAATATAGCTAAGCTGGGCATGGTGGTACATACCTTTAGTTCTAGCACTCAGGAGGCAGAGGTAATAAGATGTCAGTGAATTCAAGGCCAGCTTGGTCTACATAGTCACATAGTGAGTTCCAGGATAGCCAGAGCTCCATAGAAAGTCCCTATTTCAAAAGACATTTTTAGCAAAGCAGCAAGAAAAAGTGTTTGAAGCATCAGTTCTTAAGTGAGAATCTGTGAAATGGGTAGGTCTGAGCTGAACTGTATAATTCCCCAAGGTGAGCACACATGTCCCCCCTGACATACACCATGTATAATTGGGTCTAAAGTAAAACACGTGGCTTTGATTATGAGATACTTTAAGGGAAAGGAATTGGGTCAAGGGAGTAACAGTTATCTAAGTAACACATGATCCGCAAATGTAGTTACTTCAACCAATACACAGTCTTTATGTCACATAGTTCCTATGTGTCTAGACGAAGAGGCTTCACCGGGTGATGCTGGCTGTTGCTAAGATGTCAGCTGTGGCTGATGTCATCTGAGGACTACGGAGTCTGCAAGGTCCAGTTCCAGGTGACTCATTCATATTGCTGGTTGTGGGTAGGCTGCCTTTAATTCATACCATATGGCCCCCTGTATGAGTCTCTGAGTCTACTGGGATGAGAGCTTGGGGCAAGGAATGACCTCAACATTTATGAGTTGGCCTGAGAACACACGGACAGTTATATCCAGTACACCCAATCAGTGACACGACACAGAGGAGAATGACAGGGAACTATCCCCGAAGCCAGCTGGCACACCTTAGAAACTACTGTATGACTGTGTTTGGACAACAAAGAGAAGAAGACATCAATTGTCTTCTCTTTCATGTCATGGAGCTGGCAAGAGCTAAGGGCTATTGCTCAAAGACAGATTTTCAAGCTTGGTATGTTGGGAACGTTCCTGAACACCAATCCCCCTCACAACAAAAAATAATTAAAGATGCATAATTAGAGGATGCTCCAAGTGTCTCAATCACCTTGGGGACAGGGAGCAGCCTCACAACCACTTCATAACTCTCAGGAGCACTTGGCCAAGAACTTATTATTGCAAAAGAAGTCTGCACGCTGCCAGAATACCTCTACTGCTCTGACTTTTTTTAGGGTCAATTTCCTCAAAATGAGAAGGTATTTCTCTCTCCCTTTGGGAACAAATTCTTTTAACAAGGCTCTGGGTGGATTGGGTTATTTACTTGGGCCCTCTCTGCTGCAATGGATGACTGTACACATCGCATTGGTGTGACACACGCATTTGAAAGGATGTATGCTTCTAATCATAAAAAGATAAAGTTTTTTTTTCCTTTCCGAACATCTGGAGTCTGGTGAATAATTACTATAATTAAACAAGAGGCCATTGTATATTTGTTTTTTAAGCTTCAAATGCCTCTCTGTGTGTGAGGTTCATGGTGTGCTGCCTTTTGTTCTAAAGTGTGCTTTCTGTGAAGTGTTCATGGACTACACTCAGGCACCATACCAGCTGGCATTAAAAATAAGTCAACGTGGCCTAATCATTATCCTGCCTCTCTGAAACCCTTAATAAACAAACCCACAACTCTATTCTGTCTTCTGAAACATGTTCCTTCAGCGCCTTCACTTGAGAAAGGCTGGCCCTTCCTCCATTACCATTACGGATTTAAGAATGCCATATCAAAAGCCACAGGGCCACAGGGGTCTCTGTTAAGGTGAACAGCAAGGCACCGCAGAGAATGCAACACGATATAGGAAATCAAAACCACTTGCCGTCTAATTGGCAATGAAAGGGCGGCACCTTGCATCTAGATAGCCTCACCAGTTCTATCACTGGGGTCCCTTCCAAGTCACTGCCCCATTTCTTCTCTAGGTTTCAGAGTAGGTTTATCGTTTTGGGAGACTCTTGGTGTGCTTTGCTCTACAAGCTGACCCCGCCACGAAGTCTTCTAGTCAATCCCAATGCTCATGTGGACTCGTGCCCAGCTCGGTGCTTTGTGAGAGAAGTCGGGGCAATGAATCTAATTGCACAGATCACACAGAGATGCTGGAAACATTGTAAGCACTGCTATCCTCCTGAGCCCATTGGCTCACCTTCACGGGCACTTACTTTCTGAAAAGTGAGAAGGACAGAGAATTCCGGAGCCCATTGGGCACCATACCTTGCAATTCCCACAATTCCTTAAGTATCTTACACACAGAAGGTATTCTGCAAATTCTTACCAATGGATTGCAGTAAATCCTAAATAGTTCATTGTTTCTGATTTGTGTTTGGCTCATTGAAACACAGTACATGTCTTAGTCCTTTTTTTCTACTGCTGTGATAGAACACTATGTCCAAAGCTACTTATAAAGACTAGTTTAATTGGGCTGAGGACTTCAGAGGTTTAGAGTCACTGGTGACAGTGTGAGGGCATGATGGCAGGCCCAGGAGGAAGTGCACATTCCAAACAGCAAGCCAGAAACAGAGAACACACTAGGAACAGCACAAATCTTGCCACACTTCAAATCTCTCCCCAAGTAACGCTCCTCCTCCTCCTCCCATAAGGCCACACCTCCTCCCATACGGCCACACCTCCTCCAGACAAGGCCAGACCTCCTAGAGCTTCCAACAAAGTTCCAGCAACGGGAGATCAAGTATTAAAGCATATGAACTTTTAGGGGATATTCTCATTCAAACTACCATGATACCAGAAGCAAAATAATTCAAATAAAATGATGTTATATAAAAAAACGGATAATAATAGGCTTTACAGTAGCTTAGTATATTTCATAATGTTAAATACATATGAAATGAAATTTAGCATCCTAACTAATTTCTAATTGTTTCAAATCATTGCATATGTGCCCATGATGCAGGGTGGAATACTCACGTTACAATGTGAGTGTAGAGATCAGAGGACAGTTTTGTGGAGTCAGTTCTTGCCTTCCAGCTTTATATAAGTTCTCAGAATTGAACTCAGGTCTCCAGACTTGGCTCTGAGTACTTTTATCCACTGAGCCATTTTTACTAGCTCAACTTAAGTGTTTTTAAATTCTACAGTTCAATTGCACTAAATACACTTACAACGTTGTCTGCCTACCCACCATCCATTTCCGTAACTGCTTTTACTTTATAAAAATGAAATTCTATACCCATAGTAAAGAGTACATCGCCACTATAACTTCATGCTCCTCACAACCACCAGGCTATCTTTTCTCTTTATGACTTAGACTCTCCTAAATATCTCATATAAATGGAATATTTGTCTTTCTGTAACCAGCTAATTTCACTTAATACAATGCCTTGAAGTTGCATCTATATTAGATGTGTAAGAATTCCCCTCCATTTTAAGGCTGAGTAATCCAAGTGAAGTTTTGCAGATTTATAAAATTTGGGAAACTTGATTATTCTAGAAAGTCAGTGGGTGGGTGAAGTGACTCAATGGATAAGGTGCTTGCTGAGCAAGCCTGATGACCCAAGTCCCAACTTCAGAACCAACTTAAAGATGAAAGGGCTGCACAAAGTTGCCCTCTGACCTTCAGATCTTTGCATTGGCATGTATGAAGTCCCACCATATATGCTACGTGCACAATAATGATACATACATGGTTTTTAAAGAAAATATTTTACATATTTTATCAGTAGTTGAGTAAATAAAGTATTATTCTATAGAGTACAGTTTTGTACCTATTACAAGAAAACAAATGGTAGAAACATTTATGTACATATTATGTACATAGCCTAGCAGAATGTAGGGCATGTTCAGGAACATTATATATAGACAGAGTTATAGTTATATAGTTACATAGTTATATTCATGAGTAAAAAGCTAACAAGACTTCATGTGTTTCCATTCACTCCACAAAGGTTTTATGGAAGTCACAGGAGACACAGCATTAGATGAAATGAAATGTTGACTTTAGCATTTTCTAAGTTTTTTCCATAAGACTGTCCAAATGAAGTTGGTTCATATGTACACTCTGCCTAGTCAGAAGAAATTCACTTGGAAAATAAACACTTTGGTAGTTATGGCAAAGCAGTGAGTACTTCTATAGCACAAAGACTGTATTTTCATTTTTAACATATATATTTTACACTGTGAATGTGTGAATACTAGATATAGAGAGAGTTAAAAGCATGACTTATGTATTATTTGGGAGGAAAGAAACCAAGGAAAAGTGATCTTTTCGGAGAGTCGCTGGTGTTGCCTGCCACAAACCCAAATGAGTGGATTCATTCGTTCTCTTGATGCATCAGATAGTCAACTTCTCATAAAAGTTACTATGACCTGAAAGAATCCAGATCAATAGAAGACCAGTTCTAACTCACAAGTTTCAACTAATTGAATCCTTTGCTCCAATGAGCTTAGCAGAATGATGCCTAAGAAGAAGGACATTGAGACCCATGTGACTGAACGTTTGATCACATCTCAGCTACGTTTTAGTGGCCTGGTTTGCATGACAACTTCTGTTTCTGGTTTGAAACAAAATAATGAACAAACAGTATCCTTTCGAGTAACCTATTTTCAGGGTTAATTTGCTAATGCTGGCTGAGAGATGACAGAAGCCAACCTGATTGAATGTTAGGGCTAAATTCTAGACTTAAACCCTTATCATGTACTTACTTTAGATTCCAGCAATGTGCAATGATTCCCTTTTAGAATGGCCCAAGCTTCACAAACACTCTAGAGGTCACTGCCACAAAAGTAGGAGTAAGCAAAGCATATTGTTTCCAGACTTACAAGTCTTAAAATGAAAAATTAAATTAAAGCCAACTTAAATTTTCCACCTATGGACCAAACCATGTCACAATGCATAGCTTGCAAAAGCCTGTCTGGTATCTCTTTCAACTTCCAAGATTATTCTTCTATCAGATTACAAATGGAAAGCAATCAGGTGAAGTGGAAGTTTCTGGTTGTGTCATGTGATATAGACTTGTGATGTTTTGCTGAGGCAAGACCCATGGGAAGACACTTGATGTTTGCAGAGATTATAAATGGGAATCAATGGACATTAATGGGGCCCTTAAATAGCTAGCTGTGCAACTAACATTTGTCTTGCTTCACTTCCTTGGGGGGAGGGGCATACAGAAAACTCCTGACATTCTGGCTGGTCCTGGTTGCTCCTGATGACTTCTGCATATTTGCCAGAGGCCTGGCAGTTTCTGCTGGATCATGCCTGCAGTGCTGACTCACCTTTGGTGATACTTTTAAACTAGACAGCTGGTATCCTGACACTTTTGAATTTGACTGCTGGTATCCCGACAAATGGAGATTGGAATCGCCACCTTCCAACCCCCAAATTACTTCTAAACAGGTCCATATTGCCTTGTCCTATTTGCCATCTTTTCTTCTGTACTTTTGGATAGAAGGGTGGTCTAAGCATTTAAAACCCTTATTAAAGTAGGCTTTAAAAATCTAAGCCTAAAAAGTGGTTTTCTGTGGTTGGGTTAGGGCCCACCAACGAATTATGTGTGAATAGCAAGTTACAAACCTTTGAGGGACCTTAAGGGCTTTTTCCAGTCCCATACTCTCCTAACAGCTTCCTTCCCCCTGCCCCCGACTTGGGGTCGAGGCTAGGCCAAGTTCCATTCTCCACCCACAGGAATATTCTTGAGTAAAAAAATTCTCAGAATGTACTGACTTATAGTTATCTGACCCTCTGGAAAGTCCCAGGTAGAGTTCAAATGTGTGACATGCTTGCTAGCCAATAGATTTAAAGGTCAATATGCTTAGCCAATAGGTTTGAACTTTAATCTTGCTGATGTAACTTGTGCCCCTAAAAAGTGTAAAAACTTCGTGTAATAGCTATTGGGGGAGAGCAGGGGTCACCTTCTAGTCACTTGCCTTGAGGGACTGATTGAAGGTTGACCCCCACACGCTGGAAAATAAGCCTCTTGCTTTTGCAGCGATCTGCATCTCAGTATCTCACTGGGAGGCTCTTGAAGTAAGTACCACTGACTGAGGGTCGGGGTCTTACATGTTCCCTCACATGGCTGTGAAACTAACAATACAAACGATCTTCATTGCTCATAGCACCCCAGGCCTATCCTGCTTAGTAGTTACTCTCTTTTATCACAGTTAATGTCTTTTGTTATTGTTCTGAGAGAAAGGCTCACTAGATATCCCAGACTGGATTAAAATTTACTATGTAGTCCAGGTTGGCCTCAATCTTATGGTAATCTTCTGGCCACAGACTTCTGGAATTATAGGTTTTAGTCACCATGCCCACTTTGGGGGATGTTTCAAAATCCATTTACTTTAACAGGATATACTTCCCTCCCCCGTCCCTCAAATACTCTAAGATCCAGTTTTAGGGAATTTCGTTTCTTTTTGAGTTTGTTTGTTTGCTTGTTTGTGCTGATGAACCTGGAGATCCCCCTGCCTCTACCACCCAAGTACTGAATTAAAGGCATGCACCATCATCTATCATCACCTGGAAGTGTTGGCTTCTTTGAAGATTATTGGTATAGTTTGGATCCTAAGCATTCCCCAAAGGTCCATGAGATAAAGACATGCTCTTCAGGATGGTAGTATTTGAGGAGGTATGGTGGGGTTTAATGGGACATCGCTAGGTCATTGAGGGAGGGAAGCACATGAATAAAAGGAATGTGGCCTCCTCCTTATTTTTTGTTGTATTAAGATGAGCAGTTTAGCCCTTATATACACTCTCACTATGATCTTCCTCACCCAAAGCAATGGTGACAATCAATCACAGACTGAGACCTCTAAAACTGTGGGCCAGAACAACCCTTCTTTTCTTAGTGAGTTGATGTAATGGAAAACTGACCAAGCAGTCCTATTTTTAAAAACATTTCCACATTCATTTGGAAAAAAAGTCTGATAGTCTGCGCTTTGTGGAGGGTTGGGATCAGGCTCCTCAGCATTCTGTGCATGTCTCAAACTTCTCAACTCTGTGAACTTGATAAATCAGAGCATACTTTCAGCTCACAGGCCACAGAATTGGGAAGTCGCACTCAAATAGTACCTCTTGTGGTTCCAGACTCATGTTCACATCCCACCTTAAGAAGAGACAGGGTAGATACAAGTTCCTTCATTTCATGTTAGCTCTCTCTCCCTTTGTATTGGCTAGTTTTGTGTCAACTTGACACAGCTGGAGTTATCACAGAGAAAGGAGCTTCAGTTGAGGAAATGCCTCCATGAGATACAACTGTAAGGCATTTTCTCAATTAGTGATCAAGGGGGAAAGGCCCCTTGTGGGTGATGCCATCTCTGGGCTGGTAGTCTTGGGTTCTATAAGAGAGCAGGCTGAGCAAGCCAGGGGAAGCAAGCCAGTAAGGAACATCCCTCCATGGCCTCTGCATCACCTCCTGCTTTCTGACCTGCTTGAGTTCCAGTCCTGACTTCCTTTGGTGATGAACATTAGTATGGAAGTGTAAGCTGAATAAACCCTTTCCTCCCCAACTTGCTTCTTGGTCATGATGTTTGTGCAGGAATAGAAACCCTGACTAAGACACCCTTTCTCTCTCTCTCTCTCTCTCTCTCTCTCTCTCTCTCTCTCTCTCTCTTTCTTCCTCTGTGTTTCTTATAGATTCTGTAATATAATATAGAGTAATGTGTTAGGAACCAGAATGTCTGGCAGATATCCAGTTCAGCCATGTTTCTTACACAATATTTTATAGGAGAGATAATTTTATATACTAAGCATATCCTGCTTCTGGGATGACAGAGTCATTATTTGATGCCACAAGTACTTGCAAAGATAATGCAAATGAGAAAATTCAGAGGCATTTTCCCTCAAAATGTTTTAGCTCCAAGGAAAGGGCATCAATTTGATTCATTAACCTTTTATTTAAAAAGATTAATTTTATTATTTTTTAGCATGCGTGCTTGTTGACATGTGCATATAACATACATATGGGGAGGCCATAAGAAAGGCACAGATCCTCTCAAGATGTGTTATAGGTGGTTATGAATCAATAAAGATGGGTGATGAGAACCAAACTTAGGTCCTCTCAGTGGTGAGTGCACTTAGTAACTGCTCCATCTCTGCATCTCCAATTCAGTAACTTTTAATGTCTTTCAACAAGTCTTGCTAACTTTTATGTCACAGAAATACTTAGACATTTTTAATGCACAAAAACTTCAATTTCAATTATGAAGGTGCTCTATATTTTTATAAATTAAAACATATGAGAAAGTGTCAATATTTATTAAGTATAATTTATAGTTATATGTATGATTTTAATACTTTCAAAATTTTTCAATAATAAATCAGAGTAAATTAATAATATTGAGAAAAGAATAAAAACTATCCTCTATTTTTCCCTAGAAAAGTAGTCATTATAATAAAACCAAATAAAAATTACTTTTACCTTAAAATAATATTCAGATATCCTTTAATAATTTTGCATTTTTATATCTTTAGTTAAAATAATACAATACTTCACAAGCTGATATGCTCATTTATTATAGGGTATCATAGCCCTAAATACATCTCAAACATTCTCAGACACACAGAGACAAGGCTGGGCTTCTTTCTGAGGTACCGGCTGTTTGTTCCCAGCTCTGGATGCTGCCTTACATTGAGGAAGGTGGTGTGTTGAGAGGAGACTCAAAGGATTGCCTAGAATGAGAAGGGGAACTGATGTGTAGCAACAATGCCTATTTCCTGTGAGCCACACACTGCTCTAGGCACTGTGGAGTAGACGGGAAGGGCATTACCAAAGTTCAGGGGTTCAGTGACTCACTATTTCTTGTAAACAAACAGAAAACAGGTATAACCATGATTGCTAGGAAAAAATAAGTGGGGGTGGGGCGTGATCATAATGAATGTGTTCACACTTCCCCCAACATGTCCTGATATCTAAACTGCACCCATTTATAGGCCAAGGTGAGTCCCAGGATGAAGTTATTAAAGGCAGAAAGAGGAGTGGGGCACAAGGCAAACTTGTATGCTTGTTCTAATAACTTCTAAATTATTATATACATTTCCAGTTCACTGAAGAAGAATCCTCTTATACCCCAGGTGCCTTTGGGAGCAAGCATGGGTATTACATAAATATACACTCCCCAGTGAATAGAAATGGAAACATTGTATCTAACTAAAATAGTTTCCATAATTAAACATTAAAAATTAAAATAGATGAGAGAACGTTGGAATAATGATTCCATTAAAAACTTTGCTTATAACGCTCAGCTTTTGAAAAGTGGTTGAAGGCAATTATAGTTTTATCTTCTAGGCCTTTAATGGAACTTAGTCAGCCCATGTAGCAGGAGTGCCAGCACTCAGCCTCATTTCCATAGTTAGTTAGGAAGCCATAGTGTTCCTTCCAAGGACTCAGCAAGGGCCAGAGAGATTAATGCAGGGCCGCATGCGTGTGGCAGGTCATTAGCACAATTAGACTTGTTCACATCAGGATCTATTTGGAAAGGATTAACATTTGAATGTTTATAGACTGCAACCATGATTTTATCACTGGCCTCCCCTAGAAACTATTCATCCACTAAAGTCAAGAAAGCAGGTAGGGAGAGTGGAGAGCTGGAGTTCTCGGCAGCAGAGTCCTCCTGAGAAGGGGTGTGTCTCTTACTGGCAAAGCTGGGTCACCTGATCAAAGACCTCAGTAATAACAAATGTGAACAAAACAGGCAGCCACCCCTCCGAATGCTCACAAAAAGGTTCTGTTGAAATCCTTTAAGCCCCTCCACGGAAGGACAAGTACAAACAATGACAGAAACAAGGTGTGGGACAGAAGAAATGTGATAAACAGCTTGGTTTTGTTTCCTCCTAGGAACCCATGACTTAGGAACGCAGAGGTTCAACAAAGAATTGGAGAAACTTCAGCAGCTTTCAAGATTGCTCGTGAATGTTTGAGTTTCTCCTTGGTCAAGTTAGAAGGTTCACATTGTTTAATCTGAAAACTCAATGGCCTTTGTAGGTGTTTAACAATAAACTTCTTTTTACACCTGTGCTATCAAGAACAATCAGATAAAATCCATCTCCCCCTCCCCCCCCCCCCCCCGCAGTTTCAAAAGGGGAAAAAGCTAATCTAGGATTAAACCAAGCCTAACAAACATGCCTTACCAGCTCACCAAGATTTAATACATGTCATCTATTTATATAAGTGTAGTTTATTGGAAAAAGAAGTGAATGTCCCAGTAGCCCAGCCCTAACCAAGTGAGAAAGGACAGCAGGGTTCAGCCTCAGGCATCTTTCATGGTTCCTCTGTTGGCCTGACTCTACTCCCAGCTAAATCCTTACAGGTGGTTTCTGCCTCTTGACTTGTGAACAGTTCCAGTTCTCACTGCTCCCAGTCTTCTGCTCAGCCAAGAACTAGTAGTGCTTCTTTGGGTAGACAGTGGAATTCAGTCACCCTCAGCTGAGGTGTGAATTGTAGAGCAGAGAGGAATTGGGGAATGGAATGGGATAGGAAAGGAAAGGAAAGGACACACCAGGGTTTGTCACCTTGGAAGCAAAGGACTTATTTGTCTTTTCTTATTCACCTCATGCCTCACAAAAATCTTCAAAAACCTGGAGAGATCAAAACAAGCAATTGAGAAACCAACAAGAGGAAATACAATTTCAAAATAGGCCCTTGCCCATGTGGTGATGTGTGGAAGATAGTTAGCAACACAGAATTCTGATCCCCAAACACAGGCTCCAGATGGTTCCTCCTCAAATGCTTTGAGAAACAAGTGCTCACCCCAGCACCTACCTAGTAAGGACTTGATTTTTTGCCTTAGAGATTGACCTGACTGAAATAGAGAATGAAGAAGTGACAGACAGATGAAAACAAAAGCTGGGCCTGGGCGGGCCATGGACTTTGATGAAGACACACCAGCAGCAGTCCAGGAACTCAGCTTACTTATTATATACAGTACAAACCAGGTACAAACCAGTACCTCAGCAGGCTAGGTAATCTAAGTAGGAGGTCTGCATAGGGAAGCAGTCTCTGCTATGGTTATCAGGAGGAGGAAGCTCTGGTTAATAGTTCTGCACACACTGCTTTCAGCTAACGGTCAGCTGCTTATAAGCATTCATATTCTGGCCAGGAAAGACTTTGCCATTCTCATGGGGTTTGAGGCATTTGGCTCCTTGGCATGGAAGTGTTCGGGTCAATAATGAACCTTCATTCTGGACTCTGCTCTCCAAAAGGAATGTTGAACTGCAAACACACCCAGATTCTGTGTTATTCCTCTATGGATCCTCTGAGAAACACAGTCATCCTCAATCCTTACCCACTAAGGACTTGAATTTTGGCCCCTCGTGATAATGTAGTAATTGTGCTCTGTGGGATGCATTTCAGGAAGTAAATGTTTACATTTGGTTAATGGGATGACTATGTTAACTTTGCCCACTTGGGTATTTTGGCCTATGTGGAAGATGCATGGTGTTACCAAAAGGTGATAGCATCAGACATGGAGGGGGGAAAGCTTATGACTGCAGATGATGAAGATTTACTTCAAGGCAGGGGAGTTTTCAGAAACTGAAGAAGAAGACTCTCAAGCAGTAGAATAGAAAGGAGGAAGAACAAGGAAAGAAGAGCCATCAGAAATCCAGCTAAGGACTAAATATCCTCTGGCGATGGAGTAGTGTAAGTCACTAATGTGAGTCTTTCTGAAAGTATGCTTTGATCCAAGGACCACATTGTTCCAGGATATCCACAGATCCTGAATCTGACTATGTCAGTCATAGATTCAATAGGTGAATCAACTGTTTTAGTCCAGTGTAACATTTGCTCAGGAAGGGACAGGTTTTAGGTGACTTTTGTTTATAGACAGCACTCTAGATGTAGAGAGTAGTAGGGTCTGGAACAATGTCTCATTTGACCATCTTACACTTGTTTTGATTTGCAACAGTCTAGAGAAAGTAGCATCATGCTATGAGCATTTGCTAGCTGTGTAACTCCAGCCCAGTGTCTCTGTGACAGATTCCTCTTCTGCTTTATAAGACATGAAAGTAAAGAATTATCCATGACAGATTTGGTCATCCCTAAGTATAGCTTAGTTGTTTTGGAAAAGATAACTTACATTGTTAAAAAATATTACTAAAAATATTAAAAGCATCACAAAATATAGCCTTTAAAAAGCATGCATTGTCAAAAAGATGATGTCAAAATAAAATTACCTGGATAGCTGTACATCTGTTATTTGGTAGAGAAATCAACAATTTAGAAATTTCTTCTTTTCTGCTACCAGCCCCCAAAGGCGTTTCTGACATTTTCTCCAACCACACTTGGAGTCTATTGTTGCTTCTTGTTGGCACTGCAAAGGAGTCATTCTGTCCAGAGTCCTGTAGGGATGACCCTATGTGGTTTGCAGTGATGGATCATAGATACCAATCATTCATAGATAACCAATCATAGAGACCAATCAATCATAGAGCACAAATTAAACTCTGTCAAGTACTTGGATAGAGAGCCACACTCTAACACACTTTAATGAAATCTCAACTTTGCCAGGTAGAGAACAGGTCGGTAAGGTCTGAAGTGAGAAAGAGGGAGGAGAGAAGAGATAAGGAGCGAAACGGTAACGGGGAGCGGGGTCGGGGAGAAGGTGAGCAGATGAGATCATAGATAGCTCGCTTCTTACCTTTCCAAACCCATGACATATAGACCTTGAGTCAGAAATGCTTAGATTCATTTGTAACCCACAGAAACTTTAAAGATGATAAAGTAATTCAATACGTAGTAGTGCATACCTTTAATGCTAGTACTTGAGAGGAAGGTAGAATAATGATACTTCTTTCAAACCATGAAGTTAAGGACTACAAATATTTTATTCCTGTCTGACCAATTTTTATACCTTTGTTCCAATTTTTGGCTATGGTTTCTCAGAGTAAGATATAATCAACGTCACAGTAACAATAGCATTGCCCAAATGGTAAGGGGCATGGATAAGAGGCAGACTGTCAGAATTCTTCACAATGTTATGCTAGCACCATGACAAGAAGTCGAGGAAACTGCTTATGGAAGAGTCACTTTCCTTGAGGGTCAGAGAGAGACCAAGAGGATTAGGGTATAGACAAAAGATATCCCAGATGACTGCGATTATGAAATCGTTGTCTGGGTTTGGGCTTTCATTGGTGGATAAGGGGAGCCGATAAAGGCTAAGCTCTGTATATATGAGGCAGGGGATGGCAGTGATGATCTAATCATGACGCAGCTTGGATCTTACTGTTCTCTGTGTGGCTTGTGTCTCATAATCTCAGAGAATTCTATTTGAAAACAACGCCAAAACATGAAATATGCTTAGTGCTGATAATTTCTTTCATATGTGGCAACAGAGCCGGCTCAGGCTTCATAAAAACAGAGGGAGATTGCTCACAGCTGTATTTGGCCCATTCTCACACTCCAGAGAATTCTCTCCCCTTTGCTATTTTTATAGCAATCTTTGCCACTTTGCTTTTTTCCCTTTTTCTCCTCCTTTTGATTCAGCCGCAGCTGCATTCAATAAAACACGGTGACAGATAGACGGATCCTACAGAAAATCTGCCGGTTGCTCTTTCTCTAAACCTCAAATGTAAACAATACAGGGACATTTGTTTCCCTGTCATGTTTCTTTTAGTACATAAGGATGAGGAACTAAATCAATCTGGGTGAAAATAATATGTTGTCAGTCCCTCCTGGTGGACTCTTGCATACTCCTCTTGCTTCCTAGGAAAGATGGCGGACAAAGAGCTGACTTAAGCAGGGACAAGAGAATTTCTACCCTTCTGATGTTAGAATTCCTTAGCAAGGAAATTCTAGAGAAGCAAGTTTAAAACCTAGTAATAGAATTTTTTATTTGATCATTTCAAAACATATTTATTTATTCATTCTTTATTTATTTAGTTATTTAGTTCTTTCTTTAGTTAGTTACTTAGTTAGTACATGCATACATTACCCCTGTGCACATGTGGAGATCTGAGGACAGCTTGTAGGAATCACTTCTCTTCTTTCACCATGTGGTCATTGAAAAAATTCAAATTGTTAGGCTTGGTAACAGGTGACTTTACCTACTGAGCCATTTCACTGGCCTTCTGTGGCCTTTCAGGTAGACCTACACTCTTTCAACAAAAGAACAGATGAAACTTCTTATTTATGGGATAGGCACAAATCTTCCAAGTACTCTCTATGATAAAATCCGACGGTGGGCATTTTATTAATTTGAAGAGAGTCAGGATCTTATAAAATAGTTGAAGCTCTCCATGATTCACATCACCCTCACCAATAATTGAGCGCAATGCTGAAAAGAAAGATCTTCACATTGACTGTTCAGTAGATTGATTTTCAGCATCATTTCAGTTGTACCAATGGGCTCCATACCCTGCTAAAGATAAGTCAACTCTCCCTGGACTCAAGTGTTTCTTCTAACTCTGAACAAGGTGTTCACATCTGTATCTCCAAGTTGGTAAACGCACTATTTTGTCAATAACATGAAGTATAGAACTTACTCTATGTAGATAGCAGCAAATTACTTTGGTCTCTCATGCAGTTGGAGACATGCAGAGACACAGGTGACTTAGGTGCCACACCAGTTCCCTTGGATGTTCTGCTGTTGAATAACATTTTCAGCCCCAAATCCTAAAAATGACAGCTAGTTGGCCTACATGGAATTAAATCCTGTCATTTTACTGAGGAAAATCTCCTTCTGACGGCAGTAATTCCAGTGCCTTCACCCCTTTTAAGTGAAGACAACTGAATGTTTAACTGAGAAGTTCCAATAACACATCTCAGTGACTTGGCTGAGAAATTATGAAAATTCTACTATTTCTCTTAAACGAACATCACCTCATTGTTAGTCATTGTGGCAGCCATACCAGAACTCAGAAAGTAACTCTAACTGACTCATTCACAGAATTCCACAGAGAAAATAACTTCTTTTGTTGATGAAAAGTCTGTTAAGAACTTCATTCCATCATCAAGTTCTGGCTAGCTGATGTCGGCATGAGGTGCCCAGTAGGGATTAGAAATAATGCTCTTTAATGCTCTGGGGAGATTTTGCTTAAGTACTCACACCAGCATTGAGTTTGGATTGCTGTGAATAGAGCTGAAACACACACATTATCCCCGTGGAGGATAAAGAAAGCTAAAAATTCACAGGAGGGGATGCTGGATAGGCTTGGATCCAGACCCAGACTTCTGCTCTGTGGTTTAAACACATGAAAAGCCTTTTCTCCTTGTGGTTCCCAAACACACAAGCGTGAGAATAGACTTCAAGCCAGTACTGTAGACAGAAGCACAGTCTTGTGTAATGTCTTACTTATGGCTTCTCAAAAATACAGTTACTCCTATTTACAGTTAAATTCCCTTTAAATGTTATTGTAGGTCTTTGGGCAGTTCTTCCAGTAGAGAGCAAAGGCCTGGTTGTGACTTCTACAATCCTCAACACATTTATAGAGTTAAGTGTGTTTTGCATAGCTTTGGTAAACGTGGATTGAAGAGGATTAGGTAAGGTGTGTGGGTTATGGGAGAAGGCAATAATGAGTTACTCGAGGCTTTCAATTTTGATACAAAATTGTTGGTAAAAATACAAAAACAGATGTCCGTCTATAACCACAGAGAAGTGACCTGCCCCATGGCTGCCCTGCTGGGGAACTTTGCTCAGGACTTTCGGTACTGTTTAGTTTTTCTCTTAAAATTCTCTTAGATCCCATCTCTCCCTTTGGCACATTTTCTTGTTCCATCAAAATATGCTGAGTATATTTCCAGGGATGGGAGTCTGGGAATATGTGACATTTCCTCTTTTCTACCACCTTCTTGGACAGTGGATATTTTACCACCCAGCTCTGGGTAGACAAACCAGAATGTCTCACTGAAGACAGGAAGACGGGAGATGGTATCAGTAGCTTTGCTGCCACCTCTCTTGCCAGAACACAGCTGGTGACTGCCTTTTTTTTTTAAGATTTATATATTTTATGTAAATGAGTATACTTTAGCTGTCTTCAGACACACCATGGATATTGGGCCCCTGTTACAGATGGTTGTGAGCCACCATGTGGTTGATGGGACTTGAACTCGGGACCTCTGGAAGAGCAGTCAGTGCTCGTAACCGCTGAGCCATCTCTCCAACCAGACTGCTTTTGCCCTATGTTTTTTCCAACATGTAGATGGCATTGCAGACTTATGAGGTCATTTCAACCAGTTCTACTCAGATTTTTCTTTTCTTGTCGGTGACAAACTCAGGGTTCAGGAAAGTCCTTTGTAAAGTTCCAATATCTGCTAATCTTCATGGAAACTTTCAATGACGGCACAGGTATAGTTTCCGGGAGCAGATTAACCAAAGTGGATTTTCATATGTAAAAGTTAGTGAGCTAGTGAGCAAGGATCAGTAGCTACACAAGGTCAACCAGGCTGCAACCACACTTGCAGACCTTCAACTCAACCCATGAGTCTTGAGGATTCAGTGTTGAAGTAGATGTGTCTGTATCTTTCACCTACTACTTCCATTTGAAAATGAACATTATGTCCTCATACGCTCCTCATTCCCCTGGCTTAAACTCCTGTTGGAATCCAAATGAACAAAGGGAATAAAACAGGTGCTTCTGCCCTTCAGTTGTGGCTTTGGGAAGCGCAGTGAGCTGGGCACAAACACTAGACAAGACTGTATTCAGTACCAACCCAGTACTGTCTTCTCTGCCAGGACCCTGTGAATAAAGAGGAGAGTCAACATGAAACTGGATCCAGGCATTGTCTGGTTGAAAAGTTCACTGCTGCAGAAGAGCAATTAGCGTGCCCTGCTGCCCTGGAGGTTTTGGCTTAGGAAATATCCCAGAAACACAGTGCTTAGATTAACCAGTTTTACAATCTGCTTGTCATAAACCCAGTTGTCAAGAATCTGCCTTGAATCAGAAATGATAATGTTTCCCACAGTGGAAACGAGAAATGCAAGTTTTGAAGCTGGAGAAATGGCTGGTCTGTTAAGAGCACTTACTTCCTTTTCAGATTACTGAGGTTCAGTTCCCAACACCCAAATCAAGTGGCTCACAATCTCTCTAAGGACATCTACAGGGGTCTATATTCCCCTCTTCTGGTTTATTTAAACACTGTATGACATGGTGCACATACAGATAAGCAGATACACACACATCCACATTAAAAGAAGCAGACAGACAGATAGACAAACAAACAAACAATTTGGAAGTGTATACAGAATATAACAGAGGAGCTGTTGGTTTGCTGGTAACATGATTGTAGGGACAAAGAGAAGGGACCATGGCTGTGAAACCCCCCTTATAAGCTTTTTAGTATTGGAGAGTGACTTTCGCAGCCTCAGAGCTCAGCACAAACCATTGTTGTCTCCTAAGTGTGAATTTAGATGGAAAATAGAGGTTAGGAATGCCAGGGTTAAGTTGTCTGTGTTGTTAACACTTTCTTTGAGGATCAGTTGCTTTATTAGAGATTGTCCATAAGTCATTCGTTTCAAACCCTAAGTTTCAAGGTATATAATAAGTAGGATGCAGAAACAGGAAAGAAGTGGGAGCCAGGATTATGTTAAGTTGGACTGTAGAAGGAGAGAGGGAAAGAGACAAAGTCTGCAGCTTTCCTGGGCTGGCGAGCCTAGGCTCCGCTTAGCTTTCACCTTAGCTGATCCCACACTGTAGAAGCAGATAGGATTTGGAACTGCCCCCTCTAAACCTAGAGTTTTATCCCTGAAGGGAGGTGACCCACAGCAGCCTGGTAGAAACTCCACTTCTTGGCCAGGTTCAGTCAAATCCAGAGAAAGAAAGGAACGGGTTCTCAGTCTTCTCATCTGCAAAGGTGAGATTTTGTTTCATGTTGCAGACAAAGTCCTGAAATTGCATCTGACACGAGAAGCTCCACACAGTGAGTCGGAAGCTGTGACATGAGATCAAATCTGCTCCTCCTCTTGCAAAGTGCACTGTCATATTGGAAAGAAAAGCGACTGAGCCCCCTCTGTGAGGATGGAGACAGCTGCCTCGCCCCACCCTCTTCAGGGTGGCCCCTCAACATCATAGCAGGTCCTGCTCTACAGATTCAGACTTGGCATCTTGCAGCACAGGTTCATGGTCCTCCTGAGGTTAGATGCTATAAACACATTCAGAAACCCTCTTAAGCATGCAGCAGGCCATCTCTGGGGAAGCCTCTTTTAATATTCTTCTCTATTTCTCTGTATAAATGTATGTCAGGTTCTGTTTAGATTTGCTGGAGTTTCCACACGGGATTCTACATCCCACCTGTGCAGGTATGCAGAAATCTTTATTTTTTTTTTTACAGGATGCTTTTGCTTTGGTTCCAGTGGTCAAGAATATGGGAGGCACGCTGAGAAGGGCAGAGCTAATGAGGGAGCTGGTGGGCTCAGAGAGCTGGTCATACTGGGCAGCACAGGCGCCAGGATGAGAGGGAATAGAAGACTATGAAAACCCTCTGATTTCCTGTATCAGAAATGCCCAATTCTGACTGGTATCAAGTGAGAGGATGCCATACAACTTCAGAAAATCCTAGGGTGCTCAGACTTTGAAGGTACATTTATCTGTCCTTATCTCAAAGCTCATCTAAGCCTCCATGGAGGGTGAGGTAGCAGTTAGAGCTATGTCTTGGCACTCTTCTTCATAGAGGTGGAGGGTATTTCACTGAGTAGATACTTCCTGGTCAAACCTGAAGATGACAATACCGCTGTCATCTCTTCCAGCAGAGAGGAAGTTCATAAGCTTGGAGTTAGTGTTTGTTGTTTCAGGTTCATACAGTGCATGACAAAGTTCTAAACATTCTATGGGGAGAGGAAAGGGAAAACAAACAAAGCAAACACAACAGAAAACACTAGGACAGGGCAACAGAAGGGTAGGGTACCGTGTAAAGACATACATTCTCTCCCAGGTTCTAGCCCAGTCTTCACATCTACAACTCCCACACCCAAGGCTCAAGGGTCGGTGCAGAAAAGGTGGTGGAAAGATTGTAAGACCCAGAGGATCAGGGAGTTTGCTATGAGATTATGTCTCCTAGGAATGTCAGAAGCCACAGTCATTAAATCTCACCAACATAATTGTCTAACTATGAGTTGAACAAGGATGAAACCAATAGGAATGACAAAGTAAAGGCGGCGGGGAGTGGGGGCGCTGCTCAGGAGACCTCAACCTTGCACAAAGATCTGCATGCAGCTAAGGAATGCTTAGAGGGGAGAAATTGTCTTTTCCAGGGAAGAACACACTACAAGCGGCTCTCAGACACCAAATGTTCAGCTACGAAAACATACAATAAGTAGCATTTACAGACCAAGCAAGTTGGACTTATGTATTCAAGCGCGCACACACACACACACATTGTATACACATATACTATATACATGCAAATACACACAAATACACAGTCACATATATATGTAATAACAGCTAATAAAAGAGAGGCCATAAATATGCAAAGAGCAAAGAGGGGGTATATAGGTGAAGGCTTGGAGGGAGGAAAGAGAAATTATGTAAGTTATATTATAATCTGAAAAATAAATAATGGAAAATCTACAGGGTGCGGGTGATCAGAGGGGAGGACTCATTTCAATCTGAATGATTTATGGAAGTTTACCAACAGTCATTAAAATATTATGATGCAGGGTCATGGAAGTGTTAGTTTTTATGCTACTCAGAAATCATGAATTCTACTGCTTTCATGTCATATGATTACAATTTTGTAGTTAGGTCGGATATAGATAACATAACCCGGCATTGTGGCCATAGAATCTGTTAAATTCAACAGGCTACTTTCTACTCAGGACTCTTCACTCACCTCTTCCTTTTCTTTAGTGCACGATAGTATAAGAATGTTTCCTCATTGTAAGATTATTAAGAAAGGCAATACACCCACAGCTCTCAGTTGGATTCCCTTTGCAGCCATAATCACTATGGACACAAAAACACAGCTCTTGCCTTGAAGGGAACAATAGATAGCTTATTCTGCAGCCAAATACTCGTGATCATGGTCTGCCTGGAGATACAGATTTAGGACAACCCAAATTCCTCATTTTGATGAGGGAAGGGAGCAGTTTCGTGAGATTTTGGTAGTAATACAACAAAGGAACTCGTAAGTCAAGACATTTGTCAGTTACATTGTTAGGTACACCATATAGATAGGTTACAGCAAAGTGGCAAAGTCTAGGCTACAGACCTGAGATCTTACCGATGGCTTCTTAGCCTATAGCGTGGGGGAGGCCAAGTGGTATGGGTATGTTTGTACAGTCCTCAAGGGGTCTCACCTGATATCCACAGGGTGTTAAGTTAAACCCAGGGGATTGTAATTAAGAAGACTAAAGATAGTCCAGGATAATTAGTTTCCAGAGCTGTAAAATTCCAGCTCCTCACAACCACAGATGTTCAAAGCAATCAACCAGCCCTGAAAAATGCTTAGCACAGATATGGATTTTTTTTCTGAGAACTTCATGTATACCAGTGTATAGCCTTCAGAGACACTGTCCTATAGGTGTGTTATCTGTTTGCCCATGTTCTATTTGTGTGCACAAAGAGAATGTTTACTGTGAACTTTTAAAGAATGAGTAATGATGGCTAACATTTCTTATGTGCTAGTACTGCTTTGAATATGTTTAACTTAATCTCCACAGCAGTACAATACAGTAAATATTGCTTATATTCCTTTTCAATTATGAAAATTAGGGATCCAGAGCTCCCTTTTCTAGGTTGGAGAAACAGGAGTTCACATCTGGGCTGACAGTTAAGACCTGTGAGGCCTAGTATTTTTTGAGGTAGACGATATACTCAAGTAGGAAATGCATTCTATAGAAGTTATAGTGTGGGAGCTTTCCAAAGACACTCATGTATTCTAAATTACTGTACTCATCTAGATACACTTATAAGCTGCTGTGTGGCATTCTCGTTGTATGGATGGGTCATACTGTATCTTATCTACTTGTGGTTCTGTTTTTCACTTCTTCCTTTGAGGTGTCCAGGCACTGCTGTATACCAGGCAGTGAAGGATATAGTGGAACTGAGTTCTGTGGCCCAAGTCTTTTCTTGGGATGTCTGGATCCCAGTGTACACCAGGCCACAAGGGATGAAGTGGAGTCTGGAACTAGTGGGTCAACAGGATGCCCAGTTGGCAGTGAATCCCTGGAGGAGGATTTCTCAGAAGATTGCAGTGTGACAGCCCTTCAATGTTACCACTCTTTTAGAAAACAGGTCTCTTAGATGATAGTCAACAAAACAGCTTGTATGCTTTGTACACTTTATAAGGGGTGAATAAAGACTGTCTAAACCTTGGAAAGTGGGAAGGGGTGCTTCTTAGGGTGAAGTTTCTTTGGTTGAGGTTTAAGGTTTTAGGGATACATCATTGTCATGGAGAGGCATTTCAGGAGGTTGAAGATGTTGAATCTGTAATTTTGCCAAGAGTTGTGCGACATTCCTCAGGTAGACTGTGGAGGTTGGAGCTTCCCAGATAAAGTAGAGAAGAGGGAGTTCTGCTGGAAAGGAAGTCTATCATCTATCATCTATCTATAATCTATGTATTTATGTATCTCTGTATTGATCTATCATCTAGTAATCATTTGTGTGTGTGTGTGTGACTTTATGTGTACCACATGGTATAAGGTATGCAAAGTGCATGACATGTCCTGGAACCGAAGTAGCAGGTGGTTGTGAGCTGCCATGTGGGTGCCAGGAACTAAACCTGGATCTGCTGCAAAAGCAGTTCATGTTCTTGACTTCTGAGCTGAACCACCTCCCCAGATGCTGCCTGAATGCTTCAGCCATTTCACATACATAGAACTCTACAGGATTTATCCTTTTGTGTATGGTTTAACCTCACGTAGCACGATGCCCTCTGGACTTGTCCTCCTACATCCAAGTTGTAGCATGAATCAGAATTTCCTAACTTTTCATAGCTGAATTGTCTCCCATTGAATGTTTATGGCATGGTTTGCTCTTACGCATTGGTGGACAGTTTTAGAGACTGTGGCTGCTGCTGCTCTGAATATGGGAAAGAAGCATGGCTTCAGATGCTAATGCGGGTCTGTCCTTACAAGGCTTGCTGCGCTTGCTATAACTGTATTCCTAGTGGTCTAGAGCACCACCATGCTATTCCTCATCCTCCTCTGCTCCATTTCACATTCCCAGGGATTCACTGTACAACAATCCCTGCTTCTACTAGGTGCCAGGTGGCACCTCACTGCACTTTTCACTTTCTTCTCCCTAATAATAACACTGAACATCTTTTCCCATGACAATGTTCATTTGGATAGCATCTTTAAAGTGCTCATCCAAGTCCTTTGACCCTTTTTGTATTGGATTGTCTGGGTTTTTATGATTGAGTTCTAGGAATTCTCCGAATATTCTGCCTATTGTCCCTTTATTAGACATACTATCTGCTAATATTTTCTTCCATTACTTTTTATTATCCTTGAGTTTGTTAATGGTGCCTTTGTTGTAAATCACCTCCCCCAAAATATGAAATCTATTTTTTTGTTAATGTTGTTTGTTTGATTTTGTTCTCTGGTGTTTTGGGGCCATGCCCTGGAAATCATTACTAAATCTAATGCTGTGAGAATTGCCTCTATTTTTTCCTCTAAGGTATACAATCTTATGTCTGATGTTTAGATTAGTTTTTCTAAGATGTATTTTATTTATGTGAGTACACTGTAGCTGTCTTCAGACACACCAGAAGAGGACATAGGATCCTATTACAGATGGTTGTGAGCCACCGTGTGGTTGCTGGGAATTGATCTCAGGACCTCTATAAGAACAGACAGTGCTCTTATCCACTAAGCCATCTCTCCAGCCCCCTGATATTTAGATTTTTTAATTCATTTTAAGTTAAATTTTTATGTGATGCTTGATAAGAGATCAATCTCAGATTGGTAAAAGATTGACTGTCTCCCACACTAGGCACCCTTGACATGTTTCTCAAAACTGATTCAACCATATATCCAGACTTTCTGGTCCACTCAATTGGTCCACACCACTGTCTTTGTTCCAGTGACATATCATTTTAATTAGCATTATTCTGTGGTTTGAAGTCTGGAAGTGTTCTTTATCTTTGTTCTTCTTTTTCAATAATGTGTTGACTCTTTGGGATCCTTTGAGATGTCACATGGATTTCAACATGAGATTACGTCCTTGAAGTATTGACAGGATTGGACTAAATTTGTGGTTTGATTGTGTGACTAGATATCTTAACAATACTGACTCTTCAGTCTGTGAACACTGAGTTTCCATTTATTTATCTTCTTATAATGCTAGGTGGCAGTTTTCATTGTCCAAGTTGTCCATCTTCTTGCTTAGGGTAATTTTGAGTTATTTTATTCTGTTTGATCATATCATAAAGAGAATTGTTTCCCTTTCAAGTGGTTGTAGTATCTGGAAGTGCAATTGATTTTGTATGTTGTTTTTATAATAGATCATGCTACTTTCTTGAATTCATTTGTCAGTTCTAATTCACTTAATTTGTTTTAATCCTAGAGTTTTTCAACACTTAAGAGCACTTGTAAATAAAACTTAATTTAATTTTTTTATTTCCAGTCTTGGTTCCCTTTTTGTGTCTTTGTTTTCTAGTTGTCTTTTCCTTCCTTTTCCCCATTCTTTTTCTTTTTATTTATTTATTTTGTTTTTGTTCCCTTTTTTTTTCAGGTCTCACACTGTACCTAGGGCTGACCTAGAACTTCCTATAGCCTGTGATGGCTCCTTCCTCCTTTCTTGCCTCCAAGTGCTGGCAATACAGATGTTTGCCATAATAGCTGACTTAGTTTCCTTTTCTTGTCTAATTGCTTTGGCTAGAACTCCTTGAACTGAATAGAACTAATTAAGGATCTTCTCCCAGTCCCTGATCTACAAGTAAAAACTTTGCCATCTACTGTGATGCTCACTGTGGTAGTTTTAGTTGTCTTTATCATGCTGAAGTAGCATTCTGCTATGCCTAGTTTGATGAATGACTTTTTTTCTATCATGAGAGAATGCTAAACTTTGTCAACTATGTTGTTAGCATCAATTAACATGTTTTTTTTCTTTTGTTAATATGATATATAGGCATATCTCAGAAATACTTCAGATCTAGTTCTTCATGCCAACAGTGTTATGCCTAAGGCAAGAGGAAGATCAGAAAAGGCCAGAGAATGGCATACAAGTCAGATTATAGATGATATTTATTAATTTTGGCTTCTATCGGCTTGGTTCATGGTACCCCCAAATAACTGTAACAGTAACATCAATGGCCACAGATCAATATCACCATAACAGATTGAATATTAATGGAAAGGTCTGAAGTATTCTGAGATTATTATTATTATTATTATTATTATTTTTAGGTTTTTCGAGACAGGGTTTCTCTGTATAGCCCTGGCTGTCCTGGCACTCACTTTGTAGACCAGGCTGGCCTCGAACTCAGAAATCCGCCTGCCTCTGCCTCCCGAGTGCTGGGATTAAAGGCGTGCGCCACCACGCCCGGCCTGAGATTATTTAAATAACACAGAGACAAGAAGTGAATATATGCTGTTGAGAAAATGGCAAATATAGACTTGAAGCCTTCAATGTGTAAAAGGCAGGGTTATCTGTGAAGTTTAAGATAGCATGACATGAAGCATTCCTGCATTACATTGACCAAAAAATATGTCTAATTGCCTCTGCATTCCAGGCACAAATTCTGTTTGGTCCTGTAATGTAACATGTTGCTGAGGCCTACAACGGACAGGATTTTGCATGCCTTATTATTCCAAAACTTTTTTTTTAACCCTACCTAGCTAAATCCTCATTTTCAAGATAAAATAAAATGTCCAAAGAAAATTGTTTCAGCATAATGTCGTTTCAGGTTGAGTAAATGATCAAAATCAAGATAAAGTTGATGCTCTCTGAGAAACACGAGTGTTGGAGCAAGGGAAGGAGAACACTTTTATATAGACTTTGGAAGCACATCTGTAGGTATGGTTGGTAATGTATGCTAACATGCATTACTGTAGGATATTTCAAAATCTCATTAAAATTCCAGGATAACTTGTTGTGTTAACCTGACACGAAGAAATAGGGTCACCATCTCATGCCCTTTGGCCATGTGAAATCTACAAGTCTAATGTAGATTTCATTTCATTTCATTTCATTTCATTTCATTTCATTTCATTTCATGAGGATGCTGGATAGTGTGGCACAGCTTCTCATGCTTGCTTGCAGTAGTGAAGGGATTATGTCTATATTCAGTGTGTGGAGATGTGTCTCTGTCCTTCCCTGCCTGCCTAAGGCACCCTGTGATTGGATAGAATAAAAATCTGATAGCCTATAGCAAAGTCATGAGCAAAAAGTGGGAGTTCCACAAACCGATTGGAACTCTGCGAAAGAATCAGGCATGGGGAGATTCTCCACCTGGACTCGGAGGATATCATATGTATGAAACTGAAGAGAGGTAACCAGCCACTTGGCAACCATAGAATAGTATAAATGGGTTAATACAAGTTAAGAGCTAATTGAGGAACAAGCCTAGCATAAAGCCTAGGCAGAAATATGTAAATTAGCCTCTGTGTCATTATTCTGGAACTGGGGCAGACATAGAAAAGGCCAACCAGTTATGCAGCAATAATTCACTGTGGTCTTGTAGTTAGTATCGCGAGTTATATCAGTTATGCAGCAATAATTCACTGTGGTCTTGTAGTTAGTATTGCGAGTTATATCACACTCCTTCTATCTTTACTGTCAGTTTTGTTACCAAACTGAGTCAGGGAGAAGGAAACAAGTGAAGAAACCCAGTTCAAAAACACTGTCCAGAAAATACATTTTCACAAACATTTGCACCCCAAAATTATGCTAATCCTGTCTATAATCTATTGCTGATGCTGGATAAGGGACCCCGGGGTCCATTTTCTCTCTTATCCCTATAGGCCAATTCATCTTTTCTTTTGTCCTAAGGTGAAAGACTCTCCTTACTAGGGAAGATCTTGAAAGGCACACAGGTCAGAGAATTGCCAGACTCTTACTGATCAGTTAGAGCTGTCTGAAACCACAGCAAAGAGAGCCATTCTTTAGCTCTGAGGGCCTGAGTGCCACCCACCACACCTCAGCTCATTCTACAGTTAAATCATGTACTTCTAGACTCCTGTGATTCTACACACTGGCATGGCCTTTGAGAGCATGACAGGGGCTGTGCATGGGACAAAGACCCTCTTATAACTAAAGCATGTATTGAGGAGTCATGAAAACACGACAGGATTTTTTTTTCTTTTAAGACATCTAAAGGAAATTTATGTTTGGAATTTTGAAATAACTCCAAACATGTAGGGAAAGCTAGAAAAGACTATACAGAAATACAATACAAATATAACACAAGTGGATGCATCTTTTAAAATCAGTGATGCTTGGAATACAGCCCTCATAAAATTTAAAACAGTTTTATTCGTATACATTTATTGGTGCTTGTCGAATGAGAATGGCACCATAGGCTTATATATTTGAATATTTGGTTCTCAGTTGGTGGACTGCTTAGAAAGGATTAAGAGATGCAGCTTTGTTGGACAGGGTTTGGCCTTGTTGGAGGAGATGTTTTAATGGGAGTGGGTGGGCTTTGAGGTTTCAAAAACCCACTCCAGGTCCAGTCATTCTCTCTCCTCACTCTCATTCTTGCTGTTGCTCTTTCTCTGACTCTTGCTGATAATTCATATGAAAGCTCTGTCACTGCTCTAGCACGATGCCTACCTGCCTACTGCACTGCTTTCTACCATGATAGTCATGAACCAACCATCTGAAACTGTGAGCAAGCCCACAACTCTATGATTTTCTTCTATGTATTGTCTTGGTCATGGCATCTCATCACAGAAATAGAGCAGTTACTAAGCCAGTTGCCCATCAGTGCAGTTGTTTCCTAGTCATTTTCATGCAACTGTATTGTTTTTTGACCATGCTTACCCCAGTTTACTAAAATAATTCTAAAACTGTTTTGTAGATAATTCTTGTTTCTCACTGTCTTCTCCTCCAAATGAAGGATTCAGTTACACTCCAAACTTACCTATGCATTCTGTAAGTAATTGCTTGTGACACTTAAAAAAAAAAACCAAACCAGTATAACACGAGAGTTAGGATACTACAAAGAATCTTTACTTTATATTATCCAAATCATTGTTTTCAAAGAGAATTCTCAAGAGAAAAATCATCAAAATGACCTCCATCCCATCCTGTAGACACCCTCGCCACTCTCTTCAGGTTACTCCTCAACTGATCAAATACTACACTTGACAATGCTTATCCTGCTGAAGCTCCTTATTCATAGGCATAGGAAACATATGCCTGCTGGAGAACAGAAAGTAACTGATGCAGAAATGGATAATCAAAGCAAAAGTGGAGTTACAGAGCTAGAAGGAGGAAACTCACTAAAGGGAACCACATGAAGAGAGCCATCAAAGCTGATCCAGTTTAGACACTGAATGCCATTCAACCATCACCTTGAGAATCACTTTAGATTCGACTTTCATTCAGGGTCGAAAGACTAGCACTGTGGATCACATTTCATGATTATTTAGAGATCTTTCAATTGATAAATCAGACAATTATGTGACTATTGGACTTTTAAGAATCCTGCTATTTGATTCTGTTTTGCCTCATTTATTTCTTGGGCTTGATGGTCAGTTTTGGGCTTTGACTCATGATTTTAAAGCCATGGATAGTTTAACATTGATTCAACAAATCAGTTTTGGATAAAAATTTAAGAAGAATGTCAAGTCAACTCAATAGAACATATTACAGTAGTTAATGTGTGCCCAAGCACAAATAATACCAATAGGTTTATGTTAGTTAGCCTTGTGTCACATAATGGATATTTGAGCTAATAAACTTATAGAAAAAATTATTTTGGCTTAGGATTCCAATCTGCAGTCCTTTGGCATCATGGCTTTGAGTCTATGGTGAGGTAACAGATTATGTTGGAACATCATAGCATATATATATACATATATATAACATATATATATATATGTGTATGTATACATATATATACATATACACACATATATACAGACACATATATATGTATATACATATGCGTATGTGTATGTATATGTATATCCAGGGGGCAAAAGCAAGAAAAAGAAAGTGACTGATTCCCCAAACTCCTTCGAGACACATTTCTAATGACCTAACAACTTCCCACTAGGCCCCAACTCTCAAAGGCTTCATCATTGTCCAATAACTCAACATTGAGGGCCCAGAGATTTTAAAACATGAGTTTTGAGAGACAGTCAAGATCCAAATCAGAGCAAGTATCAAGTAATTCAACTTATTTACAAATATATATATAAGAAAGAGCAAACTTTTAGGGTTTGACCTCACATTTGCCTTGGTATAGAACATCAAATTGTACTACTTGGGGACTTGCTTCCAACCTTTTCACAACAGGACCTAGACTGAATAAATATATTTAAAAAAAAAGCACACATGTAAAGCCTGCATGAATTCAACGTGGTCATGAACTTGTTCCTGTCTTGTCTGTTCCTTGGAACTCATAGTACAAACAACTTTCTGAAGCATCCTTTCTTCTCAGTTGAGAAATACTGTAAAAGATGAGCATAGGAGTCCAGGCCTTTAATCCTAGCACTTGGAAGACAGGCAGGCAGGTCTCTGTGAGTTTGAGGCCAGCCTGGTCTACAGAGTGAGTTTCAGGACAGACAGGGCTACATAGCGAGACCTAGTTTCAAGCAAAGCAAAACAAGAGAGATAGACAGGCAGACAGGCAGACAGGCAGACAGGCAGACAGGCAGACAGGCAGACAGGCAGACAGGCAGACAGGCAGACAGGCAGACAGGCAGACAGGCAGACAGGCAGACAGGCAGACAGGCAGACAGACAGACAAACAGACACAGAGCAGGGGGAAGCATCACATTCTCAGTATTTTATGTTCTGTGAGAAATATTTGTGCTATGGAAGGAGCCACAGAGAATTCTGGGACTGAATGTTCTTCAGTTTATGGCTCAGCTCTAGTGTTGGGTGGAGGTCTCTGCTTTGGGTTGTCCCTTGGGGCTATAACCCCAGTCTGAACTACTTTCTTCCTGCAACAGATATCACTGAGAAGTTGCTCTCAGATGTAACTTCAGACAAATTGGCAAGCCTTAAATTCCAAATGGATATTATTGACTTTATCAATTAAGCTTTTCATGATAGCTAAGAATATACCTTAAAGTCCTCATTAAAATCACCCAAGTTCACTGAGACGTTGTTCCTCTCCTAGTTTCTGCGGCTAGCCAGAGGAATAACTCCCACATACTTTCTGTACATGCATGGCTTTTCCCAGTTGTTCTTGATTACTATGGTTACCCATGGGAAATATCTGTGTATATTTCTGTCTCAAGGACACCATCAGCCATAGTTCTGATAGGCTTGGATATCTTATCTCTGAGAGGGAACAATTTGAAATGGCCTCAGAGACAACAGGCCATTCCTGTCAATATTTCCAATTGTAAAGATGTCAAATGTTTTGCTGTGACTCCTTGGAAATTGCTGAGGTATGTTAAGGACTGTTTTTTTTTACATCCAGATCCCTGTGCACACAAAAGGAGAATTTAGCAGAAGCTCATGCCATTAGTCACATGGATGCTAGCAAAAGAATGTGGGTGCTTCTAATTAATTTTGTCCTTTTTTAACTATCTAATGGGAAACAGATGAGAGACTCACACCTCACTATCATGGAAAGAACATTGGGTATGAAGTCAAAAGACTTTGGGCTTGTAGAAACTTTCTTCCTGGGCAAATATTTTAAACCCTTTGAGAATACTTTTTAACAAATACAGTGAAAATAATGTGGTATATTAATATCAGATTATTGTAGGAGTGAATGGGAGAACAAATAAATAAATGCATCCTGAAATGTCAACCATTGTCTAAATATTGATGTGCATTCATTACATGCTTTTGATTACAAGCCACAGAAATAAACTATGGCTAAGTAGAGCTAGAATGAGTTTATTAGAAGGATCCTAGAGAGTCATTGAATTTTTGAAGAGGTTTGAAGATTCTGTGGATACAACAGGAAATTAGATTGCTATGGGCTGGTGAGATGATTCAGTGTATAAAGGGCTCTTGTATCTAATCTTCGCAACCTGAATTTGATCCCTGGGACCCACATGGTAGAAGGAGAGAAGTGATTTCCTTGAGTTCTCTGAGTTGTTCTCTGACCTTTACAGGTATTCCAAGGCATGCATAAACCTCTCTACACAAAATAAGTAAGTAAGTAAGTAAGTAAGTAAGTAAGTAGACATCTAGGTAGCTAGCTAGGTAGGTAGTTAAGTAGGTAGGTAGGTAGGTAGGTAGGTAGGTAGGTAGGTAGGTAGGTACATAGGTAGGTAAGTAAGTAAGTAAGTAGACATCTATGTAGGTAGGTAGGTAGGTAGGTAGGTAGGTAGGTAGGTAGGTAAGTAGGTAGGTAGGTACATAGGTAGGTAAGTAAGTAAGTAAATAAGTAGATAGATAACTAGGTAGGAAGGTATGTAGGTAGGTAGGTAAGTAAGTAAGTAGATAGGTGATAGATGATAGCTACAAAGAGATAGATAGATAGATAGATAGATAGATAGATAGATAGATAGATAGATAGATATGTACATAATATATAGATAAACAAGCCATAAATAAATGTAATAAAATTAAACTAAATAGAAAAAGAATTAGATAGCTTCAGAAACAGAGAAGCAGGACATGCCAGTGGCCTGAGCAGGTACCATCATGAAGATGCACTGATTTCTACTTGCGTCCAGTATCTTTAATGGTCTGATCAGCTTTAAATACTGGAAGAGGTCATCCAGTTGGCTGAAATGGAATCTTATGCTTGTCCCTTGGGCGTGGAATGACCTGGTCCTTAGTTACTACTACATTGGTATCTTTTGCAAGCAGCAGTGAATTCTCAAAGAAAGAGTGGTGACAAAAAAAAAAAAAAAGAATCGATTCTGGACAAGGGAAAATTCAAGCAAGATATTAATACTCTTGACTACCCACTATGTTACAAAACTTCTTCAAAGGCAATGACTTTGTGCCTCAGAAGCCTGTACTGCGATCTCTCTATGCTGACTCTGGTCTCTAGGGTGAGGATAGTAGGAAGGTGATGATGATGATGCAGTCATGATGCTGGTAGTGTTCTCGCCAGTAGGATCAAGGGCCTTTTGAGAGACAGCCAAGGGGGTTGGTTACTTCTTGTGCCCTATCAATACATAGCAAGTAGGCTCTTCCTGTCAACCTGGAAGCAGTTATCACCATACCAAATCCTCCAGTTCCTTAAGCTTAGATTTTCAAGCCTCCAGAACTGGAGAAAGAGGAAATGACTCCTTAAACTATTGCTTAAACTATCTCATATGTTGTAGACCATCTCCAGTACACTAAGACAGTATCCCGAAATCAATACTTCCTATTTTCTCTGTTTGGGATATAACATACAAATTTTTCATTCAAAGCCAATGGTGCTGACCTCTGCTCCTTGCAACAGAGAGAATGACTTATCTTTCTTCTCTGGGAAAGGAAGGGGTCATCTCTCTCATCTGACAACTCCCACAAATAGCAATTATGACTCAGATCAAACCAGAACAATTCTAATTGTGCTACCCCAAGCAGAGGTGAGAAAGATGGAGATCTGACTCAGTTTCCTCAGGTATCCTTGTTTGGGATTGTTGCTATCTTTGGCGTTGGCGACTCTTGAAATCTACTTGGTCCAGCTTTTCTGTGCACTTTGGGATGTGCTCCGGGTTAGCCGTTGGGCAGTTTCTACTGTATATCAGTGAGCATGGTCATTGATAAAATGACCCTGGAGTGAGCCCTTCATCCAAATTGCCTGTCTTGTCAGTTTTTTCCCAAATAGTACTCCTTTTTTAAACATTAAAAAGGTTATAAACACACACACTTTAACACATGCACATATAACTAAACAAATACAACCTGCTCGTCTATTTAGTGTTCCTTGTACGTATATGATTTCAAGACTGACTCCTTGGTACCAAATAGCTAGTTGAGGAGCTAATTCCTTGGGAAGACTATTTCTCCCACTGTCCACGTTCTTTAGTTGTCTGTAGTTCTTTGATTAGAGGTGAGGAGGCCCATGAGATTTCCTGCTTCCATGTTAGCCTGTCTCTCGGTGTTGTACTTTAAGTTCTTGCACAGGCAGCCATGTTGCTAAGGTATATTGGATGAAGCTTTCTTGCCATTTCCACAAGGCAGAAATTTACAGCTGATTTACGGTTCTTCTGGCTCTTAAATCTTTCTATACCCTTTTGCATGAGGTTCCCTGAGCCTTTGGTTGAGTTGTGTTGTCAATGGATCCATTATGGTTAGGTCTCTGAGGTCCTCCCAGGCTCTGAGGATGCTGGTGACAATGTGTAGAGGATTTGTTGCTCCAGTCACTGTTGTTCCTACTTGACTCCTCTCTCTTGAGCTCTGTGTTCTTGTCCTGCTGGCAGATGAATTTCTTTTAATTAAAGACACTCAGTGGATATAAACTTGAGGTATGGTGATGCGGGGTCTTCCCATCATGTAGAACTACTCAGAAATCTTTCCAAGGATGCCAGAAATGATCTGTTTGGGAAATTTCCTTCCCAACTGTCAACTGGATCAGTGTTTGCTGTGAAATCAGAACACATGAGAGTAATCAGATCTGCTGGGAAGAGGACAGTTGGGAATTCTTACTTTCCAAAACATTTCACAATTTCGCATGTGTTTTTTTTCCTGAGAACGCTCTATCACATGGTGTCCCGATCCAGTTATAAAGGCCCCAGGTCATATGCAGTCCAACAAAAAGTTTGCTCATTTATGATACATCTAAATTGTTTGGCAATGGCTTATCAATATGCTTTGGCTTATCAGACAGAAAGATTAACATCTAGTTTGTGCATTTGCTTTTACTTGAACACAGATGTTCTTGAAAAATAATCAAGACATCTTGTTCAAATATTTTTGTTCGCTTTTGGGTTATATTCTGGAAAAGGTAGGATAAACTATCCCTAAAATTTTTTTGGTATGACCTAGTGAGTCAAATAAAGAAGTTTTCAACACATCACAAATATTTTTGGAGCATTGGAGGAAACTTGAAACTCTTGTCTTTTGTTTGTTTGTTTGTTGGTGCATTTGGCAGTCACCACAACTGTTTACATGGGGAACATGAGTCAACCTAATTGAACATGATGTCAATGTGTTTTGAAACAAAATTGTGTGGAGAATATGATGAGATTATACTCTGGCACCAGAAACAAATATGTCAGAGTTGCAAGAGCTGAGAGGTTATCCAACTTCATCCTCTCATTGAAGAAATGAGAGACTTGGGAGCAAACTGTTGAAATGGCATGCCTGAGCAGATAGCTTGCATCAGCAGAGTTCTCATGAATGCGACCTTGTAATTGTCTCCTCTTTCCTACATTTTCATAGAGATGGGGGTATGTTTTCTCTAGCACATTCTTATACTAACCCTAAATAAGAAAACAGGCACCCCCAACTTACCACCTAGAAATAACAGCTGGATAATATATATATGTACTGTGTGTGTGTGAGTGTGTGTGTGTGTGTGTGTGTGCGTGCTTGAGCTAAATATGTTTGGTTGGCTTGGTCTGGATTTTATCTTCTATTTATTCTTAAATGATTTCATACGTGAATGCAATGTATCCTGGCCACATCCACCTAAAACTCCCCCCTCTCAATCCTAGTTTGGGATTGCTGATATTTTTGGCCATAGTGACCCTTGAAATCTAGTTGGCCTAGCTTTTCTGGATACTTTGGGAAGTTGGCAGTTGGTCAGTGTCCGCTGAATGTCAGTAGGCATGGACACTGAGCAAACATGCTGCCCTTCTTCCAAAGAGCCTATCTTGCCCATTTTTTTTCTCTTATATTACTGCTTTTTAAAGAATTCTAAAAATTTCAATATAATTGAAGGTTTTGCCCCATTCCTTTTTCTCCCACAACCCCTCCAATATCTCTTCCTCTTGTTCCATCTCAGGTTCATGGCATGGCCTCCTTTTCACACACACACACACACACACATATATATATATATACACACACACACAAATACAACCTGCTTAGTCTGTTTAGTGTTACTTGTACATATATGATATCAGGGCTGACCGCTTGGATTAAATAACCAATTATACCCTTTAAATAACCCTGGACACCCTTAGTATGCAGTCAGGTAACAGTACTGCAGCCATGACATATCCAGAAGATAGAATCCCACAATACTCTTCTTCCACTCAGGTTCTTACATTCTTTTTGTTCCTCCTTTCTAGATGGTCTTAGAGACTTAGGGGAAAGTGACGTGGTGTGGGTGTGTCACTTAGGGCAGAGCACTCAACAGACCCTTGCCATCATCTTGACCAGTTGGGCACATCTACATTGACCTGTGACTGTGGAGGAAGCCTCTCTGTCCAAAGTTGAGAGGAGGGCTAACCTTCAAGTATAAACATAAATATTTAGAAGGCAGTTTGAAAACATGTCCATTTAGCAAAATACCAGGAGGAGGCTTCCCTCTAGGGATACTGAGCTACCTAGTCATGGGTTCTTGAAAGTTGTGCAGTACCAGGGATCCATTCCCTCCTGTGGAACAAGCCTCACATCCAATAGAACGCACTTACTTACCTCCATAATATCTATGTGGCTATTTTACTAAGGAGCATATCTTGCCTTATAGATTAGTATTCCAGAGTTCAGGATTCAGCATACAGAAAGACTGTTGGTGACTCTTGTCCCCCAGAAGCCTGCTTCATACCTTCTAACACTGTGAAGCTAGCCATCAGGGAGGAAGTTTTCAGGTCAATTCCAGCTTGATTTCAGTATGTCCTGGAGTCAAAGTGTGTTGTGTTCTCAGTAATAAGGTTTTACTATCTAGTTTCAGTAGGCAACCAAGAGCAAAGGCAATGGCCCATGCTGTTTTCTGAACCCCTCTGGCACCCTGGACCAAGGAAACATCCCACACACGTTGACACTGAGATTTTCATCGAAAAACTCATGCTTCTGAGTAGGATCCATTTCTGTAGGAGGGAAATAGACATTTATAGAAACTTGAAATCTGGGAAAACACATTCCATTTTTCTAAAGGGAAAACTGGGTCTCTTGGATAAAGATAGGGCCAGGCAACAATTTGCTCCAGTCCCAACATATTGAGGACAGAGAGCCATACATTTTTGTGTGGAGTTTTGATTTTAACAAGATTCAAATCTCCAGGGTCAATGAAGAGCAGGTATCACATGGACTTGCATTCAAACCTGGGTGTCTGTCGCCTAAACTCTGTTCTCCAGATTGTGTCTCCACTGCCTTCTCAGAGTCCTCTTTAAGTTTAGTTTGCTTGTTTATTCTCATCCTTTTTGAATTCTTTGAACTTTTCAGACATCTTTATAATCGTTCTTTTGGCTTCTGTGCTTTGAAATTTGAAGTATTTGTTTGTTTGTTTGTTTGCTTCTCTACTTATGGAATCAGTGATCTCCCGGAGAAATGTACTCTCTTGATTTTTCACGTTGCTTGTGCTTTTGTGATGTGCCCTGGGCATTAGGATTTGGTCTTATATTTTGACATGTTCTCTAAGCACACCAGTGACAGTACGGAGAAGTTTTGGGGAAGACAGAATGAAGGGGAACGGGCCTCTTATCAGAAGCTTGGGGAGCTGGAAAGTATTCTTTCAGGTGTTCTACTTGGTGGGTAGGGAAGTGGGGGGCACTATGGGGGACTTTTGGGATAGCATTGGAAATGTAATTGAGGAAAATATGTAATAAAAATATTTAAAATTAAAAAAAAAAAGTCCAGATCTGTCAGTGTGGTTGTGTGGGCTGGGTGCCTAAAGAAAGTCCCTAATACAGAGAGAATGGGCTTGAGAGTGAGACTGGGTTATGAACTTGGCATGCCTGAAAATATTGTGACACATTCCTGGAGTCTGGGTTCTTGTAAAAACAGGTAGAGTTTTATGCCACCTAGGGAAATAGTTGGGAGTAGGTTGGCATGAGCACAAAGCAGGAGAGGGAACTATCTGGTGGTAGAGGTAGTGTGAAGTCTCAGAAGAGTGGGTAGGGACCTGTGGAGAGAAAGGAGTGGGGTCTCATTAGTGGTGGGGGCAATGTGAGATCTTAAGTCTATTGTCTTATCTGCAATATAGATAAAGCAATTGCTGGTTTCATAATGCTGCCGGAAGATCACGATATTGCTTGTAAAAACACACCACATCCTAGTCTATGAGATGGGTAAATAAATATCCCCTGGTATATTGCATGCTATCAAGAGATATGGTCTATATCTCTGCTTTATGGCATCTGGAACAGCCTTTGACTTTAACATGATGTGTGAGTTCTGAGATGTCAGCCTTTGGTTTTCTGAAGCCTTTTCCTAGAACTACCACGAATGGGAACCAAGCAAGGCCATTGAAAGATGACTGGCCACATAGAGAAGGTATCTGCTCCAGGCTACATGTTGCTGATGGCAAATGAGAATGATGCTTTCTTGAACATCCCAGCTGAGGCAAACCTCCATCTGAAAACAGATGGATGCACAGCCCAGACAATAAATCATACATGCATGCATAGGCATCTGGTCCGACTCACTCAGTGTCCCGTGTTTGTGCCCACTTTCAATTTGGCTTTCCCTGGGAATGATCTCTTTTGGTGCTCTGCCTCATTATAAGGCCCTGTGTCTGTCTACTCCTTTCCCAGTCGCATAACTGCCTACAGCAAGTACGATTTTCTGCAGTGCTGGTGACCTTTGGTATGCAGACATTAGCAAGCATCTGTGACCTTGCAGAGTTCTAGCCAGAGCCACTGCCCATTGATGCTTAGAATGTGCAATAATAGTGGAGCTATTTGATAGAAGTGCTACAGGGAAAGGGGGCTCATTTTCCTAAGTTTCACAAATACAACTTCTCGATCAGAATTGAAAGTCGACTCCCAAGCCAAGCAAATGTTTAGTAAACATGAGCTATTATTTATAAGCACCAGATGTAAAATCTACACCGGTTTACAATTTGAAAAGCAGAATCAATAACTTTATCCTAACTTGTCTTCACAATGATCTCACAAGAGATCTTTTTTTTTTTTCCTTTTTCCTTTCATTTTACAAAACTTTTAACCTGTGCTGGTGAGAAGGCTCAGTAGGTAAAGATGCTTGCCACCAAATCTGATAACCCAGATTGGATCTCTGGGACCCAAATAGTGGAAGGAAAGAACAGATAACCACAAGCAGCCCTCCCACCTCTGCACACGCCATTGCACATGTTCGTGCACATACATACAAAGAAATAAATGTATGTGAACGTGTTAAAAGTCACCAGTTGTTAATGATTTTGAACACCTTGGATCATGTTAGAAGCAGAGTTGCTGCTCTGTAAGGTAGGTCCTGTTTTGGATTTTGTGTACTCATTTCCATGACAAGTGATGTGGGAGCATGTGACAATCACTAAAGATTGGGATGTCCTCTTCCCTAGAGTCCTTGCTTTAGGGTGAAGCACCTTATCTCTTATTCTATCCCTCTATTGCAGAATGGAGTATTTCAGGTTTTCACTTGGTCTGGGGCCAAAAGCAGCATCTTGGGTTGCTGTCTTAAAGCAGCAAACACTATAATAACTGCAGGTCTTATATAAAGTGTAAAGTAGCCCAAATAAGATGTATTTAAGAGCAATGGTTAGTAGTGGAGGTCATGGCATGCTTCTGGCATCAGACTAGGACAGCTAACCATGAGGGCAGTAGAAATCAAAATTTCACTAAATACCAAGTTTTATGGGCAACAGGAAAATAATAAGATGTGGTTGTAACAGGCAGAGAAAGTAGAATCCTTATGTACTGCTAGTGGGGGCTTGCAGTGTTAGAGTTATATTTAAAAACGGACTAGGAAAGCTGAGAGCAGCAGCAATGGCTGTATTTTTAACACTTGGGAAACAGACGATCACAAGTTCCAGCCCAGCCGGGACTACATCACATGACACTCTCAAAACAAATGAACATCTCCAAATCCTATCCAATCATCCAACCAATCAAACCAACAACTGGCTCCTCCTAAAGCTAAAACCTGAGCTGAGAGTACAGAGCAGCGGTAGACTATATTAAAAAGCTAAACGTACAGTTCCCATGTAATTTAACAGTCCCTCTATTAAACATGTATAGAATAGAAATATTTGTTAATGTAAAACCTTGACAGGAGTGTGCTTAGTAGCATGGTTGCATAATATAGCAGAAGAAGTGGAAAAAAATCACATACATACTATCTATCTGATGGATAGATAAATAAACATGGGCTATCCACTTCAATGGAATATTATATAACCATAAAAAGAAATTAGGTACTGATATATATCACAAAATGGATGTCCCTTAGAGCATCTTGCTAAGTGAAAGAAACCAGATGCCAAGCATTACATACTATATAATTCCATTTTTATAAAATGTTCTTAATAGGTAAAACTACAGAGACAGGAAAAGATTCATGGCTGCCTGGGGCTGTAGGGGGACCCAAGGTAATGACTACACAATGTAACATTTCTTCCTGGAGAGGTAAAAGTGCTCTAAAATGGACTCTGATGATGAACGCCCTCCTCTGTGAAAATACAGCCAATACATCACTTTCTTAAAGCAGACAGATTGTATGGTGTGTGAGCCATGTTTCAACAAAGCTATTAAGAAAAAAAAAAGGAGGGAGACGAAAGCCCTGACTAGATATATCAGCATGCCAAACGCTGAGCTAGTGTGAATGAAATTTATGTTGAGGGGGAGAAATAGCCAGAATATATAGAAGACAGGAGAATGCAAGACCAAAACACGAAGGTTCATCTCCACTGTGAACCCATGAGGCTGGGGCTTGGACTAAGGGCTCTGACTCTGGATGGTCTTCATCTCAAACACTCATCTTAAAGACCTGGATGCTGGCTCCCCAGACTGTGGAGCAAAGAAAAAAATTCAAAGCTGCCCGCGGCTGTAGGGAGATAAGGAGTAATGACTATACTATGTAACATTTCTTCCTGGAGTTGGAGCGAACTGATTCTAATGAGAGCCTGTTTCTCAGCACTTATCAACAAGCTAACATTTACATCTCAGCACCAAGAGTGGGGAAAGGGGGAAGACTCGGTGTTTATTCTGATCACTTAATATAATAGAGGCATTAGCCAGTTACAGTCTCTGTCTGCCTTCTGGTTCTTGTCAATTTTCCTATGTGGGGGGTTATCCTGATTTCAAATTTTAAAATTTTGAGCACATTGAGGCTGAAGGAACAGCGATCGTTTGTTTGGTCACGTAGCACACAAATAGCAGCATCAGCATAGAAAGCCAAAAGAGCCTCTCAGCAGAGCATTACACACACATTAGTGTAATTCAGAATCCCCAAATCAGACAACGGAGGGATGTGCCAAACGGAGTTCGTGGCCTGCAGACTTGAGAACACACAAAAGCCCAGAGCTGCAACTCCCAAGGCAACACTGATTACAGCTCTGCAGGTCATGTTTGATGAATGGTATTTGGCAAAAGTAAGTGGGACAGGTCATGAGCTCTGCCACTCAGGGTCAGAACTCCAAGAGAGTCTTGCTGACTCTCCTGGTGCCCCATCCAGTAGTCAGATAGGGACTATTCTTTCCATTTAGTTCTTCCAGCAAGCTGCACCTGCTACGTCTGAGAGCCCCCTTGGCACTAGAGGATGGCGTATGTAATAGGACTCCAAGCAGCTGCTGTGAGCTCGGAGGTCAGGCGGACATGGGCAGAGGATGTAAGGACACCTGCCTCTTGCAAGGAAAGAGGAACAAATGACAACATTTGTTGCCTTCAGTGTGAGTGGCCCAGGCAGCTTGTGTGAGGCCCTTGCAGAACTGTTTGCTTCGTGAACATGGGTCCCTCTTTTCATATCTGGAGCAGGGAACAGATGTTCCATCAAAAGACACATTTAAAATAAAGATAATTATGCGGTAAGAGGCTTAATTACATCAGCTTATTCAGGTCCACTTAATTGCCTGACAGCCCAAGTGCCTCCCACTTATTTGCGGCAGAGGCTCTCGTGTTTTGCTGGTTTATCAAACCCTTGGACGGCTGGAGGGAGATGTTATTGACTTAGCAATTCAGAAAATATCAATTCCTCATATACAGCTGGTAGAGGAAAATGTAAATATTTTTAACAAGCAATAGAGAATCATCATTTTCCTAGTGCCGGCTTGTGTCCTAGAAATGATTAATAACTGCGATGACTCACAAAGGTAAGACCCAAGTAGATATTTCATCTTGAGCTGTCTCTTGGTCATATTTGCAGCCTTCCTGTCATATTAAAATCCTGGGGAGAAGGTGATTTGATAATTTAAAGAGGCCATTTGCCTTATGTGACAATCAGGCAATTGACCCCAAGAAAGCAGTTTTATGGCTCTATTTCGACTCTCCTTCACTTTAAAGGTATAGATTAGTTCTGTTCCAGACCGATGTCCTGTCTCTCATTTTTTTTGGCCCTGTAAATTACCAGCCTTTTCAAAGCACTTATTTCCCTTACTATTTCTATCTTTCTCTCAGTATTCATTTTTCCCCCTTGCCAAAGCTTCCAAATGAACCCCTGCTCATCTCAGTTCTAAGAAGAAAGAAAGAAAGAAAGAAAGAAAGAAAGAAAGAAAGAAAGAAAGAAAGAAAGAAAGAAAGAAAGAAAGAAAGAAAGAGAGGAAGGAAGAAAGGAAGGAAGGAAGGAAGGAAGGAAGGAAGGAAGGAAGGAAGGAAAGAAACATTTTCTAAAAGCCTCAAACAAGGGAAATTCTGATTTTTGTTCCCTCCAAGGCATCATCCATCTGTGGCCGCAGCACTTCTGTAAACACTTCTATCATGGATTCCAGGAAATGCTTCCCCCTGGATTTACACTGAAACCAGTAGGGATCCTAGCAGGAGGCAGATGGTACATCCGTGCTCACTGATTGAAGGGAAGATAATGAAGGGATGAACGCAGCCAGGATTCCCATGTCTGTTTCATAATAGAGAGGATGTGAAATTAACCTAGGTGTCTACAATGGATAGCAAAGATGTGCTGCATAAATACAATGGGATAATGCTGAGCTATAAAACAACGAACCTTCCATTGGCCACAGCATGGATGAGCTCGGAGGGCTCTATATAAACTGAAATAAGCCAGACACAGAAACACAGATACTAAAAAGAAGTAGATGATTAAAAGAGTGACCTTAAAGAAGTGTAGAATAGAATCGTAGTTATCTGCTGCTAGAGGTAGAGGAGATGGGGGAGAGATGGTTAATGGGCACAGAATGAACCCTTGGAAAGGAAAAATAGCTTTTAATAGCTATGTCAGATCATAGTTTCTTTGGTTGACAATAATCAATTACATGTTCATAAACAACTTGTGGAGAGGATTTTTATATATTATCAACAGGGACACATGACTTCTGATGACTCTGTCAATTATTCTTATTTGACTATACATTATATATTCATTAATTATTATATTCATTATTATTATATTCAGTGCATTCCATAAACATACTGGGATCTGTCAATTTAAAAAACTTTAGAATAAAGAAGAGAAAGATGAGATGAGGCACAGGACAGGAAGAAGAAATGCTAAGTACATTGGGCCTAGGGAAGTGCAGTGACAGGTTTGACACAACAGAGGAAGGAGCAGGAAGCACTGCCTGCCAGAAGCTCTGGGCTTCAGATCGGGGCTTGGAGAACCTGGGTCAATGCAGAGGGGAGGCAGCAAGGGGAAATGATACCATGTCTCCACTCAACCCCTACCCAGCTCTGTACCAGATCCTTCGAGCCACCTGTACTGGCTGATTCTGTGTGTCAACTTGACACAAAGCTGGAGTTATCACAGAGAAAGATGCATCAGATGAGGAAATGCCTCCATGATATCCAGCTATAAGGCATTTTCTCAATTAGTGTTCAAGGGAGGAGGTCCCTTTGTGGGTGGTACCCTCTCTGGGCTGGTAGTCTTGGGTTCTATAAAAAAGCAAGCTGAACAAGCCAGGGGAAGCAAGCCAGTAAGTAACATCCCTCCATGGCCTCTGCATCAGCTACTACTTCCTGACCTGCTTGAGTTCCAGTCCTGATTTCCTTGGTGATAAACAGCAATGTGGAAGTGTAAGCTGAATAAACCCTTTCCTCCCCAACTTGCTTCTTGGTCATGTTGTTTGTGCAGGAATAAAAACCCTGACTAAGACACTACCTTAGACCCTCTCTTATAGACCAGCGAGCCACAGGTACTACTCACGTAAGTCAGTCTCCCATGTTATTAAGCACAGCAGGACTCCAGTAGGAATTGAGAAATCTGCACATTATCACCACCTTCTGGGTATCATCTGTTGGCACTCCATCCATGATTATCTCCTAAGTATCTATTCCCGAAGGTTCTGTTGGCCTTCTCTTCCACCCTAGACTGAATTGTAAAATCCTCAGTTTTGGGGGCCACCTCAATATTTGATATATTTACTTCTTTATTTCCTAAGCTCCCTTTGCTTGGTGCTTTCTTACTATAGGAAGATCATGCCCGGCATTTGCACATCGTCAAACTGAAATAATTTATTATTATTATTATTTTTTTTTTTATTTTTAGCTCAATTCAGTGCTCCCAGAACTCATTCTGTGGCTTACTGTTCTCTTTCCAGAGATAGGGTGGCATGGCCATCCTCATTTCTTCAACTATATGGAGACCACAGAGTTTTAAGTTCTGTGGATTCCCAACTCTGAATTCTCTACAGTCTTCCTTCTCTTCCTTCACTCTATGGGCAAACAAAAGGCAGATCGCACTTCCTTCCTATGCGCGTTCTTTTGCTTCTACTATTTAACTGTGGTATTATGTCATCTATGCTGCTTCTGAGTTTAAAACAGATTGCCTTTTGACAAACTTCCAGACGAAAGTCTTAACATTAACTAAACCCTACAGTTCCAAAGCTGAGGCTGGCTTTTCTTTAACACTTCCCCTCAGTTCCACCTTTTATCCTTATAGCATAAACAAATCCTACTCTCAGTCTCCAACAGGCTTTTAAACCCCACGGATACAGAAGTCATGGCTGCTAACGACGCTGACTTATCTCTAAGGTAAAGGCTTCAGTGATCAGCCCTAAACAGGACATTTATTCCACACCTTCTAAGGCTCAGGGAACATTCCAGAAGAGGGGTGGAAGGAACATAATAGTCTGAAGATAGGGAAAAAAACTGTAAATGTTGCCCATTTTCAGGGCAGGATGTAGCCAATGCAACCATGATCTCATAACAGTCAAAGTTGCCTGCACTGGGCCCCTGTAAGAGCAGGCCTGTCCACAGTCAGCCGTGGAACAGGGAGGGAGTAACGAGGGTTTATTAGTCCCTTCCAAATTATTGGCTACTGACTGATGTACAGTTCCACACACAGATATATAGCTTTGCTTAAGCTTACTGAGCCACAAAAAATAACATAAAAAACATGAATGTGTGAATAGGGGAGTGGTAAAGGGGGTTGGAAGGACTTAGAGAGGGCAGGGAGTCATAACAATGAGAATATTCTACATATATATATTTGAAAATGTCAAAGACAAATTTAATGACAGTTCTTTTAAAGCATTTTAAGTCATTCAAATTTATATTTCACACTCTCATCAGAACGAGGGAGAGAGCACAGTGGGGAAAAAAAGCTTACCACACAAGTCCAGGACCAGAATTTGGACATCCATCTTCCATATAAATATCAGGTAGACATAATATCCTTCCTATAATCCCAACATCTGAGGAACAGAGACAGGGGATCCCAGAGCAAGCTGGCTGGCTAGATTGGTGAGAGCTGGGTTCAAGAGATAGATCCTGCATCAATCCATGCTGGTGAAAAACTGAGGAAGAAATCTGATGTCATCAGCCTCTAACCTGCACATGTGCACACACAAGTGCACACATACGCACCCCCATATAAGAGCACTCACATATGCGGGTATACCACACACACACACACACACACACACACACACACACACACACACACACAAACAAACATACTTCTCTTCATTCTTCTCTTCTCTATCACTCCACACCTCTGTCTTCTCTATTCCTTTAAAATACACTATTACAATTATAGGAAAAAACTAATTCCCATCACAGAAAAACTGAAGGGATAAGGATGTGTGAGCTCATTTCTGCACCCTTGAAAAACAATTGCATCACCAGGAGGGGCCAACAGTGCCAGCGAAGTCTGTCAATCCCAGTGCCCTATCTTTGGGCCATTAGTCTCAGGGACAGTACACATCTCTAGAAAAGTAACCAAGGCCACTGGTGGAGACAGCTTCCTCTCCTAACTGCTGCAATCCTTAACAGTCACATGTGGGGCTTTACTTGATATTTCACATCCTCTCCTCTCACAGTCATGATGGAGGCTGAACATTTTCCCATGAGATACTTGGTGCTTGGAGCTTAATCATTCTGCCTTTCCTCTCAAATTGATGATGGCTTCCACAACTTTTCTCAAGGCACTCTTATCTCTTTGGCCAACTGACCTTTTGACACTTAGGTAGTTGCTCCAAGTTGATAATAAGGGTATGAGAACATTGCCCAAATCCCTTCATTTCCACATGCTTGCTCATCACTAATGGCTCCAGAATGAGGTTTCGTGGGACAGTGTAACTGGCCCCACAGTATGTTGCTATGTACTTTGTATAAGCTATAACTTTTCCAGACATCATCAAAACTACAGTTTCTGCATAGACCAACTCGTTCATCCCTCATCTCTTCCCTCGTGTCAAGACGGTGGTCCTGTAGATGCTACAGACCACTCAAGGAGTCTTTTTAAGTTCCTTAGGTATCCTCTGAAAGGGAGAAAACACTTGGTGGCAAGTTCTATAAGACTTCAGAGTGGAACAGACTTTGTGCTGATAAGACATTTCAGTTAACACCCTTACAGTGGGAGATAGTGCTGTTAGCACACACTATTTTTAGGCAAGTAAATTGAAGTCCAGAGAAGAACACATTACAATTTGCTTAAACTCATGTGGATATTAAAGGACTGAGCAAGAATTCATACTTGAGTTTCAGATTAAAACTCTGCATGTCCCTCCACAGTATGTCAGTTTAAATAACCCTCTAGTTGTTTACATCTATTTTGCAAACTCAGTTTTGTTTTGTTTTTTAAAGTTAACTAACCATTTTATTAATTCTTTGGAAATTTCACATAATGTATTTTGGTCATATTTTATCCCTAACTCCTCCTACATCCATCCTCCATTATCTAAACAACTTTGTGTCTTTATTTATTTAGTTTTTTTTTTTAATTATGGAACCCAATTTATGTTTCAAATATATATACTGTTGGGTATGTGGACAGCCACTGGAGTGTGGTCAGGATATCAATATCCACAACATTTAAATAAAAATAGTCCCCCTTCCCTAGGAGCTATCAATTTTCAATAGCTCTTTATCTAGGGGTGGGAACTCATCTCCCCTTCTCCATGTCAGGATTTTGCTTGTACTGAGCTTGTACAGGTCTTGTGCTACCACAACCACTTGAGTTCCTACATGCAACTACCCTGTGGTATCCTGTGATGATTTGTTTATGCTCAGCCCAGGGAGAGGCACTATTAGAAGGTATGACCCTGTTGGGGGTAGGTGTGTCACTGTGGGTGCTGGCTTTAAGACCCTCATTCTATCTGCCTAGAAGACAGTCTTCCACTAGTACCCTTCAGATGAAGATGTTGAACTCTCAGCCCCTTCTGAACTATGCTTGCCTGGATGCTGCCATGCTCCCACCTTGATAACAATGGACTGAACCTCTGAACCTGTAAGCCAGCCCCAATTAAATGGTGTCCTTTGTAAGAGTTGCCTTGGTTGTGGTGTCTGTTCATAGCATCTGCCTTTCGAACAAGAGTTGGAACTCTCAGCTCCTCCAGTCCCATGCCTGCTTGGATGCTGCCTTGCTCCTGCCTTGATGATAATGGACTGAACCTCTGAACCTGTAAGCCAGCACCAATTAAATGTTGTCCTTATAAGAGTTGCCCTGGTCATTGTGTCTGTTCACAGCAGTAAAACCTTAAGACATAACCCCTCCCCCTACAAAAAATGGTTTCCTTGTGCTCACTCAGGAGCTCTGGATCTTAGTCTTTCCCATCTTCTGTGATGATCCTTGAGCACTGCTGGGGAGGGAGCAGTGTGATCCAGATGTCCTGCTCAGAGCTAAGCATTCTGCATTCTGATTTTCCTTTTATTTTTGAAATTATAATATAATCATCTCTTCCCTTTCCTCCCTCTAAACCCTACCATAGAACCCTCCTTGCTTTTTTTTTTTTCAGATTAATGGCCTCTCTTTTCATTAATTGTTGTTACATGTATAAATGCATATTTCCTATGCATATTTCCTGCTCATTCTGTACACTGTTGCTTGTCTGTGTGATGACTAGGTGGTGTGTAACCAATCCTTGTACTTTTCCTTAGGGAAGGTGATCTCTCCCATTCTGGACATTCCTTGGTTGCCAGTATGAGCTTTCCCCTATCTACCACAGCATGTGTATTGCTGTTTTCCTTGTTCTGCTCATAGTTAGACAGCTATGTTGGTAAAAATTTATGGGTGTAGCTTCTGACATTACTCGGGAACACAGAGCAAAGTCCCTGATGCTGTGACTCTTACAATCTGTCTGCCTCCTCTTCACAATCTTCCCTGAGCCTTAGGTGCAGGAGTGTAGTGTAATGTGTCCACCAGCACTGGGCCCCACAACTCCATTCTATTATAGTCTCTTATAAGCCTACACTTTGATGAGTTGTATGTCTTTGTTATTGTCTCCAACAACTGAAGAAAGAAGCCTCTCTGATGAAGGATGAGAGATTCACTAATCTACAAGGAGTGGTCTTAATATTATATCAATAAAATAGTAGTAGGTTCTCTTCTAGGGTCTATGATCTGTCTCACCTCAAGTTCTTGATCCCATTAATGATACCAGGTATTGGTTTCATCTTGTAGAGGGGGCTTTAATCCAACCAGTAAGTTGTTGGTTACTACTGTGATGTTCTTAGCATGAACACATCAGTTGACATCTCTTGGGAGTCTGGTTTTCATTGTAGTTCTCCAGGTTTAATGATGAGTACGATTGATAATTCCCTTTCTCCTCCAGTAGCAAGCACAGTCCCTTCCTGCACTATGAAAGCTAGCCACTGGGAGAGATGTTTCTAGGTGCAGGGTGGTTTGATTTTGCAATCTTCTATAACTCATGTATGTGTTCATTCCAGTAATAGTCTTACCATCAATTTAGAAAGGCAATAGATTATGTTTGGAGATTTATGGAAGCTCACTGATTGACAACATAAAAAGATAGAAGCAATTCCTGGCACTGGCTTTTCTGAGTTAGCTTTTGATGTCTTTGGGGCATTTTTCAACCGGTAATAGAGTAATTTCCTTTTAACTTCTTTTAAAATTGATTCTTTTGTGAGTTTCACACCATGCACCCTGTCACCTCATATCTACCCTTCCCTCTTACAACCCCCTCAAAATAAAACACACACATATATGTACACTGTGCCACCAGTGCACATACACACTTTTTGTGTACAAAGCATAGAAAACATCTCATTGTGAAAGTTGTGTTTTGTCATAGTGTGTCCTACAGTATATCCTTCTGTCCAAACATCTTCACTTGCAAATGTTCATTACAATGAGTCATTGGTCTGCTTTAAGATCTCTGGCTTCTGTAACACCATCTTTATTGGATCCTCACCAGGACTTCTCCCAGTTATCCTGTTGTTGCCCTGTGGCATGGAGATCCTGCCGCTTTGAATGAGTAGGACTAACCCTTTCACATGTCCCACATGTTCACAGATGATATAGATTTGGGGGTGGGCCAATTCAGAGCCCTGGTCCTAGGTCATTGCTGAGCTGGTCAGTATGCTGGCTTTCCCTCATCTATACTACTATGGCCAGTTTTTTTCAGCACTGCTCCAGCTGGGACACCCAGTGCTGTCCTGAGCAGGAGGCAGGGTCAGATTTCTTGTTCTTATGCTCTAGGCTGGCTCACCCATACCCATGCCTCCAGAGCCAGCTCACTGTGCTGCCCAGTCAATCACAAATGCTGCAGCTTGTGATGGGATGGGACAGCTTCGCACTCCCAACAGCTCAGGGCAGGCTCACTTGTGCCTTCGCCACCAGTGCCAGCTTCACTGTGTTGCACAGTAGCGGTACAGAGCCTGCTCTCCTGAGTTCTGCTGCCTGTGAGGGGCAGGGCCAGTTCATCTGCTCTCAGGATCCTGGTTCCAGCTCTCCTGACTGCTGCAGGTGACAAAGGGAGAGGGTACATCATCCTCCACCACCTCCTGGCAGACAAATGGTTGGTCCAGCTCTCCTGCCCTTGGGTCTGGCTCACCTTTGCCACTACCACCCAGGTCATCTCTGCTGTGCTGTCCCAGCAAGGTGCAGAGCACATTTGTTCTCCCCTGGTGCTGCAGCTGGTGAAGGATACGGCTACCTCTCCTGTGCTCATGACCTGTAGGCATGATTCTCAACTGCTGGAGTCAGCCATCCCTCACTCACACCCTTGGCCAACTTACCCTTGCCACCAGGGTCAGCACCACTGTACAGCCTAGGGTCCATTCTTCCAAGTGCTGCTGCTGGTGATGGGTGAGAGACTGGGCCAGCTCTCCAGAGAGCTGTAGCCAGTGAGAGGTGGGGCCAGTTCTGCACAACCCCTGGACATTCATGTGCTTCCTAATGGCTGTGCAGATCAGGGAAATCCCCATGTTCACCAGTGGTACTATGAGTCGTGGACATTGATGCTGTCACAGGCTCCGATATGGACTTTAGCTGCTGTTCAGGCTGAGACCTCACTGTGACACTAGGTGATAGGGCTGAGCACTTACCAAAGGTTACCTCTGTCTACCCTCCAGTCTTCAGTTCTAACCTTCTTCACAGGGCTCAAGCTACTACATTTCTCTTCCTCTTCCATCAGTCTACCACACACTTTCTCATTGTGGTTGCTCCTGCTGTAGGCTGGCTAATCAGCTGGCAGTCCCTGGCTGACATTGATGCAAGCCATGGCAGTGAGTGGGTGTCCATGGCCTGCCTGTTCTGTGTACCAGAGAGCAGGTCTATGGGTGGCATGGTAGTTGCAGGTCTTTGTCTGCCTTCCTCCTTCCTTTCAGGGCTGTGTAGTGGTAGGCAGAGCTCTGTGTGTCTATGACCTACCTGTGCCATGAGACAGAAGATTTGTGGGCATCTTCCCCCACCCCACACTGTGTAACATGGAAGATTGTAGGTCTCTGTCTTTCTTCCTCCTCCTACACCTTGCTGCCTGGATTTGATTCGATTTGTAGGTGTTCTAGGCATAAAACAGGTTTGACCACCGAGCCAGGCATCAAGTTAGGATGATCAAAGGACTCCAACTGCTCTGCCACTGATTGATACAAGAACACCACCACAAACAGTCTGTTTGCCCATTGCGAGGGGACACCATTTTAAGTTTTAGATATGTAAACGTGTATATATTAGGAAGCTTCTATAGTAGTAGGTTTCCATGTGACTTTTTCAAAACATCTTCAGCATTAGTTATCCCTTCAGGGACTCTCTTTTCTACCATGCCCTCCTTCCTCTACCCCATTTAATGCTTCCTGTTCCATTATTCCCTTCATCCCTTAATACTACTGCATCACCTGAAACCATCCTCCCAGAGCTCTTTATTAACTTCCTGGCCTCTGTGGGTCTTCCAAATGAAACACAGATCCAAAAATTCTAAGCTAATATCCACAAATGAGGGAAAATGTGACATGATATGAGGGAAAACATCTTTCTGGATCTGGGTGGTCTCATTCATAATAATTGCCCATTCCACTCATTTGCGAACAAACTTCACAATTTACATTTTCTTCACCGCTGCATAATATTCCATTATGTAGATGTAACACATTTTCATTATCTGTTCATCAGTTGATGAAATCTAGGTTGTCTCCATTTCTTGGCTGAGAACTCATTTTCTTTTTAAACATTCTATAAAGGTAAAAAGTGACTAAATGTGGGTCAAAAAACATGAGCTAAGAATGAACGGCCAACTCAGAACTCAATGTACAAGCTCAGCAAGCAAAAAAATGATCAAGGCTATGAACTGCCTATAGTTTACAGATACTGGTGAAGCCAGAGAGATGGCTTATCAGGAAAAATGCTTTCTGTGCAGGTCATACAACCCAAGTCAATCCCTGAAACCTAAGGAAAAAGCTAGATACGAGATATACATCTGTAATCCTAGGACTCCTTTGATGAGATGGGAGGCAGAGCTAGGAGAATCACCTGGAATTTCACATGAGCAGGGCAGCTGCTGAAACAGCATGAAAGCACTTACCTCAAATAAGATGGAAGGAGAACCGACTATCAAAATTTTTCCTCTCCCCTCCACGTGTATGCCATGACATACACATGCCCACACTGCATACAAACACATACATACTAATAAATAAAAATTTAGATTTTAATGTAAAAAAAAAATCCCATCTTCATGACAAATGTGACAACTCTGCCTTAAGCAGAACTTACTACTTTTAGAATGGAATAAAACCTCATCCAGAGAAAATGGGTATGTACACACAAAAATCACAACAGTAGAACATCGTCCGATAGCGCTATCATCTTTTATCCATTGTGTGGGGCTGGCTGCTTGTGTGTAACTGAGCAGCTCTATAATTTTTATGCATAAGATCATCTACACATCTTCCTTGACAAAAGCCCAACAATAATTGACAGGATTTTTGTGTTATGACTTCATTGAAACAATTCTCTTTTATTTTCTGCCTTTTGAAGACTATTTGCCAGAGTTTCTCCTAGAGGCCAATTAAATTAATATACTAGCAGCCTTGGGAATGGGAAGCCTAGAGACCGAGGGCCTCGAGGGAGCCATTGCTACCTGGGGGCGTGTTCACAGGGCATTCCTGAGACTCATTTGAGCCTTCCTTGTATAATGCACTCAATTTCCAATGGAGTTTTTAGGTACTAAATGAAACAATTTCCAATGGTTAAACCATGGGTCCCATTGAACAGACTACTCTTGAGAGCCCTTTGGAAGCAGTGCCCCTGTCTGATGATTTTAAAGGACAGTGACAAGAATCAGATAAGAATCCCTGGCTTTGGTGTCTCACATCTCATGTCCAAATTCTAGAAGAAGGGGTGGTGAAGGAAAAATGTAAGAGTTCTATCCAACCATTATAATACTTTTATATTGTTATAGAAAGATTTTATAGAAAAATTACCTAACACTTTGAAGAACAAAGCAGATTTTATATGTTTCATTTAATTAAGTGGGTGCCTATTGGTCATCTTTACTTTCTAAAGAGATCTTGAATAGTTCACATAAAATTGGTTAAAATAAGGATTGTCCAGACCCAGTGTGACAATAGCTTGTGATTTTGTCATACGATCAGGCACTTCTACCTTTTGACTTCAGTGTGGTCTGATTGCAAACTTATTGCTTTTTATCTTGGAATCTCTGCTCTAGAAAATGGTAGATTACCCAAAAATGCCTAATATTTTTCTTGCACTTTCTGTAGTTTTTACCCTTTACAAAGTGACTTTGTCCCTCCTCTTATCAAACAGAAAATTTGATAACCTTTCTCTTAAAACTTGGCTGGTGTCTGCTTTGGTCAATAGAAGGTAAAAGTGGAATAGACATTTTTTCTGTTTTTCTAATTCTATATAGCTGTCTGTCTGTGTGTCTGTCCATTGGTGGATCGTTATTACCCCCTAACCTCTCATCTGTACTCTACCTGTCATTGAGCAACTATGTATTATCTGTTTGTCTGTCTGTCTGTCTGTCTGTCTGTCTGTCTGTCTGTCTGTCTATATTAGTCAGGGTTCTTTAGAGTTACGGAAGTTAAGGAATGTTGAAATGTCTCTTAGTCTGCAGTGGGCAGCTGTGAATAGGAAGTCCAAGAACCTAGTAGTTTCTCAGTTCCTTGAGGCTAGTTGTTTCAAATGGAATCCTGAAGAAATAAGTTTCAACAGATGTGTTGGCAAGTAAGTGCCATCAGGTAAACAAGAGTGAATCTTCCTTCTTCCAATGTATGTAGGCCTCCTGCAGAAGGTGTGGCACAGATTAAAGGTGTGGACCACCACACCTGGGTCTGGAACTTGCTTTGTCCCAGGCTAAGCTTGAACTCAGACCTCCTTGCCTCAGTTTCCTGGGATTAAGAGCATACATATCCTACTTTGCCTGGGCCTAAGCTTTTCATGGCCATTATGCCTCAAGATCTCCATGTCAAGATCCAGGTCAGAAAACTGTGTCTTCCAGCCTCAAGATCTGGATCACAGGTATGCCTTCCATTTCTGAATTGTAGTTCATTCCAGATGTAGTCAAGTTGACAACCAGGAATAACCATCAAACTATCTATCTATCTATCTATCTATCTATCTATCTATCTATCTATCCATCTATCTATCTATTATCTTTCATTTATATATCTATAGTCTATTTCTGTCTAACAATTATCTATTAATTTATTATTTACCTATCTATACCATCTATCACTGTCTGTCTGCTGTCTGCCTATCTATTTAATAACCCTAATATCCTCAATGACTGGAGGATGAATGAATATGTGGTTATAGACTAAAGATGGCCTGCCCTGGCTGAGGCCCTCCTACACAGGTCAGCTTGTAACCAGAATTCATTTGGTAAACTTTAAAGTTGAGTTTTCTTTTTCAACATGACATCCTACTCTAAGTTGGCAAATGTTTTTGAAGTCATTTTGCAAAAATATAGAAAACTGGTTGCAAGAGAACATACTGGTGGATTATTTGTGGGAAGAGGAAGGCTAGTGTCTTGAGGTCATTGTAATGATGTTGGTCCTCGTTAGACCCTGTGGATAGAGGATTTTGAAGTGGCAGTGGCAACTGTGGAGTTTTCTTTCCCTCCTTTTAAAATATGTTATTGTATTTTCAAATTTATTTATTTATTTACTGAAATATAAGCTAACAAAATAATATGATTCCATGTGGGGTTTTCATATTTATTTCATTTTGGTTGACACTCTTTTCAACAAGTGGTGCTTATAAACATGGATACACACCTGTGGAAGAAATATTAAATCTATATAACTCACTCTGGACAAAATACAATTCAAAATAGATCAAAGACTTTACTTGAAAACTGGAAACACTTAGGCTAGAGAGAGAGCTCAGAGTTTAAAAGTGCTTCCTGCACTTCTAGAAGACACAAGTTGACTTCCCAGGAACCCCAGAGGGTCCCTCACAACTGCCTGTTACTCTGGCAATAGGGGAACTAATTAATACCTCTTCCTGGCTTCAGCAGGCAACTAAACATAAATGGTCATACACACCCTCACAGGACCACTAGCACCATCACCACTACCAACAAAAACAAACAAACAAACAAACAATACGAATACTGAAACTACTAAGGGAAAGCATTCCAGGACATCGTAGGTTTAGGCAACACCTTTATGACTAGAACTCCAACAGAACAGGAAATAGTCCCCCCCCCCCAACAAACTAACAGGTATAGTTATATAGAATTAAAAATCCCTGGAACAGCAAGATAAATTGTCTGCTTGACAAACAAACAGTACATAGAACAGGAGCAAACCTTTGTCAGACATACTTCTGACTAGGAGTTAGTATCTAAAATATATAAAGAACTTCAAAAATGAAACACACAACAATCCCAAACTGCCAAGCAATGCATAAGTTAATGATCCAAATAGACATTCCTACAGTTCCTAACAGAAGAGATACAAATGGCCAAAAGATATTTTCTATATTTTACATTGAGCAGTATCTTGGGGTGCCAGGGAAATGTGAATTAAACTGCTTTGAGATTCCATCTGAGCCCAGTCAAAACGGCCACCACCAAGAAACAAATGAGAGCAGATGGTGTCAAGGTTTTGAGGAGGGAAGACTCTTATGGAAATCAATATGTCATCATCTCAGCATGGTAGTAATGATTTTGGATTACAAGTATGCATTAGTACTCCCAGATTTTTTACCGTCATTGAGTTTAACCTGAAAAATCTTGTAAAGGCAAAATCACTCAATTTGGACTTATTTGTAAAATGTTACATCATTTTAATGCACTAGGGGGATATTTGTAATAAATTCTGAGCTATTTCTGAGTTGTTGACATCTCAGGATAAGGGATTATTCACCTTTAGTGGATATTTTAATTTTAGCAATAATGCCACTTCTGGTGTATTCATGTATTCATGTCCTCATGGCAGACAACATGCCTGGGTGTTATTTAGAGTGCAAGACAGGACAGTATGAATTTTCATCCTTGAACACAGAGGGGCCCTGTGATGGTTTGTATATCCTTGGACCAGGGAGTGGCACCATCTGAAGGTGTGGCCTTGTTGGAATAGGTGTGGCCTGGTTGGAATGGGTGTGTCACTTTGGGTGTGGGTATAAGATCCTCACCCTAGTTGCCTGGAAGTCAGTCTTCCACTAGCAGCCTTTGGATGAAGACATAGAACTCTCAGCTCCTCCTGCGCCATGCCTGCCTGGATACTGCCATGCTCCCACCATGATGATAATGGACTGCACCTCTGAACCTGTAAGCCAGCCCCAATTAAATGTTGTTTTTTTTTTTTTTTTTTATAAGACTTGCCTTGGTCATAGTGTCTGTTCACACCAGTAAAACCCTAACTAATACAGGCCCTGAAATTGTTTTTTAATTACATTGCACATATTCATTCTTCAGTAGCCTAGTGCTGGGAATTCTATTTCTCCCTAATAGTCCTGGAAAGCACCATTAAATGAGAGTGGTATGGTAAAAATAATGTCCTGACATACCACTATTTTAACCTTTCCTTCTCTCTCATCCCTTTCTATAACTGACCATGTATTTCATGATTAAGTCCAAATTGGTAAGAAAAATAAGCTCATCCAATAACCAAGGAACATTCCAGAAGATGGAGCAAAAAGGATGCTACCTGTCTGTCACGCTTCCTTCTATGCTTTTCCTTTCAACATGTCCACACTTCATTACTAAGTAATATTTATTATAAGTAGTACAAAGTCTTGTTTTTAAAACTCAAGATGATGCCTGTCTTTTAATTCGTTTTGTGCTCGTTTACATTTAATGTAATGCAAGAGAGCATCATGGAACACTGATCTCTCGACAAGACATGGCTGTTGAACTCTTGAACTCATAGCCCATGAAGCCTATGCTGCCCTGAGGATTTAGAGGTAAATCCAAAGTCAGTCCAGTCCCAAAGGTATGGGCAGCAAATTAGACCGGTTGGCATGAAGAAAAAGATGTTGTCCAGGCATGGCAGGAAGCTGCAGCATCTTTCTCTGGGGACCATCGACCACTCATAGCACACACATTTCCATGCTTTGACTATCAAGTTGTATGTGCTTCATTTCTAAGATATGTTTATTATAAGTCTTACCATTAATCTTTATTTTAAAATCCAAACTAATTTCTGCCTTGTCACACATGATTACAAATTTAGCTCAGCTACATTTAGTGTAAATATTGATTTAGTGGCACATAAGTGTCCCATGTTCATGCCTATTATGTTGAATGGATTCATTTCCTCTTCTTTCTCTCATTTTCAGTCTTTTCCCAAGGGAATTCCATCTCTTTTAGTATTTGATGGTGTTACATCTTGTCTTTGTACATCACATGATAACACATGTTAACTTCTTTCTTAATAATTGCTTTAGAATTATAGTATAAACTATTATCTATTTAAATGAACTTCACAATATATTACAATAAAATAATAGTCTCAATGTCTCCACATTTTGAGCCCTTGATATTTTATGTTACTACTAATAATATATTATAAATTCATATTTATTTTTAGCGTCTTTATTTGTCCACTAAATTTATTTATTTATTTATTTATTTATTTATTTATTTATTTAATGTATGTGAGTACACTGTTGCTCTCTTCAGACACACCAGAAGAGGGCATCATATCCCATTACAGATGGCTGTGAGCCACCATGTGGCTCCTGGGAATTGAACTCAGGACCTCTGGAAGAACAGTCAGTGCTCTTAACTGCTGAGCCATCTTTCCAACCCTTGTCCACTAAATTTTTAAACAAATCATGTATTTTTATATATTGTATATGAAAATACACTAAATTATATGTTAACATATACACATTATACATACTATATAATATAAATTAATAATATGTACCATAAAATATAAAGAGATAATATGTATGGTATATGTGTATAATTTGTGTCATATGTGTAATTTATAGATGGGTGAGCTCCAAGAACTCTTCATCACATTTCTCTTGTCTTACCCACTTATAACGTTATTACTCCTGGGCGTTCAGTAAAGACTCATGGGATTGACATGATGAGTGTTTGATACTTGCTTCATTCTAAAACTCCTGCAGATTAAAATCTGTTATAGGCACCACATGCAGCTATTTAAACTCATCAAACTTTTGCTATTAAGGACTTCAATGCCTCCTCTTCAACCTTGACTGCTGGGCTTGAGAGCAATGGTACACTCGTCCTCAGTGTCGATAGCATTTCCCTCCCTGGACGTTAGAGCCTTTGAGTTTGAGTCCTCTTCTGACCCCGTCTTTTATTCTGTAAACTTTCAGCATTTTTGTGGACAGGATTAGTGAGCTCATCTCTTGCTCTTTTCTTTAAAAAAATCATCCCATGCATGTCATTTAAAACTTCTACTTTTTAATTGGATATTATTATTTTGTCTATGAGTTAGAGCACAATTTCTTATACTCCTACAGAGTTAAGAGGCTCAATTTCGGTACTCCTTCAACTTCTCTATTTCTGTTACTTCACATTTATATATAAAATGTCACATGAAATAGGCCCTATCCTTCATCTTTTCTTCTCATTCCAATCCCCTATTCTTGTCACCAGAATCATAGCAGACCACTTGCAGTAGTCTGCATCCCTGCCACCTGCACACTGCCACCTGCCCACATCTCCAGTAGATCCCAACCTTCTTTCCCCAACTCATCCCATTATCCTGCCTCCAACACCAGCAGGCATTCCCTGGGAACGCACCAACCACACAGGCCAGGAAAGCAGAGGCTGACCGCAGATCTTCATCTTGTCCTGCTTTCCTCCAAATCCAGTGTCCTAATTTCATCCCCAGCTCTGTAACCACCTGCAGTGGCTTCACCTGCCTCCCTGCTCACATCTCCAGTGGATCACACAGATCTTCCCCTCCGATCTTCCTTTCTCACATTCACTCATTACTTTATGCCAGCCCCCAACTCCAGCAGGCAGTCCCTGGGAACTTATAGGCCACTCCAGCCAGAGAAGCATGTAGCCTTACTGTTGACTTCACCCCCTTTTCCTCTCCCCCTAACCCCCAGTCTTACCCACAAATCTGTAACGGACCACTGACTGTGCCCTGCCCTCTGACCTCATTGTAGTAGATCATGCAGATCTCCTCCAACCATCCTCCGCACTAATCCCATTATCCCAGCCCCCAACTTGCAACAGATATTTCCTGGGGACCTTTCAGTCAAGCCAGCTAGAGAGAGAAGCAGGTAGGTCAGAGAAGCTAGTAGGGGAACTTCAGTCCAATGCCCCATCTCATCCCAGCTTCAGGACAGACTACCCGCTGTTGTCTCTCTTCCCTCTCTGCCCCTGTTCTCAACAGACTAAGCAGATCCTGGTGGAACACCGTGCCTCTTCTCCCGTGGACCCTTCCTCTTTCCCAAGAGTCATCTCCCAATACTTAGAATACATTTTAACCAAACCCCAACTGACCAAGTCTATAAATGTCCCAGGAAATTTTTCTACCAGCCAATAAGCAACCACCACACTATTCTAAGAACTAAAGAGGAAACAGTAACAATGGAATGAAACACACACCCAAGAAAGACAAGGCCAGATATTAGTACCTAGAACTATAATCTTCTCAAACCTAGATACTAAAACACCAATGTAAACATGATCAATAACATCCAGGACAACATATCTCCTCTTGAGCCCAGTGACCCTACCACGGTAAGCCCTGAATACGGCAGCATAGCTGAAGCACAAGACAAAGACCTCAGTGGCCTTTATGAATATGATAGAGGTCCTTATATGAATAAATCCCTTAAAGAAATCCATGAAAACATAAACAGTTGGGGGAAGGGGAAAGAAGAAAACAGCTTAAGACCCAAAAGTGAAAAGAGAATCAATAGAGAAATCCCAATCGGACTGAAATCTTGAGATACAAAATTTCGGAACTTGAACCGGAAACTCAGAAGCAAGCCTCACCAATAGAATACAAGAAACAGAGGAGAAAGTCTTAGGTGTTGAAGATACAATAAAAATTGATATTGCAGTTAAGGAAAATGACAAATCTAAAGAAGTCCTGGTATAAAATATCCAGGAAATGTGGGACACTATGAAAACACCAAATCTAAGAATAATAGAGTAGAAAAGGAGAAGAAACCAAGGCTAAGGCATAGCAAACATTTATGAGTAGGTGACCAACAGGGAACGAACTCCACAGGATCAAGAGAGACTCACTTCATGATGCAGAGGAACTTTTCCTCTTTTAAAAAAAAATTATCTTTCTTTCTTTCTTTCTTTCTTTCTTTCTTTCTTTCTTTCTTTCTTTCTTTCTTTCTTCCTTCCTTCCTTCCTTCCTTCCTTCCTTTCTCTCTCTCTCTTTTTTCTTTCTTTCTTTCTTTCTTTCTTTCTTTCTTTCTTTCTTTCTTTCTCTCTCTCTCTCTCTCTCTCTCTCTCTCTCTCTCTCTCTCTTTCTTTCTTTCTTTCTTTTTACCTTTTGGTTGTGAGCCTAGCCATCAACAATTGTACCACATCTATAGAACTATTTTTAATTTTATTATACTTACATAGTTTTACTTCTGCCTTTTTATCCTAAAGGTCCTCTACATATATACTATGACTTCCAGTTTACTGTTTTTCTGAGAGTCCTGAGTGTGTGAACATGTGGGTCTCTATTTTTTGTGCCTTCTCTTGGGTTTCTCTCTCTCTCTCTCTCTCTCTCTCTCTATATATATATATATATATATATATATATATATATATATATATTTCCCTTAGAAGGCTGTTTGTTTTCTAATGAGAGACAAAAGCGGGAGGATCAGGATTCAGGTGAGAGGTGAAATGACAAATCACAATCAGGATCTATTATGTGAGGAGAAAAACCTATTTTTAATAAAATGGAGAGAAAGTGAATGTAGAAGCAGGGGATTAAAGGAGACTGCAAACTTTGCATGCTGTGTGCACGTATTGCAATATCATACTAAACACCATTAATGTGTATAGTTAGACATGGTAAATAAATCAGAGCAATGAAAAAAGCACTTCCTCATGAGAACTTTCCCCCTAATAATTTTTGACTTACTCCCTAATGCTCAACCACTGTTTCTGAGATTCTAAGTAGTTGTCATGGTGATAGGAACAGTATTCTGTGATTAACACGCCCCACAGATGGCAAGGACAGTTAGAGAAAGGAGTTTTGGAATGATAGTTGTATATGCTTGTCTTGCTGTTCTTTGCTTGCCTTTGTCAGTGGCTGATATCACTTGGGGAAGTAGCTCTCCTTGGCCTCTTTCCTACTCTTGATCTGCAAGCAATACAAATGGATGCAGGTATGGATCCTTTCCCCTATCAGTAATAGCCAAATACTGAGCTCTCCTCAGTTGCAGGTGACAGGGTCCCAACATAGCTTAAAGAAAACGGGGCTGTTCTTTTGTTTATATGACTGATAAGTAAAAAGACTGGTGGGCTTCAAGCATTTTTTTTCCTAGAATGTTAATTTCCACTGAATTATAAAGTTGGTGGCCTTACTTTAGCCTTCTGTTTTTTTTTTTTTCTTATTTCCCATCCTATCTAAGAGGTTCTGTGAGGTCTGATTTGATTAGTACCATTAAACAGGTACATAGCTGCAATTGAAGACATAAGTGCATATGCTAGATGGAAGTGTCAAAACGACTGTGGTTTATAAGCGGAAATCAGATTGCTATGGAGGAGGCATAACTATGGTAATGCATTTTAATAAATTTTGTGCTCAAAAGTTGAAATGGTCTGGTTTGAAGGACACAGCATCAACAGAGTACAACTTACACAGACCAACATCCTTCATATAAAAGTCTGAAATCCAACCCAAATTACCCACGCTACCATATGTAGAAAATTCAACCTGCTATCTTAGAAAAACCTAAGTAAAAACAGGGATGCCCCAAAATATTGTATTAAATTAACCCCGGGCTGTGCGTATTTCCGTATATAGAACATGTGATTTTCATGACAGGGCTTCTACCCTGGAGCTGTCTTTCTTGGGTGCAAGCAAGAATTCTGAGATCTGAGCCAGGAAGATGACCTAGTGTGCTCCGCATGCAAGTACAAGGAGCTGAGTTCAAGTCCCCAGAGCCCACTTAAAAGACCGGGATATGGTAGCTGAGGTCTAGAATCCTAGTGCTCTTTTGCCAGGATGGGGGATGGATACTAACTAGCCTGTAAGTGGGATATACACTGTAACAAACAACAAAAAGAGAGACACTGTCTCAAACAGAGTGGAAGGTGAGAAGAGAGGACCTGAGGCTGTCCTCTGACCTTCATATACAAGGCATGAAACAGGCATGCCCAAATTTATACACATGAGTACATACACACACGCATGCACATGCATTGTATACTTACTACGTCTGTTACAACTGCCATGCACATGTACACATACACATTTCAAAATTAAAAAAAAAAAATTGAAACCTAGAGCCCTGAAATCGGGTCTTGTTTACCTGCTCTTGTTATTTTTCCTTGCTTCTTTATCCGTGATCAAAGTTCATAGAAAAGCATTTATTTGGAAGCATATATAGGAGACAGTATAAAACTCAATGAAATGGTAATTTATTAGAACAGTGTAGGCTAATGAAGAGTTCCTGAAATGTTACATTCACTTCTGAGCTTGGACCAGTTTGTATTAAAGCCATTTAATGGATGAGGGTCTGGCTAAGCCTGATAGGCTGTGGGTCAGGGTTGCTACCTCTCCAGGGCTCTTCACTTGGTGGGTTGTGATGATAACACCCGTTCTGAGTACAGGAGATTTTCATTTGATGAGTGGTCTGAACATCTACTTAGTGGTTATAAAATATCTACTGCTGAAAGCCACCGAGCATTGATAAACAGGTCCCGGACAGCTGAGTTATTGCAATCTACTTAACATGAGGAGAACAAATTATGAGTCAAATGTTCCTGTTTAATAACCTCACTGAGGGCAGAGCCGCTCCAGGCTGGCATTAACCCTGCGTACGCTGAGCCTGGCCACAATCCCAGAAAGGTAATGCAGGCACTCAAGCAGTTCAGGGGGATTTTCCATCAGGACTAAGGTACCCAGAGAGGAAAATGTAAAAGGCACATCTGGTAGAGGAAATAAACAATTTGTAAAACTGCTGTACGGTCCTGGATACACTACCTGGGTTCCCTCTGTGACTCTCATTTCATTTTTCTACATTACACATGTTTAAGCTTATTAAATCTTGTCTTCAGCACAAGACGGCGTTCTTTTATGGCACTAGGGGAACGGAACTCTTTGCCTGTTCTCCATTAGTCGTTTGAACCTAGGTCAATCCTCTCAGCCCAAGGACTATAAATACTTTTGTTGAAAACTGACTCTTTTCCCCCACTTCCAAGGACTGTGCTTTTCTTTAACATGCAAAAAAAGAAAGAAAGAAAGAAAGAAAGAAAGAAAGAAAGAAAGAAAGAAAGAAAGAAAGAAAGAAAGAAAGAAAGAAAGAAAGAAAAAAGAGCTGGCTTCATTTTCTCATGGGAAACACATTAGCAATGTTTCCTGGGCACTGAAAGAAAAACAAAATAGAAATAAAATTAAAATGGTATTTGTTTCTTCAGCTGCTCCTCTACATGTATGTTAGGGTATGTATGTAGGGCATGTTTGAGAGGGAGTCAGATCATTTCTAGAAGGTAGTGGAGCAGGCTGCATGAGCAGGAAATTGCATAGTTAGGGTAGGAAGAGAAGCTGGCCTTTAGCTTTATCTTCACTGGGTTGCTATGGCTTTTTTTTCACACTCCCATTTCACACTTCAGAGCCCTACTGCATCCTATCCTTCACCCACAGTGAGGACCCACAGCCCCACATGCGTTTGCTGTAGACCTAGGTTGATGCCTTTCCTCCCATAGAACACTTTTCATTCTTTATTTAAACCCAATACTGGTGTGGCTACTAGAAATTTCCCTGCACAATCAACTCTACACACATAGAACTGGAAAATAAAAGTATATAAAAATGTCTGTTTAAAAAAAAAAAAACAGATCTGAATGAAGGCCACACAGTAATTCTTTTCTTTCTTTCTTTTTCCTCTTTTTTTTTTTCCTGTTGGCATGCTCCCAATAGCGTCAAATTGGTTTTCCTGAGCCAAAAAATTTCCTTAAGCGAAAAGCATTGTGTTAGGAAGGCTTTTAAAACCTCTTCACCTTAAAGTGCAAACCTCAGAATGGGGCCCTAGAAAGCAAAGTCTAGTTTTGGCATGCCACTTAAACCGTGATTAGTGGAGAGCATCAGCACGCTAGAAATAACTGTATTTGCGAGCCTCCTGTTCCGCAGCTCTTGACTGCCAGCCAAGCCCCGGATCAATCCGAGAGAATGAAAACTAAGATAATGAGAAAATGGGCTTTTTGTGCCAAGACTCGGAAAAGCAGCTCAGTCTCCACATGCTGCCTCTGGATCCCAAGAAACAGGGGGCAGTGACTCTGGCCTGCTGGTCCTGTCTTCAACCAACCTGTGCTGTACCATCATGGCCAGAACCTCGGGGTTCCTACACTTGATCTTAGCCAAAAGGCCGAGAAGCGATACCTCGGGGTTCCTTAGGTCTCAGTGTCCTTAGCAGGAAACTAGGAGCCGAACTGTGTGCCTTTTTTTATTATTATTATTTTACTTTTATATGTGGCACTCACTCTGCTGGGCACGGAGTGGGAAGTGGGGGGTGGAGGAACGCTGGGGGGGGGGGATGACGCGGCGGGGGATGGGGGTGGGGGGAAGGGAGGCAGTTGGTGTCAGATATCAAGCTCAACTCCTGCTCTGAGTTAGCATGAAGCAGATTTGATTCTTGTCGTCCTCTTGAAGTAAGGCTTTGTGCCTGCCTTGACAAGCTGTTGTAAAAATACTTAGAAAGGTCTCCTGCTCCCCAGCTGAGTCGGCGTGGGTCTATTTCTGAGCCGGAAGGGGAATGGACGCGTTCCCTGTCCCCCGCCCCCCATAACCGGCTAGCATTTACTTACTGGAGCTATTTGTTATGAAGAATCAGCCATAAATCAGTACTCATTTCCCATTTTCTTCTTATTGATGGAATTGCTGGAGGAAAACAGCTTGTCTTCCAAGCTCCTGGAGCCCTGAAGGACTGAGAGCCCTCATACAATAAAAGTTGTTTTGACAGAACACTGACCAAACGTGACAATGGACAGAAGAGGAAGGCAGAGGGAGGGAGAGAGGGTGTACACGCTTGTCTGTTTTTGAACCGCGGCTCCCTCCCTCTCCCTCTCTCCTTTTTTTTCTTTGTTAAATTACTTTTTCATATGAAGGACACAAAGGGACCGGCCCCTACTGGCAGCCAGAAGGCAGAAAACAAACCCTTTGAAATTCCTAATTTGTTTATAGATGGTCCTCCAGGAGCCGGCTGGAAAATAATTTTGTCTGCCAGAGACAGCGAACAGCTACCCGAGGGTGTTGTGGGGGAAAAATGACTCTCCAGTTTGGGTCCTTGAATGTCTTATTGTTCAGCACTCAGCAGTTCTTCTGAAATTACTCATCTGACAGTGAAGAAAAAAAATGAAAAGAAAAATCCCTCCTCCATTCTCAGGCCTGAGTTTCTGGGGAGGGTACTCAAAAAAAAATTTTTTTTTTGATTTGGCTTTAAACTGTTCCACAATGAGCTTTAGCCTCACACAAAGGGTTGTATGTCTTCTTTCCTAATTTGTCTTTTTTCTTTCTTTTTCTGATGTGTTGTGTATTGTGGATGTGTCCAGATTGGTCCCCTCACAGGGGTCAACTGGGGGAGGGGGCTTTTGTCATCCCATAGAGATGTGTGGAGAGAAGGAGGAGCCTCTTTGTGGCTCAGATTTCCATCTATTAGAGACCTTAGCTGGGGAGTTCAGGATGCAAGGAGGTGCAGTGTAGGCTGAAAAAGGTCACAGGGGCAACTCTGTTCTCTGATGCTCAGGGCTCCTGTCTCCAACTGGAGCAGGTTTCTGCACGCTTCACCCCAGCCTTGGCCCTTGAACTGTTTTCTTAAGCTTACCGTGGTGTGAAAATGCTCTCATAAGTGACAGAGCTGGACTGCAAAGTTTACAGGGAAGCTTAGGTGGCCGATTATAGAGCGAGGAACCTCGTCCTGAGATATGGTGAAGGAGGCATAGTGTCTAGTCTGTCCTGGACGTCCACTGCTGCCAGTAATTGGACTCCCCATCTTTATGGCATTGAAGGTAGTCTGTTTGTGCACCACATCAATTTTCTCTGGGTCTCTTCCAACACCTAGGCTGACTCTTCCTCATAGGCCCAGGCAAAGACTTCCTTGTCTCTTTCTGAGATGCCAAGAGTCACCCTGCCAGTCTGACTCCTGAGCCAATGCTGACAACTGCTAGACACACACCCGAGAAGATGCAGCTGTCCCTCTATCCACTCTATTGTAAGGAGCATCTTCTAGACTCCACCTTGCTATCTGATCATCCTCAATTTTCCCACAGTGTAGTTCTCAGGCATCTCTCCCCAACCCCTTCAGATTCCTACTTCTTCTCCTTTCACTTCTGGCCCCACCACCTTCTGGTTAACTTGTCATAGATGAGTTCACATTCTATGCTGAAGAGACAATGAAGGCATCGGCCAAGTTCAACTTCAGTGGTCTCTTCACACCCACTACTTCCACTCTCCTTCCTATTCTCTTTGTATCTCTGTGGAATGTACGTCTCTTCCTCTAAATAGATATCCTCTCTCTGCAGCTGTGTACCTCTTCAGAGATCTCCTGCTTTCTCCTTTTTAATTTTGTTCTCTCCAGTAATTCTTCACACCCTATGCTTAAGGTGACCCCACTGGCCCAGACCTCCCTTTATCCGCAACACTAGCTTTCTCACAGCAAACCCCTCTGAAATAAGACGTCTGTATATCCTGGTTCCACATATTTACCTCTTCAACCCAGATGAATCTGGATTTTGCTATCACTGCTCTTGCAAACCTACCGCCCACCTCTGCCCCGCTTGGCTCATGTAACCTTTCTCTGGGAATGACATTCGCACAAATCAAAATCCAAAGGTTCCTCCTTAACACCTCTCACTTGACCCCACAACACACACACACACACACACACACACACACACACACTCTACAACCCACAATCCTAAGCATCTTTTAAAACTATGCAATGCCCTGTCACATTTTTATCTCAGTCATGGCTCTTGCTTGTCTGGATTATCCTACAGGCTGATAAATTCTATTTAACTCTTGCATGGGCTCCCAATCCATTTTCCGCACCTCAGCCTTAAGGGTCTTTATAAAATAGAAATATGTCCAAGCTGCTGTTTTGTTAAGAACTCCCCAAAGGCTTCTCATTGTCCAAACAAGGGAAGATTTTGCATGCCTTCCCTAGGCCATGTGATCTGGCTTCTCCTTCTCCATTCTCCTTCATCTTGTATGTTTTTCTTGCGGGTACACTTTGTTCCCACCAAAGCTAATTTCCACTAACGTGACATCTGTTCTCTCCGTAGCCAGTTAAGGTTATCTGTTACTACATGTTGACATTGGTCAAGATGCTGATAGCCCGTTGTGTCTCCATAAGTTTCTCTTCCTTCACTCTTTTGCTCACTCTCTTTTTATATAATATTTTTCACTATTTTTTTAATTAGATATTTTCTTCATTTACAATTCAAAGGCTAGCCCAAAAGTCCCTTATACCCTCCTCCCCACCCTGCTCTCCAACCCACCCACTCCTGTTTCCTGGCCCTTGTATTCCCCTGTATTGGGGCACATAATCTTTGCAAAACCAAGGGCCTCTCCTCCCAATGATGGCTGATTAGGCCAGTAGATAATATTTTGATTCTATGAAAATCCCATGGGGTTGTAGAGTGTACACCAATCACATCCATCCATTGCTACCTGGGTTCAACTCTCCTAGTCTTCCGCTAACTGTCCAGCAAGCCTCAAGGATCTGTACATACATGATTCCCTGGTGTTAGGAATGCATATAAACACACCACCGTGCCCAGCTTTAAATGAAAACCCTAGGGTATAAAACCACCTAAAGGAACCAAAATAAAGAGTTGAAGCAAATGACTTTCTATCTGTACAGAGTTAATGAGCACAAGTATAAAGGCCTCGAGCTAAAAGGCATAGCTCAATATTTGTGTAAAAGATGGCATGGCAGCCATTAATAAGACTAATAATGCATCATTAATGGGATCAAAGATAGTAAAGCATCAGAGAGTCCAAAATGGCTGTTCTGTCAGTTTACTTATACCTGCCTGTCTATTGTAAAATACCACTTAGAAGTGTCCACACTTTAAATCTCACAGTGGGTCAGGGTTAAGCATGTACTGCTTTTTGGGCTCTGTCATATGTCATATGTCACAAGCTGCTCAGACCTCACAGACATTTCTGGATTTAGTCTCTCTATCAAAATAAACTAGGTGTTATTATTCTCACTGCACAGTGATATAGGCCATATGTACTTCCATCAGGATTATGCTCCAATGACTAGATAAGGAGACTCCTTGGAAGCTGGTAGACCAGCTAGCCTAAGGTGCACATAAGAAAACAAAACCAACCAAACAACAATAATAAATAACAAAAAAAAATCATGATCTCAAACAAGGCAGAAGGTCAGGACAGCATCTGAAGTTGTTCTCTAACAATAACACACATACGGTGGCACACACACACTCACTCACAGACACACACAACCATACACACTCATACATACATACATACATACATACATACATACATACATACATACACAGCATTCTCAGTGCATATAATACCACCCAGATGAGACTTCAAGCACAGTTCTCAAAGTGTGGGGTAGCCAGAGAATTGGGGAAAATGGCATTGTTAGGAAAGGAACTTCAAAGTCCTGTAAATAATGCAGAAATTTTATCTAGAAATAGCCTTGACTGTCTCAAATCAATGCAGAGTCAGTGGAGATGGAAGGCTAATAACCTCCACTGAAACAGCAGACAGGTATCTGAAGGAAGCCCAGGCAACAGTTCTAAGAGCAAGGGGCATGATGACTCAGTTAACACCATGGTGAGAAGTGCCACAGAATCTTTAATAATCGTGCAGCCACGATTCCATTGGGTTCCTTATAATCCTGAGTCGAAGTCAGCTCCAGGGCAGGCAAAGCCCAAGGCTGCAATCCTAGCTTTAGGAAAAGGCTTAGTACAAGCTCAATTGATCTACAGGGAGGGAGGGAGTAAGGGAAGGAGGGACCATGTGCACACTGGAAATGAGCGCATGAAGAGACTTAGGTGGCTCACATGGTGGGCATAGATGACTAGTGCAAGCATACTACTTGACTCTGAGACCATTCCAGACTCTTCCAGAGAGTATGCTGGGAGCTGTGAGAAAGCAGACAACTCCTCATTTGTGCCTGTTTTGTATACTGCTCTCATCTGAATCTTCATGGGTAGAATATATGTATATTTTCATTATTATATGTATATGTGTATTATATGTAGAATATATGCCTTTATATGTACCATAAATATATTTGCATTATAAATAATATATGAAAATGTCAAAATGTAGTACAAAACCAACCTTCACTTGACTTTGTACTGGCTGCACATCTGGAGCTGTGTCACATTCCTTAGGCACCCACTGGAGCCTTTCATTAGAAACTCCAACCTGGGCTGGAGACATGGCTCCGATGGTAAAGGAGCATGGAGCCAAGCCTAGGACCTGTGCTTACTCCTGGGAACTGACATGATAGAAGGATGGGACCAATTCTCACAAGTTGTCCTTTGACCTCCACATGCATGTGCTCTCCCACACAAATAAATATAAATTAAAATAAATAAAAGAACAAAAAACCCAAACCCTCATCTGGCTGTAGCCTTAGATGAATATTTTCAGGTAAAAGTTCATATCTGTAGCTCACATTTGATACCAGCTGCTTTGAGGACCGAGTTGTCCTGCTCTCTAACACCTGAAGTATGTAAGATGGTATCTGAAAACATAGGAGTTCAGTGAGTATAAATAAACTAGACACTGGCTGTTTCAGCTTAAAATACCACAGAACCTCAAGGGTAAAGGTAGTAGATTGAATGAGAGGGCTTTGGACAGTTACTCAGTGGACCGGGATGCTGGGCAGGCCACTTTCACGAACCCTTGGTTCCTCATCTATGACAATCACAGTGACTCCTCAGGCCTCCAACCCAGTAAAATGAGTTGAATGCATACAAGGGACACGAGGTAAGTGTTTATCATGCACTGCCTCAGAGGAAAAATAAAAGAAAACAAGACAAAACCCTCTTGTACCAGTACTAATATTAAATTATTAGAGAAGCAATTGTGAGATGACGACATAAAATAAGTGGAACAAGTTATGTGTGTTCATGTGTGTATATCATACATTAGCCAGTAGACCCACCCAGATAATATATAATGGTGAATATGTATGCATATAGATACACACACACACACACACATATAAAATGATTGCTATTAAGCATCTATGAGTTGCTAGTAAGGAACTATGGGTTCTCTTGTGCATCCCTACAAGATGTTGAGATTCAGCCTACAAGTATTAGGGATATGATCTCATTTGAAATAGAGTTAGTCCTGAATTGAGTTAGGTGAGGTCATGATGGAGACAGGATGGTTCCGAATCCAGAATACTTTGCTCTTAGTAGGTGGTCCCCACAGTCATAGATACAGAGAGCACTGTGCAGATGGAGGAAAGGATTAGGGTCACACTTCTATAAGCTGAGGGATGCTATGAATTGTGAGTTGTAGGCAGAATACAAGAGAGAAGAACTGACCATTTTTTTCTCACACAAATGTGAGAAACCACTTCACTGACACCTGGATTCTAGTCACCAGGGATGTTATCCTCACGAGACTGACTTAGGTTCTAGGAGATGGATTAAATGTAAAGACGATATATTGAGGGTTTTCAGAAATAATCCAATAGTGAGACTTTCTTGTAGGTTATTAGTACATCATTGCAAGCACTTTATCCCACTTAATCACCCCAACAATCATACATTGATTGTTTTTGAATTTTAGTTTTATTTATTTAACTTATTATTGTGTGTGTGTGTGTGTGTGTGTGTGCATGTGCGTGTTCATCTGCCTCAATGCTTGTACAGAGGATACCTCTGTGAAATTGATGCTTTTATACAATTGATCAGTACTTTGATATTATTAATTACAGGGGCCAGGGATCAAAATCAGATTGTCAGACTTGCATGGTAACGAGTGCCTTTACCAGCTTTGCCAAATCGTGGGCCTGGCCAGATAAAAGTTTACACTTTAGAAAATTGAACCACAAAGCAATTGTTAAGTAGCAAGCTTCAAGTTGTACCATTGGTAGTTTATGAAACTGGCTTGCAAGCTGGGTGTCTGACTCTTCATAAGGTCTGCTTATATGCCCTGGAGCTCCTGCACCCCTGCAGCTCAGCACCAAGGTCTGCGAATCAATTCAGTATCAAAACATGGCTGTGGATTCCATCGCAGTCTATGAACTCAAGTAGAACAGCAGTTGTGAAGTGATGACATAAAATAAATGGCCCAGTGTTACGCTCACCTTGTCCAGCAAGAAAAAACGCAACACGGTCGGATTCTTCTCAACAGCTTTATTGCAGGAACACCTAGATGCTTCGGGAACCCCGGGAACCCAGGGAGGACTCCTTATATACACCCCAGCACAGGGAAAGCTTTGTGTCCTCCTGGGATTGGTCAGTCTGCCGGCACCTTAATTTGCATGCACCCGCTTGGGAGGGGTTGGCGCCAGATTCGGGCTAGCGCCTGCGCGGTGGTGTTGTTTACAGCTACGGTGTACCAGAGACTGGTGCCATCTTTTTGGCGCCGGCTGCCTACAGCCCAGTTTGTGTGTATTTGTTATGACATACAGTAGACTCGCAGCTATTGTATAACAAATATGTACATGGTTGCATATATATATTTATATATAAATATTTATGTTTATATGGATCCATATATATATATACATACATATATATGTATATATATATATATACATATATATATATTCTTGCTTTACACATGTTGACCAAATATGTGCTCATAATAGTGTAGTATTGTAGCCACTCTAATTATTTGAAATTAGCATATGGTTCTGCAAATACTCAAGACAGTATTTTTGTAAAAGTGGTGAAAATTCCCAAGCCAGTGGCCCTTCAGCCAAGATAGTGAGAGCCGAGAACATCACCCATCTGAGGCTCACGGCCAAGGCCCTGTCACATAAGTATAGTAGGATTTAAAACGTGAAACAGCATTTTGTAGGCATTTCATGTGTCCTGGAAGCCTTCAGAAGGAAGTGAAGAGCTGCACACTGTTAAATATACTTCTGTGTATAAACCCGTGATGATGAGTTTATAAAAATCATGGGACCAAGAGGTGGGAACTATGGGAATGAACTGAGAATCTTAGGCTGCTTGCATCTTCATTGTCTTCCTTCCTTCCTTCCTTCCTTCCTTCCTTCCTTCCTTCCTTCCTTCCTTCTTTCCTCCCTTCTTTCTTTCTTTCTCTTTCTTTCTTTCTTTCTTTCTTTCTTTCTTTCTTTCTTTCTTTCTTTCTTTCTTTCTTTCCTTCTTTCTTTTTTACATTTATATCTTCTTGCTATTTTGCTTTCTCTCTCTCCCTTCCCTCCCTCCCTCCCTTCTCCCTTCTTCTCACCCCCACCTCACCCCTCCCCAGGTATTTGTTCTATTCTATTTGACCTTTTCCCTTCGGAGAGAAAACAGTCATTTCCTTGGTACGGAAGGGTCACTTTTTTTGTGCGGTCACATGACTGACCCCGGGACCTCTGGTATTGATAGAAGGTTCTGCTGTCATTGATTTCTCAGATGTCAAGGTGTTGTATTACGTGTCATTTCCTGAACACACCAACAGGAAGTGTGAGGAAATGGATTGTCACCAAGGCATGCTGTACAAAGAAGAGCCTGAAAGCCTCACTTTCCCAGGAGGGCTTGACTGTACCTATGAGGAGGCAGATGACCCTCTAGGACTCTCAAACTTGCAATGAGGAAGAGTCAGCTTTGGTTTGGAGTTGCTCCACCCACCTCGAGTGTAAAGGACAATCACCACAGGCCATGAGAATCATACACCTCAGGTAAAGAAGTTTGTGTCAATAGATAGAATGCATTCACCCAGGAGGCTCCTGTGTCACTGGCTGGTGGCCCTGAAGACCAATGACTGAATGAGGAGAAAGGTAACCTCCTCACGGGGTCATTTTGGTGAGATGTTAACTGAAGGGAGTCGATCCTAGCTGGAAGAAGTAAGTTCCTGAAGGCGTATTTTGAAGGGTGTGTCATCTCCACAACCTTTACCTTTCTGTCTCTGTTTCTTGGCTGCTGTGAGTTGAACAGCCTGCTTCCACCCAAGTCAGGCAATCGCACCTGTGACTGCAGACCAAAATCTGAGAAGATGTGTGTAAGCCAGTCTCTTTCCGTTACATTGTTTACTGGGGATATTTGTTCACATTGACAAAATTCACCATTTAACACAGAAGGGAGTATTTGCCCTGGGTGAACTGACCTTAGAAACTTTTCCTGCAAGTTCAGCTTGGGGAAGAAATTAGGAAAGGGAAGGTACAAGTTGTAAAAAAAAAAAAAAAAAAAAAAAAGCTCTGTATTTCTCCATCTGGAATATCTAAGGATAAAGTGGTGTCTGAGTTGGTAAACTTATGCAGAGTATTTAATTTTATGCACACCTTCAATCTCAGCACTTGGAAGGCAGAGGCAGACAGATCTCTGTGAGTCTGAGGTCTACCAAATGAGTTCCCTTGACTACCAGAGCTATGCAGAAAAACCCTGTCTCAAAAAAAAAAAAAATCAAGACTAAGCAGGAGGAGATGGAAGACGAGAGGGAGAGGAAGAGGATTAAAGAGAAGAAAAAGAGGAGAAGGAAGAAGAAAAGAAGTAAGGAAATAGACAAAAAGAGAAAAGAAGAGCAGACATTATTTAAGTTTCTATTTTTGCCTACATGAGTGTACTGTGATAAAACCTGTTACTGCCAAACAAAACTCAGTGTGTTATTTGAGCCTGGGTTTGTTCATAGAAGAACACAGTCCATTTCCATACAGCTGAGATTAAGTAGAGGAAAAGCAGCCCTCCAGTGCAGTAGAGCATCCTCACTCTTTATTCACGATGGATAATTTTAAACTATTATCAGCCTTGGAGAGCCTTGGGGAGGCAGCTATCTGTGTTCCTCTCGGCCACCTCATGGTCACCATAGCTATCTCATTAGCTCCTGCTTTCTCTGGGTGTTCTATCTTCCACAAGATAAAGCCTGTCCTCTTCCCCCATAGTTTGATTAAATGTGTACAGCAGTTCATGAACATAGACCCTACTCTCTCTCTCCTCAGAACTCCTGGGCTGACTAAAACACAATGGCTAAAAATAAACATAAATAAAAAGTATAAATAAATAAATAAATAAATAAATAAATAAATAAATAAAAGGGCTGCTGAGACAGCTCATTTGGTAAAGGCATTTGCTACCAATCCTGAGGACCTAAGTTCAATCCTTTGTACCCACATGTGGAGGAGAGAATAGCTGCGCACAGATTGTCCTTTGACCTCAGCATGCAAACTGTGGCAGGTGTGTGACCATACACAAATACACATTCTCTCTCTCTCATTCTCTATCTCTCTCTCCCTCTCTCTCTCTCTCTCTCTCTGTGTGTGTGTGTGTGTGTCACACATACACATACACACAGAATTAAATAAATACATATTAAAAAGAAAACTGGAATGCTGCCTAGTCATCATTTTTTCTTAGGACCAAGTTGTTTTCAGGCCACATATTTTTGTCTGCAAAATTTTACAAGAACATCTTCCTTGCATAATTAAAGAGTGCTATGCCCTTTGAAGAGTCAGATGGGAGCTCCAAAATGCATCTTTGATTCTAGCTAGCAGCAAATTCTTCTCTGCCTACTCCTCAAGTGAAATCATTCATGCATGACTTTGTTCCCAGTAATGATGCTTCTTTGGTTCTGGACTGAACCACTCTCATGAACTGGCATTCTTTTATGAATTGCTTCTGGTGATTGCCTTGGTTAGACTCTCACTGCTGCCCCGCAAGCTCTTTCCTTTTGAGATATATAAAGTAAAGTGTGTCTGCTCATTGGTTCTTAGAGCTAAAACAAAAGCCTATTTTCTATTGTCTGCCACAAGGAGGTGTCCCCCACCCTGGAGAATTTGCAAAGTTCCTTTCCTCTTTGGGACCATTGATGTCACCTGGACACAGTGTGTGAAGTTATAGATTTTGTAGTGTCTCTGCCTTTGGTTTCTCCTGACAGTGCTTTATAAATCACTAGCTGTCAAAACAACTTCAAGTGTGGAGGTCAGAATGGCTGTGTCTTACAACAGAAGACACATCTAACAAAAAAACAACTGACTCCCCAGTTTGTCAAGAAGAGAACAACACTTGCGCTAAATCAAAATAATTATGTAATTGACTTTTCCTCTAACATTAAAACCAATGATCTGGTGTAGTCATGGAATTTCATCCCATCTGGAATAATCAATGGTATTTATTGGATAATACCACATGTAGATGATTTACTTGTACTAATTTGATTTTCACAACTGTATGAAGTGGAAGAGAATATTCTACCAGTGCCATAAACAGAGGCTAAATCCATTCATTCTCCAAGTTCTTAGAGTAGGTAAAAGGTTAGGTTTGAACCTGGGCAGACTGACCCGCAAATAGACTTTGTAAACATTGTCAACTATAAACCCTGAAACTCTTCGAACTGCTTCTTGAAAGCCTTGGGGCCAGTCTTAGATATTGCAGGAGACTTTCCCAAGTTTCTCTGGAGCTATCTCTGCTTGTCATTGATTTCTGATGTGCCACATCGAGCTCTGTGGAACCTTTCAATTGAATTGTACATTAGTTTACTTTCTATTGCCCCGATAAAGACCATGACCCAAAGCAACTTGAGGAAAGGATTTATTTGGCATATGCATATTGATCTCATAGTTCATCACAAAGGGATGCCAAAGGCAGGAGCCCAAGCAGAGCAGGAATCTGGGGACAGGAGCTGAAGCAGAGACCACAGAGAAATCCTGCTTTCTGGTTTGCTCACCGTGGCTTCCACAGCCTACTTTCTTATACCATCTAGGACCAACCTCCTAGACTAATACCATACACAAACCCTGTCATCAACCATCAGTTAAAAAAATATCTCACATACAGGCTCACAGGCTAGTCTGTTGGAGACAGTTCCTCAAGTGATATTCACTCTTTCCAGATGACTACAAGTTCGATACAAAAAAAATTATTTGTATCAAGTTGACAAAAACAAACCTGCACAGGTTGACTTGAAATGAAAGTCTACATACTTCAGAGAAGTTCAGACAGGAGTATATACTTTGAGTAGGCACAATTTTAGAATTTGTTTCTAACTCACAGAATAAACTTAGTTTTGATTCAAATGCCAACTCTTTCTGAACAGATTGTGGATCTTATTCATCTTTTACTGAGAAGAATCAACCATAAGAAACCCACCCATGTCCAAACACAACACGCTCTCCTCTGGCAAGACATTGAGTTAAGATTTAACAGTTGTTGCTTCAAAGGATCATATTCATTCTTCAAAACTGAGTTTTTCGGCACTTTTAAACAAGAGAAGTAGTATGTTGCCCATGAAGAAAAGAACAGATTAAGCGTATTTCTTTTCTTTTTCAATTCTAATTATTAGAACTCAAAGATAAGGTTACCTTAAGCCATAAGTTTAAGATGAGAAATGCACAAGAAGGGGCAGTAAAGAGAAGATTACACACAGGATCTTTCAGTTGGGTTTAAGCAATGATCCTTTGCAACAGTAGTCCCTATGCTTCCTAATGCTGCAGCCCTTTAATAGAGCTCCTCATGGTGTGGTGATCCCAACCATAAAATTATTTCATTGCTACTTCACAACTGTAATTTTACTACTGTTATGAATCGTCTTGTCAGTGTCTGACATTCCAAATCTGATATACGACCCCAGGCAAAGGATTGTTTGAGAACCATTCAGTTAGAAAAACCATACAGTTGAGGCAAGAAAGCAATAGAGGAAAACGGGATTTGAGGTAAGGCACAGGCAAGGTCACTGGCTGTGATGCTTCATGGCATGTTTCATCTTGCCTGGGCTGTAAAGTGCCCAGGTGTTTCAGAATGAGTCTGAGATGGTATAACACTTGGTTATGGTAATGAAGGCAGCATACCCTCCTCAATTTGGAGAGCTTTACTTAGCTGGCTATGGATCCAAACAGGGCTCAAAAGTGGAGGCAGGTCTAGTTCTCCTCTGCTGAGTGCTTGAGCTTAAACCTTGGTCTTCTAGTCTTATGTTGAGACTCAGCCTAGTTGAGGCTCTTGGTCCTGGGAGTGGGTAGCACTAGCTTTCTCTACTCTCCCATGTGTAGATGGTGGATCACAGGACTGCTTAGCCTTCACAATAAAATAAGCAAATGCCTCAAAATAAATTTCATCATGTATATGGTATTTCATCAAACACATATATTGCTGCTTCTCTCTCTCCTTTTTTTTTCTAGAGAACACAGGTACTCCATCATATTACACCCAAAGAGAAATCACACAAAATGTGACAAGTACTTTAAAACAAAGTCAGCCTTCACCTTTCAAACATCTGTCTGGAAATCTGCCAGAATCGATGAAAGAAAGAACACAATGAATGGACCCAGAGCTTTGCCTGCTTTTATCACCTTTCGCTGATCAAAGAAATAAGACCTTTAGGATTCTAGCCTAAGAGTTGAAGACTGTGAGTTAAATGCTGGAAGTATATCTCTAGTTTCTTTGGTGTGAGTGCCACACGTGTATAAAAATATATATAAAGTGAAACAAATGTAGATATGTGTATATCTATATACATATATGTGTGATTTCAGTAATATCTTTAAAATTTTTTTAAGATTTATTTTTATTTTCAATTATGTGTGTGGATACATGTCTGGTGAGTATGTGCATGAGAGTTCAATTGCCTTCAGAAACCAATAACAGACATTGGATTCATGAGAGCTGGAGCTATAGACAGTTATGAACTGCGCAGAATGGAGGCTGGGAACTTAACTCAGGTCCTCTGCAAGAGCAGTACATGTGCTTAACCATCTTCCTAGCCCATCAAAAATCATTTTTTCACCTGCCCTTGGTTTCCCTATACGTACATGTTCCTGCACTCTCCAACACATATGCACTATGGAATCAAGGGGAACTACAGCCAAAGATTTACTAGCAATTTCTACAAAATAGGAGAATAATTGAGACTTTCAATTCAGGCCAGGGGTAGGGTGGAGAGAGGAGGGGCGTGTGTAAACATATACATGTGTGTCTAATAGTGGAGACAGTATATGTAAATTAAATTGAAAAAAAATGTCAATGAAAAATCCAATGCTTTAGAAGTTACGGTGTCAACAAGAATGTAGCTTTTAAGACATTCTTGCTGCCTGGCTGCACCACAAGAGCCAGTCACTTTAGAGTCACTGGGGCAAATCACATCATGTCATTATGTCATGGATCATAATGGAGCACAGGGGCTGAATGAGGCACAGTACTCAGGGCTAATCTCCATGCCAGACTGCAGGCTTGAGAAGTTTTCTGATGGGGATAAAGGGGAAGAGATTGAAAGCCTCGCTTAATGATTAGAGTAAAATGAACCCCATAGGTAAAATTATTTCAATAGCAACCTGTCTCATAGCCAAAGTTTTGATGATTAATAAAACGAATAGAGCAGGTCAGAAATTCGCAGAAAACCACTGCAGGTCACTAAGTAGATGGGTCAATCTGTGCACAGCAGGGCTGCCTGTAGCTTAGTTGCTGGGCCAGGCGTTCATGGGGCTGTGTTATGGGGGTCATTGCAAAGGGTATTGTTGTTTTTCATCTCATAAAACAAGAAAAAAATATGTTCTTCCCCTTCTACTCTGTTTTTAAATTTAAGAGACACATCAGAGAGCATGCTTCCTATTTAATACTCATGAGAGAGTGGGGTTTCGGGTTTGTTTTGGTTTTTGTTGCTGCTGTTTGTTTGTTTTTGTTTTTGCAAAGAAGGATAAATAAGGGTGTAAGTCCCTATACACCCTTCACCAAATTTCATTAGCAGATTGCAATAAACATCCAGCTTAAGGGACTTTGTTTGGTTCTATTTTTTAGTACAAAATTAATACACCCCTGTTGTAGAAAATTTGAAACATATCAGAAACCATATGGAGGGAAAGAAACAACCTTATGCCTACTTTCAGTAAGCATTGTTCATATCATGTGTATTTTCTTCCCATTGTTTTACACAAAACTAATGTAGATATACTGTTTCACTATGACTTCTTTTTCTTATGGTTGTGTGTGTTTTGTCATTAAAATTCAACATTATTATTTTAATGACATCATTCTTTGTCACCATGTTCCCAAGCACAGGCTTAGACTATAACACAGACTGTCACTCACGAGAACATAATGCAAAGAGCCTAATACATAGCATGAAGAATGCCACTCACAGAACATAGTACATGATGTCATTTGAGAGACATTCGCTTTTCTCCCTTTCTTACTTAGTTCTCTGATGGAATAAGAATCATTGTTCATATTTCTGATAACCTTTTAATGGTTTATAATAAAAATTGCTTCTTAATAAAACTTGTTTTTTTAACACTTCATACTTATACGTGTTGCAAATTGACCCCTCTCATCCCCATATAGTTCCATGTTCCTTCTAATGTCTACCTACCCTCTTCCTAACAAATCATGTTCATATCTATCCTTTTTGTTTTGTGACCTACAGAGTTTAACCAGGGCCACCCCCAGAACTCGTGTCTCTAGCTGCATATGTAGCAGAAGAGGGCCTACTCAGTCAGCATTGTGAAGAGAGGCTCCTTGGTCTAGCAAACTTTATATGCCCCAGTACAGGGGAATGCCAGGGCCAAGAAGTGGAAGTGAGTGGGTAGGGAGTACAAGGTAGGGGGAGAGTATAGGGGACTTTTGGGATAGCATTTGAAATGTAAATGAAGAAAATATGTAATAAAAAATAAAAAAACAGAAAGAGCTTTCATATTGGCATATACAATATTTTCAACAGTATAAGCCATTTGTGGAAAAATTCTTGACCCTATTTCTTAGTTTAACTGAACTCACCAGTGAATGTATCAGATTACAAATACAGACATTCACAGAAAACATTCCTGCTAATTTCATCCACCACACAGGTGAGGCCCAGACCTCACTGAAGGTCTTTGTGAAATTTCATACACCTATCGATCCTGGGGTCAGAAAGCCCTTGCTTTAGGCATTGAAATCATGTTTAAGGCCCAGTAACTCACTCCATAGATACTCCAAAAGCTAGATAAATGATTCCTTGGACAACTTTAAAGATTTCTGTCACTTGATTTCAACTGAGATATGTGATATCATGCTGACCCATCCCCTCCCCCCAACTCGGATCACAAACCATGATAGACTTTGCATTTGATTTGATATGGCAGCTGAATCAACTGTGCCCATTTCTGAGTCTGCACGACTGTCACTTTCGCCACTGAATAATATAGGACCTGCGTTTGCCAAGTCCCTTGCTGACATGCCAGATGGGAAAGAACTATCACCATATCCAATGTGTAAGCTTGATCTGAAGGGGAAAAAAAATCTCATCCTTGTGGCCAAGAATGGAAAGAGCCATGAGGATAATCTGGGAATGATGGGTGTGGGAGGAAACAAAGAAAGGGATGTGTAGGGCGGCTGGCAGTCTACCTATAACTATATGTAGTTACTCTCATCAAAATGTACCAAAATGCACATCTGATAAAAAAAACCAAAAGCTCTGTGTGCTCTAGTACTTTTTAACTTTGCAAAATTGCAAGAGTCTTAATGCCCCCTGATAAATGAGCTTTCCAAAGATATGCCAAACAGTGGGTCAGGGCAAAGCTAATACACTGTAGGTGAGGGAATTATCTTGATCAGGGCATAAATATTTTAAGACATAAATGTGCACAGGCAAGCACTGCACTTATTTCCGTCTCTCTGTTTAGACTTGAAAATAAGAGTTGTCGGTTTTTAGGTACTGTGTTTATTGTGTGGTGATCATGATTGATGTCAGAGCAATAAAATTATGGTGTCCTGTAATAATGAAATGCTCATATCAATTATTCTACTTGGAAACACACACACACACATGTGCACACAGACATGTGCACATGCACACTCATACACAGAGGCAAAGAGACAGAGACAGAAAGACAGAGGGAGACAGACAGAACAAGAGAGCTGCTAGACGTGTGAGATGTGTTCACATTCTGTGGAAGGAAAGCAGGACTCTGATACAATCCAGAGATAGTATTTCACAGCCAGTAAGAAAGGAAATCATGTTTTTTCTTTCACAAAATGTTGCCACACTCAATGCAAAACCCTAATTCTAACCCTGGTAGCTACATTTGGAAGTATCCTGAAAGGCCCACAAAGGACAAAGCTTTCCTGACCAGAGATTAACGTGCTGAGTTAACAGAATGGCCAGAACATTCAGCTACACATGCTTCAAATTAATTAATAATTAATTTATCAGAATTGAAGATTTGTCTGCAGAATAAAGAATTCTAAAATGGCTACGAGAAGAGCCTTGTGGTTTGCTGTTATCTTTCTTTTTGACCACTGTCTCCTTGACTGTTACTCCTTCCCAGTCAGTGTGCTTTTAGATAAGTACCAAGTCCATGAAAATGTTACCTAATGTCAGAGCTTAAGTTTGGGGCAGGAACAAAATAGACTAGCACCAGTGCACATGATTTTGTCTTTATGGATTGCCTTCTCATGTCTTTGAGGTGCTCAATATTGAACCCAGGACCTCATGCATTGTGTGCAAGCTCCATCCATTCAGGACCTTTCAGGACACTTCTATTGACCTACAAACTAACCCTATAATGCTATGTATAATTTGCTTGGTTCTTTCTTTCTTTCTTTCTTTCTTTCTTTCTTTCTTTCTTTCTTTCTTTCTTTCTTTCTTTCTTTCTTTCTTTCTTTCTCCTCCTCCTCCTCCTCCTCCTCCTCCTCCTCCTCCTCCTCCTCCTCCTCCTTCTTCTTCTTCTTCTTCTTCTTCTTCTTCTTCTTCTTCTTCTTCTTCTTCTTCTTCTTCTTTTTCTCCTTCTTCCCTGCCGCTGCCCCTTCCCCTTCTCCTTCTTCTCCTCCTTCTCCCCCTCCTCCTCTTCCTCATCCTTCATCGTTTTGATTTGTTTGTTGATACTAGGTCTCATGACAAACTTTTGACTATTCTGGTCTTGAACTATCAATCCTTTCACCTCAGCCTTCTGGCTGCTGGAATTATAAACATGTGCAATAACACCCACTCCAGTGATAATATTTTCAAATGATCTGTTTGTATGGATGAGTATGACCTGGGCTTGTATGTATTGTGATGCGTGTATACTAACACATGTGTGGGGGATATTTATGTCCTATAGCAAAATATTTCTATAGTCAGTTAGAGCTGTGAACTGCTGGGTGGAAGTGATCTCATAAAACATCTTTCACATCTCTGTAACATTTGACTGTGTGCATTGAGTTAACATTTGCACATGAATTAAAATAAATTATGGATACTTGCCCAAAGACTGTTCTCTGTTGTCAAGCCTCTGAGGGTGGTCACACACAGTTCCTCTGAGTATCTATCTGCTTCCGATGCCAAGGTTCTCCTGAGCTACCGGAACTCCACTTTGCTATTCCGTGTCACAAGAGGTCTCATGATTCACTGTCATATTTTACTCGTCTTTTCCTTGCATCATAAGAGCAAGGGCTGGCAAATTTCTCCTGGTTCACAGTAGAGTCCATACTTCATCCCTGGCCTGGAGGCACCAAGGAATCAATAGCAGACCAGGGAGAGGCTCCCAGGATGTGATGCAGACACTGTGTATGAAGGGGGTCTTGGGGAGGCGAAGCTCCCCTCTCTGCTGACTTGCTATAGCATTCTAGTTTTTCAATGACTACAGCAGCAGAAATAATGTGAATGGCAGAGAAGTGAGGCATTGTCCTCAAGGCAAAACATAAAATCCATCTGCCTCTTCTCTGGCTGTGAAGTTCCAGGTTACTTTGCTGAGTATAAAATCCCTTTTCATATTTTACATAAAGAAAGGCAGAGTGTTTTTCTATATGGGCTGAGGCACAGGGATTCTATACAGGAAGTGTTTTAAAAGTCTGATGGGTACACAGAACTATATACTTGGGAATAGAATGACCACAAAAAGGAAAGGAAGCAGGCAGCAAAAGGCCCTCTTATTTGTACCAATAAAATATAAGTACATGTGATTTCATTATGAACAGCATCATGCTGGATTTGTAGTGTGTGACTTTCTAAAATTTAAAATGCAATAATCCAGAGAGAAAGCTGTTCCTCGTGCAACCAAACCCCAGGAGTATATTTGTGTATGTCAGGATTAAAAGCAAATAGATATAAACAGAAATACTCGCTCTCATCACATTCTTGAAATGGAACTAATTTTCTTTTATATATTAACAAAACCTGCCCTGCCTGTGTGCCACCTGCATTAGCCCAATAATTTATAATTAGAACTCAACAGCGTGTATTGATTTCCAATTGATGGATATCAGCTGTGCCCTAATAGACTGACAGACCTTCAGAAATCTATCCAGGGAGACCTTTAGAGTACATGACATGAGTTAAACATATTTTATTTAATACCAGAAGAAATTTGCATTTCATCTCTAAGGCTTTGGCGAAGCTGCTCTCAATGATTTAGCTTAGCTTTTACATTTCAGAGTCATTTCATTTCAATTTGGGCACACTCCTGTATAATTCTCAGCCTTTGTTCCACCAAATATAGACTCCTGACATTCAGCATGTGGAATAACATGTCAAAAATATGGGATGCTTAAATTCACGGTTTGTGGATTTGGTAAAGATGTGAAATAAAGCCTTTGACGCGCGTAAAAAAAATCACAGGAAAATGTAAGGGGAACCTAATTGTAAAATGTAAATGAGGCCTAATTGTTTACCGTGCTCTTGTAACTGGAACCCTGCTGGCTAATATGCCATAGCATCCCTGAGGACCAGGAGGCCACATTCAGCAAAGTCAGGGGAGGCTGAGCTCCCAGGCAGGCCATCATTGTTTATGAGCAGATGGGTGGCGTGTTCCTTTCAGAGGCAGGAGGGGCAATTTTCTGTGGTTGGCAGCATGCTGAGCCCAACAACCCTGAAGATGACAGGTATATAGACAGGAAGCAATGCGTTGGTGTCTTGAAGGGAATGACTGAGCAGAGGTGTGTATGGTCACACATGTTCATGTTCTTTGTAATTGAAGAATAAAATAGAGCAGAGAGAAGTCTCATTAGGAGCCCATTCATAATTTGTTCATAATTTGTCCATTTCTGACAACTTTCATTTAGGTTTACACAGAAGAACCAAGGAGTATTCAAACAGTGCCTACCAGTTTGCTTCCTTCCTTCCTTCCTTCCTTCCTTCCTTCCTTCCTTCCTTCCTTTCTCTCTTCTTTCTTTTTCTTTCTCTCTCTCTCTCTCTCTCTCTCTCTCTCTCTCGCTCTTTCTTTCTCTCGACCTGCTTTTTAAGGAAGAAAGTCACAGTCATGGGTTTAGCATAAAGTGGAGACTCTTGGGCATTTCCATGTGGATTTTGTTTATTTTGTTTCTGTGGGGGGGGGTGGATAATGGGATCCTATTAGCAGGTTCATTTGTATAATAATCATTCATTAAAATAGAATCCATGGCAATGAAATACTGTACTTGAATTCCAGCACAAAGCCTTTAAAAAGCTCAAATGTCAAAACAATAAAACTAATTAAGGCAACAAAATAGCTTTTTCCAGCTTAATGACAAGCTGGTCCAAAAACACACTCCAATGATTTTTCTTTCCTCTGGAGACACTTTACGGGAAGCAGGGTAGAATTTTACACAATCATTACCAATTCCAGTGTCATCTAGGAACCTAGCCCAACTGAACTGCCTGGCACATGGGTCACATGTGAGTTTGGCTGGCTGCCTCTCTCTCTGGGTCCCTCCTCTCCTGTCTTTCACTTACAGGAGGGTTTCCTGTGCCCTGTGCCCTGTGCCCTGTGCCCTGTGCCCTGTGCCCTGTGCCCTGTGCTCTGTGCCCTGGGGAATGTTAGCAAACCAAGACAGCTGTAGATGCTGCAGTCAAAACAGCTGATGGATTAGAGGGACAGATACCACAAATATCTCTAGTCCAGTCAGGGGGACGTGGCAGAGAAGACCATAAAAGGCACACAGGACTCCTATGCCGCATTTCCCACAGAGGCTATGTTCAAAGTTCAAATCCTCTGTAGGATCCTTGGTAGCAAAGGGTTTAGTACAGGGCCACAGGCTATTCCCGCCTTTCACCTTGAGTTTTTAACATGGGACAGTTTCTTAGGTTGTTTGTTTGTTTGTTTGTTCTTAGGATTTTACTGTTCTTGAGAGTCCTTAGGACTGTTTTTTTGATAGGATGGCCTGTAACCTCAGACTGTCTTCCTGTCTCTTTCCTCAAGACTGAATCCTGGTGCAGGCTGAGCAACTCTAATGCGAAAACTCAAACTCTCAAATGTTCTAACACCTTAGATGGATGCTACAGCGGAAAGTTCCACACACCTCTCCTGTGACTGGTCAGAAACACAATGCAACTCACCTCAAACCATACGGTTGGCTTAGTCCATGTGTATCAAGGCTCTCTAGAACATAAGTAGATTTTGAATTTAGACTTGGATTCCTTCCCTGAATATGTCTTATCATGTATAGGAAAATATTCCAAAATCTGAAAAAAAAAAATGAAAACATCAAAGCACTTCTGAACCTAGGATTTTCAGAAAAAAGAATCTCCCCAGGTACTTGTGTCGCATTGATCGGCAGATGAGTAGCAGGTCACCGGCATAACTCAAGGAGGGTATCAGTTTGTCAGAGCATCACCTACTCCACTGGTTGCCAGGAAGTACACAAGTTAACTACTGGAATCCACTCAAGAGCCTTCTTAGACTGGAGATACCACCAGAGGAATCGACATGCTGAATCCCCTGACCAATATTTACTGTGCTTTGCTCTCCCCAATCTAACTTTCCTCAGTTTACCCTCTGGAAGCCAAGCTTTTTCTTTTCTTTCATTTCTTTCTTAAAAATCTAGTATTCTTTTGTTAAGATGAATCCAAGACCAAGCTGGAACCACCCGATTGCTCCCATGTGCAAGTGGGAAAAACAGGAAAGGAAGCAGACAGTAAAAGGCCCTCTTATTTGTACCATATAAATACATGTGATTTCCTGTGAACAGTGTCATACTGGACTTGTAGAGTGTGACTTTCTAAAATGTAAAATGCAATAATCCAGACAGAAAGCTGTTCCTCTTGCAGCCAAACCCCAGGATTCTTTTAGCAGGTTCCTTTGTATAACGATCATTCATTGAAAGCCTACGTCGTTTGTTGTCTTTTGGTGAATTCTCATTGGTCTGGAGCATTATCTTGGTTTCCAATGCTACAAAAGATTCCAGGATCTTCTGGTGCCATTGTCCCTATTTTAAAGGTTTCTGAAACACCTAGAAAAGTATTTGAAAGCCAGGGCTTGGGGTTCTGGAGTATCAGTGTTCTCTCAGCCTCTCAGTGCGAAGAGTTAAGAGATGTATCCAAATATTATTCATCCGCGTGCGCACACACATGTGCACACTGACATGTTGTGGTAAATATTATTAGGGAGGTCTACCTCGCCTCTGATCATTTAGTTCCCAAATAAAAGAAATAAATCTTTATATTTTTAATAAAACTTAACAGGACTAGAGCTGGGCAGATATAGCTTGTCATGTTCTGCTTGGTCGGCTCCTATTCCACTTGGCTAGCCCTCATGGCCATGTTCTCATGATCCACATCCCCCACGGAGCCTTCCATTTCCTCCTCTCCCCTCTCCTCTCCTTTCTCCTCTTTTCTCATGGTCTCTGCTTTTGACCCTAAGTCCCAGGAAATGGAGCAGTGTCTACCTCTCTTGCGCTCAGCTATAGGCTGTAGGCATCTTTATTCAACCAATAGTTCTGTTTTTGTTTTTTCTAATTTGTGCCACTTACGTGTTTTCTAGATCAGCCTCTCCTCTCCTCTTAGGAACCCCCTGCCCCCTGACAGATTCCTCCATTCCCTTCTCCTATGAGAATGGGGAGCTCCTCTCTGGCTTAGGTCCAGTGCATGCTCGCACTTTGGTCAACTGATAGTTTTAAATTGAGGGGCAAGATTACATAGCATCATTTGGTGTATGTGAAGATTAACTTATCCCTGGGCACAATCAGACCTTGGGGACCAGTATCTAATGCTACAGTCCATAGCAACAGAGCAAACCTCAACACCTACAAGTATATTGATTTTATATTAGATGGAGAAAAGTCCTTTATCTCCTTTGCCCATCTTACCTTCTCTGATCACAGCTCCAAATATTTCTTGACAAATGAAAATCTATAAAAACATGCATCTCACCCAATCACATTGCCCAAGTTCTTCTCTGACACTGTGCTGGGGACCGAGTCTTCATCATACAAAGACATTGCATAATATCCAAAGCAGAAGAGCTGAAAAACACATTTTCGTGGTGTATTTGTTTTGTATCAACTGACTTCAGCTTAAAATATATCTTAAGCCAAATTGGCATATTTTGAGATAGAACAGATTCCAGTGCTTTGCAATGTGTATGTGTGTCTGTATGTATATATATATATATGTATATATATATATATATATATGTATATATACATATATGTGTGTATGTGTGTGTACATACTCACACATGTCTGTGTGCATGTGTGTATGTATGTATATATGTATATGCATACATGTGTATATGATGTTTATGTATGTGTATATGTATATGACATATATGTATATATGTATGCACCAAATTTAAATTACTGCTTCCTATTTCAAGGCAATATCACAGCATTCATTCTAGCCTTATTCTTTTACCAATGACTGTATTTTTTTTTCTCCCAAAGAAGGGAAACCTTGTTCTCTTGATTTTTCTTCTTTGTCTTTTCCAGTGCTAAGGTTGTGCCCAAGACCTTATATTTCCACACTTACTAGGAAAGCACTTTAGCATTGAGCTTTGTATTATTTTAATTTCTTTATGTTTATTTTCTTGATCTGATAGTCTATGGTGTTATTCCTAGCACGCCCCAACCAGCTGATACAAGCATGCTCTCAGGTATGCACATGTTCAGGTTTAATGTCTTTTTGATGAAGGGAGGATACAAAGAATAAAGAAAGGGGGTAGGGGAAGACACACTTCTAAAAAGTGGATTTGTATTTTTGTTTGTATGTTTGTAGGCATCTGCATCTGATACTTGAGTGCTTGGTATACCTGTGCTTTTAGTTATGAATAGAATGGATTTTGATTTGATAGCTGCTGCTCTGGTGTTTATGAAAGACTAGGGTTGGTTTCTAGGACAGTCACTTAATAACTCTCCCCATGTATTCCCATAATAGGTAGCAAACGCTCTCAGAGGCATCTCTGATTTTTTCTCTTCATGTTATACCCTGTAATATCAATTACACTCATAGGGCATAAAATGACTAATCTTGTTTTCCAAATATTACTCATGAACTCAATCTTTAAAGTTAAAATAAAATCTATTATTATTGTTGTTGTTATTGTTATTATTATTGTGAAATCCTCATGATTCAGCAATTCACAATGTCAAGAGTAAAAGGATGCCACTGATGAAGCAAATAAAATGGTTTTAGGGGTGAAGGGGATGTAACAGATGGAGCAGATAAGCTGTGCCCTGAATTTAGTCAGTCAGTCTTGGTAGGGAGCAACTTTACTCACTGAGTCATCTTGCCATCTCTCTGCATTTGTATTTTCTATTCTGATCCCCTCTCCTGCTATTTTAATGTGTATGTTGGTGCTTTCCTATAATAAATAGTCCCCCTTTTCCTTTATACCCAGCCCAAAGATAAGCAAAGATACGTAAAAATACAAATTTATTGACCATTTTTACTAACACTGAAAGATCTGCCTCATTTCCCCACTCAGAGATTGGCATTGGATTGAACAGAGAGCATGGATGGAAAGTAATGGATGTGGTCAGAAGAAATGGAATGAGACACGGACAAGACAGCAGCAGAGCTAGGAAGACAGAAGGACCCTCTTCTATCTGCCTTAAATTACTGTCTTGGTGCAAAACGTGCTTAGAAGTAACAAAAACCCCACAACCACTGACTGTGTGGGAGAAAGGAAGTGCTTGTCTGACCCAGAGGGGAACAGGGACATCAACCTTGAATTCAGGAGCTCAACAAAATTCATAATGATAAAGAAGGACAAATCTCCCATTTTCAGAGACACTCTGACAATTGTTGTGTCCTGGGCTTTGAGGGTAGGGGTAGTTGGCCTCTGCTTTAGAAAGGCAGCTGGACAAACCCATCTTTGTGAAGGAGCTTCCTCTAAGACTTCCAACTAAGATGGAAATACTCACTGGTGTTAATTACCCAACCAGACACTAGAGCTGTCTTTACTATTAAAACCAAAATACTATGTTTGGGGCTCAGAGTTAGAGTTCAAATTATGATTTAATGAATGGATCCGTCCAAGTTCAACTTCAACTTTCCAAAGAGACAGGCAGATAATGTAAATTGGATGCAGGAGATTGAGAAAGAAGGCCAAGAGTCAAATCACCATCTTACACCCCATAAATAGATGTATTTATCATATGTCAGTTACAAGGAAAAATTGAAATAAAAAGAAAACAGTGTCTTGTTGCAAATTGGACACTTAAAAGATTAATGAGTTTCGAAACCAACATGCTGTGGTAGCCAGACAAATCAGAGAAAACCAATCTGCTGTAAACTTGCCTGTTTGCAATTTCTGTACCTACTCCCTGTAGTACTTTCTTCATTTTCTTGAGCTTAGGTTTTTTTTAGCACAACTGAGTCCCTTTGAGTACTCTTATTTCTCAATGCTATGAGGATTTCCAGTAGTTGCTTCCATCATAAAGTGTAGCATTTCAAAGCTGGATGAGGTCTTAAGGGTGATGGGTCCAATTTCATTTTTGTATCCTTAGGAAGCTCTTGTCCATAGAGGTAAAGTGGGAGGTGAGCCTAGGGAAGAAGACATCTTTGGGGGACCAGGGGACTGAGGTCTCGGTCTTCAATCACTGCTCCAGTGTCACACTGACTATGCAGTTTGCAGGGAAACCTTTATTGCATTAATTCTCTAAATGATCGTTGCTTAACTGGAACCATGCCTGCTTTTATTTTAATTGAGATTTTATTTTCGCTTGCCTGGAGCAAGGCGAGCATTATGGTATTTTAAACTTGAAGCAAGGAATTACCTGCACTTCAAATATTAGCAGTTACATTCTGCTGAGGACGCACGCAGACTCTCTATTAGAAACATGTCACAGGTAAACCAGAAACATTTCATGCTAATTGTTATAAGCGTGTTATCCATCAAAATGTAAATTTCCCAAAGTGGGCTTTATGTGGATCATAATTTCCTTTATTACCAAATGGCCTTGGAAATTCTGGCTGGCTCCTTGTCCTTATGTAAAACCTCCACTTCCTGTGGCGCCTCCAATTTATCCTTTTCACAGCGTTAACAGCCTTTCACACTGTGATTTTCTATATCTGTTGCAAATGTTCAACAATTTGCAGGGAAAATTTTCGTCCCTGGCTTTCTGCTTTTAGCTTTTCATGTATAAAGATTAAAGAATGAATGGGCAATCAGGAGATATATAGAAAACATCTCCCTCTAGAATAAAATGGACGGTTCAACTTCTGAAACCCAGATGGAATTTATAATGCCTACCTACAGCACTTCCTCCCTTTTGTATTGCACCTTCTGATAAATAGGTTCCCAGAAGAGACAATTTGCAAAGCCAGAAAATACTTGGTTTTGCTTTATGGCATGACATAGCACAGTCCAGCCCTTGCAGGTGGGAGAGACATCAGAAGCCAAAAGGCAGAAGGGGATAAAGGGGCGATGCCGACTGACAAATCAAAAGAAACTTACGTTGCCTAATGTGAACCTTAAAGGCTAATGTTCTCTTGAAAAACAGCATGGAAACTGAAATTACATCTAGAATATTGATTATTAACTGCTACTATCTGAAGATCTAAGAGTACAGTAATTCAGTCAAGGCTACCATAGTGCATCAATTAGAATATACATATACATATATATAAGAAAGAGACAGAGAGAGATACATGCCTACAGTGTAGCATTTGTTAAAATGTCTTTCTTTGAGGTCAGATCTATAAGAGCAGCAGGGAGGAGGGGAAAGGAAGGGTCGACTTCCTCTATGATTAATCAATGTGAGGACTGAGTGCTTCTCAGGCTGTAGAGATATCACTTATCGTAAATCTCAAAACCGAATCCTGGGGCTTTTTGGGTAATAGAACCTGGAATTTCAGAAACATAGGAATATAAAAACTTTATGTTTATGTCTTTACCTTGCCTCTGTTTTCATGGGTGGGAGTGGCTGATGAAAAGATATGAACCACTTCAGGAGAGCCAACCCAGCAACTCTGATCTAGAATACATATTTCAAGACATGTCTTTACCAGCATGCTGTGTGTCTGTGTGTCTGTGTGTCTGTCTGTGCGCATGTGTCTGTGTATCTGTGTGTATTTGTGTGTATGTATTTGTGTACCGGTGTATATCTCTGTGTATGTGTGTGTCTGACTGTGTGTATCTGTGTGTGTGTATGTGTCTGAGTGTGTGTATCTGTGTGTGTGTATGTGTCTGAGTGTGTGTATCTGTTTGTTTGTATGTGTGTGTATGTCTGTGTGCATATGTGTCTGTGTGTATGTGTCTGGGTGTCTGTGTATATCTGTGTGTCTGAGTGTGTACAGATGTTCATGTCGGTTTGTGTAATGGGAGAGGATGACGCATGAGTGCTAAATCTGTGCCTCCCCAAATTCATACCTGGATATTCTCATACCAAGCACTTTAAAAAAGTGCCTATGTGGGGACTCAGCCTTTAGAGGTGTGAATCAAAGCGATGGCATGTAAGTGGGCCTTACATCAGTGAGATGTGTCCTTGTAAGAAGAGATTAGGACAGATACACAGAAGAAAGAATATGTGAATGCAGAAAGGGGAAGACTGTGGTTATGCACAAGCCAAAGATAGAGGGCTCATCAGAAAAACCTAGCTGATCTGAGCCTTGCACCTCTTGAAACCACAAGAGAATAAGGCCCTGTTGTTCAAGTGTCCTGTATGGCATCTTCTGTCATGGCAGTTCTAGAAATTGAATTCAAGTGGTTTCAACATCTAATATCCTAGTTTAAATGAGGATTTGGGGTTAGGACAAATGTTCAGTCAATAAAGTACATGTCATGCAACTATGAGGACCCGAGTTTGATCCCCACAGCCTACTATTTAAAAAGAAAAGGCCAGAAACCCTGCCTTTTGGTTATTCTCCAGAATTTGATGACAGGACCTACTGCTGAAGGCACCAAATACTTAAATTCCAGAGCAACAAGAAATCAACTTGGTACCAATCTGGAAGCGACATCTGTATCAAATAGCTTTTGCAGTCTTAGAGGATGCTGTGTACACTCCTGGGAGAGAGAAACATGATAAACAATATTACCTAGTTGTGAACATTATGAGCGAATAACCACTGGCCCAGCAAGATCTCCTCACTTGTGCAATAGTGGGACCAACGTTATGGAAGTAACTATTTCCTGATTAGATTTTAAAACCCACCCCATGAGATGGAACTCACTGCTGGTACTGTAGTTTAAAAAGGGCAAAACAAACAAACACAAAAAAAAACAAAACAAACAAACAAAAAAACCCAAACCACCAACAACAAAAATAAAAGCAAAAAAACATGGTGGGCTAGATTATGAGTCTTACCAGAAAACCTAATACTATCACTTGGCAAAATAGGCATAGCAATAAACTATTTTTTAAGTTCTCTTTATACCCATAAATGAGTGCATCTCTCAACCCTCAACGGAGAAGCTTTTTTTTTTTTTTTACAGAATAGAACAATGAATGCAGAGACCCAAAACTGATCAATATGCAGTGAATACGAGACTGTGATTGCTCAGTTCTAAATGGGACGGCTATGCCATTCCCTCTGTCCACAAGGCTCAGTGATCAAAGCAGAAGAGGGCATAGGAAGACTGTAGGAGCCAGAGATAGTGGACCTCTTAAGCTAAACAGTATGTGATGGACAAGACAGCATAGTTACACGTGTGTGAACTCACAGCAGCCTTGGCTGTTTATGCTCCCATTTTGGGAAGACTATGCACTTTTAATATGAGACTATTATGTGCCCATTGGTTTATCTGTATGACTTCTCATTATTAAAACAATCGCATAAAAGCTGGGGTCTTCTCCTGGGACCTGACATGCAAACAGAATTGAAAAGGAGAACACTAGTATTAGAACTGAGGTTCTGCTGTAGGGCAGAGTTCACAGCCTGTGATCTGTCTCCTGAGCCAGGTTTCGGTTCACACAGTACTTCCTCTCCCTTCTTTTATAATATTGTTACAGTTTGAATATGCCATGTCTCTCCCACCGTAGGTTCATATATTACAAGTTTATTTAGCAGCTAATAGGCTTTAAAAAGGAAGGGTGATGTAATCATAGATTTAATCTATTGACAAGCTCATTGTTGGGAGGTGATGTGGAATGGGAGGCTGAGCCTAGCCACAGAAGTAAGTGGCTGGGGATTTGTTGATTGATGGTGGCTACATCTTGCCACCATCTGAATCCTTCTGATGTTGACCTTTCTCTCCATTTCCTTAGGGGAATAGCTTCCTTTGATAATTGTTATTCTGACATTTTGACACCCAGCTTTGTCACAGACCCAAAACCTTATTGCCAAGGACAATGGACAAGTCAAAAATAGACAATTCCTCCCTGTAATTGCTCTTTTCAGACATGTTTGTTCACGGACCAAACACAGACACATACCTCCCTGCCCCCAAACATATGCATAAAAAGGATGGCTGCTTCTTCTAGGATCTCAGTTTTCTCATCTGTAGACTCAACATGTTGGGGTGGATCACCTTGGACCTAGCAACCAGGTCTGTGTTTCTGTAACCTACTAAGAAGAAACCCCTGAGGACAGATGTCTGCACACTAACTCCAAACCATGCCTAGGTAATTGTTCCACACAAGGAGCAAGCATATCAGTGTAACAGTGCCACGCATGCACAGCACCTAATGTTGAATCCTCATCTATTCACATGTGCTTTATCTCTGCTTGGTACATTAAGGCCAGAAGGACCAACTAGGGAAGAGCAGGCTTAAGAGGCAAGTTGGTTGGAAGTACAGGAATATTTGGAGAGGAAGGTGTTCAAAGCAAAAAAAAAAATGGAGGAGATAACATGTTCTAAGGTGGACACTACCTTATTTTTCTAATAACTTAAAAGAAAATGAAAGCAAGGGGCTGGGGAGGTATTGGTACAGCTCAACAGATAAAGTTCTTGCTTTGTGAGCATTGATGCTCTGAGTTCAGTTTTTAGGACACAAAGCTTGGCACAGTGGCATGCATTTGTAATCTCAGTGTTGGCAGAGATTAGTATAGAGAGCAAGTCCTGGGGCTCAATGGCTAGCCAACCTAGTTTATCTGGTCAGCTCAGGCTGTGAGAGATCTTGTCCCCCACCCCTCCCCTCCCTCCAAAAACCAAGGTGGATACTAATTGGGTAAAGAAAACAGAGGTTGTCTTCTGGCTTCCATAATCTTAAGCATCATACATACATATATATGCACAAAGACACAAGGACACACACATTGACAATACAAGCTTATTAATATGACATTTTTTGAAATGGAGAGAAAAATGAAATGGTAAGAGCCAGTATGAGGAGCAAAGATGTGACCCAACGAGAACATTTCCAGTGTCACAATCTCATTTCCCAGTGAGAAAAAAACAAAGCACAATTGCATCATCGTCATCATCGTTGCCACCATCATCACCATCACTTCTAGCACCAGGAATAACTTGCCTTTTTTCCCCAAAAGCCACAACAATTAAAAAAAAATTGAGACAGGGTTTCTCTGTATAGACTTCACTGAACTTGCTCTGTAGACCAGGTTGGCCTAAAGAAAATTGGAGTGTACAACCACCACTCTCTCTATCTATCTCTATCTCTATCTCTATCTCTATCTCTATCTCTATCTCTATCTCTATCTCTATCTCTATCTCTATCTCTATCTCTATCTCTATCTCCTATCTCTATCTCTATCTCCTATCTCTATCTCTATCTCTATCTCATCTCTATCTCTCTACCTCTACCTCTACCTCTACCTCTACCTCTACCTCTACCTCTACCTCTACCTCTACCTCTCTACCTCTACCTCTACCTCTCTACTTCTACCTCTACCTCTACCTCTACCTCTACCTCTACCTCTACCTCTACCTCTACCTCTACCTCTACCTCTACCTCTACCTCTACCTCTACCTCTATCTCTATCTCTACCTCTTCATCCCTCAATATAATCAAATTGAGGACTTTAAACTGTGGTAGTGATAGAGGAATATTAAACATACTTGCACATTTCAAGATGCCAATTTTCTATATTCCAAAGTGGTAAGGGCTGAGAAAGTTAGCATCGTGTCCTTAACATTTAAACAAGGCAGAACTGAGAGATTTGCAAATCATATATAATGGTGTGTATCAGTGTCTTCTAATAATATATTGACTTACAGAGCGTTTGATTCTCCAAGTGAAACAGCAAGCCTTTTGAAAGTGCAATATATCATGTAAGCAGCAATGCAAATAGAGCCTATATTGAATCAGATAAGAGATGCTGTCTCTCTTTCTAATGAGAAGCCAGAGTACAATTAATGAAAGCTATGTAAATTTGCTTCAGGCTGTTAAGATTATAGAGAGTTCAGGGCTGGGGATAAAGAATTAGGAAAAAGGATCCACAATCAATTACAAAGTAGGTCCTCCTATCTTGGACAAGCACACACACGTTCTGATATCTCATCAGGGAACCAATTGCATCCAGGCATCCTTTGGAAGAGAGATGTAGGAACATGTTCCTTCCTATTTGGGGAATGATACAAGGGGGCTATTTTTGAATGATTAATTAAAGGGAATCAATCTTCATTGCTTTGCTACTGACGTGAATAGCGCCATGCCTGTGCAATAATCGCATGCAATTATTCAACTACCCCTTTGGCAAGGACAACGTAATTAGTCCTGGTGGTGTCGAGAGATTCTCTTTATTCCCAACAAATTGGCAGTTTTAATCAAGTGTTGCTGGAAATTTATCATAACACAGGGAAAACAATAGGTGAAGGTACAGGGCCCCAAGCTGTGTGACTTCTATCTACAATGGTACAAATTTACAATGCTAACAACATGATAAATACCGCCATTCCATGAATGTGTTGATTATAATTTCATATCAGCACCAAGCCTTGGCAGGGTTTATTTGTTTAGGAACGTGACTGTAACCCTTCTGGTGCTGCCGTGCATCTGCTTGCTGAGAAAGTTCGATGGGCCCTGAGCACCATAGCCTGGAGCTTAGAAGGTTTAAAAGTTTGAAGGGGCTGGGAAGGGAGCACCCCCAGCAATTCACACTCCCTCTGCAGGAAGCCGGGGTTACTGAAAGAAACACAGAAGAGGTGGAGAGCAAGTTTTCATGGCTTGTTCTGAGTGTTGGCATCAGGCAGACTCTCTCCACCCCTTCACCTTTCACCTTTCACCTTCCATCTTCCAACTTTGTTTGTATGTTCTCCTATCTCCTCAAATCTTCACTTATAATATAATAATGCCCAATATTTACAAGGTTAATTCCCATGCCATGTGCCGAGCCAAACATGTATGTGGTTTGACTTCATCTTCTGTGATACTTTTATGTAAAGTGATGTCTGTTACTTCCGTCATTTCCCATGTTACAGGTGAGAAGATTGTAGCTATGGAAACACAGTTCATCAAAGAACTGTGACTTCCCTGAGGGCTTAGAGCCTAGTGATCACCCAGTACCACATCTTCCTTGTAATGTGACCAATGAGTGTGCGAGGCTCTTCCACTGACAGTTAGACCTACTGTGCTCTTCTGCTGACAGTTAAACCTACTGTACATGATTTGGTTTCACACAGCATGCCATTCTCCTACATTCTCTGCCTTCTTCTCAGAAGAAGGGTTTGGCTGTTGTATTTTCGAGACATCGTCTCCCTATGTACTCCAGGCTGGCCCTGAACTTGTCTCCTGCCTCAGGCTTAGATAATGCAGCTACTGCAGGTGTTTGCTACCATGTCTGACTTAAATGTTTCTAGTTTCCTAAATTATGCTTGAAACCCCATGTAACTGAATTTGGGGGTTGATATTTAAAAAAAAAGATAGACCAAAGTTAAAGATTTCTGAATGTGCAATGGCCAGAGATTCATTCAAAATCCAATGTGTGTCTCTGGCATTGTCTGCCTATGTTGCATAGTATGCCATTACTGTAGTCATGGTTCTGAACATACAACATGTACTATTTGTGCATACCAACATGTCACACAACACCAGCAAAAATGACCTGTAACTCCTGAGCTCATATTTGACACTGTTATATATGTTATGAATTATAACATATACAATATATTATATATATAACATGAGTTTTCTGTCTTCACACACATCAGAAGAGGGAATTAAATCACATTGTAGATGGTTGTGAGCCATCATGTGGTTGCTGGGAATTGAACTCAGGACCTCTGGGAGAGCATTTGATACTCTTAACCACTGAGCCAGGTGTGAACTTTATACATACATAAACACACACACACAAACACACACACAAACACACACACACATCTGTTAAATGAATCTTGGTTTGAAATGGGGACATTTCCTACAAAGTTTGAATCAGCCCTAAACATTTTACTTTTGCTATTTTGTAATACACACCACACACACACACACACACACACACACACACACACACACACACACAAATATGCAAAGCCAATTTCTCAGTATACAATATATAAAATCAAAAATATCAACACTGAAAACTTCTGAAGATGTGCAATGTCCTGCAGCACCAAATATGCAGCCAAAACTGTGACTTTTATGCTAAAATTAACAAGTGTATCAGTTTAATTAGCATGCAAATTAGCCTTTTTTTCTTTACTAAATGTTGAAATTTGTTGCACACAAAGGATCGTTGTAAAATAAATTTTACCGTTAAATAAATTTCCTTATGATTTATTTCAGTCAACATTTTATTTACTTACCTACTTTATATACTGTCTACCTGGGGCCTCCCTGCTCTGGCAGACCCCATGCTATGCTTTAGCAATTGCTGTGTGCTTCCATGTTTGCGTGGGAATGGGAGGACAGATACACAGAAAGAATTTCTCAAATTTTTCTCACTAAAAGAATCACCTTCGTTCAGGTCAGAAAAGCACCGGAGTAGCTAGGGCGCAGGGTCGGCTGACACTCGCCAGCTACCCACAACACCCGCCACAGGATCTTAAGACTTCTGGTGAGTGGAACACAGCTTCTGCTCCAATTCAATTGCGCGCGGGACCTGAGACTGCATTAGTTAAGGAAGCAGAAACCGGCCTGAGTAGGGCCACAGGCCTCATCCGGCCAGATCAGCACCGGGGTAGCTAGAGCGCAGGGTCGGCTGACACCCGCCAGCTACCCACGACCCCCGCCACAGTATTTTGAGACTGCTGGTGAGTGGAACACAGCTTCTGCTCCAGTCCAATCACGCTGGACCTGAGACTGCTCTGGTTGGGGAGAGAGAAATCCGGCCGACATAGGGCCACAAGCATCTTCCGGTCAGAAAAGCACCGGGGTAGCTAGGGCGCAGGGTCGGCTGACACTCGCCAGCTACCCACAACACCCGCCACAGGATCTTAAGACTTCTGGAGAGTGGAACACAGCTTCTGCTCCAATCCAATTGCGCGCGGGACCAGAGACTGCATTAGTTACAGAAGCAGAAAACCGGCCTGAGTAGGACCACAGGCCTCTTCCGGCTGGACCAGCACCAGGGTACCGCCAGCTACCCATGACCCCCGCCACAGGATTTTGAGACTGCTGGTGAGTGGAACACAGCTTCTGCTCCAATCTTTAAACAGTGACAACGACAACAACTAACCCCAGAGATTACCAGATGGCAAAAGGTAAACGTAATAATCATACTAACAGAAACCAAGACCACTCACCATCATCAGAACCCAGCACTCCCACTTCACCCAGTCCAGGGCACCCCAACACACCGGAAAAGCTAGACACGGATCTAAAAGCATATCTCCTGATGATGGTAGAGGACTTCAAGAAGGACTTTAATAACACACTTAAAGAAATACAAAGGAACACTGGTAAACAGGTAGAAGACAGTAAAGAGGAAGCACAAAAATCCCTTAAAGAATTGCAGGAGAACACTGCTAAAGAGTTACAAATCCTTAAAGAAAAACAGGATAACATAATCAAACAGGTAGAAGTCCTTAATGAAAAACAGGAAAACACATCCAAACAGATGATGGAAATGAACAAAACCATACTAGACCTAAAAAGGGAAGTAGACACAATAAAGAAAACCCAAAATGAGGCAACACTGGAGATAGAAAGCCTAGGAAAGAAATCTGGAACCATAGATACCAGCATCAGCAACAGAATACAAGAGATGGAAGAGAGAATCTCAGGTGCAGAAGATTCCATAGAGAACATCGGCACAACAATCAAGGAAAATGTAAAATGCAAAAAGATCCTAACTCAAAACATCCAAGAAATACAGGACACAATGAGAAGACCAAACCTACGGATAATAGGAGTGGATGAGAAAGAAGATTTTCAACTCAAAGGACCAGCAAACATCTTCAACAAAATTATAGAAGAAAACTTCCCAAATCTAAAGAAAGAGATGCCCATGAACATACAAGAAGCCTACAGAACTCCAAATAGACTGGACCAGAAAAGAAATACCTCCCGACACATAATAATCAGAACAACAAATGCTCTAAATAAAGATAGAATACTAAAAGCAGTAAGAGAAAAAGGCCAAGTAACATATAAAGGCAAGCCTATCAGAATTACACCAGATTTTTCACCAGAGACTATGAAAGCCAGAAGATCCTGGACGGATGTTATACAGACACTAAAAGAACACAAATTCCAGCCCAGGCTACTATACCCAGCCAAACTCTCAATTAACATAGATGGAGAAACCAAAGTATTCCACTACAAAACCAAATTCACACATTATCTCTCCACGAATCCAGCCCTTCAAAGGATAATAACAGAAAAACCCAATACAAGGACAGGAACCACGCCCTAGAAACAACAAGAAGGTAATCCCTCAACAAACCTAAAAGAAGACAGCCACAAGAACAAAATGCAACTTTAACAACAAAAATAACAGGAAACAACAATTACTTTTCCTTAATATCTCTTAATATCAATGGACTCAACTCCCCGATAAAAAGACATAGACTAACAAACTGGCTACACAAACAAGACCCAACATTTTGCTGCTTACAGGAAAATCATCTCAGAGAAAAACATAGACACTACCTCAGAATGAAAGGCTGGAAAACAAATTTCCAAGCAAATGGTAGGAAGAAAAAAGCTGGAGTAGCCATTCTAATATCTGATAAGATTGACTTCCAACCCAATGTCATTAAAAAAGACAGGGAGGGACACTTCATACTCATCAAAGGTAAAATCCTCCAAGAGGAACTATCAATCCTGAATATCTATGCTCCAAATACAAAGGCAGCCACATTCATTAAAGAAACTTTAGTAAATCTCAAAGCACACATTGCACCTCATACAATAATAGTGGGAGACTTCAACACACCACTTTCACCAATGGACAGATCATGGAAACAGAAACTAAACAGGGACACAGAGAAACTAAGAGAAATTATGAATCAAATGGATCTGGCAGATATCTACAGAACATTCTATCCTAAAACAAAAGGATATACCTTCTTCTCAGCACCTCATGGTACCTTCTCCAAAATTGACCACATAATTGGTCACAAAACAGGCCTCAACAGATACAAAAATATTGAAATTGTCCCATGCATCCTATCAGATCACCATGGACTAAGGCTGATCTTCAATAACAAAATAAATAATAGAAAGCCAACCTTCACGTGGAAACTGAACAACACTCTTCTCAATGATACCTTGGTCAAGGAAGGAATAAAGAAAGAAATTAAGGACTTTTTAGAGTTCAATGAAAATGAAGCCACAACATACCCAAACTTATGGGACGCAATGAAAGCATTTCTAAGAGGAAAACTCATAGCTCTGAGTGCCTCCAAAAGGAAACTAGAGAGAGCACACATTAGCAGCTTGACAACATACCTAAAAGCACTAGAACAAAAGGAAGCAAATTCACCCAAGAGGAGTAGACTGAAGGAAATAATCAAACTCAGGGGCGAAATCAACCAAGTGGAAACAAGAAAAACTATTCAAAGAATCAACCAATCAAGGAGCTGGTTCTTTGAGAAAATCAACAAGATAGATAAACCCTTAGCCAGACTCACTAGAGGGCACAGGGAAAGCATCCTAATTAACAAAATCAGAAATGAAAAAGGAGACATAACAACAGATCCTGAAGACATCCAAAACACCATCAGATCCTTCTACCAAAGGCTATACTCAACAAAACTGGAGAACCTGGATGAAATGGAGAAGTTCCTAGACAGATACCAGGTACCAAAGTTGAATCAAGATCAGGTTGATGATCTAAACAGCCCTATATCCCCCAAAGAAATAGAAGCAGTCATTAATAGTCTCCCAACTAAAAAAAGCCCAGGACCAGATGGATTTAGTGCAGAGTTCTATCAGACCTTCAAAGAAGATCTAATCCCAGTTCTTCACAAACTATTCCACAAAATAGAAACAGAAGGTACTCTACCCAACTCATTCTATGAAGCCACAATTACTCTGATACCTAAACCACAAAAAGACCCAACAAAGATAGAAAACTTCAGACCAATATCCCTTATGAATATTGATGCAAAAATCCTCAATAAAGTTCTTGCTAACCGAATCCAAGAACACATCAAAACAATCATCCATCCTGACCAAGTAGGTTTCATCCCAGGGATGCAGGGATGGTTCAATATATGGAAATCCATCAACGTAATCCAGTATATAAACAAACTCAAAGACAAAAACCACATGGTCATCTCGTTAGATTCGGAAAAAGCATTTGACAAGATCCAACACCCATTCATGATAAAAGTCTTGGAAAGATCAGGAATTCAAGGCCCATACCTAAACATGATAAAAGCAATCTACAGCAAACCAGTAGCCAACATCAAAGTAAATGGTGAGAAGCTTGAAGCAATCCCTCTAAAATCAGGGACTAGACAAGGCTGTCCACTTTCTCTATACCTATTCAACATTGTACTTGAAGTCCTAGCCAGAGCAATTCGACAACAAAAGGAGATCAAGGGGATACAAATTGGAAAAGATGAAGTCAAAATATCACTTTTTGCAGATGATATGATAGTATATATAAGTGACCCTAAAAATTCCACCAGAGAACTCCTAAGCCTGATAAACAGCTTCGGTGAAGTAGCTGGATATAAAATTAACTCAAACAAATCAATGGCCTTTCTCTACACAAAGAATAAACAGGCTGAGAAAGAAATTAGGGAAACAACACCCTTCTCAATAGTCACAAATAATATTAAATATCTTGGCGTGACTCTAACTAAGGAAGTGAAAGATCTGTATAATAAAAACTTCAAGTCTCTGAAGAAAGAAATTATAGAAGATCTCAGAAGATGGAAAGATCTCCCATGCTCATGGATTGGCAGGATCAACATTGTAAAAATGGCTATCTTGCCAAAAGCAATCTACAGATTCAATGCAATCCCCATCAAAATTCCAAATCAATTCTTCAACGAATTAGAAAGTGCAATCTGCAAATTCATCTGGAATAACAAAAAACCTAGGATAGCAAAAACTCTTCTCAAGGATAAAAGAACCTCTGGTGGAATCACCATGCTGGACCTAAAGCTCTACTACAGAGCAATTGTGATAAAAACTGCATGGTACTGGTATAGTGACAGACAAATAGACCAATGGAATAGGATTGAAGACCCAGAAATGAACCCACACACCTATGGTCACTTGATCTTCGACAAGGGAGCTAAAAACATCCAGTAGAAGAAAGACAGCATTTTCAACAAATGGTGCTGGCACAACTGGTTGTTAACATGTAGAAGAATGCGAATCGATCCATTCCTATCTCCTTGTACTAAGGTCAAGTCTAAGTGGATCAAGGAACTTCACATAAAACCAGAGACACTGAAACTTATAGAGGAGAAAGTGGGGAAAAGCCTTGAAGATATGGGCACAGGGGAAAAATTCCTGAATAGAACAGTAATGGCTTGTGCTGTAAGATCGAGAATTGACAAGTGGGACCTCATGAAACTACAAAGCTTCTGCAAGGCTAAAGACACCATCAATAGGACAAAAAAACCACCAACAGATTGGGAAAGGATCTTCACCTATCCTAAATCAGATAAGGGACTAGTATCCAATATATATAAAGAACTCAAGAAGGTGGACTCCAGAAAGTCAAATAACCCCATTAAAAAATGGGGCTCAGAACTGAACAAAGAATTCTCACCTGAGGAATACCGAATGGCAGAGAAGCACCTGAAAAAATGTTCAACATCCTTAATCATCAGGGAAATGCAAATCAAAACAACCCTGAGATTCCACCTCACACCAGTCAGAATGGCTAAGATCAAAAATTCAGGTGACAGCAGATGCTGGCGAGGATGTGGAGAAAGAGGAACACTCCTCCATTGTTGGTGGGATTGCAAGCTTGTACAACCACTCTGGAAATCAGTCTGGCGATTCCTCAGAAAATTGGACATAGTACTACTGGAGGATCCAGCAATACCTCTCCTGGGCATATATCCAGAAGATGTCCCAACCGGTAAAAAGGACACATGTTCCACTATGTTCATAGCAGCCCTATTTATAATAGCCAGAAGCTGGAAAGAACCCAGATGTCCCTCAACAGAGGAATGGATACAGAAATTATGGTACATTTATACAATGGAGTACTACTCAGCTATTAAAAAGAATGAATTTATGAAATTCCTAGCCAAATGGATGGACCTGGAGGGCATCATCTTGAGTGAAGTAACACAATCACAAAAGAACTCACACAATATGTATTCACTGATAAGTGGATATTAGCCCAAAACTTAGGATACCCAAGATATAAGATACAATTTGCTAAACGCATGAAACTCAAGAAGAATGAAGACCAAAGTGTGGACACTGTGCACCTTCTTAGAATTGGGAACAAAACACCCAGGGAGGGAGTTACAGAGACAAAGTTTGTAGCTGTGATGAAAGGATGGACCATTTAGAGACTGCCATATCCAGGGATTCATCCCATAATCAGCTCCTAAACGCTGACACCATTGCATACACTAGCAAGATTTTGCTGAAAGGACCCAAATATAGCTGTCTCTTGTGAGACGATGCCGGGGCCTAGCAAACACAGGAGTGGATGTTCACAGTCAGCTATTGGATGTATCACAGGACTCCCAATGGAGAAGTTAGAGAAAGTACCCAAGGAGCTAAAGGGATCTGCAACCCTATTGTTGGAACAACATGATGTATTAACCAGAACCCCGGAGCTCTTGTCTCTAGCTGCATATGTATCGAAAGATGACCTAGTCGGCCATCAATGGAAAGAGAGGCCCATTGGACTTGCAAACTTTATATGCCCCAATATAGGGGAATGCCAGGGCCAAAAGAATGGGAATGGGTGGGTAGGGAAGTGGGGGGCGCTATGGGGGACTTTTGGGATAGCATTGGAAATGTAATTGAGGAAAATATGTAATAAAAATATTAAAAAAATAAATAAATAAATTTGGTTACTCTAAAAAAAAAAAAAAAAAAAAAAAAAAGAATCACCTTCAAGATAGCTTTCTCAGAACAGTGAGGAAAACACTCAGGTAGGTTCCACTAGGCATTGCAAGGAAAACCCCCTCAACATGCATTCCCCAAAGTGTTCCGTCTACAGGGTATTAGTCTTTCTATGGCAAAACATTTCGCTTGATCAAATTATTTAGGGGAATGTAGATGAAAATATATTTGGCACACCTCCTCTCTTAATTCCTTGAGAGTTTTCAAGCTTTATACAATGTGTTTTGATCGTATTTACCATGGTCAGCCCTCTCTAGCTCTACATCTGAGTCCCTGCCAACCCAGCTTTGTGCCCTCTGTTTTCAAAATGACAACAAAATCCTTAAGACTAATTTGTGCTCAAATATTCCTGAGTGTGGAATCTTCTATTGGAGTAGGTCAACTTATTGGAGCATACACTCTTAGAGAAAACTGTCTCTCCTTCTCCTGGAAGCTAACAATACCATTTCTTTTGGGGGGAGGGTAGGATTATGTGTCCAAGCTGGAATTTGCTCTGTCTTGGGACTACACAGATTTTGTGCATGCTGTTGCGACTGCCTTCTGTGTCCAGATGTATCCTTGTATTTATCCTCTGCCTCTGGCTCTTAAACCCTTTCAACCCTCTCTCTTCAGCAGAAATCCCTGAACCTAGGAAGGGGCATTACTATACATGTTCCCTTTATGGCTGAGCATTCTGTAGTCTCTTAAACAGTACTTTTAATCCCTTACTGCCGAGATTCTCAACCCTCCTAATAATGCTACGACTCTTTGATACAGTTCCTATGAATCATAACGTAAATATCTGTGTTTTCTGATGGTCATAGGTGGCCCTTGTGAAATGGTCATTTGACTTTCAAAGGGGTAACACCCCACAGGTTGAGAACTACTGTCTTAATAAAAAGATAAACATAAAAAAATTAAATATTTAACAATTAAAAAACCATGAAAGTACATTGAGAAATTAAGAAGGAACTCTAGTATTCAAGCTGTTCTAACTTCTTCAGCCATCGGTTGCTTTCTTTAAGTTGTGTAACTGAGACTGAACCCATCCTGGCAGACCCAGTTCCAAAGGACGAGAAATCTCCATCGAAACCTCCAATGCCAGCTTGCATGGTGTGATATTTTTAAGTCTCCTCCCCTAGAGTTTCTAGAAGAAAGTTTTAAAGGAACAATATTTACCTTATCAGGAAACTAGTTTGCACACTGAATTTACTTATTCAGATAAAGCTTGACAATTCATACTTTATCTGTATTGGAATGGTCCCTTGGCAACAAAAACCAGAGCCATTTTTCCTCTTTCTTCCTCTGCCATCAGAGTAGCAGCAAAGGTTAAGGGATGGGAATGGCTGTTTAAAGACTGCTCTGGCATTTAGAAGGCAGCTGTGAGACTACACTGGAATGTGTTGGGAAGCTTGGCCCATTCCTCAAAAGCTGCAAATCTGAATCCCAACATTTAACGACGAGCCTTCTCCTAAACAAAACCTACAAGCGCGCACGCTTGCAGGCAAGATCAGCCCAGTTAGCATCAAGCAGTCAGCTGCTGGTCTGTAAAAACAAACAAACAAACAAACAAAAACAAAAAACAACAACAAACCACAACACAGTGAACGCAGCCTTCCAGGGAAGAACACCCCAAGAGCTAGAGCTAACTCTGTAACCAATAACCAGCAAGTTCATCTGTAGACAAGGCCTGGACAATTGGTGCACCACCACCCCCGCCCTCGCCCCCCATCCCCCCACGGGCTCACTTTCACCCTCTTTGTCCTACTTGCTGCCAGAAGGAACATCTGGCTTCAGGCCTTGAAAGCAGACTCCTTCTCCACTTGCACCTGTCCCAGGAGGAGAAAGGAGAAAAGCTTTCCTGACAAAAGGTAGGATTTTCAGAGCTGCGTTCCCGCCCATTAGAGCAGCTTGTTTGATCCCTTCAAAGCTCAAGATCAAAGAGAGGCTTTTCCGAGCTGCCAACTCATAAAGCTACAGGCAGGGAGAAGGACCGCTTTGTTTTCACACAGCCAGGTGGACTCTCCCGGTTTGGCTTCCCTGCCAGAGGCTGGGTTTGAGTAGGTTGAAGGGTGTTCTCACATCTGGCAGATATCTGGATGTTGAACCTTCCCAGGAAAGTGAGGAAGGCACACCAGCAAGTTCATACTTGACATACTTGGCAAAGGATCCCATAACGACACCGTCCTGGCCCCTACCAAGGGACCCCATTTCCAGCATTCATTTTATTTCCTAAGAGTATAGCTATCACCACACCTCCATGCCCAGTGAATGCACCTATCACCTTTCGTCCTTGTCAGCTTGCTGGGTTCCACCATCAGAAAACAATGTTGTCTTTTTAAGTGTCTTTAAAACCCCTCATTTTGTGCGGACTCGTTGGCACTAGCTATAATGAAATGTATGGAGCAGAGAGAGAGAGAGTGGGACTTGGATTCCTGAGAAAGAGCAACAAGGAAAGAATGGGGAGCCCCCTCAGCCTCCTCGGTCTGTCACCACCTCCTTTGCAGTAGTTGGGTCCTGTTGGATCAGGCCAGTGACAGGTTCTGGGCCTGGCTTCTGTGCAAGGATATTTTCCAGTAGAAAGGCAGCCACTTGTGACTTCTCACAGAGGCTACATGGAACTCTAGAAGGTTTTCTCATTAGAAATAATGGTGACCTCATCTCGCACAAATATACATAAGCATCTCTAGAAAAATGAACTAACTAACTAACTTATTAATTAACTACAAATAAATAAACCTCCCAGTCACCAGAATGGCAGGGGATGTGTAGAGAGGAACTCTTATGTGTGACACATTTTAATCCGAGACGCTACAGGTGGAACCATGTGGGCGTGGAACCATGTGGGCGGAGTTCAAGCAAAACAACACAGGAGATGAAAAAAGGGAAAATCATCTCCTTACATGGAGATAAAAATAAAGCTGGAAACCAAGGTTACAACGGCTGCGGGAATGCAAGCACACGTTTCTGGAGGCGTGGTGGGCCAGAATGTAATGTGGCATGCCGACTATTGGTGCAGGGGTTGCGTGCTTTGGGACAATAGTCTTCCTACAGAAGAGGATCTTCATGAATACAAAACAGGGTGCATTTATCAGGTGTGAAGTGCAGAATCTGCAAAAGCATGAGGTTCTTTTTAGCTGCTTCACTTTTCAGGTTCCAGGGTGGAGAAAGGAAGAAGGATAGAGCTGACCTCAAGGCTAAGCTCATTCTAAAAGGGAAATGTTGAGTTTTAGCCAGAAATTCCTGAGTGGATCTACAAAAGAGAAACAAAAGAGTTAGCGGCACACAAGAGCAGCGGTTCTCAGCCTTCCTAATGCTGCGAACCTTTAACACAGTTCCTCATGTGGTGGTGAACTTCCAACCATAAAATCAAAAATGTTGCTTCTTTATAACTGTAATTTTATGAATTATAAAGGAAAATATCTGATATGTATCCCCCAGAGGGGTCACAACCCACAGGTTGAGAACCTGTGCACAGAGGGTCAGCTGAAGTTAGACACCATGAACTTGGGGAAGAGAGATAAAAGCTTGAACAGAGAGCAGGATACAGCGGTGGGAGGTGATGCTGCTGTGCTAAGGTGGGCAGTGGTGAGATAGGCAGGAGGCACAGGAAGCCAGGGAATTCTGAATATCTCCAACCTGCAGAATAGCCACATAGCATTGGATACTGCTGAACCCCTGCCTTTTTCTGGGAACTATTTTGTCAAGTTTTCTGTTCTCTTTCCCCAAGACTGACTTTAGGAAAGTTGCTGTTATGGTTTGATATAAATCATTTTTACTTCTCACCCCACTCCCCAAAAGAAAGCTCATGTATTAAAATCTTAGTTCTTCTGGTGGGTTAAATGAGATATATTCCCCCATAGGCTTGGGTATTTGATCCACAGTTGGTGGTGCTGATTGGGGAATGCTATGGAAACTTTTTTGTTTGTTTGTTTTTGTTTTGTTTTTCGAGACAGAGTTTCTCTATGTAGCCCTGGCTGTCCTGGAACTCACTTTATAGACTAGGCTGGCCTCAAACTCAGAATCCGCCTGCCTCTGCCTCCCGAGTGCTGGGATTAAAGGCGTGCGCCACCATGCCCGGCAAAACTTGAGGCACTAAAGTCTTGCTGGAAGAAGTGTGGCCCTGCAGGTGTGTAGCGGGAGCTTTTTGGCTGTCCTGCTTTGTGCTCCCGACTGGTCGCAGGCCCACACCTGCCCAGGAGTTATCTTGGATCTGCAGATGAAAGACACACACACACACACACACACACACACACACCTTAGTTCATTCTTAAAATGCCTTTTTGGCTGTGTAGCTGGGTTCCTCTGAGCCTTCTTCTGCAGCTAGCATGCCCTGACCTTTATACCTAGTTCAACACCTCTAAATCTATCTTCCACTTAGTTGCCCGGTTACCTTCTGTGAAGCTCATTGGTCTTGCTGTCTAAAACACTCTCAGGCTGCCCTTGTGTGGGTAGCTTTCCTTTTCCACCTACATTTTAGAAGATCTCCATTACAGCTGAGTCTGTTCCATCTTTCTCCCCCAAGTATCTTGACTCTCTTCTAGCCTTCGGGAACCTGGAAGTCCTGCCTCTTTCTCTCTGCCCAGCCATTAGCAGCTGGCTTCTTTATTGGTTGATGAAGAACCAACTGGAGAGAAGGATCTTCAGCCTTAGTACTCACAGATTCTCGATTAAGTCAAAGCATCATAAACACTCACTCTACTCCATGGGTGGGATTTGAGTTCACTGGGATTTGCCTTCCAGTTCACTTTGTATGACTTTTTCTTATCCTTGAAGATGTGGTTTTCACGGCTTCCTGTTCCAGCCTCACTGGCCATTATAGACACCCTTTCTGGAACTGTAAGCCAACATACACGTTCTTCCATAAGTTGATTGTGGCCGTAGTATTTTATCACAGAAACCAAAAGGTAATTGGCACAGTCCCCCTGCATTACTACACCCAGCTGCAAATTTACCTTTCTGGCTTATCTATATAGAGCCCTGTGTCATTTCTCCACCAACCCAGACATCTCTCCTCTCAGGGCTTTGGTAAGTGCTATTTTGTCTGCCTTGAATGCTCTATTCCTGGCTCTCTGTCGGTTCACAGCATTGCCTTTCTCAGACCTTCACTCAAATGCTGTGACCTGAAGGATGCTTTTCCTCAGCAGCCTACTTAACATCTTCACTTCCTCTCACTGACACCGCTCCCAGCTACCCTCCCTGGTTTGTTATTGCCTACACTGTATAGGATCATCTGAGTCAACACACTTTAGTAGGTTACTATCAATTTTCCACCAGAATGTAAATACTAGGACAGTTACTTTTGATTGCTGTTATGTCACCAATGACTAGAATAGTATCTGGTGAAACATAAATACCGGAATAATTTTTGTTTTAAAAAGAGAAACAGATCATTTATATAAAAGTTCAGCTGAGAAAGACCATTGCTTTTTTCCTACTCAAATCATAAAATTGTAGTGTATGTGTATCCCTCCTAACATTACTTTCCACTTCAATGACAGAGACACAGGTGACAAGTCTTCCATTATGATTCTACTATATTTGGTGCACAACCTCTCACTCTTGGTTTCCAGAAAAATAAAACAAAAATGATAATAGCTGCATTATCTACTCTAAGAGTTGCTATGGTAGAACATTATATATGCAAAAAGCACTTGGGAAACTACTTTCCATGGGCAAGTATTAAAATTCCCTTTGACCCTGACTTCGCTGGAGAAGTTGACTTGTACTTCAAGTAAGGTAATAAAATTCTACTCAAGCAGCATGAGTCATTCTAACAAACTAGGTACCTTGTTAATTTTATAGGCCAGAAGAAGGGAGGTAGCTTCCCTGACTGCTAAGCAGTAATTATCAGTGCCTACAAGAAGCGTTCTTGATCTACCTGGCTTGGTACAAATCTGGGTGATTTATTTAGCATAGATATAAAACTGTGAGTAGTGTAGGTGACCCAGAAATACATACTAGGTATCCAATAGCCTTATGTTAGATGTTGGAAAGAGAAATAGACTATGGAAGACTGTTAGCCTTCTGGCTACATGGCTGGTCTAATGACATACAGAATTCTAGCGTACATCTAATGCATACACTTTATGGCCAGGCATAGCTGTGGCTGTAGCAGCATCATTTCTAGCACCTGCCCACTCTCCTCACTCACTCATGTGCAGCTGCTTACCTCCTATTTTAGATGTTAGCAAATCTCAGTGGCTTTTGAAAAAAATACCAAAGAAATTTTCATCTTTATTCAGGATGCTGCCTTTACCTCAAATGCCTTTTCCTTTTCCCTTTCACTGTTCTTTTTTTCCCCTCTTTTGTATTATGTTTTCTTTATCCATTTCGCCTGCTAAAATGTTTTAATCCTCTCAGCCTCTGCCTAGCCATACACCTTGGCAGCTCATTCAGATGACTTCACTCCATCCATCTTGTGTTGGAATCTGATGTTCCAAGTTGTGCTAGGAATGAAATGTGGTCTTCTATAGACACTATGGGTGGAGGCTGGCCTCCTGCTGGGTCTTATTTTTTTCCATCATGCTTCCCTGCAAGCATTAGTCTTCTTTATGTTCTTCAAACATTTCTCATATGCCACTTTTAAAGTTTTGTGGTCTTTTCCTTTGCTATTTTCTCTGCCTGGAGACAGTATTTCTCTGCCTGGACACAAAGAATTTATGTGCAAATTTGGTTGCTATTTTCTTAAACATTTGTGGAGTGGTTGGTTGTAGGTTTTTGCCTCTACTATATAACAAGGCTAAACAAAAAATAATTACTCTGACCTGAGAAGATACTGTCCATAATCTCAGAAAATCACTATGGACCCAGCAGAAACATTAAGCACTGATTAGCCACAGGGTTTTGTAAAGTACCGAATTACTTCCAGTATCTTAAAACTTTTAGCTGCTTATTTTAGAGGTCAATCCAAACCTTCCTTTTATAAGTGAGATAACTATAGCTGTCCAATGACAGAGTCTTAAGCCAGCATACCTTCTCCATTTTCCACCCACCACGTGTTGAAATCCTGGATTAGATAATATAAGGTCCTGGGTTTCTATGTGTGCTGATGAAAGCAGGAAAGCAGAAATCCATTTCCAAGACCCTGAAAATCAGGTCTCACGTCTGTCCCTAAACAGCAACCTCCCAGGTTGTTTCTATTCTAACTCAAAATCCCTGGTAACACGTGCTAGAAAGGGCTGTGAGCTCCTGAGGGAGCAGATAGTGAAACCTAAACATCCTGTGCTGCTGTTCCCTAATAGTTGGACCTCTGTCACAAGAGGGAGGTGTAGGTCTCTATTTAGTTTGGATTCTTTGACTTGAGTTTTGACAGCCTCAGAGACCTTGTACTCTCTGTGCTTCCTTGGAGCTCATGACACATGTCGTGTAGGCAAATAGACAGAGGAGAGCACCTCAAAGCAAGCTGACTCAGTGACTCACTTGGATGGTTACCGCGTGCCACAAAAATGGAAACCATGCAGGTGCAGCTCAAGGCACTGAAATGGAAAGTCACGGTTTGGGAAGAGGGATTATTATTTTCCCGTGCTGTGATACACTGACCAAAACAACTTGAGGGAGAAAGCGTCATTTCAGTTTTCAACTTCTAGGTAATAATCCATCATTTTGTGGGACTTCAGGGCAGGGACTCAAGACTGTAGGAAGCTTAAATATTGGCCATGGAGGGAAGAATTGTTCTTACTGTATAGCTATGCTTGCTTTCTTATTCAGCCCATGCCCACCTGCTTAGAATTGAAACTTTTCACACAAGACTGGCCCTTCATCGATCCTCAGTCAAGAGAATCATTCCCCCATATACAAGGGCACAGACCAATTTGATGGTGATAACTCTTCAATTAAGCTTCCCTTTTCCAAGATGACAATAGTTTGTGTCTAGTTGACAATAAAACTAACCACTATCCAAGGTCTATGTCTTGTCACTAGAGTGATTTTCCTGAAATTTCAATCAGATTCCAACAATAAAAGAATCATGGAATTCAGAACATATTTTCTTTAACACCTAATCATACTTCCAAAAGTATGACATAAGCCTTGCCTATCCTATGACACTAGACAAATTAGATTCAAATACAAGATCACTTTCTCTGTCTTTCAAACATATGTATGCATATGCATAGATAGATAGATAGATAGATAGATAGATAGATAGATAGATAGATAGAGACCTATAGGTGGAACAACAACATGAACTAACCAGTACCCCCAGAGCAAAAACACTGAAGTTCTTGGTTTTCATGTCTTGCTTAATAAATAATTTCATGATTTGGTTGTTGCATTTGGCTGCCTACATCGTCTTTAATTCTTGTTGTTATCAACATAAGCCTCCTTACTTATACTCCTGTAAAAAAAAAATAGATAAATGACTCATTGATGTGTGAAGAATAACTGTAGATTTTGTCATTGATGCCCCCGATGGGGGTCAGTAGAAGTCTATTTGCTTCTGTCTGGGAAAAGTAAATGTAAAACTCGGTCTAAAGAAGATAGCCACAACTCAGCTGTGGATATAACGCTAACTTCAAAGAATTAAGAAGGAGCCAGGCAATTATCATGTAGAAGAATGCGAATTGATCCATTCCCATCTCCTTGTACTAAGGTCAAATCTAAGTGGATCAAGGAACTCCACATAAAACCAGAGACAGTGAAACTTATAGAGGAGAAAGTGGGGAGAAGCCTCAAAGATATGGGCAAAGGGGGAAAATTCCTGAATAGAATAGCAATGGCCTGTGCTGTAAGATCAAGAATCGACAAATGGGACCTCATAAAACTGCAAACCTTCTGTAAGGCAAAAGACACTGTCAATAAGACAAAAAAGGCCACCAACAGATTGGAAAAGGATCTTAACCTATCCTAAATCAGATAAGGGACTAATATCCAATATATATAAAGAACTCAAGAAGGTGTACTCCAGAAAATCAGATAACCCCATTAGAAAATGGGGCTCAGAGCTAAACAAAGAATTCTCACCTGAGGAATACCGAATGGCTGAGAAGCACCTCAAAAATGTTCAACATCCTTAATCATCAAGGAAATGCAAATCAAAACAACCCTGAGATTCCACCTCACACCAGTCAGAATGGCTAAGATGAAAAATTCAGGTGACAGCAGATGCTGGCAAGGATGTAGAGAAAGAGGAACACTCCTCCGTTGTTGGTGGAATTGCAAGCTTGTACAACCACTCTGGAAGTCAGTCTGGTGGTTCCTCAGAAAATTGGACATAGTACTACCGGAGGATCCAGCAATACCTCTCCTGGGCATATATCCAGAAGATGTTCCAACTAGTAAGAAAGACACATGCTCCACTATGTTCATAGCAGCCTTATTTATAATAGCCAGAAGCTGGAAAGAACCCAGATGCCCGTCAACAGAGGAATGGATACAGAAAATGTGGTACATTTACACAATGGAGTACTACTTAGCTATTAAAAAGAATGAATTTATGAAATTCCTAGCCAAATGGATGGACCTGGAAGGCATCATCCTGAGTGAGGTAACCCAATCACAAAAGAACTCACATGATATGTACTCACTGATAAGTGGATATTAGCCCAGAAACTTAGAATACCCAAGATGTAAGATACAATTTGCAAAACACATGAAACTCAAGAAGAATGAAGACCAAAGTGTGGACACTTTGCCCCTTCTTAGAATTGGGAACAAAACACCCATGGAAGGAGTTACAGAAACAAAGTTTGGAGCTGAGATGAAAGGTTGGACCATCTAGAGACTGCCATATCCGGGGATCCATCCCATAATCAGCCTCCAAATGTTGACACCATTGCATACACTAGCAAGATTTTGCTGATAGGACCCTGATATAGCTGTCTCTTATGAGACTAGGCCGGGGCCTAGCAAACACAGAAGTGGATGCTCACAGTCAGCTATTGGATGGATCACAGGGCCCCCAGTGGAGGAGCTAAAGAAAGTACCCAAGGAGCTAAATGGGTCTGCAACCCTATAGGTGGAACAACAACATGAACTAACCAGTACCCCCAGAGCTCGTGTCTCTAGCTGCATATGTATCAGAAGATGGCCTAATCGGCCATCAGTGGAAAGAGAGGCCCATTGGTAGTGCAAACTTTATCTGCCTCAGTACAGGGGAACGCCAGGGCCAAGAAGTGGGAGTGGGTGGATAGGGGAGTGGGGAGGATATGTGGGACTTTTGGCATAGCATTGGAAATGTAAATGTAGAAAATACCTAATTGAAATAAAATTAAAAAAAAAAAAAGAAGGAGCCAGGAAGAGAAGTATGCATCTAGATTCATATCACCTTTTTGAAATAGATTGTGGTTTCAGAGCAGTTTTGGGTTCATAGTAGAATTGTTTATGCTTCGAAGAGTTCTCTTTTCCCTCTCACATGCACAACTTCTACTGCCAGCAGTTTGCCCTCTTTTTACAGCTAAACCAAAACCAAAAAAAGAAATGGTAAGGCCAACAAAATATGTGTGAGGTTATGTTTATCATAGGCATTGAATCCTTGTGACCTGCTGACAACTTGTAACTTTCCTATATGGAAAATGTCCTGAAGAAAATAGAGATGTGCTATCTTTCAAGGGTCAAAACACTTACCTTCTTCAGAGATCATGGCATCAAATTCCTAAAAGAGCATTCATTTTCCCACTGGGAAAGCTGGCTGTCAGCACTGGTCACTTCTTTGTGTCACTCTTCCATCATATTTTGCTATGCTACATCCCTTGTCTCAGAAAGCTACTTCTTGCTGGGAGAGCAAAAGAAAAGAGACTTGAGAAGAGCAGTAGGATCCATACCTTACTTTCCACAGATTGTGTTTTCCTTTTATAAGGGAATTGACAGAAATGCCTGCTGTGGCCATCTTTTCCTGACAGTTTTGGACAAGTTCGAATCTTCAAAGGACAGCAACATTCTAGTGGATAGGCTTCTCAAATCCGAATTTGATATCTTGTCCAATAAGGAAAATTGAAACTCTGAGAGTACTATAGCCAACATCTGTAATTATGGATCCCAAGCTTCATGCAAATTGCTATAATTATGTGTGGGGTCGGATTAATTAGTTATATATGGAGAGAAAGCACTGAACTTGTGAGTAGAAATTCTGAACTGCTTTCTGCGTCCTCCTACCTGTATAATCCTGTAATTGGCTCATGCAATGTTCTCTCTACCAGGGCTAACTGCACAGGAGTCTTGCAGAATCTCTGTCTTGATTCAGGCAGACCATGTGTTTTGAGGTCATCCGTTTTTAATATCTACATTTCAACAAATAGTTTTTTGGTAGCATGAAATGTCTGCAGCAATTAAATATTGCCCCCCCCCAAAAAAAACCACACACAATAGATGCTTCTAGAGAACAAACATCGTTCTTGAGTTTATCTCTGGAAACACACATACTACACTTCATCTTCTCTGAGTCTTCCAGTACTGCCATCCTCAGAATCTCTGGAAAGCATTTTCTTCAACATCCATCATCTCTAGAATCACCAGTGAACGTAGAATGAGGCTTTTTACCCCCAGGCTATACTTCCATATTGAATAATATTGAATGTGTTTTATAATCCTGCAAGCGATAGGGTTTCACATACTGCTTTAGAAAAGGGGGAGGGGAGATTTGTTATACTTAATGGCATTTAGTTAAATCAATCTCTCTCTCTCTCTTCCCCTTCCCCCTTTAGAGACAAGAGAGAAAAGAGAGAGAATGACAAAGAGAGTTGAGGAGAAAGGACAGAGAAGAGAACAGGCTTTGTTCTAATCTAAGCAGCTCCCACCCCTGCTGGGGTCTCTTATCTTAATGACTTGCTAAAGAACTTGTCCTATCAAATCTATTTAAAAGTTTCCCTGCCCCACAACACCCCATTTGAATAATTTACCAACAGAGGTAATTTGGGACCATCCTGATGAGATTAAAAAAAAATGCTTGGTGATAAGAAGAAAGCTTGAAAGTATTGAATTTAAGAACAGAGGGAATAGTTCTCAAAGGTCCTTAGATCTATTCTGGTTTTGAAAGAGGCCTCCTAAAGACACCTAATTACAGCAATGGCCCACTTAAACACAACAAATTCAAGGACAAAACTCCATGGAGTATCCATTACAATTTAATCTATATTTAACTTACCTATTAGAAAATTGTCTTTTCCTTGTAATTTAGCTTGGAGAAGCCTACTTTTAATGAGGTTACAGAGTGAGTGAACAATTAAAACACACCCTGTGACCCTATGCATATGTGTATTGAGTTCATTATGATGCAACTTTTGTTGTTCTTGAGGATCATAATCAGTTTGCAAGATATAAGTAAAAACCACATTGCTATCCCAACCCCAATCCCCAGGTTCTAGAAGGATCCAGAACTGCAGTCCTATTTTGACTCATAGACTCCTGGAGGATTTAGACTAAGAGCCATTGGTACAACCTGGAATGACCCTGGAAATAGACAGAAAAGAAATCCAGTCGAATTTTCTTAAGGACTTCTGGTTTGGTGCTAATTCTGGGCTTATAGTCACTCAAAAGCCAAATACACTTTTATCCAGGAAGGAAATGAATATCTGAACACCTATGGTGTGGTTAGGATGTAGCTCAGTGGTAGAGTACTGCCTTACATACATGGGTCCTTAAGTCCCATCTCCAATGTTTAAAAGCAAACAAACCACCAAATCCCCAGGAAATGTGTGGTGAGGCAGATACTCAACAAGTATGATATTCAAGGATGCTATACTAGAAAAAAAAAAACATATGCAAGAAAGATGTGATGGAATGAATGCTGCTACTTCCTGTGAAAACCAGGTGGGAACACCAGTGACAGGGAAATCCTAAATGATTCTCATGAGCTTGAGAGCTTGTCGCTAAGGCAGAAAGGCTCTGCTCCTACTTAAGCACTGCTGTGCAGGGAAGAATATCTTATGTAGATAATGGGCCAGAGAAGGTTTTCTTTACTGTTGGCTTTTTCAAGGTTTCCATCGGAATTCAAAACAAACATGGCATCAAATGCATTAAGCTCCTGGATTAGTATCTAACTGAACATTTGAGGCTTCAATGGTAAGTAGAAAGTGTGTCCTGTGAAATTTGGGCAGTGAACATCAGAGAAATGTGCCCGCGGAAATAGAGTAAAAACCACTGTGCAGATGTCAATGTCTGACAGCCTCAACTTGAAGCAAGTCCAGACTCTAGTAGAACAGGGTGCTCTCATTATAGGATAATTCCCTCATGCCTGGGAAATGGCCATAAAATGACCAAAGAAACTACACCTAGGAAAGGAGGCTGGACGAAGAGCTAGGGCAAGAATTATATCTGGGCACTGAGTTCTGTAGAGAATAAAGTAGCCAAGAGAGACTATTTCTCCTCATGCCTTTGATAGCAGGATTAGAGTCTCAACAACCACTGGGATGGATGGCTTTCTAGCCTCTCTGCCACATGCCACACACCTCAGGACTGACACAGTAGGATCTAAGAGAAAGCTGTCAGCCTAGAATATTCCAGGTTATACCTATTGCTCTTATTATAAAACCTCCAGTACTCTTTGAGTCAAAATAGGACTCTTCTAGGTCCTTCTAGAAACCTGGGGCATTGGAGTTGGGATAGCAATGTAGTTTTTACTTCTATATCTTAAAACTTCTAATTTCGTAGTCTTTGACTCCAGTAAACTCTTACTAGATAATGTTTTTTGAATGCTGTGGGTTCTTTCAAGATAGGATCCCAGTTTATATGGCAGGTCCTCTAATTTGCAGTCTTCCTGCTTGTACTATCTAGTTTTATGTCAACTTGGCACAAGCTAGAGTCACCAAAAAGGAGGGAGCTTCAATTGGGGAAATGCCTCTAAAAGATTGGGCTCTAAGCATACACACTTACAGAGCATTTTCTCTTCTTTCTTTCTTTCTTTCTTTCTTTCTTTCTTTCTTTCTTTCTTTCTTTCTTTCTTTCTTTCTTTCTTCCTTCCTTCCTTCCTTCCTTCCTTCTTTCCTTCCTTTCTTTCTTTCTTTCTTTCTTTCTTTCTTTCTTTCTTTCTTTCTTTCTTTCTTTCTTTCTTTCTTTCTTTTCTTTCTGTTTTATAAAATAAATGTATCTGTATTTTTAAAAGTTAATTAAACTTACATCCCAACAGTTTTTTTTCTCCCTCCTGACCTCCTCTAACCTACTTCCTTACTCCCCATCCTGTTCCCCATCCCTTTCTCCTCAGAGAACAAGAGGCCTCTCACGGATATCCACTCTCCTTGGCACAACAGGTTGCAGAAGAACTAGAAGCCGATTCAAGGCAGCTCAGTTAGGGGAAAGGGATCCAAAGGCAAGCAATGGAGTCAGAGAAAGCCCTGATCCAGGGGACTCACATGAAGACCAATGTGTACACCTGTCACACATGTATAGGGGGCCTAGGTCTGTCCCATGCATGCTCTTTGGTTGGCAGTTCAGTCTCTGGGAGCCCCCATGGGCCCAGGTTAGTTCTCTAGGTTTTCTTATGGTGCCCTTGACCCTTCTGGCTCCTTCAACCCTTTCCTCTCACCTCCCCTCATCCTCCAAGATCTTCCGAGCTCAACATGATGTTTGGCTGTGAGTCTCTGCACCTGTTTTCATCAGCTGCTGGGTGAAGCCTCTCAGAACACAGTTATCTAGCCTTTCTCTTCAAGTAAGGCAGAATATCATGAATAGTGTCAGAGGTGGGCTCTCTCTTTCATGGCATGGGTCTCAAGTTGGGCCAGTCATTGGTTGGTTGTTCCCTCAATTTCTGCTCCATTTTTATCCTTGCACATCTTGTAGGCAGAAAAATTGTGAGTTGAAGATCTTGTGGGTACATTAATGTCCCCATCCTTCCATTGGAAGTCTTCCCTTATTACAGGATGTGGCCATTTCAGGTTCCATATTCTCTTTTGCTGGTCACCCTTATAGGTTTCTGGAAGTTTCTCTTTTCCTAGGGTTTCTAGTTCATCCCAGAGCTCCCCTTCCACTACCACTGATAAGGAAGGGCTCAGCCCATTGTGAGCTACCCAGTCCTGGCTTTTATAGGATGAGAAAACCATTAAGCAGTATCCTCTGTGTGGCCTCTGCATCAGTTCTTGCCTACCGGTTCCTGCTCTGTTTGACTTCCTAACCTAATTTCCTTCAGTGATGGACAATGATGTAGAAGTGTGAATCAAATAAACCCTTTTCTTCCCAAGTTGTTTTGGTCATAGAGTTTATCACAACAATAATACCCTTAACTAAAACATTGTCTCAGCCTTCCTGGTCCTTGGATTACAGGCATGCACCAAACATGTCTGGTTTTGTTTTGTTTTGTTTTGTTTTGTTTTCCTTCCTTCCTTCCTTCCTTCCTTCCTTCCTTCCTTCCTTCCTTCCTTCCTTCCTTCCTTCCTTCCTTCCTTCCTCTCTCTCTCTCTCTCTCTCTCTCTCTCTCTCTCTCTCTCTCTCTCTCTCTCTCTCTCTCTCTCTCTCGCCTCTATAGGCATTGGAAGAAGATAGGAGACAAGAAATAAGATACAATCTTTGTCCCAAAATGTTCTGTTACAGAACCATAATTTTTACTTAACTAGAAAAGAAATTTTTTTTTTACTCATTGTCTTTATTGTTTCCAATCCAGCCAATTATTCTAATTAAGGCTGCTAGATTCATGATTCATAGGATGTCTGGTTAGATTTCTACTTCAGGTAAATATTGAACTGTTAGGTGTAAATATACCCAAGTGTTGCATACAAGTTTTAAATGTGAGGAATTTTTGTTGCATTTAGAAACACAGTGAGGCTGGGAGAACCGCTTGATTGGTAGAGGGCTTCCTTAGCATTAAGCCTTGGGTTCTATCCCTCGCAATGCACAAGACAGGTGTAGCAGTGCACAACTGGAATCTCAGTCCTCAAGACACAGAGACAGGATCATCAGCAGTGTAAGGTCATTCTTGGATACATAGTGGATTTGAGGCCAGCCAACCTGTCCCTGTCAAAAATGAAAATAAGAGAATCATGTGCTTTAATTTATCTTCTCATGGTTTCCATATACAGCAAATAAAAACACAGGATGCCCTATCAAACTTGAAATAAAAATGTTTTTATTGTTTTACATGTGCATTGAAAAATTATGCTCTATCATGCAGAATAGATGGTTCAATAGCCATGAGCACTCACTGAGCTTGTAAAGAACCTAAATGGATTCTGTTCCCAGCACCTGTATGGCCACCTACCACCATTTCTAACCTCAGTTCCAGGGAATCTGACACCTTCTGGCTTCCAAGTGCACATAAGCAAACAGAATACAGATACATAAAATAAAAATAAATAGCCTTAAGAAATAAAAATTGTTTATCTGAAATTAAAATGTAACAGAGACTTTGAGTTTAATCTCTATAACAGTAGATTCTTTAATCTTTTCATCTTGTGAGACATTTCAAATTCTCACTGAGCTCATGGTAAAAGTTTGTATTTTGCATTTCTAACCTGCGAAGTTAATGGATATGGGCATTTTGGCAGCAACCAGGCAATTATTATACACACAGTCTTTGGTATTTTATTAAGGTAGCCTGACTTAAGACACAAGGCATGATGGTAATATTGTGAAGGGAATTAAATAAGAAGAAAAAAACCTGGGCATCTGGGTTCTCTCTGGAGAAGATGGAGGCCTAAGGAACATTTTACAGTCTATGGTGCTACCCAAATCTCACCTACATTTTTCCTTCCTCGTTGCAGACATGTACCCTGCACCAAGATTGTTACCACAGTTCTCCAAGGAGCAGCGGGAAGACTCGCTCATGGTGTCCTTCTTTCCATGGCCCTGTTGTCAACTTCCTCCTCAACAGTTTCCTGGGGTGTTTTCAAAGAACATGATCTGATAAACAATCTCACTGGTATTCCTTTATATTCTGCAAAAGTTACACAGCTCTGCATCCTAGTTCAACCTTAGAGATGCCCTGCCTGTGCACTAACTTGTCCTCTTTCTCTGGGAACAATGTTCCTCAAACAAAACAGCTGGTCATCTTGGCAAAGACACAGGCTGGAGTCCTAAGCCCCTGCCCCTCAGAATGTGACCAGACTGAGAGCTGGGATCTGCTGAGGCTGAGGCTGTAATCCAGCACGGCTAGTATTTTGGTAGAAAAGAAAAGGTGAATACAGAGGCAGACATGCACAGAGGGAAGACTGTGTGAAGACTCAGGAAGATCTCAGCTGATCACACTGGCATGGTGTGGGGCAATATGAAAAACATCGTGCTAGAACCTAAGAAACAAGGACTTGCCTACACCTTTCAAAGGGTCCCTTCCTGTTGGCATCATAATTTTGTGTGTCTTGGAGCTGTACAAATGGCTTAGCAGTTGAGAGCATGTCTGGCTCCCAATACCCACATGGGACCTCACAGCCATCAGTAACTCAGAGTTGTTCCATGAGATCCAATGCTCTCTTCTCGACTCCATGGGTACCAGTCACAATGTGCTGCACATACATTCATAGATGCGAACATGCATATACACAAAGTAAATAATTTTTTAAACATGTTTTTATGTGTTTCGATACTATAGTCACGAGACAGTGAATCTTGTTCTAAGAGACTCGGTTTGTCTCACTTTGCTATGACGACTTTAGAAAGTTAATATTGTTGGCAGTTCCTCTAGGCTCTACCCAAGAGCTACCTAGCAACAGCTTGCATTTCTGCCTGCCAGGTATGATCCAGGAGTCACACTTATAACAAGACTACTCTCTCTCTGTCTCTCTCTCTCTCTCTGTCTCTCTGTCTCTGTCTCTGTCTTTGTCTCTCTCTCTCTCTCTCTCTCTCTCTCTCTCTCTCTCTCTCTCTCCGTCTCTCTCTCTCTGTCTCTCTGTCTGTCTCTCTCTCTCTCTCCTCTTCTCTTCTCTTTTCTCTTTCTCTCTGTTCTCATGTGTTTCTGGCTGGCTCTCCCTCTCTTCCTCTCTTCCTGTCCTTCTCTATCCCACTCCTTTCCCCACTCAACCACTTCTCCAGGTTCCCTTTCCTTCCTCCCAATAAAGTTCCTTTTGGACTAGACCTGTCGAATGACGATCCTTTAGGGGAATACTTTGGCTGGGCCCACTGAGGTGCTCCCACCCAGTTTTATAAAAGACAAAAAATATACCACCTGACTTGTCTTTCTCTTGCTGTGGCATGTCATTTCATGTTTCCTGTCACTGTACTGACACATATCATCCTTCCATTTGACACTCTAGTGCACTTGTTCTTAGCCTGTGGAGCACAACCTCTTTAAGGGTCAAAAAACCCTTTCACAGGAGTTGCCTAGGGTTGCCAGAAAACACAGATATTTACATTATGATTCATAACAGTAGCAAAACTACAATTATGGAGTAGCAACAAAAGTAATCTTGGGGTTGTGGGTCACCACAACCTGAAGAACTGTATTAAAGAGTCACAGTACCAGGAAGCTTGAGAACCATTCCATTAGAGGGCCATGCCTGTCTCCCTTGTCTGTAATGGCCCACTCCTTACTCTTAATGACAATAAGCAAACAAACAATAACAACATGGCTCTAGGAAATGTTCCCTGAAGCTCACACCCCCCAGGCTAGTGGAATCAGTCCCTCATCTGTGCTTGCTTAGAGGTTTGCTTATATCTCTCAGCTAGCGTTATCGAACACTATTACTTTTAATCTGTCAATCATCCAAGGAACATTTCAAAGCATTGTTAAGTATTCAAAGTACCCATATAGAGTTAGGTGCTTGGATCTTGTGATTTAACCTTGTTGTAAAGTCAATGTGAAAAAAAGTTTACAACCGGGGAAATGATATCAGAAGAGCTGAACAATTTGCGTGAGACCACTACTTCCTAAGCATCAAAGCAAAGCTTCTATATTAATCGGTCTGATTCTGCTGTTGGAACTCTTACCTACTATGGCATGCCTCTCCTTTCATGTGTCTTTCCCCAACCATTCCATGGCTTAACACCCCACTGCCAGCAGCACTCAATACTGTCAGTGTGGAATTGCAGGCTATTATCCTGTGTTCAGTTGCCATAACTATATTGTAGGTCGTATGTCTTGGGTGGAAAGGATGGAACACAGTCCAGAGGAAAGACATCAAGTCACTAAGGGATGGATAAAGGTCTTAAGTGGGTATGTGTTTGCAGCTGATCTCATGCTCATGTGCTGGAGAACACTGTTACACTGTTACATTGCTACTAAGACAAGTAATGCATTTCTCTATTACATTTCTCCAAAATTCAGTGTAAATACCTTATCTAATATCTACAATGACCAAATTGAGAAAGAGCTAGGAGAATGTTTCTTTGTGAGAATAAAGATAGTTGGCTTTCCAATAGCAGAAGAATTAGCACAAAATAAATGTTTACTGAAGAATTACTAAGTGCAAGGTGGTGTTATTTTTTTTTTATTATCTATTACTCGTTAACAATGCCATGCATGTATATAATTTACTTTGTTTCTTCTTCACCCCCATTACCCTTTCTCATACCCATGCTGGTGAACCTCTTCTTTCTAATCCCCCCTCTTATTTCCATGTCTTCTTGTTTGTTTTCTTACTCCTTAATTTAATTAGAGTTTCTTGCCTGAGCAAGGACAGGGGGGCTATTCACTGGAGCAATGGTACCTTACAAATGTCTACACTACTGAAGGAGAAAAATCCCCTGTCCCTGTTATTCCCTCTTCCCACGCTCACCATAACAACTCCTCAAGGAGGGATGAGACCTCAGGTGGTTGCACCTCTTTCTATCCACACTGGAATGCTGAAGGGCTGCTTATCTCCAGCACTTTGACCAGTCACGGGTCTTCCGTTAACCATTAGTGAGGCAGTATTCTTGAAGTCATTATTAAGCATATTGTTTACATCATTAGCATCCTAATGAATATGATGTCATCTTTCTCTTGGGATATGAGTATTTTGAAATAATTTGTTTTGATACTTTTGAGATCATAGGGTCCTTTTATTCCCTGTGTCCTCACGAGGCACAACATAGTGCTGTGATCATCAGATGCAAGAGTGTCTTATGGGAGAGAATGGTGAGTTCAATGAAATACTTTCCATATCTTGGAAAGAATATGGAGGAAACAAAGGAGTCAGATACAGGCAAAAAGTCAACTACTATTGTTTATTTGTTTTAATTGCAAGAAAACTCAACATCACTTGTATTTGTTGACAACAACATCTTGCCCCTTTTACCTTCTCAACAAGAAAGGGTCTATGGAAAACATTTGAGGAGCTGTTAGTTTAATGCCACTTTGCTGCCCACTATTGTCAGATCATTTTGTCTTGAGTATTCCCTGCCTTGAGAATGAATGTCCTTCATTTTATTAACTAGCTTATTAATAATTCATTATTTATACATGGTATCGCCCCCATTTCTACACTCTGCCAGACCGACGCAGTCAGCATTTCTTTCCCTCAGAGGAAATTAGACCCAAACATCAAGTTGTTGCCTATACTGCATTTTATGTCCTCAAACATAGACTCAGGATCCATCATTATCATATAATACCATAGACATATAAATCAATTAATGAGAAAAGAAACAAAAAGCCAATTTATCATATGTTAACAATTTATTATTGGAATGCCATTAAAAAGTAATTGATTTAGGCTTTAATAAGTAAATTCACAAAATAGGAAAATGGGAAAGTTCAGAGTTGAAATGAATAGCTGCATACTCATTCAGGCCCATCAAAAGATATCAATGTTGGGATTATCTGGCTAGTTTATTCATTGGGGCAGAGAAATTAAGGATTTGTCCATAGAATTGGAAGTACTAAAATTTGGAATGATAAACATTCCTGAAAGTGGAATGTCTAGAACATTTCAAGACTAAGTTCTGAGATGGCGAGTAAGCCTTAAAAGCTTCGTCCTTCTTGTAGATCCACTTATTGTGTTAAATAAGATCAAGAACAAGACAGCTTCTGGGACAGGCAGGAGCCACAGAGCCGCTGAGGCAGCACCCTTTTGGGGCCGCAGACTTCCGGCACCCTCCCAGCCGGAGGACAGAGACCTGCCCTGCAGAGAGCGCCATCTTGGCTCCGGGACTCCAACGAACTTAGTCTACAGGTTAGAGTGAGGACCACAGAGGCAGACAGCTTCTGGGACAGGCGGGAGCCACAGAGCCGCTGAGGCAGCACCCTTTTGGGGCCGCAGACATCCGGCACCCTCCCAGTCGGAGGACAGTGACCTGCCCTGCAGGGAGCGCCATCTTGGCTCCGGGACTCCGCCGAGCTTAGTCTCTACAGGTCAGAGTGGGGACCACGGGGGCAGACGGCTTCTGGGACAGGCAGGAGCCACAGAGCCGCTGAGGCAGCACCCTTTTGGGGCCGCAGACTTCCGGCACCCTCCCAGCCGGAGGACAGAGACCTGCCCTGCAGAGAGCGCCATCTTGGCTCCGGGACTCCAACGAACTTAGTCTACAGGTTAGAGTGAGGACCACAGAGGCAGACAGCTTCTGGGACAGGCGGGAGCCACAGAGCCGCTGAGACAGCACCCTTTTGGGGCCGCAGACATCCGGCACCCTCCCAGTCGGAGGACAGTGACCTGCCCTGCAGGGAGCGCCATCTTGGCTCCGGGACTCCGCCTAGCTTAGTCTCTACAGGTCAGAGTGGGGACCACGGGGGCAGACGGCTTCTGGGACAGGCAGGAGCCACAGAGCCGCTGAGGCAGCACCCTTTTGGGGCCGCAGACTTCCGGCACCCTCCCAGCCGGAGGACAGAGACCTGCCCTGCAGAGAGTGCCATCTTGGCTCCGGGACTCCGCCGAACTTAGTCTACAGGTTAGAGTGAGGACCACAGAGGCAGACAGCTTCTGGGACAGGCGGGAGCCACAGAGCCGCTGAGGCAGCACCCTTTTGGGGCCGCAGACATCCGGCACCCTCCCAGTCGGACGGAGGACAGTGACCTGCCCTGCAGGGAACGCCATCTTGGCTCCGGGACTCCGCCGAGCTTAGTCTCTACAGGTCAGAGTGGGGACCACGGGGGCAGACGGCTTCTGGGACAGGCGGGAGCCACAGAGCTGCTGAGGCAGCACCCTTTAGGGGCCGCAGACATCCGGCACCCTCCCAGTCGGAGGACAGTGACCTGCCCTGCAGGGAGCGCCATCTTGGCTCCGGGACTCCGCCGAACTTAGTCTGTACAGGTCTGCTGACAGAGGATACTCAGAATCCCCAGAAGAACAACCTCTGAACAGAGACAACTATAACAACTCCAGAGATTACCAGATGGCGAGAGGTAAAGGTAAGAATCTTACTAACAGAAACCAAGACCACTCACCATCATCAGGACCCAGCACTCCCACTTCGCCCAGTCCAGGGCACCCCAACACACCTGAAAAACTAGACCTGGATTTAAAAGCATATCTCATGATGATGGTAGAGGACATCAAGAAGGACTTTAAAGAACTACAGGAGAACATGGCTAAAGAGTTACAAGTCCTTAAAGAAAAACAGGAAAACACAACCAAACTGGTAGAAGTCCTTAAAGAGAAACAGGAAAACACATCCAATCAGATGATGGAAATGAACAAAACCATACTAGACTTAAAAGGGAAGTAGACACAATAAAGAAAACCCAAAATGAGGCAACACTGGAGATAGAAATCCTAGGAAAGAAATCTGGAACCATAGATGCAAGCATCAGCAACAGAATACAAGAGATGGAAGAGAGAATCTCAGGTGCAGAAGATTCCATAGAGAACATGGGCACAACAATCAAGGAAAATGGAAAATGCAAAAAGATCCTAACTCAAAACATGCAGGAAATACAGGACACAATGAGAAGACCAAACCTACGGATAATAGGAGTGGATGAGAATGAAGATTTTCAACTCAAAGGACCAGCAAACATCTTCAACAAAATTATAGAAGAAAACTTCCCAAATCTAAAGAAAGAGATGCCCATGAACATACAAGAAGCCTACAGAACTCCAAATAGGCTGGACCAGAAAAGAAATACCTCCCGACACATAATAATCAGAACAACAAATGCACTAAATAAAGATAGAATACTAAAAGCAGTAAGAGAAAAAGGCCAAGTAACATATAAAGGCAAGCCTATCAGAATTACACCAGATTTTTCACCAGAGACTATGAAAGCTAGAAGATCCTGGACAGATGTTATACAGACACTAAAAGAACACAAATTCCAGCCCAAGCTACTATACCCAGCCAAACTCTCAATTAACATAGATGGAGAAACCAAAGTATTCCACGACAAAGCCAAATTCACACATTATCTCTCCACGAATCCAGCCCTTCAAAGGATAATATCAGAAAAAAACCAATACAAGGACAGGAACCACGCCCTAGAAACAACAAGAAGGTAATCCCTCAACAAACCTAAAAGAAGACAGCCACAAGAACAGAATGCCAACTTTAACAACAAAAATAACAGGAAACAACAATTACTTTTCCTTAATATCTCTTAATATCAATGGACTCAACTCCCCGATAAAAAGACATAGACTAACAAACTGGCTACACAAACAAGACCCAACATTTTGCTGCTTACAAGAAACTCATCTCAGAGAAAAAGATAGACACTACCTCAGAATGAAAGGCTGGAAAACAATTTTCCAAGCAAATGGTCTGAAGAAACAAGCTGGAGTAGCCATCCTAATATCAGATAAGATTGACTTCCAACCCAAAGTCATCAAAAAAGACAGGGAGGGGCACTTCATACTCATCAAAGGTAAAATCCTCCAAGAGGAACTATCAATCCTGAATATCTATGCTCCAAATACAAAGGCAGCCACATTCATTAAAGAAACTTTAGTAAATCTCAAAGCACACATTGTACCTCATACAATAATAGTGGGAGACTTCAACACACCACTTTCACCAATGGACAGATCATGGAAACAGAAACTAAACAGGGACACAGTGAAACTAACAGAAGTTATGGATCAAATGGATCTGGCAGATATCTACAGAACATTTTACCCTAAAACAAAAGGATACACCTTCTTCTCAGACCTCATGGTACCTTCTCCAAAATTGACCACGTAATTGGGCACAAAACAGGACTCAACAGATACAAAAACATTGAAATTGTCCCATGCATCCTATCAGATCACCATGGACTAAGGCTGATTTCAATAACAAAATAAATAATAGAAAGCCAACCTTCACGTGGAAACTGAACAACACTCTTCTCAATGATACCTTGGTCAAGGAAGGAATAAAGAAAGAAATTAAGGACTTTTTAGAGTTCAATGAAAATGAAGCCACAACATACCCAAACTTATGGGACGCAATGAAAGCATTTCTAAGAGGAAAACTCATAGCTCTGAGTGCCTCCAAAAGGAAACTAGAAAGAGCAAACATTAGCAGCTTGACAACACACCTAAAAGCACTAGAACAAAAGGAAGCAAATTCACCCAAGAGGAGTAGACGGCAGGAAATAATCAAACTCAGGGGTGAAATCAACCAAGTGGAAACAAGAAAAACTATTCAAAGAATCAACCAATCAAGGAGCTGGTTCTTTGAGAAAATCAACAAGATAGATAAACCCTTAGCCAGACTCACTAGAGGGCACAGGGAAAGCATCCTAATTAACAAAATCAGAAATGAAAAAGGAGACATAACAACAGATCCTGAAGACATCCAAAACACCATCAGATCCTTCTACCAAAGGCTATACTCAACAAAACTGGAGAACCTGGATGAAATGGAGAAGTTCCTAGACAGATACCAGGTACCAAAGTTGAATCAAGATCAGGTTAATGATCTAAACAGCCCTATATCCCCCAAAGAAATAGAAGCAGTCATTAATAGTCTCCCAACCAAAAAAAGCCCAGGACCAGATGGGTTTAGTGCAGAGTTCTATCAGACCTTCAAAGAAGATCTAATCCCAGTTCTTCACAAACTATTCCACAAAATAGAAACAGAAGGTACTCTACCCAACTCATTCTATGAAGCCACAATTACTCTGATACCTAAACCACAAAAAGACCCAACAAAGATAGAAAACTTCAGACCAATATCCCTTATGAATATTGATGCAAAAATCCTCAATAAAGTTCTTGCTAACCGAATCCAAGAACACATCAAAACAATCATCCATCCTGACCAAGTAGGTTTCATCCCAGGGATGCAGGGATGGTTCAATATACGGAAATCCATCAACGTAATCCAGTATATAAACAAACTCAAAGACAAAAACCACATGGTCATCTCGTTAGATGCGGAAAAAGCATTTGACAAGATCCAACACCCATTCATGATAAAAGTCTTGGAAAGATCAGGAATTCAAGGCCCATACCTAAACATGATAAAAGCAATCTACAGCAAACCAGTAGCCAACATCAAAGTAAATGGTGAGAAGCTTGAAGCAATCCCTCTAAAATCAGGGACTAGACAAGGCTGTCCACTTTCTCCATACCTATTCAACATTGTACTTGAAGTCCTAGCCAGAGCAATTCGACAACAAAAGGAGATCAAAGGGATACAAATTGGAAAAGATGAAGTCAAAATATCACTTTTTGCAGATGATATGATAGTATATATAAGTGACCCTAAAAATTCCACCAGAGAACTCCTAAGCCTGATAAACAGCTTCGGTGAAGTAGCTGGATATAAAATTAACTCAAACAAATCAATGGCCTTTCTCTACACAAAGAATAAACAGGCTGAGAAAGAAATTAGGGAGTCAACACCCTTCTCAATAGTCACAAATAATATAAAATATCTTGGCGTGACTCTAACTAAGGAAGTGAAAGATCTGTATAATAAAAACTTCAAGTCTCTGAAGAAAGAAATTATAGAAGATCTCAGAAGATGGAAAGATCTCCCATGCTCATGGATTGGCAGGATCAACATTGTAAAAATGGCTATCTTGCCAAAAGCAATCTACAGATTCAATGCAATCCCCATCAAAATTCCAAATGAATTCTTCAACGAATTAGAAAGTGCAATCTGCAAATTCATCTGGAATAACAAAAAACCTAGGATAGCAAAAACTCTTCTCAAGGATAAAAGAACCTCTGGTGGAATCACCATGCCGGACCTAAAGCTCTACTACAGAGCAATTGTGATAAAAACTGCATGGTACTGGTATAGTGACAGACAAATAGACCAATGGAATAGAATTGAAGACCCAGAAATGAACCCACACACCTACGGTCACTTGATCTTCGACAAGGGAGCTAAACATCCAGTGGAAGAAAGACAGCATTTTCAACAAATGGTGCTGGCACAACTGGTTGTTAACATGTAGAAGAATGCGAATCGATCCATTCCTATCTCCTTGTACTAAGGTCAAGTCTAAGTGGATCAAGGAACTTCACATAAAACCAGAGACACTGAAACTTATAGAGGAGAAAGTGGGGAAAAGCCTTGAAGATATGGGCACAGGGGAAAAATTCCTGAATAGAACAGTAATGGCTTGTGCTGTAAGATCGAGAATTGACAAGTGGGACCTCATGAAACTACAAAGCTTCTGCAAGGCTAAAGACACCATCAATAAGACAAAAAAACCACCAACAGATTGGGAAAGGATCTTCACCTATCCTAAATCAGATAAGGGACTAATATCCAATATATATAAAGAACTCAAGAAGGTGGACTCCAGAAAGTCAAATAACCCCATTAAAAAATGGGGCTCAGAACTGAACAAAGAATTCTCACCTGAGGAATACCTAATGGCAGAGAAACACCTGAAAAAATGTTCAACATCCTTAATCATCAGGGAAATGCAAATCAAAACAACCCTGAGATTCCACCTCACACCAGTCAGAATGGCTAAGATCAAAAATTCAGTTGCTGGCGAGGATGTGGAGAAAGAGGAACACTCCTCCATTGTTGGTGGGATTGCAAGCTTGTACAACCACTCTGGAAATCAGTCTGGCGGTTCCTCAGAAAATTGGACATAGTACTACTGGAGGATCCAGCAATACCTCTCCTGGGCATATATCCAGAAGATGTCCCAACCGGTAAAAAGGACACATGTTCCACTATGTTCATAGCAGCCCTATTTATAATAGCCAGAAGCTGGAAAGAACCCAGATGTCCCTCAACAGAGGAATGGATACAGAAATTATGGTACATTTACACAATGGAGTACTACTCAGCTATTAAAAAGAATGAATTTATGAAATTCCTAGCCAAATGGATCGACCTGGAGGGCATCATCTTGAGTGAAGTAACACAATCACAAAAGAACTCACACAATATGTATTCACTGATAAGTGGATATTAGCCCAAAACTTAGGATACCCAAGATTTAAGATACAATTTGCTAAACGCATGAAACTCAAGAAGAATGAAGACCAAAGTGTGGACACTGTGCACCTTCTCAGAATTGGGAACAAAACACCCAGGGAAGGAGTTACAGAGACAAAGTTCGTAGCTGTGATGAAAGGATGGACCATTTAGAGACTGCCGTATCCAGGGATCCATCCCATAATCAACTTCTAAACGCTGACACCATTGCATACACTAGCAAGATTTTGCTGAAAGGACCCAAATATAGCTGTCTCTTGTGAGACGATGCTGGGGCCTAGCAAACACAGGAGTGGATGTTCACAGTCAGCTATTGGATGTATCACAGGGCTCCCAATGGAGAAGCTAGAGTAAGTACCCAAGGAGCTAAAGGGATCTGTAACCCTATTGTTGGAACAACATGATGTACTAACTAGAACCCCGGAGCTCTTGTCTCTAGCTGCATATGTATCGAAAGATGGCCTAGTCAGCCATCAATGGAAAGAGAGGCCCATTGGACTTGCAAACTTTATATGCCCCAATATAGGGGAATGCCAGGGCCAAAAGAATGGGAATGGGTGGATAGGGAAGTGGGGGGGCGCTATGGGGGACTTTTGGGATAGCATTGGAAACGTAATTGAGGAAAATATGTAATAAAAATATTAAAAAAAAATAAAAAAATAAAAAAAAAAAAAAGATCAAGAACAACTGAAATTGGGCAAGAGAAAAAGGGAGCAAAGGCATGTCTGCCTGGTCTATTTGCTAACAGAGATTCATATACAAAATTCCGGTGGCATCCTCCTTTAGTGACAACTCTATCATAAATAATTTATCTAAATGCCCATCTTGTCCTTCTCGTCACCTCTGCTTCCCTGAGTCCCTCAAGCATCTGGTTCACTAGAGGCAGTGCTATTTTTAAAAAGAACAAATATTTGGTGCGGGAAAGTAAGGCACAGAAAAAAAATGTAGTAGAACTCAGAGTTTGTCATGGGAACTGCCAAGTGTTGAATATAGGGGGCCTTTAGGTCTGGTTACATGCTATACCTTCACCTGAAATTGAGTGTTCTATAATGGTCAAAAGGCACCATAACAGAAACTCTTTTTTTAAAGACATTTACTTTCTATATTAGTGCACTGTAGCTGTCTTCAGACATACCAGAAAAAGCGTATCAAGTCCCATTTCAGATGGTTGTAATCTACACATGTGGTTGCTGGCAGTTGATCTGAGAACCTCCGGAAGAGCAGTGAGTGTTCTTAACCCCTGAGCCATCTCTCTAGCCCCAAAAGTAGGATATATATTCTACTGACATGGGCTTTCTCTGTGTAGCCTTGACTGTTTCAGAATTCACTCAGTAGAAGGAGGCTGGCCTCAAAAGTAGAATGCCTTTCTTTGTCTACCAAGTGCTGGCATTAAAGGCATGTGCCACCACTGCCTGGCAACAGAAACTCTTAAGGAGTAAAGAAGTTGATGCTTATAAAGTATTTATTACAGCTGATTATATATCACATTGCTGTATGTAGAATCTTTAATTTATAGGCAAAGTATTTTATAGACAGAAAGTTACGGGATGTGATTAAACTTGTATATTTGGAAGAACAAATTTGAACTTGGGTCTTCCTATGCTGTGTTCTTGACACTTTCAGTATTTATTCCATTTTCCCAGCATGCTTTGCTCTCTTCTGAACTTTCATACCCCTGGAATCATGATTGTGTATGCTCTAGCTAGGGATAAAGTCAGGCATGTTGGGGGCACATCTGTAAAATCAGGGCCTTCAAATGCTGAGGCACAATGTCCAAAAGGTCAAGGTTAACCTAAGCTTCTGAGTAAGACTCCTTTACCTCTTTCTTAAGCAAGCAAACAAACAAACAAAAAAAAAAAAAACTAAAATAAAAAAGAAACTGGGGATGATCTAGATGGGTCATCTAGTAGCCCCGAATGCATAAGATCTGTCTCTAATATCTCTTTGTAGAACATCATCAGTCAGTTTGCTTCTGTATATATCTAACTAGCTTTATTTTAATACACTAAGTCATAGAAATAGAGTGTTGTGGAATCTCAAAGGCTATCACTGGATAGATAGCTCATTGGTGCTTCGTTCTTTGATTCTTCTTTCTGGTCTACATATATTTTATCTTCCCTGTATTTTGAATAACCTGATGTTTGGGCTTACCTTTCTCACCCCCCCCCCTTTGCTCTCTGCCTCTTTTCTTTCTTTTTCACCCTTCTTTTACTTCCCCCCTTTCTTCTCTCCGTCCTTCCATCTTTTTCTTCTTTTGGTCTGTAGAATACTGGGGAAACCCTTTGCCATTCAACTGCCATCCTCAACCTTAGAAATTTCCCTATTAGTTGTCAGGGTAGGGTAGAAGCCACCCCTTGACAGAGCTGGATTGCAGTTGGCTTGGGAGCTTCGCTTTCCCTTCCCATCTCCTGGGTACTGGCGTAAAAATATAGTTAATTTTCCGTGTTTAAATGGTGTTTTTCTTTTCCTCAGGTGGTGATGTTATATAAAAACAGTATTTGACACTGATGAAGCCATTTGCTACTAAGTGGACAGGCAATGCAACGATAAATATGCTATCCAGGATGGGAGAGTTGACAGAAACAACTGACAGAACAATAGAACTGGCCAGATCCTCTGAGTTATAGGCCCCCTCTGTTTTTTTATGTGTATGGTTTGATAAGCCACTTTAACATCAAGCAATTTAATGTGAGTTGGTAGTTTCTTAGTATGGGGAGAGGTTCTAAATTATATATTCTCAATTCCTGCCATAAAATAAGAATGTATCAGATTGCTAATATATTTCAAAGTTCTATATTGTATATTCTAGAAAACACAAGTCAGTTCTTCAGGACAACTACCTCCCACTTGTAGGTTTCTTTTACCCTGAACCATTTAGTCTTGTAATAGCTTGTATGATCACCAGTTACACCATATGGATTAGACCTTGAATACATGAGGGGCAGGAGCTATATACTACATGGATTAAAAGAACTCTAAGATCAAAATACAAAAGAGTCTGCCGCTTAGTTGATACATCGGTCTCTCTAAGAGCAGTGGTGTCCTGTCCTCTTGGAATAGAGGGACTGAATGGCTACCATTCCCTTATCAATTCATCCTTCCTTCCTTCCTCCCTCCCTCCCTCCCTCCTTCCCTTCCTTCCTTCTTTCCTTCCTTCTTTTTCTTTCTCTCCAGTATTTTAAAACTTTTTCAAAACAGGGCTTCTCTGTGTAGCCCTGGCTGTCCTGCAACTCACTCTGTAGACCAGGCTGGCCTTGAACTCAGAGATCTGCCTGCCTCTGCCTCCCCAGTATTGGAATTAAAGGAGGGCACCACCATCTCTCACCCATCCTGCAGTCTTTCTTTGTACTAGATGAGGCTCAATTATAAGAGTGGATGCTGGAAGGGTGTAAATAAAAAGGCAGAACCTGATTGTTGGAAGAGATAGGGTTCAAAGACAGCTTTCTTCTGAAGCTGATGATGGTTCTACACCCAGGAAAGCAAAATCGTTCTTATGCTACCCTGTCAGTGGCTACCATTCTGTGAGAGTTAGAAATGTCAGAAGTAGGAACTAGATCAAATAGTTATGCATATTGTACTGATTATCAAGTTATACTTCCATTTATACTTACAGTATATTTGACAAACTTCTAATAAATAGTACACACTGTAGATCCAAAAATAATAGGACCATAATATTAACACTTCAGCACACACATACACAAAGGATTTGTAAACAGTTAGGTATAAACATAAAGTGATGGGCATTAATATAACAGAAAAGGAAACATTCCCTTTAAAATTAGAAAGGGTTTGTTTGGTGTTGGTGATAACACATAGACTGACAGTCCAATAAAATATCTTTCACATGGTCTTGTCAAAAAGGGATCAAACCTGGGTCTTCCAATTCCAAGTATAAGATGTAGTTTAAAAGATAAATCATACCAACTTTTTGCAAAGAACATGAATAAGACAGCATACAGAGGACTACGGTTGGAAATATGAAGTAGTTAGTTTTAAGAAATGAAAACCTCGAAGCTGAAGAGATGGCCCAGTGTGTAGCATCCCTGGCTCCCCATCCTGAGGTCTTGAGTTAAATTCCCAGCAAGTACATGGCAGTTCACAACTGTCTACCACTCTAGTTCCAGGGAATCCGACACCCTCAAACAACAAGGCACATAAAACAAAATTAAAAATTATTCCTATAAAAGAAATGAAAACCTCACACTTGAAGAAGAAAGAAGATCAACAACAATAACCACACACACACACACACACACACACACACACACACACACACACTTCAATTGGAAATGAAGATGTAGGGAAATGGGTTAGACTTGAAAGGGAGAGTGTCTACTAAAAGTTGCCTCTAAAATAAAATTTCACAGAAACTCTTAATCATAATAGGGGCAGCTGAGTACAGGTTTAGGGATGAATAAATACCAAATGAATGTGACTTAGACTTTCTATGAAGATGATGGCTGTCCCTCTGTCATTGGATTGGAGCTGTTTAGTACTTTTAAAAGATATATATTTACTTGTACTTTGTAGGAATTTTCTACAGAGAAAGGGGGAAATTTACTGACTAGCCAATACACTTATCATCCGGCCTTCTTTACTGTAGTCCCTACATTGTTTTTTTTGTTTGTTTGTTTGTTGTTTTTTGTTTTGTTTTTGTTTTTTTCCCTAATTAGACATTTATACATCCCTCAGAGAAAGAAATGGGGCTGCTCTTAGAAGTATGTAAGCTAGAAGAGAACACTAAGCTACAACCCTTTTCTGGTTACTATTACCTTTAACTTTTTCAGAAGCCTTTTTACTGGGTAAGATGAGCAACTGTCTCATGATATTGACTGCTGAATTGTAGTTTATTGCAGCTGTAACTGGAATCTCCAAGCTCCAACTCGGATCCAGGTTAAACTCCCCTATCTGTAGAGTCCCAGGACAGCTTATGGGAATTTCAAAGAACAGAGAGACTCTTGTCTCTTCCTTTCTGTGAACTACCCAGTTGTGATCCTGTCAGCCCTCTGAGTGGATGACCCAAGAAAGAGGTGGAGGAGTCAATGATTGTTTCCAATCACTGGACACTTTAAAGGTTGCTGGTAGAACATCCCCGGGCTCTGAAACTGTGGTCTGAGGTAGCTGTGAGTGCTGCTAGGGACCTCTGCAGACACCAAGGCCCTGGGTGGCGCTAACTCAGTTTCTTCTGTGGCAATTCTCAGCTTCATCCCACTCCCATTGTTGCTCAAGACTCTTCAGCCAGACCTAGATGACCTCTAGCTCCTATCCTAGTCCCCTGACACAACCACGTCTTGGGAAGTCACATTGCTCTTCCCCCGATTTCTGATCCTAGGCACCCAACAGTGGGATGGTAGATCTTGGATGTTGCCACCTATAAAACTGACAGAAACAACTGTCTGATGTCTAACTTACCAAGTCTGTGGCCCTTTGTTATAGCTGCTGGAGCATGTACTAATACTCCCAGGAGCATGTACCTGCCACAGGTTGAATATAACTGTTGCAAATGCCTCCTTTCTGATTTCTTCTGTCCTCTACTTGCACTGAATTAGGCAATGGCTGTGTTCATGATGGTATCCTTGGCAACTGGACTGCATCTTCATAAGAGCTTCAGATGTGCTTCAACAGATGGTATCAATTTGTGGCTCTACCTGCTACTGTAGAGTAGATCTCATCCAACATTGTGTGGTTTCTATCTACACAAGAGGAATAAAAATACCTTGGTTTATTTCTCTCCTGCACATATATATATATATATATATATATATATATATATATATATATGTCTCTCAGTTATTGTAAATCCTTGATAATACCATGCCAAAGAGCTCAGCATTGTGCTTGCTGGTCAGAAGAAGTTAGTGTTTTCTTATTAGTAAGTGGCTTCTCTCCTTAGTGACTCAGCCTGAGGTTGCATTTGCCATCCACTCATGTCACCTTGTAGAATTCACAAGCCTTTGCTTCCAGGAATATTTAAATAACCTCCCCCCCCCACACACACACACAAAAAGAGAAGGAATCATTAGTCACACTGAACTTGCTTACAAGTAAATACTAAGCAAGTTTAAATTACAAGCTTTCCCAATAAGCCAGAATGTGATTACCCAAAGCACCGTTTGAAGAAACCATAGCTCAGTTGCATCCAGAGCTTCATTTTTTTTACCCCTTTTAATTTTAGTCGCACTTTCTGAGGTCCCCATTTCTTTTATAAGAAGAAACTGTCTGGAAGCTACAATTGCTATGACGTGGTACCAAGGGGTCCTCCACAGGCCACAGATTCTCCAATCATGAACAGGTGCAGTCACACTCCCTCCACAAACAAAGATATTTTGTTTGAATGGGCAGAACGTGGAAGAATGGGATGTATTAATAGCTAAAGAGTGTCTTTATTAACAGTAGAACAGCTGGCAGTTCTATATGGCAGCGCTCATTCCAATCCATTTTATCCAATTGCAGAACTATAAGCATGCTCCACCAGGGAACTAAGGGGAGCACACGCAAGCAATCAGCCATTCAACAGCACTCTAATTGCTTCACAGTTGGAAGTATGCTCTCCTTAGCCACTGTTATTCTTATGGGGGAAAGAGAGTTGTTGGTGCCCTAGCCTATCTAGAATCAAGTACTGCCGATGCACATAAACTGCTCTGAGACACTTCCTTTGTTTTACAAGGCCTTTCAAGCAATCCTCCATGGGGTGCCCATGGTCTCAGCTGATCATTAGTCCCCAGTGCTGGGTGCCAGGAGGGAAGGAGAGGCAGGCAGGGGGCTTCCGTGTCTTTGTGATCTGCTAGCAAAGCAGTTACCCTAGAGAAGGAAAAATAAACTCCCAACTAGTAAGGAGTCTGTCAGACTCTGTTTGAGAATCTTTCTTTAGGGCATCCTGCTGAGCTGAACAAGTCAGTACCGATGTCTAAATGCCTGTGCCTGTATGCCAAGGCTAGGAATGGTGGGTAGAGATTGGGAAGGGATCCATGTCAGGTTACACAGGTGAGAGGGGAAAGGAAAGTGGGTAAAAGGAAAGAAAGTGGGTAAAAGCACAGTCAAACGACACAGATTCAAGACAAAAACCAGGACAAGATGGGCAGATGGAAGGGGCGGATGGGTGTATTCATCAAAGAAGGATGTGGCCAACTGTTAGGAAAATCACTCACAATGTCATATACGGGAGGCTGGATTGCTTTTTACTCTTCATCAACCGACTCCTTCTCTTCGTGTTTTTATCAGCAGTTCTTGTAGCCTAAGAAAACGCTGTTGGCAAAGCATTGAATCTCTGCTTTTTTTTTTTTTTTTTTTTTTTTTAAACAGAGTAATTCCTATTTGGTGAGTTTTCCAAGTGTCCTTGGGGGAGAATATTAAAAAACTCTTGGCTGTGTTTAGCCCAGACAAATATAGGTAGATATGAAATTATAAAATCTTCCTCACGTGCGAGGCTTTCTTTGTTATCTCTTGTCACGGGAGGACTGAGAGTCTCTCTGAGGAGTGAAAGACATTGTTTAGAGTTTCCCTATCATGCTGCTGGTCACTTTACTTCTCTCTGGCTGCTGTAGGCACTTCCTATTTTGTCCTTGTTAGCATGTAGCTCGAGGTAATAAAATCATAGGTTACTCCCATTTATCTATCCCCATTTTGCTAAATTGCCCCCAAATGGATTTCAGACACTTTTTTTTCTCCATCTCTACCGATAGCACTTTCAGCATAAAGAAGCACATCTCTGGCCACAACAATAGATTCTGAGGAAATGGAAAACATTGTTGAAAATAAAATAGACCCTAGAGAGCTCAGGACAGTGAAAAACCACCCGTCCATACAGAAAAGTGGCTAATGCTTTAATAAAAGGCATCAAAGACACCGGGAGGCCAGACAACAGAGAGGGAAGGAGGCAAAAGGTCGTGTCTTTAATAGACATTCTTTTATGTTGTGTGCATGATGGGTTAAGTTTTCAGAACAGCATAAATTCCCTACAAGAATTCTTTAATTCTCAGCCCTCCTGCCAAGAAAGTGAAGATGTGTATGCATCTGTTTGGAAAGCTCCCAAATGCCTGTGCAAAACAGGCCAGGCAGCAACGCCTGCCAAACATTCAGCAGAGCCCATTGCGCTCATGCTGCAGAGGGCTTCCTTTGGTGACTTGAAGGCACCTGCAGACAATGCAGGGACGACCAGAAGGAGATTTTTTTCTGGCAGTGGATGCCAGGGTATGCTCGGAATGGAATAAACAAATGGACAAATTCTTCCCAACTCCAAGAGGATATTTAGAGGTACGTCTGAGCTAGCATCATTTGCATGCAAGATGGAGTCATCTCCCCTAGTCACTTAACAGTGCTTTCTTCTTGAGTGGTCTGGACTGAGGTCAAAGGTGGTTTCTGTGGCCTCTGAGAGCCAATGTTTCTTAGCCAGTTAAAGTAGTATCTTCTAGGTCAGGGAATATGTGAAGCATTTCAAGGGAACCAGACATGCATGTTTAATGGTATCTCTGACTCCTGGGTTTGGTATTGAAGTCATACTATATATAGTAATAAACGTCATACTATATATAGTAATAAACAGGTTCCTTTACATAGTAGTATTTTCCTGTTTCCTGCCACCCTACTCTCTTCCCTTCCATTAAACTCCAACTAAAGTCCATGAGTATAAAAGTTGTATTTTCTTTTCTTTTCCCTAGGACCCAGCCCACTGCCCTAAGTAAGTAACACCTTGTAACACCATGTGCCCATGCAGCACCATGAATCTGTGTAACTACAAAGAAATATGTGAATACACAAAGAAATATGTGAATAAATGCCGGTGGCTACTGTATCAGCTACACATCATAGCAGGCAATATAGACATTCACCCTGGCGTTTATCAGATATGAACGTATTTTAAAAGTCTATTTAAGGGTTTCAGTGCTTTTGGATGACATTCGCAGTAGGCTTGTGAGATAGAGAAATAAACTTGTGTCTGTCTACCTGTGGAGGTCCTAGTGGCTTAAAGGACATCTCTCCAGTGAATGGCATTGTAAGATATGACACAAAAGAGCGTTTTCTTTACATCAGCGGTCTAATTGATGTCTAATAAAACCAGAGTTCAAAGGGAAGCTTTGAATAATGTTGCATTCCTACTGGGAGGATCACAAACTTTGTGTCCCACCAAACTTTCCCGGAAGTGAGCAGACCAGCATTATCAGCTTGCCAATTCTTACTCGTTCTTCAGTATCAGACCACAGAAAAACCCAGTAGGATGTCATCCACATTTGCTCATCTAGCCCTACTTTTAGGCTACATGTACCACAGGCTCTTAGTCTGTAAAATTGGGAACGTGCATGGTTCTAGTTTCCTCTTCCACATATGGGGCACTAATCACTTAATGATGGAGAAATCCTCCAACCATGAGACTGGCCTAGCTCTGTGTACCAGATGAAGGCTGCTCTGAGGGTCCTGTGGATGCTGGCACAGCTGCTTCATATTTGGGTGCTGCATGGATGTGATGGTTAATACTGAATTGCAACTTGACAGGCTGAAGAACCTCGCATAGAGCATAGTTGTGAGAGATAATCTAGATTACATTTGCCTCTGGGCATGCCTATGAGGGGTTTTCTTGCTGGGGTTAATTGAGATAGAAATACCTGCATTGAATGTAAGGGGCATCTTCTGCTGAGCAGTCAGGATCAAAGGGATTTTAAGAGGAAAGTTTTGACTGCTTGCTGGCTTACTTTAATGTCCTTCTGGTGAGTTTATCTGCCAGGTTCATATCTTGGTGCTCCTCCCACTGCTATGAGGTGCTGACACTGCAACCCAGCTTCTTCAGCCTTCTTCTGGATTGAAGACCAATAGTTCTTCAGAAATCCTTCAGGCTGGATGACTCCATACCAGATTGGGACTGATAATCATCCTGACTCCTGGACTGAACTGCTCAGTTCTCAACTTCATGAGTGTGAGGTGGCTAAGGCTGGACTGGCCAGCTAAGCACGTAAGTGCCCTCCTAATATAAAGTCAGTCTTACCAGTTCTATTCCTCTAGAGAAGTCTAATTAGTACACAGTGGGATAGACAGTATCTTTGGACATATGATCCTATGTGCATTCTGGTTAGGGAGTGCTGAGAAAATGTGCCTGTTGATGAGTTACTCTTATTTATGTCAGTGAGTTGGGCATTTCTTTTATGTGCTAGCTTCTTGGTCCTTTCCCCCACTACATAGAATAAGAGGGGGGTCATTTCCCCAGTCGCACTGAGAGCCTTTGTAATTCTTGTAGGCTCCATCTGTTGATTCAATTTGGCCTTTAATGTGTGGTCTCTGGTGTCTCAGAGCAAGGAACTGCCAGCTCCTTGCAGCGAATGGCTCTTTGGCTAATGATAACACTGACTAAAGTGAGGAGTGCCAAGATACACCCACCACTGAGGCAGCCCTCTACTCCATCACCGTGTTTGTTCAGCTTCCAAAAGTAGATTTCCCCAAATAGCAAATGGGTTGCCTAATAGGTTGTGATGCTTCCATTTAATGGGCTACCAAGTCCCCAATAGAACAAATGATGGAGTACTGTGTTTATAGACTCAGAAAGATAATCATGTCATAGTCATAATAATGTTAATATAAAATTAATCTTCTTGTGTAAAATTACCAGCATCTATAGCCACATATATTTCAATGAGCAGACAGTCATCTGGAAAGTTGTTCGTGAATTAACAGTGGCCACCCCTACATAGAATTTGATAAGATTTGACATGTTTGCCTCCCTTCTATGTAGAATTGAAATAGTTCTTGCCATGACAAAACTTTATGTTTGGTAACAGGACAAAGGAAAGCTAATTTCATTTAAGAAAACGATGTGTTCTGCTTTATGCTGAGCAGTACTGTACTCCCAACCCATCTCTTCAGCAATGTTAGGGACCAGTTGCCAAGTCTTTATCTGTGGCTGAGGCATTTCTTGCAACCAGGCAGTCACTGAAATCGATGTTACCTTGCTTTTCCATGAGACTGGAGCATCTAACAAACCAACAACCCAACAAAATTAATTTTCATACTTCTCACAGAGGGGTGAAGTCTATGCTTCCTAAAATCCGCTCAGTACCAATTCTACACCCAGAGATCCTGGTAGTCATGACCAACTCACAAGCACAACACTTGCATAAAAAGTTCTGAGTAGCTCAGATGCAATTGCTATGGGAACCTCAAAGGAGTATGTGATTCTCAAGGTCATTTAATTCAACAAGAGCTGAGCACATTTGCTGTTGTTGTTTTGTTTTTTGTTTTTGTTTTGTTTTTAATTTTACAGCCTGCAGAACTCCTAGGAGAAAAGAAGAGGACTTGTAATCTCTCTGACGATATGTTGAGAACGCAGTTTGTCTGTGTTCTCCAGTTCATCTCTAAAGCTATTGAATCTGAGGGACAGGGTGGGAAGCAGGACAGAGCAAGCACCCCAGGCATTCATTTCATTGAGAACTGTATAACTATTGAAGAACTAGGAGGGACTAGTGCATCTGTTGCTGATGGGTAATGATGATGGGCTTAGAAAGGAGGGGAGAGAGAGAAAAACGAAAGGGATGGCAGAGTTCACAGAACACGAAAGACCTCCAAAGGAGAGGTACATGTTAGTAATTAGAATGAGAGAGAGGGGACATGGAGAGTAAGCAGGGTGTGTAGGAGAAAAACTCTGTGGCCTTTGGAAGGCCACCATCCTGGAGGCACACAATTCTCTTTGATGGATAAAGCTTGGGGTACAGAAAGCTGGTACCACATCACCTTCCATATTCGTGCAACACATTCAGTTACTACTTGGCTAGTGAGGCCTTCTTTCATCATTTCTAGAAAGGGAATAGCCACCCAAAGATAATACGCATCTCAATCAGAAATAGCAAAAAGTCCATGTGTAGAATTCCAAGGCACGAGACTTTGGATGGTAGAGACAACTTTATCTTTATTAACCTGGAATTCAGTGTTTCCTATGACTCTGAATATAGTTAAAATGTCACCTCAGAATGAGACGCACATATGATTTTGACTAGTAAAATTAATGTCATTTATTACTGTACTAAATAGTAATAAACAGAATCTTGTTTATTACCATTACTTAGTATAAGATTATGACATTCAATTCCCTGCTCATTCCATTCGAGGAGATATTTTTATTTATGCACACACATTACACTATCACAAATGTATTTGTGAACTATCTGATATATTTTTTCTGTAATTGATTTCCACTTCAGTTGATGGTATCTTCTGCATGCATGTAAACATGTGGTCCTAAGTAAAGGCCGACAACTTCATGGAAGCCCCTGATTCAGGAAGAGGAATTCAATATCAGAGAAAACACTTGTCCTCAGGGCATCGGATCCCACTCCATTCTGGATAGTCTTAAAGATGTCATGAGTTTCTTCTCCACATGACTGGCATAAGAATCCTCTAGGTAGCCTTGGGGCCTGAGCTCTGGAAGCTATGACGACATATAGCAATAGACAAACACTCTTTCTACAAAGGGTTTCTTACCAAGATTTATTAGTAAGTTTGATAATAGCTTGACAAGATTTCTCTCGAAACCTAAAACACGATATATATATTCATGTTGCTAATATAAAATATTGCATTTATATTTATATTTATAAAAGACCTAAGTATGTTAGGATACTTGCTCTGGGCTGGGATGACTAAAATACCCACAGTTTAACAAATGCTCTTGCATTTGTTCTGAGGACTCCCAGCTGTCCCCTAGGTGTGCTTATCGCCTGCCCCAGCATGAAGATGCAAACACCCATTTGCTCCAAGCAATTGTATTTTGCCCACATTGTCTGCTCTGTCTTGTACTTATAATACACTCATGTGACAGTTCCATCCAAATGGACAGATGGCAAAGTAAGAAAAAAAAACACCCCAACTCAGAAAAGCCCCATAGCTGTGGGGTTTTGTGTTTTCAACAAAGACCGCACCTACTCAGCTCAGCCTCCTTCAAGATTCTATGGAGTGGGGCTTCTAGCAGATGGTTCTGCCACGTCAGGCCCACAGCTGTGTGTTCCTGGCATAGGAACAATGTTTGAATTCTTTACAGAAATTTTGTAAGATATGTTTCTTGTTGCCTTTTTATGAATTTTATTTGGTAATTTTTTTTTTTTACACCCGAAAGAGTCTGGAGACCATATTGAGAAAAAAACGCTGGCAAAGGATAGCTATTTGTTAGCTAGCCAGATTTATTTAAAGAGGATCAATCAGATATAATTCTGGAAAAGAGGCAGCCCACTGGCACAGATTGCACATCCCAGCAAATCCGTAGCTTGAACTGCAGCCACCCTCCATTTCTCTGCTCTCTGAAAATCAGATGCCTCTCTAATGTTCACAGCCAGGCAGGATGAGTGCCGGAACACTTGCTCTCCAATGTGCATGACACATAGTTTTTCAGTCTTTCTCTCTCTCTCTCTCTCTCTCTCTCTCTCTCTCTCTCTCTCTCTCTCTCTCTCTCTCTCTCTGTATGTGTGTGTGTGTGTGTGTGTGTGTGATGGATTGGGGATGTTGTCACTTATACAGCATTAACCTAATGTGCACAAGGCTGTGGATTTGACCTCCAGCATTAGAAAACCAGGCCAGATCAGATCTGAACTTGTCAACAGAAGTAGAAAACATGCAGAATCTTTTGAGCCAATAAAGTGTAATCCTGCCTGCTTTCGGAGAACTGATACCTGGATGTTTGCAGCACCATTCTGAGAGACGTCTATTTTTCTCTCATATAGTCCATCCCAACTGCAGATTCCTCAACCTCCCTACCCTACTCCTGCCACCTACCTCCCTTCTCTTCCAGATCCACTCCTCCTTCATTTCCCTTCAGAAAAGAGCCAGCCTCCCAGAGGTATAAACTGAAGATGCAGGCAAGTAGGAGGAAGATTAGGCACAAACACTCACACCAGGGCCAGCTTTATTCTGGTCCCACTCTGGGGAAGTCATGGGTAGTTTCTATGTTCCCAGCATTTCTCCTTGGTGACAAAGCTTTAACCTTGTCATGGATTGTGTATTATGTCTGTGTGTGTGTGTCTGTGTGACTGTGTGTATGACTATGTTTGTGTGTGTTATTGTGTATATGTGTCTGTGTATGTGTTCCTATGTGTGTGTATTGTCTGTGTGACTGTGTGTATGTCTGTGTGTGTGTATGTCTCTCTCTGTGTCTTTTGTCTCTGTGTGTGTCTGTCTATGTGGGTGTCTCTGTGTGTGTATATCTGTGTGACTGTGTATGTGTTTGTGTGTGACTGTGTGGTTGTATCGCAGTGTCTGTGCGTGTGTTTTGTCTGTGTGTATGTCTATGTGTCTGTATGTGGGTGTCTGTGTGAGTATCTGTCTCTGTGTGTATATGTCTGTGTGACTATGTGTATATCTGTGTGTATGTCTGTATGCATGTCTGTGTGTGTTTGTGTCTGGGTGTTTGTGTGTTCTGGGTATGTGTCTATGTATATCTGTTTGACAAGATAAAAGATCCATTTGAGCTGATTCCTCCAAGATAACCCATCAAGTCAGAATAAACTCAGAAAGAAAGCACAGTTCGCTCTAAATTGCATGCAAACTTGATCAGGGTCCACTGATAGATTTAAAGATTCCTATCCTGGATACTTTCTTACAAGCAGAAATGTAAAAGCTTTGTGGATTTTAAAGATTTGGGTTGTTTTCTAATAAACGGCATACCCCATCAACTGCCGACTGGACCCCTCCATCCTAAATATAGTATGTGACATAAATGGACGGTGATTCCCACTATGCTGATGTAAGACCCCAGGGATTGCTACTGTTATCAGAGAAAGAGGTGCAGTGCTCATGGCAGTGTTCAGTAGTGTGCAGGGCTGTCTGCAGCTGGCAGCCAGCAGTCACTCCAGGCTCTCCTCAGGAGCAGTTCCTCTGATTGAGGGTAGCTAGTGACCAGGGTCAAAGCCCTGGCGGCAGCAGCAGCAGCAGCAGCAGCAGCAGCAGCAGCAGCACTATGCAGGAGCAGATTCTTCCTGCTCACATGTGATGACGACAGTAAAAGAACCTGCAGGGAGATCCATATTAATGGTTGTAACCAGCTTTCTCTTTCATGATTTTCTGGCCTTTTTATTTAGTTTGAGATTGGATTTGAAAGTGAACTTTGTTCCACGTTGTAGCCGATGGCAGCAGGCAAATGAGATGAAACACAGGGAGGCATAGCATGCATGCTGCACTCAGGGAAAGCCAGTGAATGAAAATGGAAATGACAAGGATGGCTGGCTGGAGCTGGGCTTGTTTTTGTTTCTGTTTTTTAATAATAGGGGCTAAGCTTCTGCAGCAGTTACTGTGGGAGGCCAAAGGGTCCAGAATTTACTAGACTCTTTTAGCAATCCTAATAGGCTTTCTGGGAAAGAAATTGAAGCTAACTCCAAAGTAACCAAGCAGATATAAAAATCAAAGAAATGGTTATGGCTCCAGCTGCAATTCAACTGCTTGCCGGGACACCCTCCTTCTGGGTGAGGTGTATGTTAGGAATCAGGAAGCTTTGTAAACTCAGTGACTGAAATGGAATCGAGAATGCCCAGTGGTGATCACCTGAACAAGACAATACAGACTTCAAAGGACAGACTACTTCATGGCCATACTGCCCCAATTCTCTCCCCATGGTCGGGTAACTGTAGAATGTGGCTATGTTTTTAGTCACACTGAAATTCAATCCAAAATATTCTGGAACTTCCTGGGATGGCTGTTCCTGCTACCTCTCAGAGATCTCTTGTCTGTGCACACCCAGGTCCTTTCTACCCTACCCCCAGTGTCCTTCCTGAAGCAGTTTGTAATTTTGGTGTGTTCCACGTCATCAATGACCTTGTTTCTGGATTAGGGCTTTGGGAAAAGTCATGTTCCTACTGGAAGATGTTTCAAATAGACTTTCTCTCTCTACAGTCTGGTGAAGGATTCATTTTGAGCTCACTGTTGCAAAGGTGACTGGCCTTTGCTGTAGTTCTTCCTTCTTTCTCATTCACATGCACATGACATTTTTTTTTCCAGCATCATTTGTTCAAGAGATGGCCTTTGCTCCATTTTTCTGCTTTTGCCCTTTTGTCAAGTCTGCTCTGTGTTGTCGCAACAAATTACCACAGACTGGGGAATACACATCGAGGGTGGGATCATGGTTCTAAAGGCTGGAACAGGGAGATGGGTGGGCAGACATCTCGCCAAGTCCTTCACCTTAGTTAACTTTGTGTTGGTTTGATGAACAAGTTAATCTCACTCAAGTTTTTTCAGCTGAGCAATCTCTGGGTACACCTGGCTAACACCATGCCATTGAATACCATTAGAAGGAAGCCATGCATGAAAGAGATGTCACATGGCAGGACAAAAGGCAGGAGCAGGAAGGACCCAACCGCCTCTTTTACAAGAACCAATCTGCTTCTTTAGCACACAGTCCAGCGCTCATTCACTGGGGCAGTCATAACACAGTCCCCACCCATGGATGTACCTGTTCATGACCCCACTACCTTTTGATATCACTAGACCAGAAAGAAAAACAAGGCTCAGCATGAGTTTGGGTAGAGATACATTACATCCAAACTGCTAGAGCCTTCTTAGTGTACTGTCCCAAGGCAGTCAAAGGTAGGGGTAGGGTGGAGCATGAGAGGGCCCGACTGTCTTTGGATAATTATAGTGCTTCTGTTATAACACACCCACCTTGTGGTGAAGCCACTAATTTATCCCAGAGATGGGAGCACACACCTTCCAGCACTGTTGCTTGGGGGATCTAGATTTTCAGAGCATGAACTTCCACAATGTGTTCATGTTGCTCTGCATTGGATGACTGAACTCCTTTCTGGGGATCGTTCTGTCCTTGCTTTGGCAACAGCGCCATCTTGATCACTGTAGCTTTGTGGTCCGACTTGATGTCAAATCATGTCACTCCTCTGACTTTGCTCCTTGTCAGATTACGTGTGCTATTTTGTGCCATCTGCCCCTCTCTCTATAAACTTTAGAATTGATTTGTTGATCCCTACAAAATAAGTTGCTGAGAACATCTCTATTTCCTCTCTCATTAACCTAGGATGTCCCACACTAATTCACTTTAATCTTAAAAAAACATCTAATGCCTCCTTCTCAGGAGCCCACTTTAATTAGTCTGGGAGAAATAGGCTCATTAGTAGTTCAAAGCTTCCTATGGGTAATTCTAATAAATAGAACCAATATATTGATATATGGTCAAAACAAATACCAGACCGTGTTGGAAAATATCGGTCTTGCTTCCATCCCTGCCTTGCCCACTGTAATATCAGCATAGTCTTTGAGTAGGCATGATTGTAGTCTTCTGCTTTCTGGATATGAGGCTCCTGCTTCAATTTTCCTAGTTTGTGTGGCCTTCTCTCTGCAGCAAGAAAGGCCTTCCTGTAACAAAGTCTTTGACAGGGAATCTTTTCTCCTGATGTTCTCTCTTTCTCTCTGTCTCTCTCTCTGTCTCTGTCTATGTCTCTGTCTCTCTCTGTCTCTCTCTCTGTCTCTCTCTCTGTCTCTCTCTCTCTCTCACACACACACACACATACACACACATACACAAACACACACATACACAAACACACATACCTTCTATTTTTAATAAGGCATGCACAGACCTTTTATTTTTAATGTATCTTTTTTATAAAGAAATATTGTTAGCAAAAGAACTTCAACTGTAATCCTGTTTTAAACATTTGAATATTTGCTAGATACGAAATATTATAACACTCCAATCTGGGCCCTTGTTCCTGCTCATGTTCCTGGTGGCTTTAGCAAAGTAGCTCCAGGGTTCCCAGGTAGGGCTGCCCCTTGGCCATCCCTGAAGAGTGGGTCAGAGACTTGAATGCCCACCCAGGGATAAGTGGAAAGTGTATGGCAGCTCTCCCATGCCCAACAGACCAGACAATAGGTAAAACTCTGGCAGGGTGTGGGTTTTTCCTCCCCTGCCTTCTCAAGGGCCCCTTTTTAGTTCCCAACACCTTTCCTGACTTCCTTTGGTGAACAGCAATGTGGAAGTGTAAGTTGAATAAACCCTTTCCTCCCCAACTTGCTTCTTGGTCATGATGTTTTGTGCAGGAGTACAAACCCTGACTAAGACAGCCGTGAAGTACAGGCTAAGCGTTCAAATCTGTGAGTCTATGAGAGACATTTCACATTTATACCACCAGACTCCTCCTTTGCTAGTCATTCTTTTATTCCTTTTGCCTCTTTTCCTTTCCCAAATCTTTTTTCCTTACCTTCTTAGCATTTCAGATTCTGTTTTGTCTCTTCCTAACTGTCACGACCTCATTACCACCCTCTAGCTTCACATCTGGATCTGTTTCCTAATATCGTCTAACCTGAATGTCCTTACCTAGATCTGTTTTTAGCATCTTCTAAGCTCTTGGTCTAGATCCCTATCTTAGCATCCTTTCACCTGCACATCTTTGTGTGGAGCTGTGTTCTCAAGGTCAGCAGTTTAGCTCACTAATTTACTCTAAAAGGGAGAGGAGAAGATCCTCGATTAATAGCGCTTGGAATAATCAGAGACTCGTCTCATCAAAAGATGAGGACATGTGTGAACTGCAAACACAGCAATGACCACCTCCTTGTGAGTGATCCTCGAGACCCCCTTCAGCTCCTCTGGGCCTCCCCTTTGCTTAGAGATCAGGACATTGCTTAGTAAGAAATGAGGACACTGGCAGCATCTGCTTCCACAGGCTTGTTTATCTGTAGAGTTAGCATACTTATACCTCAACAGCACTGGGCACTCAGCAAGTGCTAATTAAGTGTTGCATGTGATTATGATTATGAATTTTAAGGAACTCCTGACATGGAAGAAGATGAGAGCCTTAACAAAAGATCCATTCATAATTGACACAGGGGACATTTGTATGTAACCGGTGCTCTCTTGCATCAGCCAGAATTTCCTCTGTTCACACTCTCCATTTCTTTGTAAACTCCTTTGTTCATAACCTAGGTACATTTCCATTTGAATGCTTTAAAAAAAAGTGAAAGTAGCACCATTTTCACACCATGAAGTTAAGCAGTTGAAATTCGTTCATCATGGTATGACATAATCTCTGTACCATATAACTCAAACAATGAATAACTCTGTCTGGTTTTCTCCAGCTTGCATAGAACGTACAGAAGAAATACACACGTTATGTGTGATTTGGTTGTTAAGGAGGCACTAAAGACATGGGGTGGATGTTAGGTGAATTCTTGATTCTTTAGTTTACTTTGAGAAATAGATCCGTTCCTTTTCCTGGAAACTAAAGACTTTTCACCAACTAAACAAAATATACAACTTATGAACTTACAAGTTACAGCAGACAGTAGCTGAAGAAGAGATGAGAGTTAATTGTGAGCACTGTCTTTCCTCATTCCAGCAAGAAGGTATTCATCATCAATCCATCCATCCACCCATCCATGCATCCATCCATGCATCCATCCATGCATCCATCCATGCATCCATCCATCCATCCTTCCTTCCTTTCATCTGTCTATCCATCAGTCCATCTGTTTGTCCGTCCATCCATGCATGCATTCAGATGCTCTCTTGGCTTTGCACAATACTGACAACCATCACCACTGTCCACCGTGCAGCCTAACATCCCATAGGACTTTAAAAGTAGGGCTCAGCCCCAGACTTCACTTGCTTCCCTTCTACCACATGAATGCTCCCCCACTGATGGGTAAAGTCTAGGGGTGCTTGCAGATCTGTGTTGAGGTGGGGGGGCGGGTATTGGTGATATGTTTGTTTTCCTTCCTAAACTCATGTCCACATGAGAACCTCCATCAGGGGGATTCCTTTTTTTGCCTAGATGCTAAGACGAGGTCTGTTATGAATGACCATCTGAGCTGAGATGTAAAGAGGAAAGCCACTGTTGGTCTGGCCTTTGACTTGTGCTTTTTCCAGGAAAGAAGAATTTCATTGCTTAAAGCAAGAACAGCCCCAAGCTGATAGAGATGCATCTTAGAAGTAAGGATGCACCTATGAAATGGAAGTTTTGCCTTAAGCTATGAAAGAAAAGATCTGCATGTGAATATAATTGAGTGTGCATCAGTATTTTGTGAATTCATACCCTAGTCCAGGTTAATTTACATATTCCTAAAACCATGTCTCTCTTGCCTCTATGCGTACAAGTACCGGTTTGACACTCAGAACTTTCACCTCTGGATTGAAGAGTACCACGTTTGTTATCTACTCGTGCATGCCACTGACTCCGGTAGCTAGGGCCTTCAAACAGCAATATGTTATTTTATGATTGTGCCTGAGGTTGAAGTCTTAGGAGGACACAGTGAGCATGGCTTTGGCTTGATCCATCTGTCACTGACATTACTAGAGACTCAAAATTTTGAGACTAATGACCTGCAAACTGGCTAAGATCTTGAAATGTGTCCCTCCAGGGCAACTCAGTTGTGGGGCCTCTCCAAGGCTGCTTGAGTGTACCTAGAAATTGACAGTTGATATCCTGAGAGCTACTGGTCCCAGGAGGATATATTGCAGGGGTAAAGATATCTATTAAGGTCTAGCCTTGGATTCACAACTGGACATAATTACCACTGAGCTCTACTTTTCAGAACTGAGCCATGAAGTGCAGTCCACATTTAAGGTGAGATCTGAGTTTTATGTCTTAAAAGACAGAGTATCAACTGTGAAAGTTAAAACTACCAGGAATATGATGGAAAAAGGCCTATGTGCAAGAAAGATTGGTTGGAAGCTACACTAACGCCTCAACATTTCTGTAAGGCTGGTTTTCATTCTAAAAATCATAACAGTAGAGTGGCCTGCTCTACCTGCATGGTTAAACCTGCAAGACATGGTTTTAAGTAGAGTGGAGTATTGTTCTGAATTCACATGGATCCTCTGGCTCAACATGCACAGAACATTATGGCCTGGTACTATTATTAACTCTGCAGAATAGGAGAAACTGAAGGACCAGAAAGTCAGGTAAGGGCTAGCGATGGGAACTGAGATACCTTTAACATGCCACCCATTTGTTATACCTGACCATGTTATTCCGTTTCTGGGTTAAAAAAAAATAACTAGAAAAACAAGTTTGTTTTTTAAAAATATCGATTTGACTTACTGTTTATTTCATAACCAGCCTTGGACTATTTATAAAATCCTACTGTTTCTCACTGGGTTCTGAGCTTTTATTTTACCTCCCTTCAGACAACTTGGTCATCCCCAGCATCCTAGTTTGGTTTCTGTTGCTATGATAAAGATGCTGATGAGAAAGGTTGGTTTGGCTTCCAGTTCACAGTTCATCAATGAGGGTAGTTAAGGCAGAAACTCAAAGCAGGAACTCAAGGCAGAAACCTGGAAGCAGAAGCCACGGAGGCATCCTGCTTAGTGGACTGCTCCCCACAGTTTGCTGAGCCTGTTTTCCTGTGGAACTCAGACCCACCTACCCAGGAACCACCATGCATTGTGTTAGACCCTCCCACATCAATCATTAATCAAGAAAATGGCCCCAGGCAAGACCACAAGGCAGTCTGATGGAGGCAATTCCCCCGACTGAACTCTGCATCCCTCCTTACTCTTGTGTCAAGTTGACAGAAAGTAACCAGCATATAAAGATTTCACATTTCAGAATGGACAAGTCAGGTCCTTACAAATCACTGAGTCTTCCCGGGTGTGTGTGGGTGTGTGTGTGTGTGTGTGTGTGTGTGAAGATTTCCTGCACCACCCCCACCACACACATACTAGTTTTGAGACCAGGGGGAAGTAATGAATGAGTGTGATCTGAAATCGGTAAGAGTTAATATAAGCTCTGCACATAAGGTGCTGTCTTTATTTTATGTGCTATTTTCTGCCTCACAACCTGGAGCAAAACAAAATGACATTCAAGCAATTTGGAGAGTCACTATTAATTTGGATTCTGCCCATGAAGACTCCTGGAGAGTTCACCGATGATATTTTATAAGTAAACACGTCCCACCATGCTTCCTAGTCCTCTATGAAGTCCCTCAGAAAATTGTCAGCCAGTGTGGCAAAATCCCAAGGTACTTTGAGGTTGGGAGTCACAGCGAGCCTTGGCTGGATGCTGTTCATGTGTGACATAGCCATCCTGTTGTGATCTCAAAGTTCCCTACCGCTGATCTCACATTGTTGAGACCCTAAGTCCTCAAGGGATAATATTATGAGATGCTCTTTGAAATCCCAAAAGGCTCTACTCTTACCAATACGATTAGGGCCCTTCTAACAGTCCAGAGAAGGTGCCCCCACAGCCCCATTTTGCCCTGTGGAGACACAACACAAAAATCGGTTATGCAACTAGGAAAGAGTCCCTCCCAACCTGCCTAAGCTGCAGTTCCTTCAGACATCTGCCTCCAGGACTATGAGCAATAGACTTCTGCCTATATGCCTCCAGGTCTGTGGTCCTTTTCTTCTAACAGTTTGAATGAACTAAGACAGATGAACATGGGCTTGAGAGGAAGTTAATTGGGTGCAAAATGCACTGACAATTTGAAGGGAGGAGACGGCAGACCAAGCCAACCATGGAAACTGCATTTCATTTAACAAACATGTAGTGCTTACAGTGGGCCAGGATCTATTCTAATCCTTTTTTTTTTCAGATATTAACTCGTTTATCCTCATAACAACCTCTGAGGTCACAACTACGTATGAGCCCCATTTAATAGCTAGAATATGTTCAGATGCATAAGCTGGGTGGATAGTCAGTGGCCCAGGGTCACAGAATCAGTCAGGATCAGGGCTGTCGTTCCAATCTGGGGGCCTCTGACTCTTGAGTCCTGGTATGGAGCTACAGAGCTAAACTCAGTTGCCCTGGCGTGTGCCCTCAGGAATTGGTCTAACCCAGACAGATCACACCAGTGCTGATTTAAGAATCGAAGCACAATTCCTTTTTTATTACAAGAGCGCCATTTCCCCCCAGACAGAAATGAGGCTGCATTCACTGTTCTACTAACCCAATGTCAACAGCTGAACACTCTCCCCCAAGACTGCATGCCTTATGATGCTTCCCAGATGAGTAGAATGATGCTAGAAGACTATTTAGAGCAACAGTCCTTTTGGCATTGAAATATAAGTGATGGGAACTCTGTAAGGCTCCATAAACATAGCAGACAGGTGTTAAAAAGTAGCTGCAAATAGAGGCCAGGACTTTTCAAACACACAGAGAAATGATACAGTAAATGCGCTACAACCTTCTGTTTTCAGGCTAGTGACCTTTGCTTCATTAGGCCCACCTTGAACTGTGATAAACATTCACTTAAATGAATATCATTTCCTTACAATTACAGAAGGGTCATACATAATACACTGAGTTCCCTTGGCAGCCCATGTGCCTGTCATGCATATTTCATGAGCAGTTTCATTCCCCAAGTCCCTCTCAAGCAATCCTCAATCCCATGGCTCTGGTGCCCAGGAAATAAAGCTCTTGTCTGCGAAGAGATCTCAGGGCAGTTATTGTCACTCTGTACTTTATCAAGGAGAGCCAAGGAATGACCTGCTTGTAGCGTCTGACCAGCACTATAGCAGTGTCCCTTTCCATATATGTATTACGAGAAACAAGTCTCACTGGTTGTATTTGCCTAATGTAGATTCTGTGCCAAGCAGTAGAAGGCATGAGGCCCTGAACAGAGTACTAGTAACAACCTAATGGATGTAAAATGAAGCGGGGGAGGGACTTGCATTCCTATGCCTACAACATGTTCAATACGTGTGGGGCTGGAAAAAAAAAATAGATCATGGTCCACGGGAGCGTGGTCAGGCAATTTAAGTGAGTCGACATCTGTTTGTGTGAAGTGATGTCTTTCCCAGCTGCCTCAGCTGGTGGGAAATAAAGTGTTGGAATGATAATAAGCAGAGAGGAAGTTTGCAGTAACAGTGAAATATAAGCCTTTTTATAGTCTCAATAGATTTTGCGGGCAATTTCCCTTTTTCTCCTTTCAAGACTATTGAGTTCGTCAAGACAGCTTCATCTTTTTTGAGATCTCCCACCACTCTGAGAATACGATCCGATCCAAGAAACATGCATCCTGTCTGCCAGCTCTAAAAGGTTACTTTTTGGGAGTCAGATAAAACTAAAGACAATTTGCTTCCTCAAAAATTCTGGCTTTCAAAAATTATCACCCTAGAAAATAGGCTCCTGTGTCTCCTACCCCTGACCATTGCGTCCAGCCTGCCATAATTTGTTTAAAAATACGTATTGAGTGCCAAGTTACGACCAGGATGTGCAGATCTCTTGGTTAGACATCCTGCTTTAGTCAACTCCTATTTGTCCCCAAAAGATTTGAGTCAGAAGCCTTTGTTGTGTGTGCTCTTAGACCTGGAGTTGGGGGTAGGGGGTGAGGAGAGGTTTACACCAGCAGAATTAATATTTACGTTCTTCAAATATTAGAGAAGCCACAGAAAATTATTAATCCCAAAAGGTTATAATTATCTTTAAAGTGGTGGCAGCCATTGAAATGTAAAGTTTTACAGACAGGCAAGGGAGAGGGCTGCCCGGGCCATCACACCTTCAACTGATTGTCCAAATCAAAGAGAGGTCTCTCCAGAGGTGCAAGGCAGGGATGGCAGCGTAAGCAGACAGATATTCTGTTCTTTGAGTGTGTTACTGAGAGAGAGAGAGAGACAGAGACAGAGACAGAGACAGAGACAGAGACAGAGAGACAGAGAGAGACAGAGAAAGACAGAGACAGGCAGACAGACAGACAGACAGATACACACACACACACACACACACACACACGCACGCACACACAGACATAGATGGGGGACCAGCGAGGGGGAGAGAGACAGAGAGAGAGGGAAGAAAAGGAAGGAGGAAGAGAAGGAGAGAAGGAGAAAAGAAAGAAGGGAGGGAGGTAGATAATTCAAATGGGTTTCAAATCTGTAGTCTGTAGAATGTGAAACTCATCAAAGCTTACCCACAATATATAGTTTCCTGGACCCATAGATGTAAAGGATTCATTGACTAATTTTCTGAATTAAGCTCTCACTTCCCCCTCCTATCTAGGCCAAGAGAGTTTGAACCCAAGTGGAAGTTAACCAATTAGCTGTGAGGTACAAAGTCTCGATGCTTTCCACGGATGGTGTAGCTAGCTTTCGGCTCATGCTTCCGAAAAGTGATTGCCTTGATTCACGTTGTTCTAGGAGACAGCCAGGTCAACGGCGAGGTAAAGAGAGCATCCAGCAAAGGAGAGATGGCAAAGCTGAGTCCCACACCCAAGCCTCAGGAACTCAACAAGAAACCATGAGAGACAACTGGGATCTTCCCCAACCCCTGAGTGTTACTCACTGTGTAGACATCTCTCAAGCTCCATTAAATTCTATTTGACGTACATTAAAAAAGATTTAATCACAGATGCCAGTCAACTAACCAACCCATTAATCTAGCTGTTTTTCCTAAGAAAATTGTATTTAAAAAGGTCCTTTTTTTCTCAATTTAATTTAGTCATCCTTTAAATTTCATGTATTTATCATGTAAATGCACCTTATTTGCAAAAGAAAAGCATGGGATTCAATGAAATAAATAGTTATTTCATTAAAATGGATACAAAAAACCCTGTGATTAGGGTAATTAATTTGCACACTAAAAGCTATCTTCCTGGTTCAGATCATTAATATTGATGGCCTTCGATTTTGTTCTCTGTAATGTTCCTTGAAATTTACTCAGAACTGGCACCGGAGCTGAAGGAGCAGAAGGCAAGCAGAGTAGAGGGCTAGGGAGCTCCTGGAGATGACTGGTTCCCTCCTCAGCCAGCCTAGCAGCGTGCGGACCTGTGCACCCAAATCAACTCCCGACTCAGGCTGCAGGAGTTTTAATGCTGTCTCTTATCTCCAATGTCAGTTATTGATGCCTGGCACTTATTGACGTGTGTCTTCTTTAGGAGAAAGGGGAAAAAACATTTAAATTGCAAAATAACATTACAGGAGATTATGTCTAGGTACCACACGCTGTTATGCACAGCCTTGCCAGATAACAAGGCAGCGTCTGTCAATATACCTTTCTCATTAGATTTTCATCTGCATATTATGCAAATGGATTTGAGCAGCCTTCCCCTTTGATAGCTCTCTGCCGCTAGTTTGAGTCGAGGCACATATTTTGTTTCTGTGCTGTTCAGCAGATGTATTCTACCAAAGACCTTTGGAAAAGGTGTCATATCAGTGTGGTACACTGCGGAATACAGCTGTGGGCTACACGCACTGAAGAAAAAAAAATCAAATCCTGGAACACTTTTAAATTGCCTTACCTAGCTGTGTCAGCATGCTCAACAATCCTGGGGATGGAAAAATGAGCTACTATCTCCATAGAGATACGCACGCAGATGGAATAATATAATATTTTAACTCCCGTACAGTGTTTAACTTGCATTTCAAGACTTCCTGACAGGAGTACTGCTAATGCTTTGTAATTACAGATAGAAGCATGATTTTCAAGACTGTTCTCTCTCTCTCTCTCTCTCTCTCTCTCTCTCTGTGTGTGTGTGTGTGTGTGTGTGTGTGTGTGTAACACTGCACACGAAATTTCCCTTCCAGGAGATCATAGTTACACAAAGTTGTCAGAACTACTCTCTTGCCTCTGCTACTTTGAGATTTGCTTTAGGCCACTAAGTCTCTTCCCCAAATAAGGAAGCTGGAACGCAGGTTTCCAACAAGCTCCATTGCTGTTTTCACACCGGGAGTGCTTGTGCTAAAATTTGAACAGAGTCTGACAGAGCAGTGACCGTGATGGGGTTCAGGGCCACCCCTCATCGATGAGGTGAATTCTGTTGGTCATCTTACACTCTACCTACCATTTAAAAAGCTTTCACGTTTCAGTTCCATAGTTTAAAAAGCTAAGAAGTTAATTCTAAGGTCTGTCTGTCTGTCTGTCTATCTATCTATCTATCTATCTATCTATCTATCCATCTATCAACAGATTTATAAAGAAAGATCCAGGATGTGTTTGGTAAAGGTGTGGTAAGGTGGAAGAAGGGTGCCTTTGAGGGCCCATGCTGAGGTATCCCTTCCCCCTGAGGTACCAGCCATACAATAGGTATAGTATAGAATAGAATCTATTTAGGGCATGAGAAGGGGAGTTGAGGATGGAGTAGAGATAGAGAAAGGCAGAGAGAGAGAGAGAGAGAGAGAGAGAGAGAGAGAGAGGCCACATGGAGAGAGGGGGGAGGGGAACGGAGAGAGAAGGGACAGAGAGGGTAAGAGATTAAGAGTGAAGAGGGGGCAAGTAGCCCCTTTTATAGTGAGTCAGGCACACCTGGCTGTTGCCAGGTAACTGTGGGGCAGAGCCTAGAAGGAATGCTAGTGCTATATATGAATGTATGTATATGTATGTATGTATGTATGCATGTATGTATGCACATAATTATGTATGTACCTATCTATCTATTTATTTCTTGAGACAGGGTTTCTCTGTGTAGCCCTGGCTGTCCTGGAACTAACTCTGAAGATCAGGCTGTCCTCAACTTAGAGATCCACCTGCCTCTGCCTCCAGCGTGCTGGGATTAAAAGCATGGACTGCCATGCCCATTTTAACGAAGAAAACATTGGACATTTTTGGATATCTGTACACAAAACAAAACACCTATCTAGGAGTCTTTAAACAACGGTCACTTCAAGCACCAGAGAGGTATCCCACATGAGAGCAAAGCTGCTGAAAGCAGAAAAGAAGCAGAAAAGAAGTCGTCCACACACACACTGCAACCTCCGGGAGCTTTCTTTGGCCATCTACCTTTGTGTAGCAGTGCTTCAAGTAAGGCTCTTGGGGTGCTCTGTCCTCAGGCAGGCAGAAAACAGCTCGAATCTGCTTGTTAATATTCATGGCAAACATCGAGTCCCTACATTGTTTGCTTTTAAAATAAAAGCTCGTTTTCTACCCCACCCCCAACCTCCTCTAAAGAGACACACATGGCGCGTAGGATGTTTTTCTAAAGAAAGACATTGAAAAGACATTGCCTCGAGGTTTGCTGAAGCAAGAGCCTATTTAATGTCATGCCTCCCCTACCACACCCCAGCTCTCTCTCTCTCTCTCTCTCTCTCTCTCTCTCTCTCTCTCTCTCTCTCTCTCTCTCTCTCCCTCTCTCTCTTTTAACATCTATTTACCAATTACAATGCTTTTCACAATATGCTCCCTTTAACCAATTCCAGAGTAACAAGCAGGCGAGAGGGGTTGGAAACATTACTCCAGTTCTCTTTAAGCAATAAGAGGAATGACAAGAAAAAAAAAATCATTTTTTTCTAAGAACCCAAATCTCCCAACAGCTGACATTAGGAGCAATGTGGAACCTGCCTGTTAGGGCGTATTCACACTTGTTAAGATGCCAGACAATGGAAGCAGAAGAAATAGCAGTATGTAGAAACAACAACTAGTCAGCCCCTGCTCCCACCCCCCAATCCCAACTACACAAAAAATATCTAAATTCAAACCCCATAAACTTGGCTTCTGAGACCTTTATGGGTGTAAACAGAGGGGGGACACCAGGGTTTGGCGCAACTGGGTTCCTGAGGCACACTCCTAAGAAAGCACTCACTGGGGGGGCTGTTACTGGAGATTCGCAGACTCTTCTTCTTAGGAGTCAGCCAGAACGTTTATAAATAAATGGACAGGCCACCCAACACATTTCGCCACTGTCTCTGATGCTGAGAAGCTCGTTTTCCAAGTGTGGTAGGGCAAGAATGTAAAGGCGTCCTGGATCCTACCCTACCCTCACCCCACCCCCAGCCCCCAGCCAAAACAGAAAAATTAGAATATTCTAGGTGATCGGGAGGACTGGAGAAGCCATGTAAACACTATCTAATAACACTTCTAGATGGGGCACTCAAAGTCTTCCTGGGACAATTAACTTTTTGGGATGAACTTCTCCTGCTGCCTCCTCTGATCTCTTAGCTGCTTAGCTGCTTAGAGTTACCCCTCACCATTACCACCACCAACCACACACCCATCCATTCTCCCCCAGAGTGGAAGATGCTGGAGTAGAAAATGCTTCTGGTCAAGACCAAAAAAGAATCTTTGTACTAGGTAGAAACCTGACATGCTAGTTGGGGCTCATCAGTCGCTTGGTGTTTCGGTTCGTATATTCTCAGCCCAGGGAGTGGCACTATTAGATGTGGTCCTGTTGCAGTAGGTGTGGTCTTGTTGGAGGAGGTGTGTCACTGTGGGTCTGGACTTTAAGACCCTTATCCTAGCTGCCTGGAAGCGAGTATTCTGCTAGTAGCCTTCAGATGAAGATGTAGAACTCTCAGCAATGCCTGCACCATGCCTGCCTGGATTCTGCCATGTTCCCCCCTCGATCATAATGGACTGAACCTCTGAACCTGTAAGCCAGCCACAATTAAATGTCCTTATAAGAGTAGCCTTAGTCCTGGTGTCTACTCACAGCAGTAAAAGCCTAACTAAGATACCTGGCCAAGGGAACATGGCCCGGAAGGGAGGCTCACCTTCCATGGTGCTGAAGAGATGGGCAGAGTAATTAGTCCTTTCATGAGATGCTGTACTTTTTCTACCCAGAATCCCTACCCATAATGCAGAAGCTTGCTGGATGCAGGCAAGTAAGGACTGTAAGCCTGTCCCTCTTTCTGAATTATTCAGAAACATTTAAGTTTTCCTACAAGTTCTTTGTCTCTTTTCCAGCATGTCTCCTGCCACATTTGGGGCTTTCCCAACATTACAAGCTTTCTTACTCTTCGTATAAAGCCTCCTTCACTGCCTTGTGGCACTTACCGGCCATATTTCTTCCTGTTCACAGTACAGACCTTTGTCCTTCTCTCTTCTTCCTCTTTTCTTCGACCTCTTTCTCCAGGCAACGCCTGATGTTTACAACAGGCGTTTTGCAGGCCTAGTGGCTTTTCTCTTCTCAACTCTAGAAATTGTCCTTGTGTTTCCATTTGAGTCCATTTTTAAACTTCTTTATTAATGAGTCTAAAAACCCTGAGGAGAAATGCCAGTTTCTTCTGCACCCAACCCTTCAGATACTTGGACCTTAGGTTTCTAGATTTCAGAACTTTGAGATAGTAATTAGAACATGCAGTGTGCTACATGTCAACTAATATATCTCTTCAATAATATGTGCTGGGTTTTTTTCTTTGCCTCTAGAAAATCCTTTCTTTTATTCACAACCTGAGTAGCGAGGAGTCACTTATAGAGTTCACTGATAAAGAAATGGTTGTCACTTTGTCACTCAATCTCAACATGAAAGATAAGAAACCTATTTTTGGTTGGTAATCGCCAAATGCATCCTTATTATTTTTTTTTTTGTCCTAAAGTGGGCTTTCTTTTTCTCCTTAAGTTTCTCTTACATTCAAGGGAATTCATCTTGCAATGTTAGGAGGAAATCTTCACTGTGCCTTAATTGAGAGATTGCTCTAGCAGACGACCCAAGTTCAGTTCCCAGCACTGGTGTGGGAAGAGGCTCACAACTGCAGGTAGCTGTAACACCAGAGATCTGATGCCCTCTTCTGGCCCCTAAGGACCTCTCTCTCTCTCTCTCTCTCTCTCTCTCTCTCTCTCTCTCATACACACACACACACATACACACACACACACAAACACACTCACACATGCACACACACGAAAATTAAACTATCTATAAAGTCAAATTTCTTATGTAAAGAAAATTGAAGAGGCTATAATCATAGTGGTTTGATAGCAGTAATGATTTTATGCTTTACTCAGAGATTTAGGCTTTTGTTTTTTATAGCTTTTGCTATACATTTTAACTTCTGAAATAAATATTTCATTGAGATACTCTTTTCTGATTCCTCAGGTTTGGGGTTTTCTTTAGTTGGGGGCTTGTTTTTTTCCTCCTTCACCCTGGTACTAACCCCCATCTGCATACAGGATGATATATTCTGGTTTGGATGCTCCCTTTCTGCAGCTCCAAGTTCGTCCCTCCAGACTTGACCCCAGAATTTCCATTTCCTGGAAAGAAGCAGATTGCTGGTTGCTTTGCACTGTGTTGCCAATGGGAAGTCCAAAGGGAGCCATCATCTACCAGGAGAGAGTGGAATCCCCAGCACTGTGCTGCCTGTGGAACACAAAGGCAACAAACGTCTCCAGCAGAGAAGCCCTGCTGGCTTGTGTGTTGGGCAGAAGCAGAATTCCTTCCGTTTCTCATAGGTAACAGAAGGAAAAATGCTGAGAAAGTTGCAATATTAACAATTTGCCAGGGGGTAGGGAGGAGTGGGAGTATAATTGGGGGTGTGGGCGAGGGGACATCCCTTTGAAGACAAACTTGACACTGGATTTAAGTAAAGCATGATGACATGTGCAAAATTTGAAACTCAGACACCCCCACCTCTTTGAATGTATCCCAGGGAAACTCTCCAATATGTGAACAGGGAGCTCTGTGGGAATGTTCAGTGTGGCGTTGGCTGTCAAAAGAATCAAGACACGAATAACAGATTTTGTGTGTGTTTGTGGCAGAGGGGAGGACTTCTCCCCTCTCACTGTGTATGTGAGGATGATCTGGAAGTCCTCATTCTTTTGCCTCTATCTCACTGTTCCTGGCTTGTGGCACCATCTCTGCCTTCATAAACACGACTTTCCCAGGATGAATAATACCTTATGGCTTATTCATTCAAATAAGTATCATATAGTAAGTAAAATGAAGGAAGTAAGTTTACCTTGTTTTCACACAGATAAATCTCAAAAACAAATCCTAAAATTTAAGTAACAATGTACAAAGAGTGAATTTGCAAAATGGTAGGAGTCTGGAAAATAGTATATCAGGTCCTCCCAAAGTCAAATATAGACTTACCATGATATAGTAATATACCCAAAATACCCAAAAGCTGGGCCTTAAACAGATGTTTGTATAGCCACTGCCATGGCTTCACTCTGTACAGCTGGTGAGGGTGAGCTCTACCCAACCCCAATTATACTCCTACTCCTCCCTACCCCTGGAAAATTGTTAATATTGCAATAGTGGACAGAGGCATGGACAAAGAAATAAAAAATTATGCACAGAGAAATATTTTTGGCCCTTAAAAAGGAAGGAAAGTCAAGAACGATTATTCACATGGGGAATTCCAGTACTTAATGGGCGGAGGGGTGAAGCTACTATGCCTGAGGTCATCCAGGCTTAGCTGTAGGTGAAATCATAAGGCAACCTGGGCTATCTGTTAAGAATGTGTCTCTAAAGAAAGGGTGGGGACCTTCAACTTGAAGACATTTTCAGGAAAACCAGCCAATCATGAACGGACAAGTGCTGCATGACTCAGTTGCCCTGAAGTGACGTGAGGCATAGAGACCGTCAGTATAAAGTCTGGGAGGAATAAGTACCACCTAGGAACGTGGGGATGTGCCAGGGCCACCCCACGATCATGGTTATATAATAAGCAGAGTGCACTTAATGAAACTGAGCTATGACGTAAACAAACAAAAGATTCCTACCATCTGAATAGAAGCCAGGGTGTGAACTGTGTACTTAAAGGTAGTCAGACTGGATTATTTTTGTTTGTTTGTTTTTTGTTTTTTTCGAGACAGGGTTTCTCTGTGTAGCCCTGGCTGTCCTGGAACTCACTCTGTAGACCAGGCTGGCCTTGAACTTAGAAATCCACCTGCCTCTGCCTCCCAAGTGCTGGGTTTGAAAATTGTATGTTTTGTGTATTTTTTAATAGTGAAAGACAGGAGAAGGGCACACACTTTTATTTCCAGCTCTCCAGTAACAAAGGCTGGCCGATATTTGTGAATTTGAAGCCAGATTGGTCTACCTAGCCAATTCTGGGCTAGCCTGAGCTGAAGAGTTAGATCCTGTCTCAAACAAACAAACAAACAAACAAATAAGCAAACCAATGAGATGATAAAAGTGTGGATCTGAGAAAACTTGGGGGTACCAATGAGGCAGAACTAAATACAATCAAAATACACATTATGGAGTTTAAGAAATTGATAAAAATGAATATTATAAAGAATCAATAACCAAGCTTCAAAAGGGCACATCACATACGTTTCATATATATTTTTTGGCTATACACCAATGTAGAGTGCTATAAACACTGTAGAAACTTGTGCACCCATTCCTATAAGGAACACACACCACTTTTAGAAAGAGACATGGAGGAGAAAAGAGATGGGGTAGAGTTGGTTGTAGAGAATGAAGGTTAAATTTTCTCCAAGGCCTTATTTCTAAACACAATGGGTAAAGTCTCCAAGGTGAACACACTCATGTGATCAGATTAATGGCTATGTGGTACCAGGACACAACTTTAACTCATTGTACCATTCTCTACATTCAGAATTTTTCATTATTGAAAGTAAAAAAGAAAATAGCAGAAGATGGCGATACTTCTGCAGCCTTGGCCATCCCATCCTTTTCTGTGTAGTAGAAGAGGTCCACCTTTAGACAGATAGATGAAAGGCCATGGGTTATATCATGAGCCTTATGAGCCTCAGCAAACTCAAAAGAACGGGCTTCACACTGTCTTTGGTACTGGCAAACAAAACCTGCTTTCTTGGCTTCACAGATATTTTTGGATGAAGAATGAGTTATCAGTTCCATGAAGGTCAATGCAATCAAGCGGTCAACTTTTCCACCCTCACACTGTAGGTCCTCCTAACCAAATGCCATTTTGACCTGGGTAATTTCTGTTGATTATGTACATTCTTGATGATGCCACTTCCTATAGAGGCATGACCATCTTTAATATTCATTTTAGTGGCAATATTAAGCTTTAAATTCTATTCAGTTATAGTACTCATACCATACATATAACTATTATAAGAAAATAATTTTCATAAAAAATTTGGTGAGCCTTTCAAAGATGGTCAGAAGGTAACACAGTGGAAGTATGAAGGCTGCTAATTAATATTGTTGATCTTAATAACCCAACATTAATGGAACACCTAATCCTTTGGAGTCCTTGGTTTCTTTGTCTATAAAACGAGGGAGATAACACGCCCTACTTTACAGTGAACCACAAGTACATGCCTGTAAAACACCATAGCCACCACATTGTGAGTATCGTGAAGTGGTAGCTACTGTTACTTTGCTTCTATGTGTTCAGTACACTTGTAGAAAACAGTAGTTAAAATGAAGATTTTATTATAAGACTTTTCTTGATAAGCCTTGCATATGGCTTGGGGATTCAACAAGAATTCATATGTCAGCAGCCTGTTTTTTGGGGTAGAAGTGTGGTCTACGAAGGGATTATAGGAGTGCAGGCTTCTAGTTTCCTATTTTTGAGATTGAGATCCTTATTTCTATAAATGTGCTGGACATATGTTATGGGCTATTGCAAAGACCAGAACTGCTAGAACCAGAACTAGGACTTTGGATGTTCACTCTGTAAAACTGTGAGCTGAATACACTTGTGGTTTGAATGAGGAAGGCCCCCCATGGGCTCCTGTGCTTGGACATTTAACCGTCAGCTGGTAGCTATATTGGGGAAGGCTATGAAATGTTTAGGATTCAGTGTCTTGCTGGTGGAAGTCCATCACTAGGGCTGGACTTTGTGAATAGTTTATAGGCTTTCCTCATCTCTACGATTGGAGTTGAAGATGTACTCTCTTCAGCTTCCTGCTCCAGCCCACTGCTGCCATAGCTTCCCTGCCATTGACTCCTCCTTTGGAGTCAGAAACCAAAATAAACCAAGTTGCTTTTGGCTGTGGTATTTTATCTCAGCAACAAAAAGTTCAAACCTCTTTTCTTTATAAAGTGCACTTGCCTCATATGTTTCATTATAGCACTTTAAAGAGGATTAATATGCTATCTATAGTTTTGGCTATATGTATAAATTTGGGATTTTTTAATTGATATTTTAAAATGTTCTGCATTAACAAATTCACAGTGTTTTTTTATATGTATCTGTGTAATTTTGCCAGTGTAAACTATGAGCTATGCCTGACTTTCTTAATGGCAAATAATTAGTTTGAAGAAGCTTACATTTTCCCTAGTTTTATTAGCCATACCATCTTGCTATATATGAAAGTATTTTTTTCAGGAAGCTAAATTTTATTTTAGTTCTTGACCATAGAATTGCGGATTTTTCAATACTGATGCCTACTGCTTCATTACCTTCTTTCAGTTTCTCTCTGACACAGCCTTAAACTATAGGAATATAAGCTATAGTCAGTTTTGTCCTATGATTCTTGGATGAAACAGTCAGAATGATACAGCAGCTAGTCCTATTATTTGTTGATGTTGTATGGCATTAACTAAAAGTACAGGTAAGAGGACAGAAACAGGGGGATGACGAACTCAGTGTCACTGTTTATTTAATTGCATTGTTTCCTGATTTGATTTCTATTGCTGTGATGAAGCACTCTGACCAACTTAAGAAAAAAAAATGCTTTCCCTTCTAGGTCACATCTCAACAGTGTAAGAAGTCAGGGCAAGAATTAAAGCAGAAACTTGAAGCAGAAATCATGGAAGAATGCTACTGACTGGCTCCCTCACAGGCTTGTCTTTAGCTACCTTTCATGCCCAGCTAAGGCCACCTGCCAAGGGTATGGTGCTGCCCACAGCAGGATGAGCACTCCTACACCAATTATCAATGAAGAAAACTACCTGTAGGCGTAACCACAGGCCAATCTCATCTGGGCACTACCTTAACTGATATTTCTTTCTCAGATGATTTCTGGCTGTGTCAAGTTGATAGTTAAAACTAACCAGAACACTTAATTTCCCTAGGAGTAAATAAAATTTACCTTATTGAACATCTACTGCTTACATCCTTCTTGGAAATATTTATTATCATCTTTTGTCTTCTTCAAGCTGTTTTTTTCTACTTCCAATCTAGAGAAGGGTCATATACCCAACGGCCACCCTTCAACTGCATTAATAATGCTGTATGGTTCTAGAAATTATTGATTGTTCATGCTTCTGACACTAGTGATAACCTCTTGAAAAGTTAAGTGGAAGTTCCCCAAGTTATTAAACTTGCGCTTATGGGATTTTGTTAACCCTCAGCAGAGGAAAGTGCATTAAAAATTTATTCTGATGCATAGCAATGAATATGTGTGTGATCTGAAACGAGAGGTTTCTAGGGGAGAACATGACAGATGAGAAGGCAGAAATTCTGGGTTATATTTATCACTGTTTTCCAGGTTACTTTGACCTTGAAAAAGCAGCTCCTCCCCGGGCTTCATTTTTTTCCACGAGTTAAATGAAGATGACAATACCCATTAGCTTTTACATATGTCTACCTTAAAAAGAAAGGAATTGCTCTCAGGATGAATGAGACGATGTTAGTAAACAGCTTTGAGCTCTTGGGGAGGCAGATGTTCTATAAATACAAATTATTAATAACGTATTTGTACTGATAATTGTAGGCAATGTTAGCAGGGCCAGAGTAAAGAAGTCATTGGTTACATGGTACATGCAGTAAGAGGAACAGTGCTATGGAATAGGGATGCTGGATCTGTGGAGAGCCCGAAAGCCTACTACGAAATTAGACTAGTCCCCACCACAGTTGTAGGAAGGAGTTGTACTAAGGCATTTCTGCTTCTTAGGGCAGAAAGATAACTCAGTATTTATAATGTGTTGTAGAGGATAGCTGCAAGCCTGGCAGTGGGAGATGAAATTTGCTGTTGTATATCATAGTTCAAAGAAGCAGGACCTTTCTCCACCCTGCCTGTGGCAGATACAGCTCCTGATGGCATAGCTGACTTCTGCTTTCCCCTTCTTTCTTCTCGGCCAATCATTAGTGCGCATCTTCCCTTCCATCAGTGGAAACATTTGGGGGTTTTCTATCATTTACTTTTCATATAGTGATACTTTATCCATCCTGGTTCCCTTTGATTGGTGGCTTTTACAGCCTCCTGCTTTCTGCTTCCTGGCTTTGGCTTCTGCGGCTCTTCTCTTGTGACTGCTCTTCTCAATCCCCTCCCCCCAACCCATCTTGTGTTTTAACGTACTAATAAGGAGGATTCAGGCCGCACAGTAAGGTTGACTATCTAATAGGGATAGGAAAGGTTTGCTTTGAGTCAAGTTTGTCACACCCTACCCAGGCTCCCCTGCATGCCTTGTTTGGCATTAGATAGTGTCACTGCAAGGACCTGCAGGAGTGAGGGTCCTGACATTACACAAAGAATGGGAATGGAAAGGAAAAATAACCTTTGAACCTCCAGCTCAGGAGTGGCTGTGATGGCAACGGTTTGAAGAGTTATGTAGATAGTGCACCCGGGAATGAAGGTAAAGGAGTGGAGAACAAAACTCAGGATACAGTTGTTTACTGTTTGTAAATTGGATAGTTTCTTTAGATCTTTATTTCCTTTGAATGGTTGAAAGCAACAGCAGATAAGGAGCATGGCCCCCTTGCTTTATGTTCCAATACACACACACACACACACACACACACACACACATATATATACATACATATATATGTACATCTATAAATAATAATGTACAATACATATTATATACTATATGTTATATTTTTATGTTACATTTTGCATGTTACATGCTGTATGTTATATGCCATGTATCATGTGTCATAGGTCATATGTTATGGATGTTATATATATTATATTGTATATATATGTACATAGTCTTTTGTTATTAAGGTTTAAGCATTTTTATTCTTAAATACCTATGTTTTAAAACAATCTTTGGGCTTCTTTTTTACTTTAGTCACAAGCTTACTACATAGCACAGGCTGTTTTTGAACTCATGATCCTCCCATTCTACACCCCCCCCCCCCCCAGAGAGCTAGGATTACTGGTATGTGTGACTCTGCCCAGATTATGTCTTGGTTTTACTGACATTTCTAAGCTTTTCCTTTCTAAAAATATGTTTCCTAATTCCGTGTGTTTTTATTCTCTGATTGTTCTTATTCTTAGGACTTTACTCACTCTTCCTGCAGTAAAGGAAACACAGTTGTATGATGAAAATTCAATAAATCGCTGCTAGTTTTCAAAACATAAAAGCAGCTTTAGTCACGTGATCCTTGCTATGCCAGTTTTAAAGGCAACAAATAAAGAATATACCTTTTAATTCAAATCAGCAGCAGTTCTAAAAACTGATCGTACCGAGACTACAACAGTCTCCCACTTGAGGGAGACTCAGGTTCTTTAACCAGTGTAGACCATTGTAAGTAAACTACACATCCAAATTGGAATTAATGGGATTTGAGAGAGAACCGGAGTGCACAAAGCTGGGTTCATGGCAGAGAGTGGGTGAATCAGGAGTTGGCGGAGGGGATGAATATCGTCAAAATATATTGTACAAAATTCTCCAAGAAGTAATGGAAAATATTTTAGGACACCCCATCATCCTGTCCGAGAGATTAGCATTTCTCAGCCATAACAAGCCTTGTGCTCTCCTAAGTAACTTTTAGATGAAAGGGCTGATAATAATTGGAGCAGAAAGCTGAGGAAAATAAAAAATGAAGTACTACTTATAAAAGTTTCAGGGATATCAACAAAGTGTCTCCTAAAATCTATACCTTTACAGTATTTAATTAAAGAAGAATAAAAATAATCTAGACATTTTCCTCAAGAAAAAGAGAAAACTATTCCCTTCCTAGGGACAGACTAAACAATGTCCACCCCTTTCTCCGAAGTTCTCAATAACAAACCAAGGTGTTCATTCCAGGGAACCAGTGAATTTTATTGGGCTTCCTTGTGGAGACTCGGTGAAGGGTTAGTTACAAAAATGTGGGTGCTTCTCCTCCGATTAGACATACCTGAAAAGCCTTACCCGACAGGGTGAGGGCTTCCCTACAGTCACATAAATGGAGCCCCTGTTCTAGTCTTCACTGGTCTCTATATATTCCGTCCTTTCCCCACAGGCCACAAGCAGAGTTGCCAGTTGGTCGAGATCGAGTGGATGCTAAAGGGAGACTCTCATGTCCCGTTCTGCTTCTCTCTGCAGGCATGGGAAGCTAAGGAAATGGGGTAGGGGGATTGAAGTGAGGAGATGGGGTAGAGTAGAGAGTCAGAGCAGCGGCTTACGCCATTAACCAACCCAACTGGAATGATCTTTGGTAAGCAGATGCTAGTGAACTCCCTAAGATGGCAGTTGTTTGGCTGGTGAACAGTCATTCGCAACAGCAGCAATATTTAGCTAACTAAATTCAAGAGCAATGAAAAGAAAGAACCAAACTAAGAGAAACAGTCAGACGATGATAGCAAATAATAAATGCAAACGCCGTGAGGGGTTTGTGTTGAGATTCAGACCTAGGACAAAGGGCTGAGGAATATATTTTATTTACAAACGCTGACCTGGCCTCTGGGCTTTCCCAGCATCCTTCAGCCTGTTTGGGGGCGTGGCTGATATACCCCGCCCTCTACCCTAGTTTAGGGGAGGGGCAGGGCTTGAGTTTCCACTCCCCTGGAAGTTCTTCCCCTATAATGCAGACATTCAGGTCTCTTTTCTCCTCTCTCTCCCTGTCTGCGTTCTTACCCCCACTCCCTGCCTGTGCTTTCTTTCCCTCCTCCCTTCAGCCTCTCTTCCCACAGCTCCTTTCTTGACCTCATTCCTAGGGAACCCGCCGGAGAGTGGCTTCCCAATAAACCTGCCTTTATACTTTAATTAGGTTTGAACTGGCTCATTTCACGAGTGGATAATATTTATCAGTTTGAATCAGGATGATACCCGTAGGCTCTCATATTTGAATGTTTGGTCTCCAGTTGCTGAAACTACTTGAGAAGGATTGGGGCATATGGCCTCGTTGGAAGAGATGTGTCACTTCTGGTGCGCTTTGAGGTTTCAAAAACCCTCTGCCTTGTGATTTTGTTGCCTCAAGATGTGAGCTCACAGCTGCTGCTCCAACCAAGTCAGCATCATTACTGCTACCCACCATGATGGTCAGGAACTCACTCTCAGAATTTATAATAACTCATTGCCTTGCCGTAGTGCTCTGTCACAGCATTAGAAAAGTAGCTAAGACAAAAACAAAACAAACAAAAAAAAACATTGAAATAATCAAAAAAGAAAAATGTAGATTTAGGAAATACATGTAAGAATATTTCAAAATGGGGGCCAAGGAGATAGCTCAGTTAGTTATTGATCACTACACAAGCCTAAGGACTTGAGTTTGAATCACCAGTGGTTATGTAGAAAGCCAAGTGTGGGTTGACCATGCCTGTAATCTATGTGCTGAGGAGGCAGAGGCAGGAGAATCTTTGAAACTCACTAGTCTTGCTGAATCAGTCGGCTTCAGGTTCATAAGAGACTGTCTCAAAAAGTAAAGGAAAATGTAATGGATACTAGACATCAGACAGACACACACACAAATACACATATAAGTGTGTAATTAAAAAAAAGTACATATATACATATACATCTCCTGACATATACACAAAGAACTTAAGGTAATGTACTTATTACTTGTATGTGTATGCTCCTGCAAAAGTTTATGTGTATCATATGTGTGCTGGAGTCATTGCAGGCCAGAAGAGGGGTGAGAATCCCTGGAGTTGGAATAATAGCTCGTTTGTAAGTCACCAGGTAGGTGCTGGGTATTCAGTAGGTCCTTTGGCATGAGCAGGAAGTACTCCTAACTGATAAGCCGACTCTCGTCCATAGAGAACTTTGAAACAGCTTCATACAAAACCAAACCTTTGGCAAGAATAATTAACAGAAACAGGAGATAAAAAATATGAAGTGTGAGGGGAACCATAGTCAAAGTGAATATCGTGACTGTGATTGTGTCTTTATGGATGATGCGGAACAGAACTGCGGGGTTAGATGAATGAGTCCCTGAAATGTTATGAATAATCAAAACAGATGTAAGGGGGTTGAAAACCTGAGTGGATGGATCCTTAAGGTATAGGGATTGGAAGGGAAAGTATTAGCACAGAAACCTGAATCAAGGGAACAAAAACAAAACGCAGAATCAGACCAACACACATGTGAGACTGTCATAGCTAATAAAGGGTGTGCATGCCTTCAGTAAGTTAGGGAAAGGATGTATTTGGTGGGTGTGCAATAGTCAGTAGCAGTGCCATGTTCAGGTTCTGTTCTAGTTTCTCGGAGTCATTTCTCTGTGAGGTCAATGCATCTCTGTCTTGATTTTGAAGTGCAGAACTGATTATAATCACACCAGACCCAAAACAAAGTCCCTGACCTCAGTGATTCACTTCTATAGAATAATAGAGCAATTTCAGATTTCTTACCCTTCCTATAATTCTAATTAACTTAATACAGAATGAAGTCATGCTCTGTGAGGGTTTATTAATATGAAACTACCTTTTCCAATGATCTAAGTTACCGATGAGCTACAGGTTGATGGTTGGAATTGGCGTTTATTTGAACATTTCTAGGTACTGGATATGACAAGTGAGTTTTACATGTTATTTTATTTAATTTTTAAAATATCCTTGAAAGAAGAGCCAAATTCTTTTCTACTTATACAGAAATAAATAGAATGGTTAAGAACATTTCCAGAGACCATATGGCTCTAAGACTCCTTTTAACCACTGCCCCGAAACCCTCATAGGCTTGGCAAGGCAATAATCGCTCTCCAGACACTGATCAGCCCCCACAATCTAACCTATAAATCAAGGCATATGGCAGCTTCTGAATATTCAAGATGGATCTCCTGCTTTTTTTTTGTGTGTGTGCGTTCACTACATTTTTACTTATTTTTAAAACATATGTTGGCATTTTTAATATAAAGAAGAAAATACAATTAGTGAAAACTAGAAAAAATAGAGTTGTTAAGAATATAAGTCAGTGGTCACCATTGTTGATATTTCATTTTTTCCTTGTCCTCTTATCCTCAACGCTGTACGCTCGATGCCTATTTTAAATTTCATTTTTTAAAAAAAAGTACCAAATTGTACGCACCGTCTTTGGCTGTTTCCTCTTTCATGTAGTAGATACAAGTAGTTTCATGCTGTCTCTAAGTGAGCGATTTTTCAAAAGTGTTTGAATGACTAAATTTAACTCCAGTGGTAGATCTCTATCATCGCAGTGGTAATAGAAGAGAGAGGGTTCTGGTTCTTCGGACAAGCAGTTGTCAGATAGTAAACAATTAAGGTGTCTGCAGCTGTAATTCCCAGGTGTACGTCACCCCCAACTTGTGAATAGGACCTCTCTTTGTCACCGGCATCTGGGATGATGACTATGGAACCGTGACGCTGGGACCTGAAAGAGACAGTTTAGAAATTTCCCTTCTCTGTTGCTCAGTTTTCAACCTCCATACTTCCGTGGGGACCAGGAAGAAGGTGGCATATACATCAGTTATTATGTCAAAGATGACCTGGCTTTACCTGGTCACGACATTAAAACTTGTCTGGCTTACTTGAAAGCAGTTGGCAAATTTTCCATTTGGCTTGTAGCTACTGAGCCCAAGACCACCCTCAAGGACATCATCAAATGCCCATATCGACTACTGCATGGTATCTGTTTCCAAGGGAACTGTGAAGCACTGCCACTGACTAGGTGGTGGTTTGCAATACCTGCTTATTCTCTGACAGTGTAGAACTTAGTTCGGAAGCCGAAATATACACAAGAGCAATTCCCTCTGAAGGACTGGGTCCTTCTTTTTTTTTTTTTTTTTAATCTTTTTTGGTTTTTCGAGACAGGGTTCCTCTGTATAGCCCTTGCTGTCCTGGAACTCACTTTGTAGACCAGGCTGGCCTCTAACTCAGAAAATCGCCTGCCTCTGCCTCCCGAGTGCTGGGATTAAAGGTGTGTGCCACTATGCCCGTCTCAGACTGGGTCCTTCTTTGTCACTTGGAGCCTCAGTGACTTTTGGCACCTTTGTGGAACAACCCTTTGACCTGCCTTTATTACCACATAGCCATTTCCAATGTGCAGCTTTTCCTCTGTTTCTTAGAAGGGACATCCCTGGATTTTGGTCCACACAAATAAGCAAGGATGAGCAAGATGTTTCACCACTGTAAGTGACTACTATCTGTGAGACTTACCTCTGACAAGTCACCTCACTTCTCTGAGTCCCAGTGGCTTCACGGAGAGACCTTGAGAAGAGGCTGGCATATAATGTAACAGTAGAAGTACAATGGATCTAAATATGCAGGTAGCTTCCCTGGGCACAGGACACTATCAGCTTCCCCTCTTTCTCCACTCTGAATCAGATTCCAGCACAAATTTTGACAACAGTCAAACTGAGATCTAGTATATGCCGATATTCCCTTCTCCTTTGCCCCTGATATGTAGAGACATGACACCTGTTTCACTGACACAAGTATGAGTTACTGTCACACTTCAGAAAGATGGTGGCACTCAGACAGGAGTGTATCATCACCGAAACCATCACATGGCCTACAAAGAAACTCTCAATGCCAGCTCCTCTAAAGTGACCGCAGCTTTTAAAAGGTGATTCAGTTTTACAGTCATGAATCGGATTGGGAGGGAGGGTGTCCTGACTCCTCTGCTCTCAGTTCTAAACATTAGCTGCAGCTTCCGAGGAGCGATGGGTGTGATCTCACATTTCCATGACTATTTTTCAACAACTCAGATGCTTCCTGCCCTTCCATTTGCTGGGGAAAATACCACGAGTTATCATCATGAAGTAGCCTCTTGTGGATAGTAACATTTTCTTCCGCCTCTTCCAGCTTTTAACCGCTTCTTAGCTCTTATGAGCTGAGCTTCTTTTCATAATGCTGTTAAGATTTTTTTTTTGCCTCTGTAATATTTAAAGATATGTGGGGTTTCTTTTTTCCTGCCTTTCAATCTGAAGGGCAAGTCTTATAATTCACCTTCACAATTAGAAACACATTAAAGCCAAATTGCAAGGTATCACTTTGCAAAACTTCCCACAACTTTATGGGGTAGAGAGGGTGGGGTTATGAAACTGGTTTTGGCTGTGGTGTGTTTTTGTCCATTTGTGGCCACAGAGTGTTATATTTGGTGACATCTAGAAGCCATATGCCAAGAGTTATGCTCCCGTTTGATCCCCCACTTATTGCTGCCCTTGATATCTTCACTGCGTGGCTCTTGTTCTCTGACTGTAGATCATAAACAACTCTTGTTTTCACTGGTGCTAGAGTTTGGCTGAGACATAGTGTGGAGTTAGTTTAACCATCAAGTAAAATGATATATGATGTGTGAGTCACTTTATGAAAACAGCTAACAATCAAAGCCTGAGTAGGTTTCTGTCGCCTTTTGTTTTACTCTGGTGACAAGCTAGAGTATATGACAAAACAAAACAAAACAAAAGAACCTCAAACCTGTGATTGCCACCCATTGTCAAACTTAAGGGCAATCAGCAACAAAATAATATTTGTATATATGTATACATGAACATGGGTAGTACAAGTGTGTTTATGTTGTTGAATAACAAAAGACCTGGCCCATAGGTTTTCATTTCTTTTATTTCATTATCATATTCTAATATCATATAGGACTGGAAGAATGGCTCAGCAGTTAAAAGCACTTGCTAATCTTGCAGAAGACCTGGGCTTGATTCTCAGCACCCACATAAGGTGGTTTACAGATACTTATAACTCCAGTTCCAAGGCAATTACAAGGTCTGGCTTTCATATTCAACTGCATGCATACACACACTTAAGTCAATACATTAAAACAAATTGCTTTATAAGCAATGTGACTTGTATTCTGTATTTTTTGGCTAAATTCACTTATTAATGCACTTATTAGTGAGTACATACCATGCATGTCATTTTGGGTCTGAGTTACCTCACTCAGGATGATACTTTCTAGTTCCATCCATTTGCCTACAAAACTCATGATATCCTCGTTCTTAATAGCTGAATAATATTCCATTGTGTATATGAACCACATTTTCTGTATCCATTCTTCCATTGAGGGACATCTGGGTTGTTTCTACCTTTTGGCTATCACAAATAAGGCTGCTATGAACACAATAGAGCACATGGCCTTGTGGCATGGTGGGGCATCTTTTGGGTATATTCTCAAGAGTAGGATAGCTGGGTCTTCAGGTAAATCTATTTCCACTCTTCTGAAAAACCTCCAGACTGATTTCCAGAGCAGTTGTACAGTTTGCAATCCCACCAGAAATGGAGGCGTGTTTCTCTTTCTCCACATCCTTGACAACACATGTTGTCACCTGAGTTTTTGATCTTTGCCATTCTGATTGGTGTAAGGTGGAATCTCGGGGTTGTTTTGATTTGCATTTCCCCAATGACTAAGGACTTTGAATCTTTCTTTAGTGTTTCTTGGCTATTCAAGATTCTTCTGTTGTGAATTCTCTGTTTTATACCTCATTGTTTGATTGGGATGTTTGGTGTATTTGCAGGTTAGCTTCTTTAGTTCTTTATATATTTTGGATATTACCCCTCTATCAGATATGGAATAAAAGTACAAAATACCTAGGATAAAATCCACAGAACTCAACAAGGTTAGCAAGCAGAAGAGCCAAAATGGGGATGCTTCAATTCCACTTGGGAGGGGGGAGAAAATAATTATAGGAAGCAGAGGGAGGGACCTGGGGGGGAGAGGGGGATACTATAGTATTTGGGGGACAGGAGAGAAGCACTGAGGGCTAGCAGAATGGAAAGAAATATGCAACCTGTGTGGGGGTGTAGGGGGTTGGGGGGGGGAGGCTTCTAGAAAGTACCAAAGACTTGAGGGGTGAGAGACTCTCAGGATTCAAAGGGAGGACCTTAGATGAAATGCCCAACAGTGGGGAAAGGGAACTTGTAGAGTCCACCTCCAGCAGAAAGACAGGGCATCAAGTGGAGGGACAGAGTTGACATCACACTGTAAAATATTCTGACCCAAAATTGTTCCTTTCTAAAAGAACTGCAGGAACAAAAATGGAGAAGAGACTGAAGGAAAGACATTCCAGTGACCAGCCCAACTTGGAATCCATCTCAAGGGGAGGCTCCAAGGCCTGACACTATTACTGATGCTATGGTGTTCTTATATAAGGAGCCTAGCATGGCTGTCCTCTGAGAGGCCCAATAAGCAACTGACACGCAGATACTTACACCCAACCATTGGAATGAAGTCGGGGATCCCTGTGGTTACCCCTGAGATCTCTCAGACACTGCGCCACTAACCAGGCATCATATACAAGCTGGTCTGAGGGCCCCAACATATGTATAGCAGAGGACTACTGATGAATCTAGCCTCAGTGGGAGAAGATCCTTAAGAGACTTGAGGCCCCAGGGAGTAAGGAGGTGGAGTGGGAGTGGGGAACATTCTCTTGGAGATGGGGGGGTAGGGGGAGAGGAATGGAATGAGGAACTGTGGGAAGGCAAACTGGGAAGGGGTAGTGGCTGGACTGTAAAAACAATAAAAGTAATTTTAAAAAAGTGTTTTGTAGTTGTGGACTGTCTTAAATTACTTTGATTAAATCTAAAAGAAGGACAAAAATAAGATTGGACATTCAATTTCCTGAGTTAATTGATGTAAGCAAATCAAGAATTTGATTTTTTTAAAAAATACAAATATACTCTTGTTAAATAATGAAACTCTTAAAAACAATCTGCCACTAAAATATATTAGGAATACCTAATTTCAAAGGTGTCAGCAACTTGTTCTTAACATAAAGACTTGGAGTCATACATTTCATTTAAGGTTTTTGTTTGTTTGTTTGTTTGTTTGTTTGTTTTTGAAGCAAGGTTTCTCTGTGTAGCCCTGGCTGTCCTGGAACTCACTCTGTAGACCAGGCTGGCCTCGAACTCAGAAATTTGCCTGCCTCTGCCTCCCAAGTGCTGGGATTAAAGGTGTGTGCCGCCACCATGCCCGGCCTACATTTCATTCAAAAACATAACCAAAGAATAAGAAAAGGCAAATGACTGGACCCTCCCCTCATATGGCCTCAGCAGAGAATAAAAATTAAAAACAAGAGAGAGAATTTCAAAACTTTTGGCAAGGCAGTATTAAATCATAGTAAGGGGTTTACAATGCACATCAAATATTTATGTCACTTCAAAAGGCAGCCTTTGTGTTTCAGAAAAGGCTCAGGACTTCCAAATGTAGTTGTTACAGGGACAACAGGTCCTTGCATATTTCTATTCTTCATTGGTTCTATATGGTCAGGCACATACTCATGCACACTCACATACACCCACATGCATATACGCCTACAACGCCAAGCAATACCACTGCAAATTAGACTGATATATTTTCTCATTTATCTTCCAGTGTTCAAACAATCCATGCTAACAGACTAATGCTTGGGGGGGGGGGGAGAAAATCAACTTTCTTTGTATATATTTCATGTTCCAAGTACCTCTCTTCAAAACTATCAGCAAAATTTACCCCAACCTGAAAGATTTAAATTAAAATTTTGTGTCCCTCATTTCTTTCAGATTTTTGTTGTTGTTTTTGTTGTTGTTGTCTATTGTCAACTGAGGCAGGAAAGGTTTTACTGAAATGCCCACTCAATGACTCTATCAAGAGAAGGATCAAGCAAGCAGGAGAATCATGCGGCAAAGCTCAGATACGGGTAAGTGGGTCACCTTTCTGTAGCAGCAAGATACTCAGAGCTAAGCCAGGTCGAGGAGGTTGAAAATGTCATTTAAGGGGATTCTTTTAACCTGTTCCTTGGGTGGGTGGGGGGAGTCACTGACAACTATTTGTCTTCTCAAAGACACTGCTATCCAATACTTTATCCTGCAAACTGAAGAATATATTTAATTCCAGAGAAAAGCCTTTCAGCACCCCAAGAAATCCTTTTTGTTCAAAACTAATCAATTTTTGCTTTGTGCACAAAAGTAAAATACTTTGTCAAACTCTCTGCAGAAATCCTTTTAGCTATCTTAGAAAATACATTTGGTGCAGCGCCGGCTGATTTCTGTTATATGGGCAAAAATTTACTTTGTCAAATTATATTCTTCAGAAAGCCTTTCAGCTGACTTAAAAATCAATTTTGTGCAAAACAATGACCATGCATCAGCCCAGAGTGATCGCACTGTAGTTACTTAGCCTGGCAAATGGCAGGAAAATGTCAGCTGAAATGAAAGACACACAGCCCAGGGCTTATCAGGGAAAGTGCAGATGACTCGTGTAACATCATAAATAAATAAGGCCGATTTTGTATTGGGGTAGGTTTAACAGCGGAGGAACCGCGGTATGTTTCAAAGCAATCGCAGCAGGAGCCTCACCTGGTGACAGTGATGTGTGCAGAGGTAAGGTATGATATTCTTAACCACTCGTATTTAAGGTCAACTAAATGGCTATATTTTTGGGTGAATGAGGAAAAAAAAACAACAACATTCTCTTCCAATTGATAGGGCAGGATGTTGAATACTGTCTTTGTAATGGTAGTCATGAAAGAAGTTTAGTCCTTTAACTCAGTGCCTGAGATAGCCACATCCTTCTCTAATATGCTGACCCTATTGTCGGTTAGGGTTCCGGAAGGGATTGGCAATACAAAGAGACATGGTAAGTAGTGATGAAGATCCTGGGTCATTAAATATTGGTTGCTTTTTGTTTGGTTTTGGTTTTGGTTTATCTTTCTGTGTAGCCTAAGGCTGGCTCACAGCTCTCCTGGTCCTCCCATGTCAGTCTCAGTTCTGTGAGGACAGGCATTGGCCATCCTAAGTGGCAATGAAATGTTAAGTGTCTGAACACATCTTGATATCATCAGCCAGTGATTAGAATTAATCACATAGGACAATGTCCTCTCGGGACCCCAGGTATGGTCTCATATCCACCACTGCATTGAAGTGCACAATACTTCAAACAAGGAACCCTGCAATGCAAGTCATATATACAGCTGAGCATGGCTAATCAGATAACTAAGTCTGACTGGCAAATTTTGTGGACCCTAAGCCCTTTAGCTTTTAGAAAGATCTTTCTCTATAAAAATGCATTAGAACTTCATTTTACAACTGTACCAAAGAGAGGTGAATATATTAACATTTTTCTCTGACCGAAAAGTTCTTTGTATTCTTATGTTAAAAGAAGTGTGAACATGTTCATGGGCCTTAACATTACCATGAAACCTTATGCTTTCTGGGTCTGCCTGATGGAGAAGCTGACCCGGGGTCATAGTAAGCAGAGACAACAGGGCGGTCCAGTGACCCTGCTGTCCTTAGGCGTGTGTATTTTGGTTGGTAAAAGTGTTTTTGGATGTTAAATGAGGCCACACTAGATACACATGTGTTATGTGTGATCTGTGTGAAGCCTGAATAGCACTTGATGCAACCAATTAAGAAAGAGCATAGCCCCTCTAGGACATTAGGAGACTCCACCATCTTCTCCACACCAATGGGCTTTTAAAGTCTTACATTGTATTTCTTACCAGTTGATTGACTGGTGGAAACCAAATCACAAGTGCTAGTCTCATGCTACTGTTAATTTAGTGTGATTTGGGGCATGATGGGCCCTAGCAAAACAAGAATTCACCTGGAGGCCCTTGCCTGCTTCTGGACCAGTTATCACCACTGATTTTGAGACATCTTTTGACCCTACCCATCCATAGCAGCTGACTCATTCTTGTCATTCCACTAAAGATCAGGGATATTTTTTCTAGTTCCAAGAAGTTTGTGCCTCTGGGGTTAAAATGCAGGCTGTTTATGCTTTGGTTCTCTCTTCTCTCTCCATCAAAACTTTCTGTCTGAGAATCTCTGATATCTGCCCCAACTCATCACAGAAGGATGAAGTGATGTCTGGATGGAACATAAGGATTCCTTCCTAATTTTGCTTTCTCAGGCTCAATAGGGTAAAAAAACAGAGAGGGAATCCTTAGCCCTGGGATTACTCAACTCATCTCTTCAGGAAAAGACATGCAGGTATTTGTACAATTAAACATCTGCTCACTCTCCACACTGCTTGTCTGATACAGAGGTCACCTTTGCAGCCTCTCTGGTCTCACTTCATTCTGCATTTGGGATGGATAGAGGTCCAAACTGACCACGGCTGTGAGAGGACCGTATCATCAACTATAACCTTCTGCCTTTGCGTGAGACATGCAACTATGGGGTGGATTTTTACCGCATTTCACAGTTATATTTATGATAGTTAAGATATAGGCAAATGTGGCAGGTACACATTTATTTTAGGAGCCTCTGGAACAGCCATAGACCAGCAGGCACATTTTCTCAACTCAGAGCCACAACGAAAGACCTGTGTAACTGAGAACCTTGGGGAGAATATGGCATATATGTTAAGACACTGTGGAGCTTGGGAAATGCGTCAGTCAAGAAAGTGTTTGCTATAAAGCCGTGATGATCTGTATTCTTTCTCTAGAACTCAGGTAGAAAAACTGGAAGTCATACATGGTACCTGCTTGTCATACCAGTGGGAAAGGTCAAGGCCAGTTCCCTAATGTTCACGGAGAATCCAGCCTACCATAAATCGACAAGTTCCAGGACAAGTGAGAGAGTCTATGCCTCAAGGAAAGCATGGACAGCACATTAGGAATGATTTCAGAAGCTTCCGTCTGTAGCTTTCATACACACACACACACACACACACACACACACACACACACACACACCCTGAATAGAGTTGATGTGAGCCTTAGATGGAAAGCCAGGAAAAGCACCTTAGAATTGCAGTTATTGTTTTAAATTTTTTTTAAAGATTTATTTATTTATTATATGTAAGTACACTGTAGCTGTCTTCAGATACTCCAGAAGAGGGCGCCAGATCTCGTTACGGATGGTTGTGAGCCACCATGTGGTTGCTGGGATTTGAACTCTGGACCTTCGGAAGAGCAGTCGGGTGCTCTTACCCACTGAGCCATCTCACCAGCCCTGTTTTAAATTTTGATGTTTCTCCCAAAAGCAGTGTTAGGAAGTTTTGTTTTAGGCATAGATAAGTTTTGGGGAGTGGGAGACATAGTCTCCTGGAACCCAGGCTGACCTCAAGTTCACTCCATAGCTGAGGATGACTTTGAACTTCTGACCCTCTTGCTTCTACTTTTTTTTCTACATATTTTTAAATCAAATCTAGTTTCATGTGATGCTGTCAACCTCACCTAAGAGTACTCTTTTATCTGAACTACATCCTAGCCAATATGTGAACTTCTTGACCTAAATCAATTACATAGTTTGTAAAATTACCTCCAGTTTGACATGCTACCAAAGAGAGGTTCTCCAACTTCATTTTATAACTTTTTCATTCATGCATAATTAAAAAATAAAATTTCTTTTGCTATTTCTTCTGGGCACTTTGAAATGTTTGTATTTCCGAGAGACTGGAGGAATCTCCCAAGGAAGGGGAAATGGAATATGATTTATAAAAAGATAAAGACGAAACAAATAGGAGGATTAAATGGGGCCAGCTTAAAAGACGGAAAGTGGCAAGAGACAACTAATAGTAATAAAGGCCTTTTAAAAACCCATATGAACACCTAATAGGTTAGATACTTCTTTAAATATATGCATAGAAAACACACACACACACACACAACTTAAATTGAGTCACCATATAATGAGGGGACCAACTAGCTCCCAGTACCAGGAATGGATTCCTTTTTGTTAAGTTATTTGTCCGAGGGATTCCATAAACCCCTTCCCAAACATGACAGGTTATAGCCACGGCCATTGGTACTGTCCATAGCCATCCACCTTATTGCTAAAGACACCATTTGTGTATGTCATAGATGAGTTGAACTTGCTCAGATAGAAGCTTCACCCCTACTGACTAGCATTCATGGTGCTAGAAGGTACTGTGCACACTACCAGAAAAGAAAGTTAGTCATCAACATTATCCAGCTACAAACCCTGTGACCTAAACCCGTGACCTGCCTTCAAGATACACGGCTGTGACAGTCACACAAATGTTTTGGGAGTAACAAATTACCTTTTGATTTGTCCATTCCACCAGGGGGAACCCATATCTGATACTTCTAAAGAAGGAAAAAACCTTAGGCTAGATAGGTCATGAACCCTAGGAGAAAGTACACTACTAATATTCTGTTAAAGGAACCTAGCAATAAAATAGAGTTCTAATGAACTATTGATATGGTCATTGCACATTGCCTTGTGCATCACAGACACTTCCTCCTTTTGTAGTATATGCTAATTAACACAGTGACCCTCAACTGGACAATTTGCAAAGCGTGAGGGACTTGAGGAACTCTGTGCCAAATGGGAAGTCTTTATCAGCCCCTGTTCTCAAGGCTCAGGGATCTACATGGAAGAGAAGGTAGAAAGACTATAAGGGCCAGGGATGGTGGTTAGCTTCATGTATTCAATACCATCCTCACACAACAATGATAGAAACTCATAAAGACTATGACAACATGCACGAATACCTGTAGGCCTTTCTGGAGAGGTGAATTCAGTAATCCCAGGGCTGAGAACACCCACACCCCCCCCCACACACACACACACAGGCATGCTCACCTTAACCAAGAAATTATTCAAATTGATGCCTCTCAGGAAAGGAGCGATATACCAGTGAAGAGTCACATAACATATCAGCAGCACTAATGGCAGACATCATGCTCTGGAGTAGATGGCCTGGGCAAAATGAACTCACTCAAGAGTAGTTGGCCAACACATGTTTTTTTTTTGGGGGGGGGGAGGTGCTCTTTCTTTTGTTTGAGTATTGTTTTTGTTTTATTGATTTTAAAATTTGTTTGGATTTTGATTTTCTGTCACTGTTGTTGTTCATTTGTGAAAGAGAGAGAGAGAGTACCTTAAGTTGAGTAGATGGGGGGGGGGGGTGATTATTACCTGGAAGGAGAGGAAAGAATATGATCAAAAATGCATTATATGGAAAACATTTTAATAAAAATAATCAAAGGGAAAATGATAGTTCTAAGGACCTTTGATAATGCCTAGAATGTAATTCTCAGTCTGGGGTTGTCATAACCACACTCCTTAGCAGTCTCTTGCATTCAAACATCAAAAGAACTTTAGTGGTATTAAGCACTTTAAACACCACTTAAAATACCCAAAGTTATTTGCTGAAGTCCTGCTACCCTGAGAGTGGGTAGCCTTTGTTTTAAGTTGGGACTGCTGGCCCTTTTCATGAAATATCTACAGACTGAAGCCTGTGTCTCAGAATCTTTTGACTTCATTCTCTTGTATGATGCAGAGACCTGAACAGGAAATTTCAAACTTCATTTATCAAGTTAGTACTAGAGTAGCTGACATTACAACCTTCTGTTTCCTAGGTCAAAGTCTCAGATTGCTAACCCTGTTGTCCAGGGTATCCTGGTCAGTACAAACATGACTTCTGGTGTGGCTATTCTTACCAATTACAATCTCTCTGGAGAGCCCAGCGACCTCGGTGTGACCCTGGACTCTTCTTCCTTCACCCTTCTGCTGTTCCTTTTGTGTCTCAGTAGCAATGGCCCATTATATTCTTCAGTTCTCACTTCAACAATGGCTCTGGTTTTGCAGTGCTCACAAAGGAGTTGGTCATAGTCACCAGTGTGCCCTAGATTTTTACAATCATTTGCCTATGTATACAGTTTATTTTTTTAAAAAGATCATTATTTAGTGACTTTTACGTGCAGTGTGTTTTCTAGCTTAAAGAACCTAACTGGAGAGCTCTATTCATAGGATATTTTAGCTATGACAAGAGGGGCTCATATAACCAATAATGTAAAAACCTTATAGTGTATGCAAGTTCCATGATTATACTTCCCATAGTCTAAAAGGTTATAAATTTCTCATAGTCTTTATATGGCCCACCTTTCACATTTTAGCCCACAAAGAACATATTCTGGTTAGCAAGAATTTGTAACTGTGTGCTTTTTGTGAAGGCAGTTTGAAATCTGTGTTAAGCATTTGTAATTTGACTGGGCTTTTCCCAGAAACCAATCATATCTTTAGTCATGGTCAATGTCTCTGCAATAGTTTTTTATATTTAAGTGGGAGTGGATTTGATTTATTTCTCTTGTGTCCACTCAAATTATTCCATCCTATTCGTATTTATGCCTGCTAGGTTGGTGAGTATTTTATACTTGGGCCTCCTACTCTTTTCCAATGCCCACTTTATTGTGGGCCTGTTAAAAGGTCACTTTAACCTTTCTGCAAAATGAAGAGTATCAAGACACAGAGCCATTCCTGTCACTCTCTGGCTACACATCAGTAAACTTCCAGCTAGGCTTGCAGAGTAATAAGTTTGTGGAAGAAAAGCTGTCTAGATACAAAGGATGGTATGATGAATCCTCAGAGCACTCCAGATCGTCACATCTAATCCTACAGGAAGCACTGTGATGGAGAGTCCTGGGTAAGAAAAAAGAAATCACATGATAATTTCTGTATAGAAGACAATTTATGCTGAATTTACCTCCGTCTCTATGATACCATGCTGAGTAATGTCCTCTAGGTCTGGAGGCCTTCGGGTTACAGCCAAACATTGATTATCTGTCAGATAATGCTATCAGGCTTACAAAGACATCCACGGAGCTTCTGCAAGGAAATAAATGACTCCAGCATCCTTTTAGGGGGGAGTAAAAAGGAGAAAGAAAGTAGTCAGATACACTGCAATGAGCACTCTCAGAGCTGGCAATGGCTTGAATGTGAGCTGCATTTGAAAACATAAATCTAAGTCTATTGCCAAGATTTTTCAAATGTTTCTTTCCTGCGTGATCAAGCAAGGTTTTCATATTGCACAAGGCAGGCTGCAGGGACTTGAAATTTGTAGAGTGGGTCCCCTGACAAGTGATTGTGGTTTTTTCGAGGCATTTAATTCTCTCTACATCCCTGCAATGTAGGTACCATCCCACCTTTCAAAGAGTTGAAAATGAAGTCCAGAGAAGTTAAGTGATTGCTCAAGGTGAATATAAATATATAAAACCAGTGGCTGTAAACGTGGTGATGAATGGAATGGAATTCTAAATGAGATGTACCTATATCTTCACACACACATACACACATACACACATACACACACACACACACACACACACACACACACACACACACACACACACACTATGTGTTGGGTGGGGTCATGGTGCCACATAGTGTTTTCAGAGTTTGGTCTCTGTTATTGTCAAAGGTCCCCACCGTCCTAAGCACTTGGTCTGATCTTTGCTCATTTACATAAAGTTTGACCTGCCCCACCCCCCCTCCCGGCCGTATTGTGTATCTTCATGTGGTATGCGTGTTTGCAAGTGTGTGTGTACACACTTGTGTGTCGGGACCTGAAGCTGTTATCAGTTATCTCTTACATAGCTTATCTATTTTATTTTTTGAGACAGGGTCTCCCAGTTGAACCCAGGGCTTTCTGATTGGCTCGTCTACTTAGCCATCGGGTGGCATGGTTCTCTTATCTCTATCTTAACACTGCCTATCTCCCTACAAATTGCTGGGATCACAAGGAGCTAGCACTATTAGCTGCTGGCTTTTTAAACTTGGATTCTGGGAACCCCGCCTCTGGTTTCTATTTGGGCTGCAAACTGTTGCCTGGGTTAGCTCTCCACCCCCACCCTCACCCCCACCCCACCCCCACCTCCACCCCTATCCCCATCCCTACCCCTGGATAGCAAGGCTTGTAGGATGTCTTTGGCTGCACTCCCTATATTCAGGACCTATTGCCTATAAGCACTTCCGTTGTGAGGATTTTCCCACTAGTTGACACAGTCTAGGGAGGATTGTTCTGCACATTGATGGGGGGCTGAGAAAGCTGCAAGTGTTCTGTACAAAGTTAGATGAAAAGCAAAGATAAAAGCTTTGTGTACCACATAAGAATCAAATACCAACCAGAACCGTGTGCTTACAGCAGATGCTTCTCTGTCTTTAAAAAGCATGGGATGCTCATCAGGAGGCCCCAAGGTGAAGAGCTGGCCAGCATCGCTGGATTCTTTTGAGGGAGCTGAAGGAGGCTACATCTTTCCCTCCAAGTCTAGCAGGCTGCCTTCTCTGCCGTACATTCCATGTTCATGTGGGCTAACAAGATTTAACAGTCCTAACCCACTTATTAATGCTTCGAAAGCATTCTAAGGCAAGCATCTTCCAAAGCAAAGCTCAGCCGTCAATCTGTAGCCTGCTGCATCAGGTTCACCGATTTCAATATGGCGCTGGGCTTTAAAAGAAACCAGACATTGATTTTTTTTTCTAGTTCTGATTTCTGCTCTATTGCTTGAGTTCTGTTTGGGATGTTACCTTATTACATTCGATTAAAACAAGGACCTTAGAAAATTTGATTGAATTAAGTTTGAAAATCAGCGGGAGTTGGATTTTTCAGTGTAGGATAGGAGAGGGGTCAGAGGAAGGAAGGGGAGAGAGAGGGAGGAAGGGAGAGGGAGAGAGAAAGAGAGAGAGAGAGAGAGAGAGAGAGAGAGAGAGAGAGAGAGAGAGATATGAGGAAAGGAGAGAAAGAGGGAGTCAGAGACAGAGACGGCCAGATATTATGCTAGAGAATCCAGGCGAGTGTGAACATAAAGTTGTGCCAACTTAAAGCTAAGGATTAAATCTTGCCCCTGCTTCTGTAAAACACATTTAATGGCTATGAAACCTGATTCCTGTGAACAGTACTATGCAAATAAGAAGCCCTGAGATCGAAGAATAATGAATTGAGGAAAAAATCATTCTATAAACAAAACAAAACAAACAAAACCCTACTAAGTTCATTTGAACACAGTTATTACAATCAGCATATGAATGAGGGTTTAAAGAAAGTCTTATTACATTTAAAAATTGATTTATTGTATATTTGTGTGTGTGTGTGTTTACATGCAAAGATCATGGTGGGTATATGGAAGTCAGGAGACAACCTGTGAGGGTCGGTTTTCTCCTTCCACTCTATGAGTAGCAGAGGCCAAATTTGCCTTGTCAGGTATGACAGCAGATGACTTTACCCACTGAGCCATCTCTCCAGCCCCCAAGATTTCTACAATATTGATTTCACAAAAAGGGATAATAAAAAACAAGGTACCCCCTCAATGGGATGTTCATTTGTTTGTTTGTTTGTAACTCACACTTCTATATTTCTGAGTCCATTCACTGTTCAAAGAAACATTTGTCTAGAGAAGAAATATATAAACAGTGGGATGGGAAGAGAAGGGCTTGGGACATGGACAATTTGAGTACATTTCTCTCTATTCACATTACTGGGTAGGAGAAACAGGGCCTCCACTGTAAGCAGCGGAGAAGGACTGGCTGGCTCCTTATCTCTTGTTGCCAAGGACATCGTGATGAACTCTGCTGTGACCCTCATATATCACAGAGCAGCATCATTGCTGCTGTGCCACAGACTCCACTGCAATTACAGCACATTAGGCAGAGAACACACCAAGGCAGGAGGCATTACTCATTCAAGCACGTAGAAAAGGCAGGTGCACTCAGCTCACCCTGGGAGACCCATCCACACCCGGTCTATACACAAGCATGGACAGCCCACACCTGTCTTAAATTTTGTCAGAGAAGGTTTTGTTCTAGACAGAAGTCCTGACGGTCCAGTGTTCTACATCGTCTCTCACTAATCGTCAGTTTCTTTAAGGAATTCTCCGTCTTTGTGAGCTTAGAAACTCAGAGAGATTAGATGACGCAGATGAAGTGTGTGAGAGAATAATTTATCGTGTGAGATCATTGCCTCTCTTGTGTTCCCAGGAAGTACTCCCTTTTTCTCACCTTTGTGCTTTGCTTGATCGTGGACAGGTTTTGGTAATCCATCACCGCCATAAGGCCAGATTACATACATGTGCTCCAGTCTTGCCTGGAAACAGGAAAAGCTTACACCAGCCAGTGTTCTGAATCTGATCACTTGCTGATCTGTTGTAACTGACAGGAGAAAGCTCGGACACCACCTACATATTTCATAGGGGGGCAGCAAGCGATTGCTTTACACGATTTTCAGAATTATCTACTAAGAGGGACTTAAGAGTTATTAATTTATAACAAGTAAACTGAACCAACACCAACGCCATTAACCATAGTTCCTCAAGAAACTATAAAAAAAAAATAGGACAGTGGAGAAAAATATGTGAGTTAATAAAGAGTCCAGTGACGACAAGAAGAAAGGGATGGAGGAGACATTTCTCAGCGTGAATTGTTTCTATTCTTGTCGTGTGTGTTTCAGATACTCTGGGGCTTGCAAGCCATTTAAAATGATGAACACTGTCTGAGTAACCCCAGCCTAAAAAGAGTTAAAGCTGTTTCCAGGTTACAGCGATGGAACCTGGTTATCCTGATCATTATATAACTAGCCATTGATACCTTTTATATGGGGAAGTCACAGATTATCCCACAAAGCTATCTACAACATGTCTTTATGAGTGAGATTTGTGTTTGTAACCAAAGAAGGACAGGTTAAAAACAGGGATCCAGCTCACCCATGACCATTGAATTCTCAGAGACTCCTGTGGTGAATACCTATATGATGTGGTGTGTGTATGTGTGTGTAAAACTACTAATTTGCAATCCTTGTGTGCTATGTTTTTCTTGGTTTTTAAGTATTTGGTTTACATTGTGCCTTTGTGTTTCTCTTCCAGTCATGCATCACACACTGTGTAGACACTTGTAGGAACCCCCAGGTCAGAGTGTTTAAACGTTTCAGCCTATTAAAGCTACACTGGAATGTCCTCCAAAGAGGCTTGGAACAGTACTTCCTTGAAATGCCAGAAATAGGATTTGAAGCCAGTAAGCAAATGTATCCCCATCGATATGCCTCTCCCAGATGGATTTCTGCTCCCTGGTCCTGCAATCAGAGGGAATTTACATCCTGCAACTTGCTCAATGTTTACTGCACATTGTGCACGCCTGATTTTGTGAGGTACTAAACAATATATTGACAAATTAGAGCGGTAGACCCATTTGGGTAGTAGAAAGATTGGTTCTTTCTATAATTTATGAGCTCGCCTCTTCCAACCTTTTCCTTTCTGGAGTATTAAACGAAGGCAGAACGAGGTTCAGAGGAGAGTAGTGAAAGCAAATGAGATGTCAGAGAGGTGGACAAGCCAGGGTTGGGGAGAAAACCTAAAAAGCACAATAGATTTTTCAAAGAAGATCTATGTCGGAATGAGGCAAGGTCCATTGAGAGCATGAAATTAAATAAGATGGACCAACAGAGATGGAGAGGTCTGTGGGAAGGAAGCTGCAGAGCTAGCAACAGGGAGACATTTTTTCTGATACCAGTGGAAGTGAGAACTGGAGACAGGGCTATTACAGTAGAAGGAGAAAGACAAATGAAGCAATAGAAAAAGACACATACATACAAGTCTCCCTGAATAGTCCCCCAAGAAAGATAGCCAAACCAAAAAGCATTCACCAATCTACACGGGCTGGAGGGGTTGGCATCATTATTTAGCTTTTTACAGACTGCTTTCTATTCAGAGAGAGCTTTTATTTTCCTCTGCTGGAGTGTAAACCACGAGGGAGCAGTCAATATTATGATCTACGGTTGAGGAGTTGGAGGCGCAGTAAAAGGTGAGTTATCTTAAAGCAAAAATCAGACACCAGTGCCACACTGAGACTGTCAGTACACTTCCTCGGACTTCATCTGTCTGTTGGTAGCAACTGAGTGGTTAGGCAAGTGCTCAAATATTCTGGCCCCACATTCTCTTCGAAGACATTTAGGGTCATTCTGGAGACTCGAATCTATTGTATTTCTGAAAGCTCGGGAGCTCCTCCGGAGTTCTTTGTTTAGCCAGCCAGTCTCACTACCTACTGTGCGCTGCGCATTTGTCCTTAGGCTCAAACTGACTAAATTATAGTCATGAAGGTCCCTGTGACTTGGTTCAGAATTGGTTCTGCTTGGGCTCTGTAGAGATTGGATGCCCCGGTCTGTTTGATATCTGATTAATTCTGACAGAATGACAGCAACAAGCATCCTTTGGGAATTAAGTAACACTTTTTCAACAGGTGAACAGGGGCCGCACTAGGAATTCTGGCTGTGGAGTTTGTGTGGAAGAGTAACCCAAGCATTGTTGCTTGTGAGATGGACCCCAGTGGAGCTGCTTCTAAAGTCAACAGACTCATCTCACAGAGAAGACAAAGGCTCTCTCTGCATGCTTGGCAGTATACAGTACGCTTTTGTTTTTGCTTTACTGTGTCTTTTATGCCTCATTACAAAATATACACAAAAGTCCTTGTCAGAACTGGGAAGAGTTTGGTCATTTTATACTTCATAGAACATAATGCCCAATAAATCAACTTTGATCAAATATTGCAAACCCTGATCTCAGGAAACATCAATGTTTAGCATATATCAACTTTAGTAAAGTTTCTGATCAAATATTAAAAACTCTTTTTTTTACTTTAACCTATTTTTCTCTTTTTTCATCACTTTATAGAATTGTAGAAACTGACATTTATAATAATGTTTTAGACATGACAAGAGATACCTGGATTACGAGCAATGTCTTACTTCCTCTCTCCCTCCCTCCCTCCTTCATTTCCTCTCTCCCTCCCTTCCTCCTTCCTTTCCTCTCTCCCCCTCCCCCTCCTTTCCTTCCTTCCTCCCTCCCTTCCTTCCTTGCTTCCTTCTTTCCTTCCTTCCATTATAACTCACTCCAAGTAAAAAGTGGCAGATACATGTCTCAGAAGCATTTCCTAAGTCATGTTTAATCACTTATTTCATTAAATTTGCTGTTATTTTATCAGGCTCTTTACCAATGAGCCCAATGGGCTGCAATGTACAATAGTTCAGAAGATGACTATCATTTTCTTGCCTCTATCTTTAGTCCGCATCCGATTATACAAGTAATAATTCCGAGACAATATTTAATATCATACACTTTGAGTATTTGTGGAAATTATCTCTATACATATTGTCTCCTGCCAGTTGAAAAATTTAGGACATTTAGGAAACTTTATATGCAGGAAAGTTATTTTTGACTGTTTGTGTGTCACAGTAGTTACAAAATTCAGTGTGTGTGTCTATGCATATATATATATATATATATATATATATATATATATATATATGAGAGAGATGTAGATGATTGTTACTAATAGCTGCAAACAACAAAATCAGAAAACCAGAGGCTCTGTTTAAAAGGGCAATTCATCATATTCTGTCAGTCATCGGCTCAGCTAACTTGTCAACCATGATATTCTCCCTGCAGCTGGAGCAAGGAATTGCCATTTCTTACATTAGCCTGGGAAAGGAATTGAGGATGTAAAGGCAGAGTGTGAATTCAGTTTCCGCAGCTAGACAACTTAAATGACTTCAGGATGCAAGCGAGATGTAACCTTTTCCAGTTCAGGTGTTCAGGATGTTGCCATAGGATCCAATCATTAGAAAATGTCAAGACTTTGCTCCTCTTCAGACATCTTACCACACAGCAGAGCTATTCTTACCCCACACTCATCCTAGCCAGAGCATGAGAGCAAATTGTACAATAAAAAAGATTTACTTGACTTAATTTGATACCCCAAATCCTCTGCCTTTCATATGGTCATTGTCCCCGTACCCCCTTAGATGCTTCAGTATCCTTCTAAGAATCTGCCTTGCATTTCTCAGTGTTAGTTAGCTATGGATCCTGAGCCTATCACCACACCTATGTCACCTGGTTATATTTTTTAATGCATTGCTTGGTACTTCTTCGTTTTATCCCTGTCCTGCTTTAAGGAAAATGTCTTAATGCTTAGCATGGCAGCCAAGACATATGTAAGGCTCTCTAAAGATTTTGGAATTTAGTGAAAGCATACAAAAACAGTTTGGGAAAAGAATTTCAGTTCGTTTTAATTGCAAACACACTGGCTAATTAAATTACTTTGAATCTAGTGACTATGAATTCAGGATGAAAAAAAAAAACATGCAAATGTGATCTTAGAGCCAAGCTGTCTCTGAAAAAGTCACACATAACTGAAAAGGTGTGGCAATAACACACACACACACACACACACACACACATCACATACACACACATCCATATACATGCACATATATATACATACACATACATTCACACACATGCACACACATACGTACACACTATATGCACATACATACACATACATACATACATACACAAATACACTCACATACACACACCCTCAGGCACACACACATACACACACACTCAGGCACACACATGTGCACACACATTCAGGCACACATATGTACACACACAAACACACACACATGCATGCACAGATGGAAATAGAGAGAGCAGGAGGTGGAGAGTAAAGTCAATTCCAGACAAGTGAATTTGTCTGGAATCTCCAGAAATATTTTACATTTTTATGTAGCAAGTATCATGCCCATCTCAAAAAACAACTTGAGGGTGGCTGGGGAGGTGACTCAGTATTTATCAGGAGCATCTGCCCTTACAGAGGACCTAGGTGATTTCCTAGCATATGTGTGGTAGTTCACAAGCATCTATAACCCCTCATTCTGGGACTCTGGCTTCCTCTTCGGACCTCAGTGGGCACCAGGAACACATACAGTGCACTTACATACACGTAGACAAAACACTCATACAGGCAAAAATAATAATTTATTTAAAGCCACTACACATTAACTGGGAACAATTTATATCAAATTAAAGGTATCTTTCCTCAAGGGCAGAAGAGAGGCTATGCAAATGGTATATCTTTACTTAGCCCAGTAGTCTGCTTCTCATGGCATTTTGCAGATAGAGTTGTTTAAGAGTAGTGCATCCTATGACGACTTTACAATTTTAACTCAAAAAGAATTGATTAATGATGTTGGGGAATATTGAAGACAGTCTAGCCTTCAGGAGACAACATAGGTCACTGCCCTTGGCATTGACCTCTACAAGATGAAATGTCTGCATGTGTCAATAATACGGAGTTTTTATGTATAAAATCACATTTCAGGGGAGCCATTTATGATCAACATCAATACTTTTAAGTAGTCATTACTGTTCTAATTTTTAAATAACCTTGAACTAGCTATTTCCTAAATTCTTTAACTCCTTCTTTTCAATGTGCAAGGAATTTCTTTTATGCCTAATTCTTGACATTATGTTCTACTTTTGCTCTGATATTAACTTTCTATTGATCAATGTGGGACCATAAAAGGCAGCCTGTTTTCTGGTCCAGCTAGGTTTAAACCCCAGAGACCCAGCAGTTGTTCCCGCAAGGAACAGAAGGCATTTGCCACTCTCCCGGACACTAGGCTCCTGACAGGAGGCCTCAGCTATCAATAATTCTGTGGCCATCAGTCATGTAGGGCAACACCCATGTCCCTGGTATTCTGTCTGGACTCCACCCCCACAGTTACCTGGAAACTGCCAGGTAGGTCTGGCCCACTATAAAAGGGGCTACTTGTCCTCTCCTCCTTCTCTTATTCTTGCTTCTCTCTCTTGCCCTCTTGCTCCCATCTCTCTCCACATTCCCTTCTTCCCTCTCTTCTGTGGCCAAGACCAGCCTCTACTTCTCTACTCTCTCCGTCTCTATGCTTTTCTCTGTCTCTAATACCCTCTTAGCTCCTCTGTTACAGACACTCCTCCCTGCAAAAGGTACTTAACCTAAGGCCCACCCTGAGAAAGTGGGGTATGGTTTCACTAATCACAACTCTCTGCAATGACAATAAACTCTTTAAAACCACGGACTGTCTCTTCTCATCGGGATCGGTAGTACTGGAGCAATGGAGTAGGTCTTCCTCTAAATAGTCACAAGTCTAATCTCCAGCCGGAGGTCTCCCTGTGCTCTTAGCCATGGTCTCCACCAAGCCAAGCCGCCCGAGTAAGCCTAGGACACTCTTGTCCTTGTGGGAACCAGCTGGAGCTCTCTCTTCTTCTGCCTTTTTCCCTTTGGCCCTGGGCCAGAGCAGCCCCATTGGACCCCCACCCCCACCCCCACCCCCACACTCTATTCTCAGCTCTTCTATGACACGCATTTGCGATGTCCCTGGCCTCCATGCAGGCCTGGGGACCCTGAGCCAATTCCAGCATTTCCGTGGGACCTCAGACTGCACTGCCTCACCCCCGGAGCTGGGTCCTGCCTGGCAGCAGCATGGGATCTACGAAGTCAAACTTACTGCATCCAGACTCTGGACAGGAAGAGGGACACCATTTTTAACCCATAGATCAATTATGTGGGGTCTTTGAGAACATAAATAACCAATAATATTGGGATTTTAAAAGGAAATTATTAGGACAGACATATCTATGTAAAAGATATATGTGCTCTTAGGCACTGACAAATGCTCTTGTTAACAGCAGGCATGGATTTGGGTCATAGGATGGTGAGGCCTCGCTTCTGAAACTGACGAAAAGTTTGGTTGTGAGTTTTGAATCTAAAAATGGCAGCAACAATCAAGTTACCACCCAAAACAAAGAACTTGGAAGTATGGGGGATGCAAAGATGGAGACACTGAGTTTGGAGAAAATAAAATGGGATCTAATCTCTTATATCTGGAATATTTTCATGATCAGAGTAGACTTTAGGTGGGATATATTAAGAAGTCACTAGAAAGCCACTCCACAGGAAGTTATGGTAGATTCTTCTTATGGATCTGATACTCAGGATGCTGACATCTCCTCGGGTGGAAAACTAGAAGGTTGACTAGAAATCGTTGATGCTTTGTCATCAAGATGGCTCATGAACTTGCATATATAGACAAGGAACTTGCAAACAAGGTGCTTCAAAAACTTTAATTCCAGCTCCAACGAATAATTATGTTCCCAAACCCTTTATAGCTTGAATTAGTGTTTTTTTGTTTTGTTTTGTTTTGTTTTGTTTTGTTTTGTTTTGTTTTGTTTTGTTTTTTGTTTTTTTTTGGCTCTGGAGACCTCAGGATCCTTTATTGATCTCCCAAACACTGCCTTCCTAGATCGCTGTTTTAGTTATTTTTCCATTGCTGTGGTAAAGCACCATGACTAAGGCAACTTAGAGAAGAGTTTATTGTGAGTTCACAGTTCAGTTCCAGAGGGTGAGTCCACAATCGTCACGGCAGCAGGCAAGCAACATCTGAAACTGGAGCAGTAAATGAGAGCTTAAATATTGACCCATAAGCAGGAAGCAAAGAAAGCCCAATTGGGAATGACTTGAACTTTTGAAACATCAAAGCACACCCCAGCAACACATCTCCTCCAACAAGATCACCCCTCCTAATTATTCTCAAATGACATACCACGAAGCATTGCAATATAGGAGCCTACGGGGCCCATTCTCATTCAAACCGCTACATTTACCCTAAACGTACATCAATAAGAACGTTATTCTTTCACGTCAAAATTTCTGTACTATCATAATGCAATTCTATTGGTGCAGGGAGGGGGACATCAGGCTATTGTACTATCAAGGTTTTTTTTTAATCTTTCTTTAACCTGAGTTGAATCAGCGTTTGTGAGAAAAGCACATGGAGATCATGGATCACTAAGATGGAAGGCTGCCTGTTATGGAGGGAAAATGACTCTTCACGTTTGGGCCAAAGACTATAGAAACTTATCCTCGGGTTTTCTAAAGTATGTTCCAAAGGACCACTCTCTCTATAAGAGTGTACTTAGGAAAAGGTTCTGAAATCTAATACATTTGAAAAACAAAAAAACCCAAAAAACTAGATTATAGGAATATGGTAAACAGGTTTAAATACATACTTCCTGGATGAATTGTCATGGTAGGGAAAAACAAACAGTTGCCTGACACTACCATTTTGTGGATTCCACATTCCCTAGAATACAGTGTGGGAAGCATGTCTCATTCAGCTTCATAGAAATATGAATCAGCTGGAGGGCTCCAGCTAACAGTTACCACATTGTGTCTGTCCAGAACTCAAGAAGAAACTAGATTTCTGTGGCAGACCCTTGTTCAGTGTAATTTAGCCCAATCCCTGTCTAATGGCCTTCTACAAGCTGAGGCGCTTTGCATTGACATTTTATTTATTTTCATACTTGCCGGTTGTTATTCAACGTTGTATGCATTCTGATTGTGATCCCTTTGAACTTTGGCCCCGAGGCAATTTAATCATGATGGGTTCAATTGTGTAAATCCAATAAACAAATCCTGGCCAAGGTCCCCTGGAGGTATTATCCTAACATTTCTCTGGGTGTGTTTACAAACTCTTTTTACCCACGCTTAGAACCGCGACCTTCCGGCATGTGTCCTTTTACTCGGTGCAACCTCCTGCTCGACAGAAACAGCATCTTAGATCATTTAAAGGTCCTTCCCTGCTAAAAAGGAACACACTATTTAGCCGACTTTAAGTCTCTCATTTCTTTCATACTTAGAAACAGTCTCTGCGAAGGGATGCCAAAAGTGCAGTGCCTGCATGACCACACCCAGTCTTTATGTGGAGGCATGACGAGAGAACCCTTTTTTAATAGCTTTTTGTTGTTGCTGTTTTGGTTCCTCCAGAGATAATTTCCAGGATTTTACAACGTCTGGGTTCAGCCTCGTCTGAAAGGATGTTTTCTCATACCTTTAGATAGTTTCTTCAAAGGTCAGAGTATCATTTTCTCTATTCAGTTTGGAGCTACCTCTGTCCAACGCTGAGTGCTGCTCCGAATGGCTGTTCCACAGTAAATCCACAAAGGAGATGGCGATGGTGTTATTCTCTGTCACCCTAGAGTAACAGGAAGACCCAATGTGGAAGCTCAATCTAAGATCTGCCTTTCTGTGCTCAGAGTTGTGAATATAGGTGGGAGATTGTGTATTATTAATTAAGAAACAAGGAAATTGTCATTTTAATAGCCATTGCCTTACTTCTGAAAGGGAGAGAAATGAGCCACTTATGGGAACATAATTTCATTTCTCCAAGCTGTTTAGATGGTTATCTTCCTGTGGAATATTTACGTCAGCTTGTAAACTGATAGATAGGAACCCTAGTGAAAATGTTTCCACTCCATATACTAACGTTTAGCTCTGGTATTCATCCAAGAACTGGGCCCCCTTCACAATTATAACATCTGTTTTTGTTCAGTTAATTTTATAATCTCAGATGTTTCCATAAATCCTGAATTAAAGAGAAAGCTGCTGGGACCAATTTGTGTGGTATGCTGAGTGAAATGGATGCCGTCACAGTGCAGGCCTGTTTTGGTTTCCCCCCTTTCGGTTATTACAGCTATCACATTTCAGAAAACCCTTCTACCACCCCTTCCCCCTTATATATATATAAAAAGGGAAACTACACAGAAAATGGTCCATTTCGCCTTGTTTCAGGTCGATTATGATATTTGGGATTCTGCAGACCATTTGCACCATTGAGAAGATTGGAACAAATGAGTTGGCCACTTTCAGCTCACTCGTAAAAATTTCCTGCAGGGCTCCTGTGTTCCTAGCTGCTTACATTAGATCAACGCTGCACTGTGAGTGGCAAATGCTCTCAGGGTGAGAGGAAACGCAGGGTGACTGAGCAGGATGGCCAGGGACATCTTAGAGAGAAAGCTTTCTAAGCACCTCGCAGATAAATAGTAAAAAGGAAAAGGAGAAAATGAGAAAAAGACTGCAATTTTGTATCTTTTTGTATCACTGGCCAGACTGTTTTAGCATAAGTGGTCAGAGACTAATGCAGCATTTTGTGGATTCCCTGGCAACACCTGGGAGCACAGAGGCTGCTCTCTGTTGACACACACTGTTAAGAATTGAGCAAGAGCCTCACTGAGCGCCTATGCTGTTGCATCGAAATTCCAGGAAAAATCTATTGCACATGGGCGGGACCTTGTTGAAGTTCCGTCAGCTTCAACGGACAAGATGCTACCTGAACTCTGAAAAACTTAACTACTCATTTGTCAGTGTTTTATCCCAATCTCCTTATCTCAGAGGTCCACGGAATCACAAACAACATAAACGCATCCTTTACCCGTTACCAATTTGCCTCTAGACCGAGTCTCATCTGAGTTCTGTGCCTTTGTGGGCGAATGATTTAGGAATGACCCTAGAGGATTGATATTTTTAATTGAAGGCTAAAAAGCCTGCTAGGTCTATCTCTCAGATCATAATAATTTTTCTCAATAATATAAAATTATTTATATAATTTTCATTTTGAACATAATTGAACTCCCCCCCCCCCAATGTCTCTAGTTCTTTTATAAAAATTAATTGATGGCATTCATTTAAGCCTAACTTCTGAATTTTTAATTTTAGAAATAATTTTATGTGCTTTTGAGAACATAGTTTCTGCTTTATTGAGGAATGTAATATAATTTAATTTATCGCTGTAGCTCCAAGGGATGCCCTTAAAGTATAATAAGTTATATGTTATTAAGCTTTCTTCTAAAACTTATTTGAATTTTGGTTGTTTTATGTGAGAATTTGCCATTAGATTTAGGAAAAACTTAACAGTCAGTTTTACTTATTAGACACAGTAAAGCAAGATGTAAAACACATTAAAGAAGAAAGTAGCAACTGTGACTTCCTTACCTATAGGGAAGAGCGTGATATGATGTAAACAACACCCATTTCAGCCTCAACCCTGAACAATAATTCCAGTAGTGATCTTCTCGTGGGATACTGTAAGGGTGAGAGAAATGGTCCAGCCAGTCACTCACTATGTGTATAACTCTGGCTAACATGGCATCTAGGAGAAATGCCAAATATACAAACAAGCTGCCACTTTCAGCCTGACCATAAAATAGTCTAGAAACATACACGTGTGTTTCTATATATAAATGGACACATAGATATACAAACGCATATATGTTTATAGCCAGGTGTGCATGAACATATACGTGTGCAGATATGTAGTGTATACTAACAGATGAATTTAAAACAAACGATTCCAAGCATGACGCAGATTATGTCCAAAGCTTCCAGGAAATGTATGTTCAACTTCATTTCTGCTGCTGTGATAAAACGCTGTGACCAAAGACAGCATAGAGGAGGAAAGGACTCATTTGCCTTCTACATTCAGATTACAGCCCATCATCGAGTCAGGGCAGGAACTTTATCTTAAAAGCCAGCTGGCTGGCTGGTGAACGAACATGTTTTTACCTTTAACCAGAGAACACACAACTAAAGGAACACGATAGAAACCTCTAAGGAATGTTGCTTAGGGGTTCATGGGCTACACAGATAGCTTCATTATATAGTTGAGGATTACGTGACTAGGAATGGTGCTGTCCACATAGACTGGATCTTCCCATATCAACCAAAAATCAGGAAAGCCCCTCACAGATATGCCCAGGACCAGCGAAACTTAGCCAGTGACTCACTTGAGACTCTCTACTCTGATTATTCTAGGCTGTGTCAAGTTGATAGCACTATCCAGGACAACTTTGCCAAAATTAATGTGACTTATATGTGAATAAAAGAATATGCCAGAGAAATGATATTCTCTACTCTACTTTTACATAATGAGATTCTTTTCAAGTCTATCTAGAAATAAATATTTGCTTATTTAAGCAACTATAGGGAAGAAGTTAAAAAATATAAATAGTATTCCAATTAATATTTATTTTTATCTAATATAAAATCCTGGAATATTAAAGCCCTAAGCTAGTTTCAGAAAATAATTTATTATTCATAACTTAGATGGTTCTAAGGAACCAAATTCAAATTTTTTTCCCTCAAGGATACTAAAGAAATTTAGTTTTATTTAAATAAACACATATTATTTGTTTTATTGAAATAACTCAGATTTAAAGAAAAATGTATAAGAAGCAAAATATTATTGGGCTATAACTGCCTACTTTATAACTCATAAACTATCCCATGATGTTTTCATTAACACAGTATACTAAAATAGTTTCCTGATCCTTATGTGCTTGTGCCTTAGACATTATTTTTGAGGCTATGTTTCCAGCATCTCTATAGGATTTGAGAATCATCACTGCTGACATAGTGTTTGTTGTCTAATGACAGGTCACACGCACACCGTTGCCATCAAAAGTAGCTGTGGTCAGCACATTTCTGTAGGAAATAATATTAAAAATAGGATATTCTTTACCTAAAGTGACAGCTCGTTACCTTGTCAGTCTCCTGCAGTGATACATACTTTAGAATATGGTGCTAACTAGAAATACGGAAGTGGAAGTATTCAAGTCCTTTACCACAGTGTCAAGCTAGAGAGTAGATGTGTAGAAGCGTATAGGGAAAGAAGCCAGTTACACAGATTCTCTCTGCGGTTGCTGCTCTAGTATCTACAACAAGTTACCCAATATTAGACACTGGTGTTCTACCACAGTTGATTCTTTTTCCTCTTTCAATGTGACCCCAAAAATATTGTCAGGAATAAGAGAGTTGGTAGGGGGATTGCCAAGCTAGGAGCACTGGGACTCAGAGCCTTGCCATAGAAACAAGAATGAAGGGAAAAAAACAGAGGAGAAACAAAACAGGCTCTCTGCCCTTCTGTCTCTGTCTCTCTTCTATTTATGACCCCTTTCTCCTCTCCCTTTCCACTCCTTCCCTCTCTCCATGGGTTCCTGGCCAGCTTCTCCTCTCCTCTCCTCTCCTCTCCTCTCCTCTCCTCTCCTCTCCTCTCCTCTCCTCTCCTCTCCTCTCCTCTCCTCTCCTCTCCTCTCCTCTCCTCTCCTCTCCTCTCCTCTCCTCTCCTCTCCTCTCCTCCCCCTCCCGTCCCCCTCCCCCTCTCCCCCCTCCTCTCCTCCTCCTCCTCCTCCTCCTCCTTCTTCTTCTTCTTCCTCTTCCTCTTCCTCTTCCTCTTCTTCTTCTTCTTCTTCTTCTTCTTCTTCTTCTTCTTCTTCTTCTTCTTCTTCTTCTTCTTCTTCATCTTTTCTCTCTCTCTCTCCTTCCCTTTCTTTCTCTGCCTCTGCTCCCTTCTCAACTCCCCTTCCCATGCCCCCAATAAACACTATTCTATACTGAAGAAGAAAAAGAAGAAGAAGGAGAAGAAGAAGAAAAAGAAAAGAGGAAGAAGAAGAAGAAGAAGAAGAAGAAGAAGAAGAAGAAGAAGAAGAAGAAGAAGAAGAAGAAGAAGAAGGAAGAAGAAGGAAGAAGAAAAAGAAACAAGATATAGGATAACTGTATTTTGAGACTTATACATGAAGTTTAAATCTTTATCAACTGATTAGCTGTCTGATTTTATGCAAACAATTAACCCTTCCAAACCACAACTTCCTTTTGTTAAAGAGAAGATTGTAATATCTGGAGAGTGTGGGGAGCATCGGGGTGATGCTTGGAAAGAATGTGCACAAAAATCTCACACACAACAGGAACCTAATAATTCTCACGTACCTTCCTGTTGAAGTGTTCCGCTGGTTTCCATCACCCCTGCGAAGTGTTCCGCTGGTTTCCATCACCCCTGCGAAGAAGTTGGTTCAATTTTGCAAGAAGTTTTGAGTTCTTTTTTGCCTTTATTCTCGATAGTTTAGTTGCATCTACTTGTAATTGTATTTACTCTCTCCACAAATCTGTTGCCTTAACTTAGTGTCTAGATTCTTGTTGCAGTATCCATAAGCTATCTTCTTTTTAAGGAGTACATCTGGGCCCAGGTTTAGTGGTGCACACCTGCCATTCCTGCACTCGGGAGACAGAGACAAGAGGATATTATGAGTTTGGAGCTATGTTGGTATACATAGTAAGTTCTAGGCTAGCCAGAGCAATATAGTAAGACACATATAGCCACACAGACACAAACACCCCCTAACACACACACATAAACACACATAAACACACATAAACACACACACACACAAGCAAATGGAACTCACTATGTAGACCAGGCTGGCCTTGTATTCAACGATATACCTGAGTGCTAGAATCAAATGTGTACTACCACTCCAAGTCCCCTTTCTATATCTTTTTATCCTTTTTAAAGATCCTATACTTCAAGTTCACTAAGTTTCTCTTCTGTCATATCTAATTTGCCTGTAGGTGTCTGTATTACTTTCTTTTATGCTTTTGTATTTTACCATAAAAATACTCATATATATACAAGTAGAAAGAATTTTATATGAACAATCCATACCTACCAACCAGACCAAAGTAGTCATTTTATAATACTTATATTTGTATTATCATGTACCCATACATCTGGTCATTTGTCACTCAATCTTACTTTTTGATGTATTTCCAATTATATTTCTAACATTGAATCACTTCCCGCAAAATACTTCAGTACCATCTGAAATCCGGTATTTTTTTTAAGGAGTTGGTTTTTTTTCAACATGACATTTTTATTGATTCTCTATGAATTTCACATTATGCACCCCTCTCTTCTTAGTCCTTCCATGTCTGCTTCCCCTACCCTCGTGACCGCCCCCCATAAAAATAAAAAGAAAAGAGAGAAAAATAAAACTAAGCAAGTCTAATTTGTGTTATCTATAGACTCAATTGGAGAATGATCAAAGTCTCAGCAGCCTGCCAGTTAAATAGAACTGAGTCCCCATCCCTGTCCTCCCCAAAGCTCTCAACTCTGGAGCATCTTCAGTGTCTCCATCACACTTTCTAAAAGTTCTCTTTTTAGGTTGTTTCTGGGGTGAGATGGGGTCCCATAAGCCTTCCATGTCCCTTCCCTCAACTACGTGCAGTCATCCATATCACAGCAAAAGTAACCTACTTGCTCTTCACAGTTAGCAGGAAAATGGATTATGGGCCTCCACATGGTCTCTGATGCTTGTTTGGACTACAAACACAACCCCAGGGGTCAGTAGGGCCATGGACCCCAACATGTCTCTCAGCAGCAGCAAGGGCCCAGACATCACCATGGTCCACACATCACGGACCACAGGCATCCACATGACCTTCAGTGGTAACACAGGCCAGCAACCCTGACCCTGAATGCAGTAGAACCACAGATCCATACATGGTGGCCCATGGCAGCAGCACAGGACTAGATATCACCATGGCTCATTTGGCAGTGGAGTCCACTCAAATCAGTATGGCTCCCCTCAACATCATGACACACAGACATCACCATAGCTTCAGCCAGCAGCACAGACTACGGACAGGACCACCACATAGCCCTCAGTGACAGCACTGGCCACAGACATGAACAGGGCCCGCAGTGGGGTGAGTGAGGGCCAGGCTGGCTTCTTGTGCTTGCCCAACAGAGTAGATTTTTATTTAAAGGGAGAATTTATATCCACTAAAATACATAGTTCCTAGTTTTCACTTTCAGAAGTTTGAAAATGCAAAAACATGTGTATGTGCACCTTTTTGTGTGAGGGCACTACAGAAACTTTAATAATAGAAGCCTTTGCCCATAGAACTGAATCATTACATAGGCTTCCTTTACCTTAATCAATCACAATGTCCATACCCATCATGACTTCTTGGGATTTTCTTGCCCACAGAAGACTTGAGTTATTCTTGTAAAGTATATCACACGTGGACATTCTCCCATGGAAGATGTGTTTACTTAATGTTATGCCTTTGGAATGGATTTGTGTTATTAAACCCCTAGGTAGCTGCTCTGCTTTCTCAATTACAAACTGGGCCAGCCAAATATCAAAATCATTAGAAATCTGTTCCCCAAGGCTATAGGCCAGAAGCCTAAAATCAAGGTCTGAGTAAGATGCTCTTTTCATCTTCTAGATTCTGGGGTTTGCCATCACCCTTGGCATTGCTTGAGTTGTACAGCTGCATCATAGCCTATTCCCTACATTTTACTTTCCATTTGCTCTATATCTATTGTTTGATTCAAATTTCTACTTTTTTCTGCTTTGTTATTTCTATTGGGGATGTTTCTTTGGTTGTTGGTTTTGTTTGGTAATGGGTCTAAACTGAGGTGCAATTCCGAATTTTTATAGAGACATGGGTTTTAATGGCTTAAGAGCTACCCCATAAGTGTCGGTCCTCATCAGCTGGTGTCATTCTAGCTTCCTCCCTAGCAAGCAGGCTGGTGACTTATTGAGGTTCAACTGAATGTGTGTGAATTTTATCTGAAGCCCATTCATATTTTAATTCCATTTTCAATTTCTTTGGGATCAGGCATCTCTCAAAATTCCTTAGAGTGGTAATCTCAGAGTGGCTTCTTGCTTTGCCCCTCCACCTTCAAACCTGCACTACTTGCTGGTGGGTGTGGGGATGCACCTGTGTCATTTCTTCAAGCGTTTCTTACCAAAATCTTGGTCTGTCCAGCCTTGAGATTTATAGGATATGGATAATTAAAATATCTGAGGAGGATACAGTGAATGAAACATAGACTAAGTAAGATTCTACTGCTATCTAACTTGTGGATTATTCTTTAGTATAATCTTTTTTTGAAGTGATGTTGTAGTAAGTATGTATATCTTATGTTCACCCTTAAACCATGCACAGACAGCTGAACAGACAGAGAAGTAAGTACTGCTACAATGCCAACTAAGTACGTAATATTGGATAGTTAATATGGAATATAAATATTTATTAACATAATATATAGATAGCCCAAAGACGAGAGGCATGGATGAATACTGGAACAAATAATTGGTGGGAAACATAGAGAACAAATACCAATATAGTAGGCTTAAATGGAACTTAATAAAGCCATAATTACCTTTAATATAAATGTTAAGCAGCTCATTTGAAAGAAATTATAATTGAATAAAAAGGAAGATGCATCTACTTGCTGTTTATAAGAAATCTTCTATGACATCTAAACACACCAATAAATTAAATATAAGGTAGAAAAGCATGCACCGTGCACAAGGCTAGTAATAAATGACATATTCATCTAACCTCAGTATAATCTATTCAAATTGGAGGTATTCAGCTGGGAGAAATTAAAGCATATGTCCATAGGAAAACAGAGATAATAATGGACATAGCAAATCTTATCCTTCATATCAAAATATGAAAACAGTCAGGAGGTTTATTAGTGGAAAAGTGGGTAAGGAATTTGAATACTACACCACAATGAAAAGAAAGACATTTTGAAGATTTATTTATTTTTTTTACTTTACTTTATGTATACAAGTGTTTTTCCTGCATGGATTTGTGTGCACCAGAAGCTTGCTTGGAGCAGGTGAAAAGGGAAATTGGTGGTCTGGAATTGGAATGGCAGATGGTTGTGAGCCATCATATGGATGCTCAGAACTGAACCTGGGCTCTCTGCAAGAGCATCGAGTGCTCTTAACCATTTGAACCATCTCAGCAACCCTAAAGCTATGACGTAAGCGACTTAATATCAAGAGCATTCATCCCTAAAGCTATGATGTGTAAGCCACTTAACATCAAGAGCATTCATCCCTTAGAATCAAACTTTATTACAAAGGTAAAAATATTTCAGTTAACTCATTTAATGATACATGATTGAAATCTTAATATTAACTTAATCATTTAAACATTTTCTGATTATAGTGAAAGGAGTAAGATTTCACATGTCACTTATCCCTGAATATGTTTGTTACTTTTTTATAATAAATATCAGTTTGAATGAAAAGGTGATTACACTTTAAATTTTTGTTTGACATACACAATTCAGTGTAAAGGTACAGAGAAGAAAACTGTACTCAATGTAGGGGTATGATTGGATATTTGATTAGAATAACTATTGTACTTAATATTAAGCTAAATATCTTACCTGAATAGAAGGTGTTTGAAATTCTAGCCCACTGGTCGACGGGCCGTGGCTTTTAATGGCTCCTTTTTAAAGCATTCTCATGATTAACACTATTTCAGCATCATTAATTTTTTAACAGCAAAAAATGCATAATTTTATATCTTAGTGCTTTTGATAAATAGTTACACAAACTTCAGTGCTTGTGGCTTTAGCCTGCATGTTTGAGTTGGAATGGTGATCTTCCAAATAAAAATCTCAGTAAAATAACTGAGTGGGGGGGGGTACGTGTTCACATCACTGTACTCTTTCAAGTTTCCACCAGGGATACTCAGCAAATTCCCATCACTGATGCTCTGCACCATTCAGGACAGAACTGGGGGCTTCAGTGTGAGCTGCTTTCCTGATATCCCCAAACTCAGCACCACTCTCCAGACCAGAAACACCTTCTCAAAGTTTCCAGTGCTCTTTAGAAAGATGTCAAGCCTTTGACTTGTCAGAACCTCTGAAGAGTTGCTGATCCATCCCCGTACCATTGATCCTGCTTCTTCCTCTCTGTACTCTGATCTTGGCTTGAGAATAAGTACAGAACACTAGGTATGCTCAGAAAGTGCTTCAATATTAAGTTACACCCCTAGATCACCCTAACCTTCTCTTTCACACACACACACACACACACACACACACCAAAGTCATTATGGAACTCACATCTTTTGAGCATGGTTTTCACAAGACTACAAGACTAGATGTTTTATATTCCGATCTCCACTTAAATATGACTTCATTAGCGGAAAAAAAATCCCTAGAAGTTTCCTATAATGTGGCCATGTAGATAGTACATGGTACCACCTCTTACTTATGCCCCAGTACAGTGCCTGGCACACAGGAGGTGCTCCCAAAATATTGTTGGAAAATACAATCTGAGATGGTGATGAGACCCAAAGAATGTATTGGAGCTATTTTCTATTTCCATTGCTTGGGTGATTTCTTAGGAGGGAAAACCTACATAGAAAATGACTGAAGTCTTCATATGGAGACAAGCATCAATCACTTGAGGGAATTGCTTAAGACAGCAATGGTGGGAGTGGGATGTGCCCAGGTTATGAATACTTTAATTTTAATGGCTGCAGGAGGAATCTACCTCTTTATCTCTTCCATTAACACATGGATCTGCATTTATGCATTAATTTTAAATAACTGATAGTTTACTAGGAAGTGGGTTACCCATGTTTATAAATCTTTTGGGATAAGACCAATTTCTCAGATCATGTTTCATAGTATTTCGCATGAAAAGAATACTCCCCGTTTTCAAATGTTAAAGTGCTACATTTAGTGGTACATTTAAAAACAAAAATATGGCATTTCCTTAGAAAAAATCTAAGCAAAACATTAAAAAAAAAAACATGTAGATAAGTGAAAAATCTGGATTTGTGAGCTAAATTTTGAAATAGCCAGAATTACAAAAATCTAAAATAGATTCTCTATTATGTGGCATACAGTTATCCACAGTCAGCACACTGATCCTGAATAAAATCCTTTCCCTTTTCAACGCTTCTAAGAAGCATTTAAGCTCCGTGGTATTACAGTTTTTCATTCTGACTTATCGTGAGACTCAGATATGAGTGGACACGATAGTCTCTGTCAAATTAGGGGGTACATGCTCTATCTGATCAGTGACTGAGCACACATTCATCCATCCTGTTCCTTGGAATTGATGGGAACCACAAAAGAGAGAGAGAGAGAGAGAGAGAGAGAGAGAGAGAGAGAGAGAGAGAGAGAGAGAGAGAGAGAGAGAGAGAGAGAGAACTCCTTTGCCTTCCAAAGCCATGTACAAAACATAAACGCTGCAGCTAGTGTGTTATAAAAAAAAAAAAAGCAAAAAAAAAGCATCACATTACACCAGGGCCCCGCCTCCTTTTCTCCGTGGTATCATTTGAAGTCTGCTTTTTAAAACAGAAGTTGAACAAATGAATCCTTCTGTCCTCACTTTCAGTTGTCAGCAGTGTTTCAGCATGAGATGAAGTGAATTGCCAAGCCCTTTCATCTTCTATAATCAGCTCTGCACAGCTGAGTACACCCACAGCCCTGCAGCCGCCTCTGCCAGCCTGGATTCTGTGCCGAACAGGAAGTCTTTGTTAGCGCCACGTTTCCACTGCTCTACCCTGGACAGGGTTTCCTTGGGTTCCCTCCTTCCTCTCTTGCTCCTAGGAGTCTTCCGCCTCCAACCCCTGTGCTGTGCATCTAGAGTATTTGATTTCCTGTAGAAAATAAGTGTTTAAGGGATAACATTATAAAAGAGTATATGCCTTATGTCTGGGTGTCTCCTTGCCTGTGTTGTAATCATCATTACCTCAGTCAGATTCGCATCCCCAAGATCTTTAAGTTGGAAATTGAAGTCACAAGCCACACCCCTTTCATGCCAGCGCACTTGAGTTATAAATGAGGGAAGCAAGATGGAGTGTCCACAGAGGTTTATATCACTTCAATCCATGACACATACCACCTAGTGAAGAAGTCTTTAGACTCTGTTAGAGGACAGAAGCAGAGCATGGCCGGTTGACCTAGAGCAGGAAAGCCTGCTGGTTAGTGCCGAGGTCTGCTGTTAACTGTTCTATCACATCCATTGAGTTCCTTCCAAACTAGTTCTCATTTACTCTTACCCCTATCGTGGTCATCCATCTCTCTTCTTATCATCTTCTGTCTCCTCACACCCTTACTCCAAATCCTCATGACCATGAAGGCTTGCTGAGGAGGCGCTAAAGGGTGAACATTGTTCAGTACGTCTTACATGTACTAACTCAATAGTTTCATGCAAAAATGATTATAAATTATGTGCAATTTATTGTTGCTAGGTAGCCCAGGCTGACCTTGAACTGACAAGCCTCTTGTCTCGGCCTCCTGAGTGCTGGGGTTATAGACATGTATCACTACGTCTGTCTTTAATTAGTCATTCTCTCCACTTCCCAGATTAAGAAATCAAAGCTGATTGGTTAGCTTCATGTCACAAGAGTAAGAGGGAGAAGGAAGAGCCACATCTGGGCACAGAGACTCTGGGATTTGTCCTTATATCCTCACCAGAGTGCGGTTCTCTAGGTAAGAAATAGGCCTCTCACACAGTTCTCTCTACACAGAAGTTAGGCCGCATGTCCCGCGAGAAGGAAGTAGGGACCAGCAGAGAGGAGCACGGTAAGACTCCCAGGATGTCAGAGAGACAGTGTTCCTATAATTCACAGAGTGGAGCTCTGATGACATTTTTTGAGTTCTGGTAAACCTGCCCCAGAATCCAATTTATCTCATTTTTTAAGTTTTAAAAGTTATTATTGTTTTATTCTATGTATATGAATGCTTTTCACTTGTACATATGTCTGTGAAACACATTTGTGCCTGGTGCCTACAATGGCTAGTATAAGGTGTCAAGTTTACTGGGATTGGAGCTATGGATAGTTGTAAACCACCGGGTGGGTGCTGGGAATTGAACCTGGGTCTTCTGGAAAAGCAGGCAGTGCTTTTATCTGCTGAGCCATCTCTCCAGCCCCTTATTATTTTTAATGTAAGCCTATAACTCTCCTTTGTTTACTTAAGCCAGCTACATTTGGATCCATGCCACAGAGAGAGACAAAGTTAGTATTAAGGGGAAAAAAAAAAGCAAATTTAAACAATTCCAAAGTCCCTCTTCAACCTGTGCCTGCTGTCAGGCAGTATCCAAAGGCAATTATCATTGTAAAACTGATAGTGTGATTTAGCAAGTCACTGGCTTTCTAAAAATTAAAAAATAACAGCTCTTTTTTAAAAGATGAAAAGATATGTTGGCCTAGAAATGTATATGGATCTTTTAAATTTGAGCACATCAATTCAAATTTCATCTCAAGCAGGAAGGAGCAAGAAATGAATTATTGTTTTCCAGCCACTTTCTGGTGAGAGGGATCAACAATACTTGAAAACCAATTACAACCACAACAGACTACAGAAAGCAATTCCCAGAGCCTGTTCTCCTCTGGAGGGGCTGCTGGCCTTCAGATGAGAAGTTATTTCTCCTTAAGCTGTTATTCAAATTAATCCGTTCTTTAAGACCAAATTCTCCCAATTCCGAAAGCAACAAAAAAATCACACATCCATGCTACACAAATGGTTGGTACAAATCTGAAGTCTAAAATATGTATCCCGTGTCACTCCCTTTTAGCGGTAAGTCAGCTGGGATGGTGGGAAGGACCACATTCGAATCTCTTGCCTGATAGGCAGTTGCCTCATCTTCAGGGAGGGGATTGTGTTGTTCTCATCCTGAAAGCCCAACACCCAAACTGTCTTTCAGATCATAGTAAATTAGTGAACTGTCACTAGACATTTCTGTCTGAAGCCTTTTAAAGGACATTTGTGTGAGGTGTTTTCTTTAAGCTTATTTTGTCCTTTGTGATGGAATAACATCCCCATTTTTTAGATGAGAACATTGAGGCACACAGCTACAAACTAACTACAGTTATCACTTAGGTACGAAGTCAGCCAAACAAATGTATTAGGTATTCTGTTTACCTTTGCCTGGTTTTGTTAATCTTCTGGGGTGTGCCTACTAAACTGTGGGTGCCTGCCTTAAAGTTATCGTATTTACACGTGGCCAGGCTTGCAAGAAAAGAGACCTCATGTGTGATAAAGATGTACATTATAACTCCAGGCTGTAAGAAGCAGACACTCAAAATTACCCAATCTCCTGAGGCATTGATTATGCCCAGATAACCTGAGGCTACAGAACTAGTTTGTCCCCAGCATAAATAATAAAATATTTCTTATGAAAATGAATGTGTTTAGAATGTTTAGCACGAGGCTGGCCATCAGTAGCTCCGTTCTTCACTACAGGCCTCATGTGCTGCTCTACAGCTTGAAAACATCCTAACAGCTAATAACCTCGCTGCCTAGATCCTGGCAGTTTTCAGATTTTGAAATTATGGCCGAAGACACCATTAATCATTCCTAAATTACGGAACTGCTCGCTGCTGACTTCGAAGTTGTCTGGCTGATATTTACATTTGAGGAAAAGAATAAACACCTCCCCAGAGGGCTTTTTCTATACACAGCAGGTATGCACTGTACACTTGTGTATGCATTGGACACAGATTGCTGCATGATAAAAATTAAATCAACCATTACTACATGGTATATCTACATGGGGCTAGAGCTATGTACCTAGATAACTTGGGAGAAATTGTGAAGCAGACCCAAATAATGGCAGGATTCAATACTGACCCTGAATAGATAGATAATCAACATTTTAAAATACTGTTTATTTTATTTTTAAATATTATATATTGAGAGACAGATTTCTAATTATGCATTCCTAGCAGGAAAATGTGCAGAGCGATAGACTCTGGAATGAATCTTAAGTTGGGCTTTCCTATCAAAATATATATTAAAATAAGACAAAGTGGAAGATCCTCAGAAACTGTGAAAGGCGTTGTTGCCGCTCCATGTAAATGTGTGGGAGAATGCCCTGAGCTCTCAGGGTAGAGAGGAGGATGGCGTCAAATTTGCCTTTCTCGGACATTTGAATATGTCCACACTCCTGTACGTGAAGAATTGGCTGTCCTCAGTTTATGCAGAAATTGGGTCTCTCTGGTATCTTCTTCTGAGGTTACATCTATGATTTAAAAAAACAGACTAAATATATGTATTTTTATCTGGCTAAATCTATATACTTGGAAAATCTCATGACCACTTTTATGACTCCTTTAAATTTAGTAGACTAAACATTACCAATGCCAGTTCCCTGCAAGTCACTCTGCTCTGTACTATGAAGACTCAAAGGCAATTGGACATGGATTTTTCTCACTTGGGATTTTAACCAGGGAAGCAGACATGGATGGGCTCCATCATGAAACTTGTACATTCACAAAGGAGGTGAAAAGCCTGTGGGCAGCATGGCTCTGGTATGGTTGCTCATGGATATGGCTAGAGTGTGTCATGTGTCATAACTGGACATTCTCAGTCCTTGGAACTTTAGGTATGCACAATCCAATCTATGAATTCCAGGCTTCTTCCCTCAAACTCGCCCACTCTCCTCCCCTGACATCTTGTAGTGTGATAGTGGGCCAGTAGATGAAGCATCTCTGAACCTGAAAGAAGGATTCAACAATGAATGTAGCCTTCCTTCTCCTTGTGTCAAAGACGGACCCTGTTTCTACTCACACAGTATATTTTAACTCAACACTATTTTAGGCACAGTCTTTGTCTACCTTAGCAACTAGGCTAGTTCTTACTTAACCCAAGAATACTAAGTTGACATTTAATTTAGTATTTTTAATACATAACTACTATAAATACCTATTAGACCATTACAGTACTAATTTTATTTCTTATAAATGAGATAAAAAAATGTAGGCATTGCAGAGGAACTTGGGCAGATACCTCTAGGTTTGTTGGTTTTCATTGACTGGCTCTTTTGCCCTCACAATTTTAAGATTCCAAAGATTGTCCTTTGGGAAATTTTGTGTTTATCCTATAGAGTTATGCTTTTCAACCTCTCACATAAAATTAGATTATTGAGACAACTGCTTTCATGAGAGTTTTATATCTATAATCTATATTTATGATCTATATTTCTATATTATATAGTCTAGAATCTATATTTTCATTGTAAAAATATATAATAGATAATATAATAGATAGTTAATCTGTATAACTTATAATATGTATAACATAATCTAAATATAATATATATAATATATAATATATATTTTCCATTGTAAAACTTTTCTAATAAATTATTGTTTATGCCTGGTGTGGTGGCTCATATCTGTCATCTTAATATCTGCCATCTTAGCACGCAGTGGTCAGAGGCAGGAGGATAAACCCAAGTTCAAGGTCAGATTGGTCTTTATATCAAGTACTCATCCTGGCAAGGCTAAAGGGTGAGACCTTGTCTTAAATAAAATGTACACATTATTTATTTTATCAATAGAAGTGAATTTTTTTATTGGCACCAAAATAGTTTATAATAATAATAATAATAATAATAATAATAATAATAAATAGCTCATTGAAACTGGTGGAAGCACATCTGAATCCTTCCGTAGTCATCCTTCTAAGCATTAATCAGAAGGCTCAATTTTCCTGGTTATCTTGGAAGGCAACCTTACAGTTCTGCCCATAGCTTCATTTGCCACAGTAGAAGATAGGCCAAAGATGTGAGAAGATGCTCTGAGTTGAGTGTTCTGCCACCAATCAGGGTAGCAGTGATATATACTGAATTTTGCTATATGGGTAGGGCTACATCCAGGTGGAAAAGCTACAGCATTCGAATCTTGACTCTACACAAACATCACTAACTGTGTCTTTTATAACTTCCACACATGGTTCAGGAGAACTGATTAATACTTAGTGGGAAAAGTTAAACACAGCCCCTCATAATTAAGCAGCCCTTTATTTTAACATATTTTTCAATTAAATTAGTATGATCAGAGGAGAACATGATTTTTTTTTGTAATTCTTAATGTAGTTCCAAAAACACAGTTGAGAAAAACACTTACTTGCCCACAGTTTCCTGTGACTTGTCCTTTCTGTGACTCTCTGAACCGACCTTTGTAGATTTCCAGCAGACAATGGACCACACTTTCGAGATCCACATTTCTTAGCTGTCTTTGAATTATGGCAGCTTGCCTAGACGTTGGTACTTCACAACCACAGAAATGTATCTGCTTGTAATCCTACAAGTGAAAATATCTCAGGCAGCCAGTTTCCACTTCACTGCCTGGCACTGGATGAAAGTTTCCCATCCATGCTGGAGACCTGCATTCAAAGACAGGAGCTACTTCAACGCTCACATTCACCCCACTTACCTAAAAATAACAGCAGAGGAATGCAGGGTGATGTGGGTTCCTGGCGGCATATCCTTTGTTGACACTTGGTCTTGATTGTGCCCACCAGCCTGTCTGGAGTCCTTGGAGATATTTTGAAGAGCCTCTACAGATTGTAACATAATTAGAAGTCTAAAAACAAAAATCGCTGAAAAAAATACTGAACTGGTTGAACATAACAAAAGCTGTATTTGTTCAAAATTAAAGCAACAGAGTAAGAGAACAAATGTATAAAACATTGGAAATATAGAGCTATTTAGTACATTTCACTACAATGTTCTTCTAAATTTTTTTTAAAAGCCATCCTGGGGTGAGGGATATAAAGTCAACTACATAAATTAATAATTTGATAAACTATAACAAGAGTGTACACAACTATCAGAAAGTCATGCACATACCCACCATCTCCACAAGTCACCTTTTGGGGGCGTGGAATGTGAGGAGCGGGTGCGGCCACTGCCCCAAGATGGCGCCCAGGACGGCTGCCAGGTCTTATGACCTGCGCCTGACTTCCTCATTACCTCTGACTTAGCCACATCCCAGCTGCCTGCACTGCGCAGATGCCATGCCTCATCAGATCACCTGAGGTGTCCTCACTTGCTGTGAACCAATGGACTGCCGTTAAGTGACTGGGGTGATTGGGAGGAGTCAGTAGGATATTTAAGGTGTGCCCCGGGGTTGTTGGGGAGGGGGGGGATTCCCGTTCCTGGGTTGTAATATGAAGTGTTCCTGAATAAACCTGCTTGAAGAAGGACAACGTGGTGTTGCGTCTTTCCTGCTGGTCGGGGTGGATGAGACAGTGGAATGCTTGTTATCTCCCATTCTGCTCTATGGCCTCCTTTTCTCTGCTTCTCCAGAAACCAGCAACCTGCTTTCTGTCTGGACACTTTAGTCTATACATCCTAACATGCTATATAATAGAACAAAACACATAGACCTTTATTGTTTGGTTGGTTTCTTGTGTTTTGTTTTGGTTTTTGGTTTTTGGTTTGTTTGTTTGTTTGTTTGTTTTTGTGTGTGTGGTTTTGTGGGTTTTTTTTTGTTTGTTTGTTTTTGTTTTTTTACACAGGACTTCTCTGTGTGGCCTTGGCTGTCCTGGAACTCACTCTGTAGACCAGTCTGGCCTTGAACTCAGAGCCTCAGATATCCACCTGTCTCTGCATCCCAAGTGCTTGGATTAAAGGCGTGCGCCACCATTGCCCAGCACACATAAACTTTTTTGAGTACAGACTTGGCTTCTTTCACTCAGCACAACTGCTTTGCAATTTATCGGTATTGTAATAGGTATCACTGAACATAAGAGAAGGCTAATGTCTCTCATCTAAATACTATGTCACTCTTAGTATGGATTGTATGTTTACATTGGTATAAGCCATGCATATTAGTCTTATTTAAGCAATAATGAGCTGCAGGATCTTAAATGATGAGAAAAAAACCTGTATTTATATATTTCTAGTTTCTTTATTTGTTTAGCTATCTATTTTCATCAGCACTATTTCTCTGTACCTACCTACAGATATCTCCTTAATGTTTTGGTGATTCCAGGAGGCAAGTATGAAGTCATTCAACTAAATTTCATTTTAAAGCTCTATTTCACCCATATTCTTTCAGGGTTTATTATTGAGTATTTATATACTTAGTTATTTGCACATACCAGTCCTTTTTCGGCCATGTAGCTTGCAAATATTGTCTCACACTTTTTAGCTTTTGTTCCAAAATATCTCTGTGTACTTAGCACTTTTCGTGAACCACTTCAAATTCTAAAAATGAACTTATCATTTTTTTTATGAATCATGCTTTTAGTTGTAAGTTTTAAAACTCTTTTCCTAGCTATAAATTCGGAACATATTTTACAGTTTTTTCCCTAAAAGTTTAACCACTTCTCATGTTATATTTTATTTAATTTTTGAATGATCTGTGAGATGTAGGCTGACCAGTCCTTGTAATTTGCTTGTGGATACCTTACCACCCTGGCACAATGCTGGAAAGTCTATCCTTTGGCTGAATTACATTTGTACTTTTATTATTTTTTTAATGATCAGCTGTGGAAATGTATGTGAGATTATTTATGGACTCTCATTGTGATTCTGCTCAGTGACTTACGATAACTATGTCTCTTTTGACAAATACCATTTAATTGTTGTTGCTATGGTGATATAAGGACTCAAGAAGAATCCTGTGTACTTTATTCTATTTTTCAATGGTTAGAGCCATTATAAATAATTTGCTTCTCTCAATGAATCATAATACCTTTTTCTGTATCTATATAAAGTTTTACCTGATTTTTAGAGAAATTTGTGGATCAATTTAAGAAGCATGCATTTTCTATCTTTTATATCTAAATGCTCTGTTTGCATGCTTTCTTGTGTCTTCATGTTTATTGCTACATTACACAAGCATAATTGACTTTTGCGTGTTTATCTTGAGATCTTGTTAGTTCTTGAAATTTTCCTTTGCTTTGATTTTGTTTCTAACTCAAGGCAACATCTAGAAAATTTGGGACACTATGGGAATAAAAACCTAGGGATGATAGATATAGAATAGGGTGAAAAATCCCAGTCCAAAGGTCCAAAAAATATCTTCAACAAAATCACAGAAGAAAACTTCTCAAACCTAAGGAAAGAAATGGCTATAAATGTACAAGAAGCTTACAAAAAACCCAAATAGATTTGACTAGAAAAGAAAATCTGCCCACCATATAATTATCAAAACACTAAGTGTACAGAACAAAGAAAAAATATTAAAAAGTTTCAAGAGGAAAAGGCCAAGTAACATATGAAGGCAGACCTTTCAGAATTACACCTGACTTCTCAACAGAGACTCTAAATGCCAGGAGATCCTGGACAGATGTCTTGCATACCCTAACAGACCACACATGTCAGCCCAGACTCAGCAAGACAATCAATCACTATAGATGGAGAAACCAAATCTTCCATGACAAAACCAAATTTAAATGACACCTTTCTACTAACTAGCTAAACAAGAATACTAGAAGGAAAATTCCAACAGAAGAATGATAAAGTAACTACACCTAAGAAAACACAAGAAATTAATCATCCCACAGCAAAACCAAAAAAGAAAATCACACACACACACACACACACACACACACACACACACACACAGAGTAATACCTCCAACATCAAAGTATCAGGAACTAACAGTCCTTGGTTATTAATATCTCTCAACATCAATGGGTTCAATTCACCAATAAAAAGACACAGGCTAACAGACAGGATATATAAACATGATCCATCATCATTCTGCTGCAAGAAACACACCTCAACAACAAAGATAGGTACTACCTAAGAGTAAAGGGCTGGAAAAAGGTTTTCTGAGCAAACAAACACAAGAAACAAGCCAGAGTAACTATTCAAATACCCAATAAAATAGACTTTTAACCAAATGAAATGAAAAGAGATGGGGAAGGGCACTTCATACTCACCAAAGGAAAAATCCACCAAGATGATGTCTTAATTCTGAACATCTATGCCCCAAATGTAAAGGCACCCACATTCATCAAAGAAACTTTACTAAAACTCAAATCATACTTTCATCCCCACACAATAATAGTGGAAAACTTCAACACCCCACTCTGCAATGAACAGGGTCATTGAAACAGAAAATAAACAGATAAATAATGAATCTAATACAGGTTATTAACTAAATGAATTTAACAGATATCTACTGAACCTTTAACCCCCAAACAAAAGAATATACCTTCTCTCAGCACCACACAGAACCTGTTGAAAACTGACCATATAGCTGGCCACAAAGCAAGCCTCAACAGACAGAAGACGATTGAAATAACCCCTTGCATCATATCAGATCACTACAGATTAAGGCTGGACTTCAACAACAACAGAAACAACAGAAAGCCCATGGAAACTGAACAACTCCATACTCAATAATAACTTAGGGAAGAAATAAAGAAGAGATAAAAGACTGTCTAGGATTCAATGAAAATGAAGACACAACATACCCAAATTTATGGAATACAATGAAAGCAGTGCTAAGAGAAAAATTCATAGCACTAAATGCCTTTAAAAAGAAATTGGAGAGTTCTCATACTAACAACTTCACAGCACACCTGAAAACTCTAGGACAAAAAAAAAAAGAACCTCTAAAACAACAACAACAAAAACCTTTAAGATCAATAATTAATAATTAATAAAGCTTGCCCAGGCAAAGGACACTTAATAAGACAAAATATCAGCCTACAGAATGAGAAAAGATCTTCACTAACACTACAGCTGACAGAGGGCTAACATCCAAAATATATAAAGAACTCAAGAAAGTAGACTCCAATGAACCAAATAACCCAATTAAAAAATGGGGCACAGAGATAAACAGAATTCTTAACAAAGGAGTCTCAAATGACCAAGAACCACTTAAACATCCTTAGTCATCAGAGAAAGGCAGATCAAAATGACCCTGAGATTCCATCTTAAACCAATCAGAATGGCAAAGATCAATAACTCTAGTGACAGAACATGCTAGCAAGGATATAGAGAAAGAGGAACACTCCTCCATTGCTGGTGGTATTGCAAACTTGTACAATCACTTAGGAAATCAATCTGGCAGTCTCTCAGAAAATTGGAAATGGTTCTACCTGATGACCCAGATGTATCACTCTCAGGCATATACCCAAAAGATGCTCTAGTGTAAAACAAGACACACACTACACTACGTTCATATCAGCTTTATTAATAATTGCTAGAAACTGGAAACATCCCAGATGTCCCTCAACTAAAGAATTGATCAGAAAATGTGTTTCATTTACACAATGGAATACTATTCAGGTATTTAAAACAAGAACATGATGAACTTTGCAGGCAAATGGATGGAACTAGAAATTATCATCCTGAGTGAGGTAACCCAGACCCAAAAGTACATGCATGGTCATATTCATTGAAAAGTGGATATTAACCAAAAAGTATACAGAATATCTGTGATATAACCCACATATCTAAAGAGGTTATACAAGAAAGACACCACAAGTGAGGATGCTTGAATCTCATTTAGATGAGGGAATAAAATAGTCATAAGAGGCAGAAGAAGGAAGGCAAGCTGGGTGAGAAGGGAGATGGGTGGGAGGTACAGGATTGGGTATGTGGAGGGACAGGAGAGAGGGCCAGGGGAATAAGAAAAAGAATGAAAATCTGCAGCTGCTGGAGGTTTGGGGGGGCCTAAGGGGAATCACCTAGTAAGTCCCCAGAGACCTGGGATGGGAGAGGTTCCCAGGAATCAAAGTGAATGACCTTAGCCTAACAGTGGGATGTGACACCAGTAGAGGCTACCTCCTGTAAGTAGGCAGGACCCAGTGGAGGAATAAAGACACAAATCCACCCACAAAACCTTCGACCCAAAATTTGTCCTAGCTAAAGGCAATGCAGCAACAAGGATTGAGCAGAGACTGAAGGAATGGCCAACCAATAACTGGACCAACTTGAGACCCATCCCACTGGCAAGCATCAATCCCTGACACTATTAGTGATATTCTGTTATGCTTGCAGACAGGAGTCTAGCATGGCTGTCCTCTGGGAAGCTCTATCCAGGGGTTAATACAGATACAGATAACCAAGGCCAAACATTAGATGGAGGATGAGGACTCTTATGGAGAAGTTAGAGGAAGGATTGAAGGCTCTGAGGGGAATGGGATCTTCATAGGAGGACCAGCCGAGTCAACTACTCGGGACCCTTGGCAGCTCTCAGAGACTGGGATAGCATCCAAAGAGCATACGTGGGCTGGACAGAGGCCAACAGAACATAAAGCTGACTTGTCAGGTCACAGTAGAAGATGTGTCTGGCCCTGAAGAGTCTTGGTGTGCCAGCGTGGGGAGATGAGGAACAAGACTCATTGGGGAAGGGGGAGGCTGAGATGAGGGACAGCATTTGAGATATGAATGAATAAATAAATTAATAAAAATGCTCAAGTCAGCCAGGTAGAGGTGGCACACGCCTTTAATCCCAACACTTGGGAAGCAGAGGCAGGCAGATTTCTGAGTTCAAGTCCAGCCTGGTCTAAAGAGTGAGTTCCAGGACAGCCAGGGCTACACCGAAAAACCCTGTCTTAAAAAAAAAAAAAAAAAAAAAAAAAAAAAAAAAAAAGCTCAAATCAGACAAAAATAACTGTTTTCTCTGATTTATTACAGATATTGGCTTGTCGTCTTATTGCTGTCATTATCTACTTTTGATAATGGGGTTAAAACTTGTTTTATAGTTTGAATCACAAGGGAACTTCTTTCATTTCCTTGGAAAGACTATATAGTGCCCTTAATTCTTCATTGACTATTTATAATCCTCCAGTGAAATTTTCTGGGCCTAGAGATTTTTTCTTTAGGTTTAAGATTGTATATTTAGGGCCTGGTAAATCATCAGACAAAAGGTGTTTGTATGTAGACTGACAGCCTAAGTTTAAACCCATATCAGAAGGTAAAAGAGATTCCAAGAGTTGTCCTGATCACGACACAACCACATATGTGGGATGGCATGTCCTGATATTGATAATCATTTTTTTCTTTACCTCTCCTTTTCTGTATTTGTCTTGGTGGAGATACCATTTGCTAAGCTTCAGCCGTTTTTTCCTTGAGCATTGTACTGGCTAGATTTGTGTCAACTTGACACAGCTGGAGTTATCACAGAGAAAAGAGCTTCAGTTGAGGAAATGCCTCCATGAGATCCAACTGTAAGGCATTTCCTCAATTAGTGATCAACGGGGAAAGACCCCTTGTGGGTGGGACCATCTCTGGGCTGGTAGTCTTGGTTCTATAAGAGAGCAGGCTGAGCAAGTCAGTAAGGGACATCCCTCCATGGCCTCTGTATCAACTCCTGATTCCTGACCTTCTTGAGTTCCAGTCCTGAACTTCCTTGGTGATGAACAGCAGTATGGAAGTGTAAGCCAAATAAACCCTTTCCTCCCCAACTTGTTTCTTGGTCATGATGTTTGTGCAGGAATAGAAACCCTGACTAAGACAAATTGGTACCAGGAGTGGGGTATTCCTGTGACAGCCTGGCCATATTTTGGGGAGGACTGTGGAAGGACTTTGGAACTTTGGGCTAGAAGATCCATTCAGTGTTAAGAGCTTTGTCAGATGTTGTGTAGGAGCTTGGAAGATAATGTTGAAAACAGTGCAGAAGATGGAAGCCTGGCTTGTGAAATTTCAGAGGGAAAATTAAAGACTCTTTTCAGGGCCATTGTTACTTTAGTTGTGAAGATTCTGTGGTTCTGGTTAGCTGGGGCTGAATAATCAGCTGTGATTAACAAGATACCAGAACTACTATAGCAAAAACTTTGCATTACTGGGACTGTTGATGCAGGTTAGCTGGAGCTAAGAAATTAGTGGTGATTAAGAAGAGACCAGCATCACTGAGGTGACATCGTCTGGGAAGTGTTTTCTGAAAGCACAGAGGCTGTGTTCCAGAGATGGCCAAGGTTGTACCTTGTGTTGTGGCTGGACTTGGTAATGTGTAAGAGTCACCCAGGTGGTACTGGATTTGAAGGCATGAAGGGGTCACGCAGAGCAGCTAAGGCTCAGCACTGTGAGAGGCCATGGAAGGCCATTGGTGAAGGTGCAGCCTCAGTTGCAATTGACGGCCCAGGACTGAAGGGGTCATGCAGTGTTTTGGAGATGCCAGTACCATGAGATGACCACCAAGAGCAGCAGCAGTGGAGTACAGGCATCTGGAGCCTAGAGGACGATGTGTGTGCTACAAAGGGCATGGCTGGAGAAGTGACCCAAGCCCTTGGAGGAGCCCAGAAGATCGTGAGTTGGATCCCAGACATTGGATGGTTGGAGATTGATTTTTGCTTTTGATTGTGACTGTGCCCTGATATTTTCCCTCTTGAAGGAAGAAACTATTTAGTGGAGCCCACAGTTAAGAGACTTTTAATTGTAAAAAGACTTTGGATTTTAAAAGAGATGGATATTTTAAAGAGATTGAAAATTTAAGAATATGTAAAGACTGTGGGACGTTTAAAGTTATTTAGATCTCAGGGATAAATAAGAATGTAAGGGTTGAGGCTTACTAGTGATGTGTTTGTGTGTCAAGTTGACAAGGGGTCAATTGTACTGGCTAGTTTTGTGTCAACTTGACACAGCTGAAGTTATCACAGAGAAAGGAGCTTCAGTTGAGGATATGCCTCCATGAGATCCAACTGTAAGGCATTTCCTCAATTAGTGATCAAGGGGGAAAGGCCCCTTGTGGGTGGAACCATCTCTGGGCTGGTAGTCTTGGTTCTATAAGAGAGCAGGCTGAGCAAGCCAGTAAGGAACATTCCTCCATGGCCTCTATATCAGCTCCTGATTCCTGACCTTCTTGAGTTCCAGTCCTGTACTTCCTTGGTGATGAACAGCAGTATGAAAGTGTAAGCCAAATAAACCCTTTCCTCCCCAACTTGTTTCTTGGTCATGATGTTTGTGCAGGAATAGAAACCCTGACTAATACAAGCATCAACTGTGACTTTTTCTCCCATTCTTCAGGGGCCTGAGTGTTAGGTCTTCAGTGGCTGAGGGCTTTTCATTCCGAATTTTTAGACTATTTTCCTTTGTAATCTAGATTATATAATTTCTATCTTCTAGTCTGCTGATTTAAAAAAAAATCATCTATTCTACTTTTGATCTGATTACTAGATGTATTTCAGTTCTAAAATGTTATTTCCTTAGTGAAACTTTCTATTTGGGGAGTAATGGTTTCTGATTTTTTTCACTGGTAATACGTTTTTTGTTTTGTTTTGTTTTTCTTTTAAACCATCTGGAGAGATGGTTCAAGGATGAAGAGTAAGAGTGTCCATTCCTCTTCCTGGGAAACCCATGCCTGGTTCTCAGCACCTACACTGTTCCTAAGAGCCTGCAATTTCAGTGTTACAAGATCTGATAGCCTCTTCTGGCCTGTGTGGGCATTCACACATATGTTCAAACATACTTATACAAACACATACATATGAAAAATAAAACAGATTTGTGAATCTATTTGTAATTGACACCCAAGGGGGAAAAGAAACTAAGTTTTCTTCAATGAGACATCTCTGGGTACATTGCCCGTAGTCCAGGGCAGGTCCCATGCCCAGGAGTAGTTGACCAAAACAAAACAGACTCTATGACTTGGTGAATGTGTTTTTGTTTTATTTTTGTGTTTGTGTTTGTTTGGTTTCCTTGTTTTTCTTTTTCTTTCCATTTTCATTTCTTTTGTTTACTTTTAGAGGAAGAAGAAGATGCTGAGTGGGTAGACAGGTTTGATAGATCTGGGCATAGTTCAGGGAGAAGAAAAAGTATGATCAAAGTACATTGTCTGAAAACTTTTAAATAAAACTATTTTCATCTAGAGTACTTTATAATCTTACCTAGATAATTTACTCCCATTAGCATGCTATGATTTCCTTAACTTCATTCAACTGACAATTGTTCTTAGTGATTTTCAGTTGAAATTTGGATTTCTCATGTTGTTAGGTTTTGATCATTATTTAAAGCTCCTGTTTTTGATGCTTTCTTTGGCACCCATCTGGCATACTACATCACCACCTGGGGAAGTGGGCTGTGTGTCTCTTCATTGTCTCTACTGATAATGTGGGGAAATGGAGACTCATAACTAGTTTGCAGTGATAAAGACCTGGCATTCTTCTTATCCTTTTCTGACACAACCACACAGCAATCTTGTGCAATAGCAGAGTCTCACAGGGGAAGAAATAAGGCTCCCTAAATGCTCTTTGCTGGAGTCAGGGTGAGGCTACACTTTTATTCTGTGATGTCTGGCTGGAGTGTAATTGCCCTTTGCCAAGCATTTTCCATCTTGCTTTGCTACGTCCTCCCTGGTTCTTTAGACAGAGCAGGCTTTTGTTGCCACCATAGATTGATTTTTTTTTTTTTTTGCTTGCTTGTTCAGCTGCAAGTCTAGGATATATCAGACAAAGAGAACCCAGGAAACTCACCAATATATTATTCATTGAGTCCTGAGGTCCTTAAGTGGTCTGCCATCCTCTCTGCCTTTTAGTCCCTGTATAAATGTTCTGTATATAAAGCCCAAGGTTTGTAATTGTCCACAGCAGGAGTAATGGGAAAAAGCCTATACAAGCTTTCATTGACTGTTTCTTATTATGGGTTATATTTTCCTGCTTCTTGATAATGCCTATTGCTTTATGTGCAGATGCCATAGAAATCATTCAGTGATTTCTAACCTCATGGCTGCCAGCTACATTGCATTCTTGTTCTTATTCTTAAGCTTTGTCCTGGGACTTAGTTAAGCTGCTTGGAAAGAGTTTAAGTCTTTTGGGGTATTGCTTTCAAAATATTTTGGGCAGGACGAGAGAGCTGCTTAGCCTAAGCTAATTACTCTATACTTGTGAGGAAGGCTTTTTCTGTGTATTCTACCCACTGCCCATAAATTTTGATTTTTTTCCCCCCTGTTCAAACTCATGAGAAAGAGTTTAGTCCTGAGCTTTGTCTAAGTCTGTATACTGTTCTCTCTTATTCTTTTAGGTATTCTTTTCCCTAGTATTAGGTGGTTTCTTAATGCACATGTGTAGATAGTATTCAGTTATACTTTAGGGAATCTTATGCTGATCTCCAAAGTTCTATGTCTGTGCACATTTTTATCTCATACTCTGGTAATCTTGACCTTGAAGCTCTGCACTTACAGATCAAGGGTTCTGTGGTTTCACCGGGCTTCCCCTCTCTGCCTGGAACTCTTGTGAGGCAGGAAGGCTCTGTAAGCAGAGCTCTCTTCTCATGGTTGCTCCCTTTTCATTGACTAATATCATAGTGAAAATTATTATTTTGTATATTTCAAAATTATTTTTAGCTGAGAGAGCAAACTGGGTTCCAGTCACCCTTTTATGGCAGGAAATTCATTTTATGTTTTTGATGTCTGCAAAGTATGTGACTGGAATAAACCACCTCTCTACCTTCTACCTCTAGAAGAAAATTATAGAAAAAAAACCCCTCTGTAATTTGAAGTTCAAAGCTGTCGAGTGGTCATGATTTCGCCTTCCTATATATGGAACACTTAGTCACAGGGCAGTCTTTTAAAAGCTAATACTTAAAGAGAATTGCTAAGTGCTAGTTCGTGTTCAGAGTCCATAATCCCTTATCTGAAACCCTGGGAGACAATTTTGTGTTTCCCCGTTTTAGAAAGGTATATTATGCCCATTATAACTGTACATCCCATTATGCCCATTATAACTATATACATCCCAAGTCCAGTCTATGAGAACACTCTGAAGTCAAATACATTTTATATTTCTGTAGCAAAACTATGACTATTAATACTTAGTATGTTAAACAAGGATTCTGCACAGCTTTATTTCAGTTCAGCTTTTGCTGCCAAATAGTTTGTCAGTTCATATCTACAAAAGAGTGCAGAAACCCTTTCTACTTTCAACAGTTTTTGCTTGAGAGTTTTGCATGAGTGATTACATGAACATATTTTTTTTCAGGCCTCCTAATCAACTTGAAATAGGCAAAACAATGAGGACCATTTTTCAAATGTGTAAATAAAGCACAGAAAGTTAACCAAGGGGCTGGGGCAATGGCTCAGTTGTTAAGCATATGCCTTTCAAGTATGAAGCACCTAAGTTCAATCACCAGAACCCATTTAACTATCCTGGGTATGACAGCATAGGCTTGTAATCCCAACACTAAGGAGATGGAGACAGGAAGATTCCTTGGACTTACTGCCCAACCAATCTAGCCGAATCAAGCTCCAGGTCAATGAGAGATCCTGTCTAAGAGGATCGTTATTATTGGGGATCATTCTTGAGGCTGTCCTCAGGCCTTTGCACTCATATTTTCCAACACATAGTCCCAAAATCATATGAACACACACGTGTGCATAATACATGCCTGAACATATCCATGCACAAAGAAGAGAAGAAAGTCAACTAACTCATGCAAAGTCTTGCAGTTGATAAGGGGCAAGTCTGGTGTGCTGTTGCCACTCTGGCCTTAGAATCCAAATTCTCATCCTTTGAGGCATTCTGCCTCTCATTGAGGAACCTCCAGACAGGACAGTCAAGGAAATTTAACTTGACCCTGTGTTTTTCATGTCAAATGGCTTCTTTAGGAATAAGCTGGCTTTCCTGTTAATCCCTCTATGCTATTATCATTTGGATTTGTATATGTATCTGGCTTGATTTCTTGATAAATTCTTGCCTTCAGGGTGAAAAGTCCTTTATGATCTTCACTTAAAAAGCAGGGTGCTGAGGTTTTTGTGGTGGTTTGAATAGGCTTAGCCCACAGGAAATGCTACTATTAGGAGGTGTGACCTTGTTGGAGGAAGTTCATCACTGTGGGGGTGGGATTTTAGGCCCAGTGCTCAAGTTCCACCCAGTGTGGAAGAGGCCCTCCTTCTGTGAAAAGAGAGTCTTCTCTTGGCTGCCTTCAAGTCAAGATGTAGAACTTTCAACTCCTTCAGCACCATGTCTGCCTGCATGCTGCCATGCTTCCCTCCATGATGATAATGCACTAAACTTCTGAAACTATAAGCCAACCCCAATTAAATGTTTGCTTTATAAGAGTTGCCTTGGTCATGGTGTCTCTTCACAGCAATAAAACCCTAAGTAAAACAGTAGTCTAATGTCATCTGAACCTAAGCCTGACAAAGTCTCAGTTCTGTGTGTAATGTGCCAGATTACCTATTTGCTGTCTAACATGGAGGTAAGATACTTTAAATGGGTTTTCAGTATATTTTATTTGGAAGCTGACTCCTGATTATCTGTATTAAAGGTCCTGTTTGTCATCGATGGTATTTCAGATTCCCCTTGGAAATAGACTCTTTTTCAAATATACTCTTGGTTGAACAAGTTATATTCTATGGAGAATCTATGACTGGCTGGTAGACTAATTATGGGCCAGAATTCTTTCACCCCAGAAATTGCTTGCAAGGACCCTCTAATGTACAAAGCACTGACTATTGTGGAAAAGAAGTGGAACTTCACTGTAGTACCAGTACAGAAAGCTCATGAGTGATATGTGGTTGATCCCATATTTGTCTGTTCTACACCTACATTTTGGATGAAATTTTATGTGCCTAAACAAAATCTCATAAAGAAAGCCCAAGCCCAAGTTGACTATTTTTAGAGAGTATAAGGATGTAATGAGAGCTACATAAAATAATGAGGGTGGGATTCTAATCTGACAGAACTGGTGTCCTTAAAAATAGGGAAATGAGATATTAAATTTATTCTCTTTTTGAGGAATCAGAGAGGATAGGGAGAGTAAAAGAGCAGCCCTCAGTAACTGAAGCCCTCCCTAAAATCAACTTTTTCAACACCTTAGCCATCAGCTTTAGCCTTCAGAACTATAAACCTGCTTCAGAAATGCCCAGTTGGTGGTATTGTGTTACAGCCATCTGAGAATGCCGTTGTACACAGCTACCATGGAAGCAAGGTAGAATTACGCTGGCAGCAATTTCCCAAATACCTGCTGTCTGAGCAGAAGAAATGTGGCAAAGTGAGAAAACTGTAAAAATTGTCCTATTTCCTTTTAAAAAATTGTCCTAATCAAGCTTAGTTTATGTCTTCTTTTATACTTGCTTTAAAAAAGAATCAAAGCAAACATCAAGAAGAGTCTCACGTGACTTATTTCCGAAGGCCTAGGGCATTAATTACATTTTGTTGCTGTGATAAAATACCATGAGTGGAAGTGACTTCCGTAAGACATAGTTTACTGTGGCTTATGGTGAGTCCACAGTGGGAGAAGCATGGCAGCAACTATCTGGAACAGGAAACTGAGAGAAGAAATCTTCAACAACAGATTCTCAGTAGGAAGAGTTAACTGGAAATAGATCAACTCTATAAAACCCCAGAGCTCATCCCCAGAGTAATACTTCCTACTGCAAGACCCCATTCCCTGGTGACCAAGTGTTCAAATACCAGAGCTAATGAGGCATTAGCATTCAATTCAATACATTCAATCCACCACACCCATCTTCTCCACCAAGTTCTGGAACCTATTAATTACACATTATTTGTTGCTAAAGCAAAAAGCACAGAAAATGTGGAAACAGCTACAATTTGTTTTTCTTAAGTGAGCTATTTTTACAAGTAACAGGTTTGGGGGAGCAATCCTTTCTTACTTATCTTTCAACGTTTTGAGTTATATCTCAGCACCTGTTGACCTTTCTCCTTCCATCACTGCTCAGAAATCTCTATTAGGCACCAGTTTTTTTTTTTCACAGTTCCATGTTTATAGCCCACTTTCTTCCATCGAATCCCAGTTTTGTGATGTTTATTCAGCAAATACATATTTCTTATAATAGTCCATTTTAGTATTGCCTTTAAGTCCCATCCCTCTATCTTTCCTTTTGTTGTCTCTATGGTCATGCTGGGATTGAGTCCAAGATCATGCATGTACTAGGTCAGTGTTCCATATAGAACTCTACTTGAGCTTTGTTTTCTGTAGGCTTCTCTCCTTCTCAAGGTGGGAATGGATTACCAGGTAAAAATTTTCTTATTGTGGAATGGTCATAATCCCATATGCTATCCCCAAAGACCACATCATGTTCTTAGTAGAATTCTAGGTCTCCCCTCCCAGTTTGGACTTGATCCCTAAAGTCATAACCTGTCAGAACATTTACAGAATAAAGAAATATGGTGTGTGTTACATAGTGCCAGTGGTAGCCAACATTTTCAGATAGAATGATCTGTTCTCATTTTCTTTAGTTTACAACTTATTTGGGAAGGTCTGTAGTGATTTGAAAAAAATTTTTCTATAGTTCAGGCACTTGGTCCCCAGTTGGTGGCATTGCTTGGGGAGGTTTAGGAGGTGTGGCCTTGCTGAAGAAAGTATATCAATGGGGGTGGGATTTGAGAGGTACCTCCTTGAATCACTTCCAGTGTGCTCTTTCTGACTCACATTTATGAATCAAGAAGCAAGATCTCAGCTTGCTCTTGTAGCCCCCATGGTTGCTGCCTGCTGCCATACCCCCAACCAGGGACTCTAACTCTCTGAAACCTGAAGTCCAAAAGACCTCTTTCTTTCATAAGTTGCCTTGGTCATGGTGCTTTATCACAGCAATAGAAAAGTAATTAATACACAACTCTTAATAAAAATACTGAGGTGATGGTACCTTATTCAGCTATCATTAGAGAGGTTTCCTCCTGTAGCTTATGGGAACAACTACAGAAATCCACAGCCAGACATTATGCAAAGAGAGAAAGCCTATAACAGACAGCTCTAAATGAGATGTCCCCACCAAATCCCTTCCCTCAGAGCTCAGAGAACCCTGCAGAAGAGGAGGCAGAAGGATTGGGAAGACCAGAGACAAAAGATACCAGGACAATGAGGCTCTTTAAAACAACCGAGCAAAGCTCATATGAATTCAGAGACTGAACCAGCAACCACAGAGCCTACAAGGGCCTGTGCCTGGTCCTCTGCATATATACCACAGCTTCTAGTTGAGTACTGTTATGAGACTACTGAGTGTGTGAACTAGTGGATCTCTGATTCTTATACCTTCTCCTGGGGATTTTTTAAATTTTCATGTTGGCTTATCTTGTCCAAATTCAATATGATGTTTTTTTTTCTTTTATCATATTTATTTTATGCTATACTTTGTTGAGAGATGGAAAGGGAATAGACAGGGAGGAACTGGGAAGGGGTAGAGGGAGGGGAAACGGTACTTAGATTATATTGTATGGGAAAAGAATCCATATTTAATAAAAAGGGAAAACATACTTATTTGAGAGGTTGAGGACTTAGCTCACCACTAGAGTCCTTGTAGAGCAAATCCCTGATTTTAGTTCCCAGCCTAAAGACATGCAAAAATAACCAAGTAAAAAGGCAACAGATAGTTTAGCTGATCTGTCAAATGGCTGCAAGTTAAACCTAGCTTCCTAGGGTGGCTGTCTTCCAGCTCAGGAGTATGGTGTCTTTGTGTTCCTCATAGCTCAATAAGCTAGGGAACAAGGCTTATAAATGTTTGAATTCCCTCTTGATGCATTAATGTGTAACTATTAGATACCACTAGTTAATGTAGTTTCTGAATTAACATACTTTTATGATTTTTGTTGTCTTCAGGCTGAGCATTAGAGGTCTGTGAACTGCCGTCCTGTGTAATTTGAGCTGGAAAACATCCTTCATACTTTGCCACTATTGACAATGACAAAGAAATTTGCCTCTCTTTAATGTGTTAGCATGGTAAGTGCAAGTGTTTGGGGGGCGGGAACAAACAGTTCTCTCTTCTAGACAACAATGTCTTGCCATAACCTTGACATGACGCACATTAATTTTACATTATGCCCTGTAGTCACAGAGAAAATTAAAGCTCCTGCTATTATCTCCCCAAAAGGGCTGATAACCTTCTGGCGCAGGTTCAGGCATGCCAAGCCTGTGCCTCCATCATTTGTCTCCTATTGATCTATGAACCATAGGGCCAGCACTTGAATTACAAAGCCCTAGCATATTTATCTCCATTTTAATGCCTGCCATTTAATGAGCATTTCTTTTTAGCTTTTGGTTATGGAACATTTCAGTGAAATCAGGGCTGAGAGACCCAGTTCTGGCTTAAACCTTATGACTTCTTAAATGCAGTCTCACATATGTCTAGGTTTAATTATAACTTAGGAAGCACACTGTAGGAAAAACCTGAGAAATCACAATGACCAGATTTCTAAGGTTCAGACTAAATTAATCAACTTTCAGAAAAAGAAAAGTTGATTAAGCTATGTTTAATTCACCAGAAACCAAAACACTAAAAATGAAGGTAATCAGTATTTTTATACACAAACCTAAGTCCAGGTGTGTATTGGAATATAGCAACAGACACTGTTTAAAGAGAAACAGTTGATATTTTACAAAACCCCCAAATAATCAGTAGTTTAAAACATTATTGTGTGATGTAGTTTCCTCCACCCCATTATTCAAATTAGGCTTTCTTTGAGTGCCTGTTAGGATTCAAGTATTTCTGAATGGAACATGACATTTTACATGAACAGCCTAGTAATTTCTCTCAATGAAAGAGAAGTTTAAAAATATGGGCATTATGCAAACCATGTTTATCTGACTGATTCCAGTTTCAGGTTATGTGACAACCACATTTCTTTTGTCCTGTGTGTGTGTGTGTGTGTGTGTGTGTGTGTGTGTGTGTGTATTTCTGTTTGTGTATATATATGTATTTGTTTGTGTGTCTGTGTATTGGATGTTTGAATTTTAAATATATACAGAAGTGTTGTATAATCTACCCAGGGGCCATGAGTTATTTGCATGACCAAAAGTATTAGCCAAGGGGATTTTTGTTGTGTTTTTAGATTGAAAACAAGCCCAATGAAATGCACACCAAAAGAAACAAATGTAGTCTCTGCCTCAGAATGTAGTTCAGCCCTGGTGAGGTTCATGGAGACACTTTATAGAGCGGAATCCTTTCTCCCATGGAAAGGCGTTCTTCTGCTCCTTTTCTCAGTCTGAGGAGGTTGTTTGTGTCTGCACTGGATGTGCCAGATGGAAAGGTTTACTCATTAGAGGCAGCTGTTTTAGCAAATTACCTCACTGCAGCATAATGACAGGGCTCCAGAAGACCATTGAAGAAAAGCCTTTCTCTTCCCAGCGAGATCATGAAAACGAGAAACAATTTCAATGAGATTTTTTTTATTTACTTTGGAAAAGGTTCAGTTGGACACATGGGTGATAAGACCAGGTATTTTCCACATAGATTTCATTCAATATTTATACAGAATAGCAAAAAACATAAGCTATAGATTGACAATTTGATTTCTCTTACAAGTAATGGATTCATTATCTTTGGCGGATGATCTCATTAGTTTCTTAACTATGAACGATTCTGCTGGGGAAGGTTTGCCCCTTTATAACACCCCATTTCAAATATCTGTATGCCCCATACTTGATTACAGAGGCACTGTTCATTTTGAAGCCACACAGCTACAGCACGCCTTCCTATGATGCCAAGGGGAGCTCTCCCACTTCGTTTGCTCTCTTTAGAGAAAATTTCCTCAGCAAGATGCAATCAAGACACACTTGATAAAAATCCCTCTGCTACATGTGCAGAATTTGAGAATGCATATATGCCTGTATTCATTTATAAGCATGTGTAAGATACAATTTAAAAAGCCTTCAATGTATGTATATGTGTATATGTATAATGTATATGTATATATGTATGTATGTATATATATATATACACTCACCTTATGCACATGGAATAATTATTCCCATGTAATAAGTAATATTTCAAGTTCATAAATATTTAACAATTCTTTAGATTAGGAAGTTTTAGATAGTAATCCTGGGGCATCTTTTACAATTAACAATGCCTAGAGGCTTCTGATCTGGTTATAATACTTGGAAACATACAGCAGAAGTATGACATCCTAGAGCAAAACGAGGTACACACGTTGCTCCTGTGGGTATTAGGAAGATGGTACTTATAAATATTCATGATTACCGTCCCTTTTTACTTCTACATCATCTTTTGGATGTCTGTGAGTAATAGTAACAAAGTTTAGAGGAGGACCTAAGGTCTTTGTGCCTCCACTGAACTACTATTCTTCCCTTTGTCACCTGTAACACAGATTATACTTGTGGCTTTTTGACTGAAATATAAATGGGAGATCATTATTCCTCCCCTAGTTCAATTACTATTGTAATGACTTAGACTCTAACTTTAGTTACTATCTATGCTGGTATTTGGACAATGATAAATTTATAGATCATGTTTTGAGAAAAGATAAAGTTTGTCTGATTGCCTTAGCTGGGGTTTTATTGCTACAATGAAACACCATGACCAAAAAGTAAGTTGTGGAGGAAAGTGTTTATTCAGCTGCATGTATGTCATAGTTCATTGTCAAAGACACCAGGAAGGAACTCAAACACGGCAGGAACCAGGAGGCAGGAGCTGATGCAGAAGCCACAGAGGGGTTCTAGACTCTGGGTTTCTCCACATGCCTTACTCAGCCTGCTTTGTTACAGAATTCAAGACCACTAGCCTAGAGATGACCTCACCCACAATTGTCTGGGCTCTTCCCCATGAATCACTAGTTAAGAACATGACCTACGGGCTTGCCTACAGCCCTACCTTAGACAGTCATCTTCTTAACCTAGGTTTCTTCCTCTCAGGTGGCTTTGGCTTTCATAAAGTTGACATAAAACTGTAGCATTGTTATCACTCTATAAAAATAACACAGCTATCAAGTTTTCATCTTTGTGGTCTCATCTCCTATAAGACTGTATGTATATATGTATATGTACACATATATACATATAAAATGCTAGGCAGAACATTTCTGCCTCTCTGCTATTCACAAGGTAGGAATTCTAATCTCTACTGGTATTTGGTGAATGGGTTTTTGTATTTTTATTAGGTAAAAAGAGTGAAGACCCCCTGATGGAATTGGTACCTTTATGAGAACAAACTGGAAAAAGACTGTTTTCTCTCTCTCTCTCTCTTTCTCTCTCTCTCTCTCTCTCTCTCTCTCTCTCTCTCTCTCTCTCTCTCTCTCTCTCTCTCCTTTCCAAGAGAGCAAGCTATTACCAGAACCCAATCATACTGGCATTTCACTTTCACATTCCTGGCTTTTAGAACCATGAGAAACCAATGACTATGTTTAAGTTAAACAGTCTTCTTATAGAAGCTTGACCTGACAAAAACTACCTATGTCATGCAATGCAGTGTGTGTGTGTGTGTGTGTGTGTGTGTGTGTGTGCGTGTGAAGACACACATGTAACCATATACAGTCTAAAGAACTGAAAGCTGGGAGTGTTAAAATTCTATTATTTTTCCATTAATCTTTTGAATTCCTTTGTAAAGAAATAATCGGCGTTGTCCCGAAAGTACAGATCTCTTGCCATAACACACTGTCCAGGCTGTCAGCAATTAGAAGCAAGATTGGCTCACTGTACCTAGAGAAGCACAGGGGATCTGACCAGAGATGCTCTGAAAAGCAGATAGTGAGCAAGAGATCCCTACTCACTTCTGAATGCTGCTTCTCCTGTATCATCTTCTCTTTCTAGACTTTAATATTTTCTTAAAATCCCAAATGTCTCTTTGCAAACAGTGTCAGGAGCCCACGGTGCTGTAGTAAGGCCATTGCTGTGCTTTATCTGAAACTGAGGGGAACAAAGAAAGAAAAGTGGCTTGTAGACCCGATGATACCTAGGGTTAATAAAGGACAGTGGCATCCTTGCCCCTGTTGGCAAATGTTGGAGCTTGGGCCATGTTACGGTTTAGGTATGAAGAGCCCTCAAATGCTCTGGTGTTGAAGAGGCACTATTGAGAGGTGAGTGGATCATGACTGTGTTAACTTCATGATGAGTTCATAGTGGGGTAGGATATGAAGAGTCCGGCCTAGGTGGAGCTAGTACGTCAGTCACTGGGGTGGAGCTAGTACGTCACTGGGGTGGAGCTAGTACGTCACTGGGGTTTGCCTTTGAAGGGTGTATCTTGTCTCTGCTCCATCCTAGCTACCGCCTAACACTAGTGAGTATCCATGCTCCATCCTTTGCTTCAACCTTGATGTTCTGCCTCACCTTCCCTTACTCAGAAGTGACAAAGCCATGGTCGGAAACCTCTAAAATCGTGAAATAAGTCATCCCCCACTTTGAGTGGATTTCTCATGCATTTAGCCCCAGCAGCAGAATAAGTGAGTTATGTTTCACATGTGGTTACCCATTTGGGATTTTTTTTTTAAGGAAAATCTCAAATGAGAAGGAACCAAGTGGGTAATCCAATTCCTTGGTTCGAAATAGCTTAGAAATGTTAAATGAATGGGAGCTCACCTCTGAAGGCTTTTAGCCACATCTGGTTCCAGATACCACACACCTAGGCACAAATTAGGAAAGCCAGATGGATACATTATGAGTTTGAGAAAGTCCCACGTGATGGGAAAACTACAAGAAAATTGTCATGGAGTAGAGGCAATAGACACGGAGGCTTAGAAAAGTCTGGTCATAGCATCCCTGGAACTGTTTTTTTTTTTTTTCCTATTCCAGATTGAGTACGTATTAATTTAGTACTGGCTGATTAACAAAATTATTCACAGCAATGCTCAGAGTCCTTAATCAAATTTAGTCTGCTCTTGAATATTCATAAAAAGATTCTTCTTGAATTAATGTGCTATCTCTCATTCTTTCTTTTCTTTCTGTTCTTTCTTCCTTTTAGAACCCGAGACGGTTCAATGTATCTTAGCTATTGTTTCTCTTCTTCATTTTGACAATTTTTTTTTTCTAATCTTAGTTTGAGACATGGTTTTCTTAGGTTATCTTTCTACGGTAGTCCACCATCTCCCTTAATCTTTCAATTTTGTCATCGACAAATTCAACTACTTGTCACCCTATCCATCTTCCAGTTTGTTAATAAATACACCAGACAATAGGAGCAGCAGTATTGATTGATCCCAAGAGTACCCTTCCATTAATCACTTCAATCTGAAAGTTCACCATTTATCCCTTTTTCTTATGTTCTCCTGACTAACTCTTCTGTATGTGGATTTTAACTATCCATCTCACAGGAATTTATTAAAAAACAAAACAAAACAAAACAAAACAAAAACCTACTTAAACACTTCTTCTGACCTAGGGCATCTACAGTTGATTCTCATCCTGGGATCTGAAATTATGCCTCTGTAGACTGGTTGACCTCCATGGCTTTATTCTAACATTCTCGGGTCTATTTTTGTCTTGGTGCATTATCAAACAAGTGCCTGGTCCCATCCCAGAGAAGACTAATTAACGGCTCCATTAACTTAGGTGCCATTAACACATTTAGTGCTCATTCTAATCACAGGTAACAGAGCTCTACTCTCTGAAGTGACTGGTAGTAACTGGTGCCAGGCTTGACTTGACATCCATCACACCCACTGAGGGTGAAGCCTCAGTCCTCTTTCACAGAGCACTCAGAAAACAAGTTGAAGGTTCTAAGCTGGCTGGTCAAAAATACATGCAAACAATAGAATCACACAGCATGGAATTAAGGCATTTGGTGTTGCTAGGTTTGGTAAGTTCAAGTGTGGACTGTCTACTCGGTACTTTGCTTTTTTGTTTGTCTGATTTTTATCTCATTTTAATTAATTAATTAATCTAGAAGTACTTATTAAAGTACTTCTTTTTTTAGTGTCCCTGTAGAAGGGCAAGCTTCTTTGTAGTAGCAGCACAGATCTTCAGAGAGACCAAATGCACATGTTAATAGAAGGTTAAGCCTGCTTTCCTGTGCTCTAATTAGAGGCTCCTGCATAAAAGTCACATTGTTGCCAAGATGCACAAGAACTTTGTGCTATGGTGATGCTATGACGTCCATCTGCAGAGATCCTCCTGCTCCTGAGCCCCGGGGCCATAAGAAGCACAAATCAGAACTTCTGTTACTCAGCCAAGGAACAAGGGATGTCTTTGATCCAGGACGTGTCATAGAGATTGCAAGAGTCAAAGTATTGAAGGGTGGCTGGGGCCATGTGTGCTTGCAGTTCTGTTTATAACCTGAGTATTATTCTACCCACTAACAGTAGCATTTATGGTACTTTCAGTAAGTATGATAAGCGCACCTGCCTGTCCTGATCGGCTCTGGAGGGCCGGGCACCGTCTACAGATGCCCTTTAGTTATCCTGCTACAAAATCAAGAGCAGGTTTTATTACCTTGATATGAATAATCATAAAATATTGAGGTTTATGGGTCAGGCTTAAATTAAATATTAATATTAAATTAAATATTACTAATAACAACTATATAAGCAAAGTTTTGATATTCTCATTATTTGCACTTGAGTCTAGGGAGGAATGGGAAGATTTATTAATGCATGCAAGGGCTGAACAATAGTTCTTGGTGGGGTGGGGCTGGAAAACACTGGACACTCTGTTCTTTTTGTTTGTTTGTTTGTTTGTTTGTTCATTTGTTTTTGGTTTTTTTGAGACAGGGTTTCTCTATGTAGCCCTGGCTGTCCTGGAACTCACTCTGTAGACCAGGCTGGCCTCGAACTCAGAAATCCGCCTGCCTTTGCCTCCCAAGTGCTAGGATTAAAGGCGTGCACCACCACCGTCTGGTGGTCACTCTGTTCTTAAGTCATTCTAGGTAGAAAAGCCATTGACCTACTTTGAACTTTTAGGAAAATAAGAATTGATGAGATATAAGAAGCAGTATTGCTCATCGTCTCTTTCTGAACATATGATTAGAAAAGATGGGTGGCAGGAAGTTTCTAAAATATAGGACATACTGTCTTGTATCATGGAGCCAACACTTCTCAGGACTTCCCCTACAAACCTTTCTCCAGGCCTGCTGGAGGAATGTGTCTTTGAGACTAGCAAAATCTGGCCTTAGAAGCTAAGCTTACTGACTTAGCCATGGTGTGACCCGGACCAAAGATTTAACCTCCTGGAATCTCAATTTACTTATCTGTGGAAACTGGAAACCATGCCAGCAGTTCTGTGGTGCTATTCTGACAAAGAAAGGAGATGATGTGTGTCAAGCCCCAAGATGAAAATAACAATTACTCTCCATTATTGTCAATCTGAGCTACAGTGATTATTTCCATTTGCCTTATGGATTCTTTTGTTCTGAGACAGCAATACAAAGAATGTGCTTAAGTGTCTGGTGCCAGAACTGGTCATGCTGAAATAGACAGTTGCTGATTGTTGGGCTGTCTGCTGAGTGGGAGCATCGCCCAGCAGAAAACGAACAAGACTGTCCCTGGCTTCACCTACCCTCCAGCCTCATGTAGACAGCTTGGCTTAGAGGCAGCTGAAGAATTTCAGCCAAGACACTCAGGGCCTTGGGCTCTGCAGTACACAGGTCATCTATGCAAAAACTTCAGGACCTACAACCCCTTCATAGGGATAGATCTGAGAGAGAGAGAGAGAGAGAGAGAGAGAGAGAGAGAGAGAGAGAGAGAGAGAGATACAACCCCTTCATAGGGATAGATCAGAGAGAGAGAGAGAGAGAGAGAGAGAGAACACATTGGGGACCCGAGCAGAGTGTTCAGGTTTACGGTAGGTCTCTGAATCCATTAGGTCACCGATTCCTCCTGCTGCCCGAAGAGAGGATAGTGATCCTCGCTCAAGTTGTATAACTGCAAAGAGGTACTTCAGGAACGGCAGGAGGGTCACTCTCAGCATTTCTATGATCTGTCCGTGTGGCTTGGGGTAAGAGACCATGTGTCACTTTCTTATGTTACAAAATGAGCAGAGCTGGATTGTGTCACTGCCTTGGGAGGAGAACGTATACGTAGGAGTATGCAAAAAGCACTCTAAAAATCATAATGCAGAGATCGTGCACGCCTCTAATTTCTTATGCTCCCTATTAGCACCGCCTTTTATTGCTGGGGTAGTTTCCTCAACTGTTTTTTTACAGGGTAAGAAAGAGAGCCACAAGAATTTCAGGGTTGCATGAAGACTAAAGCTAGGGAACCCTGTTCAGTAGCAGCCATGTTCTTAAACGGGAGGCTCTGCTTGCTCTGGCCGGAGCTTTGGAGGCCCCTGCGAACCCAGCCTTGCACCTCCAGTCACCTGGCATGCTCCCTGTGGCCCCTTCCAGGGCATTCAGCTCCTTTGTGCTGCTAATGGGAGCCATTGTCCACACAAATGTCTCTGTGAATCTCGCTGGGGACCTGTGCTGTCGCCCTCCCCTGATCTTTCATAAATAGCAGCATGTCTGGATGTAATTGCCAGACGCTAACAGTCTCTTTGACTGTTGTATCTTCCCCTGTGTTAGCCTCTCTTTCCCACAGGGCACACGGTGGGAAGACCCACAGGTGACCTCCCTATGAGGCTATAGATAGCAGCAAGGTAATGGTTTGATTGCTTAACTCTCCCCCAGACACTCTCCAACTCATCTGTACTTCCTTTGTGAACGACACATTTTCACTTAATTTAAAAAAAAAAAAAATTTTTTTTTTGGAGAAGTTTTAGGTTCACGGTAAAACTGAACGGAAAGTACAGAGTTCCTATCTACCTTTACTCCTGTGTAGCCACCTTCTTCTTCTTTTTTCTTTTTCTTTTTTTAAGCTGTTAATAAGGCTTTCCCAGATTTTTCTCTATGAGCTGCTACTTCTCAGTTGGACGGCCGGAGCGCCACACAATAAAGAATCTGTGACAATTGCTGCGGCACTGTACATTGCTATTCTAATCGTATATTTTATTGGACGCCGCGAGTACCTCTTCAAGCCGGCATTTCATTTGCCTTCCTTCGCCTTCTAGAAAAGCCTGCCGCTGTGATGATGGGCGGAAGTAGAGCTAATGGGCTTTTCCAAATTCCTTCTGAGATTCAGAGCGAGAAAGAAGGTGTGAAAGAGAGAGTGAGAGAGAAATCACACAGTCATTTCCAGCCATTTGTGTTAAAACACAAAGAAAACAAGGCACATTCAAAACTGCTAGGCCGGGCAGCCTCCATTAATATTTATTTTGGCATTAATATTGATAAGCAAGTACTTTGTAGCTGGGCTTTGTTGCCTCCCCCAATGTCCTTACACTCCCTGTTATTCAAGCTGGTGGCCATTAGCCTGCGTCTTTCTCTGCACCCGAAGCCTCAAAGGGGCTTGGCAGGTCTCCAGCTCACTTATGCTTAAATGGACACTCGAGCGCCGACGGACACACAGCTAAATAGAGGCCAATAATTCAATACAGTACGACTGTACTGGGGCTGCTAGTAAATCCATCAAGCAGTAAATATCATCTGAAGCCAATGCAAGCTTTTATCTTTCCAATTTTTTTTTTTTTTTTTGAATGTCTGAGCGAGGCCCAAGCATTCGGCGAATCATGTAATTTATTCTGCAGTGCCGAGCCTGGGCTGTCTCAGACATCATATTGACTTTTTTTTTTCTTTCCATCTGTCAGGGGCCGTCAGCAGCTCAGCTATTGTGGGAACGCATCGCATTACATCTATTTATTTATTTATTTCCGCTGCTTCTTTGTAGCATGATTGGGCAAGAACACATTATCTCAGATCAACGGATACCAAGAAAAGCGACTGAACAGCCTCACGACAGCATGTTAAACATTTGTCCTCTCCAGTTTGTTAAATCAGCAAATGCATTCCGAGCAAATGCTTGTAATTGTTGTGAAAGGGCTCCCCACTGCAGGCTTTTACCAAGCTGAAAATATGGCCTGTTATTTTCTTCAGCTCTTTAGGTCAGTGGTGAAGCCAATATATTGTAAATAATGCTGAGCAGCTGGCGTGTTGACTTGATGGTTCTGGGAGCACAGCTTTCTGTACTCAGCGACGCACCTAGCAGTGGCTTTGAATATTGCATGTGCAGTTTGTGTGGGGGGCAATTGTTGTGTAGGTCCATTTTTTTTAAAATGGCTTTCTGTGGACTAACTTCACAGAGTCACTAACTACATTATACTTCACAATAGTTTGCCTCCAACTCAGTTAAGATTCTGAAGACTGGCAGCAGAGCTGTTTTTACTGCTGTGGTCTGTTTGAAGAGTTAAAAGGTATAGACGCCAGGTTTAAGCACTATTGGTGATTCTCTTGTTCTTCCCTCTATGTGGGTTTCCTGAGGAAGAATTTCCCCCAAAGTCCTTGGCAAAGGAACTTGAGACTGCTATGGCCATGGTCAGACATACACTTTGCATTTCGAAGACATCCCCCAGGACATTAGCCAAAGCCACCGGCCCTTTCTAAGAAGAAACCTGTATTCCCGGCATTTAGCGTGACTCTGAGCTCGCAAAATCAGAACTTGCTTAGCATCCCACTCTGAAAGCATACATTATGGAGTGAGTTTAGATGTAACTTTTCTCCTTTAAATATCCAGTAGAGAAGCATTTGCGTATAATGTGTGAATGGTGGCTATGACCTACAATCATCCTTGCCGTTTGTTTAATGCATTAGAAACTGTGGTTAACGATAAGTCACAGCTTTCAATACATGGCTTTAAGTGAGGCTGTTAATGGTTCAAAAGGAAACAGAATCAACATTATCTGAGCAACCTGATTTCTCTCTGTGCTGCATTAGTTTTCAAACTAATAGGGCCCTGTTTACTTGGGAGAATTGATTCTCTCTTGCAATAGATTACTTTTGGGTTTTATGGCACACACAGCATCGTCCTGCAGATGACGGATGACTGCATTTCAGTCTTCATTATCAGTCATACCTCTGAATGCATCCAGTGGGTTTCCACAGCGTTGGTCTGACCAGGAGAATCTGGGTACACATGATATTTTTTGAGGACTGGATGAAAATGTAGTTGGCATTCTGGGTGTAGAGTGAGGCTCATTCTTCCCTTCTATGAGGCGAAAAGCATCAATGCCTATGTTCAATTTCGCTTCATTAACCCACCCCAACTCCCCCCTCCCCCCCCCCCCCCGTTAGAAAGCCCCACACAGTATGCACTGCTTTTAGAATTCCAAAGAGCAGCCACACTGTGTTTCTAAAGAAGCACATTGAAAAGCAGCTCACTGAGCCATTTTCTAACACCTGAGAGCAATTAATGTAGGCAAAGACAGGAAACATCATCAATTATTTAAAATAAAATGAATATGTAATGTTGACCTTCTCCAACGGCTGTCAGTTCCGTTCTTCCACCTGAATAAACTCACAACACACCCCTGTATTGCACTCTGTGGAGTCAGGCACTGAATGGCCACTCAGAGAACTGCCTGATGATTTCAGCTCAGCACTGAGTTGGAGGAGGGGAAACCCTAGCTCCTGATGAAAAGAGGCGGGGGTCCTGACTCCAGGAACACATTTTCACCTGTGACCAGCAGCTTCAAAGATGACCACTCACCCTAGTCTTTCCCAATTACTTTTACTTATTTCTAATTAGTTTATTTATTTTGTATTCTTTCCCTCATAAGCAAAAGGGTTGACATTCCTGTCATCACAATCCTGAATGTTTATGTGTGTCTTTTTTTTTAATGTTGTATTTTATCTACTTACTTATTGGTTTACAGTCATTAGTTTTCTTTCTCCTTATTTAGAGTTAGCCTTCTCAATCCTGGGGGAGGAGGCAGGATGGTGAATATAGGCCACGGTTGTGTGGAAAAGTCAAAACGATGTGGTGAGACAGCTATGTTGTGGGAAATATTAAAAAGAACTCCATGTTCCCTCACCCAGGCACTGGCAACTCTGCCCAGTGGGGATGGCTGGCCATGCACTGGCAGACAATAGCCATCCTGTTATCTCGTTTAGACTCTCTGGCCCAGAACTCCTGAAATGTCTTCACCCAGCTCCCTAAGTTCCCACTGGCAGCCCCATGCTTCTCTGCTTCAAATCCCTCACAGCCTTTGTGGTACACATCAGGCAAGCTCAAGCTTTGCCGCCATACCTTTCTCTCTTGAACCCAAACCAACTACCACGTGAAGGAAAACACAACACAAACTTAGTTCAGAAATGATGGTAATTCAAACTCTGGGCACAGCAACTAAAATCCTAATCTTATTAGTCTTATTAAATCTAAATCCTCCTGACGGATCCACCACTGAAACTGGGAGATACTTGTAGCTATATTTGTCCTCATGCTATCCTCATCCAAAAAGGGGCCTAACTCTCTCCTGCTTCCTCTCTTCCTCTGTGCAACCCAGAAGTCCCACCTACTCACCCAGTGATTGGTTCCTTTATTCATTAGGTGATTGGTTAACAAGAAGTCATCTGAGTACATGTGACTCACGAGTCATCTGCCTTGTGAATAGACGGCTTTCTACAAATATGAAATTGGGCATCATCTGTGGACAATGTCACCAACAGAACTTGGAGGATGTTTACTGGATGATGTAACTGTGTGTAGGACACAAGGCATGAAACAGAACAGAGGCATCAAGTGGCCCAAGGTTTTCAGAGCAAAGAAAAGGCACAAAGTATCAAGTCCTCTGTGACCGTTCAAGTCAGGCAAAGCTGAAATGCTGGTGTCTATTTCCTCCCTGACTTTGAGTTAGTGATCCTAGGAGAACTCACAAGGACCTCATGCAGGATGCTACAAGCTTCTGGCCAGGCCATTCTTTCAGGGTCCTCCCAAGATAATCCAAAGCCTCAGCCAATGAATAGTCACTGTAGGGCCTCCATCAAGCCTGCAAAAGCAAAGTCATGGTTCAATTGTAGAACTAGAGTTATCAGAGAGATATCCTCAGGCTGTGACTGAGACATATCCTGGCTCTACCATAAAGCTAATAAGTCCCTTTTTGAGGACTTTGTATATTCAAATTAGCTGGCTTCATTTAAGATGCTAACAAAAAAGACAACAGAGATGAATGATTAATTACAAAAAAAAGAAAGGAAAAAGCAATAAGCTCTTTATGTCTCTCTCTCTCTCTCTCTCTCTCTCTCTCTCTCTCTCTCTCTGTGTGTGTGTGTGTGTGTGTGTGTGTGTGTGTGTGTGTGTGTTTCTGAGTCAGTGCCTTACTATGTGGGCCAGAACGGCCCTCAAATTCCTAATTCCCCTGCCTCAGTCTTCCCAATATTTGGATCACAGGCATGTGCCGACACACCCAACCCATTTGCTCCTGCAACATGGCATTCTATAACTTGATCTTTAATATAATAAGCAATTGCCTTCAGAGGAAAAGCCAATTTGAAGAATGTTTTCTTCACTCCTTGCATAATGACCACCATCCCACACAAAGGAAGGATGTTAGGCTTAAGGAACCCATGCCACGGTATGGGTATGTACTCACTAGTAAGTGGATATTAGCCACACACACACACACACACACACACACATACACACACACACACACACAAAGTACAGAATACCCAAGATACAGTCCACAGAACTCAAAAAGCTCAACAAGATGAAGTGCCCAAGTGAGGATGTCTTAGTCCCACTTGGGAGGGAGAAGAAAGCAATCACAAATAGGGAGGGAGGGAGGAACCTGGGAGGGACTGGAGTGGGAGGAAGTGGGGGGGGGGGACCTGATCTGGTATTGGGTGCAGGGTGGGAGAGGGGGGGAGGACTGAAGCTCTGATGGCCAGCAGAAAGAATGTAAACAGGCAACCTCAGGAAGTAGGAGGTTGGGGGAGGGACCCCAGAATGTACCAGAGACCTGAGAGGTTAGAGACTCCCAGGATTCAAAGGGAAGGACCTTAGATGAAATGCCTGACCATAGACAGAGCGAATTTATAGAACCTGCCTCCAGCAGTAAGACAGGACATCAAGTGAAGGATGGAGGCCCCAGGGAGTTTAGAGGTCAGGTGGGTTGGGGGGCTGGGGGCATCCAAGTGGAGATGGGGTGGGGTAGGGAGAAGGTGTGGGATGTGGAGCAGTCAGAGGGTGGATGGGGGCAGGGAATGGGATATGGAGTATAAAAAATAAATTAAAAATAAGGAATAAAGAAACCCATGCCAAAAAGCAGAGCTAGGAGAGGGCAAGCACAATTCGCAGACAGCGCAGAACTCTCTTCTCATCCAGAATTCCAGATTAATTAGCCATCTGTGCACCCAAGAAGGCAGGGATGCCACCATGGCTGTGTGACTCACCACTGTCATGGGAGGAAGCACAGCTGGAGAGCAAGCAGTGGACTCTTGCACGTTATAAATTCAATGATTCCAGTGATAAATAGATGACCGTGTCCGCAGTTGGATTTGAATGGTTAAAAAAGAAGCTAAAACGCTAGGTTATTTGGGTTGGAGAGTAGAGAACAATTTGATGTGGTATAAATATGTCATGATAATAAACCTCATGATTCTGGGACATTAGGGACATTTTATCCAGGATAAACAAACCAGTAAGCCATACTGCTATCCAAGAGCCAGAAGCTAAGATAACATTCTCTCATGGATTGTCCGTCCCTTAGAGCGGCAGAGCCCCCTGAGATCCCAAACATGCCGATATATATGTATAGAGAAAGAATAACATTTCCCAAATCACAAAATCCCAACCACAGTTGTAAGAGCGTATTAAACGAGGGCTTAGAGTCTAAATTTCTGCCCCAGAAATCTCTGCAGAAACCATTACTAAGCAAACACAGCCCCAGACATTTTGCCCTGGCGTCAACTTAGAGCAACTGTACAAAGGGATGGCTGAGGGTTTTTATTTATGCTTGCTAGGGTTGCCAGCATGGGGATGGCATATAGATCAGAGCATAACAAGGAACAGGTCAGAGGATGGAGAGCACCAGGGTGAGACACGGGTCTTTTCCTTTGCCACTTCAGGAAAGGCTTTTCCATAAAGAGAAGTTCTGGCTGAAAATGTCTTGTCATGTAGAGTGAAGATTTATCTTGGTCTAATATTAGAGGAATTCAAACTGGGTAGTTGGGATGATGAACCAAGGGTGGGGAATTATCTCAGAGATCAAGAGGGCTTGCTATTATTGTAGAGAATCTGAATTCAGTACCCAGAACTCCCATTGTTTAAGTGGCTCACAAACTGCCTGCAACTTTAGCTCAAGAGGCTCAGATGCCCTCTTCTGGCCTCCAGAGGTACAAGAACACACATGGTGTACACACAGGGGGAGACATATATACATAGACATACTCAGAATTGAAAATGAATACATTTTATTTTCAAAAAATATTAGGGACTAAGAGATTGAGTAATGACTTAGTGGTTAAAAACACCTATTACTCCTGCAGCGGACTTTGGTTTCCTTCCTAGCACCCATGTAGTGGCTTACAACCACCTGTAACCCCACTTTCAGAATGATTAAATACCCTCTTTGTGGCCTCCGAGGACACCAGGTACAAATTGGGTCCATATAAATACATCCAAGCAAACAGTCATACCATAAGATAAAAAAATAAATGAATGTTCAAAAGGGAAGGGCTAGAGAAATGGCTCAGTAGTTGAAAGCACTTGTTCTTGCAGAGTACCTGGGTTCATAGTGCAGTACCAATACAGTGGTCCAGACCCATCTATAAGGCAGGCAAACACTCATAAACATAACAATAAAATGACTCAGTCAAAAAAAAAAGAGTAAGGAAGAAGTGTATGCATTAGGGATGGAAGAGTCAAATGCTTGGCATTCATGGTGCACTCAGTGCATTCAAAGAAAAGGTGGCGCACACTTTGTCTCTCCCCGGGTTGTGGCAGGGCTCTTGAGTGGCGATTTAGTTCTGGTATATGCTGCATTTTCATCATGGGTTTTGTATTTCATTGTATTTGTCCTTTGTTTGGGGGAAAAATACATTTGGAAAATATAACTAGACTCCTCAATAATGGCTCTGTCCAAGACTGCACAGCTCCCAAACTATTCTCATTTGAAAAGTGACCAAAACACTCATCGCTTATAAGAATAGTTTCAGGAGAAATCCTAAAATATGTAAAGGTACCACAAGGTATCATGTTCCAAAAATCACAGAGCTTGGGAGTACTGTCAGTCTTCCTAGAGTTTCCATTTCTGTTCATTTGGGATCTGTGGTCTTCTGGGACTGCTGTTCTGATAGCTTTCACACCAATTTTATGTTGTATAGGATAGACCATCTCCTTAGGTGTCTACAAATAGGCTGTCAAATTGCATATTTCAGAATTTGGGTATAAAATATAAAGCTGTATATCTCAAACTCAGCCAGCCTTACTTTAGCAGTTGAAAGATTATGGTAGATCCTTAGTAGCTATGGCAGATAAAACTGTATGTATTCTATTCTTTATATTAATTTCATATTGAATTGGTTATCATTTGCTTGCTTTTCTAGATATAATCTAGGTCTTGTCAATAAATGATGCTCTCTTTATAAAATCCTAAGGGAGAGGCCTCCTCTGTGTACACAGAAGAACTGTGAAGACCATGTGTGGATGGATGATATGAGAGCATTAGCCACTATGTACTGGTGGAATAGAGAGGAAGTTATGTGGAATAGAGGGCTTCAGACAGAGAGACAGGTGACAATCTTACACAGAGGCAAAGTCTGTGATATCCACCTTAGAGTCTGCATCTCCAATTCCGAGCATAGGAAGTGTGGAATGATCTCAACCCTATACTGGGGGAACATACATGTATCCATGGGACCTGGCCATGGACTGAACAGGGGAGAATAAGGGGGAGAAAAGTTCTCAGATATCTGGCTTGATCAGAGAGATGTGTGCAATTGTCACTTACTGTGAAAGAGAACTGAAGGCAAGCTTTGAAGAAAGTTCCTGATATGGCTTTGGAAATATAGATAACATGGGAGTTCCTAAGTAGAGATGCTGAGGTGCCAGTTGGAAATCAATGGAAGATGATTAATTTCATAACATGCAACTATGCATCATGGGATCTGATAGGAAAAAAATATTCAGAAGACAAAAATCATAACACTGGGACAAACAGTATGAGTGTTTTCAAATGCCTATCAGCTCTCATCTCACAGAGCTCCTTTGGGCTTGTCAACATGCCCGCCATTGTCCTCGCTCCAGACCCCATGTTGCCTTAGACTCTTCTCATGGCTCTTCCTTGCTTACCTGGAAGCATTTCTCAAAGTTGTGAATTTACTGGACAATTGAGGTGAGCTTTTTATTTCCTTGCAGAATGGAAGTATTCTGAATCTTATTATAAACTCAAATTCTATCCTTCTTCCACAAAGAGAGGAGAGAGGAAGGAGGGAGAGGGAGAGGGAGGGGGAGGGAGAGGGAGGGAGAGGGAAGGGAGAGAGGGGGAGGGAGGGGGAGGGAGAGGGAAGGGGAGAGGGGGGAGAGAGAGAGAGAGAGAGAGAGAGAGAGAGAGAACTTGTATACAGGATACATACAGGAGGTACAAAAGCTATGGCTGTGATTGAAGATGTCTAAGAAACCAGTATTGTAGGAAAGTTTCATGTCAAGTTTATCGCCAACCACCTTCAACTCTGATCATTCAAACATTCTGGTCATTGCCTAGTAAGGCTGAATTCTCCCACTGTCTTACAGCAGTTCATGTCACATGCTATAAATAGCTCTCTATCTGTATTTTTTTAAAAATTATCCAGAGAAGGTGGCATATTTCAGCACTTCAGAGGCTGAGGCGAGAGACTTGCAAGCTTGAGGTCAGCCTGAGCTCAAGGGCAGCTAGACTACACAGTGAGTCCTTGTTTCACAACAAGAAGGAGATTGCTCAGTGTGTAGCTTTTTCTGGGCAAACACGATGACCAGAGTTCAGATCCTCACCATCCACTTAAAGGCTGAGTGTGGCTACAAACACCTATGAAATAAACTCTTGAAAGCAGATTCAGGCAAATACTAGGGTCAAACTTATAGCCATTGTAGCCCATCAACAAACTCCACATTTAGTCAGAGACTGTCATAAAAAACCAAGTACAGAGACATAGAAGACATTCACCATTTGATTCTGGCCCCCACGTGTAGATTCATGGTACACACATCTACACACATATATACATAACACACACACACACAAGTATCAAACAGCCTTGCATTTTTACAAGATACTTCTTAAAATAAGTTTTCAATTTTAGTGAAGATAAGGCAGCAGGTAGAGGTTGCTAATATTTTCAAAAGAGGGATTTAGATATAGGCACACATAAAAATCCTATTCCATGCAATATAACTGCTAACAAATTGAAAAGCCAGCTTCCAAAAATAAATGTATCTCTTTCCTCTTTGCTGAAATGGTCCTTTTAAAACCAGAGACAGAGAGCATGGATAATCTGAAAATTAGATAATCCATTATAGTACAATCACGAAATGAGTGTATAAGCAAATACTGAGGATTTTATACATCATTACCCATCAAAGCTCTTATTCTTTGAGCTTTTAAGTATATGAGCTCTCTTCTAAACACACACTCCCAGGAAGGTACAGACTCCCATGAGGATCCGGTAAATACTTCTAACAGAAGCATAGAGTGAAGGTTACAGGAAACTTATTTCTATGACTGAGAGAGAGAGCAGTTGTAAAGGGTGCCTTAGTGGTCAGCGCTACACACAGCAAGCTGCTGCCTTGCCTTCACTTATTACTGTATTTAGGCTTTAGAACTTGGTCTGTGATGTAGCTCTCAGTATACCAATCTACATTTGTATTTATCTGTCACATGATTGGTTTTATCTGAAGAACTTTGGCAGACTGTAGGTTATTTCTTAGTAGTATTCAAATATGGAAGGAGCTTAGACCTTTTTAATAGGCTCTTGGATATTTTGGACAAACCTGCCTGTCCTATTTTATCCTCAGGTTCAGTCATGTTTACCCTCAAATATTTGTGCAGCTGAGTTAGCCTCTTATGTCCCCAGCCTGTCCATATGATAACTGGTTGGTGTTGACTTTAATATTACAAAACTGTGGGGTTGGCAGTGGCTGAGTTGGTAGAATGATTCACACACCAGTATGAGGACTTGAGCTTGACTCCCAGCTCAAGTCAAGCTGTGTTAAGAAGAAGCAGGGTACATCAGCATGCACTGGTAACTTTAACACTGGGGAGGTAGAGAATCAACGAGGCTTGACAGCCAGCTAGTTTAACTGCTTCAGTGGGTCCTGGCTTCAGTGTGAGATCCTTCTTAGAAAAGCAAGATAGAAATTCGGAAAGATACCTGGCATAAGACATAAAGAAGGAGAGAGAAGAGAGATGTATATATATATATACAGAGAGAGAGAGAGAGAGAGAGAGACAGAGACAGAGACAGAGAGACAGAGAGACAGAGAGACAGAGAGAGACAGAGACAGAGAGACAGAGAGACAGAGAGAGAGACAGAGAGAGACAGAGAACACAATAATGATTTTAGGATTTCAATATTACTGGGTTATAGCCAGAGCATCATTCTTTGCTCAAATTATGTTAGGAAGTCTGGAATTATCTTTGTATTTATTTCCAGCCCATTTTCCCCATGTTGCCTTAACTAAAAAACAAGTAGAAACATTGGTATTTTATTCAAAAACATTATAACAATGAGATATAGAGAGACTGACAGGCAGATGATAGATAGATAGATAGATAGATAGATAGATAGATAGATAGATTAGATTAGATTAGATTAGATTAGATTAGATTAGATAGACAGATAGATAAACTTTTTCCTTGTCTTCCACTCTCTAAACTTTTAGGTTTCTGGCACCCTTGCCCTTAGGAATCCTATGAACAAACATTTTATTTCAAGCTTTGGGAAATTCCAAACCCATAGGAGGAATCCTATGCCATCAGTATATCAGAGGGAGGGGTTTATATTGACTGGCTGGCTAGTTTTATATCGACTTGACCCAAGTGAGTCTCTTGTGCTGAAATATGAACTTGGCACTGTAAGAGTCACCCAGGTAGTACTGGTTTTCATGGCATGAAGGAGTCAATATTTTGGAGGTACCAGTACCATGGGAGGACCACCAAGAACAGCAGCAGCAGCGGTGTGGAGCCAGTTGGAGCCTAGAAGAGAAGCCATGTTTTCTGCAGAGGGTGGAGCTGGAGAGGTGACCTAAACTTTTTGGAGGAACACAGAGGGTTATGAGGGGATCTCAGATGTTGGATACTGAGTTAGTTACAGTTAGAGTTTGGTTTGGATTAGTTCAGAATGCGTCTGTGCTCGGGTTCTTTCAACTTGAAGTAAGAAAGCATTTAACTTATTTTTTGTTTTGTTTTTGTTTTATATGAGCTCACAGTTGAGAGACACTAGATTTTAAGACTTTAGACTTTTTTAAATGAGACTGGATATTTTAAAGAAAGTGAAATTTTAAGTGTTTGAACTTTGAAAGGCTGTGGGACTTCTTAGGTTTGTAAAATATTTTATATTGTCATTTCAATATTAATGTTTGATATTTAGGGTGAAGAAAAACAAGGAAAGGTTATGGTTTAATAGTGAGATATTTGTGTGTTAAGTTGGCAAGGATTCATCTGTACTGCCTAGTTTTACTTGACACAAACTTGAATCATTTGAGAAGAGCCTTGTACTGGCTGGTTTTGTGTGCCAACTTGACACAAGCGGGAGTTATCACAGAGAAAGGAGCCTCCCTTGAGGAAATGCTTCCATGAGATCCAGCTGTAAGGCATTTTCTCAATTAGTGATCAAGGATGGGCGGGCCCATTGTGGATGATGCCATCCTTAGATTGGTAGTTCTGGGTTCTACCAGAAAGTAAACCAAGCAAGCCAGGGGAAGCAAGCCAGTAAGTAACATTCTTCCATGGCCTCTGCATCAACTCCTGCTTCCTTACCTGCTTGAGTTCCAGTCATGACTTCCTTTGGTGATGAACAGCAATGTAGAAATTTAAATGGAATAAACCCTTTCCTCCCCTACTTACTTCTCTGTCATGATGTTTTGTTCAGGAATAGAAACCCTGACTAAGACAAGCCTCTATTGAGAAAATAACTCCATTAAGTTAGGTAAGCCTGTAGGGCATTTTACTTTCCTTAATTAGTGATTGATATGGGAGGGCCCAGTTGGGTAAAACGGAATATTGAGGACAGCTAAAATGAAAGGCCATTTGAGGGGTCATATGGAACCCTACTACAGTAGAAGATTTTTAAGATATGTGCATATATTGAAGAAATCAAAATGGAATCATCAAGTAATAAGAAAGACAAAGCTACAACTGGACATCTCTTGCCACCAAATGAAGCTTGGGTTACATATAATTCAGTCATTGGTCAAAAGGGTTCTGTGTTGGCTAGTTTTATGACAACTTGACCCAAGCTAGAATCAGTCTGAGAGGAGGGAGTCACAATTCAGAAAATACCTCTATAAAGTTTAGCTATAGGCAAGCTGTCATGGCATATCCATATTTAGTGAATGATGAGGATGGGTCCAGTTCACTGTGGGTAGAGCCATCCCTGAGCTGGTAGTCATGGGTTCTATGAGAAAGCAGACTAAGTCACGGGAAGAAAGACTGTAAGCAGCACCCCTCCATGGCCTCTGCATCAGCTCCTGCCTTCAGGTTCCTGCCCTGTTTGAGTTCCTGTCCTGACTTCCTTTAGTGATAGACTATGCATGTGGAAGCAGAAGCCAGATAAAGCCTTTTCTCCCAACTTGCTTTTGATTGTGGTGTTTCATCACAGCAATAGTAACTCAAGCTAAATCAAGGGCATGCTTCTGTTCATTTCTTATGTGAAAAAAAATGCTGTTTCTATTACAGTGTTCATCCCTAAGACCATAGGCCATGAACCTTTCCTTATGCACCTGTGGTGGTTTGTATATACTTAACCCGGGGAGTGGCACTGTTAGAAGGTGTGGCCCTGTTGGAGTAGGTATATCACTGTGGGTGTGAGCTTTAAGACCTTCATCTTAACTGCCTGGAAGCCAGTATTCTGCTAGCAGCCTTCAGATGAAGATGTAGAACTCTCAGCTCCAGCTGTACCATGCCTACCTGTATGCTGCCATGTTCCTGCCTTAATGATAATAGACTGAACCTCTGAACCTGTAAGCCAGCCCCAATTAAATGTTGTCCTTATGAGAGCTGCCTTCGTCGTGGTGTCTGTTCACAGCAGTAAAACCCTAAGACATACAGTTGATCTTCCAGCCTGTGGCTGGATTTCATTAATCCAGCCATTCTTCCCCATGGTCCATTTCTTAACACAATGTAAAGTATCTTCAAAAAATACTATTATTTTATTCAGTGTGTGTGTGTGTGTGTGTGAGAGAGAGAGAGAGAGAGAGAGAAAGACAGAGACAGAGACAGAGACAGAGACAGAGACAGAGACAGAGACAGACAGACAGACACACACACACACACACAGAGAGAGAGAGAGAGAGAGAGAGAGAGAGAGAGAGAGAGAGAGAGACATAATCTGAAAGAATTGTTTTCTTCTTCCATATCAGGGTCCTGGGCGGGGGGTAAATTGATGTTGTCCAGGTTAACAGCAAGCACATTTATCCTCTGAGTCCCCTTGCCAGTCCATGAGTTGTTTTTAAATATTTTATATTTATTTTAGCATAATTGTTTCTTCTAGTAAAGCCTAAAACACTGAACCACTGCAATTGTATTCAGTTGTAGGGGACAAAATCCCCTACACAGAAACTTAAATATCACAAGATTACACAGCTCAGACAGCATGAAATCTGAGGTAAATAGCTCATGTGTGAGTTGTGCCACAGCGTTGAAATCAGACCACGGGCAGACCACGGGGCTTTAAAACGTTCTTCTCCATTGTCCTCATGTTTTGACTTGTCTCTGCATGGAATCAAGATGACTTCCATGCCTCCAAACACTGAGTACTTACAACGCACAGAAAATGAGAAAGAATGCAAGGAAAAGACATATCATTTAGCAAGCAAAGGGTTTCCTTCTTTAGTTCATAGGGGACATCTGTCATAAGGTTTCCTCAGAAACTGGCCAAGGCTGTGGTTTCTGTCTCCTCCTTAATACAGCATGCTCTGGGAGATGACTGTGTCAATCTTTGAGGCTGCTCAGTAGAAGGAGGTGAAGTGAAGAGAACCATGAGTTGCTCTTTACTAACCAGCCGGGGCATGTTCAACGGTGAGTGGCTCTGATCCTTCCCAGGACTGACCTCTTCTTCAGCTATGCGGAGACCCAGGCAAGCCTCTGAGATCACATTAATACCTGTTAATTAAATCTTTAGCCAAGGGCAATCCAAGTACTCCATTCCTGTCTGGAGGAAATATGCTCTAATCCCCCAAATTATATCATCCCAGTATACTTCCTACTTGCTGACCTGGTTTGGTTTATGTTTGAGCTAAAAGGACTCTGAATGACATAAGCAAGTTTTATTAACTGCCTTGTGGAGACAGTATGTAGAGGTGGCCAGTGTTTGCTCAGTCACCCCATGGGGCTCAGCCTTGAACTGTCCTGGCCAGAAATCTCTGACTGAAGTGCTAGTCTGGGAGATCCTCAGCTCTTGGTACTCATAGTTACCTCAGCTCCTGCACACTGGAATGTTAGTCTTTTATCCCTCGGATCCCATCTCAGAAAGTCCCCTTCCTCATGAGATAATCAGATCTTGTGAGCTTTGGGTCTTGCTATCAAGAACCCTGGCTGATCCTTAGCCAAAGCCAGTCCTCTGCTGTACACTGTGCTGTCTGCCTGCTTTCTCTTGGGCCCAAGCTTGTCCTTTACGGAAATAGGAGGAAGATGTACTTAGGAAGGGAGGCAAAGCTGCCTTTGAGTCAGTCATATGATTCCTAAGAAAGGCAGCCATCTCTCTCCATCTCCCTAGAGCTGGTTTCTTAGAATTGTGAACAAGAAGTGGCTGTTTCTTCTCTGAAAGCCCCAGATCCTTTGGGGAGGCATGACAGAGACTTCATTTCCTATCTTCACAGATACTTGAGTATGTAATTGAGAGCAAATTGGCCAGATGTTACCCCAAACTTGGCCCTTTCAGGCTGAAAAGTCCTTGTCTGCAATGGCTTGGAGCCAGGCATGTTTCCAAGTTCCCAAATTTAAGTGTTTTCCTGCTACCACATAAACATCTGTGATCACTCATACTTGCAGCAGCTCTTTGGTCTGCTTTTCAGACCCATTTCACAGGCAAGGAAGGCAAGGTTCAGAGATAGTAACATAACTTACAAGAGTAAGAATTATGGGCAATTGACATGTTAACCACAGAGACTCAATTAATTTGAATTGATTTATTAGCATACATTAATTATGCATAAGGACAGTTTCATTATAATATTTTATCTATGTATATGGCGTCACCATTTTCTCCCCTCCCCTATTATCCTCCTACCCCTCTCCCACTTCCGCTGGTCCTTAGCCTCTTCCAACACTAGTTTTAAAAACAAACTCTTTTGGACTATTTTAATGTGCATAATGAGATATCTTCAGGAAGAGATTCAAGTTTATACATCAAAATCTTTAAGTTTTGTAAATGCCTGGGCAGCCTGAATGCAATTCATGTGAATTTTTACTGCATCTGCATTTATGACTTCAGCCTATCCCAAAAAGCCAGATGTGCTGTATTTCTGGTATCATACTGGCACTCAGAAGATTTCATATTTTAGAGTTTTAGAGTATATTACTGTACAGTGTATTACTTATTTTGGCATCCAAAACAACTGCCATAGCTGAAAATTATTTATTATTATTCTATGTATGTGCCCCTCCCTTTGTGGCAGAAAGGATACTCCATACTCCATAAAACATTAATTTCTCATAAGCAATGTAAGGATACATTTAGTAGATAAGATTTTAAACAGACTGCATAGTTTATTTTCGTTTTCCCTACAATGAGATATCCAATAAGTACAAGCCCTCAATATGGTTGGAATACACTGTGACTTACAAATTGTATGTACATATGTGTGTGTGTGTATGTGTGTGTGCATACATGCAATCTGTGTGCACATGTATATGCAGTGTGTACCCATACGGAGGACAGAGTGGATCGAGGGCATCCTTCTCCAATGGTCTCTGCCTTGTAGGTTTGAGACATGTCTTACTAACCTGGAAATTTGCATTTAGATGAGGCTTCCTGTCCAGTGAGCTCTTAGGATTTCCCTATCTCAATGCCTATGTCTCATTTCTCAGTGCTAAAGCTATAGGCATATGCAGCTAGCCTGTCTTTTACATGGTTGCTAGGGATTTGAATTCAGATCTCCAAGCTTACAGAGCAAATACTATTACCCATGAAAACACCTTCCCATCCTCTTGCTCTATGAACATCCACTATATAAACTGTTTCTGGATTTATTGGTGGTCCCTAAAAGTAGCTCTAAAACTCACAAAATAGATTTGCTATTCCAATGTTTTTTTTACATGACTTGATATTCTGTCCTCCTGGGCCATAATTCTTTGGGATTTTTGAACACCCAATACAGTAGTATTTTCCCTCTGTGAATCTTGTAGCATGTTTATAAATTGTGAACATTTTGATGATTGTGTTCCAAGAGCTGTTCATTAAAAGTCACTTGACAGCTAAGAAGCAAAAGTTATTTTCTTCCAGAAAGCTGGAGTTTAGCCAAAGCTAACCTTTTAGGCTGAAAACTGTAGTAATACCTTCTATCTAGAAGCTCACACCATTGTCCTGCCCATTAAGAGATGGGACTGCTCAACTTTCCTATGTAGGGAGACAGAGTGTACCAGGAGAGCACATGAGTACTGATAACAAGCAATTCTACCTCCATGTTCCTGTGTGACACAGACACAGCACTTTGGTTTTAGAGCTGGGGCCTCTTTACCCATCTGCTGAGAGCTGTGTGGGCTGGATGAGAAATAGTTTTATTTTAAAGCAACCCTTCAGTAACTCTTGGGCACAGAATGGTGTCTCTGACAGTTCCCCCTTTTCTTACTATCTGGTGAAAAACAAACTCTACAGTAGTGTCACTCGATTCAACAGTGTGGTTTTATTGTGGAGAGGCTTTGGTGTCAAAAACAAAGAAAACAAAATACAGGGTTACCAAACAAAATTCCAATCCTCCCCTGTAAGCAGAGTCATCACATCTGTGTTTGATATCATAATTAAGGCCTTCCATTAAAAAATGTAAAGTAGTTGCTTCAATAGAATAAAGCATTTCTAGGAGGAGTGAAGAAAAATGTGCGGTTGCATGAAAACAGTGACATATTATTCAATTGTTTGTGTAAAGACCACAATCCACTGCTTGTCATACCATGCAGTGCTTGGGCCTGCTTTCCCTCTCTCTTCTTGCTCCTTGTCTCTCCCCCTCCCATTCCCCCATCTCCCTCCTCTGTTGGTTTTTGCTGTATTTTAAGCAAGCAGAGGTTTGGAGGATTCTAGCAATATTCCTAAGAGGAAAGATACTCTCTTGAGTGACGATCTGCCTCTGCAATAAAGCTCTTACCTGTCGCTTTAATCTATGGTGGATCTAACCAACCTGCATATAGGCTCCTGTGCTGACCTTAGACAGAACACAGGTACCACTCATGGCTCTTATACAGTGCTTTGAGCCTCAGACATTTTTCATTGGGGTTGTTCAGGTGGTCTCACATGTGCCACTAGGGTCAGATCTTGGGTCAAAATGTTTTGTGGTTTATTACTGTCTTTCTGTTTTCTTCTTCTGATAACCAAAGGAAAAGAGCCCCTCAGAAGTCTTCATTCCTCTCAGTATAACTGCCTTTGCTACCCACTCTTTGCTGCCCAGAACATTGTGTTCTGACTTTACCAGAACACATTATATGTATAGTATGCATTGTCTGTATTCCTACTATACTCTGATATTGAAAAAGGCAGAACATGACTATGTGTTTCATCATTGTCTTTTCTCCTCCTCTTCCTCCTCCTCTGCCTCCTTCTCCTCCTGTTCCTCCTTGAGAAGACATCATTATATGGCCTTAGGTGGTCTGGGAGTCACTGTAGATTCAGATATCATTCAAGTTATGAGAAGCCTCATGTCTCTGTCTCTTAATCATTGGTTTTACAGGTGTTCACCCCCATGCCTGGCCCCTTCTACTGCTATCTTCTTGGCCTATGGGAAGATAATTACTGTAGCATAAGTGCTTCTCACATGTATCCCTAGCATTTTCTCTCAGTCTTTGAATATTTTAATGTCTAGACTTCCAAAGACTGGATGCGGAGGGGGGTGGGTGCAGATCAGGAGGGGAAAGGGCATAAGTGGTGGCAGAAGCAATTGGAAGAGGTGAAGGCTAGTGAACCTAGAGTGTCTGGCTTGGAACAATGGAGATGGGTCATGAGTTCTTTATTAACTGGCTGTGCTGGGAACCATGTTTTGTCTCTTCAGAAGGAACCCCACTGAGGGTTGAGAGATATTTTCAGTTGGTCCTTATGTTCATAGTGACTCCAGACACAATGAAGCCAGTGAATTTTTCATTACCTACCTGGGTGCCTCTCAATAGGTTGATTTAGAACCTTAATTAAATTGGCTCCACTTTGCAAAGGAGTCGCCAGAGACAACATACTTTGGCTTACAGGGGACCTTAGTGGTCTATCTGCAAGTTAAACTATTGACTTTCTCTGGAAGAGGCTGCATTCTCAATTTCTCAGTTTACCCATTTATAAAATAGTATATCTACAGTTAAGTTGTGCAAATCTGATTCACTGTTGGCAGAATACTCATAAAAACTTCTGACAGATTCATTTAAAAAATGAATAACATTTCACTGATTTGATTGCAATTTAGCAGATACATACTTAACACTTCAATTATATTAATCAAAATGAAGTTTTTTTTCATATGACAGCTTCAAGCCAACAGTCTAAGTCTTCAAACCTATTTCACCCGCTTCATGAGAGCATCAGGCGTGACAAATGCTTAGTTGTAATACGAAGCCAGAGAACTCGGTTCAGTGGCATTTGTTTTGTTTAACAGCACAGGCATCCCCTACAATTGGGTGAACATTATAGATTTGTTCATGAAGAATGATTCTCTTGCTCACCTTTGCCAACCTTCTCCCTCCGTGTATACTTACTAGACACACTTACCTGGTTAACTTACTTAGAAGTTTCTCAAGGCCAATGACAGTGCTAAGACTTTAAAGTCCATTCCTTCACTAGAATCAAATCTGTAAGGTCATTGCACTACTGTGGTTCTTCAGTGCTTACATCCAGTCCGCCATTAATCCTTGTCTCCCCACACCTACCTTTGAACAAAGTGGCCATCAGTCCTGCCTCACATGTATTTCACTTCCTTACAACAAAACCTTCCTACTGTCTCCAAGGCAATTGTGACAGCCTCTTAGCTGCTTTTCCTTGTTCCATGTTTATTTTACTTGATGGTTTTCTGAATTTTGTGTGTGTGTGTGTGTGTGTGTGTGTGTGTCTGGGGGAGTTAAATAAAAGATTCTAGAATGAAGGTTTTATCATCCAGTTTTTTAGGCTGGCAAATCACATTGTCCCATGGGCATGGTTCTAATCTCTTAGCTAGCTGGCTAAGACAGACAACCTCTCAATCACACTAGACTTTCACTCTTACTCAGCGCTGTCATTCTCCTTCCAAATGTGTGAGAGATCTTGTGCACCTTCTTTTTCCTCATTTTTCCTTCCTTCCACCATTATGGCTACATGTCATGTCTTTCAGAAGGCTTCTGCCATTTACCACCCACAGAGCCACATTAGGAAATGTCAGCCAGACAGTCCCCAACACAGGTGTGTGCTGTTGTCCACACTCGCCAGAGTATGTGGAAGGCGAGTAGTGATAACATGAGTCTCCGTCTGTACATTTTTCCACAGACCCAGACCCCAGACTTATTCCCCCTGTATCCTTAGTGCCTTTCTGAATAAATGGTGAAACAAATAGGATTTACTATTCAGGAAGGGTAGGGTAATACATAAAGCAATTATTTAATTACTATGACATTTTTAGGATTTCAAGTTCTTGCATAAGTTGAAGAAGAGCTATCTTGTAACATTGAACTATCTTTTTACCTTTAATGGGCATTCAGGATAGACCACCCCTTGTTAGGATAATTCGAGGATAGAATAGTATTTCCCACTCTACAGTGTTTTGGATCTAGGAGCATCCCACATTGGAGGGTTCTATAACCACTTGTGTTTAGCATTAAGAGCAGCACTGAGAAAGCAGCCAGGAAAGATGACCTGCACGAGGTGCTCTTCCTTCCCTAGTCCTCCGTGGGCCACCCCTTCATCACAGCTCTTCACTACTCTTCAGGCCTATTTGCCTTCTTGTCTCATGCCCAGACCTGAACACACCTATCCCTTCAAGAGATTCTCAGTCTTTCTCCTCAGGCTTCCAGCAACCCTACACAGGAGCAGTTCCATATCCTAAATCTGGGCAGCCAATAAGGCACAAGATGGACATTAAATATGGCAAATCTTGGCCTGGGCACATAGCTCGGGGTCAAAAGAACCCTTGCTTGGAATGCAGAAGATCCTGGATTGAGTCTTCCAAACCACAATAAAGATTCACCTGAGACACAGCATATCCTGAATGCAACGCTTCCTCTACTTTGTCGCTGTGTATGTGAATGGGGCTTAGGTATCTAGGCAGAGCCTGAGTGTCCTTCCCTTGTCTCATATGCTATACAAAATTCATTTAAGGCCCCCTTGACACTATCTCTTTAGCACATTATTTCCTTTCTGTCTTATTATGTCAATGGCTATAACTGGCAATTTTTGGCTATATCTAGCTTCTGGCTATGCCAAGTTTAAGCTGAGATGTGAATGTGTTCAGGTGGGCATAAGTGATCCAATTTGCAGTTAGGTCATCTGCTGCTTCATCTAGATTTTCCCTCATTCACTCTCACCTTCTCTCTTTTAGAGGCCTGACCATCTCTGCTCAGCAACAGAATGATTGGATTTGCTCCTACTTAAAAGCCATCAAAGGCCTCCTACTGTTCTGAACAGATGGTCTCAATGATCCATTCTGTACATCTGGATTATCTGGGCAGCTAGAGAAAATCACCACTCTCTTATCAATTTCCTCCCACTCTCAAGTGTAGAACAAAAGGCTCTATATTATCACATGTTTCAAAGTCATCCTAATTTTCAGTCAGGACTCACAGAATTTAGTCTAACCTATTAAAAAGAAACTTACAATTGCAAACTATTACAGTCAAAATTTTAAGTGTTCTCTCAAAGACATATGCTAAAGGATTTGGGGCCAGCCTGTGGCACTACTGGGACCTATGGAACCTTTAGAAGGTGGGTGATAGTGGAGAGGAGTTAAATTGAAATTTTGAAGTTCAAAAAAAATGGGGTGACCTTTTGAAGGGGATTTAAGATGCTACCCACTCTGTTTCTCTCTCTGTCTCTCTGTCTCTCTGTCTCTCTCTGTGTCTCTCTGTCTCTGTCTCTCTCATTCTCTCTCTCTCTCTCTCTTTTTGCTTCTCAGTCACCTTGGAGTGAGCAGTTTCTCTACTGACTATACCAAGACACAGTCCCATGTGTCACTGTAGACCTCAATCAATAGAACCAATTGACATGGACTGAGACCTCTATATAAATCTCTATATAATACCAACTAAAAGATGCTCCAACATAAAATAAGGACACATGCTCCACTATGTTTATAGCAGCCTTATTTATAATAGCCAGAAGTGGAAAGAACCCAGATGTCCTTCAACAGAGGACTGGATACAGAAAATGTGGCACATTTACACAATGGAGTACTACTCAGTTATTAAAAACAGTGACTTAATAAAATTCTTAGACAAATGGATGGAACTAGAAAATATCCTGAGTGAGGTAACCCAAGCACAAAAGAACACACATGGTATGCACTATTGATAAGTAGATATTAGTCCAAAAGCTTGGAATAACCAAGATATAATTTACAGATCACATGAAGCTCAAGAAGAAGGAAGACCAAAGTGTGGATGATTTAGTCCTTCTTAGAAGTGGGAACAAAATACTCATGGGAGCAAATATGAAGACGGAGTGTGGAGCAGAGACTGAAGCAAAGGCCAGAGATTGTACCACCTGGGGATCCATCCCATATACAGTCACCAAACCAACACACTATTGTGGATGCCAAGACGTACTTGCTCACAGGAGCCTGATATGGCTGTCTCCTGAGAGGTTCTGCAAGAGCCTGACAAATGCAGAGGTGGACGCTCATAGCCAACCATTATACTGAGCACTGGGTCCCCAATGGAGGAGTTAGAAAAAGAACTGAAGAAGATGAATGGGTTTGCAACCCCATAGGAAGAACAACAATATCAACCAACCAGACTGCCCCCAGAGCTCCCAGGGACTCAAGCAACCACAGAGTACACATGGAAGGACCCATGGCTCCAGCCACATATGTAGCAGAGGATGGACTTTTCGGGCATCAATGGGAGAAGAGGTCCTTGGTCCTGTGACGGGAATACAAAGGTGGGGAGGCGGGAGTGGGTGGGTGGGTGGGAGGAGGAGCATCCTCATGGAAGCAGTGGGAGGGGGTGATAGGATAGGTTAAACCTTTGAAATGTAAATAAAGAAACTATCCAATAAAAAAGAAACTAAAGAACAATAAAAAATTTAAAGACAAGCTGAGAATAATATGTTAATATTAATGATAATAATAATAATAAAGAGTCAAAATAAACATTTCGAACTTGCAACTTGTCTGTTACAGGCATTTTATCACAGTGACAGGGAGACGACATGCTGACCTGAAGGATAGTGAGTGAGAAGCATGTCTGTATGTGTCCTCTAGTTTCTGCTCAGGTCATTGCACACTGACTTCCCTATGGCCCCCTCAAACATGAAGGTTTGAGATCTTTACAACCATTGCTGCTTCTGCTGCCTTTCTCCTAGGCTGCCTCTTCTTTTCACTTTCTTGTCAAACATATATATGTTTAATAAAGCCCAGTGAGCCTGTCCTGAAGTATCTCGTTCCTCTGCTGAACGACACACACAATCCCTTGGTTTTCCATGGAGGGGGCACACCCGACAGCCCATCGTCTCAGGCTCCTCAGACTTTCCTGTGCACACAAATGCCGAGTTGTTGAGAGCAGACTGAGGTTAGTTAGAGGAAGGACTGACTTTGTGTGGTCTTAACAAGCTCCTAGGTGAATCACACATTGATTACAAGGCTTTAGAGCACTTAACTTGCTTTTCTGTTTGTTGTAGGTTGATTCCTATCGATGTGATAAACATCAAAAACAAAAGCAACTTGGGGAGGAAAGCTTTCATTTCCTGTTACAAATTAAGGTTCATCCCCGAGGGAAGCCAAGGCAGGATCTTGAAACAGAAACCACAGAGGGCGGAGGTTTACCAGCTTGCTGACTCAGGTTCACCTCTCTTAGAAAGCCCAGGCCCACCTGCCTAGGAACAGTACCACCCACAGAGGGCTGGGCTTCCTTCTTCAATTAGCAGTCCAGAAAATGCCCCACAGACATGTCCACAGGCCAGTGTGATGGAGGCAGTTCTTCAACTGAGGCTCACTCTTCCCAACTCTGTCAAGTTAATAATCAAGATTATCCAGCCACCACAGCATCTGTAGTTTTTGCTTTATATACTAGAATCAATAATGACTTGTATTATAGACATATTTTTATCTGAGTTCAATACTTGACACACAATAGTCAGCTGCTAGCTAATTGCTGCATAAATGAGAAAATGTTTTATGAACAATCGAGCAAACAAAAGAAGAAATGAAGGAAGAGGAAGCAAGAAGGGAGCCGGGAAGGACTAGAGGGAAGAATGAAGACATTATTATGACTGTCTCTCAATCCACAATTTGGATGAATAAATGTACCTCATCATCAAAAGGCAAATTTTGCATACATTTCAGAAATATTTGACAACCACTCCAGAATGATATCTCTTTGAAAGCCTTTTGCTCCCCTTCAAAGGAGATAGTGGCAGCATTTCTAAAACGTAGCCCGGATTATGGAAAGAAGAGGAACATAGCAGGAGGTATAGCAGGAGGTGCTTCATGGCTCTGGAGGAGAAGTTCACAGTGCAGGAAAGCATGACCAGCAACAAGCCCTTGATAAGTCAAAGCCAGCTGGCTTCACACCAGCGGTAACCAGGCCACGGTTCCCCTTTCCCCGTGACAGTTATATACCTCCTTTATGTTTATATGGTTAGACGGGAGGCAGTGAGTGAGGGTCATTGAAGCCACCATCTTTGGTGCCTCTGTGTGATATTTTTCATTCAGTGAATTATGAGCTTCCTGCCTCTGAGCAGTGTTACCTCTCCAAGGTATAGCATCTTTGAGTGCATGGCAAATAGTGTAAAGTCAATATAAAAGAATGCAGTAAGAGCCAAATGTGCTATCGAATGGAAAAGACCGGCATGGTGCTGGACACATCTTTAAATGTGGAAAGCAAAACAGCAAATAAACAGTGGTGACGATGAGGATCCAGTCCAATTCCTATCTTAGGTAGACAGCTTGGGAGCATACTTCAATCAAAGGACAGGCTTCAGGGCCAGACAAGTCCAACTTCAAATGCTATTTATCTGTTGTCTGAATGCAAAAATTACTTACATTTTCAATCATCTGCAAATTAGATAAAATTATATTTATTTTCTTGACTTTCTGTTTAATTAGCAATATAAACATTTGCCCCTTGTTGGTGAGATTTGTCTATATGTAATACACATGCTTGTGTGGGGATGCACATGTGTGTGCAAGTGTGTGTATGCATGTGGAGACCAGGGACTGATACTATATCTCTTAATTTTCTTAGGCAGGGTCTTGTACTGGAGTTGGAGGAGTCCAATTAGATGAGTCTAGCTAGTTAGCTTGTTCCAGAGATCCCCTGTGTCTTCCTACTGAGCATTAAGATTATAGGCAAGCTACCATGCTGACCTGGCATTCATATGTGTTCTAGTGATCTACATTCTTGTCTCCGTGTTTTTACAGCCACTGAGCCACCTTTCCAGCCTTAGGTTTGATTTTTGTTTTTTGTTTTTTTTTTTTAAATCAGACTCAAAGTTGTGTTGGAAAAGTTTATGTTCATTTTTTTTCTATCCACAAAGAAACAACCAGAAGAATAAATGCTCTTTGAGCTACAATTACATACTCTAATGTACTGTAGCAGACAGTCAGGTACACAGTATCTTGCAAGCCTCTTAGAACAGGGCCAGCCATTCTGCCACTTGGAAGATTAACAATATCTCCATCAATACCTCTTATCCTCAAAGGCAGGAATCAGGAAACTATAACCCAAACACCCAAATCTAGTCTCATGCCTATTTTTGTAAATAGTTACTGAAATATAACTATAGTTATTCATGTCGGTATTACCAAAACTACCTTTATTCTAAAAGGAGAGGCTGAAAACTTATGACATATATGTCCCATTGTCCACCATCTGAGTTGCACATATACAAAAAAAATTGTAGGGAAAGTTTTTGGTCTCTGTTACAAATTAATAAAGTACATAGAAATATCCCTTTAATAAGAAAAGTTATGAATTATAAACATGATAAGATTAAGACATTTTTAAAAAGCCATCTCATCCCATAGAGACGATTGCAACTCTTGTGAGCAGGTATGTGATGATTGCCAGTGATCAAGAGGGAGAACCTCTAAGGAGAAGGGGCACAGAAGTGGGGCGTGTTAAATGCTTCAAGGGTTTAGAATAGCTTGGTCTTTTATACACAGTGAGCAGGTGAAGAAGTAACAAAATTCTAGGCCTTTAGGTCGAGGCTTGGGAATGTAACCTTTGTGACTCTTTGCTCCAAGGTATGCTAATCATACCTTGATAGCGACATTCCTTCCTCCACCTACCTGCTTCCTGAGTTCAAAGAGTGTTCATTCAAAGAAAGTCACCCTGACCAACACCGGAAACTGCCATGCAAATGTGCTATTGTTAGGGGCTCTTAGAAACTGAGAGTTAACCAAAACAATTACCAGGTATTCTCTGTGACTCTTGTGACTTTACACTTCCTTATGACTCTTAACTGGTATCTTTGGTATTTTTCCAACAACGCCCTCCCCACTTCCTTGAGTTGTGGTTTCTTCCTTTAAATACCCCCTTACTCAGCTACTCGGCGCGCCATAGTCCTCTACCCCTGCGTGGTGTATGACCATGGGCCCGAGAACGCTCTCGAATAAAAATCCTCTTGCAGTTGCAGCAAGACCGTTTCTTGTGGGTGATTTTGGGGTGTCGCCTCTCCTGAGTCAGAACGTGGGGGAGTCCTCACGTTGTGGGTCTTTCATTTGGTGCATTGGCCGGGAAACGCGACCACCCCTCACACCCGAGAACCGACTTGGAGGTATGGGGATCCCCTCTTGTGTGTGTGCCGGCCGGTGTCTCTGTTTTGAGTGTCTGTTTTCTGAAACGAACATTGGAACATGTGCTTGTTGTGTTGGGTTGTTTGTGTCTTGTCCTATGTTTCTGAAGCATGGCGAAGTCTGAGTTCGGATCCATCTGAGTTTATTAAATTTGTGTCTTGGTTTTCGGGTTGCGAGATCGTGGGTTCGAGTCCCACCTCGTGCCTTGGTTTTACACCTGGCAGAGTGAAATTTGTGTCTTGGTTTTCGGGTTGCGAGATCGTGGGTTCGAGTCCCACCTCGTGCCTTGGTTTTACACCTGGCAGAGTGAAATTTGTGTCTTGGTTTTCGAGTTGCGAGATCGTGGGTTCGAGTCCCACCTCGTGCCTTGGTTTTACACCTGGCAGAGTGAGGAACAAGTGTGCTTCTCTGGTTTTGGTCGTCTAGGTAGAAATGGATGCTGGTGTTTGTAGACGATGGGGTGATGGGGTCTGAAATGCACGCGCGGTCGGTATTTGCAGCTGTCCTTTTGGGCCGTAAGGACCGGAGGACTGTGGTCGGCAGACGTGCTAGGAGGACCACAGGCTGTGGCCCTGGGGGACGCCCTGGGAGGTAAGGAGAGCCAGGGACGCCTGGCCGTCTCCGGATCGGTCAGAGGGACCGAGTTCTGTTGAAGCGGAAGCTTCCCCCTCCAAAATCGTCTAATTCTTTTGCCTGCTTGTAGAGGACAAGAAAGGGTCAAATGTGTCTGGATCTGTTGGTTTCTGTTTTATGTGTTTTTGTGTATGTGTTTAGAGCTATGTGAAAATCTAGAAAAGCAAAGGTAATTCTCATAGGTGCTTTATACCCTGACTAGAGATAGTTTAAACCTGAGATGTGAGAGAATGGGTTTTGAGAAAAGCAGTACTCTCCGACTATCTGGGGATAATTTGGTAAAAAATAAAATAAAATAAACAGTATTAATTGGTCTTTGGGGCCCTGCACCTGTAGTTAGGAATCTAGTGTGGCTGGAGAAGCCCTGCTAGGAGCTGATTATAAACGCTGCTCTTATAGGGACCAGCAGCTTCTAAAGTTCTATGGTAAGGAAACAAATGGCTGTTTTTCCTACGAAAATCTCTGTGCTTGTGATAATTAGATTCATCAGGTGACAAGGTGCTCCTCTCTTGAAGTTACAGCTAGAAAAATTAAGAATTTTGTTTGGTTTAAATGAGCAAATGTATGCAGCCATTTCATTTTTGTATAGTTTCAAAAGTATAAATATGTTTTATATGTCTTGGTTATAGATTAGTGGCTCATAAGTTATTAGTTATGATTAAAAATTTGTAACATTGGTAACAAAAAGTTGACTTAAAACTGGTAACTCTGGGTTAGAGTAATTTAGAACTACAACATGCAGCATGAGACAATCCATGGGAACAGGTCTCTAAAGATACACCTAAATTGAGTAATATTCTATGTAATTCTTATCCTAGAAATCCGATTTATAAAAGATAAGATTTAGGGTAGTGTCTTTTTGAAGTATTGGCAGCTACACCTTCTTGTGTTTGTGTGCAGGAACAGGCAGCCAAAATTTGTAGCAAGTAATGTTTTTAGAGTTCATTTTTAAAGAAAAAACTAGATTGTTTTCACTGTTAAAATTGGGTTTTGCTTCTCAAAATTGTGGTTGTACTCTTATGTTACAAGAGAAATTAAAGGTTTCTCCCAAATCGCAGCCACCAGCCAATTCGGCTCCTCCAAAATCTATGAAGCCTCCTGAGTGGCCTAGTCCACAACCTTCCCCTTATCCACAGCCTCAACCCCAGCTGCCGAGGGAACCCTAAACCCCTCGGAGTGTCGAGAGGCGGACCGCTGCGGGTACATGGAACTGCAGAGCACAGAGTCCGGGCGGACTCTGGTGGACCCGTCCAAACTTTAAACCCTTCAGTACTGGTCATTTTCCTCTGTTGGTATTTATAACTGAAAAACTAACCACCCCCTTTCTCAGGATCCCCAACGCCTCACAGGGTTGGTAGAGTTCCTTATGTTTTCTCATCAGCCTACTTGAGATGATTATCAACAGCTGTTGCAGATGCTCTTAACAACCGAAGAGCAAGAGAGAATTCTGTTAGAGGCTAGAAAAATGGCCCGGAAGCCAACGGAGGTCTACACAGCTACAAAATGAGATCGACATGGGATTCCTTTTGACTCGCCCCAGTTGCGACTGCGACATGGCTGAAGGTAAGGAGAGCTTGAAAATCTAACGCCAGGCTCTGGTCTCCAAGGTGCCTCAAGATGGGCCCACTAATTTGGCTAAGGTAAGAGGTAATGCAGGGGCCGATCGAACCTCCCTCAATGTTCCTTGAAAGACTTATGAAAGCCTTCAGGCAGTTCACTCCCTTTAATCTTACCTCGGAAGCCCAGAAGGCCTCAGTGGCCTGGCTGGCCTTCATAAGGCAGTTGGCCCCCAATATCAGGAAGAAGCTTCAGAGAAAAGAGGGAGACAGTTAGGCGATCTAGTGAAAGAGGCAGAGAAAGTGTGTGTGTGAGAGAGAGAGAGGCGGGAGGCAGAAGAAAGAAAAAACAGGAGGGATCGTAGACAAGAGAGAAATTTGACTAGAATCTTGGCCACAGTGATAGGAGAGAAAGAAAAAGACAGGATCTAGACAGGAAACCTGGACAACTGAAGACCGAGCCTCAGCTAAAAAGGCTCAGCTGTGTCAAACTGAAGGTACTTATTTGAGAGACACCCTTCGAGTCGGGAAGTAGTGGCTAACTACACCAAGGCAAGTAAAATTCTTGGGTACTGCTGGCTTCTACAGACTCTAGAACCAAGAAAGGGGAGGTGTTTTGTGGATCCCGGATTGCCAGAAAGCCTTAAAAAAAAATTAAAAAGGCCCTCTTGATGGCCAGCCTTTGCCTGACCTAACCAAGCCTTTCACTCTTTATGTGGAAGAGAGATCAGGGGTCGCCAGAGGAGTTCTTGCTCAGACTTTGGGACTTTGAAAAAGGCCAGTGGCTTACCTATCCAAAAAGTTACACCCTGTTGCCAGCGGGTGGTTTTCTTGCCTGTAAGCTATTACTGCCATAATCTGCTTGTCAAGGATGCTGATAAGCTCACTCTGGGACAGCAACTAGCTGTAATGGCATCCCACGCTCTTGAAAGCATTATCTGAAAGCCCCCTGACTGATGGATGACTACCAACGCTCCTGTGACACATCAAAACTTCTTGTTGACTGAACGAGTGACCGTCGCTTCATTCCACCTGCTGTCCCACTGTGTGAGACTGCACCTACTCACCACTGCGCTGAAATGATCTGAAGGATCAGATCAGCCTTGGCCTGAGGGTTCGAGCTGGTACACTGATGACAGCAGCCTCAAGGTTAAAGGTAAGCAGAAGGCGGGGACAGCAGTATGGTGGTGGACAGAAAACAAGTGATCTAGGCCAGCAGCCTCCCTGAAGGGACGTCGGCCCAGAAAGCTGAACTTGTGACTTTGAGACAAGGTCCATAAATGGCAAAAGAAAAGTCAACAATGACAGCAGGTATGCTTTTGCCACTGTACGGAGCAATATACAGACAAAGAGGGCTGTTGACATCTGCAGAGAAAGACCTAAGATGCTGTGGCTAAAGAAAATCAGATAGCAGATCTAACTGCCAAACAGGTGACTCAAGGAGCAATGATCCTGGCAGTCAAGGAGCCTAAAGATTATTATGACATCAGAGAGACCAGCTTTAGATACACCCCTGAGCACTATCAAGTTTGGACAGTATTTGACCCACCTGGGGGCCAAAAAATTCAAAGGTGTGGTTAGGTCCTTTGACTACTATGTTACAGGACTCTCTGACTTGGCAGAAGAAATAGTCAAAAGCTGCAAGGCCTGTGCTATGACGAGGTAGAATTTACTTGTTAGTGTTTATAGACACCGTTTCAAGATGGATAGAAGCTTTTCCTACCAGGACTGAAGATCCTAAAAGAAATCTTCCCAAGGTAATAGATCTGCCTTTGTTGCCCAGGTAAATCAGGGACTGGCCAAGATATTAGAGATCGGTTAGAAGTTACATTGTGCATACAGGCCCAAAGCTCAGGACAGGTAAAGAAAATAAATAGAACCATTAAGAGACCCTTACCAAATTGACAACAGAGACTGGCGCTAATGATTGGATAGCTCTCCTACCCTTTGCTCTTCAGGGTTAAAAACACCCCTGGACAGTTTAGACTGACCCCCTTATAAATTACTCTACAGGGGGCCCCCTCCACTGGTAAAAATAGCCTCTGTACATAGTGCTGACATGCTGCTATCCCAGCCTTTGTTCTCTAGGCTCAAGGTGCTCCAGTGAGTGAGACAGCGAGCAAAAAAGCAGCTCCAGAAGGCCTACTCAAGAGAAGAAGACCTGCTACATTAGACGTCTCTGCACAGAAAACCTTGAGACTCCGGTGGAAAGGCCCTTTATCTTGTACTCTTGACCACCCTACTTTCTACCTTTATGATACCCCTTTTGATTTTGCTTCTGCTTTTAATTATGGGTGCATGTGTGTTAAATAGACAAGTCACCTTTATTAGAACAAGAATTAGTGCAGTGCGGCTTTTAGTTTTGAGACAACAGTACTATGCCCTAAAGGATCAAATATGTCAGAGAAAAGATAGTGTCTAGTTCTAAGATTAGAACTATTAACAAAAAAAAAAGGGGGGAATGAAGAAGTAACAAAATTCTAGGCCTTTAGGTCGAGGCTTGGGAATGTAACCTTTGTGACTCTTTGCTCCAAGGTATGCTAATCATACCTTGATAGCGACATTCCTTCCTCCACCTACCTGCTTCCTGAGTTCAAAGAGTGTTCATTCAAAGAAAGTCACCCTGACCAACACCGGAAACTGCCATGCAAATGTGCTATTGTTAGGGGCTCTTAGAAACTGAGAGTTAACCAAAACAATTACCAGGTATTCTCTGTGACTCTTGTGACTTTACACTTCCTTATGACTCTTAACTGGTATCTTTGGTATTTTTCCAACAACGCCCTCCCCACTTCCTTGAGTTGTGGTTTCTTCCTTTAAATACCCCCTTACTCAGCTACTCGGCGCGCCATAGTCCTCTACCCCTGCGTGGTGTATGACCATGGGCCCGAGAACGCTCTCGAATAAAAATCCTCTTGCAGTTGCAGCAAGACCGTTTCTTGTGGGTGATTTTGGGGTGTCGCCTCTCCTGAGTCAGAACGTGGGGGAGTCCTCACGTTGTGGGTCTTTCACAGGTATATAAACTGCTGTGCTCGCTTTAGGAAATAGGTTTCCTGTGCAGTTGAATACACATCGCTTACAACCTGGCCATTGCCCACCTACTTACACACGCTAAAGAAAACACGTGCATATGTGAAATGAAAGAAAATATGTGACACCAGTGTTTGTTCACACTGGGGGAAATTTAACCCAACAGTAACTCAAACAGGACAAGGTAAATGAAAACAATTGTGTGTAGAATTTGTAGCTTGCAGAACAAATAAAACACTGCATCATGAATAAAAGATGCCTCAACAGCACAGTGAACAGCTTGAAGGATAATATTTTTTAAGAGAAAAGATTGAAACAAATCCACAGAGGAAAAGTGAGGGATGCGTATGAAGGTGTTCAAAGTGACATTCACTTCCAGCGCAATGGCCACGGAAGATGGCCATCACTGCGTGGCTTATTTCAGATTATTATCAAGACCTTAGCTTTTGATTTGAATAGTAAGAATAGAGATGTTTATTTCTTGAATTAAATAAATAAAAGACCAATTAAGTAAAAGCCATCCATGACATGACTGAAAACCAAGATTGCATTGCTAGTCAAAACTTATAGATTCTCCTACTGGGTCAAATAAAACAAGTCAGGAATCAATAAGAACATTGTTATCTGTTGAGGGTGCTAGAAATACAACTAAAAACTAGAACTGTTCGCAGATCACATAGTGTTGGCCTCAGGCTCCACAAATAGCAGCTTGCACACTTGCCAGCTGAAGCTCTCGCCAAAGTATGAAGCATTTTATATCTGCACTTTAATAGTTGTTTCCTCCCACCTTTTACCACCTTTTGGAAAAAGACAAAAAAAATCATAAACAGCCCTGATAAGCTCTCAAGTTCATGGGATTCAGGCCACACCCTGTTAACTCTTATGACTACATTTGAAAGCATTCCTAAGAACCTAAATTAATGATGACCCAGGAAACAGTCTCTCAAATTCCCAGCCTCTTTCAGATGCATATCTCAAGGGAGAATATTCAAAATGTCAGGTTAACAGCTGTCACCTCAATCAAGAGTAAGTCTAGAATACATTGTATGGGTTGATAACTCTTAGATAGTGGCAGGATATCCATAAGGAACCAATTTACCTGGAGAGACATCAGTGAATGCTTCTCACATTATCTGAATTAAACAGTATAGCTATTTTTTTAAAGTAAAAAAATAATATTCTAAATGTCCTCAGCTTGAGTCGGGTGGGCATTTTAACAACACTCCCCTCATTAGGAATGTGTGATCCCTGTTAATGTGGTAGGATGTTGTGTTTTGACTTTACTACACAAAAACACATCAGTAACATAACGTGCACAGCAAATGTCAGTGACTTTTAAAGTACATTGCAAACATCCTCATTAAAGCAGATTTAAAGGCGAAATTGTGAATCATTGACATGAGCAATGAGTCTGCAGTCAGCTTGAGCAAGGTCAGAAACCATCTTTTCGTGGGGGCCTGCTATTTCATTGTCTACCCGGATTCCTCGTCTTTAAAATTGCATAATAATGGAGGTACCTCTACCTTGTCAGATGAGTGTGAGAATTACATGAATACAGACTGATCTCCCTATATGTGCATGGATCTGTAACTACATGTATGTATCTGTATTTTCATTTTGTAGTGGATTCTGGTACTCTGTAAATAAATGTCTTTAATGTCATTATTAAATATATGCTTCCATTAGCGTTAGAAGTATAAACCAAACTAGAAACTTAAAGATGATGTCTCAAGATCCACTAGGAAATCAATGATAATATAGGGCTGAGGAAAGAATTTTGGATTAATTAGTGATCTCCCAGCTGGGATTGGTTGCGCATAGTTGCTATCCCTGTCCTGAAGCAGGAGGATCATAAGTCAGAACTCCATGATGAGTTTGATCGCAAAATGAGACACCTTTCTCAACAACAAAATGCCCACAGTTGCAGCTTAGAGAACATCGTGATGTAGTAGGTCATTTATAGCACATGGTGGTGTCTAATTGCCATTACTAACTTGTAAAATTTTATTTCCATTGTGTAAATGGAATAAATGGATGCTAGATAGGCAAGGCATGGACTTACTAAATGGTGCCGTTAGAATTTTATGACCCTAACAAGCAGACAATTAAATTAAACGTCAATATTGCTTTTTTATAAATTACTTCAGTCACATCGTCAGCATCACAAATAAATATAATTGAATAGCACTGGAGCCCATGGTCTCTGATGTCCATCAAGCCTGTGTTTGTACTACAGAGATGGATGAACTGGGAAAGTGGTCCATTTTTCTGAACCTGCTTCCTCGTTTTTAAACAGGGCTACTAACAGCACCCAATTTGTAAGGTTGCTGGAGGTACGGAATGCAATCCATACTTTATAAATTTTTATACTTTATAAATCATATTTATAAAGCTTTTATCATAGAACTTGTCATGTAAACAATATCCAGTATATTGTACTACTCACTCATGAGCGTTATTTCTGCAGCTTCATCACGTAGCTAAGCTGCAACACGATTTATATGTATATGCATGCATGTACGCAGATACACACACACACACACATACACACACACACACACACACACACACACACACCTTAACCCCTTCTATCTGGAGGGGAAAATATCACAAGCTATTGAATACAAAATCCTTAAGCTTTTATGAAATACTGAGACAGTGGTCAACAGAGCCCTAGTACCAACTACTAAACACTAAAATCCTAGCTCTATTAAAGCTGAGAGTGGCTTCTATCCAAATCTCAACCTAAATTGGTCAAAATTCTTTTCCTTATATTTTTTGGTTGTGAGTCTAGCCTTTAACAGCTGATCCATCTCTCCAGCCCCCAAATTCTTTTTCTTTGGGAGATTATTTTAGATTTATGGAATAGCAGAAAAGATAACCCAGAGACGTTCCATATGCATTTTCCCCGGATGTTCCTTGCTTATATTATACATAAGCTTGGCACAGTTGTCAAAGAAGCTAACATTTGATATCCTGTCACTAATTTATCCATATGCTCCTTGTTGATTCATTTAAACTAATATCACTGTTGACTGTCTCCAGAGCCAACCCAGGATACCTTGCTGAATTAATACAGTTGATTTTAAGTAAGCTAAGCTCTTCTTCCTTCCCCCAAGTAAATTTCCACCTTTCTGAAAGAGAGAATTCCCATTGCAAGATTAGAAAGCAGCACACATTTAAACTGCGGAGGCCTCCCTTGTAACAGGTCACTACATGTCATGGGAGCACCTTTCCTATAGACTTTTATAATGATGTGCTTTGATAAAGTCTAGCCTATGATTGAAACATGACGTAAGAAAAAGTACCATACTGAGCAGGGCTCGGTTTTTCTGTGTGTATTTTACAAGATAGCCATTAAATGATCCAAGCAAGAAAAACATGTGTGTTACTGACTACTAGAAGTACTGACTCAAATATCAAATTCTAACAGTTCCAGCTTGCTATAACAAGTGGTACTATATATCCTCTTACAAATTCCAGGGGGGGAAATAAGAGCTTACTTCATTCTGACTGCTGCAGCAGAAGATAATCTATACCCACAAGAGTTGCTCAGATGCGTCTGTTTAGAGACAGACAGAGCATATTTTAGGAATTACTAAAATGTATTTGTAGCAAACCTATGAACATCTGTAGGCCATAGTATGCAGCAAGAAAGTACAATGTAAATCTAAACATATCTGGTAGAGAAATTGAAGTTCTTCACTTTCTCGTTAGAACCAAGGCTTTCCGTGAGACTAAGACTACAGAAAAGGGCAAATCACAGGTTATCCATGGCCCTCAGCTATTAAGATCCGACAGAAAAGTAACGGGAAGTGTGATTTTGATTATGAGAAAGAAAGTAGCCCTGAATATAATTGTGCATAGGCATTTAGACTAAAAGGTTTGAATAACCAAGTTTTTTCCTTCCAAAGTGAGAAGACTTGCAGTGTGTGTGTGCCATGTGTGCCAGTTCAAAATGTGCACTTACATGATCACTGGTCCCATGTACTGAGTGTGTATTGCACTAATGTATTGCAACAAAGGTGTCCTGTGGCTCAATTTTTATCTTCATCTTGGTGGTATCTACCTGCATTTTAAAAATCATATTTCATTCACTATTTTTATTACATGGCATACATGACTTTATTCTGCATTTCCGCTATGAGTTGCAAGGGTAGAACTCAGGTTGTCAGAGTTGAATGGCACATACCCTTACCCACTGAGCCATCTTGCCAACTCTCAGTTTCCTGTTTATTTGGCTTTTTGTTTTTCTTGTTGTTTTTGTTTGTTTGTTTGTTTTTGTTCTGTTTTGCATTTTTTTTTGTTTTACCTGCTTACATATCTGGCTACACCCAGATCTACTGAGTATCCATCTTAAAATGCAAATAAAACTGTCTATGGCCACCACTGGTTGTCATTAATATATTCAAAGACTTACACAAGGAAATATGGAAACAATGTAGACTTATTGCTATCAGAAAGGAAGAGAATAAACTTGGACTTTGCACACAATTAACTATAGACTTACATGACCCAAAATGTTGGGGGCAAGAAACTAAATTTGCAATAAAAGAGGAAGTTAGTAATTTCTCATTGTTTAACAGTTTCCTCCAAGATTAAAACCATCTATTTTGTAGTGAAACATCTTATTTAAGACATTATGTTTTCAAGGAAATAAAACAACATGTTGTCTTAAGGGGAGGTGAAATACTAGAGGAAAAGCCACTAAGACAAGAAGTAAACAACTCACAAATAACTTCAGGAAGTCCCTAAAACTGAATATATTTGCTACACCTCCTGCCTCTGCCCTCCCCACTCTATATTGCAACCTTATTTCCAAAGAGTATATAAATAGTAAAACCTGCCTGGAACAACCTGAGCTGCCTGGGAGAGACTCCGAACAACTGGGCCACTGGGACAGGATTCTCTCTAACTAGTGAGCTGTCTCAGGCTGTGCAGTGTGCTTCAGGTTTCTAGCTATTGTGAACTGTCACCTGTACTTGAGCAGGACCCTTGAGCCAGGTGTCTGCCTGCAATCCCAGCCTGTAGGAAGAGCCTATATGAGTCAAGAAGTTAGAGGATTAGACTATATAATGAGACCTTGTGTCACAAAGAGAGAGGAGGGGTGGGGAAGAGAGAAAAACAAGTGAGGAAGACAGAAGAGAGGAGAATCAAGAAAATGAATATCAACTGCTTTCCAAGAATAACCAATTAAAATGTGATGAAAAAGAATCCGCAAAAACATCTATGAAATATATATGAATAACTCTAACAAGAAATGTCAAACATACTGAAAGAATAATGAGGAAATCTAACACATTGAAGTGTTTATCCTTTTAAATATTCATTTCTACAAAAAGCTATACATCTAATGCAATCCTAACCAAAGTTCCAAAAAGTTTTATGTAGATATTAATAAATTAATAAGTTCATATCTTAGAAAAGCCAAATATCATTAGTTCAAAGACATTTAAAAAACTAAACCAAGAAAGAACAAATAATCTTTGAACTATCAAAAAATACCTTAATATTACTGCATGCTCTTGGTGCATGTGTAAACGCATGGCTCATAATCATAATGGGCAGCCTGGGAGCAGGCTGTGTATGGGAACAATTTTATGATAAATGTGGCATTTCAAATGACAGAAACGTGACAAAGATTCAAAAAAAAAAAGCAACAAATGGATAACAGAATTAGACTTTCACTTAACATTTCTATAAAGATCTGATGGATAGAAGAACAAATTAATGGAGAGTTTAAAACTATAAGAATATCTTTTTTTTAAAATTTAAGATGCTTTTTAAAAACAGGAAATATAGGCTAGGGATAGAGCTCAATGGTAGGATACTTATCTACTGTGCATTTTGCCTATGTTCGGTCTCTAGAAACACACAAACACACACACACACACACACACTTTAACATGATAAAAGTTTTAAAATTCTTTACAACCAAGACATCATCAGAGACTTAGGAGACAAAACGTTGGGAGACAAATAATGCCCAAACATTTAACAATGTATGGATACAATTGCTACTCACAGGTTTCCAAAATTATCAAATCGAAAAAGGTAAAACAGTAGTAACAACCTTGAGAGAATGTGAACAACCCCTGGCAGAGCAGAAGAAAATCCAGATCTGGAAGCAGTGTTTCAATTGTATGAGGGACCTGCAGTGCAACTGAACTTGTGCTAGGCTAATGCCACCAAGACATTAGGCCAGAGCATGAAAAAACATGAGAAGAAGCAGTGAGAAGAAGAGCTCCACCATCCCTGAGTGGAAACAGTAAGCCACTTGAGAAAGCAGTCTTCAGGAAGCTGGGTGTGGTGTCATATATCTTTCATCCCATTCCTAGGGGGGCGGGGGGGAGGAGGGAGGCATAGGCAGAAGGATTTCTGAGAGTTCAAGGTAAGCCTGGTCTATGTGGCAGGAGTTCTAGGCTAACCAGGCAGACACTGTAAGACTTAATCTCAAATTTAAAAAAAAAAACAGTAAGAAAGAGAGAGAGAGAGAGAGACAGACAGACAGACAGACACACACACACACACACACACACACAGAGAAAGAGAGAGAGAGAGAGAGAGAGAGAGAGAGAGAGAGAGAGAGAGAGAGAGAGAGAGAGAGAGAGAGAGAGAGGAAGAAAGAACAGGAGGCGGTGAGAAATGTGTCATTGGTGCCTAATAATTGCATATTGTGACCATCAAATCTCTTCTAAGTTACCAAGAGATGGACACAAAGATATACAAAAACTGTTGCCTGCATGCTCAGAAACATCACTTGTGCTGGCAAAGATTAGAAATACAAGAACAACTTCCAAAGAGAACTAAATATAATATCTTACACTGTAATATTTTATATGTGTTTTTCCATATGTTTACCTATGTGAATAGTGTTTCCCTATGACATCCATGGACAAGTTTTTATTTTAATTCGTTTGTATTTTTATTACATGTATGGTGCACATGATGCATGAGGGGGGCACCCCAGACCATGGTGAAGGCATAGAGATCAGAGGATAATATTTGGGAGGGTTCTCCCCTTCCACCTCCCTTCCACATCGATGGTTACTAATCCCCACTGGGGGCATGCATAACACCTCCCAGCATGATGGGCACTGATCACTAAGGGTGGAGCTTCTAGTTCAGCACCCGGTGGATTTCTCAAGTACAGTGATGTATGTGGTGTCTTCAGCAACAGGGCCGTACCGGTTGTAGAGTATAACCAAAGTAACCAAGAGCACTGGCAATAGCTTAGAATGCTGAGAGAGGCTATGGGAATGCTTTCATCAACAACTCCAAAAAGACAACATATTCCTGCTATTAGGAGCTTTATTTGATAACATATGATGTCTAGTTGGGACATTTTCTTTCTCATTATATGGTGACCCTGTTTACATACTATTTTTTTTTTGTGTGTGTGTATACTTTAGGTAGCTTGCACATTATAGGTTTTCATATGGATTTTCAAAATGTCTTATAGTGTTTATTGTCCCTCTACATATCCATTTCTTGACCCTGTCCTCCCCTCTCCATCCCCACTTAGTTATCCTCTACTAATTTCTCCATTATCTCTTTCTAGCACTGTCTTCTATTTCTTCCTCCTCAGCAGATCACTTCCTCCTACCTTGGTGCCTTACAGCTATCTACCTGTCTTGATAGTCTAAATGAAACCCGTTTATAAAGCTCACTATAAGCTTCTACATATGACAGAAAACATGCAGCATTTGTCTTTCTGGGCTTGGGAGAGCTCACTCAGGATGAGTGTTCCTCACACCATCTATTTATCTCAAAATTTCATTTTTCTTAATATCTGAATAGTGTTTTACTGTGTAAGTGTACCACATATTTTATTATCCATTCATCAGATAATGTATATCTGGTCTGTTTACAACGCCTGACTTTTATGAATAGAAGAACAATGGGTGTGGCTGAGCTAGTGTCTCTGTAGTAAGATGTAGGTCCTTTGGGAATATGTTGAAAAGTAATGTAGATATATCTTGAGGCAGATCTGTTCTTGGCATTTTTTGAGGAAACTCCAGACTGGTTTCCATTTTGCAGCTGTATCAGTTCGTACTCCCTCAGCAATGAATGAGTGCTCTCCTTTCCCAATGTCCTCATGAGCATGAGCTGCCATTTGTTTTGGCCATAAGTGGAGTAAAATTAAATCGCAAAATTGTTTTTAAACTTGCACTTTCTTGATGACTAAGAATACTTCATCTTTCAAAAACTCGGTTTATTTCCTTACTCCATTTTTAAATTGAGCTGTTTTCTCAATGTTCAGTTTCATTTTTTAGTTCTTTGTACCATTTAGATACTAACCATCTGATAGATGTATAATTTGAAAGATATTTTCCCAATTCTGTAGGCTGCCTCTTTGCTATAATGATAGTTGGTATTCTTTATGAAAAAAGCTTTTGAGTTTTGTGAGGCCTGTTTATTAGTTGTTGGTCTCCATGACTGTATTATTTGTGTTCTGTTCAGAAAGTTATTTCCAGAGCCAATCAGCTCAAGCCTATTCCCTACTTTCTCTTCTACCATATTCTTTAATGTTTGGGTGGAATATTGTGATATGTGTTAGGTTCACTTGGTTGATAATATTATTTAACCTCAGAATTTTTCCATTTGGTTTCTTTCTAGATGACCTGCCTATTGGTATTATAGTCGCCCATTGCCATTGTGTTAGGGTCAACACAATGACACAATGTGATTTTGAATGTAGTAATTATTTTATGAAGTTTAGTGCCTCTGTGCTTGGTATAAACATAAATGTTTAGAGCTATAATTCATCTTGTATAGTTTTCTTTTAATAAACACATAGTGTCCTCCCTATCTCGTCTGGTTAGTTTTGGTTTGAAGTCTATTTTGCCCGCTCACTTCTTTGTTCTGTTTGCTTAAAACACATTTTTTTTCATCTCTTATACCCTAAGGGGATATCTATCCTTGATGATGAAGTGTGTATCTTGGAGGCAACAGAAAGATGGATCCTGTTCCATAATCCAATCTGTTAGCCTCTGTCATTTGGGGAGATGGATAGACTGATAATATTCAGATTTATTGTTAAGTATTGCTTATTATTTTCTATAATTTTGTTATGGTGTTTTTTATTTTGTGAATTTGTTTATTGCTTTTTATTGTTTGTTTTTGCTCTTTTATGTATGTGGCATTTTTTATGTGGTGGTATTTTTCAGACTTATTTAATTTATCTTTCATGTAGCTATTCTGGGAGTATTAATTTCTTGTGTTCTCTTGGGTGGAGTTAATCTTCTCTCTTGGCTAAGTTTTCCCTTTAGTGTCATAACACCAGGTTGGTTGGCTTAAATTTGTGTTTTATTGTGATTTTTGTGTACTTCTTCTTCAATTACAATTGGTTCTTTTGCTGGGTATAGTGGTCTTGGCTGATATCTGTGGTCTTTAGATGTTATGTACTATAATTCAGGCCCTTCTATCTTTCAGAGTCTCCAATAAAATATCATGTGTTGGGGCTAGAAAGGTGTATCAATAGCTAAGAGCCCTTGCTATTCCACCACAAAGCCCAAATTTGGTTCTCAGGACCCATATCATATTGTAATTGTCTCCTACCCACCCAGCTCTAGGGTGTCTGATACCTGTAGCCTACGTAGGCAGCTACACTTAGTGGTACATACCCACATGTAGACACACACAGACCTACACAAAAAATTAATACATTTTTAAAAAAATATCATGTGTTATTCTAATGGTCCTGACTTAATGTGCGATTTGATCTTTTTCTCTTGTAGTTCTTTATGCCATTTTTTCATTCTGTACAATTAGAATTTTGATTATTATCCATCATGGGAGTTTCTTTTCTGGTCCAGCTTGTTTGGCTGTTCTCCACACTTTCTATGCCTTGATGCTTACCTCTTTCTTTGCATTTGGAAAAAATTCTCCTATGATTTAAGGAGAGAAAACCCCCCACATGTTTTCTGTACCATTGAGTTGTTTCTTCACAGTCCTCTGGTCCTATTATTCAGAGGTTTTTATCTATTCACAGTATCTCAGATATCTTGGGTGTTCTGTGCCTGAATTTTTGACATTTTTGGTTGGGAACCTACACTCTAATGACTGAACCATCTCCCCCCCCCCGCCCCCCCCCCCCGCCATTTTACCTGGACTTTTAATGGGTAACATTCTCTTAGAGTGAATGACTCTTTTTTTTTTTTACCTTGTCTTCAAGGCTTGAAATCTGCCTTTTACTTCATTCACTGAGGTTTTTATTTGACTTCCCAAGTTTTTTCATTTTAGTTTGATTTTTTTCTCTAGAGAATCTATTTCTTTGTTAAATCCTATTTTCATATACTGGATTGTTTTTCATTATTATAATCAAGTGTTTGTATTTTCAAGGTCTTTATTCAGGCACTTTTCATATCCTCTTTCAAGTCCTTGAACATATTCATAATTGCTATTTTGAAGTCTTCTTGTTCTTTAGCTAAATTCTTTTCTTGGAGAATTTTACAACAGTGGTGCTGGCTTCTGAAGGAGGCATATTGTTTTGATGCTCATGTTTGTGATTTTTTTGTACAATCAAGATCTCTGGAGTAACTGTATTTATAGGGTTTGTTGTGTTGTAGGTGTTCAGGTCTTTGATGTTATCCCAATCTATCAGGCTGTGGACCAAGTGAATAATGTTTTAATTTTAGCCTTGAGGACCCACTAGACTTCAGGGTTCAGACTCTGAATAATCTAAGATGGCCATGGTAGTTAGGGTGGCTGAAGTTCTGATTGGAGCTCAGACTTAGACTAGAGGCGGCCCCAGGTCAGCACAATAAGGATTTGGTAGTAGGTAAGCAAGTTGGGGGAAGAGAACAGACTCTAGGGGGTTGATAATTGGGGCCCAGTGGTTAGTGGGCTGGCTGAAAGTAGGAAGGAGGAAGCAGGGAAACTGGATTGAGGAATCTCTACCTGAAGTTCTGGTTGGAAAGCAGGCTGGGGCCTCATCCAATTTGCTGTCAATCCCAGGGATTAACCTCAGGTTATTAGGATTACACAGCAAATGCTTCGCTCCTAACCAAAGCAATCTCAAGGGCCCCCATTACGACCTTTCTTTTGCTTTACTGACTACAAAGAATAGTTTTTCCAATTAAAGGGCAATTAATAACATCTAACGAAGGAGGCTTTAATCGAGAATTTTTCAGGTGCTTCAAGACTTTTCTTAGTGGAGAAGTGAAAACTATCTCTTACCAAGAGTGATTTTATATATATTATATATATATCTTACCATAAATGATCACATTCTACTTTTCAATCTACATTCTAGAAGTCTAATTTTGCACAGTTGTCTGATTATTCTAAGGCTCTTCAATACCATACATTTTAATAAGTAAAAATCAAATATATTATTTACCTGGTAGTTATGCAAAAGCATTTTTTATTAAATATATATTAAGCAGTAAATGAGAGGCAGATAACACACTTTTAAACAAATTTACTTATTAAATATGGTTATGTAAATATTTACAGTAGCTATAAATACCATATTCATATTAGTTTATTATATTAGGTGAATTTATTCCATATTTACTCTCTTTAAAAAAAGCACATGTTGAGCAATAGAGATGGCTCAGCACTTAAGAGCACTGGCTGCTCTTTCAGAAGATCAGTGTTTAATTTCCTAGCATCTTCATGGTGGCTTTCAATTGTAACTCTAATCTCAAAGGATCCAAGGATCTCATCTGTCCTTTGTGGGCACTGTATGCGTGTATAACATAATCATACATGCAAAAACAACAATATACATAAAATAAAAATAAATAAAGTCTCAAAAATGAACATTAAATCGCTATGCAGTAAATCACTGTATACATCATTCTGGTGTATGTATGATGTTGACTGAAGTCTAACTCATTATCATGTAAGGTCTGTAAGGAGGACTGATAGTTTCTTTTAATTTCAACTTGACTCAATTTAAAATCATCTAGATAAAGACTCTTAATTAGAAATTGTCTAGATCAGGATGGTCTATGGGCACATCTTTGAGAGCTTGTATTGACTTGCCTTTTCTTGGGCAGAGGGGTTCCTGAGTTATGTGTGGTGCTAAGCACAAGGAAGCATGGTATATTCGTTTTCTCTTCCTGACTGTGCGTATGACGTGCTTCTTCAAGCTCCTGACTTGGCTTCCCTACAGTGATGAACTATAACCTGGAATTACAAACAGAACCAATCCTCTCTCTGTCAAAGTTGCTCCTTTTTTCAGGGTACTTTATCACAGAGGTGGAAACAAAACTACAACAGGAGGTCACTAGTTCCTGTGGACAAACCATGACAACTGAGTTTAGTGCCTTTTGAGAAGATACCCAGGAGGAAACCTCACCCCTTCTTCATGCAATGTCTCAGGAAGTTAATGGCATGAAGAAGAAGGTCCCCACTAGAAACGGAGCCTGCCAGCACATTGGTCTTAGACTTCTCAGAAACCACAAATCTGAGGAATAAACTTCTATTGTCTGTAAGCCACCCAGGCAGTAGAATTTTATTACAGCAGCCTGAATGGACTAGTACACTTACAAAGCACCTCAGATGGTAGACATGGGACTCTGACAGATATCCTATTTTACCATTTTGTTTTTTCTTTTGTTGATTTGAAACATTTTAATGAGTCACTATTTTCTTTTCATAAATCAACTCTGACATTGGGGAATACATGAAAAGCGTATAAACATTGCTGTGCTTTATTTTGGGGCAGTTGTATGGTCCACTTGGGGGTAGAAAGGGTAAGTTTGAATAGATATTGAATCATTTGTGGTCCAAAGTCTCTGTGCTCTGTTGTCTGCTTTAATTAATTGAATTAATTGGTATGTATTATACTATACATATCAAGTTTCCTTCCTTTGTGCATCTTGGTCACCAAGGCATCATTCAATAGTGCTTTACAAGGAGTAGTAGACTAGTGTGGGGACATGTGTCTATTTAGGCTGCAGTTTCAAAACCCTGGATTGATTTCCCAATGAAGACACAATTGTCTTTAGCACACAGACAAAACTCTGTCATTTAGAAGATCAAGATGCCTGCTGACAGTTTATTTATGAAGTGAATGTCTTCTGAGGCTCAGCTTCCTACACTATAAATTGAAGATGGTGGTCCTTGTTGTCTTGTTGGGTTGTTTTTTTTGTTGTTGTTGTTTTTTGTTTTTTGGTTTTTTTTTTTTTTTGGACATTTACAAGCTTATTATCACCTCCAAGAAACTTTAAAGATCCCTGGACTGGAAATGTGATGGTTATGATTAATATTCTTATTTTCAGTGCCTCTGGGGCTTCAAGAACATCCAATGGTCAGGCATCCTAAAACCACAACCATTAGAAACCCACCACAAGGAGCATCACAAGTCAGCAAGAGATGTTTAGATCACGTCATCTTTGACTGTTATCATTCCAAGTATCCCTGCTTTTCTATATAATATTCAAACTTAGCTGAAAACACTAACAAGACACTGGCAATGGGTTCTTTTCCTAGTAATTCAATAAATTTCTCAGGAAAAAAAGCTGGAAATTTTAGAGCATTCACCAACTATGAGAATATAGGCATTTTCTTGTGTTGGTCTTCACATTTTCTTTCTTTTTTTTTTTTTAATTTTAATCATACCCTTAACAATATCCATCAAATTCCTTTGTCCATCTTGGTAGATTAAAAAAATATATATTCCAAGTTGAAGCTTAATACCAAGGAAAACATAATCTCTAATTAGGATTACTTCAGAAATTGTGTAGATAAGTACTATAAAAAAATGAAATTCTCAAATATATGTTTACTTAAGAAATAACAAAAATAGTCAGTGTTCTAATTTTTACTTCAATAGTGTTGATTGCTAAGAATATTTATTGAAATACACATATATATTATAGGTGGCTTCTTAATTAAGATTAAGTAAGTAATTCATGTATAATTACATTTCTATTAATTTATATCTGAGTGATTTTTTTGCCATGTTACATTTAACAAGATAGAGTCAAATTAATTTCATAAAGTAATACTCCTATTATTGAAAATAAATATATTTTCACTGAGATGTTATAATATCAAGATGTGGAGTACATGTGTTATAATAATGTAGATTAATATTTCTTACACAGTAATGAGACTAATCTTTTCCACTGCACATAACACTACTGTGATTATGCCAATTGATGCTATCTACAGTTGAGCCACTCTTAATATAATATGATAGGAACCTATGTCCCCAACTAAGCCCAAAGGCATAAATACACACTGCCTTCTTTCCTTACTGAGGAACTTGACATAATTCTAATAACTGATAATCTTTACCTAACAATACAGCACTTACAAAGGACTCAACAAATTATGTATTAAAATGTTGTCGTAAAATTTAACCAACCCTGCAGCATTATGTTAAATGGATACCACATAACCCAAATAAATGCCCCTGCCTCTAATCTAACATATGTAATATCCTGGCTTTTTTTTTTTTTTTGTCAACGTAAAACAAATCTAGACATATCTAGGAAGAGGGACTTTCAATTAAGGAACTGCTTGCATAAGATTTGTCTGTTGGTAAGCCTGTGGGGTATTGTTTGATTTATGATTGATGTGGGAAGACTCAGCCTACCATGGGTGGTGCCATCCCTGAGCAAGAAGTCCTGGGCTTCATAAGAAAACAAGTTGAACAAGCCATAAGAAACAAGGCTATAAGCAGCCTCTGTGTCACTTCCTGCCTCCAGATTGCTCTTTGAGTTCCTGCCTTGTCTTCCCTTAGTGATGGACTGTGACTGGGAATCGGGAGCTGAAATAAACCCTTTCTTCCCCACGTTGTTTTTGGTCAGTGTTTCAACACAGTGACCGAAACTAAATTCAGACACCTGGTAATCCCAAAGTATGCTATTCTGAAGCCATAAAATTTGGTTCTTTTTCATGTATACATATTTTTACATATAATGCTGATTGTAATATGTATACTTTCAACCTATTTTAAATTATAAATTCATTTGGAAATTCAAACTCAGCTTCGACCATGTGTGGTTTCTGGGACCAAAAATATCTTCCTACTAATTGACATTCAACACAGATGTGTTGAATAGATTATTCACAGGACTTGCAGAGGTGATTGTCACAGCAGAGCTAAGGCTACTTTTTAGTCAGTACCTAGATGCATACATCTTTCATGGGTAGACCTTAATTACATCTGTGGAAACCCTAAGATATTCTTCATAATGGAGCTGTGATCCATCTTCAACTCGTGTGTGTGTGTGTGTGTGTGTGTGTGTGTGTGTGTGTGTGTGTGAATGTATGATGCACATCTGTAAAACTGAGCAGCTCTTTCTGCTTCTGCTAATGAGATCTGCCGACATGGAAGAAGAGGAATTCCAGAAGTTGAGCCACGTGGTGATTTCTTTGGAGTTTGTGTTTCATTTAGATCTATTTCCTCTCATGTCTGAGGCATCCCTTCATAGAATGTGCTTTCTCCCAGTGGGCTGTCAGATATTCTCTGGAGACCCAGCTGTGTGGTTACCAATTAAGAGAAAAGTGTTCAAAAATGGAAAAATATATGTATGAGAGACAGTCACTTGAGGGGAGGAAAGGAAGAGAGAGGAAGACATGTGTGATTTATATGTATATATACATATATTGCATATATGCATGTATGCACATGCACACATATATAAACATGCACAAAACATCCTGCATTTAATGGAGAAGTCTCTTCTTTAAAGTAAAACACACACACACACAAAACAAAAACAAAACAAAAAACCCAACAAAACAAAAAAACAAACCAAAAAAACCCCACTGAAGTAAGGTCCCAGAAATAACTAGGTCGCTGACATCAAGATTCAGTCTTTCTGTTTTTGCTTTTTTTTTTATTCTCTAAAATGACTGGCACTTCCTCATCAACCATTCTGTGCAGTCATAGAGTCTGAGCATATGCAAGTTCCCATGTTATCTGCCTGATGGGAAGGTGATTACCATAAAACCAAAGCAGCAGTAGTAAATGGAGTGATTCTAAAATGCATCACAGCTTTTACAAAAAGAAGAATAACACAGTGAAAGTCATCCCAAAAGAGAGGGTACTGGTAGCATTCGCCTGGGTGGACCTACAAGATTCTTTGCTGAAGAGTGAGAACAGCTATTGAGGCTGCGGATGCGGTAGACACACAGCCACTCAGAAAACATGTAATCGTTATGATTAAATGTCTACTCACCTTAACTTCACAAGCACTTTAGTCTTAGCTGTCCTTTCCTCTGAATCTGCACACCATTCAGCAAAATGAGGGGAAAAATGTAAGCAGTCCAAGGCAAGGCATAGATTTGTCCGTGTTTGTATCCCCGCAGAATAACATTAAGGCCCCCAGCCAGGGCAGACTCCTTTAATGCACAAAATAAAGACATGAAAATCTTTCCCTTAATAAAAGCTACAGTTCAGGTACACTTGCTCAGACCAAATAAACAATTGCAAACTGACACTCTGACAGAAATGTGTATAAATTATTCAGAATGAAATGTTCGAGTAATATTAACCTTAAGGTATAGTCATCAATTTTGCCCTGACGGGTGGCATTGGGTAGTTAGTATTCAAGTGTTACTACATAAATAAAATTGATTTATTCTAACTGGGAAGACTGAGAAAAAAATTTTTATCAAGATGCCCAAATTCTGTTTCTTCTGACTTGATCAATCACCTCTTTACTGAACTGTGTATCGCTTTCCTGCAGAATTCTTAGCCAAGAAATTGGGCTAAGGCAAAATGAATAATGCATTTGCTGCAGTGTGAGACTAATGACCCTTAAGTGCTTTTTTTTTTTTTAAAAAAAAAAAAAGAGCAGCAATAGCTGCTTCCCTTATAAACAGATTCTCTCTCTCTCTCTCTCTCTCTCTCTCTCTCTCTCTCTCTCTCTCTCTCTCTCTCTCTCTCTCTCTCTCTCGGAATTAAATTTGGAATTGGCTGACTGGGAAGTAGAGTAATGAGAGGCGAGGAATCAATACAGCTAATACGGTATCCATGGCACAGATGTAGGATATACACTTGGTTTCTGGTCTTGCTCTCCATCCCTGTCTCAGTGTCCTGTATCTCAGCCACATCACCTCTCACTCCCATTTAGACATGCAGTTTCTCAATTCTGTTATTCATTTGTGCATTGCCTTTTTAAAAATATAGTTTTCATAATGCTATTGTGTCATTATAAAGACATAGTCGATCAAATGGAGACAGGCAAGACAAGACGCTGTGTGCTTTCTAGAAGCAAGAGGGATCCCTGACAGTGCTATGTGGTTAAAAGCTGCCTTGGCTGCCATTTTTTGATGGGCTAACAATTTTTATCTCTTGCTGAGTGGGTCCCTAAAGAGACACAATAGTGGTTTAACTTTCTGCATCCAAATGTCTTTTTAAAATCTGCATAAATCAGCCGAGATAAGATAAATGCCTACATGAGATAGACTTAGAAAGGACCTTGCACGTGTATGACTGAAGAAAATGGCGAGACCTCCCAACGAATACTGTGGAATAAGTTTGAATTAGCCTTCTTTTTTTAAAAAAATATATTTTATTACGTATTTTCCTCAATTACATTTCCAATGCTATCCCAAAAGTCCCCCACACCCTCCCCCCCTCTCCCCGCTTTCCCTACCCACCCATTCCCATTTTTTTTTTTTTTTTGGCCCTGGCGTTCCCCTGTACTGGGGCATATAAAGTTTGTGTGTCCAATGGGCCTCTCTTTGCAGTGATGGCCGACTAGGCCATCTTTTGATACATATGCAGCTAGAGACAAGAGCTCCGGAAAACTGGTTAGTTCATAATGTTGTACCACCTATAGAGTTGCAGTTCCCTTTAGCTCCTTGGGTACTTTCTCCAGCTCCTCCATTGGGGGCCCTGTGATCCATCCAATAGCTGACTGTGAGCATCCACTTCTGTGTTTGCTAGGCCCCGGCATAGTCTCACAAGAGACAGCTATATCTGGGTCCTTTCAGCAAAATCTTGCTAGTGTATGCAATGGTGTCAGCGTTTGGAAGCTGATTATGGGATGGATTCCTGGGTATGGCAGTCTCTAGATGGTCCATCCTTTCGCCACAGCTCCAATCTTTGTTTCTGTAATTCCTTCCATGGATGTTTTGTTCCCAATTCTAAGAAGGGGTACAGTGACCCCACTTTGGTCTTCATTCTTCTTGAGTTTCATGTGCTTATCAGATTGTATTATATATCTTGGGTATCCTAAGTTTTGGGCTAATATCCACTTATCAGTGAGTACATATTGTGTGAGTTCCTTTGTGATTGGTTTACCTCACTCAGGATGATGCCCTCCAGGTCCATCCATTTGCCTAGGAATTTCATAAATTCATTCTTTTTAATAGCTGAGTAGTACTCCATTGTATAAATGTACCACATTTTCTGTATCCATTCTTCTGTTGAGGGGCATCTGGGTTCTTTCCAACTTCTGGCTATTATAAATAAGGCTGCTATGAACATAGTGGAGCATGTGTCCTTCTTACCGGTTGGAACATCTTCTGGATATATGCCCAGGAGAGGTATTGCTGGATCCTCCGGTAGTTCTATGTCCAATTTTCTAAGGAACCGCCAGACTGATTCCCAGAGTGGTTGTACAAGTTTGCAATCCCACCAACAATGGAGGAGTGTTCCTCTTTCTCCACATCCTCACCAGCATCTGCTGTCACCTGAATTTTTGATCTTAGCCATTCTGACTGGTGTGAGGTGGAATCTCAGGGTTGTTTTGATTTGCATTTCCCTAATGATTAAGGATGTTGAACATTTTTTCAGGTGCTTCTCAGCCATTCGGTATTCCTCAGGTGAGCATTCTTTGTTCAGTTCTGAGCCCCATTTTTAATGGGGTTATTTGATTTTTCTGGAGTCCACCTTCTTGAGTTCTTTATATATATTGGATATTAGTCCCCTATCTGATTTAGGATAGGTAAAGATCCTTTCCCAATCTGTTGGTGGTCTTTTTGTCTTATTGACGGTGTCTTTTGCCTTGCAGAAGCTTTCCAGTTTCATGAGGTCCCATTTGTCAATTCTTGATCTTACCATGCAAGCCATTGCTGTTCTGTTCAGGAATTTTTCCCCAGTGCCCATATCTTCAAGGCTTTTCCCCATTTTTTCCTCTATAAGTTTCAGTGTCTCTGGTTTTATGTGAAGTTCCTTGATCCACTTAGATTTGACCTTAGTACAAGGAGATAGGAATGGATCGATTCGCATTCTTCTACATGTTAACAACCAGTTGTGCCAGCACCATTTGTTGAAAATGCTGTCTTTCTTCCACTGGATGGTTTTAGCTCCCTTGTCGAAGATCAAGTGACCATAGTTGTGTGGGTCCATTTCTGGGTCTTCAATTCTATTCCATTGGTCTACTTGTCTGTCACTGTACCAGTACCATGCAGTTTTATCACAATTGCTCTGTAGTAAAGCTTTAGGTCCGGCATGGTGATTCCACCAGAGGTTCTTTTATCCTTGAGAAGAGTTTTTGCTATCCTAGGTTTTTTGTTATTCCAGATGAATTTGCAGATTGCACTTTCTAATTCGTTGAAGAATTGATTTGGAATTTTGATGGGGATTGCATTGAATCTGTAGATTGCTTTTGGCAAGATAGCCATTTTTACAATGTTGATCCTGCCAATCCATGAGCATGGGAGATCTTTCCATCTTCTGAGATCTTCTATAATTTCTTTCTTCAGAGACTTGAAGTTTTTATTATACAGATCTTTCACTTCCTTAGTTAGAGTCACGCCAAGATATTTTATATTATTTGTGACTATTGAGAAGGGTGTTGTTTCCCTAATTTCTTTCTCAGCCTGTTTATTCTTTGTGTAGAGAAAGGCCATTGACTTGTTTGAGTTTATTTTATATCCAGCTACTTCACCGAAGCTGTTTATCAGGTTTAGGAGTTCTCTGGTGGAATTTTTAGGGTCACTTATATATACTATCATATCATCTGCAAAAAGTGATATTTTGACTTCATCTTTTCCAATTTGTATCCCCTTGATCTCCTTTTGTTGTCTAATTGCTCTGGCTAGGACTTCAAGTACAATGTTGAATAGGTATGGAGAAAGTGGACAGCCTTGTCTAGTCCCTGATTTTAGAGGGATTGCTTCAAGCTTCTCACCATTTACTTTGATGTTGGCTACTGGTTTGTTGTAGATTGCTTTTATCATGGTTAGGTATGGGCCTTGGATTCCTGATCTTTCCAAGACTTTTATCATGAATGGGTGTTGGATCTTGTCGAATGCTTTTTCCGCATCTAATGAGATGATCATGTGGTTTTTGTCTTTGAGTTTGTTTATATAATGGATTATGTTGATGGATTTCCATATATTAAACCATCCCTGCATCCCTGGAATAAAACCTACTTGGTCAGGATGGATGATTGCTTTAATGTGTTCTTGGATTTGGTTAGCAAGAATTTTATTGAGGATTTTTGCATCTATATTCATAAGGGAAATTGGTCTGAAGTTCTCTATTTTTGTTGGGTCTTTCTGTGGTTTAGGTATCAGAGTAATTGTGGCTTCATAGAATGAGTTGGGTAGAGTTCCTTCTACTTCAATTTTGTGGAATAGTTTGTGCAGAACTGGAATTAGATCTTCTTTGAAGGTCTAATAGAACTCTGCACTAAACCCATCTGGTCCTGGGCTTTTTTGACTGGGAGACTATTAATGGCTGCTTCTATTTCTTTAGGGGATATGGGACTGTTGACATTGTTAACTTGATCCTGATTTAACTTTGGTACCTGGTATCTGTCTAGAAATTTGTCCATTTCATCCAGGTTTTCCAGTTTTGTTGAGTATAGCCTTTTGTAGAAGGATCTGATGGTGTTTTGGATTTCTTCAGGATCTGTTGTTATGTCTCCCTTTTCATTTCTGATTTTGTTAATTAGGATGTTGTCCCTGTGCCCTCTAGTGAGTCTAGCTAAGGGTTTATCTATCTTGTTGATTTTCTCAAAGAACCAACTCCATGTTTGGTTAATTCTTTGAATAGTTCTTCTTGTTTCCACTTGGTTGATTTCACCCCTGAGTTTGATTATTTCCTGCCATCTACTCCTCTTGGGTGAATTTTCTTCTTTTTTTTCTAGAGCTTTTAGATGTGTTGTCAAGCTGCTAGTGTGTGCTTTCTCCAGTTTCTTTTTGTAGGCACTCAGAGCTATGAGTTTCCCTCTTAGAAATGTTTTCATTGTGTCCCATAGGTTTGGGTATGTTGTGGCTTCATTTTCTTTAAACTCTAAAAAGTCTTTAATTTCTTTCTTTATTCCTTCCTTGACCAAGGTATCATTGAGAAGAGTGTTGCTCAGTTTCCATGTGAATGTTGGCTTTCCATTATTTATGTTGTTATTGAAGATCATTCTTAGGCCATGGTGGTCTGATAGGATGCATGGGACAATTTCAATATTTTTGTATCTGTTGAGGCCTGTTTTGTGACCAATTATATGGTCAATTTTGGAGAAGGTCCCGTGAGGTGCTGAGAAGAAGGTATATCCTTTTGTTTTAGGATAAAATGTTCTGTATATATCTGTTAAGTCCATTTGTCTCATAACTTCTGTTAGTTTCACTGTGTCCCTGTTTAGTTTCTGTTTCCATGATCTGTCCATTGATCAAAGTGGTGTGTTGAAGTCGCCCACTATTATTGTGTGAGGTGCAATGTGTGCTTTGAGCTTTACTAAAGTGTCTTTAATGAATGTGGCTGCCCTTGCATTTGGAGCATAGATATTCAGAATTGACAGTTCCTCTTGGAGGATTTTACCTTTGATGAGTATGAAGTGTCCCTCCTTGTCTTTTTTGATAACTTTGGGTTGAAAGTCGATTTTATTCGATATTAGGATGCCTACTCCAGCTTGTTTCTTCAGGCCATTTGCTTGGAAAATTGTTTTCCAGTCTTTTACTCTGAGGTAGTGTATGTCTTTTTCCCTGAGATGGGTTTCCTGTAAGCAGCAGAATGTTGGGTCCTGTTTGTGTAGCCAGTCTGTTAGTCTATGTCTTTTTATTGGGGAATTGAGTCCATTGATATTAAGAGATATTAAGGAAAAGTAATTGTTGCTTCCTTTTATTTTTGTTGTTAGAGTTGGCATTCTGTTCTTGTGGCTGTCTTCTTTTTGGTTTGTTGAGGGATTACTTTCTTGCTTTTTCTAGGGCGTGATTTCCTTCCTTATATTGTTTTGTTTTCTGTTATTATCCTTTGAAGGGCTGGATTCGTGGAAAGATAATGTGTGAATTTGGTTTTGTCGTGGAATACTTTGGTTTCTCCATCTATGGTAATTGAGAGTTTGGCCAGGTATAGTAGCCTGGGCTGGCATTTGTGTTCTCTTAATGTCTGTAGAACATCTGTCCAGGCTCTTCTGGCTTTCACAGTCTCTGGTGAAAAGTCTGGTGTAATTCTGATAGGCCTGCCTTTATATGTTACTTGACCTTTCTCCCTTGCTGCTTTTAATATTCTATTTTTATTTAATGCATTTGTTGTTCTGATTATTATGTGTCGGGAGGAATTTCTTTTATGGTCCAGTCTATTTGGAGTTCTGTAGGCTTCTTGTATGATCATGGGCATCTCTTTCTTTAGGTTTGGGAAGTTTTCTTCTAAAATTTTGTTGAAGATATTTGCTGGCCCTTTAAGTTGAAAATCTTCTGTCTCATCAACTCCTATTATCCTTAGGTTTGGTCTTCTCATTGTGTCCTGGATTTCCTGGATGTTTTGAGTTAGGATCCTTTTGCGTTTTGTATTTTCTTTGATTGTTGTGCCGAAGTTCTCTATGGAATCTTCTGCACCTGAGATTCTCTCTTCCATCTCTTGTATTGTGTTGCTGATGCTCACATCTATGGTTCCAGATTTCTTTCCTAGGGTTTCTACCTCCAGCGTTGCCTCACTTTGGGTTTTCTTTATTGTTTCTACTTCCCTTTTTAGGTCTAGTATAGTTTTGTTCATTTCCATTACCTGTTTGGATGTTTTTTCCTGTTTTTCTTTGAGGACTTCTACCTGTTTGGTTGTGTTTTCCTGTTTTTCTTTAAGGACTTGTAACTCTTTAGCAATGTTCTCCTGTATTTCTTTAAGTGAATTATTAAAGTCCTTCTTGATGTCCTCTACCATCATCATGAGATATGCTTTTAAATCCGGATCTAGCTTTTCGGTTGTGTTGGGGTGCTCAGGACTAGGTGGGGTGGGAGTGCTGCTTTCTGATGATGGTGAGTGGTCTTGATTTCTGTTAGTAGTATTCTTGCGTTTGCCTTTCACCATCTGGTAATCTCTGGGGCTGTGCAGAATACACTGGGCGGGGTCCTGGAACCAAGATGTCTGTTGCTTATGGTCAGGTAAATTGCTCCCTCTCCGCTCAGACCCCTTTCCTCTGTCTGGTAGGTGGCCAGATGTCTGGGGCCTGTGCAGAATACACTGGGTGGGGTCCCAGAACCAAGATGTCTGTTGCTTATGCTCAGGCAAAGTGCTCCCTCTCCGCTCAGACCCCTTTCCACTGGCCGGAAGGTGGCCGGATGTCAGGGGCCTGTGCAGAATAACTCGGCGGGGTCCCGGAACCAAGATGTCTGCTGCTGATGCACAGGTAAAGCATTCCTGGGCCGGTCGGATCCCTAACCACTAGCCAGAAAAGTGGCCAGCTGTCTGGGGCCCGAAAAAGGGGCTGCCTTAGAAGCTCTGTGGCTCCCCCCGTCCCAGAAGCTTTTAGCTTCTGTATTCCGTACTCTCACCTGTGCAGAATACACTCGGCGGGGTCCCGGAACCAGAATGTCTGCTGCCGATTCTCAGGCTAGGTGCTCCCTCTCTGCTCAGACCCCTTTCCTCTGGCCGGAAGGTGGCTGGAAGTCTGGGGCCTGTGCAGAATACACCCTGCAGGGTCCTGGAACCAAGATGTCTGCTGCCGATGCTCAGGCAAAGCGTTCTCGGGCCGGTCGAATCCCTAACCTCTGTGCAGAATACACTCGGCGGGGTCCTGGAACCAGGATGTCTGCTGCCAATGCTCAGGCAAGGCGCTCCCTCTCCGTGAATTAGCCTTCTAAAGCAGCACTTGAGGTAGAAATAAAGAATTTGGAGATTTAGAATGGAAGTCAGATAGAGTAAGCTCCCTTCCATGGGTGGAGCTGTGCATTGGTGGGGATCACAGTTGGTGGGTGGCTGTGGAAAGTTGAACTGTGCTTTAAGAAGGTAGTCATTTACAAACTAGTGTGGGGTCAGGTAACCTCAGCATTCTCTCTGCAGCTCCCATTAGGTCAAACCAGCAGCGCCCCCTACCATCACTTTCATCTTAAGAAGCATGGGCTAGTTCTGCCCCTTTAGCTGAGAGCTTTTTATTCTAGGAAAGATTAGACTCTACCCAATCACTGCTTCTTTTTTTGTTTCATTTTCATCCTGCCTTGAGAGATCATCAGTCTACATAAAGTAGTCATAAGTTCCCAAGAAGTGATTCTTAAAGAAGTAAAAGAAGATGAGGAGGAAGCAGAGGAGTAAGAGGAAAGGAGGAGGAAGAGGAAAGGAGGAGGAGAGGAAGAGGATGAGGATAGGAAGGAGGAGGAGGAGAAGGAGAAGGAGAAAAGGTGAAGGAGAAGGAAAGAAGAAGGAGAAGGAAAGAAGAAGGAGAAGGAGAAGGAGAAGGAGAAGGAGAAGGAGAAGAAGAAGAAGAAGAAGAAGAAGAAGAAGAAGAAGAAGAAGAAGAAGAAGAAGAAGAAGAAGAAGAAGAAGAAGAAGAAGAAATAGAAATGATTTTCTTTAAATAAAGCAGCACCAGTGTATTTGAACTAACAAAGTAAAAAGAAAAAGGAAAGGAAATCTTCGTTATTTGTAAAGGACAATGGTATTTGAGCCATTGCATCCTTAGAGTCTAATGGCAAAGTCATTGAAAGGTTATTATTTTTAGGCTCCTCATCTTTCCCATGAAACTGTAAAGAAAATGATTTAATATTTAATTGATACCACTGGGCAGCCAAAAGATAAATCTTTTACTTTCTGGTATGCATGCTATGGAGACATTCACTTTTGTGTACATTTAGGTGTCAGTTCTCACAGTGGGAATTTCTCAAGCTGGAAGCACTCATTCATAAACACACACACACACCATTGAAATAAATGTGCATATACTTTCAGGTGGGCCCAGGGCCAAAGCTTCTGTGGGCTCTTTGTCCTAGTTCTTGACTGTGCAAGACCGAGAGAAACATGTTGCTAGTTATTAAACTGGAAGCCCAATATGATCTTCGAGCCACAGAAGCACAGTGATTACCTCCCGTTGCTCTGCAGAGCTAAAGCGTCTTTCCACACCTGTGTTCTTCTGCTATTGTGTCATTATGACCTAGTAACTTTATCATAAGGATGTCTCCCAATACAGATCACTAGAACTGAATTCACATAGAATGATAACATGTTAGAGGTGTGTAGTGGATGGAAGAGGTCGGCCAGAAGTGACGAACATTAGTAAGTGATTTAGGAAGACTCCTTTCAAAATGGCAATTAGAGGTGGTTTTGCTGAAGTGATTACTGATAGAAACTTTATTCATTTAAGTACATAAGCAAATACGTTTAAGAATCATTGCAGCAATGTAAGAGATTTCCAGAATAAGGTATTAGGAAGAGCCTGTTGTCTTTTGATCTTTTTTAAGCGCAGTTCATTTGGGCAATGATGGGACTTTCTTTTTTTAACTCGATTGCAGTTTTCTGTTGCTGCCATGGACTGTCAATAGGATAGCTAGGGGTCATCAGTACGGAAAGAAAACCAAAGACTTGACAACTTTCTCCAAAATTCTAAGCATTCATAGGTTTTTGTTTTTGTTTTGTGTCTGTGTGTGTGTGTGTGTGAGAGAGAGAGAGAGAGTGTGTGTGTGTGTGTGATTTTAGACTCCCAAGAAGGAGGACCATCAGTACATATTCTGAGAATGTCTAATGCATAGATTGCTTGTTCCAAAACTTTAGTGGCCAATTAAAGGATCACATGAATAAATATAAATAAATAATTGAATAAATAAATAATAACATCCCAAGAGAAATCTGAACGCCATTTCCATTTTGACTCTCTTACTATTTTACTAGTAGAGGAGTGTTTGAAGTGAGGGTCTCTAGCACAGTGGCCAGGATAGCTTCTTGTGTTTACAGGAGTGAGACTTTAGCCCCTGATGGCATGGCTTACAAGATGGTATGCTTCTTCTGAGATCATTCTTATTTGTTGGACTTGTTAGAGAAACCAAACCAAACCAAACCAACTAACCAACCAACCAACCAACCAAACAAACAAACAAAAAACAATAAGACAAAGCGCTAGCCAGACTGTCATCTGTTTTGGATGAGACCTGACACTACCTATCACACATGCTTCCTACATCTCCCCCCACCCCCACCCTAACCCCTATACCTGCCACCTTGGGCAGAGACTGTCTACCAGGAAATATCCTCTTGGTAGACATGTTCCCTGGCTTAGGTTCCATCTCCCCTCCCATTAGCTATATTTTAGTCAAATACCTTCCCCAAGGGCAACGATTAAGCCATCCAGTGTTTATGAAATTGAGGAGACATCTCCATCCTGGGAGTGACACATTTACATATATTGTTTCCAGTGATTTCTGCCTAAGCCAGGTATTCATCAATGTGCTTTAATGCTTGTTAGATTCAATTTTATACTTGCTTTGTAATCCTATCCCCAATTTGAAGGTCACTCACCATTTTGACTTCCATTTTCCAATTTCCAGACATGCGTGGACTTGGAAGTGACATACCCAATGGAGCAGTCTGTGATTCTTGGATGCTCACAGCATCACATCAGAGAGTGTTGCTGACCGAGCTCATGGCTCAGTCTTCAGCCCCACGTCTTTGACCTCCTCTTGGCTCTCAGTTACAGTAACTGCAGCCTCCTACTGCTCTCTGCTGCTCCCCCAGTCTTGCTGTTAATGGGCTCCAGCTGTAGCTGGCTTACTAGAGCAGTTTAGCTTTATGCTCTCATCTCTCATTTCTGAAGTAATTGCAAAGACAATGGGACTTGAGACCCTGCTTAAGTGAGTAATGATGATGTTAGTCCCTTGGCTCAGTATCAGGTCACCCTACAGCTTCATCTGTTATTATAAATTGTATAAGAAAGCAGAAAAATCCTGGGCAGTACTTCGGCAGTCTCGTTCTTACTTTCTATCACCTAAAGAAAAATAATTCCTAGCCCTTTAGTGTTGCGGATGAATTAGTATTTATTAATGCTGTTTTCATGATACTTCCCAATGTGAATTCTTTGAAAAAAAACAGCATAAATCACTTCACTCTAATTAACTCAAAAATAAAAATAGCGCACAGCTGGCTTAAGAAACCCACTCAAAGTTTGTTCAGTTCCAAACTCTATATGTTTCAATGAACACCGATACAATTAGAATGGTCATTCCAATCAGGGGACTTTACTTCAGAGTTCACTTTCACTCTCAACTACATATATGTTTGTACTCATGTATGTATATAGGTGTGTGTGTGTGTGTGTGTGTGTGTGTGTGTGTAACAGTGTTTTATTTTTCTGCTACTTCACTACTTTTCCAGAAGGTTGAGTTCACTTATCCACAATGACAAAAGAAAAAAAAATATGGTGGAAAGTGAAATTAGCTTTGCAACCTCTGCCCGTGATTCCTTGATACAGATATAAACTGAAACGATCCAGGAATTGAGTGTGGATACTTACTTTCCTTGATCCATAGACGGTCTCCAAAATGTCTTCTTGCATTTTATGACTGCGTATCCTTGGAAATTGGTTTTTACCAAACTCACTTTGTACATGTAACTCCAAGAAAGCCAATGTTCCAGGAGCTGTTTCTGTTGGTTGGTCAACTACTCACTGAGGCTGTCCTGTGGAGTAGAGGCTACTATGAATACTGAGGTGACCAAGAGGCTGGAGAAGCCTGCTCTAAAGTGATCCAAGGTTGGATGGGAGACACACATTTGGAGCATCATAATTACAATGAAATCCAGAGACTGAGATGACTTAAGCGGTGCGAAAACAATGAAAGAAGTTATACTACAGAACATGCCTTCATGGGGTGGGAAGACAGTCTAAGGAACACTTGTGTGGTCAGAAAAGGACCTATGGAGGAAGTAAGATGTTTCTTCAAACACCACTAGAAGGAATTGGCAAGAGAAGATCAGAAGAAAACATCAACACAGAAAGCGCTTCTGGCGAAGAAAAGTGGAGTTTGAAGGAGAAGGAGTTGAGGATTTTGAGGTAGGATCATAGGAGAGTCACAGAAAAGAAGGTGGAAGAAGTGGAGGAGACCCAGCCCTTGTAGGTCTGTGATGCTGTTAAGGGGTTGGGGCTCTCTGTGATGGAAACTGGAAATCCCTGGAGGATTCTCAGCAGATGTGTGCCACGGGGGCAGTGAAGTGGGAGTGTGTAGTGCTGATTCTTATGAAGTCCTTTGAGCAAGCTGGCTGGTGAGGGGGGGGGGCGGGTAAGCGGTGATGGGTGTTGGGTAATAAAAGGTGGTGGCCCAGAGAAAATGAATGAATCTGGGCGTGTTTTGGAATCAGATGCCAGGCCACTCTTGATGGTGTGGCCATTTATATGGAGACAGGGTACCACAGAGCAGCAACATGTTGGAGGACATTTAAGTAGAAATGCCACATAAGCAAAGATGTATGCAAAACATTTTCACTGTGTAGAGCCCAGACCTCAGGCAGTATTTTGGGAGCAGCTGTTCCATGTGGCCCTTAGACCCAGGTGAGTTATCTGCGCCCATTCCTGGTCTCCCCAGCACCCTGAATCCCCAGTGCTTGCCAGGGACTGACACCTCCTCCAGGCTCCTCTCCCTCCCTTTAAGACTTGCCAGAACCTTGCCAGAAGCTTGGCTGTGACCCTACAGTTGCCCCATAAGCCCTGAGATCTAGGACCACACCACATGGCCAGGAGAAATTTGTTCCAGTCTCTGTTACCAAGTCTCTACAGACTTAAACTGTAGCTGACAAGCAGACCATCTGGGACAGAGGCTGGAATCCTAAATGCTAGACCAAGAGGAAATTGACATTCCAACCCTGCCATACATTATCTTCCCCTTGAACAGCGTGAACACCTCTGCTGAAAGGGGGAAAAAAACAAAACCACAGTGACTTGAAGAAAAAAAAAAAGGAAAGAAAGAAAAACTCAACTTACAAATTAACTCCAGATGTTCAGATCCCAGCCCAGAAATAGAAACAACATGAAAGGCCAAAATAACACGTTTCCTCCCCAAATGTCTAAATCCTGTAGAAACAGTCCCTAATGAAAACGTCATGGGAGAGCTTCCAGATAAAGAGTTTAAAAGAACGATCATAGCTATGTTCAAACAACTCAGAGATGACAAGGACAAAGATGAGTGAAACAGAAAGTCAATGCAAGGCTTGAAAGTAGAGTTCAAATTGCTAAAGAAAACCCCAAACTGAAAAGATGCTGGGAATGAAAAGCTCAATATGCCAAATTAAAAACAAAAATATTCTCAGCAGCAACAAAAAACCCTCAGCAAAAGCCTCAGCAACCGAATGGATCATCATGAAAGAGAGCGTCAGGGATAGAAGGCAAAGTAAGAGAATGAAATACTCAATAAAGGTAAAGGTGCATGTTTGCACATGCATGAGCACAGGGGCATCCTGGGACACCGTGACAAGACCTGACCTTTGAATTATGGAAGTAAAGAAAGAAAAGGGTACTCTAGCCAAGGCATAGAGAATTATCTTCAGTAAAATCATACAAGAAAATTTCCCACATTTTGAGAAAGCGATTTATTCCCATTCCTTTACAAGAGGCTACAGAACAGGTAGACAGCCAGAAAAGAAATTCTCCATGGCCTTTATAGTTAAAGCATTAGGGCTGAATCGACGGTTCAGTCCTCAAGAGCACCAGCTGTTCTTTCCAAAGACATGGGTTCAATTCTCTTTACCCACATGGTGGTTCCCAATCTTCTGTAAGCTTAGACCTAAGGGATCCAAAGGTCTTTTATGGCCCTTGTGGGCATCTCACACACATGGTGCACAGACATACATTCAGGAAACACTCATACATGAAATAAAAATAAATAAATCTTAAGAAAAACATTAAGAATGTAGAATAAAGAAAGTATTGAAAGCTGCAAGAGAAAAAGGTCAAGTCATTTATAAATGTAGGACCCTTAGAATAACATCAGATTTTTTGACAGAAATCTGTTAACACCAGAAGGGACTAGTAAAATGTACTTAAAGTTCTGAAAGACCATGACTATCAATCCAGATTATTATATACAGCAAAACTATCTACTAAAGTTAAAGGAAAAATAAAACATTTCTGTGACAAATATGGACTACAGGCATTTATGACCATTAAGGCAGCTCTTCACATACTCTTTGCTTAGCTCCTTTTCTGTGCATTCAGGCTCCCCTGGAAAGTACACTTTGATACGCAAGCTTATCTTAGGAAAATGGGAGGAAAATTATACATACGTGATAATATTTTCTTATGTAGTGGGTGTGAGTTACATGTGTGTGTGCATGTGTGTGGTTTATGTGGTGTATGTGCATGTATAGGCATGCATCTTCTGCCCATCCAAGCATGTGGAGAGGTCAGAGGAGGACATGCAGTGACCTGCTCTATGACTTATGAAACCTTATTCCCATGAGGCAAGTTCTCTCACTGAATCTGGAGTTAGGCTGGCAGCCAGCAAGCCCCAGTGATCCTCCTATCTCTGCCTCCACAGCCCTGGGGTTATAGGAGAATGTCTGGCTCTCTATGTGAGTGCCATGACTGGAACTCAGGGCTTTATGCTTACACAGCAAGTACTCCTACTTGTTGAGCCAGCTCTCCATTCCTCCCTGCTTATCTCTTTTTAAAAATTAATTTTATTATACTCTTAAATTTTATTGTGTGTGTGTTTGTGTGTGTGTGTGTGTGTGTGTGTGCATACTCGTGCAAGAGAGAGAAAGGGTGGGGGTATACACATGCCACAGCATGCAGGTGAAGGTCAAAGGACAACATGCAGGGGTAGCCTCTCTCCTTCAATCATGCAGGTGTCAAGAATGGAGCTCAGGTCTTCAGGCTTGGCACCAAGGGACTTTACCTGTTAAGGACCTCACTGGCCCAGGTTGTAATGATAGGATGTTTCTGCATCATCTCTCAATAAAATCTAAATAGAAGAGAATCAGCAATGAACTCTGTGAACACATCTTGGGATATTTTTTTTTCCACTGGAGTGTTTAAATACACCATCTCTAGGCATATTTTCAACAATGTTTGTTCCATTCTGTGGTCCTAAGAGACAAAAGCCCATTTCATTTGCTTTATGGAGACTGACACAGTCTCATGTGTGTGAAGAAATACAATAAATATTTTAATATAGACAATGACATATGAATCCTAAAAAAATGGCTTGTGTCTCCAAAGAGACCTTCAAAAGATTTCTTTTACCCAATACAAGGTCCAATTTATTTTCTTTTTTTTTTTTTTTAATTTTTTTTTTTATTATTATTATTTTTTTTTAGATTTTATTTTTTTTTTAATATTTTTATTACATATTTTCCTCAATTACGTTTCCAATGCTATCCCAAAAGTCCCCCATAGCGCCCCCCCACTTCCCTATCCACCCATTCCCATTCTTTTGGCCCTGGCATTCCCCTATATTGGGGCATATAAAGTTTGCAAGTCCAATGGGCCTCTCTTTCCATTGATGGCTGACTAGGCCATCTTTCGATACATATGCAGCTAGAGACAAGAGCTCCGGGGTTCTAGTTAGTACATCATGTTGTTCCAACAATAGGGTTGCAGATCCCTTTAGCTCCTTGGGTACTTACTCTAGCTTCTCCATTGGGAGCCCTGTGATACATCCAATAGCTGACTGTAAACATCCACTCCTGTGTTTGCTAGGCCCCGGCATCGTCTCACAAGAGACAGCTATATTTGGGTCCTTTCAGCAAAATCTTGCTAGTGTATGCAATGGTGTCAGCGTTTAGAAGTTGATTATGGGATGGATCCCTGGGTACGGCAGTCTCTAAATGGTCCATCCTTTCATCACCACTACGAACTTTGTCTCTGTAACTCCTTCCCTGGGTGTTTTGTTCCCAATTCTGAGAAGGTGCACAGTGCCCACACTTTGGTCTTCATTCTTCTTGAGTTTCATGCGTTTAGCAAATTGTATCTTAAATCTTGGGTATCCTAAGTTTTGGGCTAATATCCACTTATCAGTGAATACATATTGTGTGAGTTCTTTTGTGATTGTGTTACTTCACTCAAGATGATGCCCTCCAGGTCCATCCATTTGGCTAGGAATTTCATAAATTCATTCTTTTTAATAGCTGAGTAGTACTCCATTGTGTAAATGTACCATGATTTCTGTATCCATTCCTCTGTTGAGGGACATCTGGGTTCTTTCCAGCTTCTGGCTATTATAAATAGGGCTGCTATGAACATAGTGGAACATGTGTCCTTTTTACCGGTTGGGACATCTTCTGGATATATGCCCAGGAGAGGTATTGCTGGATCCTCCGGTAGTACTATGTCCAATTTTCTGAGGAACCGCCAGACTGATTTCCAGAGTGGTTGTACAAGCTTACAATCCCACCAACAATGGAGGAGTGTTCCTCTTTCTCCACATCCTCGCCAGCAACTGCTGTCACCTGAATTTTTGATCTTAGCCATTCTGACTGGTGTGAGGTGGAATCTCAGGGTTGTTTTGATTTGCATTTCCCTGATGATTAAGGATGTTGAACATTTTTTCAGGTGTTTCTCTGCCATTCGGTATTCCTCAGGCGAGAATTCTTTGTTCAGTTCTGAGCCCCATTTTTTAATGGGGTTATTTGACTTTCTGGAGTCCACCTTCTTGAGTTCTTTATATATATTGGATATTAGTCCCTTATCTGATTTAGGATAGGTGAAGATCCTTTCCCAATCTGTTGGTGGTTTTTTTGTCTTATTGATGGTGTCTTTAGCCTTGCAGAAGCTTTGTAGTTTCATGAGGTCCCACTTGTCAATTCTCGATCTTACAGCACAAGCCATTACTGTTCTATTCAGGAATTTTTCCCCTGTGCCCATATCTTCAAGGCTTTTCCCCACTTTCTCCTCTATAAGTTTCAGTGTCTCTGGTTTTATGTGAAGTTCCTTGATCCACTTAGACTTGACCTTAGTACAAGGAGATAGGAATGGATCGATTCGCATTCTTCTACATGTTAACAACCAGTTGTGCCAGCACCATTTGTTGAAAATGCTGTCTTTCTTCCACTGGATGTTTTTAGCTCCCTTGTCGAAGATCAAGTGACCGTAGGTGTGTGGGTTCATTTCTGGGTCTTCAATTCTATTCCATTGGTCTATTTGTCTGTCACTATACCAGTACCATGCAGTTTTTATCACAATTGCTCTGTAGTAGAGCTTTAGGTCCGGCATGGTGATTCCACCAGAGGTTCTTTTATCCTTGAGAAGAGTTTTTGCTATCCTAGGTTTTTTGTTATTCCAGATGAATTTGCAGATTGCACTTTCTAATTCGTTGAAGAATTGATTTGGAATTTTGATGGGGATTGCATTGAATCTGTAGATTGCTTTTGGCAAGATAGCCATTTTTACAATGTTGATCCTGCCAATCCATGAGCATGGGAGATCTTTCCATCTTCTGAGATCTTCTATAATTTCTTTCTTCAGAGACTTGAAGTTTTTATTATACAGATCTTTCACTTCCTTAGTTAGAGTCACGCCAAGATATTTTATATTATTTGTGACTATTGAGAAGGGTGTTGTTTCCCTAATTTCTTTCTCAGCCTGTTTATTCTTTGTGTAGAGAAAGGCCATTGATTTGTTTGAGTTAATTTTATATCCAGCTACTTCACCAAAGCTGTTTATCAGGCTTAGGAGTTCTCTGGTGGAATTTTTAGGGTCACTTATATATACTATCATATCATCTGCAAAAAGTGATATTTTGACTTCATCTTTTCCAATTTGTATCCCTTTGATCTCCTTTTGTTGTCGAATTGCTCTGGCTAGGACTTCAAGTACAATGTTGAATAGGTATGGAGAAAGTGGACAGCCTTGTCTAGTCCCTGATTTTAGAGGGATTGCTTCAAGCTTCTCACCATTTACTTTGATGTTGGCTACTGGTTTGCTGTAGATTGCTTTTATCATGTTTAGGTATGGGCCTTGAATTCCTGATCTTTCCAAGACTTTTATCATGAATGGGTGTTGGATCTTGTCAAATGCTTTTTCCGCATCTAACGAGATGACCATATGGTTTTTGTCTTTGAGTTTGTTTATATACTGGATTACGTTGATGGATTTCCGTATATTGAACCATCCCTGCATCCCTGGGATGAAACCTACTTGGTCAGGATGGATGATTGTTTTGATGTGTTCTTGGATTCGGTTAGCAAGAATTTTATTGAGGATTTTTGCATCAATATTCATAAGGGATATTGGTCTGAAGTTTTCTATCTTTGTTGGGTCTTTTTGTGGTTTAGGTATCAGAGTAATTGTGGCTTCATAGAATGAGTTGGGTAGAGTACCTTCTGTTTCTATTTTGTGGAATAGTTTGTGAAGAACTGGGATTAGATCTTCTTTGAAGGTCTGATAGAACTCTGCACTAAACCCATCTGGTCCTGGGCTTTTTTTGGTTGGGAGACTATTAATGACTGCTTCTATTTCTTTGGGGGATATAGGGCTGTTTAGATCATTAACCTGATCTTGATTCAACTTTGGTACCTGGTATCTGTCTAGGAACTTCTCCATTTCATCCAGGTTCTCCAGTTTTGTTGAGTATAGCCTTTGGTAGAAGGATCTGATGGTGTTTTGGATGTCTTCAGGATCTGTTGTTATGTCTCCTTTTTCATTTCTGATTTTGTTAATTAGGATGCTTTCCCTGTGCCCTCTAGTGAGTCTGGCTAAGGGTTTATCTATCTTGTTGATTTTCTCAAAGAACCAGCTCCTTGATTGGTTGATTCTTTGAATAGTTTTTCTTGTTTCCACTTGGTTGATTTCACCCCTGAGTTTGATTATTTCCTGCCGTCTACTCCTCTTGGGTGAATTTGCTTCCTTTTGTTCTAGTGCTTTTAGGTGTGTTGTCAAGCTGCTAATGTGTGCTCTCTCTAGTTTCCTTTTGGAGGCACTCAGAGCTATGAGTTTTCCTCTTAGAAATGCTTTCATTGCGTCCCATAAGTTTGGGTATGTTGTGGCTTCATTTTCATTGAACTCTAAAAAGTCCTTAATTTCTTTCTTTATTCCTTCCTTGACCAAGGTATCATTGAGAAGAGTGTTGTTCAGTTTCCACGTGAAGGTTGGCTTTCTATTATTTATTTTGTTATTGAAGATCAGCCTTAGTCCATGGTGATCTGATAGGATGCATGGGACAATTTCAATGTTTTTGTATCTGTTGAGTCCTGTTTTGTGCCCAATTACGTGGTCAATTTTGGAGAAGGTACCATGAGGTGCTGAGAAGAAGGTGTATCCTTTTGTTTTAGGGTAAAATGTTCTGTAGATATCTGCCAGATCCATTTGATCCATAACTTCTGTTAGTTTCACTGTGTCCCTGTTTAGTTTCTGTTTCCATGATCTGTCCATTGGTGAAAGTGGTGTGTTGAAGTCTCCCACTATTATTGTATGAGGTGCAATGTGTGCTTTGAGATTTACTAAAGTTTCTTTAATGAATGAGGCTGCCTTTGTATTTGGAGCATAGATATTCAGGATTGATAGTTCCTCTTGGAGGATTTTACCTTTGATGAGTATGAAGTGCCCCTCCCTGTCTTTTTTGATGACTTTGGGTTGGAAGTCAATCTTATCTGATATTAGAATGGCTACTCCAGCTTGTTTCTTCAGACCATTTGCTTGGAAAATTGTTTTCCAGCCTTTCATTCTGAGGTAGTGTCTATCTTTTTCTCTGAGATGAGTTTCTTGTAAGCAGCAGAATGTTGGGTCTTGTTTGTGTAGCCAGTTTGTTAGTCTATGTCTTTTTATCGGGGAGTTGAGTCCATTGATATTAAGAGATATTAAGGAAAAGTAATTGTTGTTTCCTGTTATTTTTGTTGTTAAAGTTGGCATTCTGTTCTTGTGGCTGTCTTCTTTTAGGTTTGTTGAGGGATTACCTTCTTGTTGTTTCTAGGGCGTGGTTCCTGTCCTTGTATTGGTTTTTTTCTGTTATTATCCTTTGAAGGGCTGGATTCGTGGAGAGATAATGTGTGAATTTGGCTTTGTCGTGGAATACTTTGGTTTCTCCATCTATGTTAATTGAGAGTTTGGCTGGGTATAGTAGCTTGGGCTGGAATTTGTGTTCTTTTAGTGTCTGTATAACATCTGTCCAGGATCTTCTAGCTTTCATAGTCTCTGGTGAAAAATCTGGTGTAATTCTGATAGGCTTGCCTTTATATGTTACTTGGCCTTTTTCTCTTACTGCTTTTAGTATTCTATCTTTATTTAATGCATTTGTTGCTCTGATTATTATGTGTCGGGAGGTATTTCTTTTCTGGTCCAGCCTATTTGGAGTTCTGTAGGCTTCTTGTATGTTCATGGGCATCTCTTTCTTTAGATTTGGGAAGTTTTCTTCTATAATTTTGTTGAAGATGTTTGCTGGTCCTTTGAGTTGAAAATCTTCATTCTCATCCACTCCTATTATCCGTAGGTTTGGTCTTCTCATTGTGTCCTGTATTTCCTGGATGTTTTGAGTTAGGATCTTTTTGCATTTTCCATTTTCCTTGATTGTTGTGCCCATGTTCTCTATGGAATCTTCTGCACCTGAGATTCTCTCTTCCATCTCTTGTATTCTGTTGCTGATGCTTGCATCTATGGTTCCAGATTTCTTTCCTAGGGTTTCTATCTCCAGTGTTGCCTCATTTTGGCTTTTCTTTATTGTGTCTACTTCCCTTTTTAGGTCTAGTATGGTTTTGTTCATTTCCATCATCTGATTGGATGTGTTTTCCTGTTTCTCTTTAAGGACTTCTACCAGTTTGGTTGTGTTTTCCTGTTTTTCTTTAAGGACTTGTAACTCTTTAGCCATGTTCTCCTGTAGTTCTTTAAAGTCCTTCTTGATGTCCTCTACCATCATCATGAGATATGCTTTTAAATCCAGGTCTAGTTTTTCAGGTGTGTTGGGGTGCCCTGGACTGGGCGAAGTGGGAGTGCTGGGTCCTGATGATGGTGAGTGGTCTTGGTTTCTGTTAGTAAGATTCTTACCTTTACCTCTCGCCATCTGGTAATCTCTGGAGTTGTTATAGTTGTCTCTGTTCAGAGGTTGTTCTTCTGGGGGATTCTGAGTATCCTCTGTCAGCAGACCTGTACAGACTAAGTTCGGCGGAGTCCCGGAGCCAAGATGGCGCTCCCTGCAGGGCAGGTCTCTGTCCTCCGGCTGGCCCAATTTATTTTCAATATGCTTTTACTTTGAGTTGTTGATAGATCCTATTTAAAAATTGTAAAGTAAAAACAGTGTTTTTCATTCCTGCATTGAGCAGAGCCAGATTTTTTAAGGTGACTTACTAAAGTAGACACTTCCCTATTTTATTAAGTAATAACATATTCCAAACTAGGATCAAAGAGGGTAATTAAGGAGACACCTGTGTGCTCTGTGAGGCTGCATAAATTGCTGCTTCATTTGCAGGTTCAAATTCACTCTTTCCCCTCTTCTGCAGTCTCACCTTGTCTTTGATGCAAATATCTGTTCTTCTTTCTAGTGAATGCCATATTGACTGTAATTTTCTAGCTAAACATTTTCAAACCCCATTTTTCACACCCTACAGAACAAACAGCAATTTTAAAGCTATCTCTTTGCCACCTCCTGGCTTGCAAGGCCAACCCAACTCTGGAATCCATGCAACATGATCAATCAGAATGGAGCTCCAGGTCAGTTCCAACTGCACCTGCTGATACACTGGTAACCATTAGCAGTGCACATTCAAACAAATGAAATCACAATAGATGGGAGTGTGCATGACAGATGTGGTATATGACTGCATCACCCAAATGATGGTTCCAGAGGAAGGAAAACTCAGAGAAACCAAACCCTCCATGAGACCAGCTACTTGAATGATAGGTGAAAAGTGTAGCCAGGCTTCTAGAGAGCTCCTGTGTCTTGAGGACCTTGTGGAACAGGCAGTTGGGGGAGAAAGCATCACGCGTGTTACACATTTCACATGCAGCTCACATAAGAACACTGGGAACATCCCTGTAAGGCAGTAAGGGACTGCAGATCAGGGCAGAGATTCTGAATGGAAGATTTGGAGGTCTGTGATTTGGAGCAAGTGGGGTGTCTGGGTGAAGGACCTGACATTGATGAACTAAATCTCACTGTCTTCCCAGGATGGAAAGTAGCATACTGTGTCTGCTCTACAACATGCAAGACAAAGCAAATGGCAAAAGGCTGTGGTGTTGTTAGAATAGACATGGCTGCGAATGTCCATGGCAGTACCACACAGCAAACATTTATAAATGTTATTTATTATTTATTGCCATTCTTAATTGTGTCTGCTGGGAAATATAAGAATCAAAACTTTTAAAATAACCTCAAAGATGATAAGCTACAAGAAAAGTATATAAATTGCATACAGAAGAAAAGGAAAAAGGGAAGAAAATGGAAACTAAGAGGATCAGGAAGAAGAGGTAGAGGCAGGGTTCATGTATATTTGATTTTGTTTATTTTAGCTTGCCCACTTAACTGCTTCCTGCACTGCGACCAGATTCAGCCATCTGTCCTATTAGCATTTGCCTGCCCATGGTTTCTGTTAGGGAGCTGAAGCATGCCTCTGAAACAATAAGATAGTCTCTCTGTAACTTAGGAGCACTGACCCCGCCCCCCCCCCCCAGTCTTGTCTACTGCTCTATTGGGATTTCTCCTGTCTTCTTAGGAGACATACAAACGAAATATGTAATGAACATAATACTTTTAGGCACTTCCTGCTCAGAGCTATGAGAGGAAACTCTCTGACTAGCAAAACCAATGGTCCTGTCTGATACAAACACTATGTTTTAAGCACAGAAATATAAATGCTTAATACTATAACGAGCAGTAAAGAAAACCCTGGAGCTAGGGAGTATGTAAACCAAAGATTGAGGCTGGCCAAGTCAGAAAGAAGAAAAAGGCAAAGAAAATGCTAGAAGCTATTTGCTTCGTATTGTATACTTACCTGTTTATGTTTATTCCGATTTGTATATATTATTCGTAGTACCTACATTTCTATATCTTTATAATATGTGTCTAGTAGACAGAATATCACACAGGAAAGTGAGCAAGGGAGGAACAAAGGCTTTGGTGGCTACAAAAACTGCAAGTAGATTGTCAGAGCATTGCTGGGGAAGAAGAGATGTGGACAAAGTCCAGACCCTGCTGAGCTCTGGAGCTTCAGCTGTGTCCCATGAGCAGCGCAGTGCCCATGAGAGACTGGAGCAAAGAAGACGAGTTCTGAGTCTTCTTGAGAACTCTCAGCCCACAGGACAAAGCCCACTGGCAACAAGAAAGTGAAAGAAAGCAAGAAGGACAGAAAGAGCCCAAGATGGGGTTCATGAGGTTCTCTCTGACAAGAGTGCTGGAGATAGCGAAGTGGTGTGTGAGTCAGGCTCTATATCACTCTGATGTAAAGCACAAAACATACCTGGCATTAACAATCAGTGGAGGCAAGATGCCCTTTGTCTCACAGTACCAGAAGCTTCAGTCCGTCATGACAGGCAGGGCATTGTGGGACAGCATAGTTGACAAACTCACGGCCTGGGAATGGAGAGAGGATGCCTGTGCTGTGGCTTTCCCCCTGTTCTTTTAGTCCCTTTCATTGTATTGAGATCCCCTAGTCTATGGGAAGGAAGGAGGGGTCCTCACCCCTTAGTCCTGGTAATGCCCACACAGACATACAAGAGAAGGGCCTTATTCATCTTTTACGTGACCATCAGGATCAACCATCACATGTGGGATGGGACTTGATGAGATTTCCTCATATCAAGTTAGCACGTCTACTGAGATTAACATCGCTGAGGTCTTCTTAAGGCAGCCATAGGGTTGAGGTATCACAGGCAAAGCTTCCCTGTCATGTCTCAGAGACACAGTCTCACAGCAACCTCTTCATCCTCTGACACTACGTTCTTACTGCCTCTTCCTCCAGGATGTTCTCCGAGCTTTACGTGCAAGAGTTCTGTTATAGGTGTATCCACTGCAGGAGGGGAATGGATGCTCAGTGATCAGTTCTCTACATTTTCACAAGGAGAGTTTTCTGTAATGTTCTTGTTTGCAAATAGAAGCAGCTTCTTTGGTGAGAATTGGGAGCTATACTTTAATCTGTGGGTTTAAGAGTAAGTAATTAGAACTCAGCTGGGAAGTGTGCTGGCTTAATAAATGATGTAGTAAGTTCTCGTCTAAGATCCATGACCTCACTAAACCCAGCAGTTGCCTCGGTTTCCAGTATCAGGCATGACTTCTCCCCTGATGAATGGCCCTTACGTCTAACCAGACAGCTGTTGGTTACTGCTAAGATGTGAATGCTACTATTGCACCCATGGAGATGACTTGCCATGCTGAACATTTTGCAAACCATAGGCTTCGCAGATGAGTAGGATTCTTGTTTACTTCCCTCCCTTAGTAGCAAAGTTCTTATATCTGAAGTAAGTGGTGCCTGCAGCAATAGGGACTTAACTTCATCCTCTCTGTGACTCAACCAAGGGCAACAACAATATCCTATATTGTTTTTTAGGAGTTTCTTAGATAACCCTGACCAACAAATGAAAAGGGGGATTCTCATGCCTGTTACTGGGTCTTCTGTTTGATAGTCAATGGCGATGGCTCCTGCTGGGAACATATTTTGTTAAGTTTTTAAGAATTTTATACAAGTCATCTTGACCACATCCACCCCCAACTCCTTATAGACCCATCCCATCCTCCACTTCATTGATTTTTCTCTTCTTTGTTTTTGGAAGACACTATCTCAGAGCAGATGACATGGTTCGCTGGCTCTTAGAACCAGTCTACCTCCTCTTTGTGGATGTTCCCTGAGCTCTAAAGGTAGGGATTTGTGTTGTAAATCATCGTTACCCCACGGTCAACTGATCTCTACATACATTCTGAACCTTTGCCATATACTATTTTAAGATAGTCCTCATTTTAACAAGAAGAGGTTATAGTAACCACTGGGACCACTCCCCTACACACACACACACCCAGGCTCAACATGCTCATAAATGCAAAAATATTAAAAAAAAAACAAGCAAACAGGGAAAGAGCTATATATCAAAAGTGAATGGCATTGCCATACAATCAAGCAACACTTTGAACAGACACAAAGAAATGGGAAAGATGCTACCAACATGATCAAGGCAGTTGAAGCTGGCTAGGGCCATAAGGAGACGGTTAAAGAAGCAGGCAGGAGGACTTACTGAGGTGATAGGGGAGAGATGCAAATTGTGTACACTCATCTTAGCTTCTCCGATGAGGCAAGAACGTGAAGAATGCAGTCTATTAGCCTTTCCCCGGTGGCTAACACCCAGCACCCACCCACCAACCCCACCCTCCTGGAACAACTCTCAGGGTGGCTGCTGCCTGGAGTAAAGTGTTTTAAATAGATTCAGTGGAAGGAAGGCAAAGCTCTTCCTGCCTGGTCAACTAAGGAGAACATCAGAAATAGATGGAAGTACATGACCACATTTAAATAGAAATAGACATTTAAGTTCTTAATGCTCACAGGAATGGGGACATTATCAGAGATGGATGAGAGAAGAGATGCTAAATATAAGGAGCTGACTATTTTTCAGAATAATACATGGGTTTCAGGAATTAAAGTTTAAAGACTACAGAACTTGGTAACAAAAGTTTAACACATGGCCTGGTGAGACTGCTCTCCCACTCAGATCTCACCTGGGGAAACTAAAAAATAAGAAAGAAAAAAAAATGTGTTTAAAAAAGTCATGTTATTAAAAAGGTGTACAGCATAGTTCTTTACCCTCTAGCAACGACAGCTACAGAGTGTCATATGAGAGATTGGAAGTCACACCCACAGCAGACATGGGAGACATTTTGAAAACTTGAGTGACTAGAGAGAAATGCCCTAGAAGTGCTTCTCAGTTTGCCTAGCACCACTCTAAGTGCCAACATCATGGGTAAAATCGAAACTGAAGAGAAGCAGAAGCCAAGACACCCTGTTGGGGCACTGTTTTCAATCCCCAAGACTGAGCAATTTTATCTAAAAAAAAAAAAAATAAACAAACCTAGGATCACTCCCACTGGTTCTAAAGAAAGCATTCCTCCTCCTGCTCCTCCTCCTCCTCTTCTTCCTCCTCCTCTTCCTTCTTTTACTCCTCCTTTCTCTCCCTTTCTTCCTTCTCTTCCTCATTTCCTCTTCCTCCTTTTCTTTCTCCTTATCTCCTCCTCCTCCTTTCCTCCTCCTCTACCTCCTCCTCCTCTGCCTCTTCGAAATAGGGTATTTTTGTGCAACTGAAGGTGGCTTCAAACTTGGAATCAATGTTCCTTCCTCCTGACTCCAGGGATTACAGATGTTCGCCACCATGCCCAACTCAGGACATTGTCTTAAGAAGAACAGATGCCTGTCCATGTTCAAGGGTACAAGAAATGCTTGGTGAGCTCAAAGGTGGACATCTCTAAAGGGAGAGCAGGCCTTCTGGGGCAAAAAGATATTTCACAATTAGTGACAGGAACCACCTGATTTTTAGATAGATGTTGATCCAACCCCTCCTACACTAGTGACATCAGTCAAGAATTAAATGTCATATTTCCATGCATATAAAAATTGATTTCTAAATTGCTGTCTGCATGAGACATGATTAGCATTTCTGTGCTAACCGAGAGGCTCAAATTTCAGTGCAAATTCAACTGGGAAAGGCTGTGCCATCATGGTTAAATGTTCATTCATGTCAGATTAGTGATTACCCTGCCACACACCCCACCTAATACTAAAGATTATAAATACAAGCCGGGTGAACTGTTGCTAGCTTCGAGGTAAGCTCTTTACCTGAAATACGTAGGTCGACGCCTGGTGTTCCATTTCACTGTGCACAGCAAATATTACAGACACTAGACTTCGCTGCCTGTAATGAGGCAGATTCTCTTAGTGACTCAACTACTCCCTTAGTACCAGTAGACAATGCAGGAAACACTCAGCCCTCCAGTTTACCATGATAACATTTAGCAAGGTTTTCATTTCAGTAAATTGTCTTTTCACTGAACTGAATTGTGCCTGGGAGAACAGAAAGTGTGAGCAGAATTTCTACAAGGAATCTAGTTGATAATTAGACAGCCAAGAAATTAAAAGAATATGGCTCCTCTGGTGAAGAGTCACAAAGACTGTCCAATTGTCACGTTTTTCCCAGAAGTGGGAATAGGAAAGGCTGGTCTATTTGTTTATTCATTTATTCCTTTTCTCTGAACATAGTGCTTGGGCATACGGTAATCCCACTCTTCCATCCTGGCAAAGTAAGGGACAAAGCAAATTATTTATCCTAGAACTGACTCGGTTTCCACAGTCAGAAGTCAGATGTAAAGTTGTATACCTGAATGAATATAGGTGTGGCTGAATGAGTTAATCCATGTCAAGATTTTACAGCATTATATCCACAAGCATTAGCTGCTACTGCTCATTAACAAAGACAGATTGTTTGCTACCTAGGTTGTTTCTCAAGTGAAAAACCAGTCTATATGAGTTGCAGTATGTCTCCTCTCAATGAAGAGGGTGCTAACTTCGTCCCCTCTAACTGCTTGATATTTTAAGTAGATTTTTAAGATGCACATGAATGAACGAATTAGCCTGTTTTCGTTATTGTTATACACCATACTAACTTCTGAAAGTGAGAGGAGCAAAGATGGAAATTCATAACCAAATAAAACATTGCCTTGACATTAAATGCTCTTGATAGGTTAAATTTCTAGGTAAGAAAGATTGAGGGGAAATTTGTTCTCCTTTGTGGTTTAAAAATGATGCCGACTATAAGACAAACACTCATGGCATCCATGAACCTGATTCTCTTAAGTGCCTGTTCTATGCATATATGAATATAGAAAGAAACACACACACATTTATAGTTTCCTTGTCATCTATAGCCATTGGTCTAACACCCACCCCTCCCCACCCCAATGGAGGAGGGGAGGTGCAGGACATTATCAATTAGGATCCTTTTTTTATCAGATATTTTCTTTATTTACATTTCAAATTGTATCCCCTTTCCTCATTTCCCCTCTGAAAACCACACTATCCCATCCTCCCTCCACCTGCTCACTAACCCATCCATTCCTGCTTCCCTGCCCTGGCATTCCCTTATACTGGGGAATCGAGCCTTCACAGGACCAAGGGCCTCTCTTCTCATAGATGTCCCACAAGGCCATCCTCTGCTATGTGACTGGAGCCATGGGTCTCTCCATGTGTACTCTTTGATTGGTGGTTTGGTCCCTAGGAGCTCTGGGGGGTACTGGTTAGTTCATATTGTTGTTCCTCCTATGGGGCTGCAAACCCCTTCAGTTCCTTCGGTCCTTTCTCCAGCTCCTCCATTGGGTACCCTGTGCTCAGTTCAATGGATGGCTGAGAGCATCCACTTCTTTATTTGTCAGGCACTGGCAGAGCCCCTCAGGAGACAGCTATATCAGGCTCCTGTGAGCAAGTTCTTGTTGGCATCCACAATAGTGTCTGGGTTTGGTAAATGTATATGGGATGGATCCCCAGGTGGTACATCTCTGGATGGCCTTTCCTTCTGTCTCTGCTCCACAATTTGTCTCTGTATCTCCTCCCATGGGCATTTTGCTCCCCCTTCTAAGAAGGATTGAAGTATTCACACTTTGGTCTTCCTTCTTCTTGAGCTTCATGTGGTCTATGAATTGTATCTTGGGTATTCTGAGCTTCTGGGCTAATATCCACTTATCAATGAGTGCATACCACATGTGTTCTTTTGTGATTGGGTTACCTCACTCAGGATGATATTTTCTTGTTCTATCCATTTGCCTAAGAATTTCATGAATTCATTGTTTTTAATAGCTGAGTAATACTCCATTGTGCTAATGTACCACATATTCTGTATCCATTCCTTTGTTGAAGGACATCTGGTTTCTTTACAGCTTCTGGCTATTATAAATAAGGCTGCTATGGACATAGTGGAGCATGTGTCCGTATTACATGTTCAAGCACCTTCTGGGTATATGCCCAGGAGTGGTATAACTGGGTCCTCAGGTAGTTCTATGTGAAATTTTCTGGGGAACCACCAAGCTGATTTCCAGAGTGGTTGTACCAGCTTGCAATCCCACCAACAATGGAGGAGTGTTCCTCTTTCTCTACATCCTCGCCAGCATCTGCTGTCACCCAAATTTTTGATCTTAGCCATTCTGACTGGTGTGAGGTGCAATCTCAGGGTTGTTTTGATTTGCATTTCCGTGATGACTAAGGATGTTGAACATTTCTTTAGGTGCTTCTCAGCCATTCGGTATTCCTCTGTTGAGAATTCTTTATTTAGTTTAGCACTCCACTTTTAACAGGGTTATTTCTTCCTCTGGAGTCTAACTTCTTGAGTTCTTTGTATATATTGAATATGAGCCCCCTATCGGATGTAGGATTGGCAAAGAGCTTTTCCCAATCTGTTGGTTGCTGTTTTGTCCTACCACACTCAAGGAAAGAACATTCTTTCATATACATGTAAATTTCAAGGCCTAGGTACTCTGATTGCCACTATAATAATTTCACTGGGACCCTGTTCTCCACCTGGCTTTCTTTCTAGACATTATGGGGGAATGATGCCTGCTTGCAAATCTCGAAATGTACCCCTCAAGTTCAGATTTGGCAGGAAAAAAAATTCCTGCTCATGGCAATGACTCTGTCATCTTTCTTCAGCAGTTTGAATCACAGGTAAGTTTTGAACCAATCTCCATGCATAGGAAGAATAATTCTTTGGCTGTAAAGTCATAGATCAGAGGGCCCTTAGAGCCAGAGTGAAATGATTCTACCAAGACAGGAAGTCTAGGAGAAGGGTGGGGGAAAGTTCTAGAAGATTAGTGTTTTGCCATCAGCAGATTGAAGAATAAGTTCATTGTCTGAACCCTTGTTCTCAGAGCCTGACGAGTCAATTCCCAGTACCATTTTTGTCCCTAACATGGACTCCATAGTTTATATGTGGCTTCCAACACGTTTAGCTTTCAGATTTTTTTTCTTACCATTCCTCCTCTTGTGTTTGGGCCTCAGTCTATTTCCAAAATATTCTCACCATCATCGAGCATTTGAAATCTTTATCTACCTCTCATCCATCATACTGATATCTTGTATAGCCTAGTCTTAATGCCATCTGCAGTGTTTTGGATGAGATGTCCCTGATAGGCTCAGGTATTTAAATTCTTGGTTCACAATTGGTGGCACTTTGGGGGATGTTATGGATCATTTAGGATATGGACCCTTGCTGGAGAAAGCAAGTCACAAAAGACAGGCTTTGAGAGTTGATAGCATCACCCCCTGCCAGTTGGCTTTCTCTGTCTCATGTTTGTAGTTGAAGATTGGATTATTCAGTTTTCTGCACCTGCTATTTGCTGAAATACTTCCCCCATCATTATGGACTCATGCCCTGAAACCATAAGCCAAAATAAATTCTAGGTTAAGATCTTAGATCACAATGTTGTAGCATAACAACAGAAAAGTGATTGATACAGCACCTCACTACAACCGTTGAAGTCAGCTCTGCCCTCATTGAAATGCAAAATGAATAAGGAACTCAATCAAGACACATCAGCAGGCATTCTTGAAGCCAAGTCTATCTTCTTCACTGTATGCCCTGCTGAGAGTTGAAAGGATGCTTATACAGTATCATATCCTGTATCAATGTGGGGTGAAGGAAAGTGTGTACACAGGGAGAAAATTCATTATGGTTAGGGTTTTATTTATCATGACTTGCTTTATAAGGGCACACAAATTTTCTGTTTTTATAATGTGTTGTCCTATGGTTTATAAAGCATGAAAATTGAACAGATGAATGAGAACTGCATGTGGTCTTGAAAACACAGTGCTTGGTATTTTAAATTTCACTAATTCACTAACGCTGAAAATAAGAATCATGCAGTAAGTATTTGTGGACAACTCTCTGCCAAATGTTAGATATCTGATGGACAGAGAAACACAACCTATAGTCTCAAGCTGTTAGCCGTCCAGTTAATAAGACAGAATTTAAAAAAAAATTCAACACTGTCAGTCTTACAAACTGAAAAAGGTTGCTGCCTTCTTATGGGAAAACTAGCAATCATAACCAATACTTGGAACATTCTTACAGTTCTAGATGAATAGATAATTGTTACAATGTTATATTTGTACTTTAGTCATTTTTTCATTAAAAATATTTATTTCAGGCTCTATGTTATTTCAAGCCTTATGTACTGGTGTTGTATAGTTACTTCTTCTGAAATAAAACAATCTCTCCTAGAGAAAAGCAAAAGACTAATAATACTCATCTCTAATACTTGGAATACTTTTCCTATTGTAGATGAATAGATAACTGTTACAATAGTGTACCCGAACTTTACTCACTTTCCATTACAATATTTATATCAAGCTCTGTGTTGTTTTAAGCCCTATGTGCGGGTGTTCTGTAGTTAATTCTTCTGAGGTAAATCATACTCTCCTGGAGAAAGGAGAAAGACTAATGAAAATTGAAAGGCTCTAGAACAACAGAAAAGGATTCACAAGAATTCTTCTCAAGATTTAAAAGCAGAAAAAAGAAATCCAGGACAGGAGACCCTCTTCTACAAAGCTTTCTGTACAGTATATAGGACGCTCCAGACAGAAACAAAGTATTGTTTGTGAATCATCACCCATGTTGGGGGTGGAGCTTTCAGTGTCGCAGCTGCCTTTGTGTTATCTATACTCCTGAAATAAACCAGGTAAACTCACTGGCTCACTGAATTGGACTTAGGTAGAACTATTTCTTAGGTCTTCTCATTCACGTCCTATTAGAGGTAAACAGATATTTCTTCAAGTTTTCTAAGGAAAAAAATCACATAACTGAATATAAAATGCTGTCTTGAAAGAGCAGGTATTAATCTAGAACACAGCTAACTATATCCTTGAATGTGGTAGGAAAATGACTATGAAGATGTAGAGCTGAAAGCTGTAAGGAAAAAAAAAAGAGATACAAAGTACTTGCAAGGGTTATCATTTCTCTGAAGAGTTCTCTTCTGAGACCTGTAATAAGAATAAGCAAAAACCAAGAGACACCTAGAGGAAGAAGCTTCTGGAAGGTGCTGACATAGAGCAGAACTTAGCATAGCCAGACAGGGCCAGGACTGTAGAGCAACGTCGGTATCGAATGAGTGTCAGGAAGGGAAGGAGAGCTCAAACACAGGACCTTGAAGTCTAGAAAGAAGATAGACTATCATGTAGACAGGGAAGCCATTGATGATTAAAAGTAGCCATGGCTAGTTAGGTTGTAGCTGGATAATCCTGGTACCGTGAAAGAATTAGTAGGTCTGACATTCAGAAGGCAGTTTCCTAGTGTGTGTGTGTATGGGGGGGGGGGAATGTTGGAGGCTAAGCTGGTAGATGGACACAGTTGATCAATATTTGAGAAATGACATTAACAATAACATCCAATTTCTTATTCTTCCATGCTGGGAATACAGTTTTTAGAGTAGGCTCACCCTTAAGGGGCAAGGTGAATAGGCTAAGCTAAGTAACTAAAACTTCAAAGAAACATCCTCTCTACTGGAGTCTTCTTCTGGGTTTAAATCAAAGTCACATTCAGGAACTTCCTGTTAATCTACAGCTCAAGGAGTGGACTCTAATCTTTCCCAAACTAATGCTGTCCTGCTGATACACTCCTTTCTTAACAACTCAGGCTGAGAGCCAGCTGGAGTAGTACCAGATGCTAAGCACTCTGAGAGGTTTCTCCTGAAAGTATCTGGTGCTCTGTAATACTTTTAGTCTAGAGTGCTCCTACCTTTGGCTTCTCCTCCAGTCAAATCTGTCCCTAAACTTTCCGTTCCATCTATCATCTCCCCCATGTCTTCACTGCCCCCTTTCTCTAGAAGGATTAGATATGGGAACCCACATTTCATCTCTAGTCTTAACTTAAAATCAGAAATTCTTTACATGGAGGAATGACAATCTTTTTCCATTTTTCTGGTTGTAGAGACAATCACTCCAGATTTACAAGGCTATTTCTAAGAAATTCTGTTCCATGTTGTGGAGCTATGGTTGTAGTTCACCTCTTACAATTAGCATCTACTGATCTAGTGTCCCGGGTCCCTCAAAGACCAGTCTGCGCAGGTGAGAGTGCGGACTGCAAAAGCGACACAGCTTCTGGGACAGGCAGAAGTGACACAGCTTCTGGGACAAGTAGAAGTGACACAGCTTCTGGGACACGCCCCATTTTGGGCTCCAGACATCCAGGCACTATTCCCCACCAGAGGAGAGGTGGCCACCTGGAAGGGCTCTGACTGCCAGAGCAGGTGAGGGAGCCATCTTGTGTCCCAGGTCGCTCAGAGAACAGTCTGCACAGTTGAGAGTGCAGACTGCAGAAGCTATGCAGCTTCTGGGATAGGCCCTGTTTCAGGCCTTCATCTTCAGCCAGGAGCCAAGTCTGAACACCAGACCTCAGTGCACCTTGCCTGCAGAGAATACTCTGACCACTGAGACTCATGAAAGAGCTGGATTCCCAGGTCTGCTGATGGAGGCTAACAGAATGACAGGTAGAAAAAGCTCCAGCCAGAGACAACTATAACAACTAATGCCAGAAATTACCAGATGACGAAAGGCAAACGTAAGAATCTTACTAACAGAAACCAAGACCACCCACCATCATCAGAACCCAGCACTCCCACCTCAGCCAGTCCTGAATACCCCAACACATCCGAAAAGCAAGATTATGATTTAAATTCATATCTCATGATGCTGGTAGAGAAATTTAAGAAGGGCATTAATAACTCACTTAAATACAGAAGAACACTGCTAAACAGGTAGAAGTCCTTAAAGAGGAAACACAAAAATCCCCTAAAGAGCTACAGGAAAACACAACCAATCAGGAGATGAAATTGAATAAAATCATCCAAGACCTAAAAAGGGAAGTAGAAACAAAAAAGAAAACCCAAAGTGAGACAACTCTGAAGATAGAAACCCTAGGAAAGAAATAAGGAACCATGGATGCCAGCATCAGCAACAGAATACAAGAAATGAAGGGAGAATCTCAGGTGCAGAAGATTCCATAGAGAACATGGGCACAACAATCAAAGAAAATGAAAAATGCTAAAAGATCCTAACTCAAAACATCCAGGAAATCCAGGACACAATGAGAAGACCAAACCTACGGATAATAGGAGTAGATGAGAATGAAGATTTTCAACTTAAAGGGCCAGCAAATATCTTCAACAAAATTATAGAAAAAAACTTCCCAAACCTAAAGAAAGAGATGCCCATGAACATACAAGAAGCCTACAGAACTCCAAATAGACTGGACCAGAAAAGAAATTCCTCCTGACACATAATAATCAGAACAACAAATGCACTAAATAAAGATAGAATATTAAAAGCAGTAAGGGAAAAAGTAACATGTAAAGGCAGGCCTATTAGAATTACTGCAGACTTCTCACCAGAGATTATGAAAGCCAGAAGATCCTGAACAGATATTATACAGACCGTAAGAGAACACAAATGCCAGGCTACTATACCCAGCCAAACTCTCAATTACCATAGATGGAGAAACCAAAGTATTCCATGATAAAACCAAAATCACACAATATCTTTTCATGAAAAAAGTCCTTCAAAGGATAATAAAGGGAAAACACCAACACAGGGACAGAAATTACACCCTAGAAAAAGCAAGAAAGTAATCCTTCAACAGACCTAAAAGAAGACAGCCACAAGAACAGAATACCAACTTTAACAACAAAAAAAAACAGGAAGCAACACTTACCTTTCTTTAATTTCTCTTAACATCAATGGATTCAATTCCCCAATAAAAAGACATAGACTAGTAGAGTGGCTACACAAACAGGACCGAACATTTTGTTGCTTACAGGAAACCCACCTCAGGGAAAAAGACAGACACTATCTCAGAGTGAAAGGTTGGAAAACAATTTTCCAAGCAAATGGTCCAAAGAAACTAGCTGGAGTAGCCATTCTAATATCCAATAAAATTGACTTTCAACCCAAAGTTATCAAAAAAGACAAGGAGGGGCACTTTTATAAAAAACAAAACAAACACACAAACAAAACCAAAAAACAAAATACAAAGAACAAAAAACAAAAAAAACAAGGAAGGGCATTTCATACTCATCAAAGGTAAAATCTACCAAGATGAACTCTCAATTCTGAATATCTATGCTCCAAATACAAGGGCAGCCACATTCATTAAAGAGACTTTAGTAAAGCTCAAAGCACACGTTGTACCTCACACAATAATAGTGGGAGACTTCAACACCCCTTTCACACCAATGGACAGATCCTAGAAACAGAAACTAAAGAGAGACACATGGACACTAACAGAAGTTATGAAACAAATGGATTTAATAGACATCTACAGAACATTTTATCTAAAACAAAAGGATATACTTTCTTCTCAGCACCACATGGTACCTCCTCCAAAATTGACCATATAATTGGTCACAAAACAGGCCTCAATAAATACAAAAATATTGAAATTATACTATGCACCCTATCAGATCACCATGGACTAAGGCTGATCTTCAATAACAGCATAAATAATAGAAAGCCAACATTCACATGGAAACTTGAAAAACACTCTACTCAATGATAACTTGGTCAAGGAAGAAATAAAGAAAGAAATTAAAGACTTTTTAGAGTTTAATGAAAATGAAATCACAACATACCCAAACTTATGGGACACAATGAAGGCAGTACCTAAGAGGAAAACTCATAGCCCTGAGTGCCTCCAATAAGACACTACAGAGTGGATACACTAGCAGCTGGACAGCACACCTAGAAGCTCTAGAACTAAAGGAAGCAAATTCACCCAAGAGGAGTAGATGGCAGGAAATAATAAAACTCAGGGCTGAATCAAACAAGTGGAAACAAAAAGAACTATTCAAACAATCAACCAAACCAGGAGCTGATTCTTTGAGAAAATCAACAAGATAGATAAACCCTTAGCCAGACTAACTAGAGGGCACAGGGACAGTATTCTAACAAAATCGGAAATGAAAAAGGAGACATAACAACAGAACCTGAGGAAATCCAAAATATCATCAGATCCTACTACAAAAGGCTATACTCAACAAAACTGGAAAACCTGGATGAAATGGACAACTTCCTAGGCAGATACCAGGTACCAAAGTGAAATCAGGGTCAGATTAATGATCTAAACAGTCCCATTTCCCCTAAAGAAATAGAAGCAGTCATCAATAGTCTCCCAACCAAAAACAGCCCAGGACCAGATGGGTTTAGTGCAGAGTTCTATCAGATCTTCAAAGAAGGTGTAATTCCAACTCTCCTCAAACTATTCCACAAAAAAAGAAACAGAAGATACTCTACCCAATTCATTCTATGAAGGCACAATTACTCTGATACCTAAACCACACAAAGATCCAACAAAGAAAGAGAACTTGAGACCAATTTCCCTTATGAATATCGATCCAAAAATACTCAATAAAAGCCTTGCAAACCAAATCCAAGAACACATCAAAACGATCATGCATCATCACCAAGTAGGCTTCTTCCCAGAGATGCAGGGATGGTTTAATATATGGAAATCCATCAAAGTAACCCACTATATTAAAAACTCAAAGACAAAAACCACATGATCATCTCATTAGATGCTGGGAAAGCATTTGACAAAATCCAACACCCATTCATGATAAATGTCTTGAAAAGATCAGGAATTCAAGGCCCATACTTAAACATAATAAAGGCAATATACAGCAAACAAGTGGTCAACATCAAACTAAATGGAGAGAAACTTGAAGCAATATGACTAAAGTCAGGGAATAGACAAGGTTGCCCACTTTTTCCCTACCTATTCAATATAGTACTTGAAGTCCTAGCCAGAGCAATTAGACAACAAAAAGAGATCAAGGGGATACATATTGGAAAGGAAGAAGTCAAAATATCACTATTTGCAGATGATATGTTAGTATATATAAGTGACCCTAAAAATTCAACCAGAAATCTACTAAACCTGATAAACCACTTCAGTGCAGTAGCTCGATATAAAATTAACTCAAACTAATCAATGGCCTTTCTCTACACAAAAGATAAATGGGCTGAGAAAGAAATTAGGAAAACAACACCCTTTACAATAGTCAAAATAATATAAAATAACTTGGTGTGACTATAAGCAAATAAAAGATCTGTATGATAAGAACTTCAAATCTCTGAAGAAAGAAATTGAAGAAGATCTCAGAAGATGGAAAGATCACCCATGCTCATGGGTAGGCTGGATCAATATAGTAAAAATGGCTAACCTGCCAAAAGCAATCTACAGATTCAATGCAATCCCCATCAAAATTCCAACTCAATTCTTCACTGAGTTAGAAAGGGCAATTTCCAAATTCATCTGGAATAATAAAAAACCTAGGATCCCAAAAACTATTCTCAACAATAAAAGAACCTCTGGTGGAATCACCATATCTGTCCTCAAGCTGTACTACAGAGCAATTGTGATAAAAACTGCATGGTACTGGTACAGCGACAAACAGGTAGATCAATGGAATAGAATTGAAGACCCAGAAATGAACCCACACACCTGTGGTCACTTGATCTTTGACAAAGGAACTAAAACCATCCAGTGGAAGAAAGGCAGCATTTTCAACAAATGGTGCTGGCACAACTGGCAATTATCATGTAGAAGAATGCAAATTGATCCATTCTTATCTCCTTGTACAAATTTCAAGTCTAAGTGGATCAAAGAACTCCACATAAAACCAGAGCCACTGAAATTTATAGAGGAGAAAGTGAGGAAAAGCCTCGAAGATATGAGCACGGGGGAAAATTCCTAAACAGAACAACAAAGGCTTGTGCTGTAAGATCGAGAATTAATAAATGGGACCTCATAAAATTGCAAAGTTTCTGTAAAGCAAAAGACACTGTCAATAAGACAAAAAGGCCACCATCAGATTGGGAAAGGATTTTTACCAATCCTAAATCTGGTAGAGGACTAATATCCAATATATACCTAGAGCTCAAGAAGTTGGACTCCGGAAATTCAAATAACCCCATTAAAAATTGGGCTCAGAACTGAACAAAGACTTCTCACCTGAGGAATACCGAATGGCTGAGAATCACCTGAAAAAATGTTCAACATCCTTAATCATCAGGGAAATGCAAATCAAAACAACCTTGAGATACCACTTCACACCAGTCAGAATGGTAAAGATCAAAAATTCAGGTGACAGTAGATGCTGGCGAGGATGTGGAGAAAGAGGAACACTCCTCCATTGCTGGTGGGATTACAAGCTTGTACAACCACTCTGGAAATCAGTCTGGCGGTTCCTCAGAAAATTGGACATAGTACTACTGGAGGATCCTGCAATACCTCTCCTGGGCACATACCCAGAAGATGTTCCAACAGGTAATAAGGACACATACTCCACTATGTTTATAGCAGCCTTATTTATAATAGCCAGAAGCTGGAAAGAACCCAGATGCCCCTCAACAGAGGAATGGATACAGAAAATGTGGTACATTTATACAATGGAGTACTACTCAACTATTAAAAACAATGAATTTATGAAATTCTTGGGCAAATGGATGTATCAAGGATACCAATGAGGTAACCCAATCACAAAAGAAGTCACTTGATATGCACTCACTGATAAGTGGATATTAGCCCAGAAATTTAGCATACCCAAGATACAATTTGCAAAACACAAGAAAATCAAGAAGAAGGAAGACCAATGTGTGGATACTTCATTCCTCCTTAGAATAGGGAACAAAATACCCATGGAAGGAGTTACAGAGACAAAATTTGGAGCTAGATGAACAGATGGACTATCAAGAGACTACCCTACCGGGGGATCCATCCCATAATCAGACACCAAACCCAGACACTATTTCATATGCCAGCAAGATTTTGCTGAAAGGACCCTGATATAGCTGTTTCTTGTGAGGCGACTGGCAAACACAGAAGTGGATGCTCACAGTCAGCTATTGGATGGAACACAGGGCCCCCAATGGAGGAGCTAGAGAAAGTACCCAAGGAGCTAAAGGGATCTGCAACCCTATTGTTGGAACAACATGATGTACTAACCAGAACCCCGGAGCTCTTGTCTCTAGCTGCATATGTATCGAAAGATGGCCTAGTCGGCCATCAATGGAAAGAGAGGCCCATTGGACTTGCAAACTTTATATGCCCCAATATAGGGGAATGCCAGGGCCAAAAGAATGGGAATGGGTGGGTAGGGAAGTGGGGGGCGCTATGGGGGACTTTTGGGATAGCATTGGAAATGTAATTGAGGAAAATATGTAATAAAAATATTAAAAATAAAAAAAAATGCACCTCAAAAGTTTTCTATCAAAAAAAAAAAAGAAGTGGGAGTAGGTAGGTAAGGGAGCAGGGTGGGGAGAGGGTATAGTGAACTTTCAGGATAGCATTTGAAATGTAAATAAAGAAAATATCTAACAAAAAAAATAAAGTAGGTAGCTTCTAAATTATAATGCTAAACAAACAAACAAACAAAAGACAAATAGCATATACTTCTCTTGTAACTTGTTCTGTCATTTTAGGATCATACAATCAGCACACAGAACTTTTAACAATCATAGTATTGTGAGGTTTACAAATCTCTCCAGTATACATCATAATAAGATCATCTCAATAGTACTTAGCAATGCCCATTACCATTGTCATTCTTGCACTAGGCAATTAGACTCAAGATTATGTTTTACAGTCTAATGTTACAGAACCAGAAAATGGTGCTCTGTATATTTTAGTGATGTTTCATCAATGTATATATGAGAAGGAGTAGGAGGGTCGTAATTAAAAACACTCTACTATTTGGTAGTACATATGGTTCTTTTCTGTTGTACAGCAAGTTCTCTGATGTTCCCATAGTAGAGCTTATAGAACATCAGAAAAAAAGCACACAATGCCTTAATAGATTAGTTTTCTTTGTCCTGAAACCTTGGATCTGACCATCACAGCTTCTACTCTCCAAGAAACACATATATTTATTTTTTTAACTTACTAGGAGGAGCATAAAGAGACCATAGACTATGTTCTCCTGGGAACAAAACTTATTGCATAAGCTTTGCAAATAATAGGTTCAATAGTTTGATTTTTCACTTAGCAAAAGCAGTAATTTCTATACCAAATGTCGTGGCCACCTACATCAACTCTAAGGAGCAGAGGTCCTGTTACGATGCCTGTGATTCAGGATGCAGACAGTTGCTGCAGAAAAATCTCACTGACCCTCTCCCAGTGGGAGTATAAATCCTGTTTTGCTGTTCATGTTTTGCAAAAACATGTTGTCTGGAATGAAGTAAACTCCTCAAGCTCTTTGGAAATAAAGCAAAAATTTATAGCGGCTGAATACATATATGATATTTCAATTTTGGGGAAGTTGTTAAAATGTCATGAATTGAAGTAATGGAAATGCAAAGATTGGTGTCTAACTGTGAGATGTTTCCCATGAGGCCCACAGAAATGAAGTAACCTGCCAAAGGAAGATCGCTAGGGTAGAAATTGAATCTGCATGACCTGAGCTCAGGTCTGCTGGTCATGAAGTTTTGCATGTGCCCCTAAGTAAGGAGAAGACCCTACTATACTCAAAGGCATGCTTTGATTCATCAACTACCAAAAAGATTTAGCATGCCTAAGTGGTCGTTTAACTCTTTTGTGTTGCTTTTTTTTTTTTAATATTTTGTGAACAATCAAGTCAAGATACCCCTGTGATAAATCAAACTTAGAGGGAAAAGTTTCACTTCCTGCTACAGTTAAGACTGAAGTCCAATGAAAGCTACTGATGGAACCTATTATGATAGCCTACTTTCCCAAATGATGTAGCCCAACTCCACAGGAAGGTATCTATCTACATATTCATAGACTGCTTTCCTGTCTCCTCAACCTTGTGTCCAGCAATCTACAAGTCTTAGTTACAGAGGTAGGAATTCTACTACAGGATGAACATGTGGTTCCACTAAACTGGACTAAAAATTGCCACTGGCCATTTTGAGGTTCTCATGCCTCAGAATGCAAAGACCTTAAATAGATTCATTAACATATTGGTTAAAGCGTTTGGTCCGATTAACCAAGAAAGACTGGGTTGCTAGTATACAATGTAGAGAAGGAAATAGCATGTATAGAAACAGTAGGACTCAAATGTTTTACCTAGGGGCAGGCACAAAAGTAAGCCTGACCTGAAGAAAGCTGCTATGAAAACTCCTATGGGAACCTACTATCTTACAACGAATTAAAAAACAATAATTGAAGGGATAGCAGAGTATACCTGAAATGAAGAAGGGGGGTAAATTCCAGGGTTTAAAGTAGAGATAGGGGTAGGGGTAGTAAATAGATTAACCAAAACTATGTATGTATATATATGTATGTGTGTGTGTATATATATATATGTATATATATATATACACATATATTTGCATACATATGTATTTATATTTCTTATGGAAATTAGTAAGATAATTTCAAAATACAACTTTAAAAATGAGTTTGAAAGGAATCTTTTTGCATGGATGGATAATGTTGCTTCCAGAAAACCTGGGTTATTACATGAATGGCATGGAATACATACCCTAGTGAGTTGTTGGTCCAGGAGGCTCCAGTGATCTACAAAACCCTACACCTGTGGAGGTCATAGACCATATCATAGTACCTGCTATTGTTTTGTGAAATAGTCATTCTATCAAGTTGCCTTTTGATTATTTTTGTTTATACTCATAGATCTGGGTTGTCATCAGACTTGGTCAGGAGAGCTTTTTGAAGTGGACAAAATTGAAGGAGACGTGAATAACTTCAGAGAGTACTGAGTATAAGGGACTGAGTCCTCAGCCCTGAATGGGAAATCCACTTCAGCTCATCACCAGAGCCAAAGCCCAGGAAACATAAAGAAGGGAAACTGAGAAAGAAAATAGAAGATGAAGGATGAGGAGTAATACTGTGAAGTGCCCTCTTCTAGATGTAATGTGACTATCACATTCATGGATATAAAGCAGCTATACAAGATGAAGCTAGCCAAAATTACAGCATAGATAGGGTAGATGAATGAATCCCTCCTATCCCATACTGAAGAGTCATTGGTAGTTGATTGTATCTAGGGCAGGGAGAAGCACTCATTTTTGAGGACACACTCACTGGTAGGTTTCTTATGCTCCAACGAATGGCTCTATAACTCATGCATATATAAGCAGTATTAACCAGACTTAATAAGCTATCAACTAACAAAAAGACATGAACTTTGGAGGGGAACATGTTAGAGTGAAAGAAACAGGTTGTATATGATCATACTTCATTATATGTATGTATATATATATATATATATATACATACATATACATACACACACACACACATATATCCCAGAAAATAAATAAAAAATGTTTATAAAGATTTGTCTGGTGCTGTCTGTCAATCTAATCTAATGCTAGATTCTTGTCTTTGTTCACAGATTCTGCAGGTTATGCTGCATAACCAGTGTATCTATCCATATTTATCGATTCTTATATTTCTATTAAATTCACACATATAACATATTACATAAATAATATATAGTGTACGATAAAATATCTATATATCTATATATACAAATAACATATATGCATGTATTCTATAAGTACTGTTTATTTGAAGAATCCTAAACAATAAGCATATGGAAATTATAGATCCAATGTTCAATACTCTTTACCGCCTTCTAGTTTTATTACTCTTTGAGTTAAAAAGCTAATACATGCTCATTTTTTAAAAGTTCAAGTACAGAATTATAGATATAAATATCAATGCTGTTCACCCCATCCCTTTTACCCCTACCCCTTTGATATTTATGCCTGTACATATATTTCTTCATAAACCACATATCAACATAAAAAGAACACAAACTTACATGTCTAGAATTTCTTTTTAAAAGAGGTTACACTGCACATAATTCTTGCACTTAGTAATTATTGTTATTGTTGTTATTGCTATTGTAATCTATTTAGCTTTCCTATGTAAATGCTACATACATAAATAAATATGATTTATTTATCATACTAATGCTAAATAAATAAAGCCAAAATTTCCAAATTCTCTGTATACAAGATATTCTCTTTACCCTGGCTAGCAAGCATTTTTCTACGGATGAACACTTACAGATTTTTTAAATGACTTCAGGAGGTTCAAATGATAAGCATGTTGACACACATGTTCATGTGCATTTCTAATACGTCATAAAATGGAATCTTGAGTCCATAGGGTATCTGCCCACTTCATTTTAATTTCTACTCCTAGATTTATTTTCTTTTCAAAGTTGTAGAAAATCTTTGTTCTATCAGCAAAGCCAGGCCCAGATATTTACTTGTACTGGATGTTAGTACTCAGTGTCACACATAGAAAGTGTGCTCTCATTTGGAACTCACTGCAAATCTCCTGCCACTGTCCTCACTGGCAGTGTTCTTCCACAGTCAGCCTAGTCGGCATATTTTCCTGCTAGCAGTTGCTTCGCCGTTGCACATTTTTCATTGCATTCCTTAAAAGAAAGAAAAATCTCCAAGGGATCTTCTTTCATCTTTCCTGAATATAATCTTTCCATTTACATATGTCCATAGAATGAATTCAGGTCAATATTTACATAGATCCTGACAGTTAAACTGAACTGACATCATCTTCCCACACCCTGTGAAACAGAAAAAGCATCAGAAGGGAGGTGATGATGCGGTTGACTTGGAGATGTCTGTCAGTGGCACAGTAGCAAAGAAAAGTCGAAGGAAAAAAAATCATCTTGTCAACTTCCTCAAACCAGAAATGTATTTAGACTGTGATACTGTTCTAATGCCCAGCTTGCAAAATTGCAGAATTTTCCAATTTGGTATGGCTCCAGGTTAAAAACATACCAGCTGAAAAGTGTGGATCAGAACCATTTGCCATTCTTTCCTAATATAATGACTGTTTTCCCACTCTGGATGCAGGGACCAGCAGGCAATGAGTTTGAACTGAGTCCAGGTGGAAGAGGGCCAGGCATATTAAATTCAAGGCTGCTATCACACAACTCCCTACAGAAATTGAGCAAATACCATAGCTGAAGTGCTTTCTGCATGCTGGGTAACCCAACTCTTTTGGCAACCTGATGAATTCCTTGCCCTTTTCTGGAGTAGGCACAGTTAGGAAATATATGAAAAGGTGACAGAAACCATAATAGAAGCTGTCAAGTATTACATTCAAAATGTCATCTTCTTCATTTTGGGTTTGGGATTGGGGGGTGGGGTGTGGCGGGGACAAATGAGAAGATGTCCCCATGAAGCTAGGATACAATAATTACTTCTCAGTGTTGTTTTTCTATTGTTAATGCTAGTACAGGACTAATATAGGAGTCTAATCCCAGAACTGATGGTTATTCTAAATTCGTGTTGTATGCTATACTGCTATACAAAATTGCACTCCCAGACTTGTTTTTTTTGTTTTTTTTTTTGTTTTGTTTTTGTTTTTTCGAGACAGGGTTTCTCTGTATAGCCCTGGCTGTCCTGGAACTCACTTTGTAGACTAGGCTGGCCTCGAACTCAGAAATTCGCCTGCCTCTGCCTCCCGAGTGCTGGGATTAAAGGCGTGCGCCACCACGCCCGGCTCCAGACTTGTTTTTAAAACTGTATTAATTAACCTTAAGTCTTAATTGTTTTTTAACCTAGACCGCCATCTCAATGTGCACTCCATTTCATGGAATGGTGAAGTCTTCAGGGCCTTCATTTCAGGCTCTGTCAGCACACTTCTCTGTATTCTCTCCAAAGAATGTCTGTGAGGTTAATGCTCAGGCACAAATAAATGGAAAGGCATACTTAACCCAAAGTTTAGTTTTTCCAGTCATGGAGGTGTTGATGTTGTCAAATTTCCAGTGAGAAAGTAAAGCCAAGAATGACACATCAAGTTTTACCAGTGCCATTGAAATCCAAGCTTGTCAGGAGAAACTAATGTGTTAAATCGACGATTGTTTTTTTGCTAAATGGAAACCTTTTAGATGTGACTGCGACATCCATGCTATTCAAGAATGCTCCCTTGAAAATTCTGTTTTATTGTACCATAGGAACAATGAGATACTTTGATAGTTGGCAAATTAATTCTACAGTATGATTTGAAAGTCAAATTGACAAAACAGTGGGTCCAGCAATTTGTGGACCTAGTATGCTGATTCCTAAAGAATTCAACTAATGAAGGTATCACAAATTATGGAAGAAGTTAAAGCTAGAAGCCGAGGGAGAGTCAGAAATGTTTTTTTAAGCACAGAACAGTCTAAGCTGTATTTTTCCCATTACATTTTGATTCCTAAATGTTTCCTACAAACAAGGAACTTAGTTTAAATGGGATTTGAACAAACTCAGCTCCAGGAATTAGTAACCAATTTGCTTTTAAGGGTCATATTTCATGTTACACTTAATAGGAATCACATGTGTTTAGTTGGTCTTTTCTATATTGATGTTGGCTGACGGGAGAAAGGAATTCCAATAACAAAGCACTGTGATAGAGACTGTATCCATAAATCGTGCTTAGCTCTAACATCAGTATGCGCTTAAGGATATAATTATGCAGAGTACCATAAAATATTTGTGTGAGTGTATGTGTGTGTATGTCATTCGTGGCTGAAAATATTCTTTTGGGGCAGCAGTCTAGATGCTGGCCTGCTGACCTAAGGAAAAAACACCTGGCAATTAAATGGAAAAAATTGTAGGGTTAATTGATAGGGGAAGACTAATAGGATTCTGGCTGTGCTTGGGATCAGGATATGACCTCTGAGAGCTCATGGATTGGAAACTGGAAAACATTTTAGATCTTGTGCTTGAAAAAATATCTGAAGCGGCACCACATGCCAGAGTTAATCAGCATCAGACTGTACGGTTCCCTGTCTGTGGAAAATACACAAAATGGGAAGGGGAAGGGAGAGGGAACCTTGGCCCCTTTGTTATGAAGAGAATTGTGTACTGAGCAAATTAATATTTTGAGGTCTCATTAACCAATAGGACAAAGTGGTGATAAAGATAGTAAGGAGGTTATCCACATGAAATGAGGTCAGAAGGGTAAGGCCCAATCCAGTGGGACCAGTGTCCTTCAAAGAAACAGAGAGGCAGATGTCTTCCTTCTCTGTCCCTCTCTCTCTCCTCCTCCTCCTCTTTCTCCTTCACTGCCACCCCTTCTCCATCTTCATCTCTCTGTCTCTTCAGCAGCACAAAGTAAATGTCACATGGGGACACACTAAGAAGATTACCAGAGGCCAGGAGGAAGAAACACCTCACCAGAAACTGGACTGGCCAGCACTTGAATCTCTAACTTCTTGTCGCAAATGTTGTTTAGACTACCCATTGTCTGTGGTAGCGTGCTATGGCACCTGTGGCTGACTGTCTGGTTGAATAAAAATAAGGTAAATGTGGTATGAGTAAATGAAAATCATGACTATAGTGTCTGTGGACCCAAAGCAGACATTTTGTATTTTGGTGAAGTCTTGGTAGGAGGACTTGTTCTATCAGCTTCTAGAAATGTTCTTGCTTGTATCCAGAAAGTGGGAGTGAATGTTGGCTATATTCGTTTGGGCACATTTATTCTTCCTTTCCATCGAACAGCATCAAGGATTTCCAAGAGGAAACATCTCTCTTTGGCTCGCTGTCTACATTTTTGGTTGATATTGCTGATGCCACCCTATGGCTGGAAGTTGGGTAAATGATGCAGGCCTAGGATTTGAAAGAATCGTCTACCCTGTCAGAATGACAAGAGTGGAAGTCAGAGTATCACAACCATTTAGCACTACTGTACATACTTACTGGAACTGCTGGGAAAGAGGCATGTGCTTGCTGTGGGTCTGAATAGAGATGAAAGGATGCAAGACTAGCTCATGGCCATTCTTGGAGAGTTAAATGACAATGAGGGAAGCTCTGGGTGAGAGAATGGAAATCACATTTTTTTAAAAAAAGGTTTTATTTTAAAGTACATGTCTGGGTGTGGCATGTGCACATGAGTGTGGGTGCCTCCAGAGGTCAAAAGAAAGCTTTGGTTTGGAATTGTGAGCTTTGATAGGCAGTTGTGAGCATCCTGAATTTTCAGTTCTGTGCAAGAACAGCAAGCTCCTGACTCCAGCCCTGAGAATTCATATTTCTCGTAGCACTTTTTGGAAGCAACATCCAGCCACTACCGAACCTAAACTTGAACTTCTTTATTACTATAACCAATGATCCAATCTTTTTGTTTCTAAGCTTTCTTTAGTTGGACCAGGTTTCTCTAGTTACAGAAGATATTTTGGTTATAAATATGGCTAGAGACTATTCAAATTCTAATTAGAATGTCTTCTTCCTCTTTCCAACTCATTCAACCTTGGGGTAAATTTATAATAATGCTGGATCCAAGCTCTATTGTGTGTGTGTGTAAAATCTCTGGGTTCTTATCTTTTGGTTGAAATCTTGATGTGTTTGCACAGACTCTCTGGATCTATGAATTTGTACGTGTGTACAAATCCAGAAACCCATAAAGGTAGGTAAAAGGGAGACATTGGAAAATCATCCACAGGATCATGCTCCAAGACTTAGTGGATTGATTTGCTTGGGGTCAGGGAACATCAGAATTCCTTAAGGCTGAGAGAGAAAACAGAAGGACTAGGGTGACAGTAGAGCACATGCCAGCTCTCACCTGTATGCAGGTATCAACAGCAGGAGTAAAATGGCCACTTTTAGGAATGTAGTTGTCATAGTTTCCCAGTTGTTGTGAGGTGGCCAGTGTCCCCTCAGAATTCACCTCCACCCACCCAGATTTTATTTGGAAGATCTTTGAAGATGTACTCAGTCAATAATCAGAAGATGAGAACATCATAGATTTTAGGGTAGGCCTCAAGTCCAGTGACCTACATCCTTATAAAAGATGACACCAACACCTAGAACAAACGATCATGGGAAGCAAGTTATACTGCCACTATTCAAGGTATATCTGAAGGTACATTGTGAGAGGCAAGGAATGTTTTGCCCTCACAGCTTTTAGATAAAGCAGAACTTGTTGACACCTTGATTTCCAATTTCTGGCCACTGATCCAATCAGAAAAAAAAAAGTCTATGATAATAGGATGGCAAGATTTTTGGTAAACTGCTGTAGAAGCATCTACAGGAAAGGAAAATTATAGAATTACTGCAATGTATGGGAACGAGGCAAGAAAGCTGAAAAAAGAGTTGCACTTGCCTCAGAGGAGGTATCTCTGTCAAAGTTTATCATAGTTGAGGTGAAATGGCTATTTTTTTCACCAACAGTCTGCCTTGTCTTCAATCTTAATTAATCAGTTGCCTACCAGGATCTAAGTCTTACGAAAAAGCTCTTCTTTGGGAAAGCGAAGTTTGCTGAGTTTCTGCCCTGTTTTCAAAAGGAGACAGGACTGTGAATAAAGGCAGCAGACTGATTTTGCTCTGGACGTTGTGCATTGTGCTCTGGCACCATGACAGTTGGGCCATCTGTTTCATGGAGGCCATCCAGCATGATCAGAAAGACAGTATCCTTTCTGTGGTTTCTTAGAAAAGCAGGCTTGTAACACTACAGTCATTTAGCTGGTTCACTGTGTGCTTCTGTAAATTGTCCATGATTAGAGTTACTGTCTATTCCAATTTATCTCAGACAACACTGACAGTTGTCCCAGCCCACCCTCTTTCAATTTGACAGGTGTCTCTGGATAACTAGTTATATAGCTACCTCGCTATGACATAGTCTGTCCTTTTGGGAAAAAAATAAAAATAAAAAACTTCATAATTTAATCTACTTTGATCTTTCTTGCTAGTTTCATAAAAAGGTTATAATATTTTAGAAATATACATGCATTAAAAACCTACTACATTTTATTTATTTATTTGTGTTTGGGGCACATATGCTGTGGCACATGTGTGGAGGTCAAAGAGCAATTGCAGGAATTGGTTCTTTCCTTCTACCATGGGGGTCCAAGGAATTAAACTCAGGTCATGAAGACTAGAGGCAGGATCCTGTATTCATTGATCCATTTCATGACCCCCAGATTTACTTTTTTTTTTAAAGTGAGTTTTGCTCAAGATTTAACGAAGAGAAGTTGGCATTGAATTTCTTTCCTAAATACAATTTTCTTGTGCAGCAAGACACACACACACACACTGCCTCTCCCTCCACTCCTACCTGTTTGGTGTTTGATGGTTCCAGAAGTGTCTCTATGCAGTGAAAGGAATTTGCTAACTTCAGCAGTGTGACAACTGCATGGGGCTCTGTCTGCAAAGCAGGTGTAAGCTGGCATCCTGCCCTAGCCTGGCCAGACAGCTTCATAAATCCTACCCTTACCGCAGTCCAAATTACTTTTCATGACACAAAGCCAAGCTGTGTTATTCACCTAATGCCCCGATTTACAGTTCCCAAGACAAAAGAACATACAGATAGAGTTTCAGGGCTCTGTTTGCTTTCACATCTATCTAAAGGTCAGCTTCAGGTCAAGCTCAAGAAACTAGACCAGTCATGGTAACTAAACCTAAAAGTATGTTATGTGTAAGTGGGAAACTTAAGCATTCCTTATTCTTGTGCCAGAATAAAATTCAAACCAATTTACATTCTTTTCATATCTGAGACAAACAGCTGTCCTCCCATTTCTAGCCTTTTGAGAAACTGTTATTCACTCTTTCATTCATGCACATATGTGTGCATGAGCTAACAAATAGGGCACACACATGTATACATACACTAGACCACATAGTTTCCATTTAAGTATTTGTTTCTATATCTATAAGGAACTGAGTTACTGGAAATCTAGGCTAGCCAACTGGTCTACCTAGAAGAATTTCATAGTAGTCCAGCAAGGCCATCCTGTCTCAAGAGTGAGAAAACACATCACTCTGTTAACAAGAAAATCATACCTGAAAATGCAGGTATTGGGCAGGGATAACTGCTTTCACTTCACATCCATGAGCATGAAGGGCAAGCATGTTGCATGTAGTCCATTTAGAACTGCAGGTTAATACCATGAAAGCCTAACTAACAAGCCAAGCCTGCTAAATCATACTTTCTTGATCAGGCTTGTGTGGGGGAGTCTACAAAACCCAACAAATGGCAGAGTAAGCCCAACCTCCTCACTCCAAGAAACTACAATGGCCCATGAGATCTCCCTCCCCCACCCCTGTGTGTGTGTGTTTGTGTGTGTGTGTAGGTGTCTGTTGTCTGTCTCTCATCCTTCCTTCATTTCATTTTTTTTTCCTTTTTTTGAGACATGGTCTCATTATGCAGCCCAAATATGAGATCTTCCAGTGTCAGCTTCTCAAGTTCTAGGATTACAGGTGTGTAGCATCACATCTGGCTTGCAGACTTTCACTGCAGTGCAAATTTCCCTTGTGACCACTCCTGTCAATCCTCTTCACTTTTGTTGTTATTGCTGACAACACTGGGATAGAAACTTCATTAAGGGAAGTAAGACTTTTTTGGGGGCAGAAAACACATTTATTCCCATCAAATTTCAAACTGAACTTGTAGGTAGATTCCTCTGTGCTAGAATTATAGAACTAGCCTACGATGTTTCCTACAAAGACTATCATCACCAGGTTTCCATGTACAAGAGAGAAATATGAGTGATGAATACGTTTCAATGAGTTGTTGGACAAATCTGCTATGTGGATTGCAGACAGTGTGTTTTAACACCTGTGGCACCCATGCCTTTTCAGGTTTCCCTCATCTCATGCTTGCTATTTTGCCCCTGCGATTCATCTCTGGAAGCTTCCGTTGTGTTGGACATGCTGAGATCCTATGAGTTCTGAATCCTGCCACAAATAAATGACTTGTATTTAAGTCCCTGTGTGGGGTCAGCTTCTACAAACCCAAGGAAGTCCAAAGTGGAGATGGTTGTAAAGACAGAGGAGAGCACAGGACTTATGTAGCTTGACTCTGAAGAGCCATCCTTACAGGGGATTTTAGGAATAGTATAGAGAATAATGTCACAGCATAAGGAACATGGGATAGTGGGGGATCACTGAGTGCCGATTTCCATATGCAACTGTACTAATACAAAATAAACTGTGGAAGCTGGAGAGATAGCTCATTGGTCAAAAGCACTTGTTGCTCTTCCAGAGGTCCCAGGTTTAATTCACAGAAATTACATGCCAGCTTGCTACTGTCTCTAACTCCAGTTCCAGGGGATTCAATATCCTCTTTTGACTTCAGTGGACCCTGTAAGTACAAGGTTTACAGACATACACACAGACAGACAAAATACCCATACAGATAAAATAATAAAATAAAAATAACTTTAAAAACCATTGAAAAAATAAGTGGTGTATGTGTGTGTGTGTGTGTGTGTGTGTGTGTGTGTGTGAGTGTATGTGTGTTAGTGTGTTCATGTGTGTGTATTAGGGAGGACAGATTTGTGGGGGAGTAAGGAGTGAAGATTTCTCCTCTTATGTGACTAAGATTATGACTAGGAAGATAAAACATGGCTTTGAGATTTCTCTTCATGTTTGAAAAGGCGTTAGAATGTTATTAACGTATTTCAGGAATTGCGAACACCAACTTGAAGCTTTTATCAGCTTTCCCTTGCTCTAATTTCTAAAGCAAAAATGCCTTCCTTCCAAATAGTCTATTAAATGAACATATGAAATTAACGAAACATATCATTGCTTTCACAATGGCCAAATTGTAGATTTGTCACAGTACAGAGACAGAAACTCATTAAGCCATTGTGCCTCCACTTCAGATTATAGCTCACTGAAAGAAAAAGAATTCTCTAACCCACCAAACCTCCTCCGTTCTCCCATTGTCTCTCTGAAACATCTTTTATAGTTCTAGCTGCAAATCATCTGACTTATCTCTTCATGCCCATAATATCAGTGCTGCAGAAGTTAAGGAGAGCTGTGGCTGAAAATGAGAGTCTGGGGGGCGGGGGAGGATTTTGGGTTTATTTGGGAACGAAGATAGAGTTGACAAGTTCTTGCAGCTTTTGAAAGCCTAGGAGTATAACAGCCTTCCCCCTTATCAGCCTGTCAAACCCCTTCCCTCAAGTTCAGCCAACTGTGAAGTATTTATCCCATCGGGCTTGGGCATTTTAGCAAATGTCAGCATGGTTGCAGTGGGAATCCAAACTGATCATTCAGCTATTCTCCACACAGCACCAAACAACGCTCCATCTTTTGAGAGGATTCTGTGAATTCAGGAAAGAATGACAGGAGACAGCAAGTGTGACTCAAATTTGAACTGGCCAGTCCTCTTTCCAGACATGACCCCTGCACTTAATCATAATCAAATGCCAAGGGACTAGAAAAAAATGTCTCATGCCTTTCCAAACAAATGCTGTTTCATTGTCTTCGGTTATCAAAGTCAGTTTGCATTTAAAAGTCACTGCACAGGGGCATTTTGACAAGAAGTCTTTTCAAGTATTCATTCACTCTTTCATTTGAATAAAAGGGAAGCCAACAAAACTTCTCACGAAACTCTTGACAGCAAAAGCATCTCTCTGGAGCTTATCTTGAACTTTGTATCACTTCCAATTTCTAGGAAATGACCTGGTGAGGGAGGAAAGAAGTGGGTTCCATTTAGCCCCTTCCCTCATTCTCTATGATCTCTGTATTTCTGATTTGTTCACATAGCACTATTGACTGTATACATAATGGAAGAGAGAATTAAAAGAAAAAGACCAATATGTTTATGCGTTTGTCTAATCAAATACGTCCACTATACTAATATATACTATATAATAAGCTACCTATTATATATGAACTGAAAGGGTGGAGTCTATGGACTTGGGGACAGACTAAAAAGTAAACATTTCTGTTTGGAGAGACTGAAGCTTGAAGGTTCACCTGCTTCAGGTTGGGAAATCTAGAAAATAAAGGGCATGCTACTGAAAAGCTCAGCAAGATTTCTGTGGAAAGGTCTTCAGCAAAACTCTTTCCTGGTAAAACTCAACTCTTTGCTTTTAAGATGACCTTGAACCAATGAGGCAAGGATCACACACAATATAGATATAATTTATCTTACTTGAAGTCAATTGATTGTGAATGTATATGTTAATTCTATCCAAAAGTACTTCCATAGCAACATCTTGACTAGCTAGACTAAGTAGTCAGACACAATATTCTGGTCAAGTTGAACTTAACATTTATTGCTGTCAAAGGGAAGCCACTGCCTTCATGCCCTCTGTTGTATTTGCAAGAATACGGTAGTCTATGTGAGAAAGCCTGGAATAAATTCCATGTATACTACTTTCTGAATGTCCCAGGGCAAGTCCAGAATTGTCTGTCTCCACTTTCTTATTTATAAAATTAGGTACATTAATGAATATTCTTTTAATTCCAAGTATAGAAAGTGCCATCCAGCCAAGGTCAAGGGAATGCAAAAGAAATATATAGGTTGGAATGACTGAGGCCAAATTTGAAGTTTAACTTCATCTCGAGCCCGAGCCCACTGTAGACACTCAGGATCTCAATTCCTTTCAAATATCTCTTCTCCCTGGTTCTTTTTTTTTTTTTTTTTTTTTTTGAGCCCTCCCTTGTATAGGTAAACCTCTTCTAGCCTCTTCAGTGTTCAGCCTGGTAGGTGAAAGGTCACTTGCCAGCTCTTCAAAGCCATGCTCATTCACAAACACACTCACTGTAGGTTGGGGCTTGAAGTTTCAGTGCATCCAGCCAGGGTAATTGCTCTATTTTACAATACTAGAAAAAGGACCCCATTTATGCAGGCACATAGAGAGTGGAGATTGGATGACTCTTCAATCACAATTTTGAGCACCCTTATTCAGAAGGTAAAAATAGATGCCAGGGAGGCAGAATACATGTTTACTGTGTGATGATTTCAGCACCTGATTCACTGGACTGGTTCATGGAGATTAGCTTCTCCAGTTAAACATGCTCTGATTGCTCTTCTTTAATGTTTAAAATTACCATCATCACCATTATCATTATCATCATTACTATTATTACTATTATTATTTATTATATTATTACTATATATACATATATACATATATAGTGTGTGTGTGTGTTGTAGGTGTGCACTCACGGAAGGACACACACATGCCAACTCCTTTCTGGAGTTGGTTTTATCCTTGCACCTTGTTGAGACAGCAGGGTCTTTTTTTGTTTCTCCAGACTAAGGAGCCTGTAAGCTTCCTGGCAACTCTTCTGCCTTCACCTTCTATCCTACTACAGGAGAATCTGGGTTATAGTTGAAAGCCACACAATAATTGTGGGCTCTGAGGATCATACTCATAACAGCTGGCACATCCAGCAAGGACTTTTGCCCACTGGCCTTCTTGCTGGTCCTGCTTTGATCTTCGCAGGTAGATGGAATTAGATGGCTGAGATTCCACAGATGTTCGAGCTGACAGTGTCAGATAGAAATTGTGGGTACATATGTTTTTTTAGAAGAGTATTTGAGATGCTATCTTGTTACGGATAGTTTTTCAAAGATGACCAACATCATCTTAGTATATCATTTTTTGTGTATGTAATCAACCTGTCCTATAGAAAATGAATAGAACTGATTGGGAGCAAAATTTCAGCATTTCAGACTTTTGGTAAAGTACAATTTTTGTTTGAAATTGAAATGAAGGGACTTACAAGCATAAATGAGCATAATGAGGATCCTGAGAGATTGTATAATCAGCTTATATGGCACAAAAAGAATTAAAAGCAATTAATGAAAAAGATTGGCTCCTGGGGTGAACTTCAACTCCACACTCAGTTCTTTCAGCTCTTTGTTTCATTGGTAAAATATTCATTCTTTTGTCTTTTTCTACTTCCAACTCTTTGTCAGAACTTTTCTTTATATTTCACTTCCAGTGATGTTTTTATTTTATAGACAGAACCTGTACATCTGAGTAAATACAGTTTTTTTCAAGACAAAATAAAGTGTGTTCATGCATGCACGTGTGCACACATGTGTATGCATGTGTGTGTGTGTGTGTGGTTGTTGTTGTTGACTATGAGGAGCTAACACTGGGGATGCTAGAATAAGACATTGAGAAAGTGGAAATTATTCTCTTAGCATAGGTCATTTGAGAATATCATGGGGAGGAAGAGATTTTAGGAAAGAATCTCATTATTGCATGCAATACCATTTCAGTATGCTCAATAATTAGACCATAGACTCTAATTAGACCTTAGACCTTGACTGGGAACTAGGGAAGATGTTTTATTGCTGAAGTAAAATGGAGAATGTCCTCACTTGGGCACTTCAGCTTGTTGACCTTTTTGAGTATTGTGATCTGTATCTTGGGTATCCTGTACTTTTTTTTTTTTTTTGCTAGTATAAGCTATCACAAGTGGGGAGGGAGGGAGGGACCTGGGAGGGAAAGTGGACTGGGAGGGGGTAGGAGATGGGATCAGGAGATGAGGGAGAGAGAATCCTGATCTGGTATTGGGTGAAAGAAAAGGACTGAAGCCCTGAGGAGCAACAGAAAGAATGGAAACAGACAACCTAGGGAGAGAGGAGGTTGGAGGACCCTCCAGAATGCACCAGAGACCTGGGAGATGAGAAACTCTCAGGACTCAAATGGAAGGACCTTAAATGAAATGCCCTACAGTAGGGAGAGGGAATTTAAAGAGCCCACCTCCAGCAGGAAGACAAGACATCAAATGAGGGATGGTGTTGCCATCCCACAGTCACAACTATGATCCATAATTGTTAATGTCTGAAAGAATTACAGGGATGGAAATGAAGAGAAGCCTGAGGAAAAGAAGGTCCAGTGACAGGCTCAAAGTGGGATTCAGCTCAAGGGGAGGTCCCAAGGCCTGACACTACTACTGAGGCTATGGAGTGCTCACAAAAAGGGACCTATCATGACTGCCCTTGGAAAGACCCAACAAGCAGCTGAAAGAGTCAGATGCAGATATTTGCATCCAACCAATGGACAGAAGCACCTGGCCCCTGTTGTTAAATTAGGGAAAGCTGAAAGAAGCTATGAAGAAGGGTAATCCTGTAGGAGGACAAGCAGTCTCAATTAATCTGGACCCCCTGAGATCTCTCAAACACTGGACCACCAAACAGGCAACATATACCAGCCAATATGAGGCTCCCAACACACATACAATAGAGGACTTCTAGATCTGTGTTCATTCAGAGATGATGCACCTAACCCTCCAAAGACTGGTGGCCCCATGGAATTTGGAGGTCAGGTGGGGTGGGGGTGGGGACATCCATGTAGAGACAAGTAGGTACGGAGGAGGTATAGGATGTGAAACAGTCAGAGGGTGGATCGAGGGTGGGGGGAATAATATATGGAGTGTAAAAAAGTAATTAATTAATTAATTAATTAATTAAAAATGGAGAATCTCAGTTTTTGCACTGTATCTAGTTGCCATTGGGAGAGAAGAAAGAAATTGAGCTGGAGGAAGTGAATTATTGCCTGTAACAGATTATATGACAGCCTTATAAACTCTTCACTTAAATATTTCTGAAAACCTTTTCAAATCATTCCATGCTATGTTGTTTTTCCCTACATTTTAGAATTGAAGATGTTTGTCTCCCCAGCTGTATTGTGTATACTGTGTAGTTTCAATAGTCTGGTTGGACAATCAAGAACTCCTGGATCCTGGACTGCTAGACCAATAAGAAGAGGAAGCAAAATCATTAAAACACTGATGTGGTGGAAAACCAGAGCTTTGTGAAGAAGAAATATTTAGAGCTTAAATAATTTTAGTCTTGCTAGCCTTGGCAGAATTCCATACACAGAACTAAATTAAAATAGACTGTGATACTGAGGAGATGGCTTACAGAGTTAAAAGTGCTTTCTCTACAAGCCAAGGGGTTTAAGTTCAAATCCCCAGCACCACCTAAAAGCTGGGCATTCTCATCTGTGCCTATAACCTAGTACAGGGGAGCCATGATTGAAGATCATAGAAACTTGATGGCCAGTCACCTTTGACAAAGCTCCAGATTAAGTGAGAGATCCTGCAATCCTGCACTGGTTACTTTTCTTTTGCTGTGATTCAAACATCATGTCCAAGATAAATTATAGAAGGAAATATTTAATTGAGGCTATGGTTCCAAAGGATTAGAGTAGAGGTAGTAGTAGCAAGCAGCTGGAGCAGCAGTTGAAAAAAAATCACATCTCAAACAGCAAGCAGAAAACAGAGGGTACACTGGGCATAGCATGTAGCCTTTGAAACCTCAAAGCCTGCAGCCAGTGACATAAATCTTCCAATGAGGCCACACCTCCTAATCCTTTACAAGCAGTTGCACCAACTGGAGACCAAGTATCCAAATATGTGAGTTGATTTGGGCCTTTTAAAGTAGTCAAACCACCACAGATCCGATTTCAAAAAAATAAAATAGAAAGTGATAAAGACAATTAACACTCTCTTTCTCTCTCTCTCTCTCTCTCTCTCTCTCTCTCTCTCTCTCTCTCTCTCTCTCTCTCTCTCTCTCTCTCTCTCTCCAGCTTCCACATGATCCCTCCCCCCACAAAAATCTAGATTCAAAGCAAAAACAAAATAACACAAAATGGAATACAAATCAAACAAGAGAAAGCAAAAAAAAAAAAAAAAAAAAGCTATTCAAATGAAGAACTACTTTGGCACTCTGAGAATGGTGTGTGATTTCTCCTCTTCATCTTGAATTGTAAACCAACAAGGCTTAGCTTAAATAACGATCTCCCCTTTACAATGTCAGCCTGTTAGTAAAAACCTCTAATTTTTGTATATTTTTCTGAGTGTCTCAGCAGGACTCTGGCCATCAGTAGAGCTCCATGATGCTATCCTAGACATAAGCCGTCTTGGCCTTGACACCTCTCACTGGAGCAGAGCAGAGAACTGAGTGTGAACTGATATTATTCATCACCATAGCTATCATCTAAAACAGACAGAAAGGCAAAGAAGGTTCCCTCTAGATCAACACGGAGAGTATCTGTAGAGTACTTTCTAAAGGTTACATAGTTCTTTAAAACAAATTATTTACAACCTATATTTATGTCTGCAGTAAGTATAACTATATTCATATCACTGGATGAAGACACGGAGGCGTCAGTAGATAAAAGTGATCAGTCTATTAAAGGAAATTCATCCCAAGAATTCATTCCAAAGCATTTTGAACTACTTATGCTGTACTTAAGTGTATATTTTGACTAATGCTTTATTTTTTAAGCAAATTGACATAGCTGTGGCCCTGTTGGGGAGATGAGACAAGTACCCACTTCACGCCCTTCCTAAGCTGTGGCGTAAGCAACTGAAGCGTCTTTTCCAATTCGCCCTGACACCCTGCCAGCCTGCTTATGGAGTGTTTTCATTACTGCTCATTCCATTTATGCTATATTGACAATTCTTTTGGAAAATGAAATCTTGGTCTTAACTTTCCAGTCATTTTTGGCTTAATATATTCTCAGTTGCTTTTTGAAAACTTGATCATCTTCATCCTACACAATAAAATGAATTTCCAACTCAATTTCACACCGATCTTCTCCTCACCCTCCCCATCTCACCTGGCTCACATCCACCCCAACAGCCTCTGTCCTGGCTGTAGATTTAGTGTCTGGATCTGGCAGGTGTGGGAGGTCTGATCTGGTGTAGACTGTCTTAGTAGCCAGCTTCCTATCTACTATCAGAGAAAAATACTCCATCTAGAACGTGTTAGAATGTCACTCATGGTGTCTCTTACTTGGTCAGAGGCTTGATCTCCCTGTTTGCACAGGAAAAGGCTACTAAAGCCAACCCTTCTGTTTGGAAATTATTTCTTCCAAAGCCTCCTCTGTTGCTATGGAACTGTCTCTCTCTCCAGGAGGCTATGAGCTGCCTCTACTGTTTTTGCCAAAGCCAATCAACATTTGCTACAACCCATTCTCTAGGCTTAGTATCCTGCTGATGGGCTCAATGGTCTCATGGTTACTGGCACTCTAAATTCTCCAACATAAAAGCCATGAGATCTGTGGGGATATATGATTATATTCTATCAGGGCTAACAAAAGCTGGAAGAGACCTTTCTAGGCTCCTGATATAATGCAATACTCTGGCAGACCCTATCCAAGAAACACTGAAAGGGCTCAAGTTCAGTCCTTTTCCCAGTTCTCCAAAATGTTGTGGCACACTCTTCTGGCACATTTTTCCTTCTCCATGGGACAGGGGGTTATGGTTACAATAAAAATGTTCTAGAAGTAAAGGCTTCCAACCAGTTTCTCAAGAATTCTGCTTTTCACCTTCTGTTGTCGCAGAAGCATTGTAGTGTGTTTGAGGACTCCAGAGATTAATGGCCACTTGTCCTTGGAGTGAGATATCAGGTCTCCTCCTCGCCATAAGTGATTCTCAGATTGTTACGAATCCGTTCACACACTTAACTTTATAAAAAGTTAAATAAAATAAAAAAGGGGTACTGTCCCCAAATCACCTTGCTAAAAATCGTCAGGTTCTTTCCTTCTAATGCAGACTGCATGGGGAGGGTGCAACCACCTTGCTCTAGTCCTGTAAGAATTCCCACTGGAGACTTCATGTCCCTCCAGTGAATGTAGAATGTTTCCCAATGAGTTGCTCTTGAAACCTTTCATGTCAGTCAAGAAATACATACCAGGCATCTGCCTCATGAGATACATATTTTAGGGCCCTGGCACTCCTAGAGGAGAAAATACTTTAGGAATAAATATGAGTCACAGGGTTGAATTTGAAAAACACTCATTAGGTACGGTTATGTGTGCACTGAAATGAGTTTCCTCTTATCGTTTAGCTCAACTCCATCCCAGGCACCCAGAGAACATCGGACTTCATTCTCTCAGTGGCTTCATACCCACCTTCTATCCAAGAATGTGTTGAAACTCTGTGGCACTTGACTAATATGTATAATCGTTATCCTTTCATTTATCAGATAAAAATAAAATTCAAAAGTGATTACCTTGAACTCCATGAAGCTGTAACATGTGGTCTTCATCACACCTTTCAAATATTTCAAGCAAAATTCCCCACTAATCAAACCTACTGCTAGAAACTGCTTTTCTTCCCCATTGTCAAATTGTTTCTTTTATAGAATTAAGATTTAAAATGGGGTACAGAGCTAAACAGAGAATTTTCAACTGAGGAATACTGAATGGCTGAGAAGCACCTAAAGAAATGTTCAACACCCTTAGTCATCAGGGAAATGCAAATCAAACGAACCCTGAGATTCTACTTCACACCAGTCAGAATGGCTAAGATCAAAAATTCAGGTGACAGCAGATGCTGGCAAGGATGTGGAGAAAGAGGAGCACTTTTCCATTGTTGGTGGGATTGCAAGCTGGTACAACCTCTCTGGAAATGAGTCTGGCAGTTCCTCGGAAAATTGGACATAGTATTACTTGAGAACCCAGCTATACCCTCCTGGGCATACACCCAAAAGATTCTCCAACATATAACAAGGGCACATGTAACTTATTTGTAACAGCCAGAAGCTGGAAAGAACCCAGGTGTCCTTCAACAGAGGAATGGATACAAAAAATGGGGTACATTTAACACAATGGATTACTATTTAGTTATTAAAAACAATGAATTCATGAAATTCTTAGGCAAATGGATGGAACTAGAAAATATCATCCTGAGTGAGGCAAGCCAATCACAAAAGAACACACGTAGTATGCACTCACTGATAAGTGGATATTAGCCCAAAAGCTCAGAATACCCAAGATACAACTCACAGACCACATGAAGCTCAAGGAGAAGGAAGACCAAAGTGTGGATACTTTGGTTCTTCTTAGAAGGGGGAACAAAACACCCACAGGTGGAGATACAGAGACAAATTTTGGAGGAGAAACTGAAGGAAAACCCATCCAGAGACTGTCCTACCTGGGGATCAATCCCATATACAGTTACCAAACCCAGACACTATTGTGGATGCCAACAAGTGCTTGCTCAAAGAAGCCTGATATAGCTGTCTCCTGTGAGGCTTTGCCAGAGCCTGACAAATACAGAGGTGAATGCTCACAGCCAACCATTGGACTGAGCACAAGTCCCCAATGGAGGAGTTAGAGAAAGGACTGAAGGAGCTGAAGAGGTTTGCAGCCCCATAGGAAGAACAACAATATGAACCAACCAGAAACCCCAGAGCTCCCAGGGACTAAACCACCAATCAAAGAATATACATGGAGGGACTCATGACTCCAGCCGAATATGTAGCAGAGGATGGCCTTGTTGGACATCAATGGGAGGAGAGGCCCTAGGTCCTGTGAAGGCTTGATGCCCCAGTGTAGGGGACTGCCAGGCCAGAGAAGCAGGAGTGAAGGGGTGGGTGGGGGAACACCCTTATAGAAGCAGGGGGAAGAAGGATAGAGGGGTTTTGGAGGGGAAACCAGGCAAGGGGATAACATTTGAAATGTTAAAAAAAAATAAATTATCTAACAAGGTAAAAAAAAATACAGGTCAAATATTGTCACCTGCACTAAATGGGAACACATCCTCTCACAAGGTTATGGAAGTCAAACAACAGCCAAGGCAGAACATCTGTGAGGATGTGGGAGTGTCTTAGTGTTTATAGAGAAAGAGGGTTGTGTATAAACCCACAACATACTTCTGTCACTCAAAAATGTATTAATATTCCTTTTAAACCTTGTCCCATATAGAAAAGACTGGTGGGATACAAGACAACATATCTGAATTTGTAAGGGATTGTGAAAAAGAGATCAGAAAATAGCACTCTGACTGAAAGATATGAAGAAAAAATAAAAAAGAAACAAAAACAAAACTTAAAGAATATGAAATATCAAATGGAATTTTGAAAACCCTGCAAAATAAAAAGAACTGTTCATTTTTATTAAAGTTGGAGTAAAGTTTCCCATGGACACCAAAAAAGATAAAATATTAACTGAAATCTTAATTTGATTTTTTTTTAAAAAAAAAGATTTATTTATTTTATGTATATGAGTACATGGTAGCTGTCTTCAGACACAGCAGAAGAGGGCAGCAGATCCCATTACAGATGGTTGTGAGCCACTGTGTGGTTGCTGGGAATTGAACTCAGGACCTCTGGAAGGACAGTCAGTGCACTTAACTGCTGAGCCATCTCTCCAGCCCAGAAATCTTGATTTTAATAGAAAACAAATTTGGGAGTAAGATTATGTACTTGTTTCTGTTTTGTCTTAAAGTCTTGCTATACAGTCTAAGCTGGTCTAGAACTCACAGTCCTCCTCTCTCTGGCTCAAAAGTGTGGGGTCTTAGGTATCACACACACGGATGGAGAAAGGGGGCTAGTGAAATATTATGGAAACATTGGAAATGTAAGTGTTTATATAAATTTGTAATTATAAAATGAGAAGTCATCAGATCTCTTACCAAGCAACTTTTTAAAAAGTCTTGAATATCAGATAGATAGGTAGCACATCTGATATGGAAAATACAGACAGCAAACAAAAATGATATTGAGGGACTAGAAGATGCTTTCTGCTCTTCTAGAGGATGTCAGTCCAGTTGTCAGCACCAATGGCAGGGGGCTCAGAACTGTCTGTGTCTCCAGCTGCAGAGGATATGTGTCCTCCTCTGGCATATGGGCTCCTACTCATGCATGGCATATGAATGCAACGACACACACACATCCACATAAATAAAATGTAAAATATTTTAATTGGTGTTAAAAGTTAAAGAACAAGTCAAATTGCTAGAGGAAATTTTGACAGAAATTCAAAGACATCTCCTAGCATCAACAAAAGCCCCAGGCCTGCGTTTAAGGAAATTTTAGGAATATTCTTACCTAATGAGTCTAATTTGAATCCCAGGAATATAATATAAAGAAAAGAAGTATTTAACCTAAAAACATAAGTGGATTATTGTCAGATGATGAACAGCAATAAACCAGAATCTCCAGAGGTTCAGTCGGAAACAGGACAGAGCATGGCACATGGACAGACATGAGAAAACAGGCACCTACTTAAAGCACCACACTGTCTTACAGACAGGAGAACATTTTCTTTAAATATCATTTTATTTTCATCTTACATTTACATACCTAGTGCAGAAAATCTAGAAATACAGCAAAATACTGGTTTTCCTTCACTAAAAAGAATTCTTCCTAAAAGTTTTGCTTCTAGCTTATTTTTTCAAAGAATAGGTTATAACTTGCATGTTCTTAAATAGTAAAATTTCATTGAGCTATTTATTTGTCTATTGGGGGATGAATTAATTTTCACTTTTTAAAGCAAACAGAAACACAGAAACCAGAATTCATTTGCTGTCTTTTATTACTAAAAGTTAAATTAACCAGAGGCTCCAAATTTTCCTATATATTTGCAAAACTTTTTTTTTTTTTTTGAGACAGGGTTTCTCTGTTCAGCACTGGCTGTCCTGAAACTCACTTTTGTAGACCAGGCTGGCCTCAAACTCAGAAATCTGCCTGTCTCTGCCTCCCAAGTGCTGGGATTAAAGGTGTGCACCTCCACCGTCCAGCTGCAAAACTCTTAAGTTGGTGGCTGATTGAGAAAGTTTGCCATGTGTTGAAATTTTGCAAAGCAATTTGGAAAATCTAAATGACTGAACTACCTGAAGTCACTGGGACCTCTACACTTTGTGTCCCCCAGGTCTCAGTGTCTCCTCACTTTGACATAAATAGATTCCTAAGTCCTTTCCCAGAGCCTATCCATCAGCAAGCACTCATTCCTGTGTAGGAATGACGGGTGAGTCGTCTTTTCCTGGAGAAACAATGCATAATGCCATCCATTTTGCCTCAGACACTTCAGGCCGAAGATGCACAACCATCTCCTCAGAAATATCAAAGCTAAACTGGGTCCATTACCCTAAGACTAGTCATTTTTGATTAGTTGATCTATAATGGATACAAGTATATGCAATTTGAATGAATGGCAAATGTGGTGATTTGGATAAGAAATGTCTCCCATAGGTTTACATATGTAAATTCTTGGTCCCCAGTGGGTAGCTCTGTCTGGGAAGATTATGAAGCTTTTAGGATGGAAGCCCTTTCAGGAGAAAGTATGCCACAGATGGGGTAGGAGGAGCTTTGAGAGTATATAGTATCTCCTTGCTTCGAGCTTGCTCTCTTTGCTTCCTGAGTACAGTTGTGAAGTGATCTCTCAACAGACTGCCCCTACCGCTAGACCTTCTCTAGCATTATGGATGTCCAGCCGTCTGGGATTGTAAGCCAATTTAAACTCTTCCTTGAGTTGCCATTGGTCATGGTATTTTATCACAGCCAAAAAATAACTAATACAATTTGAAAGTAGAGGTAACTATCTAGCTCTTTGAATCTTTGGTTGTGGATATGTGTGCATGTGTGTGTTCTCATGTGGATGAAAGTGTGTGTGTGTGTCTGTGTGTGTGTGTCTGTGTGTGTGTGTCTGTGTGTGTGTCTGTGTGTGTGTGTCTGTGTGTGTGGGGGTCTGTGTGTGTCTGTGTGTGTGTGTCTGTGTGTGTCTGTGTGTGTGTGTCTGTGTGTGTGTGTCTGTGTGTGTGTGTCTGTGTGTGTGTGTCTGTGTGTCTGTGTGTGTCTGTGTGTGTGTGTCTGTGTGTGGGGGGTCTGTGTGTGTCTGTGTGTGTGTGTCTGTGTGTGTGTGTCTGTGTGTGTGTGTCTGTGTGTCTGTGTGTCTGTGTGTGTCTGTGTGTATGTAGGTGCAAAGCTGACACTGGATGTCTTCCTTGAAGTAGTCTTCTTTATTTCCTGAGGTAGGATTGCACACTGAACTCTCAGTTCACTAACTAGAGCTGGTGTAGCTAGTTGGCTTGCCCCAGAAATCCTTGATCTCTGCACCCCCCCCGAGTATTAGGATTACAGGTGGCCACCATGCCTGGTGACTTTTATGTGGGTTCTGGGGATCCTAACTTGAGTCCTCACATACATGGGTGACTCTACTTATTGATGTGTGAAAGTAAAAGAAGTGTTTTGCTCTTAAGGAATAAAGGAGAAAAAGGAGCAAGAACAGAAGTTAGGAAGCCCATGAACTGCACGTACCAACCCCCTACACAACGGCTCTCCTTAGTTCAGGACTGTTTCTGACTCCATATGGGGTTTCTTCTAGCGAGTTTGGCTTCATACCCTACTTCCTGCCCCTTTTACTTATTAAACTTCTGTATCTCGTGCCAAGCCCACTTATGCATTACTCCAGATTCCCCTCTTATCTCTCACTCTCTGAGAAGGAGTAGGTTCCCCCACCCTCAATTCACAGTCTTAGATGTCTCATACTTGTCCTTATTTCATGTAAAAGACCTCACAAAACTTCCTATACTTTACAGTACGATGGAATGTTTGACATATCCAAGTGAATGAAGCACAACTTTGGAGAAAAACTACCTGCGCCCCCCCCCTCCCATGTTCTAGCCTATGCTGGTATTTGCACAAGCAGCTGATGTAATTTCTCAGACAATGAAAAATTAATATGTAAAGTTGTAAGGATGTAGGCATAGCAAGTTATGCAATGCAGCATCTCTGCTAAAATTAAAAGAGCATTAGGCCCTGACCTGCTTGTACTGGAAAGGCTTTAATTTGGCTGGCTGTAGCATGCTTCTCTGAGGGCATATTTCACAGAGTACTGCATTTTTCATGTCCACCATGGGAGAACTCTCTCCAGAAAGCTGGATCAGAAGGTTATCAGTGCTTTTGAGATTCAAAAAGCAGAGCATGCCTTGCCAAATAGAGCACTATCCTTTCCAGCGATCAAACACTGCGTATTTGGAGAGCAGAGCTGAAAGTCTGCTAATTGTTTGCCCGCGATCACAGCAGCCAGATATAGCAGCATCGTAACCTTTACTTTCTGTGATTTGTTGCTTACATTTCTTTTCTTTGAATGCTTAATTCGCTACATATTTGCCTATAAGATTTATTTCATACAAAAATATATCGATTACAGTCTTTACAGGCACTAGCTAATATTTCTGGTGATTATGATTTTTAGAACTTACACCTTGGTGAGGTTATGATTTCCTATAGAGAATTGTCTAGGACAGTGTTTATTAGATTTATGTCTGACTGACAAGCTGTTTCTCCAAGCTTGTTCTTAACTCTTAGTTCCACTTTCCCCAGGCCTCAACTTAGATGCTACATACCCCTACAATCATTGTCTTGTTGCATACAAAGAGTAAGTACTAAAACTATAGCTTGTAACCTAACTAAATCCCTTACCAAGGCATTCAACTTGTGACACAGTTACATTTGCAAGCATTCACTGAAATTTAAGATATATACACATATACCCACATTCAGAAGAAAAGCTCTATTTACAGTTATAGGTACTTCTTTAGCTTATTAAGACTCCATTCTTCCACTAGCCAGGCTGCCTGATAAGGATGGAATCAAAGGCTCTGTGGGTCCTTTCACATAGAACACATGTTCTGCTGGGGGGGAAGGAGGGGAAATGGTGTCAGGTAGACCAGAACTCCAAAAGACACTTAGTTTCTTTTTAAAAAAGTTTAATAGTCTTATTATGTTTTTAATGAGTTAATAACTTCAATAAAGCCATGCAGCATCAATATACACATGTTCTTCTGAGGGCAGGAGGCTTTTCAATACCCATCCTGTCTATCCATGAACATGTCAGCGCCTGGAAATAACAAGCTATCGCATCTGAATCATAAGTAAAGCTATGGTGTTAAACCATCATTTAATGGCTTTAATAAAAAAGTCTTCAATGTTGTCATTGAGACGTTGGGTTTTCAGCCACTCAAGAATCTGAAGACAAAATAACACGCCTCATCAGGAAATCCTCATAAAATCTTGCAGAGCAAATCTGTGTTCTTACCTGATGTTCAAAGCAAGTGTTGTGATCTTTAACTCTCGAATTTGTTATTTTGCCTACTTAAACCATGAGGTTTACCTATATAGCTATTTGCAAAGTGTCCTTTATTTTTTCATGGAAGAGTTATTTTTAAAAAAAACGATTTTTAAAAAAGGAAAAAGAAGGAATTTTTCCAACTAAAAAGGAACTGTAAAACATAAGGAGAAATAACTGGTTTCAACTTTTGTTTTTCAGACTTCAGTCAGGGATTTCTTTTCACTACACAGGCCTCATTACAGTTTCTGACCACAGTTCTTAGAAGACACACTTGCAGCTGCCAGAAAGGCAGCGCCTTCTTATCCTCACTTCCTGCCAAGCCTTGCTGTTCTTGGCAAGACAAAAAAGTCACTTGGATATGAACTCAGATTGAAGGTACTATCGAAAGTCCCTGGTCCACATGCAAAAGAGAAATTGTAGAGAAAAATAAAGGGGATCAAAGATTTTCTAGTGGGTCCTCTCTGGGCTTGCTGATGTAGAAAGTGATATTTTATTCTCTCTCTCTCTCTCTCTCTCTCTCTCTCTCTCTCTCTCTCTCTCTCTCTTGTTTTTCTGAGACAAGGTTTCTCTGTGTACCCCTGGCTGTTCTGGAACTCACTCTTTAGACCAGATTGGCCCCTAACTCAGAAATCTGCCTGCCTTTGCCTCCTAAGTGCTGGGATTAAAGGTGTGCACCACCTCTGCCCTGCAATTTTATTCTCCTTTAATCACGGAATATTATCCCATTGTATACAGGTAGCACCTTTCCAATGTCCTCCCATCAGGCAGTAAATTCTTAGGCCATTTTCACTTCATATAATTGTGGACAATGCTACAGTGGATATGGAAGTGCCTATCTCTCTCCAACAATTTCATTTCCTTTGGATATATGCTCAGTGGTAGGATTGCTAGGTTACAGCAACTGTTAATCTTTCTGTAATTTTTTAAAAACAAATTTAATTGAGATATGACCTACAGTCTATTAGAGAAGTTACACTTAGATATTTTGCCATCTTTATAGTCTCATCTTTCCCAACATTGTAACATTCTTTACACAGGATACTGTTTTCAAATTGTTCTTCTATTGAATTAAGGGAAGATTATGCATTTAGTCTCAACTAATATATCTAGAGAGTTTCCACCCAATTATGACTGACTCCTGTTTACATGATTATCCTTTTAGTTTAGTTTGATTAATTACAATTGCATAGCTCTAGGAATTTATAGGCAAGCATTAAGATGATGACAGGTTACTTGAAAATGAAAGATATTGTCTTTCTAGTTTCTTAGGATGGGCTAGTTTTGGGTACATCGGAGGTAGCTGATCAATAAATATCCATGAAGCAAATTCTCCCAACAGGAGTTGATGAATGAAACGGTTGTTTGTACAGGCAAAACATCATAAGATTGCACCTAATATCCATTGAAGTCTTGAAGGAGAAAAATCAGGCTAGCGATAGAAAGGCCCTTAACAGTGACTTAGAGAGTTAGAGATTTATCTCTTACTGTTTGGAATTTGGCAGCCAGTGACTATAGTGCCTACAAGTGTGATTTTCATAGCTGTGATTGTAAAGTTTTGTTCTTACAAATACAGCGTCAACATCTGGTTAAAGAAGGGTAAAGAAGACCTAAGTAGGGTCCACTTGTATTAGGAAAGTACCTTTCATGGCCACCCCTTGATACAATGGAGGGTAGGCTGTTGTAAGGATCTGAGATATTACCCTCCCCCCAAATCAGTAATTTGTGAGAAACGAACAAACCATGTTGTAAGTAGGTATGAGTGAAACATGTTAGAAATGGAATTATCTATGCAGTGGTCTCGGTGTCTGGCACAATATAACACTAAGTCAGAGTTATTGTTTATTTGTTAATTAATGTTGTTTCCTTCTTGTAATTCTCTCATGAGCTAAAAAAGTGGAAATCTGCATGTTAGATGTGTTTCAATTTACAATTGTTATTTTCTTTCTATGAAACTATGAATAATGATTTTTTTAAATTTAGAAGATACTGGTAATTCCTCTTTTCTCCCTAACTTCCCAGCTCTTCTGCCATTTTCTCTTAAAGAAACAACTAAACCTTTTGTTAGCTTTCCATTTATGGATCCAGGAATAGACCATGTAAGGCTGACCACAACACCGCAAACTAGAGCCCGGGAACCTGAGATGATCCAGTGGTTTCTCACAGCTTAATGTGTGGATATTAACACTTTCTACATCTCATCATCCCTGAGTGAGATGCTGCAGGAGCTGTCCACAATTGGAGGCATCTCCTCTCCGGCCTCCTGGAGCAGCTCAGCAGCCAAAGTGGCTTGCTTCCAAGAAAAGTCTTTTCATCCTAACCCATGGTCCTGATACAGGGAAAAGGGGGTGGAAAAAAGCCACCAATACCTAAGCCTCCCAAACTCAGGACTTGAAATCCCACCAATTCTCACTCTGGAAATCTCTACCCTGGAAAGCTCCACCCCCTAAGAAATCCTATATAAGCCCTGCCCTTTGTTCAATTCCCTGCTGTTCTTTCCTTGGACCCAATCCTGGATTCATCCTGCTATACACTGCACCCTCCAATAAATCTCTTTCATGAGATTTGCTGCCTGGTGTGACTCTCTCATAGCAATGAAGAAAAGAAGGGAAGAAATGAAGCAGAGCTGAGGTCCTTGAGCTCCTCATCTTGGCCTGGCATATCCTCCCCTGGGAGCTGCAACATCTTGCTGAGGATACTTCCTCTCAGAGCTGTGTGGTTCCTAGGCTCCCATATCTCAGGATGTCCTTCCACTGGGACACTGTCCCACCAGAACTCTGTAGCTTCTGGGCTGCTGTGTCTTAGTATACCCACACACTGGGATACCTTCTCTTCTCCGAAGAGATACCTAGATACCTAGACAGAAAGGTGGTTCCAAATACCTTTCTATCTGAGCAGGAAGGCAACAGGTATGACTTGGAACACCGGTGGTAACTGAGTGAGTAGCCAGCAGATAGATCCTTTGCTTTCCTTTTCTAAAGACAGTATCGAGAGAGAACAGTTGCTATGGTATCAGAGTAGGTCTGTCCTCTTCACATGGAAAACTTTTGTCTAGCTGGGCACTAGAGGATAGCTCTATCCCCTAGCTTTTCATATTGCTTTGCCTTTTTGCCCTTTTGCCTTTTTGCCTTTTTTGCTGACTTCCTTCTTTTTTTTTCTTCTGCCCTTCTTTTCTGGATTATAGTAAGCCTAATATATATATACACACACACATAAACATATATATATATATGTATATATATATATACATACATATATATACACATATATATACACATACATATACACATATATACATATATATACATATATATGTATGTGTATATATATGTGTGTTATCTATTAAATTATTATATCTAGTTATGCAGATCTTATCCTCTATATTCTGTCCCCAGAAAAATTCTGCTTTACCTTCGACTGTCCCATTGTGCCCATTTCCCCTAAATTGTCTTTTATAAGTATGAGATGAATGCATTTTTTATTTGTTTATGTGTGTTATTTGTTTTGCTTTGGCTGGGATCAGGAACTAGTTGTGCCCCCAAGTTGGACTCTATTACCTAGAGACACCAAGATAAGATAAACTTCCTTTAAAAAGTATGTGTAGGTGCGATGGCTGCTCATTAAAGTGAGCCTGCTACTTCTCTGCAAGTTTTTAATGTCTATTAAGACCCAAGATGAAAAATGGGACATATAGTCACTCTATAATGAACCTAAATATCTGCACATCTGGAAAGAGCAGCTCCTCAAAGCACCTAGAGCCATAAGGATGCTGATAACAGGAGCAGGTTGATGCTCAATTTGCTGCCCTCCTGTTCTTCTCAGTCACACAGACAGGAGTTCCAGCTACCATGTACAGCAGATAGGGAGAACTCAACAGTGCACGACACTAAGCTTATGGAAAGTAGACATCCAGTGGCTATTTAGACTTAGAGATAGCACCTATAAAAACAGTTTGTCATCATTGGCAAAGGTATCATAACCATTACCGTAGTCAATAGAAAAAGAATCAATGAGACACGATACTAGAGTTATGTGATATCTCATTGCTCAATAGACAGGAAACATGTGCTTTTTACATTATTTCCAAATGATTAGATTTTATATCATTTTTAATCACAAGAAATAAAACAGTTCCTCGAATATATTATATATTCAAGCACTGATGCCATTTTCTGAGTTCTAAACCTATTTCTTTTATCTTTTTAATATGTGAAATGTGATAATAGTTGCTCCAAACTATTTAAATCTTTTAACACAGGGTGATATTATTTGCAACCCTACAAAATTAGAATTTTGTGACTTGGCATGAGCAAAATTTCACATCAAATATTTCAGTGTTGGCTGAAAATTTTAAACAAACTTAAGGTCTCCTTGGTGGCATCGAAACTCGTGAAGAATTTGTCTGACAAAGAGAGACATAAAGAAGCAACTCAAAGAAACCTTGATAGAAAAATTGAGAAAATTGCTTTGGAATGCTCTGTAAGAGGAGACAGCTATAAAAAGAAAGAAACACGGGCAGTGTTTACTTTTAATTAACCTTGATTCTCTTCTTTGCTGCCTGGTGTACATTTTACATAAGTCACTTAGCTGGGCTTCTTAAATGGTCTTGGGATCTATTGCACCGCTCACTACAAACTTCAAGGTGGTTTTAATATGATTTATATATCTGTTACATTGGAGGTTAACAGTCTCCTAAATTAAATTACTGTTGCCTCGCACAGAAGAAAAAGAAAACTTTTCTGATAAAATTGCATTTCATTTAGGTGAAATAACCCATTTACAGCTTTTTCCTCTAAATAGATCTTTGGTTTTTTTACATGTTTTCAACACCAAAAGCAAGGAAAGATGATCAAAGAAGTGTCTGCTGTGTGATGTCTTCTAACTGCCCTGCTAGAAATCCTTTACTTTTAAGGTGAGCCTTAGGCCTAGGGTTTTCTATGTTTCATTAACAACAGCTTCCAAAGCCAAAGGAACTAGTTTATTTCTATGAAAACTAACTTTCTTCATGGGAAGTACTTCCCATTTTGGAAATTTGGGAAACTCTTTGAGCAGGCTTGTATTGGTTTTCCTAAACAGAAATCACAGTATTTTGGGTAGTTCCATGGGTGGGAAAGGCTATAGATCTGAGTTTATTTCTAGGATGTGACCTCATTGTTGATGTTGATGAAGAACCTGGTACTTAATGGCTTTCAAGAATACCATGTGCTCATTACATCATAGGAAGAGTTACCAACGGTATGTCTAACTCATATCAGTGCACCATGAGAACATACTTAATAAGCAAAGTCTACTACTCTTCTCTTACTATTGCCTCTTTCTATGGACTTGGTCTATTTTGGGATGAAGAATGTAAGGAGGAATAGGAGAAGGAAGATGAGAAAGAGAAATCTAGTGGTAATTATAGATTGGTATAAAATATATAATTGTATATCAATTGATATGTCATGGATATGTTGCTGGCTACTAGCTCTGCTGGCCTGAACTACAATAACCTGTTACTCCCCCTGTCTGGCTGTTTCCACTTTCTATTTTATTAGAATCTATAGGGAGAAATAGACTAGGTGGATAGCATAAATATAGCATGGATGGATAATGGCCCATCTGTCTGAAAGTTTGCAATCATAAACAGTGGATTAATTTGTCTATCTTGGAAAAATGTACATTTTACATCCTTAGCTAGGTTTTAAACTTACAAAGCTTGTTTCACATGCTGCACACAGAGGTCACCCCACTTTTGATATTTTGATTTGGTTTTGCTTTTTCTTTGTTTGTTTGATTATCAGGGAATCAAACTGACATTTGACAAATGAATAAGGATTGAAGACAGGGCTGAAATTGCACTGTAATTCTTCCTAAAAATTTATTTGTTTGTTTGTGTGTGTGTGTGTGTTTGTATGTACTTGTGTATCCAAAGACCCATGTGTTCAGAGACATGAGAAGGCCAGAGAGGATTGTTCGGTGGCCTGAACTGTCACTTTCTGCATTATTTCCTTAAAATACGGACTCCACCTAAACCTGGAACTCACTGTTTGGGCTAGACTGGCTGACCATTAAAATTCCCAGACCAGCCCACCTCCATCTCCCTGGCACTATGATTACAAGGGCACATTGCCACACCCAACTTTCACGCAACTGGTGGGGATCCCAATCCAGGTCCTTGTGCCTACCCAGCAAAGGCCCTCACCCACTGGACATCTTCTAAAACCTCTTGAGGCCATTCTTGTCATTTGACTATCCAGAAACTTAAAACAACATGCGGACTCATTAAGTATCTATTGAGTTAGTCAATTATTATCTTTGAACATGGCAACATTCATTAAAGAATGGACCTTCAAAGAGGAAGATGGCGCTTGAGCCAAGTTTTTCTGGGTACTCATCTTTGTAGATGAAACCCATTTGTTGCTCAGCTTTCTTGTTCATTTTATCTCCAAAGGAGGGAAAAACAAACATCATCAGGAATACTATGCTGACGTTAACATTTACTTAAGTACATCCACAAAGTAGATAGTAGATAATGATATTTGACTGGTAAGTAGAAAACGGATTCTGTGACGGTGTATTTCTGAAACTGTTAACCTAAATCTAATTTTCTGGGAGACAAGCTACATCTCCTGATGTGAAATTTTGAGATTTTTTTTTCTCAGCATTGTGTTAAAAAGGCATTGACAGACAGACACAGGGGCTAGATGGATGATCACACTGATACATGCTAGGGAATCAAATAAATAAATAACACAGGTGAAGACAGGAAAAATCACAGTCTGAGAAGAAAGCTATGATGATTTGTTCAGTCGACTTAACAGCTACACAGGCAACTTGATCACTGGTGAGGAGCACGTACATCTCAGTGATAGCCAGAATAGTCAGGAACCGATCACACACAGATCCTGTATCCTAAGGTTCTCTTTTCTTCTTTTCTTCATTAATTCACTTATTTATTCACTCTACATCTCAATCACAGTCCCCTTCCTTGCATCTCCTCCTCTATTTCCCTCCCCTTTTCATTCTAGAAGCAGGAGACCAGCCATGGGTACCAACCCACTCTGGCACATCAAACCACTGCAGGACCAGGCACATCCTCTCCCACTGAGTCCAGTTAAGGGAACCCGATCCACAGTCAGGCGACAGAGTCAGGATAAAGCCCTGCTTCAATTGTTGGGGGATGTGAATGAAGAGCAAACTGCAATATGTGCGAGGGTGGGGGCTAGGTCCAGACCATGAGTACTCTTTGGTTGGTGGTTCAGTCTCTGGGAGGCCCCAAGCATCCAGCTTAGTTGACTCTATTGGTCTCCCTGTGGAGTTCCTATCCCATCTGGGTCCCTCAACTTTTCCACAAGACTCCTCAAGCTCCCTTCAATATTTGGTTGTGGGTGTCTGAATCTGTTTCAGTCACCGCTTGGGTGGAACCTCTCAGAGGACAGTTATGCAAGGTTCCTGTCTGCAAGCACAATAGAGTAGTGATAGTCTCAGGAGTTGGTTCTTGTCCATGGGATGGGTCTTGAGTTGAGTTAGTCATTAGTTGGCCTTTCTCTCAGCCTCTGCTCCATCTTTGTTCCTGTACTTCTTTGTAGGTAGGCCAAAGTTTGGTTTGAAGGTTTGAGGGTGAGTTGGTGTTCTTATCTCTCCACTGAGAGTCCTGCCTGACTACAGGAGATGGCCACATCAGGCTCCATATTCCCCACTGCTAGGAATCTCCAAGTCACCGTCTGAGCTGCACCCATATCCATTCAATCTTCTGGCTGTCTTTCCCAGGATTTCCCCACACCTGATCCCCCCCTTATTTCCCTCTCTATCCCCCGTCCCACCTAGTTCCCTCCCTCCATCTGTCTCTGATGACTATTTTATTTCCCCTTCTGAGTGAGATTCAAGCATTCTCTCTTGCATCCTCCTTGATATTTAGATATTTAGCTTTTTTTTCCCCTATGTGGATTTTAGTGTGGTCATTCTGTACTTTATGACTAATATCCACTTACTAGTGAGTATGTACCATGCATGTCCTTTGGGGGCTGGGTTACTTCACTCAGGATGATATTTTCTAGTTCCATCCATTTGCCTGCAAATTTCATGACGTCCTTGTTTTTTATTGCTGAGTAGTATTCCATTGTGTAAATGAACCACAGCGTCTGTATCCATTCTTTCATTGAGGGGCTTGTGTGTTTTTCCAGTTTCTGGCTATTACAGACCTTGAAAGAACAATTCTCATCTTCATATAGAAGAACAAAAGTCCAGGATAGTTAAAACAATCTTGTACCCCCAAAAAAGAACTTCTGGAGGTATCACCATCTCTGATCTTGTGTGACCTTAAAGAACATAAGATGATCACTGAAAGACCTTGCTAGGATTGCACAATGGGGACCTTCTGTTAGAAGGTTGTGACCTTCTAGAAGGTTCCCAGAATGACCCAGCAAAACAAGCTTTACAAGGAAGCCCTGACCGCAAGGCAGGTGCAGATAATGACCAAAAATGTTTCAATTCCCTCTTCTGGTGACTAAGACCTCTCCTTACCTGGGGCCACCAATGCTGCTTAGGAATTTTGGGAAGGTCACGAAACACTTGCCCCTCTGGAAGGGAGAGACTAATTACCATTTCTAAAAAGATGGAATGAAAAGGTCAGTGCGGGCCACCAATGGGCTTCAACCAACTCATGCTGTTACCAAAGTCTACCCTCAAACTGTATAAAAAGTGTGTGTACCGGGCAGTGGTGGCGCATGCCTTTATTCCCAGCACTTGGGAGGCAAAAGCAGGTGGATTTCTGAGTTTGAGGACAGCTTGGTCTACAGAGTGAGTTACACAGAGAAACCCTATCTCAAAAAAAAAAAAAAAAAAAAAAGAACGAAATAAAAAGTGCGTTCTTAGGATGTTTGGGGTCACCTCTGCCCCAATTGCAGGATGGCCCCAGTGCACTGGATCAATAAACCTCTTGCTTGTTGCATCAATCTGTCTCTGTGTTTCTGTGCTTGGGATATCCCAGACCTAAGGCTCTTCAGGTCTTACAATCTCAAGCTGTACTTTGGAGCAATAGTAATTTAAAAAACTGCATGAAACTGGTATAAAAAGACAAGTTGATCAATGGAATCAAATCTAAGACCCAGAAAAAACTTACATACTTACATAGACACTGAATTTTTGACAAAGAAGCCCAAACTATGCAATAAAAAGAGAAAGCAGAGCCGGGCATGGTGGCGCACACCTTTAATCCCAGCACTCGGGAGGCAGAGGCAGGCGGATTTCTGAGTTCGAGGCCAGCCTGGTCTACAAAGTGAGTTCCAGAACAGCCAAGACTATACAGAGAAACCCTGTCTTGGAAAAAAAAAATTACGGTGCTTGTCTAAGTGTATGTCTGCAGGTAGAAGACTGCAAATGGATGCATTGACCAAGCCAGCTCAGTCAACAGGTTCTCCAGGACAGGAGTGAGAATTAAAAAGAAAAAAGATAGTTAGACAATACTGTAGCATCACCCCAGCCAGTTGCGAGGCTGAAGCAGGTTTCTTTTTTCCAGTCTGCTTTTATCCCACTTTAAGTACATACAAAATGATAAGATCAGTTCTTGGTCAAGGAACAAGCAAGGCAATAAACAAACTCTGGTAAATGCCTTTCTAGGGGCTAGTCAGGATGACCAAGACAAAAGGAATGTCACACAAGACTCTGATGAGGCTGCTCTGAGTTTAGCATTTACTTAAATGTAAATGTTCTTAATCTGGGCCTATTTCCTGAATCCTGACCCAAAGTCAGATTCCCACCTTGAGATTACTTCTTTTGTCCTGGCCTGATGTCAAATTCCTGGCAAGTGTCTAGAAGCAGTCCCAAAAAGCTTTACAGAATCTATATTATCATCCTGCACAAAGCTCAAGTCCAAGTGGATCAAAAACCTCAACATAAAACCAGAGACACTAAATCTAATAGAAGAGAAAGTGGAGAACTGCCTTGAATGCATTGGTATAGGAGACAACTTTCTGAACAGAATACCAGTAATTTAGGTACTAATATCAACAATTAATAAATGGGACCTCATGAAACGGCAAAGTTTCTGTAAGGCAAAGGACACCATCAATAGGACAAAATGGCGGCCTACAAAATAAGAAAAGATCCTCATCAACCCTATATCCGATAGAGGACTAATACCCAAAATATATAAAGAATTCAGGAACGTGGACACCAACAAAACTTCTCAAAAGAAGAATCTGTAAGGTCTGAGAAGAACTTAAAGATACATTCAACATCCTTAGCCACCAGGGAGATGTAAATCAAAATGGCTCTGAAATTCCACCTTACACCCATCAGAATGGCTAAGATCAATAACTCAAGTGACAGCACATGCTGGTGAGGTTGTGGAGCAAGGGGAACACTCCTTCATTGCTGGTGGAAGTGCAAACTTGGACAAACACTCTGGAAATCAATCTGGTGGTTTCTCAGAAAATTGGGAATAGCTCTACCTCAAGACTCAGCTGCATTACTCCTGGGCGTATACCCAAAGGATGTTTTACTTTTTCCATGGGGACAATGGACACTCCATCTTACTAAAACCTACCCAACTTACTACTCTCAAAAGGAGATACACGTAAAACTTCCAGGATACAGGCAGTTTTAAATGTTCTACTTAGTGACTATTTTCCAAGAAACTAAAACAAAGACTATACTTGTAAATAAACCCTGGGAGGGAAAAATGAAGAATTGATCATTGGATTCTTATCTTATTCCCCAGAACTGGTGAAGGACTGCTTGTCTCCTTCTGGATCATGTTGTTATACTCTATGGCTCTTATTTCTGTGTTTCATTTTTATATTCTCAGCCATTGATGAGAGGGGAACCATCTCTATAGATCAGTTTCTCTAACCACCATACTGCACAGCACATTCATTGCTATCTTGAAATAAAATTGAGTTTAATGGTTTGATATACCTTCAGCCTGAGGTGAACAAAGGAAAAAGAGCTACTGCGTGATAGACAGCAACCTCTGCCTTCTGCTTACAGTCTACACATTCTCTGATTCGCTGTGTTCTGATTCGCTCTGATTCAGCTGCCATGCTGAGAGACCACAGGTCCTTGTATCAGAAAGTTAAATCAAAACTGAATTGCTTTAGAATACAACTGAGTGTTCTAGTTAGAAGTTACACTAATTTGTTCTAGTCTCAGTTTTCATAGAGAGAGTATTAAGCCTTGCCACTAGAAAGTTCTTGCTAAGATTCACTCCTGGCAGGAGACATGGGTAACCAGACCATGGGTAAATGATTACCGACAGGAGCAAGGGTGAATCCAAAGCAGCCTTGCAGATAAGTCTTCACCCAGAATAGACAATGTCTTCCACACAGCCATACAGACAGAGCCTTCTTTTCCTAGTCGTCCCTGATCTACAAACTCAAGCCCCTATGCTAGACTCCAAGACCAAGTAAGTGCAAAATCCCATAAAAATGGATGGAGAATGGCTGGATACTTAGTTGAGGAATGCCAACAGTCCATAAACCAAGAAATTGGAGTTCCATAATCAGGCAGAGCTGATTTCATGAAGAAGGTAAGAAGTTGGCCCAGAGGATCCTGACTTCCAAGAGGGTATGAAAGATAGAAGTGGGCAGAGACAGGAACTTATAAAACAAAGTATCAAGGAATAGAATGATGTCAGCAAGCAACTAAATAAAACTAACAAATATGCTTTCTTCCACAAGAATGGGGACTAAATACAAAGAAAACAATGGCTCTTCTCTGAGAATGTTTGGAGCAGAGCAGTAAGATGTTACAGGGCTAAGTAGAGACATTCAAGAACATGGAGACAAATGAGAGACTTATAAAGACGATAACTAGGCACATGGTCCCCACCATCCTAACACTCTAGTAGAGATCTACCCTGAGCTAAGGACTTCTTCACTGGATGGAGCAAATGGAAACAGGAAGCTCAGGCAGTCGTTCAAATGCTACAGTCATTTCAAGTATTTGTTACTGGAGAATTCTTAACAGACATTGAATACAAATTGGGATGCAGCCATGAACCGTCACCCCACCACACATACCACATTGCTTTAGACCAGGGGTTCTCAGACTTTCTAATACTGTGACCCTTTAATGCAGTTCCTCATGTTCAGTGACCTCTAAAGATAAAAGTATTTTCATTGTTACATCATAAGTGTAACTTTGCTGCTGTTATGAATCACAATACCAGCATCCGTGTGCAGGATGGTATTAGGTGGCCCTTGTGAAAGAGGCATTTGACCCCTAGGTTGAGAACCACTGCTTTTGACACTAGAGCAAGAGCCCAACCCTTGCTACATTCCTGTTACCCATTCAGACTTCTACTGCATAAAGCCATCTTAAAGTATAACCCATCCGTGATTCCCTGAGCAGCTGAGTGGCTGCACAAAGCCATTCAATCAGCTGTGCTATGGAAGCCAGGCGGCTCCATTCATACCCCTCTTACAAAGACTAGTGTGGCTAAGTGTAAAAGAAGAGAGCCATCTTAACCAGAATCCTACTTGAGACTTATTTAAATTTCCACAACTCCGAGATTTTAATAACTCCTGATCAAGGTTTCCTGTTGAATAGGTAAACTGTTCAATACCAATATCCTGTGACAACCTTGACTTTTTAAAAGTGTTTTATTATGGTAAAAATTAGATGTAATAACAAAATTTGTCAATTTATAACCATTATTCCCTCATCAAGTTTTTTTTAATGTAAATGCAATACAAGTTGCCTTCCTTTCTGAGAACTTTTAAAATAAATTCAGAATCAGTAATGTTTTTTTAGCAGAATATGAAATGGGGTCTTTGATTCCACAAAAAAATAACTTCAAGATTCAAAGCAGCTGTCCTCAGCTCTCACACCTCAGATACTAACGTTCTCTGCTTTCTCACTCCAGCCGCAGTCCTTTCCACGCCAAACAACCTATTACATTGGAAATTGGAGCATTTGTGCTTGCACCCTGAGTGCTCAGATGCCTGCCAATCTCCAACTTTACCAGGTTTCTCAGATTCACCACTGTGAACCGTGCAATCAGCCAACCACGGTTCAAAATATCTGAATTTGGAAATCTACTTAGGAAAATAAAATCAGTTTTCTATGCAACCCAGGAACATATCACCCTAAGCTTAAGAGGTATAAAGAGACGTCCTTTGGAGTCTCTGGTCTATTCCCCAAGTCAGAGTCCTGGAGCAAGCAGGTGCATACCAACATCTTTAATCTGTGCAGTAAGGGAAAGCTGTGACCCCTCAGTTAAGCCCACCCCTTCATCTCCTATTTTATTCCATTCTCAATTATTTGGGCCATTCATACTTTTAAAAAGATGGAAATCTTTGTGAGGCGAAGACCTGATCTAGATGGTCTAACCCTACCAGATGGTCCAATGCTCTAAAGCGGTCTAATTGAACCAGTACATTTTTTGTAAACTCTGAGAGGTGAGAGGAGATTTACCCAAAGAGGATCTTGTTAGTCCTTTTTATATACTCAAGTGTGAGGCTAGAGAAATGACCCGGCAGTTGAGAGTGTCTGCTGCTCTGCTAGAGGACCCAGGTTTGATTTCCAGCACCTGTGTGCCGGCTCACAGTCATCTGCAATGCCAGTGCTAGGGGCTCTGACCCCGCGTCTTCTGGCCTCTATGGGCATCAGGAATGCCTCTGGTACCTCGTCATACATGTAGACAAAACACTGACACACAAAAGAAAAACAAATAAACCTTGTAACATTCACCCTCAGGATACTTTTTAATTTTAAACCTTGTAATATTCACCCTCTGGATACCTTTTAATTTCTTTTTTTTTTTTAATTTAAGCTCCTTGGCAACATAATAAATAGTAATAAGTTCCTAATGAGAAAGAACTAGAAAATATTATTTTAAATTTCTTGTAATAAACATGAACCTCAGCCAGAAATGTTGACTTAATTACGTATAAAATTGCTGCATTAAATATTTTGTTCCTTTTGAATGCATATCTCTTATTCGTGATAAGGCAAAACGGTCTGGATTGAGGTGTCAAGCAAAATGTATATATATTTTATGGTGTGCATGTTTGTGTGTATGTGTGTGTGTGTGTGAGAGAGAGAGAGAGAGAGAGAGAGAGAGAGAGAGAGAGCACAAATGCTGAAATTTGTGAAGGTCACAAAACAGTTTTCAGAAGTGGAGATTTCAGGGATCGAACTCAGGTCCTCAGGCTTGGCAGTAGGTGACTTTATTTACCCACTGAGCCATTTCACTGGCCCAGTGAATACTTTGAAACTCTGTGTCAGACCGGATTCTTTTCTTGGAGTATCTTAAATGTTTCGTCAGTGTATAATATCTGGTACTGGGGAGATGATTCAGTCAGTCACGTGACAGTCACTCAAGTGTGAGGGACTGAGGTCAGATCTCCAGCTGGGAGGAGAGGTGCACACCTGACCCTGGCAATGGGTGTGTAAGAGATCAGAGGCAGGGCTATGTATGGGGCCTACTGACCAACCAGTCTAGAGGCTTTGTCTCAAAAACAAACAGGAAGCAATTAAGGAAGACTTTCTATACTGGCATGTGTCTTCTACATGTATACACACACACACACACACACACACACTCACGCACACACAGCTCTAAAGTAAAATGAGTCTTCTGTGACTCTCCCTGAGCCTCCACAACCATTTTTGACACTTTATCATTTGCAGACATGGGAATCCTCATTATGAGGCCCAGCAGGCAATAGGAAGCTGCCTCTCTGATAGCGTGTCTGTTATCTCTTTTAATAAAACTTAATTTCCTTTCTTTCTTCTTACACTGTCAGAGATCAGCCCCATACTTCTTTTACTGACTGCCACTGGTCCACGAGCAAGCACCCAAGACTGACTGTTTTGATCCCCATCATGTGCTTCCTTCCACCCTCCAGTCTTGATTTTCCTGCACAGCCATGGGAGAGTGAGTTTGAGGTTGTCCGTCAGCAGGACCAGCATTTTCCACACATATCACTGCTTGGCGTGGAGAGGATTCTGAAGGAAGAGCCACAATGTGTACAGCCAAAAGTGCTTATGGGAATCCTAAGAAAGAGAGCCCAAAGAATCGCACCCACATTCTGGGGCACTTTTCTCAGAGCACACTCAACCCACAGTGTGACTGGACACCCAGCCCTCTCAGCTGTGCTCAGCCTGGGGGTTTGAATCATGACAGGATGTGGCAGCCCGGAGTCTGGATAATGTCGTACCCTGCTACAGAATGCATCAAATTAGAAAATGGAAACTTCTCCTTCCCCAAACTGTAATTTATCTGCCACTTGCCTTTAAAGCAGCTGAAAACAATTTCTTGAAAGTGAATGTTTATTTCCTGAAGTTTCATGAATAATTACCAGCCTATTTTCTACACAGTCGACATTCTCCCCTCCAGCTCCCCCCTCCCCCACCCCATAACCCTGTCAGCAGTGTGAGCTCCTGGCACACGCTACAGGGGTGGTCTTTTGCATTTAAAGATACTGTCACTAAAATGTGTGGCACCTTTGATCTGAGGCTTGGGCCATGCTTCACCTATGGTACTCTCATCAAACTCAACACACTGTCACCTTGTGAGTGTGTGCCTGTGTACTTCCAAGCTCATTTCCTAAATGCCATGAGAAGGATCCCGCGGGAGGGGGCTCCTGGTTATACATCTGTCTTATCACAGAGAGAGAAGGGCAATATAATGAATTTTTCATGAGCTGTGTTTCCTAGTGTTCCCTGAGAAATCTTTGCCTGTCTAAGAAGCAGCTTTTGACCTCTATGGTGAGGGGGTGGGCCAACGCTTGCCATCATTAAGATGATTGGAATCATGTTAGTATTCCTGGGCACAGTAAACTACGTATTTTTAAATTTGCGTTCCTGTGCCTTCACAAACATATGCTGTCTTAGTTGGGGTCTCCATTGCTGTGAAGAGACACCATGACCATGGCAACTTTATAAAAGAAAACATTTAATTGGGGCTGGCTTACAGTTTCAGAGGTTTAGTCCATTATCATCATGGCAGGAAATATGGCGGTGTACACCCAGACATGGTGCGGGAGGATCTGAGAGTTCTACATCTGCATCAGCAGGCAGCAGGAGAACTGGATTGAACTTCTGAGACCTGGAAGCCCATCCCCTAGCGACACACTTCCTCCAACTAAGCCTAAGCCACGCCTACTTCAACAAGGCCACACCTCCTAAGAGTGCCACTCCCTATGGGCTCGAGACAGGGTTTCTCTGTGTAGCCCTGGCTGTCCTGGCACTCACTTTGTAGACCAGGCTGGCCTCGAATTCAGAAATCCGCCTGCCTCTGCCTCCCAAGTGCTGGAATTAAAGGCCTGCGTCACCACGCCCGGCATGGGAGACATTTTTATTCAAACCACCACTCCATATGCTTTGTAAAGCTGTGTGCCTGAAGGTCAGTGAACTGGTCATTAAGCAGCTTTAGTGTTGCTGAAAGTAATGACTTTCATGACCCTGCATCTAAGTGTCAAGGTTTATATCAATACAATTACTGAGAAGTTTGTCAGTTACTCCGACGCAGAAATTTAGTGTTTCTATTGCATATCAGAGTTAACGTTTGTGAACAAACTACTCCTTATCAGGAATAAAATAACCCTTATCTTGCAGTTGCATAGTATTTTTAGCAAGTGTACTTTTATTTTATCTTACTTTATTTTGTATATAAATGTGTGTCGTAAATGTGTATGGTGGTGCATGTACATATGTGTGTGTACTGTGTACCAGTACACGTGGCCATGGACAGAGACCAGAAGAGGACATCAGGTGTCCTCCTTTGTCACAGTATGCCCCATTCCCTTGAAGCATGGACTCTTGGTGAACCTTGCAGCTAAGCTGGCGTCCCACAACTCTCAGGGGATCTGCAGTCATCTCTCATAGCCCTTCCTCGCTGGTACATGTGACCAAGAGTGACTTGTAATGTGGATGTCAGGCCTTTTAATTCAGGCTTTTGTGCTTCTGTTTACAAAGAAGGCACTCTTATGAAATGAGCTCTCCCGTCCGCCCAAGTAGAGTTCCTTTAAAGTACATTCTTTACATAATCTCTGGTGTCCACTCTACCTCCTTCTCCACCAAGTATCATTAGCATTTCTATTTTCCAGAAGAAACAAAAGGTAGAGAAAAAAAACAAAAGTTCTTAGGCTGAACACACTTCAGAGGTTTCCACCCTGCCCTTCTTCACAGTCTACATTTATTTCAAGACTGTCAAACTGCAGGACACCAGATCCTGCATTTGTTCCCTGAGTAAGATCATCCAAGCATGCTATTGTTTCCCCAACATTTCCTTGCCAGAAGATGTCTATTGCTCTGTTGTGTGGTCTATATCATTTTCTGTATTTCTAACTATTTAATTTCGAACTTCCTGCTCTGTAGCAACACAATATAAGAAACTGGCAGTGAGAACTTTAAATCAGTGTCTGTTGGTTTGTTTTATTTTGTTATTCTTTTGATAGCTAAAATTAATAAAACAATTCTTATTAGATATTTTCTTTATATACATTTCCCTATACCTTCCCTCCGCCCTGCTCCCCTACCCACCCACTCCCACTTCTTGGCCCTGGCATTCCCCTGTACTGGGGCATATAAAGTTTGCAATACCAAGGGGCCTCATTCTAAACTAAGTGCCAGAAGCTTCTTTGAGCTTGTCCATAGAACAAATACATCTTAGAAAAATCACTGTTGACAAAATAGCGGAATTTTATTCCCCAAACTGTAAGTGACACTAGTGTTTTGATTATAATAAATTTGTCTTTAAAGCCTTGTCTACAATGACACATATTTATCATATATAGAAAAGGGAAGTAGCTGTAGATTTAAAATACCAGCACAAAGACGTGTACAAAATCCTAGTGTTCAAAATCACTGGGAAAGGCAAGGTGATAGCTGTTATTTATGTCTTAGAATCATAGAAACCCAAGTTATCTGGCTCAGGGAATGTTCTATCATACTTCTTTGTTTGATTGCCAGTGATTTGAAGGGGAAAAACAAATCCAAAACCAGAATTGGAGGTCGGTGTTAAGAAGCAGAGCGTCCTACTGGGTAAATGTTTGAAATCTGGGAAGGGGCTGGAGGAGGAGATCCCACCGGAGGAGCCCAAATGCTTTGCCTCAGCTTAGTCTGTGCAGTAAGCTATGAGAAAGACCGATCACTACTTTGCAGGAGCCAGTGTGCTTTTAAAAGCCACAGGGACTATCTTGTAAAAAAACTCATCGACTATCTTGTATCTGTATTTGAAAGTTTTTATTCAGCTGTTACACATGATATTTTCTGGATATCTGATAGCAGTTTCAGAGTTCCTGTGTCCAGATTTGAACTGCTGAGTTTGCTGTCTGGAACTCCCTCCACCTATTGTCTCCATCCTCGCTGAATTTAAGGGCCACCTTGGAGTCACTCAAGCCCCTAGCAGCCTTGTCTCCTGTGTTTTCTTGTAGCCTGTATTAGCCATCTTAGCTAGCATTGAAAATAGCCAGACTTGAGTGGTTTAAATAAAGAAATGTGTTTTCTTACAGTCCCGGAGCCTATAAGAGTAAGATAAGGGTGTCAAATTGTCGGGTTCTGGTGAGGGCCCTCATGGTGGCATGTGGTATTCCTAGTCACATGGTGTTATCATAGGGCAGGGAGAAGAAGCTCTCTGGTACCTGTTCTCAGGAGTTCTCATTCTGTTATGGAGGCTTCTCCCTCCTGACTTTATCTAATCTGACTTCCTCTTCCAAAGAGGCTCCAAACAGACTCTTTGAATGAAAGAAGGAATAGATTAAGTTTGGGTTCGATCAACATCATTCACAGTTTGCTAATTCCTGACAGATACATTCTGTCACTATCTTCCTTCCTCCTTTTAACATTCCCTCCTCAAATCCCCATGTCCATATGTCATCATATATGAGGTTGGAGCTTCAACATATAAAGAAAGGGCACAATTTGGTCTAGGATATACTCACATCTAATCAGGAATTCTCTTGGCTTTCCTTTGCACACTACCTATTAGAACTAAATCATGTTACACAGACTTGTGCTACTGCTCCCTCTTGTCAATACTATTACAACCATCTCTTCATCAGTCTCCCTTCCTCAACATTGTCCTAACACCCATCCAGAATAAATCTTCTTAAGTGAACCCTAACTCACATCATTCCCCTGCTCCCAACACACATACCTGATCGCCCCGCTCACTTCGTCATCTACCATTCTCCTGCTCATTCACTCTGAACTTGAATTTGTCATGTCAGGGGTGTTTATACCATGAGGCCTTTAAATAGAACTTCCTGTGTACAAGAAGAACATGACCATGACCACATGCCTGCCTGTCTCCCATTTCAGTTCTTTATAAAACTCTCACCTTCATCGTAAGGTGTTTTCTGCCCTAATGTCTCCCACCAGCAATCTTGCAGTATCACCTGTCCGGTTCTCTTTCTTTTACCCCATCATAGCATCTATAATATGTTATAATTAATATTTTGTCATGTTAATATAATGCATATGTCATCTACCTCATTTCACTTTAATGCAAGTTTCTGAGCTACAAGAATCGGGCACTATTTTGTGTGCTGTTGCAACGCAACCTTCTAGAGATAAGTCTGCGCAGCAAAGGGGCTCAGTAATGTCTGTGGAATGAAAGAAGAAATAAAATAAGTGTGGTTTTGATTTGTGTCATTTGCAATTTGGGAATCCCCAAAGAATTCTGTTCCTCTGTGACCTCTCCTGTCAATACTCCATGTGCCTTCCAGCTTTTTGGACATTAGTTGGTGAATAGACACATTATACTTAGCACATCCAAGATGGTAGAGAGCTAAACTTCGGGGTATATTTTCTAGTACAAAGGGGACAGAGTGGTTAAGGACACCAACAAAATGCACACATACTACATAATTCAGTAAGGAAAATGTTAGTTTCTATAACGGTTGAGAGAATAAGTTGACTGAAAGAGATTAGAAATCATAACTAAGGAAGGCTTTCCTGAACAGGAGGGAGTTTGAAAACTGAAAAACAGCACGTGATATGACGCATTATGTATTTATGTTATGAGGCTGTGTCATGTATTTTGTTCATTCAGTTTCTTGTTACATGGACAAATTCCTGTTATGAAATTATGGATAGCGCTCCCCAAACTGTCCATTAGGGCCTAAATGGAAGTCTAGCTTTCCACTGAACTAAACAGACTTAGCATAAGAATGGGCAGCAGGAGTCCAGTTGGAAAGCCTATCTGCTTGGCCTCATAGTAAATCAACAAATCAAACCTCAGAGACCTGATATAGTGAGGAGACTGGGAACCTCAGGGGTGTCAGGCTTTCCCAGGAGGCCAGCGCTGAGCCAGGCAAGCACAAAACCAACATAATCACCTTGCTCATGACTTGGAGTTCATCTCCTCTGCAATCGGTCGGCAAGCGGTTTCAGTGAGAAAATAGCGAATGTCAGTCCTAGAAAGAAGCATGAATATATTACCTAGTTAATTGAAAGCCTTCAGCCTACCAGGCTTCAGGCAAGCCAGGAACAAGCCTCATTGAATTTAGCATAGGTAGAGCAGGAAGGGAGTGAAGATCTTTTACAGTGCTTTGTAATCTTTCAGCTTTATTTACACACACATTCTGTTGCTTGTTGTTCTTGTTTAATGTATATAGGCTTACTGATATTTTTCATCTTTACTGTGCAGTAGTGATAAAGAAAACTAAAATGAGAAATCATGTCAAAACTGTATGTCCACATAGACTTCATTAGAATCCACGAGCCACTGTTCTATGCATTTCTATTAGTAATTACAACACGCAGATTCATATCCAGGTTTCTAACTCCAATTCCAGTGACTCCCAGATATTTAATTATATACAGTTACATAGTGTCCTACCAAACATAAATGGCTATAGTTTGTTGCTGTAAGAAAGACAGAAGATAGCAATGGCTTTAGTAGAGTAGGGCATAGGATATCTGTCATTCATTCATTCAGTCCCTTGAATTGCAACCAGCAAGGGATGTGACAAGCATGTAAGAGAAGACAAGAGAAATTCAAATGCAAGTTTAAGAAATGTTACATTGTGTCTCTTGCTAGGCATGCAGCTCAATGGTCAGTCATTTGGCTAGCAAGCTCAAAGCTTGGGGTTCAGTTCCCAGGATCCACAAATGAAAAACAGTTCTGCCCTAAAGACAGTGACATTAATATATTCAACAGGAAGTGCTGTCATTTAAAAGGAAGGTGCTAGACAGGAGAGGGGGATTGTGGTCTAGTAACAGGAAATGGAAAAGACAGGATAAGAGCATCCAAGAGTGAGAGAATCAATGAGATGAGTCAGGAGAGCACTGTCGACTAGGTAGTGACAATAACTGGATGAGCAGAGTAGACGATTCTGCTTTGAAGAATAGAAGAATAGTGACTAGAGAATCATGATCCCAGACAGGGTCAGACAACAGAGAGGAGCAGATGTAAACTGCTTTTTTGAAAGATTTTTACAAGAAAGGGCAATAGGGGCGGATACATCAGTACCCAGGGAGTGCAGCTGGGTCAAGATATTTACTCAATGTTTTAAAAGATTTCTATTGTTTGTTTGTTTTCTATTGTTTGTTTGTTTGTTTAGTGTGTGTGTGTGAGAGAGAAAGAGGGTAGAGGGGGAGGAGGGAGAGACGTAGAGGGAGGGAGAGGTCTGCAGGGGCCCATGAGCTTCTTGAAGGAAGTCTCAGATCTTTTAGAAGCCACAGAAGTTGTGAGTGATACAATACCTGTGCTGGAAACTGAATCCAGGTCCCCTGTGACAGCAGCAAGTGCTCTAAACTGATGAGTCAGTGTAAGACTCCCGGGAGCCTTAGCTTACTGGGGACCCTCTGAGTGAACCATGTGGAACCAGGATTGATGCAAAAAGCAAGAGAATTTATTGTTCCACTGCACTGGGGTTGTCCCAGACCAGAAGGAAAGGCAGCAACCCCTAGCACCCATTCAGTGAGTTTTTATATGGTTTCCAGGGGCTGAATAGAGCATCAGCAACTACACACAATATGATTGGTGGAACATGGCACCCTTTAAAATGATTGATCTTTAGGGAAGGAGGTGACAAGGACTTCCCTTGTCTGAAGGTGGGCAACAGTCCATCCTGAGGAATGTGTCCCTACCCACAGGTCGGTTCCTGCCCTGTGGTCTAGAAATGGTAATTAGCCTCTCCCTTCCAGAGGAGCAGGTGTTTCATGACCTTTCCAAAGTTCCTAAGCTGACATTTTCATCACCTCTGTAGAAGAATGGTTTCTAAGACATTAGAAATATATTGGGCTGGGTGGCGTAGAGCAAAGCCGTGACTGAGGGGGTTGGGGCATGAGGTAGAGGACTGATGATTCCTGAGAAGGTGGAAGGGTGGGGCTTGATGGTTCTGCGCCAGAGGAGTAGGTTAAACAACAGGGCCTCTCAGCTGTAGTGGAGGGGAAGACTTCTTAGCTGAGACAGAGAGGAGAATGGGAAGGAGAGGGCATGCCAGGGAAAGGTGTCCCAGGCTGTATCTGAGGACAACTTCCTATGCCATTGTCACAACTTTATCCAACAACAAAAGCAACCATGTTCATGCTCACTGGTAAACAGACTTGTCTCTCTCCCTGGTTTGATTTCCAGTGTGTGTCCGATTTTGAATTTTACCCAAAGTGTCTCCTGTGAAGCAGACTGAGTATGTCCTGCTGAGTATGTTTCTTTCGTCTTACATGCTCACGTCACGAGGGCAATCATTCCACGGCCTGCTACTGATGCTCGCAGATGTCTGCCTCTCGCCATGCCACTCCAGCTGCTTTTCTTCTGGGAAAGGAACTGTCTGGTCTCTTTAGATAAAGATCACCAGAAATTAATGTAATTTGATCCTCGCCTGTGCTGTCATTTTTTCCATGATTTTTGATTTGATATTTTTTACATGGAGCATGATGTATTTGAGAATTAATAATAGCACTTTCCTTTGCTTTAGTCATGTTCTGTTTTTCCATTTTCAAAAATGAATCATTTAGGGCTCTGAGCTCCAGAGGAGAGCAGACACAGCTCAGTGGGTGAACAAGACAGAATACAAAATTAAAGCATTAGACTGTCTTCCTCTTCACACAAAAATGGGAAATAAATTTATTCCTGGTATTTGATACATGAACAGAATGCAAGCTCTCTGACCCAGTTCGAATGTCACCCTGCCCTACGTGCCATGGGAATCTTCTGCCTACTGTGGCCTATGGCATCACCTGTTTAAGGAAACCTGTCCACTCTGTCTCCGCTTTAAGGATCATTTTCATTAAGGAGTTCAAGTGCATTGAAAAGATTCCGACAGAAAATAAAACACAGATTAAAGATTCTGTTCCTAATACAAGCACAAATAAAGTCCTAGACATTACAAGGACTGTCACTTTCTAAGGTGAGTTCAATACCAAAGACCAAAACACCCACACACCATAACACACGTGCGTGCACATTGCCTATAGTCATATCGTGTACAAGCCATTTAAAGACTGGCAAGCAAGTAGTCTATACAATTGCCACCACTAAGAAGATTGTTTCAACACAGATTTGCACGTATTTTCCTTAGAGGAAGCCATGATCCTAGATAGAGACGCAGACGCAGACTGTTAGATGCTAATGAATAGCTATAGTACAAGCAGATAAATCAATAAGTAAATTCTCATGTGAGTTTTATCTAAACGTCCACAATCATGCCTTGGATACTTTGACCTAGTAAAATTTTAGGAATAATTTTTCATGAAGCAATAAAACGTCATGACTCCCATATCTCATAGCTTTGAGAATAAAGGCAGCTTGGTATGGTTTTTGAAAACATTTATTTTTCATGAGTCAACACTGTAGTACATGAGTGTGTATCCAAAAACTTATTCTCAGGCTGGCATACTGTTTATTAACCGTATATCAGATTGCTCCAAGTGGTCAGTAGCACATTGAAAATTTTCTTCTCACGTCTACCACAGTTTGAAATGGCCCACCTATAAAGTAGCTTGTCAAGGTGCCTCAAATATTGAATCTTGTTCATAACTTACAACTTGATTTTTCCACTCAGAATACTCACAGAGGAATATGGAAAGAAGTGTTGTCAACAGTCCCACTGTGCTAGGAAACAAGTACTGTTAATTTTGTCTTCAGAAAGAATACATACCTAGTTGTGCATTGTGACCAATAGCCGTATCACATTTTGGCATATGATGAGAGATGTCTTCTTTAAGCATCGTTAGTGTGGAGACACACTGCAAATAGAAATCCATGTGCTAGTGTTGATTTAAGAGGCTCTAGCATGAATTCTACAAATTGTGTTTTCCTTCTCAAATATTAACAGCTGCGTGCAAGTTCCTATGTATCCAGATCACTGTACTGTAATATTAAAGAGAACCTGGCTTGCATTTTATTAGTGTTTTGTTTGGAAACTGAGAGGCTAGCTCTGCAAGCCATTAGCTGGCCCTTACCTGAATGGTGGTAGATGTTATAAAACTGAAAAGTCTATTGTGTGATTTTGAACTACAAAAATAATATTTAAATGGGACCTGTGTATGGTAATGACTGCTAAGATTTACATAGTACCTGCTTAAAAGTTTTCAAGTACTTTAGAGACTTATTAATTCTCACATTTTCCCTAGAGTGGATAACGAACTGACTGAGAACATTGAAGTAATGGAGTCGCGTGATATTCCCAGGCTTCATTAGTGAGCAATGAAGAAGCAAAGACAGGAGCAAGAATCACCTTATGGCATAGTTACACTAGGCCAAGAGGCTATCTAAGCAATAGAGTTAGAGTGTTTAGTAAAGATATTTTAATACATTCTGGTCCACCGAATAAAGCCATGTCATTCAAACTATATTTAATTGAGCTGTGCTGATTGTGTAATTTTAAAAAACAGGTTTATTCTGAGGGACTGATGTGATATTATTTCTACAAAGAGGTTCTGAGACCATCTTGTTCAACCAACACTTAGTTACGCAGCTGTGCTAAACTCCTCACAGCGATCTAGATTTTTAAATACTGAAAGTGGCAGAAAGCTCATAGGAATCTCTCCCTGCCCAGTAGCTTCATGCTTTCGCTGTCTGTGACTGAGGAGGGACAGGACATCAACCTCATTCATGAGTATATCCCTGTCAGCTTTCTAAAGAATGGAGAAAGACAAGGAAGGCTGTGGTGGATCTCCTTAGGTATAGAAAGTAATTAAGGTAAGAGAGGAGAGAGGCCAAGGTGAAATTAAAATCTTTTAGCACGACAATAAATTATGGTGATGTTTCCAAAAATTGCCTGTAAAACATCAACATACTCTTGAAACCTGTTGGTGCTCAGACTCCAGTGCTGGCCAATGGAAAATTACATTCTCACTATACACATGTTTTTAAGCATTGGCCAACTGAATAAAATTAAAGATACAGCAAAGGACTAGGGTGTGGCTCAGTGGCAGAGTGCTGCTGAGAATGGATGAGGTCCTACGTTTTATCCCCAGCAGCCCACATAAAAAAAGTAAATAAATAAATAAACAATTTTAATTAAGTAAAAATTGCAGTAAGCTTCAGGCCTAGCTAAGCCATCTCACCTCTACTACACTGACAGAAAGAGGCAATTAAATGAAGATGAATATTATTTACTTTAGATTATATTTTCTTTCAGAAGTGGGATACACAGCAGAACAAGAAAGTAGTATCAGTGGTTAAAGAGATGAAAATATCAGTAAAAGTAGATGTGCAGATGGATCAAGCATTGTGCTATTGGTAGCTCAAAAAGTGCAAGAAAACAGTAACAGGTATTGTTGAAAAAGTGCACAAAATCCTAAAAAAAAATGTGGGACAACTTAAAACCAAAACTTAATAGAAAAAATAAAAGTGAAACAATTCTATCAGATATGAAGAGCTTATTGTTTAGAGTTAAAATCATATTGGCACAGCAGGGAAACTATCCAGAAAATGAAGTATTCAATAGAAAATACTGAATTAAAAATAATCTTTATTGGAAAGTACCAAAATTACTGAACAGCAGTGAAATAGTTTCACGTAGTTCCAGAAGGGGAACATAAAGAAAAGCAGAAGAGGACATATTTAACAAGACAGTGCCTATAGATTTAAAAAAAAAAAAGATAAAATTATATAAAGCCACAAAGCAAGTCTAATCAGGATACATACAAAGGAAGACAAGTTATTTCCAGAGGCTGCAAACCCAAGATAAGAGTAGTGCTAACCAGAAAGGACAGAAAGGCTAGAAAGTAAAGGATGCAGATGCTAGTTCACTAAGTATATGGTGAAGAGCAGATCTTCACTTCCAGGAGGGCACCTTGCTGCTGCATCCCACAGAGAGGAGGATGCTGTGTCCTGGTGCAGCCAAGGCTCAAAGAGCAGACTGCCAAAGGCTGCCAGAGGCTTGTTCTTCAACAGCCTCCCATTTGAGAGGGAAGAGTCCTGATGGCCAACTTGCCTTCCCAAGGTCCCCTCTCCTCATAGGATCACGTTTGCCATTAAAATTCAACATTTAAATCTTCAGCGGACACACTAAAACCATCTCATCTTAGATTAGACAAAGTTTCCTTCTTAGGATACCCACTGTATCCATGATAGTAATAAATTGAAACATTTCATCTCATCCAAATTAAGAATTCCATGCATAAAAAAATTCTTTAAAAATGAATTGGAAAAACATAGAATGGGCAAAAAAAATAGTACAATTATACACATAGTAAATCAATAGTAAACAGTCTAACAGAAAGGAATACAAGAATGGCCAAACAATAAAGACAAAGGGCTTAGCATCATTAGTAACCAAGGAAACGCAACTTTAATACCAAGCAGATTATTCTTAGCCAGGAGAACAGTCAAAAGGAAACCCGGAGATTGGTATCTCTGAACACTGGTCATTACAGTAAATGAATCTCAATTCTTGTCTTGAGTTTTGTGGTGGTTAGTTTTTTGCCAATTTGACACAAGTTATTTGGGAAGAGGGAACCTCACCTGAAGAATTGCCCCTGTCAGATTGGCCCGTGACCATGTGTCTGGCATGCTTAAGTGTTAATTGATGCAGGAGGGCCCAGCCCACTGTAGGTGGTGCCATTCCTGGGCACATAAACTTGGACTGTAGAAGAAAGTAGCTGAGCTCATAATGGAGAGAGGATGGCAAGCCAGTAAGCAGAGTTCCCCATGGTCTCTGCTGAAGCTCCTGCCTCCAGGTGCCTGCCTTTAAGCTCCTGCCTTGATGTCCTTTGAGAAGGAACTAGAACCTGTTACCTAAGACAAACCCTTTTCTCCCCAAGTTGCTTTGGTCATGCTGTTTATCATAGGAACAGAAAGCAAACTAGAACATGTTTTATTTGAAAAATAGAACTTTATGGATGTTCACAAGTAGAATTTTTAGCCTTTACTCTTCTCTAGCAATCAACATTGGTCACTAGGCAATACAGTATACAAAGGTCATTAGAAAATAAGTGTGTCACTAGTTTAAATTGTTTACATCTTGTACACATGAAGGAAAATTATCTTCACACTAAAAGCTGTTATTTTGCCTGGAAATTTATATACATGTGTATTTGTGTGTGTGTGTGTATGTGTGTGTGTGTGTGTGTGTGTGTGTGTGTGCCTCATATAAAAGTTTGACTTCTCAAAGTCACAAAAGTAATAAACTAAGTATTGTTCAGAATTTTCTTGTTTATGACTTGTTTACAGAAACATATCTATGAGACTTAACTGAAAAATCTACCTGTGACAGATGAAGAAAATGAGCAGATTAAACTTAGAAAGAACAGAAAACTCAGAATGCAAAAGGAAAATCAGGAAATCATCAAGAACAATGTCCCTATGAAATTAGGTAAACAAGAAATTATAGAAGATAAGGAATAGAATTTAAGTTTTATTTATTCAAAATAATTTTATTTTTCCTTAGTGAGCAACCTTCTTGGCCTTTGGGGAAGAATTCCACAGTCTTTGTCCATTGAGTCTCTTAGTGAATAGTATCAGGGGGCTGAGATTTTCTTCCCTCCACTGACAGGCTGTGATGAGAAATACGAGACATTTATTAACACGGATATATTCAGAGTTATTGATGAAAAGGAAAACTCTATCATGTAATTCCCATGGTGCCGAAGGAGACTCTACTTTATTGATTCAACAGTTAATAGAATAAGTCATTTTTATGACCTGTTCAAATGGCCTGAGTTTGAATGATGGGTTTTATTTGGTCACTTTAAGCTTTTTTGGTACTGTGGAGGACAACATTCTGCTATAATAAATATTTTATGCATTATTTTAAAACTTGGAGTGAAATTCATTTGGTATAGACATGGGGGTAGATATTAAAATGTAGTCACAGAAAAGAAAAAGGAAGGCTGTACCGAGCAATCCTTGCCGTTCTGAAGACAACTGGGAAACCAACCATGGTGCTTTTGTTTGCTTGCCCATCGTTATTTTCTTCTGTGTTTCCAGTCTGTCAACACAGAGTCTGAAATGGGTCTACAGTTTCTTAAGTGTGCTGTCACAATGCTCCCTATACAAGTTATCTCACCCAGTAGGTCTCACGTACTTGAAAGACAACAAGGTGTTTCAGATAAATCCCTTACAATGATCATATCCGTGGTCATCTAAATGTGAAGATGGATGATTCAAAACAGGAAAAGTCTGATACATAGCTCACCCAAACTAGTTCCTATCATCGAATGTGGAAGGAAAATAAAATTTCCCCTAACATTTTTTTAATAGAACATTTCTAATCATCTGAGCTCTTCAGTCTAACCAGTTGTTTGAAAATGTCAAGCTGTATTGTGACAGCTTAACCACTACTTTCCTAAACATCATTTAGGAAAATATACCACCATTTTTAGAAATCATAATATGTAACAAATAATTACCCAATAGCTATAATCTTTGAAGCAAAGTGTGAGGGGAAAATGAAAACTTAGTCATAGCAAGGGATCCATAAAAATTTAAATGCATGTGTTTTTGTGGAGTGAGTTCACAAAATAAATGTGTTTTTTGACCAAGAGTTTCCCACTTCTCATTAAAATGTAAGCAGTTTTGATAGACGATGTGTGTGTGTGCCCTAAGATATATATATATATATATATATATATATATATTCTACTATGTTTCTATCCTATATATCATATATGTCAACCCTAATCAGAGAATGCTATGATAACATTTGAATTCCAAACTGCTGAATATTATTATATTTTGTGGTCCAGTTGGTAAAATGACAAACACTTTACATAGTATTATGTTTTTTCCTATGCAATTATATTTTAGGAGAAAATGATCTAATTAGTATTTTGTAAAAGAAAAAATCTGACAGTTTGTTTAATTAGCCACCCCTCTCAATGTCCTTTAATACACCAGGGACCATTGTGAGACTCTATGGAGGTTACTGCATTGTGTGATCAGCTTTAAGATGTAGTCCTTAGAACATCTAGCCAGAGGTGGCTGCCTAGACTCCCAGTACCAGCCAAAACTTTCCTCCTGTTGAAAGTGCCTAATTAGGCAGCTGTTGGTTACCACCAAACATAGGTGCCAGTATTGCATCCTTAGGGCTATATTGACTTGCTATATAGACATCACAGCCAGGAAGGACTATTAGCTGTTCCCTTAGAATCTATGTGTTCATCCCTTAGAATCTTATGTAACACCTTCCAGCAATATAAAAGCTAGTTCCCAAGGATGAGGAGGTTTTTGAGTCAGATCCAGCTCAAATCCTTCAATGGTTTTTCCAGCAATAGAAACAAATCTTCCACTTCTAGAATTAAAAAGGACATCAGCAATAGCCTATGTTGTTTCAGGAGTCTCTTGGACTCCCCTGACTAACAACTCAGAAGGGTTTCTCATGTCTGATATTGGGATTTTTCTTAGAAAGTCTGTGGCTCTTTTGAAAGGCATTACTAGCCTAAGTGGCATAAATTACTTATGTGTAATAAACATATACATATATATTTACAATTATAAGTAAAAATGCTATACTATGATTACCTATGACTATTTCAGACATCCTTAATCTACCTCACTGAAGAAGAACCAGCAACCCTCCACTCTGTGTTTACATATTTACTTACATATCTATTTGGAGTTGTGTGACAGTTGGGATGAAAAATGTACTCCATAGGCTCGGGTATTAGACCATTTGACCCTCATTTGATCGTTTTGTTTGGAAGAGATTATAGAATGTATAGGAGGTGAGTACTATATTGTCACTTAATTAGTTTCTACAGGCTTGTCCATTTCTGCTCCATTATCTATTGGTTATGTTGGAGCATGTATATAGTTTCCATGTATTTATGTTCCATTCTACATATGGTTCTAATTCATTGTGGTCCATGTGACACTATATAATGCAGTTTTAGCTTTTTAAAATCTATTGAGGTTTTATCCATATTTTGATATTTTCTCCATCCTGGACAATATCCCATGGGCCGTTGAGAAGAATGTGTATTCGGCTGAAACGGGATGGAATGTTTGGCAAAGATCTGGTAATAGATTTGCTCTATGGTTTACTTCAACACAGATGTTTCCTTATTGACTATTTGTCTTGGAGATCAGTCTATAGCAGAAAGTAGATACTGAGGTATCTCACTGTCTTTGTATAAAGAGCCACTTACATGCTTTTGTATTTGGATGGTCCCATGTTCCATGCAAATGCTCATAACTTTCCCATCTCCCTAATAACTCATTCTATCATCAACATATTTTACATAAAGTGCCCTTTACTCTTTAGTATTTTAGATTTCCATTTGCAAAATAGTATTTTCCAATCCTGCTCTTTCAAGAGTTTCTTACAGGCAGTAAAGAGTTGAGTCTTATTCTTTTACCCATTCAACTGGTTGATTAATTTAATCCATTGACATGCAAAGTTATTATTCATAAGTACAAATGCCCTTCTTGTATTTTGTTCATTCAATTTCTATTTTTCATATTTTGGTTTTCTACAATTTTATCATTTATTTTTGTGATTTAGTTGTTTTCTCTCAAGCTGGAGTTTAACTCTCTTCATTTTATTCTCATTAATCTGTTCCTCAAGTGAATGCTATATATGATGTTATGATGGTAATTATCAATCAAAAACTCAGGTGACAGCAGATGTTGACAAGGATGTGGAGAAAGAGGAACATTCCTTCATAGATGGTGGGATTGCTAGCTGGTACAACTACTCTGGAAATCAGTTTAGCAGTTCCTCAGAAAATTGGACACAGTACTACATGAGGAACCAGCTATACCACTCCTGGGCATATACCCAGCAGATGCTCCAACATGTAATAAGGACACATGCTCCACTATGTTCATAGCAGCCTTATTTATAATAGCCAAAAGTTGGAAATAACCCAGATGTCCCTCAACAGAGGAATGGATTTTAAAAAATGTGGTACATTTACACAATGGAGTACTACTCCGTTATTGAAAACAATGAATTCATGAAATTCTTAGGCAAATGGAACTAGAAAATATTACCCTAAGTGAGGTAACCCAATCACAAAAGGAACACACATGATATGCACTCACTGATAAGTGGATATTAGCCCAAAAGCTCAGAATACCCAAGATACAATTCACAGACACAGGAAGCTCAAGAAGAAGAAAGACCAAAGTGTGGATACTTTTGTTCTTCTTAGAATGGGGAATAAAATACCCACAGGTAGAGATACAGAGACAAATTGTGGAGGAGAAACTGAAGGAAAGACCATCCAGAGACTGTCACACTTGGGAATCCATCCCATATACAGTTACCAAATGCAGACACTATTGTGGATGCCAACAAGTGCTTGCTGACAGGAGCCTGATATAGCTGTCTCCAGAGAAACTGCCAAAGCCTGACAAATACAGAGGTGGATGCTCCCAGCCAGCTATTGGACTGAGCACAGGGTCTCCAATGGAGGAGCTAGAGAAAGGACTGATGGAACTGAAGGGGTTTGCAGCCCCATAGGAGGAACAACAATATGAACCAACCAGTACATCCAGAGTTCCCAGGGACCAAACCACCAACCAAAGAGTACACATGGAGGGGCCGATGGCTCCAACCGCATATGTAGCAGAGGACAGTCTTATTGAACATCAATGGGATGAGGCACCCTTGGTCCTGTGAAGGCTTAATGTCCCAGTATAGGGGAATGTGAGGGCAGGGAAGCAGGAGTGGGTGGGCTGGTGAGCAGTGGGAGGGGGGATGGAATAGGGGGTTTTTGGAGGAGAAACCAGGAAAGGAGATAACATCTCAAATGCAAATAAAGAAAATATCTATTAAAAATTTAAAAACAAAATATACTTTGAAAAAAGAATTTTAGTTAAAGAGAGTAGATACTGTGATCAGTGTAGGTGGGGGCTGAGAAAATTTGTACTTAAGCTAGGACATGTGATGACTTCATTGTAAATAGATGGTCCCAAGAAATAAAAAACAAATTGATGGTAATTATCCTTTCACTTATATTGTAGAACACCTCAGTGTTTCTTGCAGGGCTTAACAAGTGGTAATGAATTCCCTACTTTCTGCTTACCAATAAAAATTCCTTTTCCTTCAGCTCTAAAGGAAAATTTCACTGTCTATAGTATTACAAGTCATCAATATTTTTCTTTCAGCACTGTTGCCCATCCTCTTCTTGTATGTAAGGTTTCTGATTAATAATCCATTGTCTGATGGACTTTCCCTACTATGTGACTTGATACCTTTCTCTTGTTTTCAGAATTCTTTTTAGTTCTGTATTTCTTAATATACCTGGATCAAAGTCTGGTTTGTTGGATCTATTTAGGTTCACTTGGACTTCTTGAATCTGGATTTCCATATATTCTTGAAGATTTAATAAGTTTTATGACTTTATGAAATTGATTTTCAATGCATTCACCCCCTTTTTACATGGTAAAAAAATCCTATAATTTTAATACTGGCAACCAAACTTTGGTCCTTAATTCTTATAGACTTTCTTCAACTAGCAGTATGTTGTTGTTTCCTGAGTCCCAAGAATTGGAAAACACCCAAAGTCAATTACTTCTTTGGAACAGAGAAATCAGTAAGATCCTGGGCTGAATTTTGGATTCTAATATGCAATTCATGTGTCCTACAGAGCTGAGAATACTGGTCTTTCTGCTAGTATGGGAGTGGCTGAATTCTTCATTAGCTAGATAACTGTCAATAACTGGAAGGTCAGAGTTGAAAATGTCAGTTAAGTTTTCCTTATCCTTCTTCATGTAGTCTACAGTTTCTGGAACTTCTCTTTTTCTAGAGAATTCTCTCTCTCTCTCTCTCTCTCTCTCTCTCTCTCTCTCTCTCTCTCTCTCTCTCTCTCTCTCTCTCTCTCTCTCCCTTCCTCTCTCCCTTCCTCCCTCCCTCCCTCTCTCCCTCTCTCTCTCCTTCCCTCCTTCTCTCCCTTTCTCTCTCTTTCTCCTTCCCTCCATCCTTCCCTCTCTCTCTTTCCCTCCCTCTCTCCCTTTCTCTCTCTCTCTCTTTCTCCTTCCCTCTTCCCTCCCGCCTCCCTCTCTCCTTCCCTCCCTCTCTCCCTTTCTTCCCTCTCTCCCTTTCTCTCTCTCTCTTTCTCTTTGTCTCTCTCTTTGTTCAAAGTATATTTTCCTTTGCTTCTTTGATTAGCTCTGTAACCTACTTACCAACTCACAACTTCACTTCTGATTAGCTTGCTAACGTGGATGGATATTCCATTCTTCAGAAGGAAACATCTTGACAAATGGACACATTTTCCACTTGTAAAGACTAATTATCTACTTTTGATGAAGTTCTTTGAGACCCTAAAGTTTTGTCAACCCCATAACTATCAAGAAGCATGTCAAGCAAGTCCTTAAAGGGATGATGTATCCAAAGCTCTTCAGATATTAAAACTAAGCCATCACTCTGTAGTAGGGCTTTTCTTCCACGAATTTCTGTGTTTCACACTAAACTTTCCCTTTTGCTTGCCATATGTAGATGTTCCATCTGATGCAACCTTCTATACCTCTTAAATTTATTGAATATAGTTAAAAAAAATGTTGTCCCCCTAGGAGCCTCTAACACATTCTCCAAAAGATGAAAGATTGGTACTTGAATCACAGACAGCCTAGGTACCTGAAAAGGACATCTGAATAAGAAATTTTGTCTGATTTATTCTTGATACATATGAAATATCACATAAGGAATCTGGAAAACTATTATTTGGAAGACTCTGAAGTAATAAAAATCATTGATCCCTTTTTGGTTTCTGCATTCAATTTTCTCCTTCAACATCCCCCCTCCACCCTTCTTTGAAATATTCAGTCTGTGACAGTCTTCTTTATATGCCATTGAGTAACCTTGCTTACCAAGAATTAAGAATTACCACTTATTTCAAAGGCAATTGTGAATTTTCAAAGCCAACCTGTCTACTTTGTTCCAGAGGAATGAAACAGAGAAGCATTTCTTACTTCTAAAATGTGTTTAAGTGCTATTTTTTTTTATTTTTTAATATTTTTATTACATATTTTCCTCAATTACATTTCCAATGCTATCCCAAAAGTCCCCCATAGCGCCCCCCACTTCCCTACCCACCCATTCCCATTCTTTTGGCCCTGGCATTCCCCTATATTGGGGCATATAAAGTTTGCAAGTCCAATGGGCCTCTCTTTCCAGTGATGGCCGACTAGGCCATCTTTCGATACATATGCAGCTAGAGACAAGAGCTCCGGGGTTCTGGTTAGTACATCATGTTGTTCCAACAATAGGGTTGCAGATCCCTTTAGCTCCTTGGGTACTTTCTCTAGCTTCTCCATTAGGAGCCCTGTGATACATCCAATAGCTGACTGGGAACATCCACTCCTGTGTTTGCTAGGCCCCGGCATCGTCTCACAAGAGACAGCTATACTTGGGTCCTTTCAGCAAAATCTTGCTAGTGTATGCAATGGTGTCAGCATTTAGAAGCTGATTATGGGATGGATCCCTGGATACGGCAGTCTCTAAATGGTCCATCCTTTCATCACAGCTACGAACTTTGTCTCTGTAACTCCTTCCCTGGGTGTTTTGTTCCCAATTCTAAGAAGGTGCACAGTGTCCACACTTTGGTCTTCATTCTTCTTGAGTTTCATGCGTTTAGCAAATTGTATCTTATATCTTGGGTTTCCTAAGTTTTGGGCTAATATCCACTTATCAGTGAATACATATTGTGTGAGTTCTTTTGTGATTGTGTTACTTCACTCAAGATGATGCCCTCCAGGTCCATCCATTTGGCTAGGAATTTCATAAATTCATTCTTTTTAATAGCTGAGTAGTACTCCATTGTGTAAATGTACCATAATTTCTGTATCCATTCCTCTGTTGAGGGACATCTGGGTTCTTTCCAGCTTCTGGCTATTATAAATAGGACTGCTATGAACAAAGTGGAGCATGTGTCCTTTTTACCGGTTGGGACATCTTCTGGATATATGCCCAGGAGAGGTATTGCTGGATCCTCCGGTAGTACTATGTCCAATTTTCTGAGGAACCGCCAGACTGATTTCCAGAGTGGTTGTACAAGCTTGCAATCCCACCAACAATGGAGGAGTGTTCCTCTTTCTCCACATCCTCGCCAGCATCTGCTGTCACCTGAATTTTTGATCTTAGCCATTCTGACTGGTGTGAGGTGGAATCTCAGGGTTGTTTTGATTTGCATTTCCCTGATGATTAAGGATGTTGAATATTTTTTCAGGTGCTTCTCTGCCATTCGGGATTCCTCAGGTGAGAATTCTTTGTTCAGTTCTGAGCCCCATTTTTTAATGGGGTTATTTGACTTTCTGGAGTCCACCTTCTTGAGTTCTTTATATATATTGGATATTAGTCCCTTATCTGATTTAGGATAGGTGAAGATCCTTTCCCAATCTGTTGGTGGTTTTTTTGTCTTATTGATGGTGTCTTTAGCCTTGCAGAAGCTTTGTAGTTTCATGAGGTCCCACTTGTCAATTCTCGATCTTACAGCACAAGCCATTACTGTTCTATTCAGGAATTTTTCCCCTGTGCCCATATCTTCAAGGCTTTTCCCCACTTTCTCCTCTATAAGTTTCAGTGTCTCTGGTTTTATGTGAAGTTCCTTGATCCACTTAGACTTGACCTTAGTACAAGGAGATAGGAATGGATCGATTCGCATTCTTCTACATGTTAACAACCAGTTGTGCCAGCACCATTTGTTGAAAATGCTGTCTTTCTTCCACTGGATGTTTTTAGCTCCCTTGTCGAAGATCAAGTGACCATAGGTGTGTGGGTTCATTTCTGGGTCTTCAATTCTATTCCATTGGTCTATTTGTCTGTCACTATACCAGTACCATGCAGTTTTTATCACAATTGCTCTGTAGTAGAGCTTTAGGTCCGGCATGGTGATTCCACCAGAGGTTCTTTTATCCTTGAGAAGAGTTTTTGCTATCCTAGGTTTTTTGTTATTCCAGATGAATTTGCAGATTGCACTTTCTAATTCTTTGAAGAATTGATTTGGAATTTTGATGGGGATTGCATTGAATCTGTAGATTGCTATTGGCAAGATAGCCATTTTTACAATGTTGATCCTGCCAATCCATGAGCATGGGAGATCTTTCCATCTTCTGAGATCTTCTAGAATTTCTTTCTTCAGAGACTTGAAGTTTTTATTATACAGATCTTTTACTTCCTTAGTTAGAGTCACGCCAAGATATTTTATATTATTTGTGACTATTGAGAAGGGTGTTGTTTCCCTAATTTCTTTCTCAGCCTGTTTATTCTTTGTGTAGAGAAAGGCCATTGATTTGTTTGAGTTAATTTTATATCCAGCTACTTCACCAAAACTGTTTATCAGGCTTAGGAGTTCTCTGGTGGAATTTTTAGGGTCACTTATATATACTATCATATCATCTGCAAAGAGTGATATTTTGACTTCATCTTTTCCAATTTGTATCCCTTTGATCTCCTTTTGTTGTCGAATTGCTCTGGCTAGGACTTCAAGTACAATGTTGAATAGGTATGGAGAAAGTGGACAGCCTTGTCTAGTCCCTGATTTTAGAGGGATTGCTTCAAGCTTCTCACCATTTACTTTGATGTTGGCTACTGGTTTGCTGTAGATTGCTTTTATCATGTTTAGGTATGGGCCTTGAATTCCTGATCTTTCCAAGACTTTTATCATAAATGGGTGTTGGATCTTGTCAAATGCTTTTTCCGCATCTAACGAGATGACCATGTGGTTTTTGTCTTTGAGTTTGTTTATATACTGGATTACGTTGATGGATTTCCGTATATTGAACCATCCCTGCATCCCTGGGATGAAACCTACTTGGTCAGGATGGATGATTGTTTTGATGTGTTCTTTGATTCGGTTAGCAAGAACTTTATTGAGGATTTTTGCATCAATATTCATAAGGGATATTGGTCTGAAGTTTTCTATCTTTGTTGGGTCTTTTTGTGGTTTAGGTATCAGAGTAATTGTGGCTTCATAGAATGAGTTGGGTAGAGTACCTTCTGATTCTATTTTGTGGAATAGTTTGTGAAGAACTGGGATTAGATCTTCTTTGAAGGTTTGATAGAACTCTGCAGTAAACCCATCTGGTCCTGGAATTTTTTTAGTTGAGAGACTATTAATGACTGCTTCTATTTCTTTGGGGGATATAGGGCTGTTTAGATCATTAACCTGATCTTGATTCAACTTTGGTACCTGGTATCTGTCTAGGAACTTCTCCATTTCATCCAGGTTCTCCAGTTTTGTTGAGTATAGCCTTTGGTAGAAGGATCTGATGGTGTTTTGGATGTCTTCAGGATCTGTTGTTATGTCTCCTTTTTCATTTCTGATTTTGTTAATTAGGATGCTTTCCCTGTGCCCTCTAGTGAGTCTGGTTAAGGGTTTATCTATCTTGTTGATTTTCTCAAAGAACCAGCTCCTTGATTGGTTGATTCTTTGAATAGTTTTTCTTGTTTCCACTTGGTTGATTTCGCCCCTGAGTTTGATTATTTCCTGCCGTCTACTCCTCTTGGGTGAATTTCCTTCCTTTTGTTCTAGTGCTTTTAGGTATGTTGTCAAGCTGCTAATGTGTGCTCTCTCTAGTTTCCTTTTGGAGGCAATCAGAGCTATGAGTTTTCCTCTTAGAAATGCTTTCATTGCGTCCCATAAGTTTGGATATGTTGTGGCTTCATTTTCATTGAACTCTAAAAAGTCCTTAATTTCTTTCTTTATTCCTTCCTTGACCAAGGTATCATTGAGAAGAGTGTTGTTCAATTTCCACGTGAAGGTTGGCTTTCTATTATTTATTTTGTTATTGAAGATCAGCCTTAGTCCATGGTGATCTGATAGGATGCATGGGACAATTTCAATATTTTTGTATCTGTTGAGGCCTGTTTTGTGACCAATTATGTGGTCAATTTTGGAGAAGGTACCATGAGGTGCTGAGAAGAAGGTATATCCTTTTGTTTTAGGATAGAATGTTCTGTAGATATCTGCCAGATCCATTTGATTCATAATTTCTCTTAATTTCTCTGTGTCCCTGTTTAGTTTCTGTTTCCATGATCTGTCCATTGGTGAAAGTGGTGTGTTGAAGTCTCCCACTATTATTGTATGAGGTGCAATGTGTGCTTTGAGATTTACTAAAGATTCTTTAATGAATGTGGCTGCCTTTGTATTTGGAGCATAGATATTCAGGATTGATAGTTCCTCTTGGAGGATTTTACCTTTGATGAGTATGAAGTGTCCCTCCCTGTCTTTTTTAATGACTTTGGGTTGGGAGTCAATCTTATCAGATATTAGAATGGCTACTCCAGCTTGTTTCTTCATACCATTTGCTTGGAAAATTGTTTTCCAGCCTTTCATTCTGAGGTAGTGTCTATCTTTTTCTCTGAGATGAGTTTCCTGTAAGCAGCAAAATGTTGGGTCTTGTTTGTGTAGCCAGTTTGTTAGTCTATGTCTTTTTATCGGGGAGTTGAGTCCATTGATATTAAGAGATATTAAGGAAAAGTAATTGTTGTTTCCTGTTATTTTTGTTGTTAAAGTTGGCATTCTGTTCTTGTGGCTGTCTTCTTTTAGGTTTGTTGAGGGATTACCTTCTTGTTGTTTCTAGGGCGTGGTTCCTGTCCTTGTATTGGTTTTTTTCTGTTATTATCCTTTGAAGGGCTGGATTCGTGGAGAGATAATGTGTGAATTTGGTTTTGTCGTGGAATACTTTGGTTTCTCCATCTATGTTAATTGAGAGTTTGGCTGGGTATAGTAGCCTGGGCTGGAATTTGTGTTCTTTTAGTGTCTGTATAACATCCGTCCAGGATCTTCTGGCTTTCATAGTCTCTGGTGAAAAATCTGGTGTAATTCTGATAGGCTTGCCTTTATATGTTACTTGGCCTTTTTCTCTTACTGCTTTTAGTATTCTATCTTTATTTAGAGCATTTGTTGTTCTGATTATTATGTGTCGGGAGGTATTTCTTTTCTGGTCCAGTCTATTTGGAGTTCTGTAGGCTTCTTGTATGTTCATGGGCATCTCTTTCTTTAGATTTGGGAAGTTTTCTTCTATAATTTTGTTGAAGATGTTTGCTGGTCCTTTGAGTTGAAAATCTTCATTCTCATCCACTCCTATTATCCGTAGGTTTGGTCTTCTCATTGTGTCCTGTATTTCTTGAATGTTTTGAGTTAGGATCTTTTTGCATTTTACATTTTCCTTGATTGTTGTGCCGATGTTCTCTATGGAATCTTCTGCACCTGAGATTCTCTCTTCCATCTCTTGTATTCTGTTGCTGATGCTCGTATCTATGGTTCCAGATTTCTTTCCTAGGGTTTCTATCTCCAGTGTTGCCTCATTTTGGGTTTTCTTTATTGTGTCTACTTCCCTTTTTAGGTCTAGTATGGTTTTGTTCATTTCCATCATCTGTTTGGATGTGTTTTCCTGTTTTTCATTAAGGACTTCTACCTGTTTGATTAGGTTATCCTGTTTTTCTTTAAGGATTTGAAAGTCCTTAGCTGTGTTCTCCTGCAATTCTTTAAGGGACTTTTGTGCTTCCTCTTTAATGTCTTCTACCTGTTTACCAGTGTTCCTTTGTATTTCTTTAAGTGTGTTATTAAAGTCCTTCTTGAAGTCCTCTACCATCATCAGGAGATATGCTTTTAGATCCGTGTCTAGCTTTTCCGGTGTGTTGGGGTGCCCTGGACTGGGCGAAGTGGGAGTGCTGGGTTCTGATGATGGTGAGTGGTCTTGGTTTTTGTTAGTAAGATTATTACGTTTACCTTTCGCCATCTGGTAATCTCTGGGGTTAGTTGTTGTCGTTGTCACTGTTTAAAGATTGGAGCAGAAGCTGTGTTCCACTCACCAGCAGTCTCAAAATCCTGTGGCGGGGGTCGTGGGTAGCTGGCGGGTGTCAGGCAACCCTGCGCTCTAGCTACTCCGGCGCTGATCCAGCCGGATGAGGCCTGTGGCCCTACTCAGGCTGGTTTCTGCTTCCCTAACTAATGCAGTCTCAGGTCCCACGCGCAATTGGATTGGAGCAGAAGCTGTGTTCCACTCACCAGAAGTCTTAAGATCCTGTGGCGGGTGTTTTGGGTAGCTGGCGAGTGTCAGCCGACCCTGCGCCCTAGCTACCCTGGTGCTTTTCTGACCGGAAGAGGCTTGTGGCCCTATGTAGGCCGGATTTCTCTCTCCCCAACCAGAGCAGTCTCAGGTCCCGCGTGATTGGACTGGAGCAGAAGCTGTGTTCCACTCACCAGCAGTCTCAAAATCCTGTGGCGGGGGTCGTGGGTAGCTGGCGGGTGTCAGCCGACCCTGCGCTCTAGCTATCCGGCCAGATGAGGCCTGTGGCCCTACTCAGGCCGGTTTCTGCTTCCCTAACTAATGCAGTCTCAGGTCCCGCGTGCAATTGGATTGGAGCAGAAGCTGTGTTCCACTCACCAGAAGTCTTAAGATCCTGTGGCGGGTGTTGTGGGTAGCTGGCGAGTGTCAGCCGACCCTGCGCCCTCGCTACCCCGGTGCTTTTCTGACCACAAGAGGCTTGTGGCCCTATGTAGGCTGGATTTCTCTCTCCCCAACCTGAGCAGTCTCAGGTCCCGCGTGATTGGACTGGAGCAGAAGCTGTGTTCCACTCACCAGCAGTCTCAAAATCCTGTGGCGGGGATCGTGGGTAGCTGGCGGGTGTCAGCCGACCCTGGGCTCTAGCTACCCCGGTGCTGATCCGGCCGGATGAGGCCTGTGGCCCTACTCTGGCCGGTTTCTGCTTCCCTAACTAATGCAGTCTCAGGTCCCGCGCGCAATTGGATTGGAGCAGAAGCTGTGTTCCACTCACCAGAAGTCTTAAGATCCTGTGGCGGGTGTTGTGGGTAGCTGGCGAGTGTCAGCCGACCCTGCGCCCTAGCTACCCTGGTGCTTTTCTGACCGGAAGAGGCTTGTGGCCCTATGTAGGCCGGATTTCTCTCTCCCCAACCAGAGCAGTCTCAGGTCCCGCGTGATTGGACTGGAGCAGAAGCTGTGTTCCACTCACCAGCAGTCTCAAAATCCTGTGGCGGGGGTCCTGGGTAGCTGGCGGGTGTCAGGCAACCCTGCGCTCTAGCTATCCAGGCGCTGATCCGGCCGGATGAGGCCTGTGGCCCTACTCAGGCCGGTTTCTGCTTCCCTAACTAATCGCTTAAGTGCTATTTTATATGATCTAATTGTGTGTAGTCCACAGATGGGCATCTCTACTATCCCTTGTAATGATTGGTTCTTGGGTATATTACAACTTTGGAGCATTTCAGTTCACTTGCTAATATGGACACTATCATAGATTCTCTACCATCGTTATGTATTTACTATTTCCTCTAAAATATGTGGCTATGCTGCTGACTACTACATGAGATGCAAAAGAAAGGATACATCAGTCAGAAAACAGGCAAGTAATTATAAAACCCTATGGCTCATAACAGATATATCTTGACTCCTGAGAGTGTTGGGTCAGTGTTGAGTGTTGAGTATGAAGCCAGTGCTATGAAAACGAATAGAAAATCTTAAAGGGTCCTTTAGAAGGCAGGGAAATTGATGAGCTTGCAGCTGTTCTACTTCCACACTTCTAGTTACTATGTAGTCTATTTGAGTTGCACAACATTCACAAGCTCCACAGTGAAGAAAAAAATAGAGACCTTAAATGACATGTCCCTATAGTATTTGTCATTTGAGAACTTGGTCTCCAATTGATGGCCCTGTTTGAGAGGTTTAGGAGATGTGGCTTTGTTGAATGGAATGTCACTAAACACAGGTTTTAAGAGTAAAAAAAACTATTAACATTTTGTGTTTGATCTGTCTGCTATGTGTTTGTGGTCCACAATGTTAGCTCTCAGTTTTATGTTTCTAGCAGTACTCCTTTCTGATGTCATGGAATTTAACCTTCTGGAACTATAAAAAAATAAACTCTTCCTTTGTAAGTTGCTTTGACCATGGCATTTTATTACAGCAATAGAAAGGTACCAAGTATAGACACATCTGGAAATAACACATACAAAGTACTTTCTTAACCTTATAAGGTGCCTAGACTTATTTCTCAAGTAAATATAGCTATCCTTGTTGTTGTTGTTATCCTTAAGAAAGAACCTGAGAGGTCACCAGCATTGGGTCACCTGGGCGCGGAGTCGGCAGACATCCCTAAGATCCCGAGAGGACTCTCCATGTGATCTTAGGACCACCAGTGAGTGGAACACAACTTCTGTTCCATTCCAATGCACAGGACCTGTGACAGCATGAGGGAAGCAGTAAACCCAGCCTAACCAGGGTCACAAGTCCCTTCCGGTCGACTCCAGCACCGGGTCACCTGGGCAAGGAGTCTGAGGACACCCCCAAGGTCCCTAGAGGACAGTTTCTGAGGAAGACCCCATTTCTGGCTCCAGACATCCGGGCACATTCCCTGCCAGAGGACAGGTGTCCTCCCTGCCCAGGAGAGCTTTGCCAGAGCACCTGGGGAAGCCATCTTGGTTCCCGGATCCCTTTGAGACTAGTCTGCCCAGGTGAGAGTGTGGACTACAGAAGCTAACAGCTTCTGGGACAGGCCCTCTTTTGGACTTCATCTTCTGCCAGGAGGCAGGTCTGAACGCCAGATATCTGTGCACCTTCCCTGCAAGAGGAGAACTTGCCTGGAGAGAGTGTTCAGACCACTGAAACTCAGGAGAGAGCTAGTATCCCATGTAGGCTGATAGAGGCTAACAGAATCATGAGAGAAACAAGCACTAACCAGAGACAATTATAACAACTAACTCCAGAGATTACCAGATGGCAAAAAGCAAATGTAAGAATCTTACTAACAGAAACTAAGATCACTCACCATCATCAGAATGTAGCACTCCCACCTCACCCAGTCCTGGGCACCCCAATACACTAAAAAACCTAGACCAGGATTTAAAAGCATATCTCATGATGATGGTAGAGGAAATCAAGAAGGACGTTAATAACTCACTTAAAGAAATACAGGAGAACACTGCTATCGAGTTAAAAGTCCTTAAAGAAAAACAGGAAAGCACACCCAAACAGGTGATGGAAATGAACAAAACCATACTAGACCTAAAAATGGAAATAGACACAATAAAGAAAACCCAAAGTGAGGCAAGGCTGGAGATAGGAACCCTAGGAAAGAAATCTGGATCCAGAGATATGAGCACCAGCAACAGAATACAAGAGATGGAAGAGAGAATCTCAGGTGCAAAAGATTCCATAGAGAACATCAGCACAACAATCAAAGAAAATGCAAAGTGCAAAAAGATCCTAACTCAAAACATCCAGGAAATCCAGGACAAAATGAGAAGACCAAACCTACAGATAATAGGAGTAGATGAGAATGAAAATTTTCAATTTAAAGGGACAGCAAATATCTTCAACAAAATTATAGAAGAAAACTTCCCAAACCTAAAGAAAGAGATGCCCATGAACATACAAGAAGCCTACAGAACTCCAAATAGACTGGACCAAAAAAGAAATTCCCCTAACACATAATACTCAGAACAACAAATGTACTAAATAAAGATAGAATATTAAAAGTAGTAAGGGAAAAAGGTCAAGTAACACATAAAGGCAAGCCTATCAGAATTACATAGACTTTTCACCAAAGACTATAAAAGCGAGAAGATCCTGGACAGATGTTATACAGACACTAAGAGAACACAAATACCAGCCCAGGATACTATACCCAGCCAAACTTTCAATTACCATAGATGGAGAAGCCAAAGTATTCCACAACAAAAACAAATTCACACATTACCTTTCCAAGAATTCAGCCCTTCAAAGGATAATAACAGAAGAAAAAAAAAAAAAAAACACAAGGACAGAAACCACGCCCTAGAAAAAGCAAGCAAGTAATCCTTCAACAAACCTAAAAGAAGACAGCCACAAGAACAGAATGCCAACTCTAACAACAAAAATAGTAGGATGCAACAATTACTTCTCTTTAATATCTCTTAATATCAATGGACTCAATTCCCCAATAAAAAGACATAGACTAACAGACTGGCTACATAAACAGGACCCAACATTTTGCTGCTTACAGGAAACCCATCTCAGGGAAAAAGACAGACACTACCTCAGAATGAAAGGCTGGAAAACAATTTTCCATGCAAATGGTCTGAAGAAATAAGTGTGGAGTTGCCATTCTAATATCGAATAAAATCGACTTCCAACCCAAAGTTATCAAAAAAGACAAGGAAGGACACTTCATACTCATCAAAGGTAAAATCTACCAAGAGGAACTCTCAATTCTGAATATCTATGCTCCAAATGCAAGGGCAGCCACATTCATTAAAGAAACTTTAGTAAAGCTCAAAGCACACTTTGCACCTCACACAATAATAGTGGGAGACTTCAACATATCACTTACATCAATGGACAGATCCTGGAAACAGAAACTATTGGATTGGAGCAGAAGCTGTGTTCCACTCACCAGAAGTCTTAAGATCCTGTGGCAGGGATACAGTGAAACTAACAGAAGTTATGAAACAAATGGATTTAACAGATATCTACAGAACATTTTATCCTAAAACAAAAGGGTATACCTTCTTCTCAGCAACTCATGGTACCTTCTCCAAAATTGACAATATAATTGGTCACAAAACAGGCCTCAACAGATACAAAATTATTGAAATTGTCCCATGCATCCTATCAGATCACCATGGACTATGGCTGATCTTCAATAACAACATAAATAATAGAAAGCCAGCATTCACGTGGAAACTGAACAACACTCTTCTCAATGATACCTTGGTCAAGGAAGGAATAAAGAAAGAAATTAAAGACTTTTTAGAGTTTAATGAAAATGAAGCCACAACATACCCAAAGTTACGGGACACAATGAAAGCATTTCTAAGAGGAAAACTCATAGCTCTGAGAGCCTCCAAAATGAAACTAGAGAGAGCACACACTAGCAGCTTGACAACACACCTAAAAGCTCTAGAACAAAAGGAAGGAAATTCACCCAAGAGGAGTAGACGACAGGAAATAATCAAACTCAGGGATGAAATCAACCAAGTGAAAACAAGAACTATTCAAAGAATCAACCAAATGAGGAGCTGTTTGAGAAAATCAACAAGATAGATAAACCCTTAGCCACACTCACTAGAGGGCACAGGGACAGCATCCTAATTAACAAAATCAAAAATGAAAAGGGAGACATAACAACAGATCCTGAAGTAATCCAAAACACCATCAGATCCTTCTACAAAAGGCTATACTAAATAAAACTGGAAAACCTGGATGAAATGGACAAATTTCTAGATAGATACCAGGTACCAATGTTAAATCAGGATCAGGTTAATGATCTAAAGAGTCCTATATCCCAGAAAGAAAGAGAAGCAGTCATTAATAGTCTCCCAACCAAAAAAATCCCAGTACCAGATGGGTTTAGTGCAGAGTTCTATTAGACCTTCATAGAAGATCTAATTCCAGTTCTTCACAAACTATTCCACAAAATAGAAGGTACTCTACCCAACTCATTATATGAAGCCACAATTACTCTGATACATAAAGCACAGAAATACCCAACAAAGATAGAGAACTTCAAACCAATTTTCCTTATGAATATAGATGCAAAATTACTCGACAAAATTCTCGCTAACCAAATCCAAGAACACATCAAAACAATCATCCATCTTGACCAAGTAGGTTTCATTCCAGGGATGCAGGGATGGTTTAAAATATGGAAATCAATCAACGTAATCCACTATATAAACAAACTCAAAGACAAAAACCACATGATCATAGCGTTAGATGTAGAGAAAGCATTTGACAAAATCCAACACCCATTCATGATAAAAGTCTTGGAAAGATCAGGAATTCAAGGCCCATACCTAAACATGATAAAAGCAATCTACAGCAAACAGGTAGCCAACATCAAAGTAAATGGTGAGAAACTTGAAGCATTCCCACTAAAATACGGGACTACCCAAGGCTGCCCACTTTCTCCCTACCTATTCAACATTGTACTTGAAGTCCTAGCCAGATCAATTCGACAACAAAAGGAAGTCAAGGGGATACAAATTGGAAAAGAAGAAGTCAAAATATCACTTTTTGCAGATAATATGATAGTATATATAAGTGACCCTGAAAATTCCACCAGAGAACTCCTAAACCTGATAAACAGCTTCAGTGAAGTAGCTGGATATAAAATTAACTCAAACAAGTCAATGGCCTTTCTCTACACAAAGGATAAACAGGCTGAGAAAGAAATTAGGGAAACAACACCCTTCTCAATAGTCACAAATAATATAAAATACCTTGGCGTGACTCTAACTAAGGAAGTGAAAGATCTGTATGACAAGAACTTCAAGTCTCTGAAGAAAGAAATTAAAGAAGAACTCAGAAGATGGAAAGACCTCCCATGCTCATGGATAGGCAGGATCAATATAGTAAAAATGGCTATCTTGCCAAAAGCAATCTACAGATTCAGTGCAATCCCCATCAAAATTCCAACTCAATTCTTCAACAAAGTAGAAAGGGCAATCTGCAAATTCATCTGGAATAACAAAAAATCTAGGATAACAAAAACTCTTCTCAAGGATAAAAGAACTTCTGGTGGAATCACCATGCCTGATCTAAAGCTGTACTACAGAGCAATTGTGATAAAAACTGCATGGTACTTGTATAGTGACCAAAGAGTAGACCAATGGAATAGAATTGAAGACTCAGAAATGAACTCACACACCTATGGTCACTTGATCTTTGACAGGGAGCTAAAACCATCCAGTGGAAAAAAGACAGTATATTCAACAAATGATGCTGGCACAACTGGCAGTTATCATGTAGAAGAATGCGAATTGATCCATTCTTATCTCCTTGTACTAAGGTCAAATCTAAGTGGATCAAGGAACTCCACATAAAACCAGAGACAGTGAACATTATAGAGGAGAAAGTGGGGGAAAGCCTCGAAGATATGGGTACAGGGGAAAATTCCTGAAAAGAAGAGCAATGGCTTGTGTTGTAAGATCAAGAATCCACAAATGGGACCTCATAAAATTGCAAAGCTTCTGTAAGGCAGAAGACAAAAAGGCCACCAACAGATTGGGAAAGGATCTTTACCTAAATCAGATAGGGGACTAATATCCAATATATATAAAGAACTCAAGAAGATGGACTGCAGAAAATCAAATAACCCCATTAAAAGATGGGGCTTAGAGCTAAACAAAGAATTCTCACCTGAGGAATACCGAATGACTGAAAAGCACCTGAAAAAAACGTTCAGCATCCTTAATCATCAGGGAAATGCAAATCAAAGCAACCCTGAGATTTCACCTCACACCAGTCAGAATGGCTAAGATCAAAAATTCAGGTGACAGCAGATGCTGGTGAGGATGTTGAGAAAGAGGAACACTCCTATATTGTTGGTGGGATTGCAAGCTTGTACAACCACTCTGGAAATCAGACTGGTGGTTCCTCAGAAAATTGGACATAGTGCTACAGGAGGATCCTGCAATACCTCTCCTGGGCATATATCCAGAAGATGTTCCAACCGGTAAGAAGGACACATTCTCCACTATGTTCATAGCAACATTATTTATAATAGCCAGAAGCTGGAAAGAACCCAGATGCCCCTCAACAGAGGAATAGATACAGAAAATGTGGTACATTTACACAATGGAGTACTACTCAGCTATTAAAAATAATAAATTTATGAAATTCCTAGGCAAATGGATGGACCTGGAGGGCATCATACTGAGTGAGATAACCCAATCACAAAAGAACTCACACAATATGTATTCACTGATAAGTGGATATTAGCCCAGAAACTTAGAATACGCAAGATATAGGATACAATTTGTGAAGCACATGAGATTCAGGAGGAACGAAGACCAGGGTGTGGACGCTTTGCTCCTTCTTAGAATTGGAAGCAGAATGCCCATGGAGGGAGTTGCAGAGAGGAAGTTTGGAGCTGAGACGAAGGGGTGGACCATCTAGAGACTGCCATATCTGGGGATCCATCCTGTAATCAGCCTCCAAATTTTGACACCATTGCATAAACTAGCAGGATTTTGCTGAAAGGACCCTGATATAGCTGTCTCTTGTGAGACTATGCTGGAGCCTGGCAAAAACAGAAATGGATGCTCACAGTCAGCTATTGGATGGATCACAAGGTCCCCAATGGAGGAGCTAGAGAGAGTACCCAAGGAGCTGAGGGAATCTGCAACCCTATGGGTAGAACAACAATATGAACTAGCCAGTGCCCCCCAGAGCTCGTGTCTCTAGCTGCATATGTATCAGAGGATGGCCTGGTTGGCCATCAGTGGAAAGAGGTCCCATTGGTCGTGCAGACTTTATATGCCTCTGTGCAGGGGAACACCAGTGCTGGGAAGTGGGAGTGGGTGGGTGGGGGAATGGGGGGAGGGTGTGCGGGACTTTTGGGATAGCACTGGAGATGTGAATGAAGAAAGTACCTAAAAAAAAAAAAAAAGAAAGAAAGAAAGAACCTTAGAAAATTCCAATACCACTTTGCTTTGGTAAGAAGAACTACAAATGGAACTGATGGAGTCAGATCTGGTCTCAGTAGCTCTCTTTCTACCTATAGTAGAACTCTGATGAACACTTTAACCTCTATTTAACTTTAAACCTCTTTTACCTGTTCAGAAATCTCTCAATTCCTGGTATGTTTTACTTTAGTGGAAGTTTTATTCGTCTGGTTAATGAGTAAATGATCAAAAATAAACCCATGCTTTTTGTGTGTGTATGTGCACCTGTTTATATCTAAGTGCATGGCCTTTTTGTTTTCAAACATTTACAAGGTTATTTTCTCCGACAAAAACCAAAGACGTAGCCATGGCATGTACATTCTTGGCTCCCTGTACCCAATGAGGAATGTCAGCCTCTGTGTTTAGTAAGTTCGATGGGTACTTTCAGGATAACTGCTGTGAGGCTTTGTTTCCAAAGTGCTTGTGCAAATTGAGAAAACCAACATTGGCTTTTCTTATAATAAATATCTAGAATTTAGTGTGGTCAGAAGAGGGCAACCTCTGGTTACAGGGGAAGAATGAGATGTACTCTTGTGGTTGAATGTCTGAATAAATACCTGGACCCAGGAGTTGCATGGATTGGTTATGTTGTGACTGGTAGAGAAGCCACAACCACATTCAGGAATCTTCCTGACCCACAGCCTTTGCAAAAAGGTGGGGTTGGGTCCTGTGAATGAGCCACCATCTCAGCAGTGGATTCACTTAATTGCCTTTATAAAAATCACCTCAGATTAGACAATGGCCCACTCAGCAGTAGTCAATAAAAACCAGCATCATGGATTTCTCCACCATTCTAAGTTTATATGAGCACTGGAGTCCCAGGCCAAAGGAACCATAAAAACATACCTGTTATTTAACCATAGAAGATGGAGCTTGGAGCTTTCTATGTTACAAATATGGAAATATCTTACCTACCATGTATCTTAAATGGCCAAGAAAATTTCCCACTACTTTGAACATTTTCAGGAGATTGTTGTAAATAGCTTTTGCTACCCCACCTAAGCTCAGGAACAGGTCGTACTGCCAGTCCCTACTCAGCTTCCCTTGAATCCATGGATAAAAGACACACACACACACACACACACACACACACACACGCACACACACAGGTTGCTCATGTTTAAGTTGCCTTCTTGGCACAATTTCTGGTGCCAAGAAATTCGGTTGCTACTATCACCTGCCTGGAAAAAAAAGTGCCTTTATCTCTGCACCTAAACTTTATCGCTCAGTTACATCTAGTCCCTTCTAAACTCTCCTGACCACCAGCCTACAGGAGCAGCCTGTGTGTCCACTCTGTTTTGAGATCTCACAAAGCTGGTCAACTTTTCTTTATCAGTAGCATGGCGAACTCTCCTCTCCTCCCTTTCATCTGTCTGCTTACTTCCAGAGACCCAAAAGTCCTGCCTATTTCTACCACCCAGCAATTGGCCCATGGCTTCTTTACTGACAGATCAAAAACCAACTGGGGAACAGGACAGTAGCATCAGAACCGTCCCTACAGGAGATTCATCTAAAACCATCTTCTGTTTCATGCTTTGGTGTCACCAGGCCCAGCACACTGATACCTAGGCAACTCCGAATATGTATCTTGATGTATTTGTTTCCCTTCTATTATGTAATTTTTCTTGTAGTGGATAACCTTGAATACCAAAATTATCAATAGGGAAATCTTGATTTTTTTTTCTTCTTCCTTCCATCTGTATTTCAATTTATGAACTAGAGTATAGGGTCAGACATTAAAAAGGCAGTTGTAAGTGTGTAAGATTAGATCGTAAAGCAGTTGTTATGCCATCAGTAATCTCTCCCTTTCACGGATCTCACTCTCTGTTTTTTTTTTTTTTGTTTTTGTTTTTTTTTTAAGTGTTTAAGGAGAAAACACTTAGTGAAAATCTTAAGAACAAAATGCTTTTCAACTAAGGTAACATGGTGTGCTGAGCATCAAGATCTGGAGATTAAAGCACACGTCAGCGTTTCTCTCACACAAAGCTGTCCTACTTGTCATTTCAGGAACCTGGCCTATGAAGTATGTGCTTTGATCATTTGGAATAGATTCTTTTTGATTGGCTGTCAATGTGAAAATTAAAACATCTTGTTAAGAAAGTACAACCCAACTTTGGTAAATGAAGATTAACCATTTGTTCCAAAAGTAATGATAGCACAGTAAAAAAAAAAAAAAAATCCATCAACTAGATTGATTTGTTTGCCTGTTTGCTTACTTGTTTTATCAGAATTCACGTCACATCTATCATTCAAACTATTGTAAACTGTCTTTAAGATCATGATTTTCCTTTATGTATAGGTCAGTGTAGTGCACATGCTTGGCATATTAAATAACTAAGAAAAATTCTATTCCTGAAAAGCTGTTGTTCACATATTTAAATTAACTATTAGACATTTTTATATTCTTAATCTTCTAACAAGTTAAAAAAATAAAGGAAATGAGATCCACCAACACAGCAGGGCATCTATTCAGGATTAGCACTTCACTGACAATAAATTTCAAGTAGTTTCAAAAATGAGTTATTTAGTTAAAGTATACAGTTTTACATGAAAAGAAATAGCCCTACGAAGGACAAAAAAAAAAAACCAAAAACCAAAACAAAACAGTAGCATAGCTCCTACGTGTCCTTTTATAATAATTAAAAGATAGAACACAAGAGATCTAGTCAATATAATCACCTGTCAGGGGTGTATAAATAATTTCTTATTTCCATGTTATATAAGAAAATGTATAGGCATGCAGTGTATGATCTTTTAAATCATGAACCTGAAATGGTTATATCATCATAATTTTAGTTCAGCACAAATAATAGCTATTATAGCCCTCACCTCGTACATGAATTATGAGGGATGTGGGCAAGCTGGCATTCCTAATATTGGAATCTAAACATAAAATGTGTAGGTGGTCAGTACAGAGAGATCAGGGAGCTATTTGTTCAAAGGGAAAAAAGTGATAATATCAGAAAAATAGCTAGATCTATGCCTTCTCTGGCCTTAAACTATAGAAAGTATCTCTGTTTATACTTATACCACATATTCTGCTGTGTGTCCTATGAGTCATCAAAAGGACACTTTGTATTAATTCACACTGGATATCAAACTAAATGCAGGCAACATAACACCCAGTGAACAGCTTCTCTAGAAGAGCAAAGATTAAAGAGGTGTTTCTTTTTTCTATGTAGAGTACCATTTTCCAAACCATGTTGCCCCAAACCCTAATTTGGAAGATAGTAAAGTGTTTTATGCACAAAACTGTGCTGTGTTATATCTAACCTCAAACTATATTTCAGAGCCACAATGACAAAGACAGTATAAAATTGGCAGAAAAACAGAAATACAAACCATGGAGACACCATAGAAGACCCTGAAATAAACCTACACATTATGGATGTCTAATTATTACAAAGATATCAAAAATACACTGGAAAAGGAACAGTCTCTTCATTGAATGGTGCCAGCAAAATTGGAATTTCACTTTCAGAATAATTGAATTGGATTTATAGCTCTTACTGATCATAGCAGTCATTTAAAAGGAGATCAAAGACCTGAATTTAAAGCCTAGACATTGAAATTTCTAGAAGAAAACATATGGAAAACACTTCAGGACATAGATCCAGGGAAGAATTTTCAGAATAGTATCCTATTAGCACAAGAAGCAGCCCCAATAATTGAAAAATGGGATTTCATAAAATCTCCAAAGGGAAAAAAAACCCAACTGAGGAAAATACAGCCTACAGAATAGAAGCTCTTCAGCACCGATACTTCAGACAAAGAGATACTATCTATAATGTACAAGTAACTGGAGGGATTAAACAGTAAAACCCCACGCTAGCATCAGTAAATGGTCCAATGAGGTCAACAGAAAACTCTCAAAGGAAGATATACAAATGACCAGTGACTGGTTAGAAAAATGTTCAACACCCTTAATCATTGGAAAAATGCAATAAAACTACATTAAGATTCCAGATCAATGCAGACAGCATGGCTATAATCCAGAAAGGAATGATAACAAATGCTGGCAAGAATGTGGAGAAATGGGAATCTTTAACATTGCCAGTGAGAATATAAGCTATAAATTGCCATAGTCACTATGGACATCAGTGTGAAAATTGATTAAAAAAAACTATATATAATGATAGATAGATAGATAGATAGATAGATAGATAGATAGATAGATGATAGCTAGATGATAGATGATAAATACATGATAGACAGATAGATACATGATAGATAGATGATAGATATATGATAGACAGATACTAGATAGATAGATAGATAAATGATAGATAGATAGAGATAAATGATACATAGATAGATGATAGATAGATAGATAGATAGATAGACAGATAAATACATAATAGATAGATAGATAGATAGATAGATAGATAGATAGATAGATAGATAGATGATATTTAGATGATAGATGATAGGTAGATAGATATAGATGATACATAGATAGATAGATGACAGATGATAGACAGATGGATACGTGATAGATAGATAGATAGATAGATAGATAGATAGATAGATAGATAGATGATAGATAGATAGATAGATTATAGATGATAGATAGATAGATAGATAGATAGATAGATAGATAGATGATAGATATAGATAGATTATAGGTAGATACATATAGATAGATGATAGATAGATGACAGATGATAGATAGATATGTGATAGATAGATAGATAGATAGATAGATAGATGATAGATGGATATGATAGATAGATATGTAATAGATAGACAGACAGATAGATAGATAGATAGATAGATAGATAGATAGATAGATAGATGAATAGATTGATAGATAGACTGATAGATAGGTGATAGGGAGAGAGAGAGAGAGAGAGAAAGAAAGAGAGAGAGAGAGAGAGAGAAAGAAAGAGAGAGAGAGAGAGAGAGAGAGAGAGAGAGAGAGAAATAATATTCCTGGGCATCTAGCCAAAGGACTTTATATTCTACCACAATTCGAGTTCATTTCTTCTCTATTCATGACAGCAAGGAAATAGAATCAGTCTAAATGTCTATGGACAGATTAATGGATAATAAAACTATATTACTAATGAAATTTTATTGTCATAAAGAAAAATGAAATTAAGAAAACTGTAGAAAACATTTGGGGGGTGTTATATTGTGAGATAAACTACTAAGAGGTTGTCTTTCACATGCACATCCTGTTTTCTAATTTGTATGTCTATGTACTCACACGGGAGTGAGGATGGATAAAGGTCAGGACTGAAAAGAAGCCCATGAGGAGGGGGAACGGCAAGGGTTTGGGAGGGTTTTATAGAATACATGTTATTCGAAAAATGGAAAGGAGACAGATCAGTACAAGTGGTTAGGGAATGCAGAGAGGTAGGGGAGAGGAGCCAGGTTCTGGGAAAGAATGAAATTCAGTATGTAAATAGGGATTTTAAAATCTATTGAATAAAAAAAGTCTAGGCAAGGGTGCACAGCTAATTAGAGACCATAGAAGGCAAGCATAGTGAATTTGAAATCAAATAATAGCTACTTAAAATAAACAGAGGTGAAAAAGCAAAAAGACTAAAGAAAAATAAACACAGCCTCAGGATACATCGCACAATAGCAATATGCTGAAGGGTGTGTAAATACAGCCTTGGAAAGGGGCGATATGAAAATATTTAAATGTGTAATTATCCAGATCTGTTGTAAACTATAAACTCACAGATCTGAAAGATCAATTAGCACTGAGAAAACGAAGTCTAAAGAAAACCCTGCCAAGACACATGAACATCTAATTGCTTAAAATCAGCCTGGAAACCTTCTGAGTAGCCAGAGACAAAAAGAGCTGTAAAAAAAAAAAAAAAAAAACAAAGCAAGAATGGCAGCCGATCTCTTCTCTGAAACTATACAGTTCAAAAGAAAATAAGGACACTACTTTCTGCTTTTATTAGGAGAAAAGACCAATTTATCCTATCATTTTACACAATAAAAAACAAAACAAAACAAAAAAGTGAAGACAATGCACGGAAGAATAGCTTCTAGACACCAGACAGTAGGCAACACTGGACGGAGGAATACAGGCAAAACCTACCAGTGTTTCAGCTGCAGCTAGAAGGAATTTCAAGATAGGGCCTGGGGAGGATGGTAGTGGGGAAAGTGCTTCCTGTTCTAGCAAGAAGACCCAATTCCAAACCCTCATAATATACATAAAGCCAGACCCAGTAGGACAGGACTAAGAGGCCAGTGCTCCCACACTGAAGGGACTTGGGAACAAGAGAATCCCCAAAAGTTCACAGGTCAACTACACTGATATATGTAGCAGTAAATCCAAGATCCTACCTCAAAAAAGTGGGTGAGGACCTAAGGCTGTCTCTGACCACATGTGTACCATGCATATGCACACACATACACTCACACACACACACACACACACACACACACACATACACGCAGGCGCGCGCGCCCACGCGCAAATGCAACAACAACAAAAGAGCCAATTATATTTTAAGACTCTGCTGGGACATTGTCTTACCAAAGCACAGCAGTGTATTGAGCTTGTGTGACTCCACGCTTTAAACCCCTATCATTTCACTGCTAGACAAAAAGCATCAACCGTTTCCAATCTTCAATACTTTTTTTGTTTAACATTTTTTTGCAAGTTTGTTGGTACTTTTCTGGCTATGTTTATGTCCTAGTGTTTTCTCCACTGTTTTCTGTCTACTAATACCTGTTCTCTGGCTCTTGGAAGGTAACTATCTATTTGCAACAGTGTTACAGTGGGTGCTCTGATTAAAACCTCAATTTGTTTTCAAGCCTGGCTGAGAGGATCGCCTGCTTTATTTGTTTGATTGCTTTTGTTGTTGTTGTTGTTGTTTCAGGGGGGTGTCCCTTCCCCCACTTATCCTTTGAATGAATCTCGTGTTTTTGGTAAGCTAACATTAGCTTATTCCATAGGGCAGGACATTTCTGAAACTGAAGGGGGGTGGGGAGAGATAGAACCTGAAAGTGAAAGTGGTTGACATTAACAATTATTTTCAAATGACAGGTGAACAGTCAAATTCCCAAGTTTTGGGGGTGAGTAATACTGATGGAATTTTCTAATTAAATAAAAGTAATTGTGTTTTAATATATTTAGACAGTTCATTCTGAAAGTTATTTCTATTACGGTATATTAAGTTACTTCAGATTTCCTATTCATTTTAAGAAAGTGCTGTATCATCATCAGCCTTAGCATATGTCCACAGGTTTTTCACTGTTTTCAAGCAAGTCAAGATTTTCTCCTCCTTACACTTTATGTTTGGTGATTTAAAAATAAAGTTTGATTGCAACCCGTGCTTGCCCCTGCACCAGCTGGGAAACCCCATCTGCCCTTCTTCCCTCAATCCCACCAGCAGCAAGAAAACTCTTGGCTGACATGGCATCACCCCTCCCCTTCCCGTTTCTGCAACCCACCCAAGAGTACCCGCCCAGGGTTCAGCTTTTGGCAATATATGGGCACAATCCCAGCTCCTGGTTGACACATCATCACTTCTCTTAAGAACTATAAAACTGTCTTGCCTTTGCCCAGACGCACCACCGCTCGGGCCCTGTTCCTTGAGACAGGCAACCTACCCAGGAGCAGCACCTTATAAACCGCATTTTTATCCACTTTTAATCTGGTCTGATCTAGTCTATATCTGTGTCACCAAAATAGAAAAAAACCTAATATCTTCGTGCCACGATGGGGACTACTCCTCTCCCTCCCTCGCTCCCTCCCTCCCTCCCTGCCCCACTTCCCACTTCCCTATCCCTCTCTCTCTAAGCCTAGATAGATTTTTGACTCTGGGTAAATTGCCTTTTCCCAGCTGCCACCTAAAAGTTGCTGGGCGCCTCTTCCAGGTCCAGGACCCCTGGGCCCCCTGCCGAGAGTTACCCAGGCTATCTCATGGAACACTGTGCCCAAGTCTTCAGTCTCTGACACAGGCTCGGAAATGGGCAACACTAGATCTAAACCCGATCATTAGTTGCCCTTGGGGCACCTTCAACGAAATTTATCCAAACTTCAGGGGTTTGTCTCGGACAAACAAAAAAATGCCTGATTTTTCCTTCGTTCTGTAGCCTGGCCCCAGTACACTCTGGAAAGCCAGTCTAAATGGCCACCAGAGGGCACTCTTGACTATAACAGCCTTCATGATAATGACATTTTTTGCCGGCATACAAAAAAATGGTCTGAACTCCCTAATGTCCAGAATTTGGGGGAACTGATCCTGCTACTCCCTCTGTAGCCAGTCCTCGATGGTCTAGGACTTGTTGTCCTGGGTTGCGGCACCTTCAGACACCGATTCATCTGGGGCCAATCGAGTCTCTTGCCCTGTCTGAGCCACCTGGATCACTGGCACGCCCAACCCCTCCCCCAAGTCCTATCTACCCCCTCCACATCCTACACTGCTACATGCTCTGACTACTGGCCAGCCTTCTTCCCTTTACCCAGCCCAGTAAGGACTCCCCACCTGCTCCTTCTGAGACTATGACCATGGGCTATCAGCCACTTGCCCCTTCCTCACCTCCCACCTCCTCTTCTCCCACTGCCCCTCCTTCACTACCACAGGCTTCACCTAATGGTCTGCCCCTTCCCCTTTACCTATCTCCTCCCCATCCTCCTCCTCCTCCCACCTTGCCTTCTCTAACCCTGCCTCTTATATGGTGCTGCAACCCACACTTTGGTCCCTGTCCACATACTGGCCTACTCCCCGTGCTGTGAATCCTCCCTGTAGCCTCTCATATGCAGTCCCTACAAACTGCTGCTCTCTTCTGCCCTCTCCAGGGGCCGAGGGCGATGTCTGAGTCCATGTCCCTTTCTTTCTTCCTCTATGATCCCTCCCAAATTGAAAAGTGATTAGGCCCCTTTTCGGCTCATCCATCTGCCTATTCCAAAGAATGCCTCTATCCTTCCCAGGCTATGACCTATATGGCACGGTTTTTATGTCATCCGGGCCTCCGCTCTCACTTCTGAGGATCGAGGAAGGGTTCAGGCAGCCGCCAGGCAGTACAAAGACCAGAGACCCACCTAGTGGACAAGATAGTCCCTATGCATGACAGGGTGGTGCTGGCACTGACCACAGAACCTAATTGGGATTATCAGCTGGGTCAAAATGGCCTCCAGAGGAGGGACCTCACGGTCCGCTGCCTCCTCCAGGGTATGAAATTGGTCTCAAACAAGGTTGTTAATTTTGATAAGCTCTCCAAAATTAAACAGTGAGCTTACAAAAAAAAAAAAAAAAATCTAGCCACTTTTTAAACCCAATTACAAGAGACCATGAATCAATTTCCCTTGCCTTGACCGGGCCTCCCTAGTGGGAGCCACAGTCGGGGCTACCCATTTTATTTCTCAGTCATTGCCAGATATTCCAAGGGGGGCTCGGGGATGGTCCCCAAATCCCTGCATAAGAATTAGTAAAAATGGCCTTTGAGGTCTTTAATGCCCAAGAAGAGGTGACCAAATCTTCCCAACAGGCTCAGCTACAGCAGAAGGCTATGCTCCCGACACAGGCCTTGGCAGCCTCCCTGAGACCAATGACACCACCACCGAGGGAATAAGGGGAGTCCAACAGACCCCAATCTGCTGGGGTCCGGCCAAAGTTAACTCTGCCAGGGTCCTGTTTCAAATGTAGTCAGAAAGGTCATTGGTCCCACAGCTGCCCCGATCCTTGACAGCACACCAGGTCCTGCCCTGTCTGCTGGCAGCTGGCAGCTGGAATGCCCCCAATGTGGGCCCTTTCTCTATGCCACACCATGGATATCCATCCCTCCAGTGCAGGCACCACAGACCCTTCCAGCCTTCAAGCTTCTTGGCCTAGCAGAGCCCTGATTCAGGGACTCCCATTACTCTCACGGAGCCCTGGGCAACGCACCAGGTAGCTGGTAAGTCCATCACCTTCCTGGTTTTGACCTCTCACTCAGGGCCCATGATCCCATCGCCAATTTCTGTCATGGGGGGTGGGCAGATCCCTGCCACTTTGTTTCATTCTTGTGGAACAATCCTCACACTCTTTCCTGGTCATGTCCATCTGCCTGGTACCTTTACTTGGCCACAATATCTCAAATGTGTTGGGGTTACCCTGTCCCTGATTCCTGTAATCTCTCCTGACTTTCATACTCTTCTTCCCCTGATTGCCTCACAGATCCCTACACCAGAATGTCTTGTTCCTACCCTACCAGATCAGGTTGACCCCCAAGTATGGCATTTCTCCACCCCAGCGATTGCCACCCATCTCCAGCTGGTCCTAGCCTACTTAAGGACCCTGTTCCTTCCCTTCTAGAACCCTGTTTCCCATTTCTGAAATACATCACTATGGCGCCCATCATTACGGAGGCCTCTTATCTCAGGGACTCCTAATCCCTATGGACTCCCCTCGCAAGACTCTCATTCTCCCTGTGTGTAAGCCCTGCATTGCCTACCACTTACTTCAGGACCTTAGCCTCACTCACAAAGCAGTCATCCCAATCCATCCTGTAGTGACCAATCCTGCACCCTCCTCTTTAACATTCTTCCTACAACTTCCCACTTTACTGTCCTGGACCTTAAGGATGCTTTCTTGACTGCCCCCTACACCTTAATTCCTATTGTCCCTTTGCCTTCACCTGGGAGGACCCTGGTAAATGGACTTCGAGAGGCCTCACATGGACAGGGCTTTTGAAACAGCTATTTCTTTGACCAAGCCTTGGCCAGAGACCTCTCCTCCCTTAATCCTATGTACACTTCTCCAACACATGAATGACCTCTCACTTCACAGCCCCTCCCTGTCTCTGTCTTAAAGGGCTGCCTTTTGGCTTCTGAACTATCTTGGCTCCCTGGGATTCCATTTCTTCCCATCTAATGTGCAGCTACACTCTCCTGCCATACCATACTTGGGCTTTCAGTTCAGACCAGGGTCTAATGACCAAGTCTGTGCCCTGTGAGACATACAACCCCTAATGACCAGATTCATTCATTTTGGAACCTAATGGGATTCTTCCATCACTGGGTCCCTAACTTTGCCATTATGGCCAAACTCATGTAACCAGGCAGCCAAAGAGACCCCCCACAGGACCCTTGCTCTCCCAGTCACAGTCCACCATCATTCTCTTTACTGCAGGATGCCCTTCTAGCACACCTTTCCCTGGCTCTCCTTGACTCTGCCTACCCCTACCACCTCTTTACAAATGAGAGGATATGCCAGCTTCTGCACCAGCTCCAAGGACACCAACTGTGCAAGGATTGGTAGAATGACTTCACCCATATGTCCCCATGTAAAAAGCTCCACTATCTCCTAACCCTTGTTGACATCTTCACAGAGTGGATCAAGGCACTACCTACCTCCAGTGAAGCATTGGATGTGGTGGCTCAGACATTCCTTAAAAGTTTCATTCCTTGATCTGGCCATGGACCAGACAGACAGACAGACAGACAAACAGGCCTTTACTTCTAAGGTCAATGAGCTCCTCTCTGAAGTTTTGAACACCTCCTGGAAACTTCATATTTTATCGTGCCCCCATCATCAGGAGAGGTAGAGAGAGCCAACAGCCTCATCAAGCAACAACTCACCAAGCTCTTCCTCGAGCTTAGGTCATCTTAGTCCTCCTCTCTCCCTACTGCCCTCACCTCTGAGCCACTCTACACTCTTCTACAGGACCTTGTCCTTTCGAGCTCCTTTACCTCCATATGGAAGCCATTCCTCCATAACCATCACCATAACCAACTTAGACGCCCCCCACTGGTCAGCTACTTCTACCTCTCTATTCTATGGTCTCACCTCGGTTCACATGTTGAGAGCTACCTCCCTAACCCCGCACTTGACCCAACGTCTCCCAAACCCACTCCTCTCTTCCCAGGGGACCAAGTACTCCTCAAACAGTTATCTCCAAAGTCTCTAGAGCCCTGGTGGAAAGGACCCTACACTGTGGTTCTCACCATGCCTTCAGCTTCCAATCTCCTAGGATATCGGTGCTGGTTCCACCTCTCTAGGCTCACGAGGGCACCTACCTAGCATCAGTGGTCTGTCCAACAAATGGGACCCTCCACCCTCTGGTTCTTCAGAAAGCCCCCATGAAGAGGCAGGATGGTCAAATCCATCTGCCCTTACTATACACCTTTATCTCTTCTGTTTTCTGAAGTGTATTTCACCTCACATGCTTGTGCTGATGGAGGCAGGACCCACTGCCTCCAAATTTTGTGAAATTCATACTAGTTATAGTTATCTTGGGGTCCCTGGGTAGGGATGACATGATCTCAATATCTGCTCTCTGATGGCTGTTTTATGTTTGCCAGTAAGACACTGATAAGGAGAGGGCAAAAATGGACCTCTTGGGTCAGGACAACCACAGCCCTCAAGAATGTCAAACATTAATTTCCATTCCTGTCCCTGACTTCTTTTGTGCCCCTCAGGCTTGGGGATTACAAAACCAAACAGTACTACTCCATATGGGTGCTAGGTGGCTGACCCTTTGCTTCCTCTTTGACCAAACAGTACAGGATGGCAGGACTCTAAATATGGAAGAAAATGGAGGCTGCCCATGGGAGGGGTGTGTACAACACAAAGCCTTTTTGGATCCAAATAATATGCACTGTGGTTGGACCTTCCTTACTTCCAACGGTCAGTCGACCTACTATACCAACATCAGGAACCCCTGAAACCTCCGATGGGTTACAGGGGTGAAGGGAAGAATATGTTCGACTTAACAAGCAATCTACCCATGTAGGAGGGTCAAGATCTTCTGTAGGTGTGTCCTCATGGTTTCTGACAAAATGCAAAACCTTACAGACACAATCAAATGACAGGTAAAAATCTTCCATCCCCAGGTGGATCCAACCCAGGAAGGAAAAGAATCACTTCTCATAGCTTGGCCTGGTATAGGAGGGGCAACATATCAGTTCTAGGATCAAGCAAGCACCCTGGGGTATTTGGTCACTGAAATAAAAACTCTGTCCGAGAAACTTCAAGCAGCCCTTGGGGACTCAGCAGAATCCCTGGCCTCCCACCAACGACAGTTCACCTCACTGACCCAGGTTGTGTTAGAAAATCACCAAGCATTAGACGACTTCCTCCCTGCTGTTAAAGTGCCGCTTGCTTATTCCTGGGAGAGGATGCTGTTAGTATGTTGCTCAGTCTAATGGGTTTCCCTAATTGGAGTAACTGCTTCCTCTTCTCTACTCTGGACAACTCTTCATTGGCAGCCTTGGTTTTGCCTGGACTGTGTTTGTACCACAACCTACCCTGTCCCTGCCCATGCATGTACCAGCCCCCATCCTAGGTAGGTCCCTGCCTACAAGATCCTCTAAACACCCTGTTTCCTGTTTTGCTACTCAGGCTCCCTTGTCTTCTACAATGTCTCCAAAATAGCCTCAACATCTTCCTAAGCATCACCAGTGTGTGTGTGTGTGTGTGTGTGTGTGTGTGTGTGTGTGTGTGCTCCTTTGATGCAATGGGACTTTGTTCAAAAACCTCTTGACAAGATCATATGCCACCTGCCCACCCCATCTCTATGTCTTCAAGTGATCTTGGTTCCTCAACTAACCTTATATGGACAGGCTGAGATCACTATGGTTCCCTCCTGCCATCCTCCCTCCCTGCACCCAAAGGGGATCAGGCTGTTTTCCTTCTAGTCATGGCTGGCATCTCCATCACAGCATCTATCATAGTATCAGTTCTAGGATCAAGCACCCTGGGGTATTTGGTCACTGAAATAAAAACTCTGTCTGAGAAACTTCAAGCAGCCATTGGGGACTCAGCAGAATCCCTGGCCTCCTGCCAATGACAGTTCACCTCACTGGCCCAGGTTGTGTTAGAAAATCACCAAGCATTAGACCTCTTCCCTGCCGTTAAAGAGGCACTTGCTTATTCCCTAGAGAGGATGCTGTTAATACACCAATGATTCTATCCTGGTAAAAACCTGGATTGAATCACTTCAAAAACTAGGGGAAGATCTCAAGAGGCACAACCAGAATTCCTCTTCTGTGATGGTTTGCATATGCTCGGCCCAGGGAATGGCACTATTAAAAGGTATGGCCCTGTTGGAGTAGGTTTGTCACTGTGGGTGTGGGCTATAAGACCCTTGTCCTAGCTGCTTGGAAGTCAATATTCTGCTAGCAACCTTCAGATGAAAATGTAGAACTCTCAGTTCCTTTTGCACCTTGCCTGCCTGGATGCTACCATGCTTCCAGCCTTGATGCTTATGGACTGAACCTCTGAGCCTGTAAGCCAGCCCCAATCAAATGTTATTTATAAGATTTGCTTTGGTCATGGTGTCTGTTCACAGCAGTAAAACCCTAACTAAGACATCTTCCCTCCCTTGGTGGTAGTCCTCCCTCTTTGCCTGGCTCACCCTCATTTGTCTTTTTTCCCCCCCCTTTCCTCTTTCACTTTCTCCAAGAATGGATTCAGGAAGTTTCCTAGGTAACAGTCGACCAGAAACTTCTGCATCCCTAACTCCCACGGAGCTCTGGCCCACCAAATCCCAACTCTTCCCACGTGCAGTCTCTCGTCAGTCGGAAGTAGCTAGATCTGAAGTGCTACCCTTAAGCCCAAAGAGGTCTGGATGCTCATTTGGGACACCTGCTCATCTAACACCAGCTGGAAACCCTATCTGCCCTCCTTTCCTCAACCTCGCTTACCCAGAAAACTCCTGGCTGACCCATCATTACCTCTTGCCTTCGAATTTCCAGCAACCCACACAAGAGTGCTGCCCAGGAGCTCTGCTTTTGACCATATATATATGCATAATCCCAGCTCCTAGCAGACATGTCATAACTCCTCACCCCTCACCTAAGATCTATAAAAGCCCCTCACCTAAGGTTTTCCTGGCTCTGGAAATAATAGTTGAAAATAAATAAATAAATAAATAAAAGTTGATAATAAAATATTGACAAAATGTAAACTTCATGAATGTTAGTAATAAGTATAAAATGCTATATTAACAAATATGTCTAAGAAATTTTATTTACCAACCTAGATGTCTTCTGCCAGAAATTCAAGAGAAGGTGGAATGCAGAATAATTCAATGTGAGAGTCCTTTTATCTACAAATGGTCCCAGGACATGATATTTCATATGTTCATACACGTGCATGTGCTCATGAACACACACATACATACACACACGCACGCACACACACACACACACACACACACACATGTGAGATCCATTGAGAGACTCAAGAAATTTTAGAGAGTTGAAGAGAAGGCAACTATTTTTAGAACAGCTTTCTCTTCTACGGAGGATGATGTTAAAATAAACGATCTCAAAATTGTCTTCTATGCTTAATTTTTCAAATTAGTACTGTATATATTAGCATACGAAAACATACAATTAGGATCAAATATTATTTTATATTCTGTACTTCTGTAGATCAGAAGTTTGTATTTTGTTTCTATTTTCTGCCCCAGAAATGTACAGCAATCCAGTCTCTGCGTGCAAATAAGCATAGCGATTAAAGCAGTAATTATTTATCTTTTTTCCCCCATTAAATCCTTCCTCTTTCCCTTTAATCACTGGTGCAGAATTGATGTGGGAGAGACTCCCGCGCTGGTAGGTTGGAGGGAAAGGACATCACTGGTAGACAGTGAGCAAATGCGCATGCGCACCTGACTCACCCACAGCAGGCAGCTGTGGATCTCTTTCCTGCGGGAGTTTCATTTTCTTGGCTTATTCAGGAGTCAGCCTCAGCTTAGATGGATTCCTTGCTAAGGTGGAGCTATATCCCTGAGGGTTTAGTTTGTACAAGTTACTGTATTTCTGGCTTTCCTTTTGCTGCCAACCGGGTCGCAGGGACAGTCTCTAAGGGCTTAGGAGTCCTGAACGGATTTGATAAGGTTTCAACTTAAACTCAGATGTTAACACACAAATCAGAGGGCTTTGGTTCTGTGATGAATATGAGGATGATACCTTACAGGAAGGTTATTGTATATATAAACCATGGAAATTGCTGCGGGGCCATGAGTCTACAGTCACATGAAAATCAGAGTGGGCTGGATAATGACCGTTAGCATTTTCTAAGTCTCAATTCCATAGATCCCTTGCCTGAAGTCACCCTGAATTAGCTTAGAATGGCAGCCTACCCATGATAACTCAGTCAGGAGGCAGTGATCCAAGCCCAAGGAGACAACCATATATGTAATAATAATATTAAGAAGAAAAATCTCAATTTCTCCCACTCTCCATACTCTCACAAGGTCATCCAAGGAATTGTGGGATTCAAACCTCCTTCACTTGGAAGTGATAAAACCCAGAAACTTGATTCAGAGTCTAAAACAGTGGTCCTAAACCTGCCTAGTGATGTGACCCTTGAATACAGCTCCTTAATTCTATAGTGACCCCCCCAATCATAAAATTATTTTGTTACTACCTCATAACAGTAATTTTTCTACTGTTAGGAATTACAATGTAAACATCTGGTGTGCTACCCAAAGGGATCGCGACCCACAGATTGAGAACACAATTCAGGAATATTCAGCTTCTTTACTACTCTAATCTGATACTGAGTGTGAGATTAAAGCATAGTTTCGAAATGGATTTTGTTTTTCTTGCACAATAATTACTTTCTAAGCTGCTGTATCCTCCATGTTGGCCTGAACCTCTAGCAAGTCTATTTCAAGATTGATAGTGAATACAACAAGAGGCAAGGAAAGTCGTCAGCTCTGTGTGTGCGCTAGTTAAAAATCTGTCCCCAGGTCAGGCATTGTACCACTGGTCAGTTTACCCTGGGAATAATATGGAACTCACTTTGTTTGTACAGTGTCCGGCCTACAGGGGTCTTAGATTAGCCTGCTGCAAATGCCTGATGCTGTGGTAAGGAACAGAGAGCAAAGCCCAGCTACCCCATGGGCAGGTGAATTAGTGTTTCCTCTGCACCTTGCTCTTTAATGAGCTCTGCTGCCCTTGCTGTTACCTTACCCTTCTCCCCTTCTTCAAATCTAAATTTGCCGTTTTATCTCTGCACAGCTATCTGGGGTGGGTGGGGGTGGGGTTTACAGATAAAGAAACACAGAAGTGGCTGGTGTCAGTATGAACCGTCAGTTTCAGCTCAACATGGTTTCTAACCCTCACTCCCCTTGGCAAAGAATTGACCAGGAGAAAAGCCTCATATCTGAGCATCTCGTTGAACTTGCTTCTTCTGCCTTTTTAACTTCTCGTTCCATCATCCCAGAAACAGCTGCCAGCTTTAACCACCAAACCTAGGGTTTCCATTCTTCCATCCCCACCAGCCAGAGCAGAGGCAGCTTCTTTGACTGGTCTTTTAAAACTCCCTTGTGTCATAAAGCAATCAGGAAAACCTTATTTTTAAGAAGGATGCCTGCACCTAAAGCTTCCACAGAGCACTCGTGATTATATTTCTGCTGCTCTCTCGAGTGCCCTCTCTTCCATCCTCTCCGCAGCTGCCACACCGAACCTTCCAACAACCTGTCTTTGGAGGAAGACATGTCTTTTTTTATTTGCTACAGTCTTGGTTTCTTTCCTCATCGATATGAAAAGGATTTCTGACCCCCTTGTCTCACCCCCAGGAGGTCGTCAGAAGCCCACTGACCAAATGATATGTAATGAGTACTGTGCATAACTACTTGTGGATTACACTCATTTCTTATTTAGTCTTCTCTGCACCGATGACACGTTTTGATTTTTTCCCCTAATAGTTGGGTGAGCCTCTTTAAAAGAAAAATTAATATCTGCTTTAAATTCCTGGTTTAATGAGTTAGCTCTTTCTTTCTCTCTCCCTCCATCCCCCTCTCTTCAAATTCTGCAACTTCCATCCCTTAGGCCTCTTCAGGCCTTGTCTGACCCGGACATTGAAAACTCTAGAGCTCGTCTCCAGAATTCCCTTTCTCTCACCTGTCATTTTCCCAGGCTCTTATTATCTGCAATATGAAATGCTCTGTGCTGATAGATATTGGCAGAACCTGGTTAAAATTCATTTCACATAGCTTGCTCTTACTTCAAAGGAACAAAGGTTTTATTTCTTTTTCTTCTTCCCATCTTTTTTCCTTTGGGCCCCCCCAGTACCCCCCAGAACAGAAAATCAAGTCATCTTTGGGGTGGTAAGCATGAAACTGGGTCTTTGTTTGAAAAGCAACATCTGATGTCTCCTCTCTTTTCAAAGCCGAAAACACCTGGGCACTTCTGCTGGATGCAGCCCAGCTTTGGGATTTTGTTGTGTCAGGCACTGCTGACAGCTGACAAACTACTGTGTGAGGGGGATTCTTGGCCTTATGAGCCCATCAGGTAAAGAAAAGGCCTCTGCTCCTTTCTTTCATCAGGAATCCATCTCTGGGTACCATGGCTCCTCCCCGCCCCAGGCAGTGCCTTTAGTATCCGCCCCAGCCCTCTGTTGAGCAGCAGACTTGTATGCACTCAGAATCCATCACCGCTCTCTCTGCCAGAGCCTCACTAAATTCCCAGCCAATTTCTCTATAGCAGGAGTTCAGCCCATAAATAATCATTGAAAATGTGATCTGTGAGTAAAACATAAAAACCCAACAAACACAATGGCCAAGTCACTGAAAGCAATCAGAGTACTTTGTACTGATTGATTGACACACACAGGGCTTAAATTAAGCATCCAGAATGAAGACAATAAAATTAATTATTGCTTAGGGTAGGAGACTGGGCACTGGGTTCCACCACCTTCATTTTGTCAGTGCACGGCATTAATATGGGTCAGTAGTTACAACACCTCTAACGTCTAGCACATAAACCATCATCTAAGAAGCGTTTGACTTCCTTATCGCCATCTGTCATTTAAAGAGATCCTGTTTGAACTCCACTGCTGTCAACCTCATAAAAGACTTAATTTTGACTTGGATTCTGGAGAGACCATGGGGAAAAGGCTCCTGCAGCATATTTTTTTTAATTTGAATCTTTTTTTTTTATTTTAAATCTTCCTCCCCACACAGAAAAAGATGGCAACCTGCTCAACAATACTCACACCTTGGATGTAATATCTATGCCACTCTACACAAGGGAGGCTAGACCGGTGATTTGGGCAGATGGGCACAGTCCAGGCTTCATCAGCCCCTCTACAGTTGATTCTCTTCTGTGTCGCCTGTGAAAGAAATCCTGGAAGCCAAATAAACAAACTAAATAAATAACAGACTGCACTTAACGTGCTTACAGAATTATAGGGTTTTGAGAGACGACATGGCATCATGCTGGAAGCCATAAAAATACCCCAGCTGTTTCACAGTGCACAGGAAATATATTGGTTTTTACATTTTATAATTTCAAACTCTGTTGACAACAGGCAACTTATGTTACTTTATATTCCAGTCGTCACAACCCACCATAATTCCTCATGGCAGGGCAGAGTAAAATATATCCCTCTGTGTTGACACTACTTATTGTCTTTTGTCTCCTGTAGATGATTTGTAGCCCTGCTATGAGTTTTGGTAAGAAAGTATGTTTCCGGGAGCTTTTATAAGCAGCAGCAGCGGCGGTGCATTCTGCAGTCTGGGAGCTTCAGTCTCTTAGGAAACAGCACTAGGGCATTTGGCTCTTTCTCACAGCCATTTATGTGTTCCTCATTCCTTTCTGCCAGTGTCCTCCAGGCTTCTCTTTGCAGAGAAATTCATCAAACAGCTATTGACTCTGTTAATCCTCTTCCTGTGTGCCCATCAGCCCGCATCTGCCCCTGGTAGTCATGGCGAGCCCTCGACAGCCTCTTCTTAGGGTCCAGGTCAGACTCTCTTCCACTGCCATTTTATTATTGATTCAAAGACTATCCCGCTGTAATTGTCAAGAGCAGAGAAGAGTTGACACCATTGTCTGGGAACCTTAAAAAGATTAGGAGCTCTGTCCACGGTTTTGTGCTGCAGTGACTTTGAACAACTTACCCAAACATTGACTATCAAAGTAATAAGAGAGGTCAGTTGCTTTTTTTTTTTTTAACATCTGTACATCTACACTGAGCTATATCTTTGTGGAACTTTCCTTTGTAGTCTCAAGACATTGCCGGTTTGACAGGGTTGATTTTTCAGGAATAGCAGTTTTGAATAGAAGGAGAGAGTGGGGAGCAGAGCTGGGAACCGTGGCTTTCATGCCAGCGGGGGAAATATTATTCTGTTCTGGGACTGAAAGGCTGCAAAAACTTTATGGCAATAATGGAGTGATAGCTCAGTCTGTGATTGTCTTACAAGGATGATTTCCTGAGTTAGAGATTGTGCACACAAAAGCCAGACACAGTGGTGTAGACTTATAACTCTAGCACTTCACTCTAGGCGGAGACAGGTGGAGACAAGTGGACCCTGGTACATACTGGCAGCCAGTTACCTGATTTGGTGAGCATCAAGCCAATGGGATCCTGTCTCAAAATTCAAGGGTAATGCAACATGATTATGCTACATAAAGTTGTTCTCTGATCTACACAGGAACACACACACACACACAAACATGCACACACATGCAAATGATGAAGTGCTTCAGCGAGTGTTTCTGTTGGCATGATAAAACACCATGACCAAAAACAATTTGGAAGAAAGTGGCTTATTTGAGCTTACACATCCCAATCACAGCCAGTCATGAAGGGAAGTTTTGGAAGGAACTCAAGGCAGGAACCTGGAGGCAGGAACTGAAGAACACGCCAAAGTAGAGCGCTGACTACTGGCATGCTGTTGATGACTTGTTCAGCCTGACTTTTTATACTATCCAGGAATGCTCACCCAGGGTGGCACTGCCCCCTGTGGGATAATCAAGAAAATACCTTACAACTTTACCCACAGGCCAGTCTATGGGGGACATTTTCTCCATTGGGGTACTCTCTATCCAAATGACTGTAGCCTATGCCAAGTCGACATAAACCCTAGTTAGCATCAGAGGTAACCATGAGATATTGCAAATCACAGCAAAAGTTTCCACCTGGAAATAGTGTTTCCTTAGAGGGCTTGTGTACTTAGAGTGATGTATATGTCACTTTGAGGGGCTGAGAATTGCCGCTAGCAGGAAGTTTTATTTTAAGCAATTTGAAATTCAGCTATGCTCATATTAACTCTGAGAGGTGGCTGCCACTGTTTACCTATTTTACAAGAAAGAACACAAAGTCCGGGGAGACTAAACAACTTGCTGAAGGTTACCCAGGTGCTCGTAATGGAAAGGAACTTTAAGTCCTCAAACTGAGTCCAGTGACTCGCTCACCCCCATCACTACCCATGTAACAGAACCCAGGGCCTTGATCATGCCAGGCAAGTGTTCCAACATTGAACACCATCCCACCTCACACACCATCTTTTAATCACTGCCTCCCAAATGATTATTGTGAGATTCCCTTGCATCTTGTAAATCACTTGTATGTTGCTTATTTTCTAATAACTTCCCAATAAATATCTCCTTATTTGCTTGTATATTGGGGGGGCATGCCATCCGAAGCCAGAAGAGGGCACTGACTCCTATAGAACTGTGACCAGAGGTGGTTGCCAGATGTCCAACGTGAGCGCTGAGAACCCAACTCAGGTCCTCTGTAAGAACAAGTGCCCTTGGCTGCTGAGCCATACCCCCACTCCCACCCCCACCGAAAGTCTTCCTTCTTGGAGTTAAACAGGGTTTATACTCAGAAGCAAAACAGCAACATATGCCTTTTCCTTTTGCTGCCTACCAGCTTGCCCAAGAGCCATCTACCTCGGCGGGCAGAGAAAGGAGCGTAGGTGTATCTGGCAAAGCGACAGAGGGAATGGTAACCTCCCGATTGCTTCAAGCTCAGCAAGCGCTTCATAAATGCTTACATTTTTTTCCAAATAGTCCTCTATGTGCCTTCCCATTCTAAAAATAGGAAAACGGAATTTACCATTCCACAGCAGTGAGTTACAAAATCCACTTTATACTGGATGCCTGAGCAGTCAGAGCCTGCGCTCTTCCCCTACCACCTCTTCCATTGCCTCAAATCAATTTAAGTTAGAAAGAAATGCCTCACTCTTCCAACCCACAATCCCCAGCTCACCTTTCAGAACAGTTGCAAAGGCTTCAGTTTGGTTTTAAAATTCAATGAAGAAATGTCATGCTAGAGATGTTGGGTTTCAATCTCCGGGGTGGGGGGATTATTTAGTCTGCTTCTCCGGGGAGCGTGTTCCATTTGATTTCATTAATCTGAAGTAAGCAACACTCTCATCTTTCTACACAACCTCATTTCCCTTCACTCATTTGCACTGAAGCAGATTTCTGCGGTTGGGCTTCTTCCTCCTCGAGGAGGGAGATTTCCATCGGCTAATTGAAAGGAACACTGCTCTGTCCTCAGCAAAGCTAAAGACATACAACAATTTCACCACCAAGGCCGGGCGCATTATCAGTGTCCTGATCTTTGGCCTTTGATACTTTCAAGAGGTGTCCCAGGGGAAATCTCTCTCTGGAATGTTAATCTGTTGCTTCCCTGACCTTCTACACGTGTACCACATTATTATTACAACCCACATGCTTCTCTTTTCACGCTGTCATTTTGACAATAGAACCATTGGGCAATTCATCTTTTGACTGGAAGGCTGGAACAAGGTGCAGGGCGGTGAGTGGGATCGGATTGGCTAATGGCATCGTTTAAAATGCAATAACATTTCTCTTCTGAAATCCGCCCAGGTTTCAAATGATACGCTGCGCCCGCCTGTGGGATGCACCGTGACAATTAGCTACTGGTGATTCATCAAAGAGTCTCTGTGTGGGGATTTTCTTTTTAACTTTTTTTTTTCTCCACATGCTCTTGGAACATAAATGAGTCCTGGAACTGGATTGGTGTGGATTTATCGCTCATGTTTCCTGTCGTTACCCTCTCTCTCCTCTCATCTGGCAGGTGTTTGTTTCAGCTACAGATTTATTGAAAGTGGTGTGGGGGTGGGAACGTGTACAGCAATACTGAGAGTGCAACCTTTAAAGACTGATCAAATTTCAAATGTTACCTCCTCCTCACCTGGGCCTTCTTTTGACCACACCATATGAGACAAGCCCTCCCCTGGAGGTATTGCTCTATTTTGATCTATTATTGTCCCTTATGTCTATCATCCCGTGACATGGCATATTTATTTCTGGATTGAAAGTAGCCTGCACCTTCCAGAAGTGACTTTCAGCAGTTAACTTGGTCTGCTCACTGCTATCTCTGCGGGCATGAGGACAGAGCAGGGATGATGCTCATATTCTACTGAAAGATGCTCAGACGGGAGAGCTCACAAAAAGCATCCTAGGAGAGGCAAAACAATGGAGTTTATTGAGGGGAGGGGGATGCCACATAGAGCCACGTGACAGAGACATAGTGGTAGTCAGAGGCAGAAGACAGGATGAAAGAGCACATTAAGGCCAGTGAATGATTTAGGAAGTCGGAGGCTTTGTGAGGGACTGTGAACAAAAGGATTGGCCCCAGCTGCTGGGCTCTGACCCCGAGATGGTTGAAGCACAGAAAGAGTGCCTTCTGGTGCACATGGATTTTTTAGAGCTGTGGTGCCCAACTGTCCTAATGCTGAGACCATTTAATACAGCTCCTCACATTGTGGTGGCACTTAACCATAAAATTATTCTCATTGCCACTGCATAACTGTCATTTTGCTACTCTTAGGAATCGTAATGTTAATACCTGATATGCAGGATACCAGCCTGATATATGACCTCCAAAAGCATGGGGTCCCAAAGATTGAGTACCACTGATCTAGAGAAAGGAAGATCTGGGGCTAATTAGCTTACACAGTGGAAACAAAATCTGGTTGGGTCCCCTGAGCAATGTATTCTATCTGCAGCCAGAGAGATTGTTATTGTCGTCGTCATCATTGTCGTCGTCGTTGTTGTTGTTGAAGTCATAATACCAGGGACTGGAGAGAATCTAAGCAGTTAATGGCACTAGCTATTCTTGCAGAAGAACTGGGTTCTCCCCCACTCCCCAGCATCCACATGATGGTTAACAAGCATCTGTGACTGCAGTGGTTCTGATTCTGCCTTCCGACCATCATGGTCACAACTGCGCATGCTGTACTTCCATACATGTAGGCAAAAACTCTTATAAATAAAATAATAATTAAATTAAGAAGTCATAATATTACGCTATGTTGAAATATTGCCAGTAGCCCTAGCTCACAGTACATTCTCAAAAAAAGAGTCATATATCTTTTGAGTGATTTGAGACTCTCCCATGGAAAGCTCTCCCAGGAATAGAGTAACATTCCTACTGAGGCACATGAGCTGCAAACCCCAATCTTAGTAGGCATGTCTCTGTTATACACACAGGAGAAAGAACATTAAATACAAAGTGCTCCTTCTCCATAGCTCAAACTTGCCATCCGAATCATTTGAGAAATGTGCCATTAGGGAATCTGTGGTCCATTTTACATATATCCTATGTTTCGTATCTTACTGTCAGATTCATTAGCACAAATAATTAAGTACCCAATGTTTATTTTAAACTGTTCCATGTTAGAGACCAGGAAGGGTTGAAGCTATCACAAACCAGGCTTTCATGTATGTACTTAAGCCAAAGGCTCTCAATAACAAGAATGTTTTTCAACTAGCTGACAGTATGTGTTCCTGGGCATACAGACACACCTACGTCTTCAAGCCTTTTTCAAATTACTATGGTAAAGCTAGAAAAATGATACGTATCTCTTTAGCACACTTGTGAAAGCCCCATTCAAAGCCAACGTTGTAAGCGGTGCTTATCTATGCGCCTGGGAGATAATGCTTTTTTTTTTTTTTTTTTTAGCATACATTGACACCTTGAAAGAGTTCAGTCTGCTTCCAAAATTAACCATAATATGTAACTGTTCCTATAACTGGCAGGAAATGCTTGGAGCAGGGGTGGCATGGGAAAGGCATGGGACATATCTTCTTCGTATGTTTCATCAACTACTCTCATTTTCTTTCCCTTCTGAGATGACCAGTCTTTCTTGGCAGACTTGATAATGACTATATTGATGTAATGGCAATTTCAGACAGTTGCTCTGGAGCTCAACAACGCAGTCTTAACTGGTAGATAGCATGGACCAGAGACAGAATCACAAAAAGAGTCGTCTGTGATCCTCTGGTTAAAAATAATGTTCCATCATTTAATTATTTCAAAGATTTATTTGTTTGTTTTTTATTCATGTGTATGAGTGATTACTTACAAGCATATGAGCAAACTTTGTGAGTGCCTGGTACCCACAGAGGGCAGAATTAGCCCTTGAATGCTCTCAGACTGGAGTTATGGATGGTTGTGAGCTGTCATGTGGATGCCGGGAACTGATCCTAGGTCCTTTGTAAAAGCAGCACATGTTCTTAACCACTGAGCTGTCTCTTCAGCCATCTTCTGCAATTTTCATTAATGTCTGCTTTTCATCTCCCATCGTCTTCTGAAACATGATTTTCCAAACACTGTTCCTTAGTGATAGGCGCAGTTTCAAACAGAATCTTTTTGGTCAGTGAGCAAGTGATCTGGGACTACAAGGAAAAGCAAGAAATCACGTCATGAGTTCAAACTCAGCTTCTCAAGGGCAGAAATGCAGAGGCTGGGAAAAAAAATCAATACCAGTCCTTTCTTCCTCTCCTGGAAGAAATTCCACACCCATTTGAATTTATCACAGCAGGACACATGGTTAACTACATTCTTTGAATATAGAATTAAAGGCGGTCTTTGCTGCCTCAAAGACAGTCAAGGGGAGCAAAGGCAGAGTATAGGAGACCAGAGCCTTAGGGTCTTTTCTTCCTAAGCAGGAGCTTGTCTTGTCTTTTTAATTCTCCCTCCAATATTCACATTGCTGAGTGAGTGCCTTGAATCTTTATTGTTATCTCACTCTAAAGAAATCTGTTGTTGTTGTTGTTTCTTAATTCCTAAGTACCTTAAACTAGCATAGAAAGCTGCAAATTTCTATTTCATCTTAATGCAAATTGAGTTGTTTGGAGTAACTTTTCATTCAAGGGAGACAGACTAAAGGGAAGGGTTGTTTGGGGTAGTCTTTCTTCAGGAACGGACTAGAAGTCCTCAACTTCAGTTTCCCGTTTCCAAATCAACAAAACACACGAGATTTAAAAAATAAAATAAAATCCAGAGGCGGAAAGATAGATTTTGAAATTTGGATCTTATATGAGCATTTGCAAAGATTGGAAAGTCAAAAGTGATATGAATGTAGAACGAGAATTTGTTTTTTTTTTTTCAAGCCCTTAAATCTTTGAATTATTACTTCACCTAGGGCTATAGTTTAGGAGTATGTGTTCCTTCCCAATTCACATCCCCCAAGATGGGAGCATTAAAACACATGGGGCTCCTGAGAGGTGGTTAGACTGGGGAAGAGAGGTGGTCTACTCTAATGAACAGGATTAAACTTCCCATACCTGGCATCTGGCCTTCCCGTCTCTTTTATCCTGGGAGGCCACACCAGAAGACATAGCCACACCACATACCATATTTGCTTCTACCTTGTCTTCAATTTCTCAGCCTCCATATGCTATTTGTACGAATCTATACTGTTGATGAGCTACCCCGCCCGCCTGCAGTATTGGGGGCAGCAAGCAACTAAGAGCATCAGCATATATTATTTGAGCATTCCATCCATGCAAGGTATATCTCTAGGCTCTAATCACAGCCATCTTGAATGGGCACTGGAAGATCATCTCTGTGCTTGTTTATCCCCAGGAAAACCTGAGCCACTTATATAAGTCAAGTGTTGTCCCTAACCTGGGCTCTGGATCTCACTTATCCTTTCTGATTCAATTCTTAACTTTATTACTATAGTAAAATAATGGAGGTGTGAAAATGTTGTAAGAAGAAGAAGGAAAAAAAAAAAGCATGTCTTAGCTTACATTTTTGAAGCCTAAATGTTCAAACAGTATAACACAAGGTTGCCAAGGTTCTCGAGGATGGTGGTGGTAGCTGGCAGAGCCAAAAAGACAAGCAAGCAAGCAAACAAACAAACAAAAAACAACAGAGAGATCATTCATATCAACAAGGAGGCAGACAGACAGACTAGGCAGACAGACAGACTCAAGTCTTACACCCCCTTTCGGGAGACACACTAGTAATTGATCTGAGGGCTTCCCACTGGGCTTCATTTCTGAGAGACAGAGACGAACCTCTGGCCTCATCTGTGAGAGAATTTCTAGTTTGGGTTAATTGAATTGAGAAGACCCACCATGAATTGTGGACTACAACATTCCGTGGGCTGGGGCCCTCCGATGTGTTAGTAGAAGGAACAAACTGAGTGTGAGTATTCACGTGCTTCCTGAATGCGAGCACAGCAGAAGGAGCCGCCTGCAGCTTCTGCTGCAGAAAACTGGGACCAGGGAGTGGGGTGGTTGCTATGATTTGGAGGCCTTTGGAGTTGGTGCAAGGAGAACCTGGGGACGTTTGCAATATTGTGCTGCCAAAGTCTTAGAATGTTGTGTGAAGACCGTAATGGGCCACTCTGATGGGAGTTCCACAAAACAAAATGCAAAGAGAACCGTGAACAGTAAAAGCCTAGAGCATGAGATTCCAGAGTGGGGTTATGAGCTCTATCAGCAACTGGGATGAAAGTCATTCATATTGTATTCTGGCAAAAACTCTGGCTGCATTCCACTTGTGACCCAAGAACTGGAGTGGAGTTAAATGCTATACTGGCTAGTTTTGTGTCAGCTTGACACAGCTGGAGTTATCACAGAGAAAGGAGCTTCAGTTGAGGAAATGCCTCCATGAGATTCAACTGTAAGGCATTTTCTCAATTAGTGATCAACGGGGAAAGGTCCCTTGTTGGTGGGACCATCTCTGGGCTGGTAATCTTGGTTCTATAAAAGAGCAGGCTGAGCAAGCCAGGGGAGGCAAGCCAGTAAAGAACATCCCTCCATGGCCTCTGCATCAGCTCCTGTTTCCTGACCTGTTTGAGTTCCAGTCCTGACTTCCTTGGTGATAAACAGCAGTATGGAATTGTAAGCTGAATAAACCCTTTCCTCCCCAACTTGCTTCTTGGTCATGATGTTTGTGCAGGAATAGAAACCCTCACTAAGACAAATGCAAAGGTAATAAACTGATTTGTTTAAAAGAGGAAATCTTTACAGAGAATAGCACTCCATCCATGTCATGGTTTCTGATCACTGCTCCTATCTATAGAATTAGAGACAGAAACAGGTGAGGAAAAAAAAAAGACATGGAAAATATGCAATCTGTTAGATAAAGGAGAAAATTTAAAGATCCAGACAAGGCTGGTGCTGAAGTTGTAGCTCTAATAGTTTTTTGGGGTTTTTTTGTTTGTTTGTTTGTTTGTTTTGATATTTTCTTTATTTACATTTCAAATGTTATCCCCTTTCTCAGTCACCTCCCCCTCAGAAATACACTATCCCAACCTCCCTCCCCCTGCTTCTATGAGTGTGTTCCTCCACCCACCCACCTACCCACTCCCACCTCCCTACCCTCGATTCCTCTACACTGGAGCATCTATCGAGCCTACACAGGACCAAGGACCTTTCCTGCCATTGATGCATGACAAGACCATCTTCTGCTACATATGCAGCTGAAGCCATGTATACACTTTGTTGATGGCTTAGTCCCTAGGAGCTCTGGGGGGGGGGGGTCTGGTTGGTTGATATTGTTGTTCTATGGGGTTGCAGATCCCTTCAACTCCTTCAGTCTGTTCTCTAACTCCTCTATTAGGGACCCTGTGATCTGTCCAATGGTTGGCTGCTAACATCCGACTTTGTATTTGTAAGGCTCTGGCAGGACCTCTCAGGAGACAGCCATATCAGCCTCCTTTTAGCATGCACTTCTTGGCATCAACAATAGTGTCTGGGTTTGGTAACTGTATATGGGATAAATCCCCAGGGTGGAACAGTCTCTGGGTGGCCTTTCCTTCAGTTTGTGCTCAACACTTTATCTCCATATTTGCTACTGTGAGTATTTTGTTCTCCTTCTAAGAAGGACCGAAGTACCCACACTTTGGTCTTCCTTCTTATTGAGCTTCATGTGGTCTGTGCAATAGTTTTAAAAAGATTGCATTGAAGAGAAGCCTCCTGCCTTGCATTGGGACAATGGGAAAGGTACCCTGAGGGAAAGACAGCACCCATCAAAGATTCTGTCTTATGAAATTCATTTGAAAGTAGAGATCCTAAAAGAAATGCCACTGGAGAGATTCCATGTTCAAAACCAAGCACTTCTGGAAATATTTGTCCTGAGTCTCTGGAAGGCACAGAGAGTGTGATGCAGCTGTGATAGAAAGGAAGCAGGCTCCTTCTCAGACTGGCAGAACTCAGCTAAAGCAACCATGCTGCACTGGTTTTACAGCCATGATAGATGCAAGAGTGAGGAAGTCATGGAGGCTTGTTCCAATGTTCCAGAAAACTCTTTTAAGCCAAGGCGTGTGATTTCAGGTTGGATCCCTTGAAAAGAGGACCTAAGAGGCCATTGCATGAGCTGTGGAGCTGAAGTACAAGTTACATTGGAGACCCAGGATGTTGGAGAGGCTAGGGCTATGGGACATACACCAAGAAGAGCTATATGCACTCAGTGGAGATGACCCCAAAGGGAGGTTTTATGGGATGTAAGAAGTAGAGCTTCAGAAGAAACAAGGGGCTATACAAGCCCTCTGGAGACCAGATGAGTTCATCATGAGCCCTATGGAAGTGTAGGATTGATGTTTTCCTGGTAGATTTTAGTCTTGTCTCGGCCCAATATTCCCTTGCTACACGTCCTTTCTTCTTTTTTGGCGGGATGAGAATAATTTTTTTTTATTTCTATGCTATCATAACATGTACGTATATAGGTTGTTTGTTGTTGTTGTAGAGGCTCATTGTTAAAAATTGCCTGAACTTTGAGCCTATAATTTTCCAGACAGTTGGGACAGTTAGAGACTACAGGAACTTTTGAAGATGGACTAGATACATTTTACATCTAGACGTTAAAGAAGGTCATAAGCCTACGGGGGGAGTTGCAGAATGGGGTAGGCAGTGTTATTTCTTAAAAGTGGTGTTTTGGGCTATTAGTTGGACCAGGAGTAAACTTATAGTTGCTAATATTGTCAACGTGTCAGAATCTTGAATCACCTAGAGAAAAATACCTTTGGTACGGCTGTGAGAAAGTTTCTAGACTGGGTTAAATGAAAGAGGAGACATCCCCTTACTGTGAGTGGTACCGTTCATTCCGTGGGCTGAGGCCCAGTCTGAACTAGAGAACACTTCAGCTGAGTGCCGGCATTCAGCTCTCTGTTTCCAGACTCTAGACAATGACCGTGACTAGTTGCCTCAGGCTCATGCTGCCATTCCTTCCATGCCAGGATGGACTGACTTCCCAAGCCCTCAACCAAAATAAAGCTTTCCTTACGTGCTTTGGTCAGGTACTTAACCCAGAGATGGGAAAAGCCCCTGATACGAAGTAGTAAGCATCAACTCCAGCCCTGCAGAGACTGGATCCCTTACTACTGCTCTAGAAAATCACAATGTTCATGGTCATTTCATTGAAAAGAGCCCAGTTTCTCTTACAGTTCTGAAGATCAGCAGCCAAATATGGCTCTTGTGGGGGTCAAAACTAAAGTCTTCCCTTATATAAAGTCTAAGGTAGAATCTATTTTGTACCTACTTTTTCCGATATCTGTATACTGCTTACATTCTTTAAATAATGGCTCCATTATTCTGTTGCATATCTCAACTTTTTAAGTGACCCTTTTTTTTTTTTCCCTTTGTGGTTGTATCAAACCATCTGAGAAATGTCAGATCATCTCTCCATTTTAAGATCTTTGATTTAATAGCATCTGCAAAATATATTTTACCACATAAAATCACTACATATCAGGTTCCCAAGACTGGTATATGGTTATATTCAGGGGAGGCCATAATTTGGCCTGCTGCAGATGTGAAACATGATGGTTTATTTTCTTATTTAATTTTTCATTCACTGTGATAGGTTCTTAGCCCACTTAGAAACAGCTCTCAAATCTCACAACAGCAATTACATCTCCATAGAAACTGCTCTCTGCAAGGTCACCCAGAGGATCGTCATGGCCATAATAACCTGATGCATTCTTGGGGTTTATCTGTCTTTATAATGGAAGAGTATGATATATTGGTGATCACTCCCACCCTCTTATTAATAACAACAAGGCAGCTCTCAAGGTTTGTGTTTACTGTGCCCCAGGCAGTGAGCTAAAGTCTCACAAAGACTATTTCACTGTTCTTTCCATAACCTCTCACACTTCATAAATGTTAGCACAGGGGATAAGGAGCAAAATGTACGGCTGCCTGGTACTTCCTAAGCCTCTGTCTCCAAGCCTTGCTTTTCTTCTAAGCCATGAAACTAGACTTAGATTTTCAAAAATAAATACTACAAGAAAAAAAAACTCTACCCTCTTATTATGAATTGAAAGTTTTAATGATGGCTTTCATTTAACTAATGCTTTGTCTGTGAAAAAAAACCTTCTAAAAACGTAATATGACTTGTATCCAATTATGCAATTATTATAATTAATTGACAGACTTCTTTTTTTAATAGTTAGAAAAATAAATGTAATTGATAATACAAATCAAGAGGCTAAAAGTCAGAGAAGAGAGTCTGTGTGTGAAACCTCATTTGGGGCTGAAATTAAGGTCAAAGTAAGAGAGGTCCAGGGAGGACTGTCTAGTGATATCCTAGACGCAGGGTGCTGTGCTTCTAAACAACATACGGTTTTTCCTTCTAGAAAAAATAAAGCAAATGACCTTTAACTACAGAACTATGGACTTTAAAACATGTAGAAGGCTATGTTCACCTGGGGATGTCAAGAGTAGGAGACAACCTACCCTGAGAAGAGCATGTCTCAACCTAATTCTCTGGGAAATGTGTGGCTTGCTGATTGCTGTGTAGCAGATGGTCCCAGGACTTGGCAGGTCAAACAGAGTATACATTTCCTTCCTTCTCAGTAATTCTATGTGCAAGTTCTCCACCTCAGCATCTTGAGAAGATTATAATCATCTCAAGTAATAACTGGGGAAAATATGATACTAGCTCACTCACAGACAGGGCTTTGGGCAAGACTGACTTCCTTCTGGGTTACTAGACTAAACCCCAGGTCCTCCAAAGCTGATAGGTAGAGATTTCCTTTCCTTCTCTTTGGACATGGGGATCTCTATTGAATATCTCACAGCATGAAAGCTTATTTCAACAATCCAAGAGATCTGAAAGGAAGAAAATTGTAGTCAGAAAATGAGACATACTGGAAGGAAAGAGGTAACAGTGTTTTATAACACAATAAAGGGAAGCAGCAGGCCATACTTAAACCACGCTATACTTGCGGTCTCCTGGGTTCAGACCACACTCAGTGGGACAGAATAATAAGCACCAGAGGGGGAGGGATGAAGTGTTGAGCATCAAGTTAGAAGCTACCTAGTACTGTCTCCCCCAATCATACATGTCCCTTCCACATGCAAAATACTCTCACTTCTTACTGGATATAACTCCACCTACTCCTTCCAGTTCCTCCCCATTTCCCCTTCCATCTGGATCCTCATGCTTTCTGTCTTTCCTTAGAAGACAGGCATCTGAGGAATAATAACAAAGAAAAAACAACCAGGTAAGACAAAGAGCCAAAGAACAAGAAATGCATGTAGAGGCAGAGACAAACATTTTTGCACACTCGGGAATCTTTTTAAACCCCAAACTGGAAGCCGTAATATATATGCAAAGGACCTGCAAGGTATGGATGGGGAAGTCTGTTTTAGAGCTGAGTATTCCAAGATCTCTCATTCTCTGCCTATTGCCTGGCTGTGGGTCTTTCTATTTGTTCTCACTTGCTACATAAGGAAGTTTCTCTGGTGATGGCTGGATAGGCACAGATCTATTGAGTAAAGAAGAATGTCATTAGGAGTCCTTTAGCAGAACAGTAACAGTTTCTTTTATCCTAGGTTCTTGGCCTATCTAGTATCAGGTTCTTGGTTTTCTAAGCTGCACAGGGTACAGGTTCCAGCTCATGGGGTAGACCTTAACTCAAATCAGATATTTATTGGTTACTCCCATAGGCTTTGAGCCACTATTGCATCAGCATAGTTTGTAAGCTCCTCAGTCTTGTAGGTCAAAGGCTTTGTTACTGAGTTGACACTTCCCTCTCCTTTGGTAGCATGCATAATGTCTTCTAGTATCATGAATATTCCTCTGTAGGGGTAAAGGCTCTAGGAAGGCACCAACTCTATATCTCCCTGTTCAATGAGTTGTGTAAGTATTGTACTCGGTAATAGGGCCTTGCAGTTGATTTGTGGAGAACCACCAATAGCCTTGGCAATAGTCTGGGTTGTTTAATGCTTTCATTAGACCCTTTAGGTCAACAACTCGATTACATGTAACTTATTCTCAATACTGGAAGCCTCATTTGGTGATAAAAGATGTCCAGGTGGGACTTTCTCTCCCCTGTTACTTGCTGACTTCATTTTGCTCACTTTCATATATATGTATATTACAGGAAAATTCTATTGTATTAGGTTTCCATACAACCCCACAAATGGCCCTTAGTTTTAGTTATCCCTCCCCATATGCCTTTCCTCACTCATGTTTTCAATCCCACTCTCAGTTTGGCTCTCCCATCCAAGTCCCCCCTCCCCTCATCCATCCCTAAATATCTAATCTACTTGTCCTTAGGAAGATTCATCCCTCCCCTGGTCAGTGTGACTTGGGGGAATCTTTATTTAATGTTCCAGAAATGTGTCTACTAATACAGTTTTCTCAAAAATGTTGTGGGCTTCCTGTAGGTTATATTGGAATGTATACTCCATTTAACAAGCCCACAACCTATGAATACCTATAAGAAAAGACCTTTAGTGCTCTGAGTTGCTGCTAAGATACCTAAGAGGCATGCCTCTTGCCATGCTGCAGCCCATGTGGCTTTCGGGAGAAGACTAGATCTGTGAAATCAAGCCCTAATCTCACATGCTTCCTGAATATTAACCTGACTGATCTTTCTGAGGTCTTAAGAAATTATAATTAGGCCCTCAATCCTTTTCTCTAAGCCAGGCTTTATCTCTTTATCATTTTTGACTGACAATCCTCATTTCATTAGAATAGTCTTCTATCTCATCTCAGGTAGCTGATAATTTTCAGAACCATTCAGTTGCAGAAGTCAGATACAATATAGTACCTGGTGTAGCCTTTTTTCCCCAAGCAAGTTCATTAAGTAAATATTCTCCTTTATACCTCAGTGTACAGAGGCATTAAACTTCTCTTTATTATATAACAATGCTCTTCCTCCATTTAGAGTCTAAGAATATGTTCTACTCTCGGTTGACCTGACCCTCGTGCATAAACCCATGTACACACATGCAAAACCAGAGCAAGATGTTGAATGTCTTTTTCTATAAATATCTGACTTGCTGCCTTGAGACACAATCTCTCACTGAGTTATCCAACCATCCATCAAGTCAGGCTGGTCAGCAAGTTCTTGGATCCATCTGCCTCCATCTCTCCCCATTGCTGGGACTAAGGCATAGCCAGCTTTTTATGGGCTGGGGATTATAACTCAGGTCTTCAGGTCCTCATATTTATGGAGATAGCATACAACAAAATGAAGTGAAAATGGTAATAGGCCATCCTAGCTTATAGTAAGCATTGCATCTGAAGAGTAGCGTTTTTGGAAGCATTGTAGTGACCTGTAATTTGAAGAGTATAGCTAGCTTTGCCACTCCCAGGTTATGAGAGCAGGTACGGACAGCTGTTTAGCATCTCAAAAGTTTGGTCAGCCCACCTAGAAGGAACAAAGTGTCCAGTGTGTATCACAATGTGAAGTACTCTCTCTGTAAATGACAATTGAATGATCGTGCAGGCTTTGGGGTGTGCATTCTAGTGTCAGGCAAATTGATGTCTCTGAAATCAAATTCTGCTCTCATTATTTATTGCTCACAAAACTGTAAGACAGACGAGCAGTGTGTTTTAGCTTCAATTATTGTGTTCCTGAACAGAGTTAGTCACAATTATGTGATAAAGTTATTAGGAGGATTAAATAAGTACTGCATATAAATGTGAACAGCCATTAGTGCAAGCCCAGACACATAGAATAGCATCAAGAACTGTCTAGTCTTCCATGGGAAATGGAGTGATTAGATGGAGAATTTCCAGGATTTTTCCATGATGAATTATAAATGGTACGGAGACAATTTATAAGTGACAATGAATTGGCCAAGAAACAAAATTATTGCTAGAGTAACAGTGACGACGTTAATAGTGGACATAGGGAAATTAAGAGTGACAAGCTCAATTCCTGTGCAGTGTTGTAGTACACATGTAAAATCATGTACTTGGGAGGCTCAAGCAGAAGGTCCAAGTTCAAGCCTCTATAATAAAATCTCATTTCAACAAAATAAGCAATGTGGTCTTCTAAAGTTATAGCAGACAATTATTTAATCAGAAATCACATAGCAGACAATTATTTAATCAGAATTTACATAGTCAATGAGTCTGTAAAGGTCAACGTTGCATCTAAATATCTTCTTTGTTAAGTTGCCCCCCCCCCCACACACACACACAAATGGCAAAGAGTTGATCAAATAGATTGCTTGTCATTCAGGGTCTACTTGAGTCATGGTTGCGCTACAAATCCTAATGATGTTAAACTCCTTTACCATATTTTCTTTAAGTTATTTTTTGTCCTTTTTTAATTGACGCTAAAAGAAAGAGTCAATGGCTTCATACACAAGAAACGGCATGTAAGAAGTCACAAATTAACTTCATTATCTATAAGAGTGGACTAACAAATGACCAAGTATCTCCTACCTTTGCTCTCTCAATTTCCTTTTTGCCGTTTTCTAGATGAGAGATTATCTTGGAAAGCAAACTGGGGCTTTAAAATTTAGATGATTAAATGAAGTCACTCGATCTTGGGAAGCAAAACAACATGCATTATTGATCTGTGGACTGAGCTTGCGGCAAGTTGAAGTGTGATTCACCCAAGTGCTCCGCATAGACAGGTGATGCTGGGAACAGTGAAACCCATTTGCATCTTGCCAATTTATTCCAATGCTGTTTCCCTTCTCCTTTCGGAACTGCAGCCTACGTGGGTGCCCAGCTTGCTTTCTCATTAATCTGGCTCTGAATTCTACTCCAAAATCTGTAGGTCGCTGAAACACATGAGTGGGGGAGGGGGGGGGGAATCTGTAAATGTGGCTCTTCCAGGGAAAGCGCTTCTAAAGGAAATACTCCTTAGGAAATGCCTGCCGTTGGGTTATTAAAAAGTGCTTCAGGTTAACCAGCAGGAAGGCATTAGAGAGGCAGCGGCTTTTATGATAAGCACAGTAATTAGGCTGGGTCAGCTGGCCCTCCATTGAGCACGGAGATTGAATCCACGAATTTTATGGTGTTCTGGTTTTTTTTTTTTTTTTCCCAAAGCATTCCCCTAGCTGGGAAGAACAATCTTCTCAGATAGAGAATAAAATCTTCCTTTGACTATAGCCACTTAAGTTGGCAATGCTTCTTCAGATGACCTGGCGTTATTTATGTTTCTGGGGGCAAGGATTTCTATGATAAAAGATTACCGGGAATGAAAGTGGTAGATGTGGGAAAGAATAATCCAATAGGTTGACTTTCCTCCTTTGCTCTTCCAAATATATAATATAAATTAACTACCAACCCCCCAAGGTTTAAGTCAATAGACCACAGCCTTCTGAATTAATGTCGTCTCCCCCCCCCCCCCCCGCCATGTGGACTGCAATTTTGTGTGTGGGGAAAAGTCAGGTTCAAAATATGTCACACTCTTCCGCTGCCACGAGCAGAAATCTTCTAAAAACCGGAAAGGAAACCAATCTCCTCTGTTCTGTAGTCAGTTCTGTGTGGTCCCTGTTCCAGGTTCTTTACCTCCGGACGGAAAGCATAACCATTTGTGATGAACTAAAACTCCGTATGCTGAAACTACCATAAATGTGCTCATAATGACATTGAGTGAAAAACGTGCAGCTTAGAGGCCCCTCTTTGGGAGCTGGGTTTTCTCCAGCAATGCCTTTGTTTACTGTGAGCAGGGAAAGCCAACAGCAAACAGTAAGCTCAAATGTGACACCTGTGTCAGTTGGTGGCCCGGAAACCTGTAGGAAGTGAGAAGTGATTCTATTGATTGGATAGCAAAAAGGGGGCTGGAGGCGGTTATGGTTCCTTGGGCATGCGCAGATGACCATCCCACCTCTACACACCTTCAAAGGGAGTTCTGTCGGTTTTATGGGGGTTGGGACTTCTTAAGTAAAAAGCTTCTTGCCTAGACTTGCAATGTCTTCCTGTGCTTGCCCATTCTTGAAAAACTGCTGTAAACATGGACCTTGAGCAAATCAGGAAGGCTTTTCTTTAAGCCTTTGTTGAAGGCTTAAATTTGTGCCTGAGTGTGTCCATGCTGCAGTGGATTTAGGTGTTAAAAGTTGGGGCCTCTGGGACATGAATTTCCGGAAGGCTGGGATGTGATTTTCAGTGATTTTCCGTTGCGTTTTTATTTGCTCCATGAGAAACACAGTTGAGACGGCTCCACTCTGGGAACTAGCACTGGGTCCCCACCAGAACTCAATCTTCTTTCATTTGCAGCCCTCCACTTCTGAGCTCCAGAGTTGAAAATAAATGTTTTGGCTGATAAGAACCGAGTTAACAAACAGCAGCTTAGATGGACCAGGGCAGCATTGACTGCATAAATAGACTAGGGGACATGAAAACCACTTAACTCACCTTATTTTGATCTGCTATGTCCACAAATCTATCAGATTTGCTTTTTAAAGAATCTATTTCTTAAAGAACTCCTCTCCCTTAAAAAGATGTACGAATCAACATCATCTTGATCAACCTTGTATTCTGACCTAGCCTCGTCACCATTACCCTGACAACCTGCACTGTAGAAATATTGGCACCAACAATTATAGTAATTTGGATGCTTTTTTCCCCCCTTTGACAATGCGTTTTGATCATAGTAACCCAATCCTGTAGCTCCTCTTAGATACATGTTCATCTCCCTAGGAACTACCCATAGAGTCCAATGTCAGTTGTCCCAATATTAAAAGGGTGTGGGGCCCAACTATGCTCAATCTACCGGGGATTATATCATTACGTAAAACTGATTCTCTCATTCTCTCTCTCTCTCTCTCTCTCTCTCTCTCTCTATATATATATATATATATATATATATATATGTATGTATAATTTGCTAGCAGCTATGAAAAACCAATAGATGGCTCTTTCAGACCCACCTCCCCCATTCCATGTGCAGATTGTATTTGGTTTGCACAATTGCTGTGAGTTCGTAGGTGCAATTGCCCTGTTGTGTTTGGAAGGACCATTTCCCTGATGTTATCACTGCCTCTGGATCATGTGATCTTTCTGCCCCATCTTCCACAAAGATCCCTGACGCTTGGGAAGATGGACCTGGCAGGTATCCTTCTTGTTTCTTTTTTTTTTTTTTTCCCAATTAGTATCATTTTGTCCTTTTATAAATTTTATTTTAATCAGATATTTTCTTCATTTACATTTCCAATGCTATCCAAAAAGTCCCCCGTACCCTACCCCCCAATTCCCCTACACACCCACTCCCACTTCTTGGCCCTGGCATTCCCCTGTACTGAGGCATATAAAGTTTGCAAGAACAATGGGCCTTTCTTTCCATTGATGGCCAACTAGGCCATCTCCTGATACATATGCAGCTAGAGACACGAGCTCTGGGGGGTACTGGTTAGTTCATATTGTTGTTCCACCTATAGGGTTGCAAACCTCTTTAGCTCCTTTGGTCCTTTTTCTAGCTCCTCCATTGGGGGCCCTGTGATCCATTCAATAGCTGACTGTGAGGATCCATTTCTGTGTTTGCTAGGCCCCAGAATAGCTTCACAAGAGACAGCTATATCAAGGTACTTTCAGCAAAATCTTGCTAGTGTGTGCAATGGTGTCAGCATTTGGAGGCTGATTATGGGATGGATTCCCGGGTATGGCAGTCTCTAGATGGTCCATCCTTTTGTCTCGCTCCAAACTTTGTCTCTGTAACTCCTTCCATGGGTGTTTTGTTCCAAATTCTAAGAAGGAGCAAAGTGTTCACACTTTGGTCTTCGTTCTTCTTGAGTTTCATGTGTTTTGCAAATTGTATCTTATATCTAGGGTATTCTAAGTTTCTGAGCTAATATCCACTTATCAGTGAGTACATATCATATGAGTTCTTTTGTAATTGGGTTACCTCACTCAGGATGATGCCCTCCAGGTCCATCCATTTGCCTAGGAATTTCATATATTCATTCATTTTAATGGCTGAGTAGTACTCCATTGTGTAAAAGTACCACATTTTCTGTATCCATTCCTCTGTTGAAGGGGAATCTGGGTTCTTTCCAGTTTTTGGCTATTATAAATAAGACTGCTAAGAATATAGTTGAGCATGTGTCCTTCTTACTGGTTGGAACATCTTCTGGATATATGCCCAGGAGAGGTATTGCAGAATCCTCTGGTAGTATTATGTCCAATTTTCTGAGGAACTGCTAGACTGATTTCCAGAGTGATTGTACAAGCTTGCAATCCCACCAACAATGGAGGAGTGTTCCTCTTTCTCTACATCCTCACCAGCATCTGCTGTCACCTGATTTTTTGATCTTGGCCATTTTGACTGGTGTGATTTGGGAAGCCACATGTGCAGTTGCAGGGTGGCGCTGGCTTCTGCTGGCCACCACGCATACATAGGCAGTAAAGTTTTTTTGCCAAGATGAGGTTTTGAGAATTAACCAAAATTAAACAATCAGATGAGAGAGAAGTTAACCAATCAGATGAGAGAGAAGTTAAACAATCAGATGTAGGCATGCAAATTTTGGTGGTAAGCATCAACCAAGCACAACCAATCCGGGTGTGAGACACGCCTCTCCTAGGCCTATATAAGCAGCACCAGTTCTGGGCTTGGGGTCTATTTGCCTCTACAATCAAGCTCTCCCAATAAACGTGTGCAGAAGGATTCTGTTGCAGCTGTCTTGCTGGTCGAGTTGGATGCGCGCAAGAGTGTGAGATGGAATCTCAGCATTGTTTTGATTTGCATTTCCCTGATGATTAAGGATGCTGAACATTTTTTCAGGTGCTTCTCAGCCATTTGGTATTCCTCAGGTGAGAATTCTTGGTTTAGCTCTGAGCTCCATTTTTAAAATGGGGTTGCTTGATTTTCTGCAGCCAACCTTCTTGAGTTCTTTATATATATTGGACATTAGTCCCCTATCTGATTTACGATAGGTAAAGATCCTTTCCCAATCTGTTGGTGGCCTTTTGTCTTATTGACGGTGTATTTTGCCGTATAGAAGCTTTGCAATTTTATGAGGTCCCATTTGTCAATTCTCGATCTTACAGCACAAGTCACTACTGTTGTATTCAGGAATTTTTCCCCTGTGCCCATATCTTCAAGGCTTTTTCCGACTTTCTCCTCTAAAAGTTTACTGTCTCTGGTTTTATGTGGAGTTCCTTGATCCACTTAGATTTGACCTTAGCACAAGGAGATAGAAATGGATCAATTCGCATTCTTCTACATGATAACTGCCAGTTGTGCCAGCACCATTTGTTGAAAATGCTGGCTTTTTTCCACTGGATGGTTTTAGCTCCCTTGTCAAAGTTCAAGTGACCATAGGTGTGTGGGTTCATTTCTGGGTCTTCCATTCTATTCCATTGGTCTAACCATCTGTTGCTATACCAGTACCATGAAGTTTTTATCACAATTGCTCTGTAGTACAGCTTTAGGTCAGGCATGGAGATTCCACCAGAGGTTCTTTTATCCTTGAAAAGAGTTTTTGCTATCCTAGGTTTTTTTGTTATTCCAGATGAATTTGCAGATTGCCCTTTCGAATTCGTTAAGAATTGAGTTGGAATTTTGATGGGGATTGCATTGAATCTGTAGATTGCTTTTGGCAAGATAGCCATTTTTACTATATTGATCCTGCCCATCCGTGAGCATGGGAGGTCTTTCCATCTTCTGAGATCTTCTTTAATTTCTTTCTTCAGAGACGTGAAGTTCTTATCATACAGATCTTTCACTTCCTTAGAATCACGCCAAGGTATTTTATATTATTTGTGACAATTGAGAAGGGTGTTGTTTCCCTAATTTCTCTCTCAGCCTGTTTATCCTTTGTGTAGAGTAAGGCCAATGACTTGATTGAGTTAATTTTATATCCAGCTACTTCACTGTAGTTCTCTGATGGAATTTTTAGGGTCACTTATATATACTATCATACCATCTGCAAAAAGTGATATTTTGACTCCTTCTTTTCCAATTTGTATCCCCTTGTTCTCCTTTTGTTCTCGAATTGTTCGGGCTTGGACTTCAAGTACTATATTGAATAGTTAGGGAGAAAGTTGGCAGCCTTGTCTAGTCCCTGATTTTAGTGGGATTGCTTCAAGCTTCTCACCATTTACTTTGATGTTGGCTACTGGTTTGCTGTAGATTGCTTTTATCATGTTTAGGTATGGGCCTTGAATTCCTGATATTTCCAAGGCTTTTATCATGAATGGGTGTTGGACTTTGTCAAATGCTTTCTCCGCATCTATCTAGATGATCTCGTGGTTTTTGTCTTTGAGTTTGTTTATATAATGGATTATGTTGAAGGATTTCCATATATTAAACCATCCCTGCATCCCTGGAATGAAACCTACTTGTTCAGGATGGATGATTGTTTTGATGTGTTCTTGGATTCGGTTAGTAAGAATTTTATTGAGTATTTCTGCATTGATATTCATAAGGGAAATTGGTCTGAAGTTCTCTATCTTTGTTGGGTTTTTCTGTGGTTTACCTATCAGAGTAATTGTGGCTTCATAGAATTAATTGGGTAGAGTACCTTCTGTTTCTATTTTGTGGAACAGTTTGTGAAGAATTGGGATTAGATCTTCTTTGAAGGTCTGATAGAACTCTGCACTAAACCCATCTGGTCCTGGGCTTTTTTTGGTTGGGAGACTATTAATGACTGATTTTATTTCTTTAGGGGATAAGGGACTGTTTAGATCATTAACCTGATCTTGATTTAACTTTGGTACCTGGTATTTGTCTAGAAACTTGTCCATTTCATCCAGTTTCTCCAGTTTTGTTGAGTATAGACTTTTGTAGAAGGATCTGATGGTGTTTTGGATTTCTTCAGGATCTGTTGTTATGTCTCCCTTTTCATTCAGGGCTTTCATTGGAGCAGGGTGACAGTATGGCAAGATATGATTGACCAAGGATTTAAGGGCTTGGGATTGGTTCAAACACTGAAATATAAGCTTGTGGGCTGGGCAATAAACTTAGATCTGTACCCTTATGCTGGCTTCCAGAGTTGGATTTTCCTGGGATTTGTTGTGTGACTCTGTTGTCATCCATCCTTGCTCATCATCCCACAAACATCTAAGGTTCTTTTCTCAGTAAAGAAAAATACTATGCATTTGTTCTGTCTCTAATGGAGAATTTGGCCTTCCAGTATCTTTACAAGGTACTTTTACGCCATTCTGTATACACGGCGCCACTGCCAAGTCTGTGAAGTTCCTGCTACTTACTACCTTCCTATATACCATCATCCCCTCTTACCTCAAAATGTCTTATTTGGCCTATATCCACACCCCTGTGGTTCATCCTCTACTCTTAAAGGGACATTGAGATTGATCTAAGATGTTCATTGCTTAGCCACAGGTCAGATCCCCTCCATACAAATGTCATGCTCAGGGCTCTTTATTTCTCCAGTATTGAGACAAGACGGACGATCCCGTTACCTGAGCATCTAGCCCCCATGTTCTCTTGGAAGAAGTTAATTGAATTAAAAAATCATATATTTGGACACATCTTTGATGTCTCTATATCACTGAATGTGGAGTGACACATATCTCAGCTCACCCTAAAAGACTGGTTATGATCTATCTCTCTCATTTACATTCCATATTTTAGCTCCTCCCGCAAGAAGGGTTTCTAGTTTAACTTTACCAAATTACTGTGGGAACAATCATGGGTTTTAGAATCAAATATATCTGTGGCAGATGTATTTTAAAAGATGCTGATGGAAGGTCTTCCATGCTTTTATCCTCTAAAACCTTAGCACTTCTTCATAAAAAGGCAGAATCCAGTTATTCTCCATTCAAGGTCATCAGGCTACCACTTGCTCATAACTAACAATGCAAAAGACATGGAATGCTCTCTGAGGCTGACTCACAATTGCAATGATACTTCCATTTCATTGCTGTTCTCAATCTTGGCATCCTCACTCACCATGCAAGCAGATGACTAACTCTGAGTCTGTCCTGCTGCTAGTCCAAAAGCTTACACAGGAAGATGTCATGCAGCATTGCCCTATATGGAGAAAGTGGGATGCCCAGCTGGGCTCCAGCTGTTCATTTCCAGTCAAATTAGACTGCAACCCTAACAGCATAAACATCAGAGCTGCTTTCTTGGGCCTTTAACAGTGTGTGTGTGTGTGTGTGTGTTTTACAGGGGCTGGAGAGGTGGCTCAGCAGCTGAGACCATTTGTTGTTTTCTAGTAGTTTGATTACCAGAACCCACATCAGACCACTCACAAAATCTGTAACTCCAGCTCCAGAGGATCTGATTCCCTCTTCTGGTTTAAAATACACATGCATAAAAAATAAAAAGTAAAAAGTAAGTGTCATATTGTTCTTAGGAGCTAAAGTGACTATGTTCTGAATTTTGTGTCAACCACAAATTTCAAGGCTGAAATCAAATCACCAGTGTGATGAATCAGCAGGTGAGAGCCTTAGGTGATTTTTTGAGTCAGAAAGGGAGAGGCCCCACTGATGTCCTTACTGTCCTTATCAAAGAGCTAGATAAGGATATCAAAAATGCCATCTGAGCAGTAAGTCCACACCAGGTACTCAACTGTTGGCACCTTAATCCTGGACCTACCAGCCTTCAGAAACATGAGAAACATGTGTTATTTGTAAATCATCTAATCTCTAGCATTTTGAGCAGTATAAATAAACCAACCATTCACTAAACAATTCCTGGATTAGTCTGCTCCTGCTGTATATTAGTCAGGGTTTTATATATATATGTAAATATTCAGAAGTGTGTGTATATATTCATATATATGGAAGAGGGGTATTTATTAGGTTGACATACAGGCTATGGTCCAGCTAGTCCAACAATGGCTGTCTCTACCAGTGGAAGTTTCAAAAAGCCAGTAGTTGCTCAGTCCGTGAGACTGGTTGTCTCAGCTGGTCTTCAGAATATGCCAGAGTCATGAAGAAGTAGATAATAATGTCAGTGAAGGGACAGACTTACCAGGGACAGCAGGAAGAAGCAGGTAAAAACAGCAAGCTTCCTTCTTCCATGTCCTTTATATAGGCTTCCAGCAGAAGGCATGGCCCAAATTAAAAGTGGATCTTCCTGCCTCAAAATATGTATACTAAAGGTGTACCTTTCCACCACAAAAGATTTGGATTAAGAAGGTCTTCCTGTCTCAAAAGATTTAACTAAAAATCATTCCTCACTGGTGTACCCAGCCACTTGAGCTCTAGTTAAATCCAGATGTACTCAAGCTGTCACCCAAGAATAGCCATTGCAGGCTACATCACAGAGTGGTAGCTGAAACAACAGAAGATCATTTCCTTAGAATTCGGGAAGCAAGAAGTTCACAATCTAATATCACAATATATATTCGTCTTTGACGAGCGTTCTCCTCCTGCCTTACTGATGGCCTTCTTCCACCTTTACATGTGTGCTTCTTCAGTGCATGCACACATGCCTGTGTCACTTCTAGTGACAACACCATCTGACTAGATAACAAGTTGAGAATATCACGCATGTGTTCATTTAAACTTAGTTATTCCCTAGGAGTCTTGTCCCCAATTATGGCCATCCTAACTTAGCCGGCTTTGACATGTGAAGGGAGAACAAATTTGGGAAAGGATGTAAACACTCTGTCCCATAATAACATCTAAGTTTCAAGTTTTACCACTGTAAAATTTATCTAAGTTGAGTATGATGGTTATTCTTACTGTCAACTTGGCTACACCTGGAATTAGCTAATATCCAAAAATGGAGGGCACACCAATGAGGAATTTTTGCTTAATAGAAATATATATATATATATATATATATGTATATATAATATTAACATATTAATAGTATAATGTTTATATATTTTAAATTCATATTGTAATATAAATTAAATATACATATTAGAGAGGGAGAAGAAAAGAGAGAGAAAGACTCATTCTATTAATTCTGTTTCACTAGAGAATCCTGACTGATGTACCTAGCAGCTTACTTAATGTCTCTTAAGTTTCAAATTTATTTTTGGAAGACATGAAAATAATAATCCTATCCCACCAGACTGAGAGCTAAAGAGGAACGCTTCTAAATATTTTATTTCAGTTCTAGGAGGTGACAATGACAGACCCAATCAGGCCAGTTTAGTCCACCATCTCCACTGCCTTCTTATCTTTATGTAGATAGGAATTTAAGATAACGTAGGGTGGCCTGAGTTGGAACATTGTTCCTGGTGAGCTGCCCAATAACTAATACTCTATCTTAAAAGTTATCAATCCATTCAAACACATCATCATACATACTAGAAGGTATTTCTTAATCTTGCAAGGAAATCTAATAAACACCATGCTGTCTGTCCTCAAACAACTCATTTTCTGATGGAGCAGTAGGACTCCTACATAAATATTTATATTGCAATGTGATGAGTAAATAGCTAAAAGTGCCATCTATGAGAGAAATCAATGATTCATGTCACTATCCTATTAATCATTACCACAGTTCAGAAAAACCAAAGTCCAGAGTGATCCCACAGCCTTCTGGTTCCAACATACCCAGTTGATTAGATGCACAAAGAGACTCTGGCTTCAGATGATTGGCTCACAATCTCAGTGCTTTCAAATTATATGAAACGTTGGAGGTCACTTTCTCTGAAAAAGGAGTCTCTCCTCTTCATCCCAGGTTAAGATTGACAGGAAAGAGGGGGAGGCTACTACCTTCTCAACTTGAGCTGCTATGTGTTAATGCCTCAGCAGAGTCCTTAAGACACTCTGACAAAGATCTAGAAGAGTCAACAGGATATCTGTCAAGTTGATAACATGGAAAGGAAATCCCAGGTGTGTCCTATATAGGAGAAAGACAAAGGAAAAGAAAGAAACAGGTGTCTCTGTTGTCACACTCAATTTGGTGTTTTAGTGTACTAAGTAACTGATGCTATATATATTCATAGATATAACTGCAAAGAGAAAATAAGAGAAAGTTGGGGGCATTATAAAGGCTGCCTTCACGTAGAACCACAGGTATGATTTTCCTTGTTTCTTACATATAACACATTATTTATTTTAGAGTAATTGTTTTCAATGGCTAAACTTGGTTAAAAAAACAAAACAAACAAACAAAAAAACTCCTTTTAAAATAACCTGTTGGATCATTCTACTGAAAATGGCAGCTTAATCACGGTATTAAACAATCAGTATTGTAGTTGATCACACTGTAGAATATGTGCACGTTGAGAAAGTGGTACTTAATAGAGGATTTAACATCGATTTTGAGGTTTACTCTGAAACATGTTGCAGCCAGAGAGAAGGAAGTTCAAGAACAAACTCTCTCTGGACACAGCTCTGGTGAGGACAGATCACTCCTGACTTAGTAGGAAATACCAGTGTCGATCACATGGTCTGGCCAACAGTGCTGATTCCGTACAGATTTTACAGTTACTTTCTTTATAGTCAGAGGGAGGTGTGTGTGTGTGTGTGTGTGTGTGTGTGTGTGTGAGAGAGAGAGAGAGACAGACAGACAGACAGACAGACAGACAGACAGACAGACAGAATAACTTGCAGTCAGTTCTCACCTTCTACTTTGCTTTTGAGGCAAGGTCTCTCTTTTCTTCCTGCCCCTGTGAAACACACTATGGGCTTTTAGTCAATTGTATTGCCTGGGAATTGAATTCAGGTGTTCAGGTTTATACAGCTCCTGTTTTTAGACACTGACCTATCCTCCTGGCCTGATAATCTGTATACTTAAAAAAAAACCCAAAAAACAAAAAACAAAAAAACTTTCTTTCCTCACTCTTTGAGTCACCGTTGAAATATAAGAACAAAAAGAAGCTGACATGCCAGCACAGGCAGGAGTGGAAGATTCTGAGTTCCAGGCCAGCCTGGGCTACATGACAAGACCTAACATAAAACAAAGCAGAACAAAAGACAGTGGTGATGACTTCCATTCAGAAAGGCAATGGAAGAAGGCACATTAATAATTTCAAAATAGCATGCAATCACCTTGGCTTTGTAAGGGATGAATGATGAATCACAGGCCTCAAACCTTCTAGGCATATGTAATAGCTCTAAAGAAAGCAGGCTAAAAGGCCAAACAGAGACTGCTGTGTACTGATTGGCTATTTCCAGCTCAGCCAGCAACAAGAGAGTTTTTCCTCTTTCAAAAAAAGGACACCATCTTCTGAGGTCAAAGAATTGGGAAATTCCAAGCATATATCCTCACTCTATTCCTAGAACCAGGAGGGAGGGAGGAAAGGGGGAGGGAGGGAGAAAGGGAGGGAGGGAGGGATGGGGGGAGGGAGGGAGGAAGGGAGGGGTGGGGGGAGGGAGGGAAAAAGGGAGGGAGGGAGGGAGGGATGGGGGGAGGGAGGGAGTTAAGAAGGGAGGGAGGGAGGGATGAATACAATAAATTCAGCACACACTTTTAGGACCCATTTTCTGCACACTTCTTTGGATTTAAGTATGCACAATGAATGAAATATGCAAATACTAAGTTTTCTGCATTATATAAGGATTGTCCACTATCTTTTCCCAACATGACTAAATGCTAGGCCTGTAAACACTCTCATGCTGCAGCAGATTAATTTTTCCCTTTGACTGCTGTCCCCTGTCACTAAAAGCAGGCAATGCTTCAGAAACCATTTTCCCATTCTACGTATGGGTTCATCTCTCCACTGGGATGATTTCCTGCTTCTCATTTCTTCCCTTGATTCCCTGATGTGAAGGCCATTAAACAGAGACTCACATGGCCACCTAATGATCTATAAAACTACGCCACACACTGAAATGGAGGTAATTTATACACACCAGGAAACTGTGGGCTGGAATAATGTATCGAAAGGGAAGTAGCTGCTGCCCAGGCTGTTTGCTTACTCCAGGAAAGGTCTGGAGACACAAAACATGTGTTGTTGAAACACAGCATCACAATCGCTAAAGGGAACAAAATGTTCTAGCATTGCTCAACAGCCAAAGCATGTTCACATGGGTTTAGTGGATTCATGCAAGTGAGTCCAATGGATGGACTTTTCTTAGAAGGCATAGGCAATGACAGAGAATTACTTGTTTTGCTTTGTTTGTTGTCTTTTGTTTTGTTTGTTGTTTTTTGTTTTGTTTTGTTTTTTGAGGGGCTAAATTTTTTGATACTTGAAGGACTGAAAATGCAAGCTATATACTAGGAGAAAATATTATAAAAGCATAAATAACAAATGACTTAAAAATTGGCAAACAGTCTGTACAGACATCCCATTAGAAGTTACACCTAAGGATGAGGACTCCCACTCACTGGTGAGTACTTGCCTGGCATGTGTGAAGCCCTGGATTGGATTCACAGACCACATAATGGAGAACTCAAAGATGAATCCTGTATACTTACTGTATACAGTACAGTATAGTATATACTTACCGGGAGTGCTTGCACACAGAATGTCCTGCTATCCTGGCAAATAAGCATGAGTTCGTAGTGTGTTCTCTCATCTGAACAAAACCGAGTGGTGAAATAAGTGTAAGACAGACAGACTATCTTTAGCCTCACACTCACCAGGTTTCTCTTTCCACACACCAATGTCCTCATCTGGCCCAGGGTATGTGCTATCAGCACAGGACTCTGCCTAGGTCATCAGGTCATCCTTGTGTGGATCTCTAGGTGGATGTGGAAATTCTTGTACATTTTCAAAGAAGTAGCTACAGTCCACTAGGCTACACTCTCCATTGGTTCTAAGAAAGTACAAAATAGGTCACCCCGACATCTAATCTTCAATCTCACTTGCCGTGGTAAGCGTGCTGGAATATGAGTGAAATATAAAATCCTGTGATGGATGCATTATTGATGGATGCTAGGTTTCAGTAGCCTGTGCCTTTGCTCTCTGCCTCCTGGAGGTAGATCTCTCTCAGGTCTGCCCAGAAGGCCTGCCCAGGACACATGCTAATCTGTGGAGTCATGCTAAGAACAGCTTGGCTCTCCCGCCCCTTGCTGACTTCTTTCTCACTGTGTGCTGAGAGCTACTCACCATTTTTGTTCTGAGTTTAGGAGGTCCCCAGGAGGCTTTGAGCTTTTATCTCAGTAACAGGTAACTTGCATCCCACAAAGCCATGCTGAATCAATGTGTCTCTCTCCAGAGTGGATATGCACAGCTTCACCAAGTGGCTGCTGTGAGCATTTTACATTCTGAAGTCTCATCGCAGCTTTTCCACAGGCATGAAGGGGAAAATAATGAGAAAGAGATGTAGTCTAATGTGGGGAGGTTTGTATCAGAACAAGGGGAGTCAGAATGAGAGCCTGTGACACTAGCCTCAGAGGGCTTGTCTCTAGGGGGCAGACAGCGTGCTCCCTTTCAAGGGTAAAGATGGGAGTGGGGCGCTGTTGAACTGGAGAGAGAGATACGAGTAGAAAAGAAGATTGTACGTTTTAAAGACCAATTCCAACAAGGTCTGATAGGTGATTGGAGAGCCGCCTCGTGATCCAGGTAGCAGAGGAGAAAGGCCCTCAGCCCCCTTGCTCCCTTTTCAGCTCGCTTTTATCAGCAAGATACAATTTCTTCTCTGCAAACACTTCGGCACCGAAATCACATTTTCGTTCTCCCTGGCCGTGGGGATCAACATCTTTGATCTTCAACTTACTGAAGCAGCTACCTAGTGTTCTACTTCAAAGCATGCTTTTCTGACTTAAGGGCATTTTAATAAAGAGCTCTCCAAGACCCGGTTGCCTATCATATGGCATAGTAAGGAGCTGCGTGACGCATCAGGTCATACAATGCTACTACAGTCACAAGGAAACTTTTACAAGGGATTTATAAGGGGGGCGGAAAGCCCACCAGAAGAGGTGGAGAATAGCTTTGTCACCGTTATCTCTTAGTTTTGTAAGGTGCACTCCTGTAAGCCTTGTCCCTCTGCTCACATTCTGGCTGCTACTTAGAAATCAGCTACACCATCAGACTAAGTTAAAGAGAAGCCTTCCATTCTTAAGGCTGCTAAGAACATAGTGGAGCATGTGTCCTTCTTACGGTTGGAGCATCTTCTGGGTATATGCCCAGGAGTGGTTTTGCTGGGTCCTCAGGTAGTACTATGTCCAATTTTCTGAGGAACTACCAAACTGATTTCCAGAGTGGTTGTACCAGCTTGCAATCCCACCAACAATGGAGGAGTGTTTATTTTTCTCCACATCCTCGCCAGCATCTGCTGTCAGCTGAATTTTTGATTTTAGCCATTCTAACTAGTGTGAGGTGGAATCTCAGGGTTGCTTTGATTTACATTTCCCTGATGACTAAGGATGTTGAACATTTCTTTAGGTGCTACTTAGCCATTTGATATTCCTCAGTTGAACATTATTGTTTAGCTCTGTACCCCATTTATATAGTAGGGTTATTTGATTCTCTGGACTCTAACTTACTTCTTCAGTTATTTGTATATATTGGATATTGGATGTAGGATTGGTAAAAAATCTTTTCCCCGTCTGTTGATTGCCTTTCTGTCCTATTGACTGTGTCCTTTGCCTTACAAAAGCTTTGCAATTTTATGAGGTCCCATTTGTCGATTCTTGATCTTACAGCATGAGCCACTGGTGTTCGGTTCAGGAACTTTCCCCCTATGCCCTTGTATTTGAGGCTCTTTACCACTTTCTCCTCTATAAGGTTCAGTGTATCTGGTTTTATATGGAGGTGGACTTCCAGGTGGACTTGAGCTTTGTACAAGGGGATAAGAATGGGTCAATTTTCATTTTTTTACATGCTGACCGCCAGTTGAACCAGCACCCTTTGTTAAAAATGTGGTCTTTTCAGCTGGGCATGGCAGGGCACGCCTTTAATCCCAGCACTTGGGAGGCAGAGCCAGGCGGATTTCTGAGTTTGAGGCCAGCCTGGTCTACAGAGTGAGTTCCAGGACAGCCGAGACTACACAGAGAAACCCTGTCTTGAATAAAAACCAAAAAACAAACAAACAAACAAAAAAACAACAAAAAAAATGTGGTCTTTTCCCCACTGGATGGTTTTAACACTTTTGTCAAAGATCAAGTGACCATATGGGTGTGGGTTCATTTCTGGGTCTTCAATTCTATTCCATTAATCTACCTGTCTGTCACTGTACCAGTAGTATGCAGTTTTTATCATAATTGCTCTGTAGTACAGCTTGAGGTCAGGGATGATGATTCCCCCAGAAGTTCTTTTATTGTTGAGAATAGTTTTCAATATCCTGGTTTTTTTTTTTTATTCCAAATGAATTTGCAAATTGTTCTTTCTAACTCTATGAAGAATTGATTTGGAATTTTGATGGAAATTGCATTGAATCTGTAGATTGCTTTTGGCAAGATGGCCATTTTTACTACATTAATCCTGCCAATCCATAAGCATGAGAGATCTTTCCATCTTCTGAGATCTTTTTTGATTTTGTTCAGAGACTTGAAGTTCCTGTCTTACAGATCTTTCACTTGCTTGGTTAGAGTCACAGCAAGGTATACAATATTTTTTGTGACTATTATAAGGGGTGTCATTTCCCTCATTTCTTTCTCAGCCTGTTTATCCTTTGAGTAGAGGAAGGCTACTGATTTGCTTGAGTTAATTTTATATCTGGCCACATTGCTAAAGTTGTTTATGAACTTTAGGAGTTCTCCGTTGGAATTTTTGGGGTCACTTATGTATATGATCATATCATCTCCAAATAGTGATATGTTGACTTCTTCCTTTCCAATTTGCATCCCCATGACCTCCTTTTGTGTGTAATTGCTCTAGCTAGAACTTTGAGTACTATATTGAATATAGGGCAAGAGTGGGCAGCCTTGTCTAGTCCCTGATTTTAGTGGGATTGCTCCAAATTTCTCTCCATTTAGTTTGATGTTGGCTACTGTTTGCAGTATATTGCTTTTACTATGTTTAGGTATGGACCTTGAATTCCTGATCTTTGCAAGACTTTTACCATGAAATGCTTTTTTCAGCATCTAATGAATGACCATGGGGATTTTTCTTTGAGTTTGTTTATGTAGTGGATTACATTGGTGGATTTTCCATATATTGAACCATCCCTTCATCCCTGGGATGACGCCTACTTGATCATGGTGAATGATCATTTTGATGTATTCTTGGATTTGGTTGGCAAGAATTTTACTGAGTATTTTTTGCATCAATGCTCATAAGGGAGATAGGTCTGAAGTTCTCTTTCTTTGGTCTTTGTGTGGTTTAGGTATAAGTGTAATTGTGGCTTCATAGAATGAATTGGGTAAGGTTCCTTCTGTTTCTATTTTGTGGAATAATTTGAAGAGTATTGGTATTAGGCCTTCTTTAAAGGTCTGATAGAATTCTCCACTAAGCCCATCTGGTCCTGTGCTTTTTTTGGTTGGGAGACTATTAATGACTACTTCTATTTCTTTAGGGGATATAGGACTGTTTAGGTCATTAATCTGATCCTGATTTAACTTTGGTACCTGGTATCTGTCTAGAAATGTGTCCATTTCATCGCGGTTTTCCAGTTTAGCTGAGGATAAAAGTTTGTAGTAGGATCTGATGATTTTTTGGATTTCCATGGTTTCCATTGTTATGTCTCCCTTTTCATTTCTGATTTTATTAATTTAGATACTGTCTCTGTGCCCTCTGGTTAATGTGGGTAAGGGTTTATCTATCTTGTTGATTTTCTTAAAGAACCAACTCCCAGTTTTGTTGATTCTTTGTATAGTTCCTTTTGTTTCTATTTTGTTGGTTTCAGCCCCAAGTTTGATCATTTCCTGCTGTCTCCTCCTCTTGGGTGTATTTGCTTTTTTGTTGTTGTTGTTCTAGAGCTTTCAGGTGTGCTGTCAGGCTGCTCCTGTAAGCTCTCTGCAGTTTCTTTTTGGAGGTACTTAGAGCTATGAATTTTCTTCTTACCACTGCTTTCATTGTGTCCCATAGATTTTGGTATGATGTATTTATTTTCATTTAAATCTAAGAAGCCTTTTGTTTCTTCCTTGACCAAGTAATCATTGAGTAGACCATTGTGTTCAGCTTCCATGTGTAGGTGTGCTTTCCATTGTTTTTGTTGGAATTTAAGACCAGCCTTAGTCCATGGTGATGTGATACAGTATATGGAGTTATTTCAGTCTTCTTGTCTTTGTTGAGGCCTGTTTTGTGACCAATAATATGGTCAATTTTGAAGAAGGTACCATGAGGTGCTGAGAAGAAGGTATATTCTTGTGCTTTAGGATTAAATGTTCTATAAATATCTGTTAGATCCATTTGGTTCATAACTTCTGTGAGTTTCACTGTGTCTCTGTTTAGTTTCTATTTCCATGATCTGTCTATTGCTAAGAGTGGGGTATTGAAGTCTCCCACTATTATTACTTGGGGTGCAATGTGTGATTTGAGCTTTAGTAAAGTTTCTTTTATGAATGTGGATGCCCTTGCATTTGGAGCATATATGTTAGGAATTGAGAGTTCATCTTGGTAGATTTTTTCCTTTGACCAGTATGAAGTGTCCTTCCTTATACTTTTTAATAACATTTGGTTGAAAATTGATTTAATTTGATATTAGAATGGCTACTCCAGTTTGTTTCTTGAGACCATTTGCTTAGAAAATGGTTTTGAAGTCTTTTACTCTGAGGTAGTGTCTGTCTTTGTCACTGAGGTACATTTCTTGTATGCAGCAAAATGCTGGGCCCTGTTTACATCTAGTCTGTTAGTCTATGTCTTTTTACTGGGGAATTGAGTCCATTGATGTTAAGAGATATTAAAGAAAAGTGATTGTTACTTCCTGTTATTTTTGTTGTGAGAGGTGGAATTAAGTTTGTGTGATGACATTCTTTTAGTTTTGTTGAAAGATTACTTTCTTGCTTTTTCTTTTTTTCTTTATTATTTATTATTATTATTTTATTAGATATTTTCTTTATATACATTTCAAATTTCAAATGCTATTCTGAAAGTTCCCCATACATTCTGCCCCCCATTCCCTGCTGCAGCTACCTTTGAGTAATTTCTGCTCCTGTAAGTAACCTCTTACCCATAATCCTGAATGTAACCTCAATAAAGCTCATTGGTTCACCAAACTGGACTTCGGTCATATCCAAACTTTAGTTTATTGTGAGTTCCCTATCTGTGGTGGGTAGCTGTGTGTGTTGTATCTCCCCAGGAAAAGTTTTGTCACACCCCACACAGTTCTCCTTCTCCTCCTTCCTGCCTCTCCTCTCTGGTATATAGATCCCATTGTGAATTATAAGAACCAGAAACCTTGTAAGCAGTAGCTGTAGAGAATGTTATTAAATAGTTTTCCAGATGTTTCTTTCTTATTTACACTTGCAGCAGCAATGTCAAAGACTCTTCTCCTTTTCCTCGGTGCTTGGTATTGTTAATGCATTTATACATGTGCCTTGCTTGTGTAGTACGCTTCCAATTTTGTGTTTTTATGGATTTTATACTTTGCATGTGTGTGTATGTGTGTATGTGTGTGCTTTTTGTTTTTAAAAATTATTCTTTTTACTTTTTAATTTGGCTGTTTGTTTTCTAGAGTGAGAAAGGAGTGGCACTCACTAGCTGGGCGAGAGGAGGATGGGAGGATCTGGGAGGAGACAAGGGAGGGAAAACTGACCAGAATGTGCTGTGTGAAAAGCTATTATCTTAATCGAGTAGAGAAAAAAAGAATGTACCTTCCTACAAAGTTTATCTCCAATGACAACTATTTCTCAAACTTGTCTCCTATCACATGTTTATTATGGGACTGTTTTGTTTCTTGTCTTCTCTCTCCCTCATCAACTATAACATGATATGTTTTAGGTAACCAGTAACAGTTAAACTGAGTTAGAATCACCTACAGGAATGGAAGTATTACTCTAGAGTTATTCTCGAGGAAATTATTTTTACTTTTTAATCTAGAAAACCAACTTAAACTTCTTTCCAAGCACCACCATTCACTGTCTACATATAAGCCCTTCCTTTAAGACTGTGATGGTTGCAAATTGTATCTTATATCTTGGGTATTCTAAGTTTCTGGGCTAATATCCACCTATCAGTGAGTACATATCATGTGAGTTCTTTTGTGATTGGGTTACCTCACTCAGGATGATGCCCTACAGGTCCATCCATTTGCCAAGGAATTTCATAAATTCATTCTTTTTAATAGCTGAGTAGTACTCCATTGTGTAAAAGTACCACATTTTCTGTATCCATTCCTCTGTTGAGGGGGAATCTGGGTTCTTTCCAGCTTCTGGCTATTATAAATAAGACTGCTATAAACATAGTGGAGCATGTGTCCTTCTTACCGATTGGAACATCTTCTGGATATATGGCCAGGAAAGGTATTGCGGGATCCTCCAGTAGTACTATGCCCAAAATTCTGAGGAACTGCCAGACTGCTTTCCAGAGTGGTTGTACAAGCTTGCAATCCCACCAACAATGGAGGAGTGTTCCTCTTTCTCCACATCCTCACCAGCATCTGCTGTCACCTGAATTTTTGATTTAGCCATTCTGACTGGTGTGAGGTGGATCTCAGGGTTGTTTTGATTTCCATTTCCCTGATGATTAAGGATGCTGAACATTTTTTCAGGTGCTTCTCAGCCATTTGGTATTCCTCAGGTGAGAATTCCTTGTTTAGCTCTGAGCCTCAATTTTTAATGGGGTTATTTGATTTTCTGCAGTCTACCTTTGAGTGCTTTATATATATTGGATATTAGTCCCTTATCTAATTTAGGATAGGTAAAGATCCTTTCCAAATCTGTTGGTGGCCTTTCGTCTTATTGACGTTGTCTTTTGCCTTACAGAAGCTTTGCAATTTTATGAGGTCCCATTTGTCCATTCTTGATCTTACAGCAAAAGCCATTGCTGTTCTATTCAGGAATTTTTTCCCTGCGCCCATATCTTCAAGACTTTTCACCATTTTCTCCTCTATAATTTTCACTGTCTTTGGTTTTATGTGGCGTTCCTTGATCCACTTAGATTTGACCATAGTACAAGGAGATAGGAATGGATCAATTCAAATTCTTCTACATGATAAATACCAGTTGTGCCAGCACCATTTGTTGAAAATGCTGTCTTTTTTCCACTGGATGGTTTTAGCTCCCTTGTCAAAGATCAAGTGACCACAGGTGTGTGGGTTCATTTCTGGGTCTTCAATTCTATTCCATTAGTCTACTTGTCTGTCACTATACCAGTACCATGCAGTTTTTATCACAATTCCTCTGTAGTACAGCTTTAGGTCAGGCATGGTGATTTCACCAGAAGTTCTTTTATCCTTGAGAAGAGTTTTTGCTACCCTAGGTTTTTTGTTATTCCAGATGAATTTGCAGATTGCCCTTTCTACTTTGTTGAAGAATTGAGTTGGAATTTTGATGGGGATTGCATTGAATCTGTAGATTGCTTTTGGCAAGATAGCCATTTTTACTATATTGATCCTGCCTATCCATGAGCATGGAAAGTCTTTCCATCTTCTGAGATCTTCTATAATTTCTTTCTTCAGAGACGTGAAGTTCTTATCATACAGATCTTTCACTTCCTTAGTTAGAGTCACGCCAATATATTTTATATTATTTGTGACTATTGAGAAGGGTGTTGTTTCCCTAATTTCTTTCTCAGCCTGTTTATCCTTTGTGTAGAGAAAGGCCATTGACTTGTTTGAGTTAATTTTATATCCAGCTACTTCACTGAAGCTGTTTATCAGGTTTAGGAGTTCTCTGGTGGAATTTTCAGGGTACTTATATATACTATCATATTATCTGCAAAAAGTGATATTTTGACTTTTTCCTTTCCAATTTGTATCCCTTTGATCTCCTTTTGTTGTCGAATTGCTTTGGCTAGGACTTCAAGTACTATGTTGAATAGATAGGTAGAAAGTGGGCAGCCTTTTCTAGTCCCTGATTTTAGTGGGATTGCTTCCAGCTTCTCACCATTTACTTTGATGTTGGCTACTGGTTTGCTTTAGATTGTTTTTATCATGGTTAGGTATGGGCCTTGAATTCCTGATCTTTCCAAGACTTTTATCATGAATGGGTGTTGGATCTTGTCGAATGCTTTCTCAGCATCTAATGAGATGATCATGTTGTTTTGGTCTTTGAGTTTGTTTATATAATGGATTACGTTGATGGATTTCCATATATTAAACCAATCCTGCATCCCTGGAATGAAACCTCCTTGGTCAGGATTAATGATTGTTTGGATGTGTTCTTGGATTCGGTTAGCAAGAATTTTATTGAGGATTTTTGCATCGATATTCATAAGGGTAATTGGTCTGAAGTTCTCTATCTTTGTTGGGTTTTTCTGTTGTTTACCTATCAGAGTAATTGTGGCTTCATAGAATAAATTGGGTAGGCTACCTTCTGCTTCTATTTTGTGGACTAGTTTGTGAAGAACTGGAATTAGATCTTCTTTGAAGGTCTGATAGAACTCTGCACTAAACCCATCTGGTCCTGGGCTTTTTTGGGGTGGGAGGCTATTAATGACTGCTTCTATTTCTTTAGGGGATATAGAACTGTTTAGGTCTTTAATCTGATCCTGATTTAACTTTGGTACCAGGTATCTATCTAGACATTTGTCCATTTCATCCAGATTTTCCAGTTTTGTTGATTATAGCCTTTTGTAGAAGGATCTGATGGTGTTTTGGATTTCTTCAGGAACTGTTGTTATGTCTCCCTTTTCATTTTTGATTTTGTTAATTAGGATGCTGACCCTGTGCCTCTAGTGAGTCTGCCTAAGGGTTTATCTATCTTGTTGATTTTCTCAAAGAACCAGCTCCTCCTTTGGTTGATTCTTTGATTAGTTCTTGATTCCACTTGGTTGATTTCGATCCTGAGTTTGATTATTTTCTGCCATTTACTCCTCTTGTGTGAATTTCCTTCCTTTTGTTCTAGAGCTTTTAGGTGTGTAGTCAAGCTGCTAGTGTGTGCTCTCTCTAGTTTCTTTTGGGAGGCACTCAGAGCTATGAGTTTTCCTCTTAGAAATGCGTTCATTGTGTCCCATAAGTTTGGGTATGTTGTGGCTTCATTTTCATTAAACTCTAAAAAGTCTTTAATTTCTTTCTTTATTCCTTCCTTGACCAAGGTATCATTGAGAAGAGTGTTGTTCAGTTTCCACGTGAATGCTGGCTTTCTATTATTTATGTTGTTATTGAAGATCTGCCCTAGTCCGTGGTGATCTGATAGGATGCATGGGACTATTTCAATATTTTTGTATGTGACCAATTATATGGTCAGATTTGGAGAAGGTACCATGAGGTGCTGAGAAGAAGGTATATCCTTTTGTTTTAGGATAAAATGTTCTGTAGATATCTGTTAAATCCATTTGTTTCATAACTTCTGTTAGTTTCACTGTGTTCCTGTTTAGTTTCTGTTTCCACGATCTGTCCATTGATGAAAGTGGTGTGTTGAAGTCTCCCACTATTATTGTGTGAGGTGCAATGTATGCTTTGAGCTTTACTAAAGTCTCTTTAATGTGGCTGCCCTTGCATTTGGAGTATAGATATTCAGAATTGAGAGGTCCTCTTGGAAGATTTAACCTTTGATGAGTATGAAATGCCCCTCTTTGTCTTTTTTGATAACTTTGGGTTGGAAGTCGATTTTATTAGATATCAGAATGGCAACTCCAGCTTGTTTCTTCAGACCATTTGCTTGGAAAATTGTTTTCCAGCCTTTCATTCTAAGGTAGTGCCTGTCTTTTCCTGAGATGGGTTTCCTGTAAGCAGAAAAATGTTAGGTCCTGTTTGTGTAGCCATTCTATTAGTCTATGTCTTTTTATTAGGGACTTGAGTCCATTGATATTAAGAGATATTAAGGAAAAGTAATTGTTGATTCCTATTATTTTTGTTGTTAGAGTTGGCATTCTGGTCTTTTGGCTGTCTTCTTTTAGTTTTGTTGAAGGTTACTTTCTTGCCTTTTCTAGGGCATAGTTTCCATCCTTGTATTGGTTTTTTTTTTTCTGTTATTATCTTTTGAAGGGCTGGATTCATTGAAAGATAATTGGGAATTTGTTTTTGTGGTGGAACACTTTGGTTTCTCCATCTATTGTAATTGAAAGTTTGGCTGGGTATAGTAGCCTGGGCTGGCATTTGTGTTCTCTTAGTGTTTGTATAACATCTGTCGAGGATCTTCTGGCTTTCATAGTCTCTGGTGAAAAGTCTGGTGTAATTCTGATAGGCCTGCCTTTATGTTTCTTGACCTTTTTCCCTTACTGCTTTCAATATTCTATCTTTATTTAGTAGATTTGTTGTTCTGATTATCATGTGTCAGGAGGAATTTCTTTTCTGGTCCAGTCTATTTGGAGTTCTGTAGGCTTCTTGTATGTTCATGGGCATGTCATTCTTTAGGTTTGGGAAGTTTTCTTCTATAATTTTGTTGAAGATATTTGCTGGCCCTTTAAGTTGAAAATCTTCATTCTCATCTACTCCTATTATCAGTAGGTTTGGTGTTCTCATTGTGTCCTGGATTTCCTGGATATTTTGAGTTAGGATCTTTTTCATTTTGCATTTTCTTTTATTGTTGTGCCCATTTTCTCTATGGAATCTTTTGCACCTCAGATTCTCTCTTCCATCTCTTGTATTCTGTTGCTGATGTTCACATCTATGATTCCAAATTTCTTTCCTATGGTTTCTATCTCCAGCGTTGCCTCACTTTGGGTTTTCTTTATTGTGTCTACTTCCATTTTTAGGTCTAGTATGGTTTTGTTCATTTCCATCACCTGTTTGTATGTGTTTCCTGTTTTTCTTTAAGGACTTCTACCTGTTTACTTGTGTTTTCCTGTTTTTCTTTAAGGACTTGTAACACTTTAGCAGTGTTCTCCTGTATTTCTTTAAGTGTGTTATTAAAGTCCTTCTTGATGTCCTCTACCATCATCATGAGATATGCTTTTAAATCCATGTCTAGCTTTTGGGTGTGTTGGTGTGCCCAGGACTTGGTGAGGTGGGAGTGCTGGGTTCTGATGATGGTGGGTGGTTGGTTTCTGTTAGTAAGATTCTTACTTTTGCCTTTCGCCATCTGGTAATCTCTGGAGTTAGTTGTTATAGTTGTCTTTTATTAGAGCTTGTTCCTCTTGTGATTCTGTTAGCCTCTATCAGCAGACCTGGGAGACTAGCTCTCTCCTGAGTTTCAGTGGTCAGAGCACTCTCTGCAGGCAAGTTCTCCTCTTGCAGGGAAGGTGCACAGATATCTGGCGTTCGGACCTGCCTCCTGGCAGAAAATTAAGGCCCAAGGTGACCTCATGCTGGCACCGCCCAGAAGGGATTTGTGTCCCTGGTCAGGCTGGGTTTTCTGCTTCCCTAATGCTGTCTCAGGACCCACGCGATTGGAATGGAATAGAAGTTGTGTTCCACTCACCAGTGGTCCTAAGATTGCATGGAGAGTCCTCTAGGGACTTTGGGGGTGTCCGCTGACTCCACACCCAGGTGACCTGGTGCTGGCTTTCTTGCTTTTTCTAGGGTGTAATTTCCCTCCTTCTGTTGGTGTTTTCAATCTTTTATCCTTTGTAGGGCAGGATTTGTCAAAAGATATTGTGTAAATTTTATTTTGTCATGGAATATCTTGTTGTCTCCATCTATGGTAATTGAGAGTTTTGCTGGGTATAGTAGTCTGTACTGGCATTTATGTTCTCTTATGGTCTGCATGACATCTGCCCAGGATCTTCTAGTTTTCATAGTCTCTGGTGAGAAGTCTGGCATAATTCTGATAGTTCTGCCTTTATATGTTACTTAACACTTTTCCCCTTACTGCTTGTAATATTCTATGTTTAATGTATTTGATGTTTTGATTATTATGTGACAGGAGGAAATTCTTTCCTGGTCCAGTCTATTTGTTCATGGGCATCTCTTTTTTTAGGTTAGGGAAGTTTTATTCTATAATTTTGTTGAAGACATTGACTGGCCCTTTAAGTTGGGAATCTTCACTCTCTTCTATACCTATTATCCTTAGGTTTGGTCTTCTCATTGTGTCCTGGATTTCCTGGATGTTTTGGGTTAGGTGCTTTTTGCATTTTGCATTTTCTTTGACTGTTGTGTCGATGTTTTCAATGGTATCTTCTGCCCTTGAGGTTCTCTCTTCTACTCTTGTATTCTGTTGGTGATGCTTTTGTCTATGACTCCTGATCTCTTTCCTAGGTTTTCTATCACCAGGGTTGTCTCCCTTTGTGATTTCTTTATTGTTTATATTTCCATTTTTAGATACTGTATGGCTTTGTTCATTTCCTTCACCTGCTTGATTGTGTTTTCCTATAATTCTTTAAGGGATTGTTTTTGTGTTTCTTCTTTAAGGGTGTCTACCTGTGTTTCTGTGTTCTCCTGTATTTCTTTAAGGGGATTATTTATGTCCTTCTTGAAGTCCTCTATCATTATTATGAGAAGTGATTTTATATCTGAGGCTTGCTTTTCTGGTTTGATGGTTTATCTGGGACTTGCTATGGAGGGAGAATTGGGTTCTGATGATGTCAATTAACCTTGGTTTCTACTGCTTATGTTCTTATGCTTGCCTCCTACCATCTGATTATCTCTAGTGCTACCTGCCCTCACTATATCTGACTGGAGACTGTCCTTCCTGTAATCCTGGTTGTGTCAGAACTCATCAGAGTCCTGTTGTCTCTGTGATCCTGTGATTCTGAGTGTTTCAGAGTTTCTGGGAGTCAAGCTGCCTCTGACACCCTGAGAACCTGGTGTGACCAAGCTCCTGAGATCCTGGGATTCTGGGTTTGTTAAAGCATCTGGGATTTAAGCCTCCTCTGGGTGCTGTGGGACTGGCTCCAGAGTTTGCACACAATATAAACCAGAGCAGATTGGAAGGATCCTGAACCACTGATTGGGCAAAGTTCCTGCATTCCTGGATCCGGCTGGTCCGAGTTACTCCTGGTGGTGTTGGGACAGAATTTTTTTGTTTAAGTTAGAGTTAGAAGCATTTTCTCTACATCCAGATTGGAAACAAATTCACCCATCTTTTATCCTACAGTTTCTACATTCTCCTTTGCATTGATTGCTTGTCAATTTGTGTAGAAGTTATGGTTTGAATGTGAAATGTTCTGTACTGGCTAACATGCATGAACCTCACTCAGGCCAGTGGAGCTGTCGGTGGAACCACTAGGGCAGAGAGTATTTCCCGTAGAAGTGGATCAGGGGACCAGCATCTGAATGGTGTAACCCAACCCATGTCCAGTTGGTTGACTTATTTCTGTTTCTCCACAAGATGTGTGCAGTCCTATGGGCACGTTCCCATGTAAACTCAGCCAGGTCTCCCCCACTGTGTCTGCATCCTAAAGCAGAATTCATCCTTCCTTTCTTAAGTCATTTGTGTCCAATGTTTACCCACAGTGAAGACACAAGTAGCTAACACATCAACTAAACATCTAACCTTACTGTTAACCCCGTTCCAAGAACAGATACTGTGGGGTTCATCTTCCCTTTAATGCTCTGATATTTGTTCTTTACACTTGTTACATTTTTAGCTCTTTTTTGGGTTCTTTCTGTTCTTATGCTCAGGCTTGCTGCCTATTCACTCACCACCATCAGCACATCTTTCTAATCACAATTCTGATCATATGTTTGAGCATATTAGAGCTATTCAACCATTGTCTCTCTCCCTCTCTCTCTCTTTTAAAGCATTTGCTAGTTATTCAAATTCTCTCCAATTTGTAAATGTTAGAATGAACATATATTCTCACTCAGGGCAAAGTGGCTGGTGAGTACTGCATTCATCAGCTTATTACCTTAAGCATATCTGAAATATGTGGGAGTCATGTTGAGAAGATGCCACTATGGTTGTTCAACTTGTATACTCGTATACAAGTTGCTTGAACACTTCATGTATTTCATGTTTGCTATAATGAATATTATTGTCTTTGTAAAAGAAAAGGAATAGGAGCTGTAGGTGGTGGCTCATCTTGTCTGTGGACCTAGCACTGGAAATGCTGAGGCAGGAGCATTGCCATGAGTACAATCCCAGCTGAATGACATAGAAACTCTAAGTTAGCCTATGCTACAGAGTGAGATTGTGTCTCAGAAGAAAAGGAAATTCTTAAATCCTTTCTTTTTTACTTTTATGCCTCACTTCAGTGGTTTTTTACTTTCTTAGTCCATTGGAAATATCTCGGAAACTTTAAAAAAAAAATACTGAGGCTCCTAGAGGATGGGGAGATGACTCAGCTGGTAAAGTGCTTGCCATGAAAGCAAGAGAACCTAAGTCTCTGTACTGTTCTAAAGGAGTGATGTGGGGAGGGAATAGGAAGTGTTTCATCTGTCCTTTCTCATGTTAGACTCTCACATGCTCTGATTTTCCTTGCTCTTTCTACACCTTTCTTCTCTGGAACTATTTGGACCTTGCAATGCTGTGCTCATTGATGGTGAACAGTCTTCTCTGGTCCTCACTAACGCTGCAAATGTGGGGCCTGAACAGCTTTATTTACTGCCTGTGTTGATTAATATTTGAAGAATAAATCAAAATAGCTCAGGACTTTTGTGGGTATGTACATGTGCACATATGTGTTCCTATGTGAAAGCGCATGTGTACATATGTACATGTAAAGGGCTAAGTTCCACCTTGGCTGCTGTTGCTCAGATACCCTGTTCCATGCTTTTAGATCTGGTACTCATGAAGTACGTTATACTAGCTAACTAGTGATCACCAAAGATCCGCCCATCTCTGCCTTCCCAGTGCTGGGATTAGAAGGGTATGCCACCTCACCATGCCTAGCTCTTTTCCTGTCTGTGGGATGAGATGCAGGTCCTCATGCTTGCAGAGCAAAAACTTTACAAACGGCACCATTACCTCAGGCTCAGAACTTTCTTACATTCTCCAAAGTTTTCGTTCTAACCATTTTCTTCATAAAGCTAATGACTTACATTCACTCTGCACCATTATTTTCCTCAGAGCACTGCCACAGATAGTCTTTTAGCTGTCCAGGGATTCTTTAAAATATAAGCATAATTTCAAATGAAAAAAAAAAAAAAACCAGGGGCTGAAAATGATTGAATGAATTCATCAATGCTACATTCCTCTCTAGAACATAACAACCCAAAATCAGATTCCAATGTCAAATTTATCATTCTTTGTATAGCACATTTTATAGCACACTTCTTGCATTTTCATAGAATAACAAGTGATGGAATACTTCTTGAAATAGTTTTCCAAAGTGCTAAAATATCCCCCCAAATAAAGTAGTGTTTCCCAGGTACAGTATTGAAAACTGAAATTTGTTCTCTCTCTCTCTCTCTCTCTCTCTCTCTCTCTCTCTCTCTCTCTCTCTCTCTCTTCATCCCTCTCTCTTTCTCTCTCTCCATCCCTCTCTCTTTCTTTCTCTTCATCCCTCCCTCGTTTTTCCCCTCTCCCTCTTTTTCTACCCACTCTCCATCACCTTTCTCTCTCCCCCTTTCATCTTTTTCCTGGAATACACGTGGTTCCCTCCCCCTGCCCTCCCCTCACACACACACATTTAAGAACTATAGCTGCTCCCTGGGAACAGTGCAATGAGACTGTGATCCTAAGGGTCAAAGCCATCTCCCATGGCTTCTCATGCCACTTAAACTTGTGAGCACATGTTACGGTCATGATGTTATAAACCATCAAATGCCACTGAGAACCATTGGCCACAGTGTTCAAAAACCACAACAAACTACAGCAGTGTAGGAGGAGTTGTAAGGTGCTCTGATTCATGAGTTTGATATTTGCAAAACAGAACTGATGTTAGAGGTTTCGATATTTAGATATTTAGAAGAGGAAAAAGAAGAAGTAAAAAAACATAAATAAAACCATGAAATTAAGGTTACTAAATCCTATATTTCAGGCATGTTGGATAGTCTTTCTTTATTAACTTGATCTGGGAAGAGAGAATTTTAACTGAGAAAAATCCCTTCATCATATTGACCTAAGGTAATGGGTGGGATATTGTCTTGATGAATATGGGAGGGCCCAGCTCCTTGTAAGCAATACCATCCCTGGGTTGGTGGCCTTGAGTTGTTTCAGAAAACAGGCAGAGAAAGCAATGAGGAGCAAGCCAGTAAGCAGTATTCCTTTATGGCTTCTGTATCAGTTCCTGCCTAGAGTCCCTGTCTTGACTTCCCTGAATAATGGACTATGGCATGGATGTGTGAGACAAATGAACCCTTTCATTCCTAAGGTGCTTTAGGACAGAGTATCACATCTAACTATAGAAAGCAAACTACCACTCCAGATATGAAAATAATTCCTCTTGGTTGAATAAGTAATAAGTTTCTTAGACACTGGGAAATGTAATATTTTGTAACTTTAATATACAGTTGGACTAAATACTACATTAAATACACAGATTTTAAAATAACTACCCACAGAATGACTATTAATATCATCTTTTGGGGCTGGAGAGATGGCTCAGCAGTTAAGAGCACTGACTGCTCTTCCAAAGGTCCTGAGTTCAATTCCCAGCAACCACATGGTAGCTCACAACCATCTGTAATGGGATCTGATGCCCTCTTCTGGTGTGTCTGAAGACAGCTACAGTGTACTCATATAAATAAAATAAATCTTAAATAAATAAATAAAAAATAATAATATCACCTTTCATGAGTACCCAAACACTAACCCATGGAAGTCTCTAGTTCTCATCCTTACATTTGTGATAACTGATAAAGAGTATGATTAAAAATTTGAGAGCAAATATCAAATTTATAGCTACTCTGACTTAGAAAACCCAACTAGAAAATAGCATGCCCATAAAATGTATATGTGGATTCAGAGAACTTCGGAAGTACAGTTATATGAAAAAAATTTTTTTTCAGATATCAGTTGTCCCTAAGTAGTTCCCCAAAGAACATGTTGTCTTTGTAGTCAATGCAGCTGGAGACTGAACTTATCAGAAGAGATCTACTGCATGACTTGTTCTGCATAGTGACTTTAAGAGACATGTTGGCAAATAGGATTGTGTCTGGAGAAAATGAGGGTGTGCAAACCATGGCAACTAGGGACCATTGAAGGATGTGATCATTTGGTAACTAGAAAACATGAAATACAGTACAAATGCTTCCAACATTACAAGGTATGGATGCTAGAAACCAGCTTAGATCACACTATGCTACTTCAGAGATAAGGAAGGGGCCAGAAATGTGAGATTTATGATGTTAGGTCCGTTTAATGAAATTTCAGCAGTGACAACTCTTTCCAAGTGAAATATAGTCACATGACACCCAAGGACAAGAATACATTCTTAGAATATATTGTTATGTGACCTTATCATTGGGTGACCATCACAGACAACCATCTACACAAATTAATATGGTGACATCATCAGTAGGTGGTGTGGACCAACACTAACTATATGTGTTCTGTTGTTAAGTAAAACCCCAGTATGCATTGGGGGACTGTACTTCTAACTCCCTATTGACCATCATCCACATCTCTACCTCTACACTTTAAATGCCTTTGCCTCTTACTTCATGCACATCCACACTTAAAACTCCTAATCAGAGTTCAAAAAATCACTTACTACTCCATAGATCCCACTTCTGTAAATCAGAAGCAGATTATACATGTAAATTTTAAAACTGCTAACCAGTCTTTCAACCAGTGCACTGCTAGCACCGGTTATACTGTCAGATATCAAGACAGAACCATAGCTCCCCAGGTGTTGCCACTGTAGAGTGTATATCTCATAGGAGAGGTGATTATTAATGAACCACAGGACTGAATCAAATAATAACACAATTATATATCCAGACAAGCAATCTGAAGAAGGAATACAGGGAGAGTAGAGGTGGGAGTGACAGCCTAGGATGAAGGGCGCTTAGCTACACATAAGTGGAAGAGTGAATCTACTAGTTAACCAGAAAGGCTTGGGGTGAGGAGACCTGTGGCAGAGCTATAGCATGTACAAAGTCCTATGGCAGAAATGAGACTGGAATGTTGGAAGTATTGAGAGACAGAACCATTGCTGAGTCAGGAAAGAGAGATAAGAGACTGAGGGATGGGTTCAGGATGGAGATGCAGGCAAGGACTGACTGGCATAAGGTCATGAATCACACATAGAGGGTTTTGGCGTTGAAGCTAAGAGGAAATGAAAACTAGCGCTGGGCGAATATTGCGTATATGTGAACGGAATGTTGGTCCTAAGACTTGCATTTTTTAAAAACAAGCCTAGCACCCTTGTAGAAAACAATCTGTTGGTCGAGCAGAGCCAACATTAGCTATGATAGCATCACAGACATCACAGACAAGCACTCTATGGAATTAAGGATACCAGCGGACTAAGGGGCATGTATGACATACAGAAGACAGAATTTAGAGATCTGTTTCACAGGGAGTGTTTCAAGACACAATATTTGGGGTTTAGGGCCTATGAGACTGAAGGAGTGGCAACACGATTTATTGGGACAATATCACTGAAGCAGGGTACACTGGTTTATTCTTGAACATGTTGAGATTTGAGCTGGTCTTATGATATTGAGATATACTTACTGGATACGCCATTACATGCAGTCCAGAGGTCTAGGGCGGGGCAAGCCATGAGTTCATCATATTGGGGAATATCAAATTAAGTTAAAATGACCATAGAAAAAATACTTAGGTAGCCTTCAGTGTAGGTACAGCAATTTCAGGGTGTATGTGCTGTTAAATATCAGGGCTATCACTATCTATATTGCTGGTGCCATCTGTTAAATTAACCACAATTTTAAATAGCAAAGAGAAAGCCAAAGGCCAGTGGAGTTGTAGCTAACCTGCTTGGCCAAGTCGGCCCTGCACAGCTCTGATTCTTTGGATAATGAGATGGTGTGTACACTCTCATGGGAGCTGAAACGACTTCAAAGAAATCCTCACCCATCTCTCTTCATTCCTGAAAGAAGAAAAGGCAGGCCATGCCGAGGGAGTGAACAGTGTGTCTAAGGTGAGAAAGCAGTCCAATTAAATTGCAGGGGGATGGTAGAAGTGAGCAGGGAAGAAAACCTACACAGTCTTTGATAAGCAAGGGAGTTGGAAGCAAGTTTAAAAAAAAATACAAGAAGAATGAAGGCCAGCATCACCAATACTGGGTTTCCTTTCTGACCATTTCCCTGCATGTTATTTAGCAGTCAGTCATAATGAAATGTGTTTCAGCTCCCATCATCTCTGATTCCAAGTTTTCCTGGGAAATAAATAGATACCACTAAATTAGGAGGTGCATCTCTAGGAAGCTGGAGGATGTCTGAAAGAAATAATTCTTGGAGTTTCCTGGGCAGTTGACAGCAGAGAAGAACATGGTCTTCTAGGGCAGTTCATTAATGACTGAGGGAGACTGCCCAGGCGCTAACTGGACTCTGGCGGCTCCGTCAGGGAAAAAGAGACTTCTTAAGAGCAGACCGCAGGAAACTTGAGAGCTGCTCGGAAGAATTCTCCCTCAGCCCTTGGTCTGCTGCATTTGCTTTCTTTTTCTTTGCATAATTTTGCATATTTGTTTTCATTCATTTTGTTTTGCATACATACGCCCTTTGTGCATACGTGTATCAAAATTAAGACTTTGAAAGTGGCATGTATGAATGGTGTGTGCACGGGGGTGGGTTCGAGTCTTCTGCGCACACACACACACACACACACACACACAGGGCAACGCTGGTACCATTTCAGAGGCTGCACAGAGCCTTATTGTAGCTCATGCCAGTGTTTGTCTAGCCCCCTCTCACACTAAGGAAAGAATGCAGGACATCTGAAGGCAGTGAGCAGGCAAAGCCACCTGGAGATGTGAACATATGCCCCCTCTTCTTCCCCGGGTAGTTCAAAACAGGGCAGTTAACACCACCAGTGCACCACGGCGCATGTCTACTCTTCAGTTTAGACTGGTGTCTCAGCTCTCACACCCTGGGTCTCCTCCACGATCCATTCTTGCCCTGCCCTGAGGCAGCAAAGAAGCCCCGTGCGGTGTTCTCACTAATTATCTCTGATGTGTGGTTGGCAACCTTATTTGCGAGGCTCTGTCTATAGTCTGTACTAGGTTGGCCTCTCCCCTTGGGAGATAAGAAAATGTGTGTCTTTGAATCAAAAGATCTGAAAATACAGTCAAGATGTACGCCTGTGATCCCTTAATGTAGTTTAAGCCAGGGCCCCTTTATTGTCTCTCAAACACCATTTCCCAAATGCACTGCAGTGTCAGCCTTTCTTCAAAGCACCCGTACAGAGAGCAGTGACGTCTCCAGCTGGAAGCAGACATGAAGGACAGACTCAAACCTGCTGCTCATCACTCGGCAGAGGAGGCCCTGCTTCTCCATGGAGACTGGAGATAAGAGCAGAGTGTCTCTGAATTTCAAAGGCTTCTGATGCTTGCTTCCTGAAGACAGCGGCGTGTGAGTTTGCTTCTGGCACACCACTGTTCACACCAATGACATCGCTTATATGCAAAATTAGGCAAAATTGAGCTCACAAGGTGAGCTCCCTTGCTTGAGGGAGATTTATTGATTTGAGGGTTTGTTTCTTTCTTCCTCCTTGTCTTTGGAATCCTCCTTATTCTAAGCCTTTCAAAGTGGGAAAACAGTTCTTAATTCAGCCACCATATAGATGTGGGGGCAGGGAGCGATAAAAAGAATCTGTGTCTTAAATAATCTCAAATGATAAGTGTAACTTTCTCTTGGCTTTTAATTTCATATAGGGGAACAAGGAAAATGCTACGTGGGATGGTGTTTCTTACTTTTCTGTCTCTGGGATAAAAATACCAGGACCAAGGCAACTTACAGAAAGAGTTTATTTGGGCTGACAGTTCCAGAGTGGTAACAGTTCATCAGAGGCAGAGTGGCATTGTAGCAAACAGCAGGCATGGAAGCCAAAGTAGAAAGCCAAAAGATTAGATCTCAACCACAAGCATGTGGCAGAGAGAGCAAACTGGAGGTTGGGTGAGGATCTACGCTTTCCAAACCTTATCCCCCCAAGACAACAAGGTCACCTCCTAAACCTCTCCAAGGAGCACCACCAACTGGGGGCCAAGAATTCACATGCCCAAGCCTTTGGGGGAAATTTTTCATTCAAATCACCACAGTACCTAATATCCTTTCTAAGCTTCCCCAGTTTGCTGGAGAATCTTTGATCTATAACCTGGATTTCACTGTGCTCCTTTTTCTTCTTTGCTGGGGGAAAGTTGGCCCAATCTAATATTTGATTTGGGAAACATAGCCACGCCTGTCTCAGTTTGTCTTCTTCCTTTTGAGCAGAAGCTGGACACTTCACAATAGTTATGGAGTGCTTTTGTATCTCAAACACTGTTCTAGGCTCTAGAATTAACCCTGTGAATGCAATGTTCTTTTACATCCTAACAGGTCAGGCAAAAATTAAACATAATAGCAAATTGAGTGATCTTAAAATGATAAATGTTAATGGAGATCTGAATCAGAAGTACTACAAAAAGTCATGAAGAAAAAGCTGAGATTTTAGATAGGATGTATAGAAAAGACTTCATTAAGAGAAATGGATTACTACTATCTGGGGAAAGAACATTCCAGACGAGTACTTCTGTAATCTTGCAAAGGCCTCCTTATAGTGTGGATGTCTGTCTCCACAGATTTTATAGCACCATTAGATAGTATTGGGAGGTGGATCTCTGTGGGGATGGATATCTCATGAGTAGATTCGTGTTCTTTTGAGAAGCCTCAGAGTTCCATCTTTTTTAGTCTCCCATGTGAAGACAAAAAAAAAAAAGAAGAAAGAAAGAAAGAGAGAGAGAGAGAGAGAGAGAGAGAGAGAGAGAGAGAGAGAGAGAGAGAGAGAAAGAAAGAAAGAAAGAAAGAAAGAAAGAAAGAAAGAAAGAAAGAAAGAAAGAAAGAAAGAAAGAAAGAAAGAAAAGGCATCACTTGTGAACCAGAAACCTCTCCCTCACTGGAGCCATCAGTGGCTAGATTCCAGGCATCTCAACCTTCTGGACAGCCCCCTCTGACCCCCAAACAACAGCAGCAGCAGCAGCAACAACAACAACAACAAACATGTCTGTTGCTTATAAGCTACCCCATTTACAGAGTTTTGTTATAGCTACCCAAACAACTGCAGCAGGGTTTAATTCGAAGAACAGCAAGTAATTCTGGATGACTGGAGAACGGATATAACATAATTTGACAGTTTTTGTTTCTAAGTAAAACTCACTCCATCTGATTGACTGTGGTGACAGTGGTGAGGAGTAGATTTGAGAGTTATTGATAACCTCAGGGAAGATGACAAACCTAGCAGTGAAGTGGGCAAGGAGTCAAAGATTCTGAATGCATTTCAAATGAAGCTGATAGAATCAGACCGGGTGCAGCATGCAGAAAAGAACTCACGAACTGCTGACCCAAGCAACTGAGGAATGATTCGAATGAGCCGAAGAGAGAAGACAAAGAACTATTTTGGGGTAGACCTGAAAGATAAAGTTTAGGGGTCCAGTTGTAGAAATGCTGGGTTTAAGGGGCTGGAGAGGTGGTTTGGCAGTTAAGAGCACTACTGTTCTTGCAGAGGACCCAAGTTCAATGCTCAGCACCCACAACCATCTGTAACTGGGGGTCCAGAGGGTCCAGCTCCCTCTTCTGACCTCCTCACTGTCCCCTTCTGCTTTCTACAATAGTTCAAGGGCTATGCTATGTATCGAAGTCCTCTTGGGTCTTACTAAGGGAAAAGAAGACCTTACAAAGTATACTTGGTTTAGAGCAGTGGTTCTCACCCCATGTGGATCCCGGACCCCTTTGGGGGCTGGAACAACCTTTTCACAGAGTTTGCCTAAGACCGCGAGAAAACACAGGTGTTTACATTACAACTCATAATGGTAGCAAAATTACAGTTATGAAGCAGCAACAAGAATAATTTTATGATTGGAGGTCAGCCTAACATGAAAAACAGTATTAAAGGGTCACAGCCTTAGGAAGGCTGAGAACCACTGGCTTATAGGATTAAAAATGTCTGCTATTTTTCTTTCTAAAAACCAAGAATGAGTGTCTAAATGCACAATAAAAAGCTTTTAATTTTAGAAGATGTCAAACACGCAAAAGTAGGTGGAAGGGTCTGATGAGCCTCTGTGCTCTCGTGGTTCGCCCTCGGAACTTTCCAGCCCTCTTCCGTTCACGTTATACTTGCCCTTCACTCCTTGATAAATCTATCCTGTCTCCACTTCTCGTTAAACAATATTCAAAAAGCAAATTCCAAACACTGTGTAGTTTTACCCGGAAAGATAGAAAGAGATTTCTATATTTTGCTTTTAAAATTCAAACAAATTTACCGACAAATGACAGATGTGAGTTATAGATGCAGGGATATTCACAACATCCTATAATTTTTCTTTGAAACTGAAAATACGTTTATATCATTTCTCTTCACATTCTTCTCCCTCTATCCCTCCCCACTTAGCAACTCCATGGCCTCCTCTACCTTACCCATTGTTGTTACACATGCATGGAAATGAATAAATATATAAGTTGTTGAGTCTGCTCGGTGTTGTCTTGATAGGTATGTCTCTAGGGCTGACCTCTTGGATAACCAACCTGGCATTTGTCCTCTGGGAAGGCTAACCCTCCCTCCCTCAGCAGCTGCTAATTGCTTAGAGCTCTTTATCTAATGGTGGGGCTCTATGAGATTCCCCCCATGTATGCCAACTGTTATTGAAACTTCCTTGGTCTTGTTTAGAAAGCCGTGTTGTTGAGACTCCATCGGTGTAGTGTCCCTGTTGTAACTAGAAGGCACAATCTCACGGCCAACTCCCTCATGCTCTTAGGATCTTCAACCCTCACTTCTGCTTGTGGTTCCTGAGACTCTGTAGGAGTTGTTTTGGAGATGTAACACTTGGGGGCTGGACACCCATACTCAGTTGTTCCATTTGACAAGTTGTGGCTTTTTGTAATTGTTTGTTTTCCGATTACAAAAAGAAGGTCGTTTGGTGAGGTGACAGATCTGCATTTATCTGTCAAGGGAATTTTATCACAGCAACAGTAAAAGTACCTAAAACAGGTTGAATGAACTAATACCAACTCCACCCAAAGAATGCCATGCCTCGTCAGTTGTTACTGGATCTCCTTTAGGACAGCCAGCTCTCGAATAAATACACAGAACCTTATATTTATTATGAATGCCTAGGCCATATAGCTAGGCTTGTTCCCAACTAGCTCGTAACTTATCAACCCATTTATTCTATTCTAATTTCTGCCCCTTGGCTCGTTAGTTACCTCTCCTTCTTAGTTCCTGGCCTGCTTCTTCCTCCAGGTCTCCCAGACTGGCTAATCCACCAGCCTCCAGATCCCATCTGAGACCCTCTCATTTAGCCCGGAAGTTCTGCCTTAACTCTCAAGTGCAGCTATTGGCCGTTCAGTTCATTATTTGACCAATCAGAAGGTGAGAGTGGAACTACAAGCTACTCAGGCAGGGTAACCCTTCACATTACCAAAGTCCAGCGTGTACTCAGATCTCCTCCGCAGGTTCAGAAATCAGCGTTTATATAATAATAAAGAGATGATCGTCGCACTGTGAATAAACACATCACTCTAACAATCATTCAGGTGAACTTATGACTACCCTGCAACTGAGATCATTGAAAACTGATCCCCCTCTGGAGCAAAGAATCACCTAGCAGTAGAGTGCCAGAGGCTTCCTTCAGAAGAAAAAGGAAGAGACAAAGACAGGCTTGACAGCCAGGAAGAACGAGGATGCAGTCCCTGCTAAAGGAACAAACACAGAAGCAGGACTGTGGGTCGGTGGGAGAGGGGCAGCTCTTGGGAGGAGTCTTGGCCTTTTCAGACCCAGAATGGTTCTTCTTCTTAATTTGAATCATTCTCTAAAAGTAAAATTGTTACAGGTATCAGAAAGAAATCAACTGTGATGAGGAAAGATTGCAAAGATATATAAAATTTCTATTTCGAATTTTAAGAAGTAACTTCTCTAGTGAGTAGGAGTAAGAGACTGAGAGGGAGGTGTCCTGTTCAGCAAAAAGGAAAAGAAAAATCTGATGTGGATACTCGGGGAGGAATGAGAATTAATGATATAACTAAAGAAAACATAACAGACATTAAGGAGAGATCAAAGCGGGCGTGCGTGTGCGTGGGGGTGGGGGTGTGTACGTGAACATATTGTGTATAGGCGGTGGTCAGGTTAGTTCTCTGCCTTATTTGCTTGAGACAAGGTGTCTCACCAAACCTGTAGCCCGTCATACATGGGCTAGGTTGATGGTTAGAGTTTCAGTACTCTTCCCCCTCCATCTCCATCCCCACCCACATCCTACGTCCCCAGTGCAAGGATAACAGGTGCACATGGCCATGGCCACACCCAAGATGTTATGTGCATTCTACGGATCTGATCGCAGGTCCTCATACTTTCATAGCAAGTGCTATTACTCCCTAAGGTATCTCTCCGTCCCAATAATCTTCCTAAATCACACACACACACACACACACACACACACACACACACACACACACACACGATGTGTACACACCAGACTCTACCACTGTCATTCCCCCACCCCCACTTTTCCATATTAAAGTATAGTAATACTTGGAGTGATAGAAATGAAATAACTATTTAAAGAACTTACTTAAAGAATCTAAGCAAATAACTTTCCTTAGGCTCTCAGTGTCTATTCTGGTCTCTGATTATTTTTTAATTACTTAGGCTGGGTTGTGGGTGGGGGGCGAGGAGGACAGCAGAGAAAGAATATAGGGACTAAGCAGGCCAGGCTTCCTCAGCCCCAAGATGTTACCTTTACAATGTGATATTTGTTTTTATGTTCAGTAAATATTTAAGGTCACAAAGAAATGTTATGCCCAGTCATAATCGCATCCCTCCTCAAGAGACAACTGCCAGTAGCATGGTATTTTGCATGTAGTCCCATATGCCTTCCCTGTAATTAAGATCCCAGAACATATAGTTCATTATGCCTTGCTTTTTCCACTTACAGGAATTCTCTGACAGCTTCCGAATTTAGTCTCAGCATAGACCTCCCTAACAGCTTCAAATCCAACTTCCTGCCTGGCAACCCCACTGGGAAACAAAGACAAAAATGCCTAACCAAAGGACTTGATCTACATAGAGAGCCCTTCTTCTCCCATCTTTCCCCCTCTGAAATTAGTATCTCACACATGCACACACACATACACTTTTTTTTAAAATTAAGCCTCAATCTGAATATTATTCCTCTTTTCTCTCTCATTCCTTGCCCAACCAAATGATCAGAAATCCCTACCTAGCTCAAAATACATCTTAGATGTCGGCTATACTCACTACTCTCATGTGGCTATGAACACACCTACAGAAACAATTGGAAAACAAATTCTGGGTTGAACACATGGTTTCTAAAGGCTCAGTCCTTCATGGTGGGGAAGGTGTGGCAGGGCAGCTCAGAGTGTGGCAGCAGGAATATGTGGCAGGGGCTGGACCATCTTGTACACAGGATAGCAGGAACCAAGATCTAGATTGTACCTTAAAGGCCTGCCCCAGAAATCTCACCTTAAGAAGTGAGGCCCCACTTCTTAAGGTCTCATTTCCTCTGAAAATTCACCACCAGCTAGAGAGCAAGGGTTGAAACCCTGAGCCTGGGAAGGATCTAGATTCAAATTATGATATGTCCGGCATATAGAAACAGACTCGGTTTCTAGAAATCACATTTCTTTCTTGCCTGGACTGCTAGATATTTCAGGGTCTGCTCTATACTTTTTATGCCTGTTTTCCACATTTCAGGGTCTGTTCTATACTTTTTAATGCCTTTTTTCCATGGAATTTTCTCCTCAAAAGAGACATCACTTTGGCCATCTTATGAGCCACACTGCTCTCAAATATCTTTTAAGGCACTTACATGAAAAGTATGGACAATAGAAAACTAATTGCAATGACTTCCAATCAAAGCCAGCAAAGCCATTAATACCATGAATCCAGTCCCTAGTGCAGTGAAGTTGCTTGGGTGCTGTGAACTTCCATGGATTTAACAGTGGTGTGAAGCTCTAGTCTTGCTCTTTCTAATCTCTTCCCACATGCCATCACCCTTGCCTGCACAGCTCTCCCTGCCCCTTATTGTGACGCTCTATCACTTTCCTGACTTAACTTGTATTGAGCCACCATCATCATGATCTTTTTGGACCATTAGGTATCCGTTATCTGCCTGCTTTTCATAATCTTCATATTCCGTCAAAGTTTGTGGACATAGTTATCGATCTATTTGCTGTTCCTTGAGATTCTAAGTTCTCTTCAGGCAGGACCCACATGTATCTGATTTATCACAGTCAGCCCCTGGCACTACAATATTTGGGATTGAATGCATGTTCAATAAATATTTCCAGAAAGAATGGAGTCTAAACACTTTTCAACTGTATTATGTAGGCCTCAGTGGTATGATTTGTTTTCTTCATTGCTAAATATTTCAACACAGAAAAGAATTACGATGTATTTAATCATTCATTATTATTAAATATTTGATTTTTCCCCAATTTTTTACATATGAAAGTGCTATCGAAAGCAAACATTTTAAACCATATTTTAAAAGTTTCAGATAAATGGTTAAAATGGGAACCAAGTTAAATTATACAGACATTTAGATGAGAGCTAGAATATGTCTCAAATATTTAATTCAGGTATTTTGAGACATCAATTTTTGACAAAATGAACTAATAGCTTACATAATGGCTGATCTTGACTGTCACCTTCATTGTCTCTATAATCTCCTAAGAGAGATGCCTCTGGTAATGTAGGTAAGTGTATTTCCTGGAAGGATTAATTGAGGGGGTGGCCCTCCCCAACACTGGGTAGCACCTTAAAAACAGTGGCCCAGGCATAAGGCAACTAGGAAAAAATCTATATAGCCTTTTCTCTCGATTGTTTTCATTTCTTACCAAGGAGTGCAGCAGCAACAGCAAGAGGAGGAAGAGGAAGGGGAGGAGGAGGAGAAGGAAAAGGTAAAGGAGGAGGAGAAGTCACCATTTGCTGACTCAGCTTCTTGATGATGATGATGATGATGATGCCATCATTGGTTGCTGACCCAGCTTCTTCAGCCTCCCAAGGTAGACTGAATAGCACTGGTTTTACACAAATTATTGAGGCCTGAAATGCTAGATGGTAACTACTAAGACGCCAGTCTCACAGAATGAACATCAGGGACAAGCAAAGATAACTAGGCCAGACCAAACACAGTAAGAGTGGCCAATGAGCAGACATTCTTGGGTGTCATTTCCTCAACTGTTAACTAGCTTTTTCTAAATAGATTTTTTTCATACAATATATTCTGACTATAGTCTCCTCTCCACTGATTCCTCGCAGAGCTTTCCCATCTTTCTACCAAATCCATACCTTTTCTTGCTCTTTCTCATTAAAAAAAAAGGGCATCTAAAAAAAAATACTAATAAAATAAGATAAAAACAAACAAGCCTGAATATATAAGAACCAAAAATGATGGGGGGGGGGACAAATAACAAGAAATTTACACAGTTACAGAGAGATACACTTTCACATGGAGAGAAATCCTCCTCCTAAAAAACTCACAAAACTGGGAAACATAGTATATAAGCAAACACAAAATACCTGCAGGTAGGGGAGATGAGACTAGACAAAGCATTAGGAGACTAAATAAATAAAAAAAAACCTCCAAAAAATACCTTTGAGTACATTTTTTTGTGTGCACCATCTATTGCTGGTCCTGGGTCTTAACTGTGGCTTGTATAACCAGTGAGACTCCACAACTTTTCCTCTATAAGAGATTATTAGTAGAAAATAGCTTCTGGTTTAGGGATGGGGGCTGTTTCCATTTTTCTCAGCATTAGGACGCTATCTGGCTTAAAGCTGTGCAGGTCTTGTGCAGGCTGCCACAGTCTCTGTGAGCTCCTATGTGCATCAGTCCTTTGTGTTTAGAAGGCCTAGATTTCTTGGTGTCCTCCACCTCTTCTGCTCTTACAATCTTTCCACTAACCACTTTTCTAAAGGATTTAATTGTTTACAGTATATATGTATGTGTACACCTCTGTGTGTATGTATACCACATGTGTAAGGGTGCCTGCAGGGGCCAGAAGAGGGCCCTCTGGAGCTGGAGTTGAAGGCCGTTGTAAGCCACCTGACCAGTTACTGACAATCAAATTCTGGTCCTCTGGAAGAACAGCAAGTGATGTTAACCATCTTTCTAGCCCCACCTGTTCAGCTTTTTAAGACGATATGTCTTACCATCCTGGAAGTTGTCAAGTAGGCTAGGGTGGCTGGCCAGTGTGATCTCATCTCCATTTCTCCAGTGCTGGGGTTACAGTCACTAAGTCACTGCTCTAAATGAGATGTTTCACTCCATCACCCCCCAACACACACACACACACACACACACACACACACAGAATGAGAGAGAGAGAGAGAGAGAGAGAGAGAGAGAGAGAGAGAGAGAGAGAGAGAGAGAGAGAATGCTCAGGGAAGTCCGTGGAAGAGGAAGCAGAAGAAGCTAGAAAGACAGAGAGGATGGAGAACACCAGGAGGATAAGGCTCTCTGAATCAACTGAGCAGAGCCCATATGAACTCAGGGAGACTGAGGCAGCAATCACTAGGCCTACAGGAGTCTGCACCGGGTCCCCAGTCAACACTATAGTTTTCAGTGTAGTGCTTTTATGGGACTCCTGAATGGATGAATAATTGGGTCTCTGCTTCTTGTGCCTTCTCTTGGGGTTCTTTTATTTTCTTGTTGGCTTGGCTGGTCCAGCTTCAATATAGGTTGTTTTGTTTTGTTTTTATCGTATTATATTTTATTTTTGTCATGTTTTATTGTTATCTCTTAGTTTATTTTGTCATCTTTTGTTGTTATCTCTTAAAGGTCTGTTCTCTTCTAATGAGAGACAGAAAGGGAGTTGATGTGGAAAGGAACGGAGGTGGGGAGGAACTTGAAGTAGAGGGAGGCGAAACTGTATTCAGATTGTATGAGGAAAGAATCTATCTTTATAAAGGGGGGTAAAGTGGGATCTGGTATCAAATTAAGTCCTCAGACTTTTTAGCTCATGCCCCAAACCACACAGAGACATGATTATGAGACAGGAAAGTAGAAGGGGGTTTTGTGAAGGAGAAAGTTTCCAAAGAGAGAATAATTAAGAGTAATAAACATCACATTTTCTCCTCTTTGCAGAATCTAGAAATTGATATGTTTCATCTTATATATATTACATATGTCACAAAAGCATAAAGGAACTATTTTAATGAAGGAAGGAAACTAGTATGCTATTTAGTGAAAACAGGGAAGAGGAAAAAAGGAAAGTTGGTAAATGGATGCTTGAATATGAGCGATGTATCCTGAAATTTGTACAAAACTGCCATCATGAATCTCGCCATTTTGTATGACCAAAAAGAGTCTTAAAAGATATCATACTCTGAATTATTCTTTAAAAAAGTATGTATAAATGTGCATATTGGAAAAAGTAAAATAGCATATATTCTTAAGGAGCATCTAAATGCAGTCATGAACCAAATGTTTTAGTGAGCAACTGACCATATATGCCATAGTTGTACTACAGGTTTATATGGTCTGGTAAATCTTACCTGTCTTTTATAAATGTACTTTATGGTCATATACAACACATTTCTCAGAACATAGCTCTATTGCTAGAGGATACAAAATTGTAAATACAAAAACAACTTTAAAAAAAATGACTGAAAGTAACTTTTCCAAATTGATCAACAAGTTTAATGTAATCTAAAAATAATTTATCTATATTTTTTCATAATATGAATCCCAGCAATCCTAAAGTTTATGTACAAATGCAAAAGATTTATGATAATACTGAAAAATATCTGAAAAAGACATTTGGATTTGGAGAATTTATGCCATGGCTTAACATAAAACTACAGTAATCAAGACAACGCTAAGCTATACAGAAATATGTAGCTAATAAAATACAACCAAGAGTCCGGAAATAATCCCCATATATTGGAAATTGATGCTATACAAAGGAAAGCATCCAAGCAATAAGTTGGCAAATGAATTAAACAGATAGTTCTCAAAAAAAAAAAAGAGTTACAGATGGCCAATCAATACACGCAAAGATAGGTAACATCCTAACTCATCAGGGAAGTGTAAATCAAAAGGACACTGCCATTCCTCTTTCTCCAGTCAACAAGAAAACCAACATTGACCTATGAAGGGAAATGAAGGAACACTCCCCAGCCCTTTGCATATACAGTCTCACATCACATCATCACCTCTACGATACTACTCCCTACACAGACCATCCCCCAAGCTTGTGGACCCCCCATTTCTTCTCACCATCTCAAGACGATGGCACTGGAGAATCCAAACTCACCAGTATGACGATCTTGGGTTTTTGGACTCTGTTGTACAAGTTGCCCATGGTGAAGTGTTTGGTTACAGCAGCCTTAGTAAACTCATACACTATGCATCCAAATTACTATGCCACACCAATTGAAGTAGGTAACAAGCTTTGTCTCTCCGTGTTCCTGTCTGCCCCTGCTTCCTTCTTGCTCACACATTTGCACATATGCCTAACAAATTCTCCAGTTTTACTTGGCTTGATACAGGTGGCTCAATGATTGTGTTTAAATTGTTCCAGAGTGAACCTACTTTAATAAGCATAAATATATTGAGCATTTAAAGTTATTAGGTTCAAATTGCAATGCCTACATTTTGTAATGTACTTGTGGAAAATAAAACACAATCCTGCTACCATGTAATTGAAGAGAACTTTTGATGACAAAGCTGCACTGACTTCATTGTTCCTCAAATATAATTATCTCCATAAAATGACTTTGCTATATCTGCAAAATAAAAAAGGAGAAAAAAAATTAAGTAGCGAAAGGTGAAATAATTATTGAAAAGAATTAGTAAAGATGAAAAACTGTGAACACAAGGCGACGATGCCAAAATAGCTATTCGAAACATTTGTGCTTGCTATGGCTTGCAGTTAAAATTTAAAAATAGCACTTAAATATGTGTGTTAATAACATCCAGAAGGCATTTCTTTCAAGCCTGTTTGGGCTGTTGAAGGGTTTAATTTAACCACAGCATTCATTTATGTCTAGCAGTTAAATTTTTTTTTTCTTTTAGGCTCAAAGGAACTGTAAGTTGTAGCTATGATCTAATTGGTAAGGAATGAAGAAGGTTTTTCATGTTTTATAGACAACATGAATCCTGATCATTTTACAGCAGTAAATTATGAAATACTCCACTTGCTGGGTCTCCCTGTGGAAACTGGAGCCTAACTCATTAAACTGTAAAACTAACTTGCTGGGTTCGGCAGCTCCTACAAAGGCTCTCTGACAAGGTGGGTTATTTTTATTTCACTAACCTGCATTGGCCAGGCAGTTCAGATTCCTTAGCATCAACTAAATCAATTTATAACTCCATCTACACGTCAGAGGGGCTGTGCGAAGATCCTAACCCGCTGCCAAGGAAGATAATTTAGTATTGATTTCCGCTCCCCCCCCAACCTTTCTTTCTTTTTTTTTTTTTTTAAGCAGCTACAATTCACTAGTTCGTTGGTTCTTCCTGAAACACAGATTAACTATAAGACATATGTAATTCATCCATCTAGGTTTCTGTGGGTTATACAAAAGGATATGCCAGGCCAGAGCGGATGGCTTTTTGATGGCTTAAAGGAAAATAAAGAATATCCTTGTGGCCAGTGAAAAACAAAAGGCAAAAACTCACCAGTCTGCTCTATTGATGGTGAAGAGCCATAAAAATGTTTAGTGCCCGTGATCTGCTTTTTCAAATAAGCACACTAAATTACTTCTGACCCAAGAAAACCAGGTTACTTATTTAATTTTATTGGGGGAGAAAAAGCATTAATTTCATCATTTTTCTCAAATATCCAAATTATAACCCCCGCCTCCAAGACCAGTGCTCACAGCTCCTGAGTGGAGGACGGGAGGAAAAGACCATGACACAAAATCTGTAGCCTGCAGCTCTTGCTGCCTAGCCCTGCAAGGATTGGTTCTGCTCGCTTTTCAGGTTTACAGCGGCCTGTAGCAAAGAGGCACTGCAGCAGCCGTGTCTACATTCTCTAAGACAAGAACAAGGGCACGCTGGAAATTGGTTCTAATGCTTTATCTTACTTCGACTTCCAAAAGCCTAGCTTCCAGACTTCCTCAGGTCCCTGCCCGCAGCTGGCTTTAACTGATAATAAAGAATTGCCATTCAATGGCTGGGCAGGTAGATGGAGCAAGGGACCAAGAGAGGGGGGAAGGGGAGGGAGGGAGGGAGGGAGGGAGGGAGGGAGGGAGGGAGGGAGGGAGGGAGGGAGGGAGGGAGGGAGGGAGGGAATGGCCATGACTGGGAGGCAGAAGGATCAGATTTAAGAGCTGCAGGAGAGAAACCATCCAGCAATGTAGTGTAGGTAGAAAGGGGAGACAGTCCTGTGGGGACAGGTGTTCAGAAGGTAACAGGGCAGCAAAGATAAAATACAGATCTTAGAAGGTGTCAAGCCAGGAATACCAGAGGGAAATATTTGCAAACCGTGAAGTGCCCAACCATTGAGCTAGTCAGGGCATATCAAAATTAGCTGGTGTTTGAATCCAGAGGGCTCATGGGCAGGTGCAGTGCGCACACCATCTGCTGAGAGCCAAATCGGCTTAACTAATTCACCTCTAGATATGGTGCCAACGGGTAGGCAAGAACTCACTTTTAAAAATTAATTGTAGATTCCCAAATGGAATACACACACACACCATGATATAAGTTTAGGAGGAGGGGAGAATTGGTTTCTCAGTGAACAGAGCCAAGTCACATGGTTCCACACAAGCCATGAAACTAGAACAAAGGAACACAGCCGCAGGCCCTTCTAAAGGTTTCTAGTTGGCTCAGAGAGCTTAACCTCAGAGGTGCTGGGAGCCCCTGCTGTGCAAAGAGACAGGTCGCCTGCTCTGTGGCAGAGAGAGTCATATAGCAGACTCTGCCTGTTAATCAAAGGATAGAGACAAATAAAATTTGATTTAATTGTTTTTAACTATAAAAGGGAGTATAATGATAATTGTTTAAATGTTCTTAAGTATATATAGAATAAAGAAATCCAAGCCTTTGATCTCAAATGTAGGAAATAAAGGCAAGGAGAGAAAATAGAATGAATAAGAAAAATGTTTTAAAGAAAATTTGAAAAAGTCTGTGCCAGGGCAGCACTCAGGATCTTCGAACATCATCTACATGGGATTTCTGGGATTGTTCAGCCTGGTTCGACAAAAGATTAGAGCCTGGAAATAGGCCTATACAGTAAATAGAGGGGAATTTATTCAAAGTTAAATACATTGATTAATAAATAGTTTGAGGCTTTTGATCTTAAATTGTAGGGTCATAAGCAAGAGATAGGTAGCCTAAACCTATCTCAGATAGTAAAAACTTAGGCCTTGATCTCAATATTAAAAATTAATCATGGAAAAACAAAACAGGAGGTCATGTAGGGGCCCTATCTCAATAGATAATATTTGTTTAGACTGGTTTAATTCCTTTTAATTGTTTTAATTATCAAAATTAAGATGACTATAAGTTTGGTAGTATTTATGATATTAAAAATCACCTGGGAGAGAGGTCAAGCTATTAAATTAATTTTAGCTATGCCTTCAATAATTTCTGGTTACTGCACCAAGAGCATGTTATTTTGAGTAAGAGATTCTGTATTTGTGTTGATAGGAGAGGAGAAAAGGCTTTGGACCACTTCCAAAGTGATATGGATCAGATTTGACCGGAAAAGACCCCCTGAAGATCTTGGTTACAGACAAAAAAGAAAAACTCAAGAAGATCAAACAGAACAGGTAACTTGATCTGCTGATTCCTTGACATGGCAACAGCCCAATAACTGGCTTAGACATAAAACTGTTTCTAACCAAAACGTCAGCTAAATTTAGACAATAAATCTTGTTGGTTATGGAATCTTTAAGATTCTTCGTGCTCCCCTTCATATAGCATGAATGAAAATTTATTACAATTGGTTACTGATCAAATTAACTCATAAAAAATGACAGCTGTCTTTCACCTGCTTAAACAAGGAGCAAAAATTCAACCTTAATTATCTGTGCATGTTGCACAGTTCATACGAATATCTTAAGAGTACTAAAAGTTTTGTTAGGAGATGCATATATTACAGAATATACAGTTTTGGCAAGATTCATCCTTGGGATGCTGAAGTTACCTGCTGTTCTAGCCCTCTACATCCTGAAGCTGTTTCCAGAGAATTGCTTCCAAAACAGCCTCAGGAATAACTGATGATTACAGATGGCCTCCATTCACCCAACCTTTCAGACAGATTCAATCAGAACTTCAGTCAAATCCAGAGCCTTCTAAGCATACAGAGACTGAATAACAGATACTAAAGCTAGCTTTCTTAAATCTAACCAAATTTTCTAAATTTCCTACCCATTTCCCACCCCTTTAATTTCTCATTGCCCCTATTCAGCATGAAGAAGTTATGGAAAGTCACCATCCCAGATCCCTTGGGTTTGGGTGTCTGGTTATAGTTATTTTATAAATTGTAGATAGGTTGTTATTCTAAGGGATAATTTGGAAATTGTCATAATTTTGAACAGGAAGGATGGGGTAGATTCCTAAATTTATTCTTAAGCAAAGCATTATATAGCTACAATCTTACACTGGTAACAATCTTTGTGATTGATACAAATTAAAGTTATAATTTTATATTGGTACAGAATTTATAGGTTGATGCAGATTTAAGGTTTTCATTGATAAAAATTTCTTATATTGGTACAAAATTTGAAATTAATATTGTTCCTCTTAGATAGGCATTTTGCCTATACAACTCATGTAAGAATACAAGGCTTAGACCCAGTCTTCGATTAACTGATATTACAAACTGTTTAGGATGATTGAATAACACAAGTTAAGGGCCAGGTAATAAGCTCATGGTTGTATTAGATTCTGATCTAATTATATTAAAATGCTTTCTAAAATGTTCAAATAAAAATAGGTAAGAGTAGTCAGTGGTCAACAATTGAGATATGCTTTTCATAGATAGTCTTCAAAAACATCAGAAAATCCACAGAATATGAAATTTAATATTAATTAATTATTAAAGATCACTTGACTAGAGACATGTCTGCTCCTGACAGTACCCCCTTCTTGATTCAAAGAAGAAACTAAACATCAAAACCTCCATATGGAGTTGCTCCAGTTATGGCAAAATGGCCCCTGGGCAAAAATTAGCCTTTTCATCTACAGACAAAAAGTACTGTCCAAGAAAAGATACACAATGCAGGGTAGTTGATAGTTTAGTTCTGCCAAAACAGAGTAAACAAGTCCTTCATAGTTTCTGCTTCATTTCCAGGTCTGTCAGATGTTTCTGGGCCAGAAGGCTGGAGACTGATGCTCCAATGTTTTGAGGAATAAAGGACTGTCCAAGTAGTCAGCTGTCTCTACAAATTGGTTAAGTTTTGGAAGCTATGTTTTGTGCTTCCTCTATCCTCATGTAATATTGAATTCATTCTCTGATTTCTAGTGGGGTTGAAGACTAATTATAGTCTCATAACCAAACTGAAATTGTTTAACATTGACGAAGATGATAGAGAAAGGATGGTTTTCAGATGGTAATACAAATAAAATCAGAACATAACTCAGATATAGAAGTATAAACTCTTCAAGTCAGGATAAATAGCAAAGTACTTTATCTAATTATCCAATATGATGGACTAGATGTTAAATATATATCATACTTTGTAATTTATATAATTGTTATGGCTATGCTCAATTTGTACCTGAAAAAAAAAGAGCTTTTATTTTTTTCTTTTTTGACAGAAAGGGTGAGATGTTGGAAATTGGTTCTAATGCTTTGTCTTATTTCAGCTCCCCAAAGCCAAACTTCCAGACCTCCTCAGGTCTCTGCCCCCAGCTGGCTTCCATTGATAAAAAATTGCCATACAGCCAATGGCTGGGCAGGAAGATGAGGAAAGACTTTTAGATTGTGTGAGCAAGATACCAAGGGAGAGAGGAGGAATAAAAGAATTGCCATGACTCAGAGACAAAGGGATCACATTTAAGAGCTGCAAGAGAAAAACTATCCAGCAATGTAGGTGGAAAGGGAAGTGGTGATGAGGGGGCTGCCCAGAAGGTAACAGGGCAGCAAAGATAAAATACAGATTTTAGAAAGTGTTAGGTCGGGAATACCAAAGAGAAATTTGTGCAAGCCATGGGAAGGTTTAGAGGTGCCTTGAGTCAAGGTATATCAAAATTAGCTGAAATACAGAAATCCAGAGAGTTCTTGGACAGGTACAGTGCACTATACCACCCACTGTGAGACAAATGTGGTTAAACTAATTCACCACTACAAAGACCCTGCACTTAGGCTACCAGTATCCCTCCCAGTTCCAAGTTCCTTCAAGTTCATGCTTTGCATATAACATCAAATATAAATTGTCTCTGTCATCAGAATATGGTTTGGATTTACTGGTAAAAATTGCAAATAGTTTTTATTATTACTGGAGACTATTATAATAGATGTTAGGAACACTGAGATAGAGAGAAAAATAGCAAAAATCTGGTGAAAATCTGCACGCTCCCTGGGCAGAAACTTACCTCAGCTTCCATAGCCAGCCCATGCTCCCCACGGCCACTACACCTCCACTGCCAGAACTCAGGTTTTATTTTGTGCAATCTTCTTAGGTTTGTAAAAGTCTTATGCTTACCTTTTACAAGTAAAGCATGGTTCCTGCTCTTCCCCCTGGAATAAATCTCTCCATCCTTCAAAAGTCTTCATTTTATTGTTGTTGAAACTATGTCCTTTTGTAATACATCTCACCAATACATCCTGATTTTTCTCTCCCAAAGCTGCAATTAGTGTGAATTGTGGGGTTTAGTGGGGATTTTTAATATTTTTCATTTTGTTTAAATATTTTACTCGGTCTAAATCTATGAAATCTGTTTCATGCACAGTATGTAACCACTGGCGTTATAGCCCAACTTCTGAAATTATTATTTTTGTTTTGTTTTAAACTTGTCTCCCTATCCCTAGTGTCCTGGTGTTTGCATTGTGTAACTATCACTTAATGAATGGACATTAGATAGTCTCACAAGCTTCACAGATGAGCAGAATAAAAATTCAGGTGGTTATTTTTCAATTCATTTTGTTTTTAATGTATTTATTTGTTTATTTTGAGACAGGCTATTCCTATGTAGAGCAGATTAACCTCAAACTCATGGAGCTTCACACACCTGTGCCTCCGAAGTGCCAGAATTCACCAGACTACTTCATCTCTACTGTCTCTCTCTTTTTTTTTTTCATTTATTCTTTTAATTTGGTATTTATTTCATTTACATTTCCAATGTTATACCAAAAGTCCCCCACCCGCTCCTCCACCCACTCCCCCCCACCCACTCCCACTTCTTGGCCTTGGCGTTCCCCTGTACTGAGGCAAATAAAGTTTGCAGGACCAATAGGCCTCTCTTTCCACTGATGGCCCACTAGGCCATCTTCTGCTACATATGCAGCTAGAGACATGAGCTCTGGGGGGTACTGGGTAGTTCATATTGTTGTTCCACCTATAGGGTTGCAGATCCCTTTAGCTCCTTGGGTACTTTCTCTAGCTCCTCCATTGGAGGCCCTGTGATCCATCCAATAGCTGACTGTGAGCATCCACTTCTGTGTTTGCTAGGCCCCGGCATAGTCTCACAAGAGACAGCTATATCTGGGTCCTTTCAGCAAAATCTTGCTAGTGTATGCAATGGTGTCAGTGTTTGGAGGCTGATTATGGGATGGATCTACTGTCTCTTTGCAATTTCCCTGGACGTTTATTAACTCTGGGAAGAAGTGAAGGAGACTTACAAATGGATCCTATCTGTCAGGATTCCTGGAAATTTTCATTTGTATGTCCAGTGACATTATAAAGGATATGAAGGGGGAGGAATCAGGAGGCAAGAACAACACCATATACCTAGAAGACAACTTCTCACATTTACAGGGGGAGTCTCTTCAGGTCATGACTATGTCATATCCTCTGTATGTTTATGCTATGTCTGAGAAAAGCATTCCTAGACATTAGAATGGTCACTGAGAGAGATTCTCTGTGCCTGTCATACCACAGTCTCCCACTGGAGAGTTTAAAGAAGAAATCTTTGCAGTGCAGTTCTTTCTTGTCCCAAGATACATTGTATATAACCAATCTGTGTTCATGTGTGTATGTTTTCAATGAACTTTATTGGGCTCCCACTATATTTACAAGTCTTCACTTTCTTTAAGAATGTGCTTAGTCATGCCTTCTTTGAATCCCAAACAAACCATATGTAGGCTAGCCAAAGCCTCTCTGAGAAGTGTTCCTAAAATAAAACATTCCACTGGGCCAGTGAGATGGCTCAGTGGAAACTGAAGTTAGTGAAATTATGAGCCACTATGCCCGTGCTGGGTATTGAACCCTGATCCTTGGAAGAGCTGCCAGTGAGCCTTTTCTTAAGCCCCCTCTTTATGGAGATATTTTTAAAACTTAAATTCAGTTAAGGACAATTTTTATTATATTAACCCTAAACCTAATCACATTTTTAAGAGTGTGGATTGAAAATGTTTCATTATGTCCTGTGCATCTGACTTTCCATAATGGTAGACAATACTTAAGGCTGTCTCCAAGGATCCTTCCTTTATTTACAACTCTTTTCTCCAATGTGAAAAAGAAAGAGGGATTACTTTATTTCAAGGTTTTAAGTTGCAAGGAATCTGATTTGCTTTTTGCTTGGCACCACAAGCAATTTGAGTCTCACTACCCAAGTCCCCAGTGGTACATAAGCAATACGCTGCCTTTCAAAGATGTATCAATAACCATCTTCTTGGCCAAGTTTTATTGAACACATCTTTCTTCTGCAGCAAAATGCAATCTGTTTTTGATGAGTGAGAAGGAGGGTGGACGGAAAGGTGAAAGAATCAGCCAGTTAAAAAGCAAGTATTGGCTAAAAGTGGGCATATGTGGGGGTCAGGGAGGGGGAATTGAAACCTCAGTGTGACCGCTGTAAGATCGATGAAAGCCATGGAGGAAGGGAGTGGCTCCTGACCACATAACGCAAAGCAATAAATGAGTGTAATTATCCAAAGCACATGAACAGTATGATGCCACACAGGGAAGAAAGCATAAATTCACAAAAATCTTGATTAATACTGGCTCAGAAATATAATGCATAACCATTAAGTATGAACCAATGTAATTATGGTTTGCAAAACTATAATTTATTCAAATTTGAAAAGGCAGTGCCACTCAATGTCATAAAAAAAATATACAGATACGCCCACTAAAATAACCTCAATCCCTTAAACATTTAGGAACTGTTTTCTGTTTAATTTTGTGTGTGCCCATGCATTTGTAACCTATGTATTTGTAACCTTTCTGAGATTTCTGTATGTATGTGTCTGAAATAAGTTCCAGTTGAAGGAGATGTCTGCTGAATATTAATGAGACAGACTGTCTATTTTAATACATGTTTTTGTACAAACTGATTATATTAAAGTACGTCGTAATTGAATTATTTTCTACACTATTATTTAGGAATGCTTGTTATATTTTTTTTTCTTGAGCTCTGGTTTTTAGCATACCAATAATGAGCTTGAAATATTTAAAATAAGACCATTTGAAAGACAAAGGCGATTCCATTACCAGCAAGGATTACTGGTGTCACAGGTAAAAATAGGCTTCTGGAAGGCATACATTCAAAGCTTGTTTCTCCCTTCTTTTCCACTGAAACAAAATTGATTTCTAGTCAGACAGAGTACTTTACCCTATTCAAGCCACTGAGAGCCAAACATTTTAAATTACTTAAATCTGTGGTCACATAAAAAGCAATAGTGTCATTAAAATTCTGATTTTATTCACCTACCAAATTCTCCCACGTGGGTGATATTCTGAGTTATAAAACCATCTGCCTACTTATAATTGAAGCCAGCTTCCCATATTTGGCTCTCTTAATTTGTGAAGGTTCAGTGGTAAGCTAATAAAATTAATTATATTTGCTTCTGGAGAGGCAACCGACTAGAGAAGTTCCTTTTCATCCCCTTTTAGAACCAACATTATCTAATTTGCACAACTCAAACACATAAACATAACTAATATGAGAAGAATGAAAATAAACAAGATCAATAATAAAAAATAGGCACCATTATATGAATACTCACCACATTGTGGGTAAATGCATAGGATATCATACTATTCTTAGAATCTTTTCAGTAACCTTGTCAAAACAGTTCTAGTATCCACGTCTGCGTGGATGAAAGAGGCTTATAGATGTTTGGTGATGCACCCAAGCAAACAATATAGATGTGATCTACTTCTGGCAGGGGAAGAAGCTGAAAAGCAAATTTATAGAGAGAGAATCTCTTGTGTACTGTATGGAAGCATCACCTGTCAATAAAAAGCTGCTGGCCTATTAGCTGAGGGAGGAAATAGGAGGTCGGAGTTCCTGAGAGGAGAGAGGAACTTTGGGATAGAGTCAGACATAGGAAGGGATTTGCCCTGAACTCTGAAGAACAGCCATAAAACTGAGAAGTAACCAGGCACGTGGCAGTCATAGAATAAAATAAACCGGCTAAATACATTACAAGCTAGTTAGGGAACAAGCCCTAGCTTATGGGTATTCATAAATAATAAATCTCAGAGTCATTATTTCTGGAACTGGGGCATGGGTGGAAAAGCCTATGGTTATAAATATATGTTTATTTTGAAGGTAATACGATAGTATTTGAAGGTAATTTGATAAATAAGGAAAACATTGACCCTCAAAATATTCCATGATAGCTATTCAAACAGTGTTCTACAGGTGCTTCCACTGTCTCAAACACTTGATTTAACGTCATACATGTGCACATATAAGATAAATATTAACCAAGATTCTAGGCTAAAAAATTATTCATTCATTTTATATTAAGGTCTGGGTGTCAAAATACTTGATATATTCAACTTGTAAAAAGAAAATATGTATCTTGGCTCATGGCTCTGGAGGTCTCTACTATCTCTTGGCCCTTTTCTTTGGGTCTAGTGAGAAGAAACCCATAACAAGAAGCATGTGGTAAGACAGGCCCATGGAGGACAGAAAGTAACACTAGACAGGTAGGGACTGGACTCTTATTACCTTCTTCAAACACCTTCTCCAAAATGGCCCAGCTTCTGTCTAGTAGGCCTTATCTCCCAAGCATTTGATGGAATTATTTAAATCTGAACTGTAGGATATTCATGAACGTTCACTTTGATTTTTAGCTCACATTTTAATAAAATCTTTATCAATCAAAGAAGGAACATGTTTAAACTTGCAAATATCCAATGTGTTGGGAAGTTTGGTCCTTTTGAGATGTCAGTGCAATGAATGTTTTGGGCTTATAAAACTGGCTCTTCGATGCCCTCCTCGAGTGGGAGCGGATGTGCTTTGGAAATATATTCTCCCAACCAGTAACCACAAGAGTAAGCCAATGCCAAGTCATGAAATAATCATACTTTCATGTATCATTTACAGTTGTGGAACCTGTATGGTGTATTGCACAGTATTCACATATACAAATCACACCAGGTGTCTCTCAACTTTCGATAACCTAGGCATTTCACTGAGAAGGAAAGAGAAAAATCTAAGTAATTTGTTCAAAGTCACACTCAGACCTGAGGTAATACTTGAAGGCTAGCTGGCTGACCATAGGACACAGCAGAAACCATCTCAGGGAAATGGACTCAGTTCTCACTGGGGTGTTCCTAATGGCATTACTTCAATAGTGTGGTAAGGATGTTCAGGTCATAAGCTAAACTCTCAGGATAGTGGTAATCAACCTGTGGATTGCCACCCCTTCAGGGAGTTACATATCAGATAGCCTGCACTATATATATGTGTGTGTGTGTATATATATATATATATATATATATATATATATATATATATATATATATAACAATTTACAACAGTAGCAAACTTGTAGTTATGAAGTAGTAATGAATTGATTTTATGGTCAGGGGTCACCACAGCATGAGGAACTGTATTAAAGGGTTGAAGATTGAGAACCGCTGTTTTAGAAAGTTTTGCCCTAAGATGTAACTCAGAAGAAAATATATGTTATATTTTCCTTTATATTACTTATGAATAACGCTTTCAACTTCAAGTTCAACGTTTTTGGGTTCAGCCTCAACGTTACTTTAGTTTTCTCTGTAGCTGATTTTGAAGTTAATAGATGTTATGAAGTCAATTCATAATCTATACATTGTTTACTTTCAAATGGGACTTTCATCTGTATTGAATGTTGACTGCATCAAAGGACTCAAAATCGGAAAACGATTCAGAGTTTTGCAAGTACAACTAGTAGATGATGTTTAGTTTCAGATTATATGATGCTGGCAAATTATTTAATTGCTGTGCATGACTGGTCAGACTGGAAAACGAGAAGGAGAAGTAGAGTCATTAAGGGCTTATTTCAGTCCAGGTGCTGTGCTATACCTTTCAGTGTTTTCTTCTTTAATGAGGGCAGCTGTATCTGTTTCAGAGGATTATTTTAAGTCATAGGGGAGAAAAACTTGTAGAAAGGACCATGCACCGTGATATCACTCCAGTGAAAGGGCTGATAGTTCAATAACCAGGATTTATCCATTCAACATAGGTGATGAAGTCCAGCTATGCACAGCATGCAAGAAAACAAGCTGATATCTAAGCATGAGCTTCACCTGCCAGCAACCTTCTAGTCATGGCGAGCTGGCCAAGAGCCAAGTAATCTACTCAAGGGCCTGGGAGCAATGTTTCCTGAAATCCCTGACAGAGAGTCCCAAAGTTGTTTTACAAAAAACAAAAAACAAACAAGAACAAACAAACAAAAAATAATCTGAGCAAGAGAACAGATTTTTTTTTAAAAAAACAAAACAAAATAAAACAAAACAAACCTGAACTTTCTAACAGCTGACTCTCAGGGTGGAAAATAAGATTTGTTTATTAGAATCAGAGAGGAAGAGAAAGTTCATGGCTAGAGAACGCTGTCTTTATAGAAAAGAAACAAACAAGAAATATGTCTGACTTTTAAAAACACTTGAAAATTATCAAATAAAGGAAGAATTAGGAATTTTCTATTAATTTCCAAAACTCAAAAGGGTAAGTGGTTGGAACTACTTATTTAAAAAGTTTTAAACTTATAAAACAATTTTAAATAGAAAAATTTTGACTCACATTCTAAGTTCTTTAAAAGTAAATTGGTCTAGAAAAAGAAAAAAAAAAAATTCCTCACCTCTAGAGGAGAAAACCACCTGAACTCTAATCCAAATTCCCAGAGCAAGTGGCTTGCTGAAATTAATATAATTACAGACGTCTGAAGGTCACTTAAGACTATATTCCTTGTGATAGATGAAGGATTTTTGGGGTCCACTCAATGTATCTTTCAGAATGAAAATAAAGGTTGAAGGCTACTAGGAAGACAAATTTTGCCACGATATTAGTTTAAGACGTAGAGTCAAATGACTTAGTCAATTCTTTGTTCCGGCAACATTTTTGGTCTCATTATCTTTGAAACAAGTAAATGTTCCACCACTCAGAGTCAATTGTCTCGTCCTTTAGGTGGAAGCAATACCACACCTACTACTCAGGGTCAGAGTAGGGGTCAAACGAGAAAATATATGTAAAATATTTACTACACTGTGTGACACAGGGACAGCACAAAAAAATAATTAAAATTAGCACAGGAGCGAGAGGGAGCAGAGGTCTTGACATTACTTATTTAGAGTGAAAATAATAGGCAACCATTCCAGTGTGATTCTGAGTTAACCTTTTAATTGTAAAGTGACCTCATCTGAGGCAGGATGACACGGGTCTTCCCTGTTCTGGACAGGATACAGCAGTACGAAAATGTCCTTTCTTAGGAATGAAGTTTGCAGAAGGTGTTCTTTTAGCTGCTGCCTAAATAAGGCTGTAGCCATGCCATCTTGCAGCGTATAAATGAGGACACAGCCTAAGACATCTCTTATCCCCCCAGAAACTCAGGCTTTTCCACATTTGACACCTGACAGCTTATTTTGCTGCCACAGTTTCATGAGAGAAGAAAAGGAATGAAACGGAATGTCACTGAGACAAGAATACAAAAGAATTACAGCCGTGGTAACAACAACATATAAATTGTCATCTTTCATCTGCTTCTGACAGTGCCAACATAATATTTTTACCACTTCTAAAAAGAACGTGCGTGAACCCTGGCAGACGCTTCAAATATCAAATGGCAACTGACCCCACAACTGCCAACAGAGCATAGAACTGTTTGGAAATGATTTTCTAAAGTAGGACTGGTTTGCAGCGATGTTTTGACCTTCCATTCCTTTCATAGTAGGAACATGTCCAGTGAAATCTATAGGATTATTTGAGCATCATCTCTGTTGTAGGAAATCAACCCCTCCCTGTCTATCCACTTGGTTTTCACAGGGGCCTCTCTGCTAACTGCAGGATCCATCAATGTAGTTTGTTGATAGACTTGTCTACCAGGTCTATCATTAGGTTAACTGCTTGTCCCGGACTTCCCACTGGATCATAAGGAATCTTTATCAACAGCCATGATGAAATAAGCCAGGATAGTTTGGCAAACTCCTCCTCAGGCTTTGGCTTTCTGCCATGTTCCCATGTCACATTTTGTGAGGAGACCACCAGAAAACAGATAGATATGTTACCACTCAGTACATGATAAAATCAGATAGATAACCTGCAACAAATGCTTGCAAAAGCAAAAAAATGGAAAGGTGAAACAATAGGTTACGTGTTATAGAAACCCTCAATGCAAATATTATTTTAAAACACATATATTTATTTAAAATGTAATTACCTTATGTATGTGTGTGTGTGTAGGGGTGCATGTGAGTTCGCTTAGAAGTCAGAAGATGGTATCAGGTCTTCTGGGACCAGAGTTACAAGTAGCTGTGAGTCACCTGGTCGGTATAAGTGCTGGAAATTAATCTATGGAAGAGTGGCATGCATTTCTCCAGCCCTAAAAGCATTTCATTCTTCAACAAAAGAATCTTATAAAACAAAGCATTTAGTTGGGGACTTGCTTAGAGCTTCAGAGGGTGAGGCCATGACCACTATGGTGAGGTACATGGTAGCAGGCAGGAAAGCATAATATTGGAGCAGTAGCTAAGAGCTTACATCTTAGCTTCAAGTTGAAGGCAAGTGAAGGGGGTGGGGGGACTGGACATGGTATGGACTTTTAACACCTCAAAACCCACCCTGAATTATACACCTTGTAAAGCAGGGCCATACCACCTAATCCTTCCCAAACAGTTCCCAAAAGTGAAGAACAAATATTCAAATATATGAGACTATGGGGGCCATTCTCCTTCAAACCACCACAATGGGGAATAAAGAGTAGATAGTCTCAAAATACATTGCATATGTATTCTCAAATAATAATTTTTTTTAAAAAAAAGTCACTAGTCACTTCAGTCCAAAAATTTCTAGAAATGAACTTTCATGATGCAGGTTTTAGCCATAAAGTGTTCTACAAATGGGATTCAACCCTCTCTGCATGGCCTTACCAGTTGCTTCAATCACCTGTGAACTTGTAAATATGATTCTGCCTGTAAAAGACAAGTATGTACTCCTATAAATGTTGATTGTAATAAATTCCTGTTTTCTGAAAAAAAAAAGTCTGCTATTAGAGATAAATAATATTTTTAAAGGATATTTTTAAAGGACACAAATATATATAGCTGGGAAGTATTCTGGCCATTTTGAGGAAAGAGAATCCAAACTGAATGTACAAAATCTGTTTATTGAATTGCTACTGAGTTCAGAATACTGTGGGAACGTATAAATGCAAATCCACCAAAGTCCAAAACATCTACAAGATATATTTAAATCTTTAAAAGTTGAGATTTTTTTTGGGGGGGGGGGAAGGAGAAGCCAGTTTGCCTAAGGGTGCACATTAGAGAGAGGGAACAACAGCCTAAGGAGACGAAGTTGTAGTTTCTCTAGCACTTTGCAAGATGTGCTCCTGACAAGCTAGCACTGAAGGAAGCAGAAACATTTTAACCCGTCCTGTCAACAAGGTCTTCCTCACCTCTTGGCCACAGACAGTGTTTAAAGGGGAAATGATAGCAGGTTCTTGAGGTCAGCACACTTGCTTGGTTACAATAAAAGACCTGATAATTTTTGCTGAATATGTCCCACATCAGTTGAAGGAAAGAGAAGTTTAGATTTTCAGGTCACTTGACAAATATTTATTGAGTATATTCAGTGTTTGAATAATCAGCAGAGAGTCGTACTTTGCTGTTTGGGGCAAGATTACCTTTTTTTTTTTTAAGGTGAAGTTGACATTTTCCCTTTGGATAGTGTTGAATGAGATTATTTTTAAATGGGTTTTCTCCCAGGGAAGCCAATTTATAGGTCAATAAACAGTATTTCAAAAGCTCAATGATTGAAATTATGCTAGGCTGCTATTAGGAAGATGGTTTTGCTCCTCTTCCTAACTCGGGATTCTTGGCTAGAGCCCATTCTCTCACAGATAGCCAGTTTAGTCAAGTAGGATCTTTCTCTAGAATACCGAAATTGACATTTTCTTTAATGCAGGTTAGATTTTGAGATGGAGGAACCACAGTACTTCTGGTTCCTGTCTTGCCAGGTAGATGGGGGATGCTGAGGAGTCAGAACTGCAGAGAGAGACAGAAAGCATAGCTCTTGTGCATATTAGTGCTTGCAAACCCATGGGGGAGATAAGGAGGAAAGAGGAAATTTCAAGGATGGGAATTTCGCCCTCTGGAGAGTCTGTGGCCTGTGATTACTGCTTTGACTTTGTCATTCAACCATCTTCTGTTGTCTCAGGATACAGCAGAACTGTTCTCTCTACAGAATGCAATAGCGTCCCTCTGGCTCCCAAGATCACGGTTATAGCTACGCAACTCTCCCCGCGTCTACGTTCACATTCCACTTCTAACTCCAGCAAGCACAATAGAGCCTTCAGTCTTCAAACTACTGCTTTCTCCTCTCATTCATTAGGCATTTGTGCTCCTGCATACTTAGTCTCTTCAAGGTGTGGGAATAAAACGTGAACAAAGCAAGTACCCCTCACCTTCATTTGCGGACGACACTAATGAACGCAGGTAGTATGTCAGCGGCTGGTACGTTCTCAGGAGAAATCTTGCAAGAGGTAGGAGAGAGGAGATACTAAGGATAAAGGATTTCAATTTAAAACAAGGTGCTCCAGCAAAGTGGCTCAGAAAGGGGCCTTCTAAACACGGGCCAGGGAAAATACGGAGAAGGCACCGCAGGGAGTGTTTCGGAGAAAACAGAAGAAAGGCCCAAAGTTGCTGTTGGGAATTCTCCTAGCTTCCATTTCTACTTGAATCATTTTCTAAAGTCTGTTTCTGTCCTCTCTCTGTAAGTGCTCAAGTTGCCCACCAGCTGCATTCTCTCTCCAAATCTCTCTTCTTTTTCTGCAAAAGAATCAAGTCTTCGCAATTTATGTTTTCGCTAAACAGACATGCATACCCATATAAACTCAGCTGAAAATTGCTTTTAGCACGGAATAGCTGTCATTTAGACTGATGCTGATTGGGAAGTAAGATTCACTGAGCATTTTCCAAAACAGCATTTAGGAAGCTTGAGCTTCCAAGAGGGCTGTGGCCTCTGAGTGTTCACGTATTTGACGTGATTGATCCACTGTAGATAGTTTGGTTTTCCTTTTGCAAAGGATGAATATCAGAAGCATTGTGGTAAAATCCATCTCAGGAGAGCAAGTGAAGACAAGCATGTTTAAGACCCAAACCTGAAACTGTATTTAGTTTCTAACACATCCCTGCTTGAGAGGACCACCCTGTCTGCAGACACGGTGTCTTTGAAATTGTGACTGCTTAACGGTCTCCAAAAGCAGAACAATAATTCTACCGAAGAATCACTAGTGACTGTGATTGGATGATCTTTCCAAGAGGATGTAGCTGAAAAACACCCTCCATCCTGACTCCCATCCATCCTCAGACAGATTCACGGACTAAGCTCTGCTTGCAGGCACTTAACTGTCAAGAACACTGCCTTGAGAACACTCTGTGCAAGGCTGCCTGGGGACTCTGCTTCCTGGAAACCCAAATATTTTCTTCCGTTTCCAATTTTCCTCTTCTATAAAACTGGATTAGAAATAAGAAATAATAATAGAATTGGGTGAGTATTTGAAGAAAAGAAATTAAAAAAAAAAACCCTACTTTCTCAACTTTGTTTCTGAATGGCAAATGAATTGAAGGCAAGTGAAATCTGAAATTCCAGTCACATTTTGTTCTAATCTTATTTTGCCCTTTCAAGGGTAGTATTTGACCTAATAAAGAAAGGAATATAGGAGAATTAAAGCATTGAAACCCAGAAAATCCAAGCAGCCTCACTTATTTTAAGCCCCTACCCTGGCACCCCTCTCAGGCTGAGTCTACCCTGAAGGAGCTCATGTACTGTAGTTCTCTCTCTGTTCACGCTGACTTCTGATTGATCTAATATTCCTTGATTTCTTCCTCAAATCCACAACAGTGGCATGGCACATTCTAATTGCTGCATTGCTAGTTAGTAGCTCCCCACATCTGAGTTCTTTCAGGGCAATGGCTGACTTTACAGTTCTCAGATTGATCACCTCGTGACATAATGAACAGTCTTTCCTAAAATAGAACAGATTCATCATTAATGAGCAAACATGTTCTCAGGAAGGGTTTTAGCATGCCTGATATAGAAACTGCTCTCCTTGTTAGGAGACAGTACAATAGAAAGCTCCAGAGACAATGTTATTTCAGTAACAGAAGCAAAAATTCTTTAAGGAACAGTTACAAAAACTACAATGGTTTATGATTATTATTTTTTTTCGTTTTTCTTTTGTTTTGATTTTTGTGTTTTTGTTTTTGGTTTTTGGTTTTGTTTTTTTCTTTTTTTCTTTTTTATTTCTAGACAGAGTTTCTCTGTATAGCCATTGCTGTACTGGAGCTTGCTCTATAAATCAGGCTGGCCTTGAACTCACAGAGATCCATCCACCTGCCTCAGCCTCCCAAGTGCTGGGATTAAGGATATATACCACCAGTGCCCAGTTTATGGTTAGAAATGGTGGATAAAATGCTAGGCTAGAACAAGTCTAACAGTTTCTACCTGGGGTAGTGATTTCATGATAGGATTTCAGTGATAATATAACTTAAAAGAAACAGGACAAGTGAATTACAAACTCTATTACATCATTCCTTTGCCAGTAGAAAGGCAAGCATCCTTGAATTGCATATGTCTTTGATAAATATGATGGTCAGTTTGAATGTCAACTTGACATATCAGAGGTCTCAGTAAATCACTGTCTGGACCAGGTTGGCCTACAGATAGATCTGTGGGAAACTGTCATGATTACATAAGTCGGTAGGGTAAGACCCAGCCTAAAAGTGTGTTCCACCTTTACCCTGATTTTAGAACCCTGGACTCTATGAGAGCAGAGAACACTAGAAGAGAAGCAGCGAGCATGCATCCTCTGCTCTCCTCATGGCTGTGGATGTGATGTGACCAGCTGTTTTATGTCCCTGTCATCATGGGCTATAACCTGGAACTATGAGCCAAATTAGACTCTTCCCCACCTTAGTTGCTTTTTGTTGGAATAATTTATCACTGCAACATAAATAAAACAAGAACAAAGTAAGGTAAAAATTAAGAGCTTTTGTTCCTAAAGCAATGCTCCTGAAGCCATTTTTAAAACGTATTTCTTGATAGTTGAGATGGTATGCCATGAAAGGAGACACACTCTATTGACCCAAGTTAGTTTTTACATATGCATCCCTTGCCAGAGGGGTGTGCAGTACAGATAGTAAGGTTTTCAAGGTTCCCACAAAAGCATCACTATAGCTTTCTATGTTGTTCATGTCCTTAAAAACTCACTGCTGACAGCCATAGGTCAAGGCATCTCTAGAACAATTTATAGATTTCCTTGAAACTTTTCATTTATTATTCATGGTACTAATGTTAAGATGCATAACTTGAGGATCAAGAGTCTTACCAGGTATTAGATTCATTTGACAAGCTTCTATTGAATGTCTATTGTACACTATAACTCATGTAATTTAACCTAAGTTTACTTACATCAGTAAGTAAAGGCTCTTATTTGTGACCAATAGACAACTCTGAATTGGGGCAACTCTAATTGGTAGAATTGTTGAGAAGGCTCGAAAAGGTGGGCTAAAAAAGGAAGGAAACCATCCATGCAGTTGGTACTGCAGCAGCCATGGGATGGTCATGTGCAGTGAAGATGCTGCCACTAGGCAGGCACTGGTCCAGAATATGGACCACCAACATCAGCTCACAGCACTGCAATCTAAAGGATGCTGAGGTCTTCACCTCTATGTCCAAAAACACTTCCTCCAACATAGAATTATTTCTGACACTAGATTTAGATTGAAAGTCATGGGTGAGTCATCTGATTGGTCTATTAAGAATTGGAATCTGGCATATCCGAAGCCTACATTAGAAACTGGCAGTGTGACAAAATGATCAGTCACTGGGATGATCAATCTACCTATCACTTCTGACATCTTAATGCTACTAATGGGAAAATTTGACCCTAATCCCACTGAGTCTGCAAAACAAATTCAGATTTACCCTTCTCAAACACAAGCAGATGCTGGAATGGTCATGGTTTAAACAAAGTTCTCTAACTCTCACTTTCTGGTGGCAATACCATTTCCATAGCCAATGGAATGACTCTAGAAATACATTCAGAGCCACCTGACGGCTCACTCATCAGACACATTGTTTGATAACTTTTGAGACTTTAGATTTTAATGAGAGACTCCTATAAGGAAATTTGAGAAATTAATCTTACAATCAAAGGTAGTTACACACAGTTTTGTTGCTCCACACCTGTTGAAAGTATTAATCTATTTCTAGCACCTGTTGAAAGATTTCCAAAATCCACATTTTTCAAAGCACGGTAACAACCAGAAGTTGAGGGATTCAGTTCATCAAGACTTTTCTGTCATCTCTGGAGCAGATGTTGGTTGTATTTTTGTGTTCACGTTCTTTAGAAAGGCTGAAACCATCTCTCTAGCAAATATCATTGTCTGTAGCAGTCCTCTGCTGGCTGAGTCTCTTTCTTTCACTCTCCAATTCTCATTTGTAAGCAGCCAGACATCCTCCTCTTCTTATCTACTATTATTGAGCTCATTTAATATCGACTCTATTAATGGAAATTCCCACTAATGGGAAAGTTCCTTTTTTTCATCTTCCAAACTAGTCTTTATTAATTTAATGTAAATGTTAATTTAATATCATTTCACAAACTTTTCCTGTTTAACGTCAATTAATAAGTTGCTGGTTTGCTACTCAAAACAGCACTTAATGTCAATTATTCCAATCATCCTTTCCTTTGAAACTAGAATTTGTAAGTGAAACTTATCTTAATATGTCTTTAAATTTGCTCAGTAATGAGTTGAACAGATTTTACAAAGATAATTCTTTAAACTTTTTTACTATTGTTAAGGAGCTGAAAATAGCTCCTTCAGCTTTCTAAGTGATCAAAACTATACATCAAAAATTTGAATAATGCAAAATTGGTAGCATTTACTCAGGTAGCCCTTTAAGAAACTAAGTGAAGATTTGATAATTCTTCCAAATAGATCATTTCTCACATCTATACCCAACATCATATTGAGTACATTCTTAGTTCTTCTTTAAAAAAAAAAATCAATGCTTTCTAAGACTGTTGTCACCCTATCCAACTTTGTTTTATGAAGAAATTCAACTATCTTTAGCCTTCTAAACATGTATGTTATCATGAATGTTCCATTTGCATAGAGACTACAAACAGAATACAATTAGGACATAAAAATTAGATAATGGAGATAAATGCCATACTGCTATCATGGCAAATATATGAAAACTAGAATAAAATCATAATGTAGAACATTATAGCAAGGATGAAGTATTTCACCTATTTCATCTAATTTTGTCACTCATTAGCATAAAAAGAGATATTAATTATTTTTAAAATTTGATAGTATGACAAATGTAGAACTGGTTCTTTTAAATAAATACTTCACCCAGACTATCAGTCAACTGACTTAATTCAATTATTGCCTTTCAATCCAATGATGTACAGCAATTTATATATTCTCTAATTTCATTATGCCTGTATTTGATTATCATAGATTCAAAATTAAGCTTTGCTAAAATAGCTATCAACTCAGCATCATATTTATTTATTACTTACCAGCAACATTAGACACGAGTCTAATGGTCACATAGAATCAGAAATTACACATGATATTTGCTGTCTTTGCATTCAAATTATAGATAGATAGATAGATAGATAGATAGATAGATAGATAGATAGATAGATAGAGATAGACAGGGTGAGTCTCACTATGTAGCTCTGGTTGTCCAGGAACTCACTACGTAGACAAAGCTTGCTTTGAACTCACAGAGATCTGCCTGCTTCTGCCTCAAAAGGGCTGAGATTAAAGGTGTGTGCCTCTATGCTCAGTTCATAATATTCTTAATTTTTCTCTACCCCTTTTTCTGAGAACACATGCATCTCAAAACAATAGACACCTATCATATTATAAAAATAATGAAAAAAGTAAAATTCTAGTTAAAAAGCTCTTGGTGAATGTCATAATGTCATAATGACAAAAGTTATAAGGCACCCATACAGTTATTGTTACCTACTTGACACTCTCAAATAATCCTCAGTGATCTAAACTAAAATAGGAATGCCAGTAAAGAACATCTACAGCTTAATATTAAACACTCTTGGGCAACTAAGAAATGTTATGAGCGTTGAGCCAACCTGGGTCCTTTCTCCTATGCCTACACCTGTAGTTCAGTATCCTGAGGGGAAATGAAAAAGCATTGATAAGTTACATTGGTAGGGCAAAGGCTTTTTATTTCTTATCCTGTGTGAATCAAAAACAAAAACAAAAACAAAAACAAAACAAAATAAAAACAAAAACAACAAACAAGAACAACAAAAACCCAAAGTAGTACTAACACCGCTTATGTCTGACCACTGAACTCTATACCTGTGATAACTCTGTCAATCAATACAGCCCACACAGCACCAAAATGGAAGCTGCTATGATGTGAAATGTAAACACCACTATATAGTGTCAAAACTATTAGACCACATGTGTATGTCATCTAAAACAATAAGTTAATGCATCAAAGATAGCCATAGAGAAAGCACCAAACTGTATAAATAGTACATTAATAAATGAAAACACAAACTTACTTTTGGGTTAGTTTAACCAAAAGAGAGCCTAATTTGGACTCTCTCCTCTCCCTATCTTCCTTTTGTCTATACTGTATGGTTATTGGCCCATCTGTAGTCTATCACTTGTGTGGTTCCAATCTGTCTGTCCCTGTTGCCTATGTGGTATGGCTGGACTAATCTGTGCCTGTATCCTTAACAAGTAGGCTTTGTTCTGTGTTTATTGAATAGCACAGAAAACATGATATAGGAAAGAATTGAGGAATTCCTTAGAGAAATGTTTAAGAGTCTCACAAGGCAAGAAGATACTTTCCTGATCTCAACTGATGGAGAATAACACTCAAAATTGCAAACAGGTGATGTCAACCTGTATCCACATCTTTTTTGTTATTGTTCTTATTAGATATTTTTAATTTACATTTCAAATGTTATCCCTTTTCCTGGTTTCCCCTCTGAAAACCCCTTATCCCCTTTACCGTCCCCCTGCACACCAACCCACCCACTCCCACTTCCTAGCCCTGGCATTCCCCTACACTGGGGCATAGAGCCTTTACAGGACCAAGGGCCTCTCCTCCCATTGATGACCGACTAGACCATCCTCTGCTACATATGGAGCTGGAGCCATGAGTCCCACCACATGTATTCTTTGGTTGGTGGTGTAGTCCCAGGGAGCTCTAGGGGTACTGGTTAGTTGATATTGTTATCCCTCCTAGGGGGCTACAAACCCCCTCAGCTACTTGGGTAATTTCTCTAACTCCTTCATTGGGGAATTTGTGCAAAATCCAATGATTGAGCATTCACTTCTGTATTTGTCAGGCACTGATATATAGACAGCTATATCAGGCAAGCACTTGTTAGCATCCACAATAGTGTCTGGGTTTAGTGACTGTATATGGGATGGATTCCCCAGGTGGGGCAGTCTCTTGATGGTCATTCCTTCAGTCTCTGCTCCACACTTTGACCCTGTAACTCCTTCCATGGGTATTTTGTTTCCACTTCTAAGAAGGATAGAAGTATCCATACTTTGGTCTTCCTTCTTTTTGAGTTTCATGTAGTTTGTGAATTGTATCTTGGGTATTGCAAGCTTCTGGGCTAATATCCACTTATGAGTGAGTACATATCATATGTGTTCTTTTATGATTGGGTTACCTCACTCAAGATAATATTCCCAAGATCCATTCATTTGCTTAAGAATTTCATAAATTCATTGTTTTTAACAGCTGAGTAGTACTCCATTATGTAATTGTACCACATTTTCTTTATCTATTCCTCTGTTGAAGGACATCTGGGTTCTTTCTAGGTTCTGGTTATAAGGCTGCTATGAACATAGTGGAACATGAGTCCTTATTACATGTTGGAGCATCTTCTGGGTATATGGCCAGGAATGGTATTGCTGGGTCCTCAGGTATCACTATATCCAATTTTCTGAGGAACCACCAAACTAATTTCCAGAGTGGTTTTACTAGCTTGCAATCCCATCAGCAGTGGAGGAGTATTCCTCTTTCTCCACATCCTTGTCAGCATCTGATATCACCTGAGTTTTTTTATCTTACTCATTCTGACTGGTGTGAGGTGGATTGTTTGATTTGCATTTCCCTGATGACAAAGGATGTTGAACATTTTTTTTTAGGTGCTTCTCAGCCATTTGGTATTCCTCAGTTGAGAATTTTTTGCTTATCTCTGTACTCCATTTTTAATAGGGTTATTTGATTCTCTGGAGTCTAACTTCTTGAGTTATTTGTATACATTGGATACTAGTCCTCTATCAGATGTAGGATTGGTAAAGATCTTTTCCCAATCTGTTGTTTGCTTTTTTGTTCTATTTGCAGTGTCCTTTGCCTTACAGAAGCTTTGCAATTTTATGAGGTCCAATTTGTCAATTCTTGATCTTACAGCACAAGCCATTGGCGTTCTCTTCAGGACTTTTTCCCTTGTGCCCATGTGTTTGAGGCTGTTCTCCACTTTCTCCTCTATATGCTTCACTGTATCTGGTTTTATGTGGAGGTCCTTGATCCACTTAGACTTAAGCTTTGTACAAGGACATAAGAATGGATCGATTTGCATTCTTCTACATGCTAACCACCAATTGAGCCAGCACCATTTCTTGAATATGCTATCTTTTTTCCACTGGTTGGTTTTAGCTCCTTTGTCAAAGATCAAGTGACCATAGGTGTGTGGGTTCATTTCTGGGTCTTCAATTCTATTCCATTGATCTACCTCCCTGGACCAGATGGGTTTAGTGCAAAGTTCTAACAGACCTTCAAAGAAGACCTAATACCAATACTCCTCAAACTATTCCACAAAATAGAAACAGAAGGTACTCTACCCAAGTATTTCTACGAAGCCACAATTACTCTGATACCTAAGCCACACAAAGACCCAACAGAGAAAGAGAACTTCAGACCAATTTCCCTTATGAATATCAATGCAGAAATACTCAATTAAATTCTCACAAGCCAAATCCAAGAACACATCAAAACAATCATCCATCATGATCAAGTAGGCTTCAGTAGGGATACAGGGATGGTTCAATATATGGAAATCTATCAATGTAATCCACTATATAAACAAACCCAAAGAAAAAAGCCATATGATCATCTCATTTATTGTTGAGAAAGCATTTGACAAAATCCAACTCCCATTCATGATAAAAGTCTTGGAAAGATCAGGAATTCAAGACCCATACCTAAACATAGTAAAAGCAATATACAGCAAACCAGTAGCCAACATCAAACTAAATGGAGAGAAACTTGAAGCAATCCCACTAAAATCAGGGACTAGACAAGGCTGCCCACTTTCTCCCTACCTATTCAATATAGTACTTGAAGTCCTAGCCAGTCCAATTAGACAACAAAATGAGGTCAAAGGGATATAAATTGGAAAGGAAGAAGTCAAAATATCACTATTTGCAGATGATATGATGGTATACTTAAGTGACCCAAAAAAATTTCACCAGAGAACTCCTAAACCTGATAGAGAACTTCAGTGATGTAGCTGGATATAAAATTAACTCAAACAAATCAGTGGCCTTCCTCTACACAAAGGATAAACAGGCTGAGAAAGAAATTAGGGAAACAGCACCCCTCACAATAGTCACAAATAATATAAATTACCTTGGTGTGACTCTGTCTAAGCAAGTGAAAGATCTGTATGATAAGAACTTCAAGTCTCTGAAGAAAGAAATGGAAGAAGATCTCAGAAGATGAAAAGATCTCCCAGGCTCATGGATTGGCAGGATTAATATAGTAAAAATGGTCATCTTACGGAAAGCAATCTACAGATTCAATGCATTCCCCATTAAAATTCCAACTCAATTCTTCACAGAGTTAGAAAGGGTAATTTGCAAATTCATCCAGAATAACAAAAAACCTAGAATAGTCTCAACAATAAAAGAACCTCTGGTAGAATCACCACCCCTGACCTCAAGCTGTACTACAGAGCAACTGTGATAGAAACTGCATGATATTGGAACAATGACAGACAGGTAGATCAATGGTATATCCACATCTTACTTACCACATTAATGGGATATTTGTTTTGTTTGAAGTTGCTTTCAACCTGTGGCTTACTTTCAACAAATGTTTACCACAGCACATACATACACATACATATTATTCTGGCTTGGGGTATAGAAGAGTACATACTTGAAATTAAATTTATACATTTAACTTAGGTTATACAATATAATTACAATGGAAACCCAAAGCACAGGAAGACTGGTTATATAGGCTCTCTTAAAGGCAGGTCAAATTCAAGCAGGCCGATTACACTGCAGAACAACACCTTAGATACAAAATCTTGAATGACCTCAAGGCATATTGTTAACTTAGTTGTAAGGTCGAGCAAAAGTTTATTCTCTTTGAAGAAAGAAATATTTTTCAGAAAAAAAAAAAAAAAAAAAGGTATCACCACATACCAGAAGATGAACTGTGCAGAAGGGAGCTACATCACAGTCAGCGTTGTGTCGTGTCTAGCAGTCTGATGATGGTAACATAAAGACTAGAGAGTGTCACCTGCCTGGAACAGCACTGCCCACAATAGGCTTGCCCCTTCTTCCTCAATGAGCAGTTAGGAACACACTTTCCCCAACCCCCCCACCTCTGATATTCTCACAGATTACTCCAATAGAGACAATCTTAAGTTGTGGCTCCCTCTTCCTAAATGACTCCATTTTTGTGGCTCCCTCTTCCCAAATGACTCCAGATTTGTGTCAGGTTGACAACTGAAGCTATCTGTGTCATTTGTTTAAATTCCTTTATTTTGTAGGTAAAAGTGAAAAGTATGTCTCAAATTGCTTACAAATTAAAAAGTCACTTTGGGTCTTCTGGTTCAAGTTGAACATTTTAACTCCATTTACCCCCATCTCAGTTTTCTATTTGTGAAAGTGTAGCAATTATGTAACTATTTGAACTATATTATCATTAATATTAATTAATTAATTCATGCACATTTAAGTTTCTTAGGACATACACAGTTGGTGGTGGTGGTTTTGTTTTTTGGGGGGTTTGTTGTTGTTGTTGTTGTTGTTTTTTACAAAGTCTGTGCTCATTCATGTTACCTTCAGGAAGTGTCCATTCAGTGTTCTTCATTCCTTTCTGCCTTCCGTTTTTCTACCTTTCCATTCTTAATATATATATTTTTTACTTTTTATTGGTTCTTTGTGAATTTTGCATCATTCACCTCAATTTTATTCATTTCTCTGTCCCCTCATTCTTTCCCTCCATGCTTGCAACCTTCCTAACCAGAATTTTAAAAACTTGCTGTGGAAGCTGTAGTGTGTCACAATGTGTCTCACAGTATACCCTTTTGTCCACACTTTTTTGGTGGCAAATATTCATTGCAATGAATCATTAGTTTGATTCTGTCATCTGCTACACTTTTATATTGGGACTCCTTTCAGATATCCTGTTGTTGCCGTAATTATGCAACTAAATCCTCCTGTGGTTTTAACTTAAAAATTCAGTATATGTGACAAATATGAGCCTTGGATGAACTCAGAAGATATCTCCTCTCTCTGATATTAGCTACTCTCTTTTGATTGTACTGCTTTCTAATTTTTTTGTTTTGTTTTTTGTTTGTTAATGTAAATTGATGTTTTGCCTGCATGTGTGCCTGAGTAATATGGGGTTTCTGGGTTTTGGGTTTTTGTTTTGTTTTGTTTTTAGGATGCATAAAAATGATCGCTAAGTTCGTGATTTAAAACAATGCGTACTTATCATTTCCCTGGGCCAGTAGGCTTCTCAGGGTCCTATGTTCTCGGGTTCATGAGCTGCAATTGATGTGGCTTTTCTGTGATATTCTTTTACACAACTCAGGAATTCTACCAAGTTCACACGGTGGCTAGTAAAGTTCAGTTCCTGAAAGCTATGATATTAAGAACCCACTTTGTTACTGTCAATCAGCTGAGAATTTCTCTTCACATCCGTAGCTCTGTTCGGTATCCTGCTCGCAAGCATTAGACTACCCTTCTCACAAGATGCCAACTTCCTCCTTCAGGATGAGGATGTGAAGACATCTGCCACCAATCTGCCAGTGTGGAATGTTTGTAAAGACACTGAGATACATAGTCTATCGCCTGTATCATGTCCCATTGCCTAGGAATGAATCACAGGTTCTACCTGCACGGATGAGATACTTACACAACCTGTGGCTGATCTCAACTCGTTATGTTGAGATCAGCCAGCACAGTGAAGCAATAAAGAAAAGTAGGAACTTTGCTCAATTGTCAACCACACATCCTCTCTGTGAAGTCCAAGGTGCTATTATTCTGTTTCAAGCATGTTCTCTTTTCAAGGATAAATGGAGACCCCATGTCTTCAAATCTTCCAGTTTGGAGAGAAGGGAACACTATAAATGCCATTGTGTAACAAATGGAAGCATACTGTACAGTTTCATAACTGTCAGGCCAAATATATCACAGCTGCAAACCCCAAAAGCTCACAAAAAATGCTGGCCTTCAGGTCTCATCTAATAACAAATCTTGTAACCAAAGAAAACCAATTGATGTCAGGAACTAGAAGAAAACACATAGCTATGTAAAAATTATATAACATCTGAGAAACTATTAATAGATTTAGAAACAAGTCTACTAACTCTCACTAAATAACCATGCATCCATATACAATATCTTATTGTAGAGTGGAAATTTCTGGTTTCTTTGGAGACTTAGTTGTGTCATGTAATGTTTTTCTGGAAACTGTCTTATAAGAGGATGTTTTTGCTGAACCAGACACATGGGAGGATGTTTTGCTAAGAACAGACACTTGGTATTTTCAGGAAGCTGCCTAGAAAAGGGGCATGTGATGTTTTGCTAGAGCGGATGCTTGAGAGTACATGTGATGTTAGGAAAGGGTATAAATGTGACTCAACAGACAGTGGATGCCGCTGGATAATATTGGTTCACCTTGCCATTCTTTGCTGGTCAACATTTGTCGTGATTTTGTAGAGAGAAACACACCAAATAACTTCTGGTAGTGTTCCAGTGGCTTCTTGCTGCTTCCACAGTCTTGGTCTGATTGGCAGAGCCTCATGGTTTCTTCTGGATCCAACTGCTGCTACTGACTTGTAAATGGTGTTTGTGAGTGGATTGAGCTACTGCTGCTGATTAACAGGAACTGAATCACTAACAATGCAGAAGGGATTCTCCTCCAAGGAACTATTTCTAAACAGGTCTACATCCTCCTTTGCCCTATTCATCTTTTCTTTCCACTACCTCTGGTGGGTGGTGGACTAGAAGGGAGGTTAAAGCATTTAAGTACATTTACTAAAGTAGGTTTTGAAAATATAAACTTACAGGTGGCATCCAGTGTGGGGTGCCAATATGTTGTAAGAATATTTAATCTAATCAGGAATTTCTACCCTACATTCTACAATTTAGTTCCCAAATAAAAGACCCACACAACCTTTATATTTATAATAAGCCTCAATCAGCATAAGAGCTGGGGAGCTACCTATCCTTTATGCTATTATGTCTATTTCCCAGCCTATAATCCCATTATCTAATTTGCCATGTTTTATCTGAGCTGCTCTTAACTCCAGTTAAGCAACCCACATGACCATTATTTTATGACTCAACCTAAGCCATGGCAGCTTCCTTCTCTCTCCACCTTCTAATATGTGCCTGCATTTAAAGACAGAGTTTCTGGATAGCAACCCAATACTATCTACCTACAGGAAATAGTTACAGAACCTGCTATCTACCTATGGGAAATAGTTGCAGAACCGGAACAATAACAGGAAAAGGGAACCAGTGGAAAAGTTGATAAAGCAGATGTGTTTAAGGAAATAGTATTCAAAGAAACAAGCCAAAGTTGAAACAGTCCTGCATAACTATAAACAAATGTTGTAATGTGGTAGGAAATGCCTTATCATACACATATCAAACAGCATGTGGTCTCTGTCCTATGCTAGGCTTTGTATTAAGCACTGCAAAGACAGTGCCAAATATGTATGACAAGCAAGGGTTTTACCATCATATTATTGTGTGTTATAACAACACTAAAACAAATCATTTTAAAAAACCTAAACATTCTTACAATGTTTATGTACTATGAATAAAAAAAAAAAAAGAAAATGTAAGCGTAACTTTTATTTCCCAGAAGTAACTGTCATCTCAGAGACTTACTGCTGAATGACCTCACCCTTTCTAGATCTTTCTGAACTCTGGCTGTCTGGTTCAACTCAGCTGTTATGACTCAAACTCCTCTCCAAGCTGACTGATTCAAACTGGCTTCTCAGCCTTTGACTGAATTGCTCTGTTTGGCCTCAAACTAACTCTGGCAATCTGTTTTAATCTTTTGGCTCCTTCTCAGTTTCTGACTCTTTCTGTCTTCACCTGTCTCTGTAAAACTCCTGGAAAAACTGCAATACACACCACATACCCTTCACTGCTCTTAAGTAACCTCTCTTTCCTGAGCTGTTCTCATGAGAGTTGAGCGTATCCTATCTCTGACTCAGTCTGTCAAATCTCTCTCTAATTAATCACTTTGTCTGCCCCTTAATGAGACATCACTTTCAAATATGAATGCTTCCTTCTACAAACTAACCTTTAAGGATTAATATGTGTACTCAGGATGTGTCTGTATTCCAGATTAAAGCTGTGTTATTCCAGCCAGCTCACCCAGAACTAGAAGGTTTTGAAATGTGATCCCTTGCCAGAGAAGCCTTGTTGCTGGATTAAAATTCCTCTATAAGAAAAACTAGAACAAAATAAGAATTTTATTTGTTCGTTTATTTGTCTGTTTGGTTTTGGAGACATGGTTTCTCTGTGTAGCCCTGGTTGTCCTGGGACACACTTTGTATACGAGGCTGGGTTTGACTCAGAGGTTCTCCTGCCTCTGCCTCCTGAATGCTGAGATTAAAAGAATGGACCACCACACCTGGCTTAGAAAATAAATTTTAAAGTCAAAAAAGTTCCCTGAAATCAGGAAAGATTTAAAATCACATTAAAAGGAGGGGGGTAACTGGGGGGCCACAACAAACCTCCATGTCCCCTTGTTTCTAGTGGCTGGAAAGTATGTCTGTCCTCTAATTGAGCCTGACACTGCTGTGTGGACCATGTGGACAGCTCAAAATGTATGGCTTTGGCTTGTATATCATACTCTGCCCAGTAATGGTGTCCAGACCAGTAATGTCCCAGCACAGGAAGGCTGTTGAAGTACAGGCTCACCTACTATGCCACCCCAGTCTCCATCAGTGCTGTGTGTTTATTCTCAAAGAAAACTAATGAATGCTAGATTGGGGGATGTGAATTGAATTCAAGAGCCAGGCACTGCGACAGGAACACTGATGCAGGAGGAACAGCCACCATTCTGTCCGGCTGCAGCAATGACTAACCCAGATTCCTAGTGTTTTATAACATGAGATTTATTTCCCTGTCCATGCTACACAGTTCCAGGTTGAGTCAGGCTCTTTTCCACATATCATTTTGTTCTGAGATTCAGGTTGAAAGCCCTGATCGAGAATAAGCAATTCTTTTTGACATGAGAAAGAACATGCCAGTTAGCAAAGACAGCAGTGTTTCTGAACACTTCGGGTGAGAAGTGGGTCTGTGCTCTCCCCCCACCCCCATTTCATTGCTCTGTGCAAGTCACACAGCCAAACACAAGTACTGGGAAAGTATCTTCTCTCATTTGAAAATAGTAGCAGGAAGAAATAAATCTATTCACTGGAAATAGTAGTATTCTAAATAACTTCACCATATTCCAAAATTAAAGGACGGGAAAAATGGCCTTTAGTACTAATTAATTAATATAATTAATCTTCCCTGTCAATTGGATTGGAATCAAAATCTCCTAGATGTAATCTATCTCTCAGTGTGTCTATGAGGGGTTTAACTGAGGATGGAAGGCCCACCACCAATGTGGGCATCACCCTTCCATGGGCTGTGACGTCCTAGCATCTAGGACCTAGACTGAATGAAGAGGAACAAAGAAGAAAGAGAGCTGGGTATTAGTGTTCATGTTTTTCTGACTTGATGGTCTGCTTTCTTCCTTCTTTCCCTCAGTTGCAGTAAGAAAAATGATGATCACAGTTGGTTTGTAAGGAATCGGGTGACTGGAAGGGAATTGACCAACCTCCACTGCGGGACACCCTGCCAGGAGTCGGAAAAAGTGTTTCCGCTGTAAAGAAGACATGACTCACGATTTTATAACCAGTCAAGTTGTGTCCACTTTGCCTTTTGGTAACTGGATGCTTTCATTTCTTTGATGTTCCACTCTGCGGTTAGGACTTAGAAGGCCATTTTTTTTTCAATATCAGGTTGGGTTAGCAAATGAGATGAACTTGCACACCCAACACAGGAGACCTGCAGAAGCTACTGCGGCTTGACGCTGGCAGCACATGAACAAAACCTGCTTCAGGCATCTTCCTAGAACTTGTTCTCTAAGGTGCCTGTGCCCACTGGGGTATTGGTGATGGTTATACCTACTGATTTCCTGAATGTCATTTTGCATGAATTTAACCATTTCAACTTGTTCACAGGCTTGGTAAAAGCTTAGGGACTCCTCAAATTCTTCCCTTCTTGTGCCTGCTGCAATTTTTCATTTCTCTAATAGATTTCAACTGAATGTGTATGAAACAGACATTCTTGGGAATGTAGAAACTCGGCCATCAAGAATCTGCATTCTTTTAAATAGAGTGCTTATAAATAAATACAGACAAATCATAATATCAACTAGGTAAGTGGACCTGAATGCAGTTTAGTGGTACCCAGCATGTAGAAGGCCCTGAGGTTGATCCCTGGCACCAGCACACTACAAACAACCAACACTGAACCTTTTATTGAGGCCTGTTTGGTAGCACACCCTGTAATCCCAGCATTGGAGATGCTGAAGCAGGAGGATCAGGAGATTTAAAAAACGAAATGATGACACAATAGGATGCAAATGTTCCTGCCAAACCCCAAGGTACAAAGGAGAAAGAGTGACCAGGGACGTTTGCATGAGCTCCTGTGTCCAAGAGTCTTTCATAGCAACACACAGGCAAATGTTCTCTAGAGTGGGAGAATGTGACTCTTAAAGTGAACTCTGATCTCATTATTTATCTTCTGCGAGTAAAGCATGTGGTTGTGATTTGCTTCTTCTTCTTCTTCTTTTTTTCATTAAAGAAATTCATCTTGTGGTTTGTTCTTTAAACTGTCAGGGGACCTGCTGCTCTCCTAAGGCTCCACTTCGACTTCCCCCATATGGCTTTTATCTGTCTGGGCCCCTGTCCATCAAATCACCACACTGGTGTGATCTAGATGGCTGTATATGGTTACTTCAAGAAAAAAAAACCGGTTTTATATAGTTTGTACAGTGTCATCAATTAAGTATAAAGTTTAAAAGTAACAATTAAGCGGATAAAAAAGGTCCCTTCAAGTACAGCACTGGGTATGTCAACAAGCTTTGTCTTCATGTAACATTCTTCCATAAAGCTGACTATGATCTGGATTTTAGCTATTGTCTTTTTAAATGTATGTAGTTCACCACTGAGGCATTCAGAAGAGTTTAGCGGTGAAATACAACCTCAGAAATTAGAGTTGAATCAATAGTACAGCACATTGTTTTTGTAAGAACTTTCTGATTATCAACTGTGAGTTATTTGTACTTCTTAGATTAGTATTGAATTTTTTATTCTAATCATTTCCAAAATACCAGGAAGGGATTGAAACAAAACCAGTCAAATCATCAAATAATTTGAGGGTAAAAAAAATGTGAGGCACCAGTAATCTTGAAAGGGCTATTTTTCCCCACTGTGTCAATGACTATCAGACAATGACATTCCTGTATCACTCTCACACAGAGTGGACATACTGAAGCAGGCCCAAAGTCTAAAACTCAAGTATTTCCTCCTTGTCCCTGTCTCCCCCATCTGTCTTGTATGTTTGTTCCGTGACAACTACTCTACACTGTTAGGTCAGTAAACACACTTATAAGGTACATTCAACCACAGACTAATCTCTGATCTCCTAGGAGTATATTACTAAGGGTAACAGTGAAGACTTTACATCATATTCCTGGTTGCTGGCATGATCCTAAAAAGAAAAAAAAATAGAATTGTTAAATATGTATTAGAAACTGCCTGCAAGTCTACCATTTCCCAAATCCCTTCCACAAAGCATATATGAAAAAAAAATCTATAATTTTTCCTTGATCTGACTCTACTTCTCCAATAAGGCAATCAGGGCCTTGTCTCTGATATTGTTTAACATTAGAACTTTATTCAATAACAAAGAACTAAATAAAACATTAAATGAGCTGAGAAGGACCACAGGCCTCATCCGGCTGGATCAGCGCCGGGGTAGCGGGAGCGCAGGGTTGCCTGACACCCGCCAGCTACCCACGACCCCCGCCGCAGGATTTTGGGACTGCTGGTGAGTGGAACACAGCTTCTGCTCCAATCCAATTGCGCGGGACCTGAGACTGCATTAGTTAGGGAAGCAGAAACCGGCCTGAGTAGGGCCACAGGCCTCACCCGGCCGGATCAGCGCCAGGGTAGCGGGAGCGCAGGGTTGCCTGACACCCGCCAGCTACCCACGACCCCCGCCGCAGGATTTTGGGACTGCTGGTGAGTGGAACACAGCTTCTGCTCCAGTCCAATCACGCGGGACCTGAGACTGCTCTGGTTGGGGAGAGAGAAATCCGGCCCACACAGGGCCACAAGCCTCTTCCGGTCAGAAAAGCACCTGAGCAGCTGGGGCGCAGGGTCTGCTGACACTCGCCAACTGCCCACAACACCCGCCACAGGATCTTAAGACTTCTGGTGAGGGGAGCACAGCTTCTGCTCCAATCCAATTGCGCGGGACCTGAGACTGCATTAGTTAGGGAAGCAGAAACCGGCCTGAGTAGGACCACAGGCCTCATCCGGCTGGATCAGCGCCGGGGTAGCGGGAGCGCAGGGTTGCCTGACACCCGCCAGCTACCCACGACCCCCGCCGCAGGATTTTGGGACTGCTGGTGAGTGGAGCACAGCTTCTGCTCCAATCCAATTGCGCGGGACCTGAGACTGCATTAGTTAGGGAAGCAGAAACCGGCCTGAGTAGGGCCACAGGCCTCACCCGGCCGGATCAGCGCCAGGGTAGCGGGAGCGCAGGGTTGCCTGACACCCGCCAGCTACCCACGACCCCCGCCGCAGGATTTTGGGACTGCTGGTGAGTGGAACACAGCTTCTGCTCCAGTCCAATCACGCGGGACCTGAGACTGCTCTGGTTGGGGAGAGAGAAATCCGGCCCACACAGGGCCACAAGCCTCTTCCGGTCAGAAAAGCACCTGAGCAGCTGGGGCGCAGGGTCTGCTGACACTCGCCAACTGCCCACAACACCCGCCACAGGATCTTAAGACTTCTGGTGAGGGGAGCACAGCTTCTGCTCCAATCCAATTGCGCGGGACCTGAGACTGCATTAGTTAGGGAAGCAGAAACCAGCCTGAGTAGGGCCACAGGCCTCACCCGGCCGGATCAGCGCCAGGGTAGCGGGAGCGCAGGGTTGCCTGACACCCGCCAGCTACCCACGACCCCCGCCGCAGGATTTTGGGACTGCTGGTGAGTGGAACACAGCTTCTGCTCCAATCTTTAAATAGTGACAACGATAACAGCTAACCCCAGAGATTACCAGATGGCGAAAGGTAAACGTAATAATCTTACTAACAGAAACCAAGACCACTCACCATCATCAGAACCCAGCACCCCCACTTCACCCAGTCCAGGGCACCCCAACACACCGGAAAAGCTAGACACGGATTTAAAAGCATATCTCCTGATGATGATAGAGGACTTCAAGAAGGACGTTAATAACACACTTAAAGAAATGCAGGAGAACACTGCTAAAAAGGAAGAAGACAACAAAGAGGAAGCACAAAAATCCCTTAAAGAATTGCAGGAGAACACTGCTAAAGAGTTACAAATCCTTAAAGAAAAACATGATAACATAATCAAACAGGTAGAAGTCCTTACAGAAAAACAGGAAAACACATCCAAACAGATGATGGAAATGAACAAAACCATACTAGACCTAAAAAGGGAAGTAGACACAATAAAGAAAACCCAAAATGAGGCAACACTGGAGATAGAAACCCTAGGAAAGAAATCTGGAACCATAGATGCAAGCATCAGCAACAGAATACAAGAGATGGAAGAGAGAATCTCAGGTGCAGAAGATTCCATAGAGAACATCGGCACAACAATCAAGGAAAATGGAAAATGCAAAAAGATCCTAACTCAAAACATCCAAGAAATACAGGACATAATGAGAAGACCAAACCTACGGATAATAGGAGTGGATGAGAATGAAGATTTTCAACTCAAAGGACCAGCAAACATCTTCAACAAAATTATAGAAGAAAACTTCCCAAATCTAAAGAAAGAGATGCCCATGAACATACAAGAAGCCTACAGAACTCCAAATAGACTGGATCAGAAAAGAAATACCTCCCGACACATAATAATCAGAGCAACAAATGCTCTAAATAAAGATAGAATACTAAAAGCAGTAAGAGAAAAAGGCCAAGTAACATATAAAGGCAAGCCTATCAGAATTACACCAGATTTTTCACCAGAGACTATGAAAGCCAGAAGATCCTGGACAGATGTTATACAGACACTAAAAGAACACAAATTCCAGCCCAGGCTACTATACCCAGCCAAACTCTCAATTAACATAGATGGAGAAACCAAAGTATTCCACGACAAAACCAAATTCACACATTATCTCTCCACGAATCCAGCCCTTCAAAGGATAATAACAGAAAAAAACCAATACAAGGACAGGAACCACGCCCTAGAAACAACAAGAAGGTAATCCCTCAACAAACCTAAAAGAAGACAGCCACAAGAACAAAATGCCAACTTTAACATCAAAAATAACAGGAAACACCAATTTCTTTTCCTTAATATCTCTTAATATCAATGGACTCAACTCCCCGATAAAAAGACATAGACTAACAAACTGGCTACACAAACAAGACCCAACATTTTGCTGCTTACAGGAAACTCATCTCAGAGAAAAGGATAGACACTACCTCAGAATGAAAGGCTGGAAAACAATTCTCCAAGCAAATGGCATGAAGAAACAAGCTGGAGTAGCCATTCTAATATCTGATAAGATTGACTTCCAACCCAAAGTCATTAAAAAAGACAGGGAGGGACACTTCATACTCATCAAAGGTAAAATCCTCCAAGAGGAACTATCAATCCTGAATATCTATGCTCCAAATACAAAGGCAGCCACATTCATTAAAGAAACTTTAGTAAATCTCAAAGCACACATTGCACCTCATACAATAATAGTGGGAGACTTCAACACACCACTTTCACCAATGGACAGATCATGGAAACAGAAACTAAACAGGGACACAGTGAAACTAAGAGAAATTATGAATCAAATGGATCTGGCAGATATCTACAGAACATTCTATCCTAAAACAAAAGGATATACCTTCTTCTCAGCACCTCATGGTACCTTCTCCAAAATTGACCACATAATTGGTCACAAAACAGGCCTCAACAGATATAAAAATATTGAAATTGTCCCATGCATCCTATCAGATCACCATGGACTAAGGCTGATCTTCAATAACAAAATAAATAATAGAAAGCCAACCTTCACGTGGAAACTGAACAACACTCTTCTCAATGATACCTTGGTCAAGGAAGGAATAAAGAAAGAAATTAAGGACTTTTTAGAGTTCAATGAAAATGAAGCCACAACATACCCAAACTTATGGGACGCAATGAAAGCATTTTTAAGAGGAAAACTCATAGCTCTGAGTGCCTCCAAAAGGAAACTAGAGAGAGCACACATTAGCAGCTTGACAACACACCTAAAAGCACTAGAACAAAAGGAAGCAAATTCACCCAAGAGGAGTAGACGGCAGGAAATAATCAAACTCAGGGGTGAAATCAACCAAGTAGAAACAAGAAAAACTATTCAAAGAATCAACCAATCAAGGAGCTGGTTCTTTGAGAAAATCAACAAGATAGATAAACCCTTAGCCAGACTCACTAGAGGGCACAGGGAAAGCATCCTAATTAACAAAATCAGAAATGAAAAAGGAGACATAACAACAGATCCTGAAGACATCCAAAACACCATCAGATCCTTCTACCAAAGGCTATACTCAACAAAACTGGAGAACCTGGATGAAATGGACAAGTTCCTAGACAGATACCAGGTACCAAAGTTGAATCAAGATCAGGTTAATGATCTAAACAGCCCTATATCCCCCAAAGAAATAGAAGCAGTCATTAATAGTCTCCCAACTAAAAAAAGCCCAGGACCAGATGGGTTTAGTGCAGAGTTCTATCAGACCTTCAAAGAAGATCTAATCCCAGTTCTTCACAAACTATTCCACAAAATAGAAACAGAAGGTACTCTACCCAACTCATTCTATGAAGCCACAATTACTCTGATACCTAAACCACAAAAAGACCCAACAAAGATAGAAAACTTCAGACCAATATCCCTTATGAATATTGATGCAAAAATCCTCAATAAAGTTCTTGCTAACCGAATCCAAGAACACATCAAAACAATCATCCATCCTGACCAAGTAGGTTTCATCCCAGGGATGCAGGGATGGTTCAATATACGGAAATCCATCAACGTAATCCAGTATATAAACAAACTCAAAGATAAAAACCACATGGTCATCTCCTTAGATGCGGAAAAAGCATTTGACAAGATCCAACACCCATTCATGATAAAAGTCTTGGAAAGATCAGGAATTCAAGGCCCATACCTAAACATGATAAAAGCAATCTACAGCAAACCAGTAGCCAACATCAAAGTAAATGGTGAGAAGCTTGAAGCAATCCCTCTAAAATCAGGGACTAGACAAGGCTGTCCACTTTCTCCATACCTATTCAACATTGTACTTGAAGTCCTAGCCAGAGCAATTCGACAACAAAAGGAGATCAAAGGGATACAAATTGGAAAAGAGGAAGTCAAAATATCACTTTTTGCAGATGATATGATAGTATATATAAGTGACCCTAAAAATTCCACCAGAGAACTCCTAAGCCTGATAAACAGCTTCGGTGAAGTAGCTGGATATAAAATTAACTCAAACAAATCAATGGCCTTTCTCTACACAAAGAATAAACAGGCTGAGAAAGAAATTAGGGAAACAACACCCTTCTCAATAGTCACAAATAATATAAAATATCTTGGCGTGACTCTAACTAAGGAAGTGAAAGATCTGTATAATAAAAACTTCAAGTCTCTGAAGAAAGAAATTATAGAAGATCTCAGAAGATGGAAAGATCTCCCATGCTCATGGATTGGCAGGATCAACATTGTAAAAATGGCTATCTTGCCAAAAGCAATCTACAGATTCAATGCAATCCCCATCAAAATTCCAAATCAATTCTTCAACGAATTAGAAAGTGCAATCTGCAAATTCATCTGGAATAACAAAAAACCTAGGATAGCAAAAACTCTTCTCAAGGATAAAAGAACCTCAGGTGGAATCACCATGCCGGACCTAAAGCTCTACTACAGAGCAATTGTGATAAAAACTGCATGGTACTGGTATAGTGACAGACAAATAGACCAATGGAATAGAATTGAAGACCCAGAAATGAACCCACACACCTATGGTCACTTGATCTTCGACAAGGGAGCTAAAAACATCCAGTGGAAGAAAGACAGCATTTTCAACAAATGGTGCTGGCACAACTGGTTGTTAACATGTAGAAGAATGCGAATTGATCCATTCCTATCTCCTTGTACTAAGGTCAAGTCTAAGTGGATCAAGGAACTTCACATAAAACCAGAGACACTGAAACTTATAGAGGAGAAAGTGGGGAAAAGCCTTGAAGATATGGGCACAGGGGAAAAATTCCTGAATAGAACAGTAATGGCTTGTGCTGTAAGATCGAGAATTGACAAGTGGGACCTCATGAAACTACAAAGCTTCTGCAAGGCTAAAGACACCATCAATAAGACAAAAAAACCACCAACAGATTGGGAAAGGATCTTCACCTATCCTAAATCAGATAAGGGACTAATATCCAATATATATAAAGAACTCAAGAAGGTGGACTCCAGAAAGTCAAATAACCCCATTAAAAAATGGGGCTCAGAACTGAACAAAGAATTCTCACCTGAGGAATACCGAATGGCAGAGAAGCACCTGAAAAAATGTTCAACATCCTTAATCATCAGGGAAATGCAAATCAAAACAACCCTGAGATTCCACCTCACACCAGTCAGAATGGCTAAGATCAAAAATTCAGGTGACAGCAGATGCTGGCGAGGATGTGGAGAAAGAGGAACACTCCTCCATTGTTGGTGGGATTGCAAGCTTGTACAACCACTCTGGAAATCAGTCTGGCGGTTCCTCAGAAAATTGGACATAGTACTACCGGAGGATCCAGCAATACCTCTCCTGGGCATATATCCAGAAGATGTCCCAACCGGTAAGAAGGACACATGCTCCACTATGTTCATAGCAGCCCTATTTATAATAGCCAGAAGCTGGAAAGAACCCAGATGTCCCTCAACAGAGGAATGGATACAGAAATTATGGTACATTTACACAATGGAGTACTACTCAGCTATTAAAAAGAATGAATTTATGAAATTCCTAGCCAAATGGATGGACCTGGAGGGCATCATCTTGAGTGAAGTAACACAATCACAAAAGAACTCACACAATATGTATTCATTGATAAGTGGATATTAGCCCAAAACTTAGGATACCCAAGATATAAGATACAATTTGCTAAACGCATGAAACTCAAGAAGAATGAAGACCAAAGTGTGGACACTGTGCACCTTCTTAGAATTGGGAACAAAACACCCAGGGAAGGAGCTACAGAGACAAAGTTCGTAGCTGTGATGAAAGGATGGTCCATTTAGAGACTGCTGTATCCAGGGATCCGTCCCATAATCAGCTTCTAAACGCTGACACCATTGCATACACTAGCAAGATCTTGCTGAAAGGACCCAAATATAGCTGTCTCTTGTGAGACGATGCCGGGGCCTAGCAAACACAGGAGTGGATGTTCACAGTCAGCTATTGGATGTATCACAGGGCTCCCAATGGAGAAGCTAGAGAAAGTACCCAAGGAGCTAAAGGGATCTGCAACCCTATTGTTGGAACAACATGATGTACTAACCGGAACCCTGGAGCTCTTGTCTCTAGCTGCATATGTATCGAAAGATGGCCTAGTCGGCCATCAATGGAAAGAGAGGCCCATTGGACTTGCAAACTTTATATGCCCCAATATAGGGGAATGCCAGGGCCAAAAGAATGGGAATGGGTGGGTAGGGAAGTGGGGGGCGCTATGGGGGACTTTTGGGATAGTATTGGAAATGTAATTGAGGAAATTATGTAATAAAAATATTTAAAAAAAAATAAATAAATAAAGTATAAAAAAAAAAAAAAAAAAAAAAAAACATTAAATGAATCCAACGGTGTTAGTTAACTTTTATATCCTACAAAGTAGCAAATATCCTGCAAGGAGCTAGAAACATAATCCGTAACCCAAACAATAAATGTTTTAGTTTCCTGATGCTCACAGTTTAGTAGGAGAAACGGATACCCAACCTACTCTCCAAATCTTGCAAAATGTGTAGCGGTCACGGAGACTATAGAGAAAATACTCACATAGGAAGACAGGTCTGGCTAGATATGGCTCTTGGGACTGATGGTCGAGCTGGCATCTTAAGGAGGAGAAAGTAGGTGAGATCATATGACTGTGGACATTAGTCAAAGCCAAGAGCTTTGCTGAAAGAGCAGAGGTGAAACAGGGCAGGAAATGACAGAGATTGAGATCGATGATGCTCCTGGTGCCACACATATCTTAGCCAGAAAGAAAGGTTCTCAGTCTGAAAAGGAGTCCACCAAGAAGCAGAGAATTAAAGTGATTAAGTCATAGTCTTGCTTATAATGAGAGTAAGAGTTTGAGAGCACGTAAAGTCCATGGGCAGAGAAGATGGAATCTAGAGGTTTAGAATGCCACATGTAAGCACAATCTACAGAGAAAGATGTGCAAAGAAGCTCTTTCTAGATGCAATAGGAAAAACAAACAAACAAACAAACAACACAGAGATATCCTAAAACCAGGGTGCAAATATTTGCTGCTGGAAAATAACAAAGCTGAAATATGGACACATCGGAGATAGGGTTCTATTAAGCAGTGTTGGCATTTCTAGAGCCCACTGCAATCTCCCAGCACCTGGATACATAACTAAGTAAACCCTTTCTTCTTCACACTCTCGGAGACCTTTCCCCTGAGTTCCTCTCAACAGGGGCTTACTCAAGCATGCCTGTTTTCTAGCTCCACACCTAGAAAGGACAGGCTCAGCAGAATCACATGCCTCGTCATGGTTCAGAAACATGGGATCTGTACTTGTTAAGTCTAATTGAGCTTTAAAAACAGGACAACTAGACATGCTGAGAAAATATGAATGACTTCTTTAAGATTGTGTATACATTCTCAAACCTAATTGGGTAAAGAAATAAGACAATTATCAAAACCATGAAAAATATGAGAGTTTTTTTTTTTACATGAGCTTTTTAGAAATGGTCATAATTTCAGTGTGAACCAATCCCTAAAGATTATTTCAAGATAACTTCCATATAAGGTCACACAAAGGGGCCACAATTTCAAGTGTGAGTTGGCACTCTAGGCTAGAAGAGGGAATTCCAGATAATGGGATGATGTTGGTATAAGCACAGAGAACAGGCCTCACCTGCAGCCCTGTTCATTAAGACATGTGTTGGCAACTTTGGACTGTTTCTGAAACTAACCCCAAGAAGTCATGAAACTGCAGTGCTGTGGTGAAACTGGGAATACTAATATCTAATGTCCTCACAGTCTTTTCTTTACACTGAACCATCTTTATACAAAGACTGGCAGCCTGGAGCACTCACGTGCACCTTCACTGTACAAGCATGCCTAGCAATCTTCGTTTCCTTTGAAATCAGTTTTAGCAACAGAAAGTACAAGTATTAAATTTGTGATGTTTTCGATGTATTCATTTTCCTTTTACAGAGTGAATGATTCCCCCCCCCATGTTTGAATGGTATATTTTTATGTCATTTGGAATTTTCTGGTCCTATCTAAGATCACTGCTACACGTTTATAACCTAGACAGTAACATTTGAAAAAAAAGTTTTGGCTGTCAATTGGTATATGTCTGAATCATTATTTTCATGACAGATCAATAGGCAAATGCACTATAATATCCTAAATTTAAGAACAACTCTGCCATGACCTTTCTCAATTACTGGCCATTTCTCCACACATATTGACAACCAAACTCCTACCATGCATTTGCTAGCTCTTTTTATATTTTTAAACCAGGAATCCATCCTCATGATTTCACTGACTTCATTCTTGTTAAGACCACAGAAGACCTTCAAGGATCAGAGTCTAATGGCCACTTCTCAGCACAAACGACCGTTGCCTAGCAGCTACTTACAGCTACACAGTTCTGTGCTTTCTAAAAATCACACACCACTATCAGTAAATAAAGAATAACTGGTTTTTTCCAAGTTCACCAGCCTAGGTCCTTGGCACCCTCTGTCTTCGAGGTTAGAACCATTCAACTATGTCTTTTTTTTTTTTTTTTTTTGTCTCCTTCAAAACATGTCTGAGTTGCCTTCTCACCTTTGGTGTTCTCAGTATCCTGGTCCAACCTGCATGAGATGGTTGCCACGGCATCCAGTCTTTCTCACTACTTTTCCATATATTTTTTACCCTGTGATGCCCACAGCTGAGTGAGCTGTACTCTAAAACGCAGGTGACAAATCACGATTGTCCTTTGATCCTAATCTTCAAAGCATTCACAGTGACCTCCAAGGTACTACAGGATCTACTGCAAGCATGCTTCAAAGCCTATCACCTGTCTCTCTTCATCTCCACCCACCCTTCTCACCCAGCCCTTTGGGATTCCTTGCTCGGCTCAGCACTTACCTGGGAACTGTGTGTCGGCTGCTTGCTCTGTTTGCAGTATTTATTCTAGGCTTAATGCTCACCTTATTAATAAGACCTGCGCATCCTACAAAATAACCCTTCCTCCTCCATCATGAGGGGTATTTACAAAATGAATAAATATTACACCTATCTACATTCATTGTTCTCTATAAGATATTTTATCTTACATAAACATATTTAAACATCTGTCTGTTTTCTTTCATTAAAATGGAAGTTCCACTAAGACATGGATTTGTTCCATTGACAGCTTATATGTTCCCAGTGACTAGAAGTGTGTTTGTCATATAATATATGACCAATACATATGTATTAAATAAGGACATACTTTCTTTCCCTTCCTCTGTGGTGCTCAGATTAGAATAGCCACCGTCTTCCTTCCTGGGTAGTTATCCTTCCTGTACCCTGCCCTTCAGAGATTTTATAGCAAGTCATGTGAATCTTCTCTCATTTTGTAAATTGGCTTTTGTTTAACTCCTAAACCTTTGGGAATTATTTCCCTCTCACTAGATTAAATACAGAAATATTTTCATAATTTTTCTGTATAGAGTAGCATTTAACTTAATTTAGCTTGAGGACGGAAACACATGTACATTATGTGTTCACTTAATGCACCTGTCAGATAATTTGGTTCTTTTCGGCCTTGGTTAATTCTAATGTCTAAGACAAATCAATTTAGAGAGCCAATTTAGAATGGGTGTACCCTTTTCTATTTTATGGATGCTAAGAAAGATGCTGTGACACTGTATTCCTGTCAGACATTGTGCTTCTCTCAAACGAACACAAAGGATGTCTCTGGGCCATCGAGGAAAGATAGACAATGCCTTTCAGGGTGGAACATGAATTCAGGACATGCATGGCCCACATCAACTTCGGCATCATAGCAATATACTGAAGTTCAAGCTATTCATAATTTATAATGAAATGTAATTGTTGTTTTCTTTTCATTTTCTGCTGCCAAGCAGTAATCCCATCTCTGACATCAACAGGGAGCAGAAACAACCCTTCCCTTGGCTGTCCAGGATGCAGATAAGACTTTTTTTTTTTTTTTTTTTTTTTGAGGATGTGGACAGCTTTCCAGACAATCACTAGAGATAGGACCTTAATTTAACCCTAAGCCTGAAGCATTTCCTCCGGGATGTAGATGACTGATAACATGGAAGAGGGCAGAGAAAGTATAGATTTATTGAAAACGGGATGCCTCAAGCAGGGGCACAGCATTTCTTCTCTAAGGCATTGTTTGAAAGGACAAGCTCAAATCCTCCTTCAGGAGGAAAACCCTAACTGTTGGAAAAGAGGTATTTTCAAAATCAGACGTAGCCATCATCTTAAATATTTGATTTCAGACGCCTGGGCTGTGGGTATGTATCCTCCCTGCTCGCTGTGAAATAACATGGCTTGACTACACAGGTTTTAATATCCTCTACCCAGGACACCTCAGTGATTTTTAATTTAAAGAAAATGAGTCCTCTGTTGACAGCTTGATAACCTTTCCCGTGGGAACATCAGAGAAAGGTCTCCTGTTTACGGCTCTAATGAGCATTATACAATAGCCAGCTCTTTAAACCCGGGAGTAAATAGGTCTTTATTAACAAACACTGGATTATGTGTTTCTATATCACGATCTTCAGAAATAACCTTCTAACAAAGGGAATAAATAAACCATAATAGGTTTCTTGCCCTTTACTAAGCAAAATATCAAGGAGCTCTGCGGGGGCAAAGGTTAAGTAACTCTTTTATTTACTAATGATAAAGTTAATTGTGTGAAACCTAATCCAACCGGGCTGGAAAAAGAATTTTTCTTTTAAATAACACTTAGCCCTCACAGTGATTTTTTTTAAAAAATAAACACTGCAAGTCTTCAAACGACCCCCCCCCGAAGCCTTCATATAGTTTGAATTAACAAATGATTGCAAGAATAAAAGAAGGTACACTGAGCTTCAAATGACTTCCTGAGAAACACAAATCACCCGTCCTTTGCCTGGTGCTCAGAGTAATATTTTCAAAATATAAACATTCCTTATTACCCTTTTTCTCGGTTTGAACTAACCAAGCACCACAGTTTGGTGGCTAATTAGAAAATAGCCTGTACTACAGAGGACTTAAAACAGCAAACGAGTCATCTAGAAAGCTGCCATGGTCTTTCTGAGGTTCTATGCACACCGCCTGTCTGAATTTTAATACGTAATTTTAATTATGCAGTTCTTTCCAGCAACCTCTTCTCATTAGTTAGGCTCTGTGTGTGTGTGTGTGTGTGTGTGTGTGTGTGTGTGTGTGTGTGTCTTTAACCTTGATTACAAAGTCAAACCATTTTAGCTGAAATTGAAAATATCTGTGTATTTATTTATAGAGAAAACAGAGGGCCAGGTTTTGATAAGGTCTCCAGAGGAGCAGGGCAAAACTTAACTCAGGAAGAAAGGAAGGCTGCCTGGGTTTCATATCAGACAGCGGCTAACGAAATCCTAAGAGGGTTTGTTACATGAGCCAGTGGGCTGAGGCAACCTTTAACATGCAGGAAACTGGAGTTAATTAAACAGTTACAAGAACCCTATCTATCATCCTCGCATGTGCTCTCTCCCAAGTCCATTTACATTTTAGAATTGAAAAAAAAAAATGTTCTCGGGAACTGTTGATAAACCATGTTTACTGTCTCTATTGATTTGCTACTTCTGCATAACCTTTATGTTTTAATTATCTTATAGTCTTTCTTGGAGGCTCCTGCATAGTACTTGCTATCTGATTAGACCTTACTGGCAATTACTAAACACTAGGAACACACCTTTTAATGGATTAATCTGCCTTGAAGTTATCAGATGACGCCGGTGGGGCTGGGAGAGTGAAAATGTTAAGAGAAAAAAAATTATGTTGAACCGCTATATCCAAGCAACAAGTGTTCACGGTCGTGGAGGCAAACTGGGGTTATATGCCTGACGTTCATTCACTGGAATGGAGGAAGCATGTATTTAGGCAGAGTTTGTCAGAAAAAGCATGGAGAAGGGTACCTATCAGTTTGATAATTAAGATACAAATTTAACACCTGGTGAGCTTGCCTTCTGAGCAAGAGCTGGAATAAGACCTTCTAATATCAATATTTGTATTGAGTGAAGTTTTATTTATTATAATAAATTAAAAATTGCACAGTGTATGTTTATTTCCTCATTTGTTGACCCATATTGGCTATTTATAGCATACCAACACTGTACAAAGAGCCCATTACATGGCTCATCTCATAAAGTGAGGTATGTTGGTTCCATTTTACAAGGGAAGGGACAGAAACTTAAGGAGTCATTTGCCTCAGGTCATGCCGTCTGAAGGTTGCTTTAAACGTACAGGTGTCTTGATTCCAGAACTCTGTAGCTTAGCCACTGGGCAGTGCTATGAGATACACTTTGATACTGAAATCTAAATGTCACCGAATAAAATGGTCAGTTCATTTTTACGCTTTACCTTTTTACTATTCAAATATCTACCCAGAATCTCAACTTGACGATCCAATTATGACAACTATTTCTAGAAGTCAAGACAGCCTGCACCCAAGAATAATAGAAAAGAAAGTGTATGTGAACGCATCGTCTATCAAGGGGCCTGGCCATTCTAAGCCGATCCCTAGAAGGAGATATGGTAAGAAACAAAAAGGAAGAATCTATTTTGCATATATTGTTAGCGATGTGTGTCTAACTATATTTTATATGCCAGAAGCGGGGTGGGGGGAGAATCATTCCAAAAGGGATGCACAAATCCCCAGCAGTTGAGATAGGGACAAAGACAAGAGCAATCTTCAAGTGCTTCCTGCTCGCTTGATGCTTTAGGGGCACCACGGGGAAGCCAGAGTTGCCTGCTTTGAGTTATTTTGAATGAGAACTGAATACAGAAGCAGGAGTCAGAGCTGGGTCCTGGGCAACTTGTTTCAAAATGATTTTGTCAAGAGCTGGACCTGGGTCTCTGCTTGTCAACTTGGATGAGAGTCACTGGCAGGGAGCCAGGCATCCTCAGAGCCTCACAGTAAGTGGGCATCTCTTGTGAAAGCTCACTGGGGTTTGATAATGGATCATTTCAGAACACTTTTATATTAAGACAGACATCAACACATGGTGGGATTTAAAATAAACCATGCAAATACTTTTTTTTAAAGATAAAACATGGAATCTGAAAGAATTATTAAGCCATAAATAGGCCTCTTAAAGTCAAACATAGCCCTAATTCCCTTTGCAAAACACCCTTTCTTCCCATTGTCTTGGAAGGATTTTGGGTAGTCAGATTCTATTGTCTCTGGGGCTCCTAATGCCCCTCATCTATGCCAGTCACCTCTTAGGAATTTAGAACCCTTGAGTCTGTAAAAGTCTTAGGGGCCTGTAGACACTGCCCCAGTTTCTGAACCCATATTGAAGACATCTTGCTGGGAGCTTTATGTGCATCCTGTAACAGAGCACAGATTAAGACTTTTCTATAGGAATTTAAGGTGGCTTTGATCCTTCCAGACCCACTCACGCTTATTATCATGGAGTGAAATCCTGAGCCTCAGAGAAAGACATCCATGTTGGGTTGTTTTTGTTTTGTTTTGTTTTGTTTTGTTTTGTTTTGTTTGTTTTAACATCTATCTATCTCTAGGGTCTTCATCTCCATGCCAATGACAAGAATTTTACTTTTCCATCTGATATGAAAGGTAAGAACAATGATTAAAAAGAATTTCACTTAACTTAACTTATTTCTTTTTTCATACAAGTAGGGCAGAGAACAGTTTAGGGGTGTGTTCCACAGCAAAGCCACACTTCTTTTTGCGTCTTAGCTGTTAGGGCTCAGACTCAATGGCATGTGGCTGCTATTGCTTCTGTAGTGCACCCCTGTCTTGCTAGAGACAAGATTCAACCTCCCTATCCATGTCTTCTTGTTCGCACTCCCATGGTAACTATGACTTTTTCTGTCTTTCTTTTGTCACTTCTTTCTTCTTCCACTTTCTCTAGCTCTGTACTTCCCCAAGGCTGCCAGTGGGCTCTCTCAAGGTCAGACTTACTGCATGGCCTATCACCCTTCTATAGCATACAGCAATTTGTCTCTCCTCCTCCCCATACCAGTCCTCCTCCATCTCCCCAGCCCCACCCAGATGCTCAAAGTCTGGTTGCCACCTCTGTTGTCACAAGCCTTGCTAACAGAGGAGCCTGCTTCTGACTTAGGGCTGACAGTCTGATCCATGGATGCCTGCAGCTTCCTCGGCTCTAAGTCCCTCCCAAGCACCTTCAGAACAAGGCAATACTGCAGTTGTCTGATTTCACACTGACAAGGACTAAAAAACAGGGTTTCCCAAAGCGACTCACTTTCCACCATCGGGGGTGGCAAAGGACACAGAAGGACTGCAGCTCCCTGACCTGTATCTGTCACCTCCATTTCCTCCAACCATACAAGACACTGAATCTTCTAACAAAGATGCTTCCTGAAACCTGGGTTTCTACATTCCAATCAGAGAACACAGCAGATAAAATTTATACAGAGCATTTGTGTCTGTAAGTCCTAAGAAATTTGGGGAATTAAGAAGGTTCACCCCTCCCCCCCCTTCTTTCACAAAGCATGTGAAAGCATTCTTCTTCTCCTAAATGGATTTAGTCTAACTGCCTGATTCATTATGCTAAAACCATGAAGCAATTTCCTGTTCAAAGCCCAGCTCACAGGCTCTCTGTTGTCAAGTATTTGAATTTCAGATTAGAAATGTGTTCATTTGGATAGCTTGAAAGGAAGGCTTTGTTGTCATTTGGCTTTATGTTCTGCCAGAAGCCCAATCCTCCTCTTGAGCAGTCACCAGCCAAATGCCAGACCTCAACTCTGGACTCAATATCTTGAAAGAAACATAAACACCTCTGGCCTCTGCGGTCAAAGCAAAGGCTTGAGGTCTGACTTCCCCAATAATAAAACTCTCTCCGATGATGATTTCTGACAGATAGGGGCAGAATTTTAGGTTCTCCACTCCCCCCTCCCACCAGCACACAGCACAATTCTTTTCAAGGAGAGACAGGAATATTCCTGCCAGATCGTCCTGCAATCCAGCTTATCTTTATTAGCAATGGGGCCATTTGTGGCAGAGCCGTGACCTGAAGTGGAGGCTGTGTTCCCTTCCTGTCAACCGTTAGCCTGTCAGCGCTGCTACACTACACAGCTCTGTCCCATCCACTTGCTGTTACCAGTGTTTACCCTGCACCAACCTGAACAGTATTAAGAAAACAGACATCGCTGCTCACAAGATCAAAGAAACAGACTCAGGAGAATGGGATGTGAGGATACATCTAGGAAATAAAGGGAACTCACAGTTTCTTACCTAAAGAGCACAGACATTCTGATACTACCAAGAAGATCAGACAATAATTCTTGCACAGATTTGTACACTTTCCTTTTGAAGCTCTAAGAGTCTACTATAGTGCCATGGCATAAATATTATGATGCCAATGTGACCACTTAACTATTACTGACAATGAAGTATTACTGAGGGGTCTGTAAGATGGTTGTTCATCAGGTTAAAGTTGCCAAGCCTGAGTTCAGTTCCCAGGAACCCACTTGATAGAAGTAGAGAACCAATTCCTGGAAGTTGTTCCCTCCCTTCCACATACTAAGCATAGACACACAAGCACATTCTCATACACAGGCAGGCATACACAAGCTCAGATGCACACACACACACACACACACACACACACACACACACACACAAATAAGATGATTTTACTTTAAGGCTTATTTATTGATGCTTCTTGTATCTAATTATCACTATGTTCCTGTCAATGGTTTTATTATACAGCATTTTTTTTTGGTTGCTGATATTAATAACTAGTATCTATTTGGTGTTTTATGACTTTCAAGATAATCTCATCAGCATGACCCCACTTTTGAAACTTTTGAGGGTTCAGGCCTGTGGTTTGGAACTACATTTCCCAGAATCTCCCTTTCCATGCAGCCTGGGCAATTATATGCCAAAAGAAATGAAGCAGTAGTGCCTGTCAGTAATGAAATGTGGAGATCACCTGAAAGGTGCTCATAGAAGCCAGCTTGTTTTCATTGGCTCCAGCTTGTAGCCAGTCTTTTCCTTGTCTGCCAGCAGTGCCTCCAAGCTCCCTACCATACACTTGGCTGAACACCTTTAGAAGCAATGGGGCCCAAAGGTGATAGCTTACCAAAGGCTTTAGCCCTGCTCCATTGAGCAGCCTGGCCCTGACAGCCACCCCTCCTACATTTCCCTGCACGCTCTGGCATGCTGTAGAAAAGCTACCAGAGACTTCACTGTCCTCTGTCTCTCCTTCCTGAAGTCTTACGTGTCCAACTCCTCAAGCACACAAGTTCTCACTCCTGCACCACACTGTCCTTCCTTAGTACCTGGCTTCAGTTTCCTGAATAGCTGATGGATTCAGCCACACATTAGCAAGTGTAGCCTTTCTTGACAAAATGTAGCAGGGAATGTTAGGTTGTTGTAGCTATTGACAGAAGGTGGGGCAGATGAGATATTATGATTCATCTCTATTTTCTCTCAATCTTATGACCAGATGTATTGATTTGGGAAGGAGAGGAAAACAAAAACAAAAACAAAAAACAGAAAACAAGAAAGAAGTAAAAATAATCAGCTAAACAGCTGATGAAGGCCTGGGTATTTTGCTGGTCACTAAAACATCTTACAACTTATATGAAACTCACCTACAGTAACACAGATCAGGGGGCATCTTTCATAGTAGAAAAGATCTACTAAGATAATGTCATTCATCAATGACAAAATGTCCCCATATGGAACAGCCCGTAATAGTAAAAGGTGACCCTTCATATCAGTACGTGCTTATAATATGTATTAATAATAGAATTGACTATATTTTATCCTGGGGCTATGTCCATTCCCAGCAATGTGAGGGACTCGTGAATCTCTGCAGGGACTTTCCTCATCACTTACCTAACTCATTTCTAGCTGTTAATCCTCAGCTTTTCTGCAACTAGAGGGAACATCAATGATAAAACAACAATTTGCGATGAGGCTGAAATTAGCAAAGGTGCTGGAGGTAGTAGCCAAGGGATGATCAGTGAAGGACCACGCGGCACATGGTAGTTAGTGCTGTGGAGCTCTAGGAAGGGGCAGAGCTGTAAGTAGTGGGCTGAGCACAGGACAAAAGGCCCAGCTTGGTTTAATCTGTACAGGAAAGGCAGAACTGCTGATACTCAGGAGTGCGTGCTCTGAGGGCTGGTGACAGACTTGTTTCCCTCTGGGTGCACCCTGCCTAGATGATAGTCTCCCCTCCACACTAAGGGACTGGGGACTCCATTTATCTCACGTAAATACCCCAGGCTGTATCTGCACATTAAAGATAGTCGATAAATGCTAAGTGAAGAGATATGTCCTTGGAAGAGATAATAGGAGGGATGTGAGGACAGCAAGGCTGGGCTCCGTCTCACTTAAGAGATGCTCAAATACGTTCAAGATCTATTCACAGCACTGTACATCACTTAATCTCCTGACCCTTATCTGTTGACATCCAGTGATCTTACCCAGTTTCCAAGGATCATCAAATGAGCAAACTTTTCTGCTTCTAAGTATTTCCCAAGCTTAATATATTAAACACCCACAAACCTTGACAAGAAGGGATTAATACAGATACGTGTCCAATATTTAGTTCCTACAGGTACAGTTGCCAGGCAACCACCACACAACACTCAGGACTGTCATTAAGAATCAATCTCTCTGTGTGTTAACTCCTTTATTGCCAAAATGAAAAGCAATGCAGACAACAATATCTTTTAAAAGGCTTCTTCCCCTAGGTGCTGTTACCGGCTGGGTTCGTCTCTTGCAGAGATTGCAATATACTCTGGAGCTAATGCAAACGATCCCATGTTATTAGAATATTCCATTTCAGCATAGCAGATTGTTTTTTTGTTAAGGGAAGCCTGTGACTGAAAAGATATTACAGATTATTAAACTTAGCAATTAGCAATGTAAATTATTTGCCATAAATTAATATAAGACACCAGGGTTCCCACTTAGAGCAGAAAAGGTGCTGTCATAGCCACTCTCTGGTTACTGCTCAGCTTTTCTCCATGGTAATTTCATCTACACCACTCACAGGATGACAATTTTATATCATAAGTAGTCCCCTGGTAGTGGATATTAATTCATAATAGAGGGAAACAGCAGGGAAAATTTTTTTGTGCTCCTTGCCAGTGAAACACATAAACTGCTCCCTTGAGGCACATACAGTTATATATTAAAACATTAGTGATGGCAGTAGAACTAATAAGCGATATAATATACAATACAACCATATAGAGTATATATTAACAGCCCAGAAGAAGATACTGTGGGCCCCAAAGAAAAGATCCCAGGATAAATAATGTTACGAGCTTTCTTGTGGGGGAAAAAAAAAAAAGCATAGTCTCAGATAGTGCGAATCTTCACTGGGCCTCACAATTATCTGAGGTCAGATATTTGAGAACCATTTTGCTGCAATTGAAGCATAAAACATAAAACCCTCTATTGTTGTCTGTAAACCATAATAGAGCTGCCAGTAACCAAGGGATAAAATAAATGTTTCCAAAGTAATAGAAGGCATTAAGCTAGATTAGTGGTTTCCATAGTTTCTTAAATGATTCTGTTCCACATGCAAATGTTTCCAATTTTGTTCCCCTAAATAAAAAATGCGCAATGCATCTACTTCAGGCTATTAAGAAACACTAATTCAGGAACTATTTAATAGACGAGACCTTTATATTTTGAGAAAGATCTGGTGGTAATCTTGTATAAAACTAATGATTTCAAAATCTATCCCTCATAATTTGAGGACCTTAAAAAGTTTTTCTTCAATAATTTCTCCATGTGGGCAGGGTAGAGGGGTGGGGGGGGTCGCCATGTTCTTTTGGAACCCCAAAACTACTTGATCCCTAAAGAGGAGGTAAATGGTGGATGAAAAGTCACATGACAAAATACTGGCCCAGCCTAGCACAAACCAGATACCGCACATGTGTGGTTGGCAGCTCCATCCATCATGAGCTGGAGTGGCTGTCACGTGGTCCTAGAGAACATCACACAACAGCTAACTCATCTGTGGTGTGTCCATTACAAGTTTGAGCTAGCAGGGAGGTCACAAGTTCTGTCTGTGCCAAGACTAATCCTATCAGCAAAAATGTTCAAATTGTGCTAGGTCTTCCTAGAACATTTTCCAAAACAAGGTAGCGTTTCTTTTTCAGTAGCCTCAGAGTAGACCAATGTCTTTATAATTACAGCTTTTACCCCAGTCCAGTGGACTTCCCCACATTCCCAGCCCCAGGGGAGATCTGTCTCCGTAGTTCCTTCTTTCTGCTTCCCTGTAGTGTACTGGCTACAGAGATGGGGTGTGTCACAGGTGACTTCAAGTATTCGGCCTCAGTTCTTGGTATTATAGCCACCCAACCATTTTTATTTCCATGTAATTAAATCTGTGATAATAGCACCTGCCTCACTGCATTGCCCTGAAGATTAATGAGATCTCTAATTTAGTGTTAAATAGTAAGTATTTGCTATCTGTTAGCTGCCATTATCAGTAATACTAATTATTATTAATTAAGCCCCAAACATGTTTGACCCCTTTCCCGTTCTAATTTTAGAGGTCCCAAATGTCTCTTTGTCCCCTACTCTCTGCCCTGAGTGCATCTGATTTAGTAGCCCTAAGCTGCAGCAGTCAATCCTGACTTCCATTTTCCTTTACGAAGTTCTGCCCCATGGCCACTGTAGCTATTTTGTTTTCTAAAGCACAGATCATGGAATTCCCCTGCTTCATAACCTGTAGGTCCAAAAGTCCTTGGCCCCATCCATGCTGATAAGTTCTTACACTGAACCCCATCTAGCTGTTCAATCTCCAGCAACACTGCAGATGTCCTTCATCAGCACCTTGACTCCTTTCCTTATATGAACTGATCTTTTTCCCCTCTTAATCACTTCACTAGATGTATAAACTATCTTTTGCTCTCCCAGATCCCTCCAGGATCCACTCTGTATGGCTGAATCTTTCTTACCTTCCTGGGAGGTTGGCCCATGATACTGAAGTCACCTGGTTGTGTTTGTTTTTTGCTTCCCAGTGGGAATTGGACAGCAAGCAGGAGATTCAGGGATAGGAAGAGGGTATCAGAAAGCTTTCCTCCCACCCCCACCCCAACCCTCTACTCTGCCAGTTCTTCTGCAGTGAGTGGCAGATTTCCTGAACAACCCTGGGGAATCTTCTGCCAGTACAACTCCCAACAGGAGCCCCAGGGCAGCTCTTCCTGCTGCTGCTCTTCAAGCCTTAGAAGAATCTTGCTCTCTGCTTCTCTTAATGCCTTCATTAAAGAGTAGCATCAAAAGCTCTAGCTGACCTGCCAAAATGTGTAACTTCAATTTAATCATGAGAACATATCAAACACACCTCAGTTTCCGGAAATAGTCTACAAAATAGCATCCTGTACTCACACAAAAAGATGAAGGTCTTTCCCTCCAAATCTCCAGTAACTCACCTACCTCCACCTAACACAGACAGATACACATCGATAGTCCAAGGAATTTTCCTAGATTCCAGGAGACTGCAGAGACATGACAACTGAAAGTGGGAAGAAATCTTGATCGAATTCTAGGCAAATGAAAAAAGGAAAGAAATCCTATAGGATATATTGTGCAATTCACAAAATTTTAAGATTGACTGCACATTAGAAAATAACACTTTAAGTTCTTGAGATTAGTAATTGTATCCTGATTGCTTAAGAAAATATTCTTGTTCTTAGCAAAGACCTCGCAACAAATTGAGGAAAAATGGATTTGATATCTATAAATTACTCTTAAATTATTTAAGGAATAAAATTATAGGAATAGAGTTATAGTGGGATTTTTTAAAGAGAACATAACATGTTCACCATTTGAATTCCACTTACTGATAACAACTACAAAACTCCGTTCATTAGCGAATATTCAAATAACTATGAACTTTCCATTACTGACAATAGTTTTCAGTCAATAGTTTCTTTTTTTTTTCCAGAAAGCTTTAGTCAACCATCAACTCTTTATTTTGGGTTATATTATAGGTACATCCCAGTTATAGCAATCCTTTGAGGACTTCTCCTTAGTGCCTCAGAGGATAGAATGAGCTCTACAGCATGGCTCTATTGAGCTCCAGGATGCAGCCTTTCAACCACATGTGGTGATTTGAATATGCTCAGCCTATTGGGGTGGGGGAGGTATGGCTAGGAGGTGTGGCTTTGTTGAAGGAAGTATGTCACTGTGGGGGTGGCCTTTGGAGGTCTCCTGCTATGCTCAGGTTCTACCCATTGCAGAAGAGAGCCTCTTCCTAGCTGCCTGAGGATGCCAGTCCTCTCCTGATTGCCTTCAGATCAAGACATAGAACTCTCAGCTCTTCTAGCACCATATCTGACTGCACACTGCCATGATTTCCATCAGGATGATAATAGACTGAACCTCTGAAACTATAAGCCATCCCTAATTAAATGTTGTCCTCTATAAGAGTTGCCTTTGGTCATGGTGTCTATTCACAGCAATGAAACCCTAACTAAAACACCACGGCATTTCATTTCTATCTGTGAAGTGTTGAGGTGTTCTCTCCCATGCTCCTTGTGCTGGCTAGGATTATGTCAATTTGATACACGCTAGAGCCATTTGGGAAAGAGGATCCTTAATTGAGAAAACGATTTCACCAGATTGACCTATGGAAAAGCCTGTGGTGACTGTTTTCTTGATTAATGATTACTGGATGAGAGCCAGCTCATGGTGATCAGTACCTCCTCTGCTTTGCTGGTACTGGGCGCTATAAGAAAGCAGGCTGAACAAGCCATGCGGAGTAAGTCAATAAGCAGCATTCCTCCATGACCTCAGTTTTGGTTTCTGCCTCCAGGTTCCTGCCTTGAGCTCTTGCTCTGACTTCCTTTGGTGATGGAATGTGATATATAAAAGTATAATTGAAATAAATACTTTGCCCCACAAGTTGATTTTACTCATGGTGTTTTAGCACAACAATAAAAGCCCTAAGACCCTTCTGCAACACTTTACACAGACTTCTAGTAAATCTATCACTGAGACTATAAATATTTTCTAAACTGTGGAATGGCATTCTGCCTCTCTGCTGGGAGTGTCTGGATGCCTACAGCACACAGGCCCAGAGAAGTCAGAGCAAAGGCCAAAGGCCTGAACGGAGAGACCACAGCTCATATTTCCTATCAGGGCATCAGACACTGCTATGTGCCAGACCGAATTTCTAAGATTCCTGGGGTTTGAGCTCACACAACCTCATAGCTCAGAGTTATATTTTTTTCTATCTCTTGTTAGGCCACATAAATGAAGAAAGCTGCTAGTTAAGTCACTTTTCTTGTTATTCCTCTATGAAAAATACAATATTAATTCTTGGCTTCTTCCTTCCTAAAGGTCGGTCCCACTAAGGCAGTGTTCTTGAGCTCTGATATGCACAAAATCACCAGCAGACATCTTGCTTGGTGAATACTGACCTCATAGCAAGTCTAGGCAGGGTCTACAATGTTCTAGTTCTAGCCTACTCTCAGGTGATGATGTTGCTGTCTGGACCACACTGTGAATAGCCAGAGCCTGAGGCCTTCTGGGCTTTAGTTTGATGCCAGTGTGGGCATGCTATGATTTCAGCAATCACAGGCAAGTCGGTGCTTTAGAAAACCTAACTACCCAATTCCAAGAAGGGGCACAGTGTCCACACTTTGGTCTTCGTTCTTCTTGAGTTTCATGCGTTTAACAAATTGTATCTTATATCTTGGGTATCCTAAGTTTTTGGGCTAATATCCACTTATCAGTGAGTACATATTGTGTGAGTTCCTTTGTGAATATGTTACCTCACTCAGGATGATGCCCTCCAGATCCATCCATTTGCCTAGGAATTTCATAAATTCATTCCTTTTAATAGCTGAGTAGTACTCCATTGTGTAAATGTACCACATTTTCTGTATCCATTCCTCTGTTGAGGGACATCTGGGTTCTTTCCAGCTTCTGGCTATTATAAATAAGGCTGCTATGAACATAGTGGAGCATGTGTCCTTCTTACTGGTTGGAACATCTGGATATATGCCCAGGAGAGGTATTGCTGGATCCTCTGGTAGTATTATGTCCAATTTTCTGAGGAACCGCCAAACTGATTTCCAGAGTGGTTATACCAGCTTGCAAGAACGAAGACCAAAGTGTGGACACTGTGCCCCTTCTTGGAATTGGGAACAAAACACCCATGGAAAGAGTTACAGAGATAAAGTTTGGAGCTGTGAAGAAAGGATGGACCATCTAAAGACTGCCATATCCAGGGATCCATCCCATAATCAGCTTCCAAACGCTGACACCATTGCATACACTAGCAAGATTTTGCTGAAAGGACCCAGATATAGCTGTCTCTTGTGAGACAATGCCGGGGCCTAGCAAACACAGAAGTGGATGCTCACAGTCAGCTATTGGATGGATCATAGGGCCCCCAATGGAGGAGCTAGAGAAAGTACCCAAGGAGCTAAAGGGAACTGCACCCCCATAGGTGGAACATTATTATAAACTAACCAGTACCCCAGAGCTCTTGACTCTAGCTGCATTTGTATCAAAAGATGGCCTAGTCGGCCATCACTGGAAAGAAAGGCCCACTGGACTTGCCAACTTTATATGCCCCAGTACAGGGGAATGCCAGGGCCAAGGAGTGGGGGTGGGTGGGTGGGGGACTTGGGGGGGTGTATTGGGGACTTTTTGGATAGCATTGGAAATGTAATTGAGGAAAATACCTAATAAAAAAAAAGAAAGCCTAATTACTATTAAAAAGCCTCTGCATATATTGTGTGGTCAGAAGACCATGGTTTTCCTGGTGTCAAGAGTTAACACTTTCAGTAATCACTCATTCTAAACCAGACAAACCTTTAATCTTTCATCAGGGAAGGTACTCATTCAAACCAATGCTCTCTTAAAACCAGAATATTTAAACAGCCAACTGCATTTTCAGGGTTTCGTAGAAAATCAGCTTGATCTAAAATAGTCACTGAATTCTGATATCATAGACATGCTTTGGACATTATAACTAAGCAGAAGAAAACACCACCCTCCTACATGCCTAGAATTCCCTCCTCTGCTTGCAGAAGGTTCATGTGGTGGTACTAGATACAGAATTTATCTAGCACAACCTATTTTAAAAAAAATAATAATAAACAGAATCCCTCATCTTCTCATCCATTTCTAGGTAATAATACACACATTAATGTAGGCTAGGAACAACGTCATAAAACATGACAAGGAGCAACTGCTGAAAAACAATAACAACCAAGTACTCTGTGCTGTCAAACACAAAACTAGATATGTCACAACACAAATAAGAAGGTACAGCAGGAACTTGAGATGAATCCTGGGAACAAAGGATTCTCCATATGCTGTGCTGGAAAATACATTCCCAAGACAAAGCTTTATTAATAGGAAAATTCTTTGTACATTTATCACTAGCAATACTACTTACTATGTTTTAACACATTGACTGTTCGTATGAAGCAAAGATTATTTAACTTTATAAAACAAGAAACAACATATCAGTTCAGAGTCAAAACTTGAATCCCAGACTTTAAAATGCTAAGGTATCCACCACGTAAATCTTCTATGAGCAGAAAATAAGATAAATTAGCGTGGAAGGCCCCATTAGCCCATGTCTAGTGCCAGGTCTAGGATGAAGTGTTTCTAGGAATCATTCCTCCTCCAAGCCACGATGAACATCTTTGCATAGCTTACCTTTATTTTTGCCGTTCCCTTAAGGAAATATTGATAAACACATTCACAATTGAGTAGAAACGACTATTAAATTCAACAAAATATTACTGCTGGATTCATATGGCAGCTAACAAGGAAATCACCAGAGAGAGACAATAGATCTTAATCCTCTATCATACTCCCTTAAACAATATGAGGCAAGTCCTGACTAATTCATCCAGACATCCAAAATTCTACCATGATCAATTAGTAGAGTTCATGTATAGCAATTTCTTCCTAATTGATACATTCCTTCTTGGGGTGGGGGGAGGCACTTCTTAAGACTCAGAAAGCAAACAACTCACAAGTCTTAAGAAGTTCCTAAAACATACATGATTCCCAATTCATCCTACCCATGGTTATATAAGCAGTAAGGGCTTCTGGGGGAAGGACACTGATTTGTAGAGCTGATTACAAATTGAACAACAGCTTTCTTGGATCAGAGCCCATGCTGGGTTGTGATTTTCAGGGATAGAACTGTCTTTGAGTCACCCATGCTCTTGGAAAACACCCCTCCCCCACACTCCTGAAAGTAACCCCAATAAATTCATTGATTCACCAACTTGGACTTTCATGGAACCATTGCTTTGGTCCCTCACTTGTGCCCTACCTGAGTGGGAAGTTGTTTGTCTCCATCTCCCCCAAGAAAACGTAACAAATGGATAAATTATTTTACAATATCCATGACAATAAAGTCATAGCAGATAAGCTAAAAATGGAGATGAGCTACACTGATCATCTTCTTTACTTTTTGTGGCCTGTGTTTATTTGTCGTTGGTTGTTACTGTTTTGTTTCAGTTTTGTTATTGTTTTGTGTGTTGTTTGTTGTTTGTTTGTTTGCTTGGGGTTTGGGGGTAGCAAAGTGTTTATTGATAAGAAAAGCACCTTCTAGACAACTGTGCTGAAAAATCCCAATTTGCTCCGTGCTGGTGAAGCAAGATGGCAACTTGATAACTAGCTGAGAATATGAAGCAAATGGAACCAGCAAGTGGATATTTATTGAGAAACTAGCAGGCCATGCAGGCTTCTCGTAACTCCTAGGTTCCCCAAATAAGTTATAAACTAAAATATATTAATTTAAATTATTTGTTTTCTACAACCATTAACGCAATATGCCAAACCAAGGAAATATGATCTGTAATTGTTTAAGGTTCTTGTCTGCTGGGCATTACTTTTCTATATGTAGATGCTATTCAAATTCAACAATCTTAAATACCTTAAGTCCAGGTAAAGTTGTGCATGCTTATAATTCCAACACCAGAGGGCTGAGGTAGGAGGACTAGGGTAGGGTGAGCATGAGGCCAATTGGGCTAGATAGTAGATTCTGTCTCTCACACTGATAGCCTCTTTTCCTTATTATTGTTATATACATACACATGTATGTACATGTATGAACAAACCTAGAAATACAACCTAATGTGTCTGTTTTTTGCTGAGCATACCCAGAACACAGGATATTTGAGGGGTTCCTCAGAAGGGCAGCCTATGAGGTGTGTGTAAAAATAGTAATAAAAGTGAGAATTAGAAAGAAACCTTTCTATAATTGATGAATCCAACTACTATGACGCAGTTTCCTTTTGAAATGGAGCGATTTGGGAATGTCCACACTAACATCCTCCTGGCTATTAGCAAAGCTTTGAGAATTTCAATGGCTGTGTTGTTCTCTTTCCTCCTAAGGATGGATAAAAAACTGAGTGATGGTCAGAGAAAGGCTGTTTTTCTGGCTTCTTGGCAAGCTGACTCAGAATAGCAAGCTGGAGACCATGTCAGCTGGCTTGCCACTCAGCTCAGAGCTCCAGCTATGGAGACGATCTGACCAGTATAGTCGTTTACATTCACCATCAGTAATTACATTCTTTGTACCAATATTCTTGAAATTGAATATGAAAAGAGGATGAGTATTTAAACTCACATTGATGAGGACTCTTATTGTCAGGCCTAGCCTCAATGAATGGGAAGAACAGAACAAACGTACAAATGGGGGCTCACACATCAATCATCTAAATATTCAAGTTACAATCTACCTAGCCACATCGTCATGTGACTACATCCTCTCCCACACATCTCCACACTGCCAAGAAAGCCTCCATCGTGTCCAGCTTGCCACTGGATCACAGCGGCACACACCACCCCAGCTCTCCTCTTTCTTCTCTGCTCTTTCATCCCATCTGCCACTCCATCTGTGGGCCCCACTGCAACAAGGTCTAACCATGCTTCCTCTGACTGCAAATTGCCAAGCCTCTGTGAGCAGGGGTGAGCTGACTCACATTCGGGGGAGAGAGTGAGGGTCTAGCATTAAGAGAGTAGTAGGGAGGAAATGCTTTGGGCCAAGGCAGTCAGCTACCTAGACTTGGCGTCTGAGGGTACATATCCACTATAAATCCAGAGTAGGCCCCTGGGAGTAGGGTGGGGCCCTTTGCAGAGTTCTCACAGAGGGGAGTGTTTGTACTGTACCCATTCCTTTCAGATGCTAAGTCCTGCCTTCTGAGGGAATATTTAGGCTGAGATGAAGTCAGGAGGGTGGGCTCTGAGATTAGGATGAATACTCTTAGAGGACACTTCTTCTCTCTCCACCACTGAGATTAATACCCTAAGAAGCAGTCCCTTCCTTTCCCTCCACCAATCAAGGGCACAAATGGCCTGCACCGTTTCCTTGAACTGCCTACATCTGTGATGTCTTACTTATGCATAAATGATTGCAAATAGAAACCTAAAATCTCCCAGCTTAGCCTGTAATTTAGAAATAAAACGGGAAAATTAATCAAAACAACCAACTGAATTATAAATTAGAAATCCCAAACTTCCAAACTTTATATGAAGTCAATTTTGCCTATCATGGATACTATACCCCACATTTAAACAATATATAGTTATAATTTCATAAAAAAACAAATATAATGCAGTATTATACATTTATTTACAAATAAACAAATTATAATTTTCTTATATTTTTGGTATAAGGTAAACTGCATTTTGTTGAATGTATAAAGGTTAGTCATTACACATTATTCATCTAAGCAAACATTAGAAAATTACATTTAAAATACACACATTATACAACATACTTTTCTTGCTACTTGCCACCCTTAAGAAAGTCACCTGTAAAATGCCTATCAATTAAGTGTATGATCTCTACATAGCATATATTAATTGGAAGATTCTGAGAGGAACATCAGTTCTGAGAGGATGTTGAACTGTTGTCTGTAGGGGTTCTCAAATGCTTCCACCACCACCACCATCCCAACTTCTAGCCCAGCATCCAAAGATAGGGGAGAAAAGATGGTAAATAGGACAAGGGGATGTGGACCTGTTTAGAAACACTTCCTTGTGGCAATTCCAATTTCCTTTGTCAGAATACCAGCAGTCCCGTTCAGTAGTGTCAGGAAACTAATGGTCCAGTTCAAAAGTGTCGCCAAACAAGAATCAGCAGAATCACAATTCAGCAGAAACCACCAGGCTTCCACCACATCGGTCCAAATCATTGGGAGTGATCAGAACCAGCTGGAATGGAAGGAGAAGTTCTCTGCTATGCCTCTCTCAAGGAAGTGAAGATGAACGATGCTGAGAGACCAGTGGAAGCATTACATGGCTAGTTATACAAGAGTGTCCATCACTGTCTGTCGGAATCCACTTATACTCTCCAAACATCACATGTCCATTTCAGCAAAATATCACACAAGTAAGTCTGCTACAGGAAAGCATCACATGAGACAACTAGATATTTCCACTTCAGTTATCCACTGTTTCTGTCCTGAAAGGCATTTTAACCCTTGTTCAGCTCTCGTTGGCTGCTTAGGGGTGAGTGTATCAGTCTTGGGAAAGTATGTGGTTGGCGTGAACTACTACCGAGCAAATGTCCTAGAGAGACAAGCTTACTTTTGCCTTTTCCTAAATGCACCAACAGGCATCAATCCAACCAGACGTGTGGGGGTTTTTTGTTGTTTTTTGTTTTGTTTTTGTTTTTTCCTCTTTCTCAAGTAATCAATGGCCTAGAAATGAATGAACAAGTAGCACTTGCGTCTCTATGAAAAAGGATGGCAGAGGCTTCGCGTGTGGTCATCCATCCACACAATCCTGCCAAATACCTGTACAGAGTGTATTTTCATGGCTTATTTTTTAAGATCAAAACTAAGGTTCTGAAACACAAATGATGGGCCCCATTGCCCCAGGTGATGGCAACCCAGCTGGCCCAGTCTTCCTTTTGAATCTCCAATTCTCCATCCCAGTTCAAGCTGAGAAACTGTGCACCCAAGTGACTCTCTCTAAAACCCAGCAAGAAATGAAGAAAAAAATATTCAAAAACTGCCCTTTTCATAAGTATTTTTCGATCTACAATAAATATTTAATTTTTCATTGAATTAGAAGAGTAAACTAGGTTATACGGTCGCCCGTTTCAATTTGCCTGTGGATGCTTTCCTCTCTCTCAACGAGCCATCAGAATTTTAATAGGGAGCTTGTCCTGCTCTTTAAGGGGTGAGCACAGGCCCTCACTTACAGCTCCACAAATACCCCATCGCCCTACGGTTGTGGATTCACAGGCTAAACGGGTCTTCTTGCAGCTTTCGAGGCTGTCTCCTCCTCACTCAGCCTTGCTTAGATTTTTAGTTTCTTTCCTCATATGGCTTTTCCTTCCAGCCTCTCTCCTCTACCTTGCAGCCTAGAATCTTTGTTCCACACTTGTGACAACAAGGGCCGGTCTTGGCCGACAGCCAGCAAACTTGAAACACTTCTTTACCAAAGCCCAAAAGTTTCCACTCTTGCCATTTCTCCATATCTGTGGTTGAAGTGGGAAGAACAAAGCTCAGAACATGCGTTCCTGCTATGAGACACACATCGGTGCCTTCCAAATTTCCCTTCACCTTCACCCCACCCCCAAATGCCGCTAAGTTGCTTCCACATCCATAGTTTCTATCATTCTGAAAGATCCTGATAGAGAGTGAAAAATTATTTAAGTCCCTAGACCTGTGTCCAAAATAGACCTCATTAATGGCAGGGAGTAGAACTTGCCCCATTGTTCCAGGAAATGTTTGTACAGAATACTCTAACTGTTCTTTAAACCCATTATGCAAACTTGCTTGTTTGTCAAATGCTATAGCCCAATGCCAGGTGTTTGCAGTTTTTGCCACAGTTTTTGCCTTTATAAATCCCTTACCCCTTGAACTTGTGGTCGACTCCTCTACCCCTGGGTGGGATTCCAGTCATCCCCAGTGCACTGGTCTTTCCCAAATAAATCTCTTGCATTTTGCTTCAAGACCATTTCTCGTGAGTGATTTAGGGTGTCGCCTCTCCTGAGTCAGAACGTGGAGGAGTCCTCACATTGTGGGTCTTTCATTTGGTGCATTGACTGAGAAACTCAACCACCCCTCACACCCAAGAAACGACTTGGAGGTATGGGGATCCCCTCTGTAATGTGTGTGTGCCATCTGGTGTCTCTGTTCTGAGTGTCTGTTTTCTGTTTTCTGAAAATGTTGGTTTGTTTGTCTGTGTCTCGTCCTTTGTTTCTGAAGCACGGCGCTGCCTGAGTTTGGATCCGCCTGAGTTTATACTGATCAGCCTGAGTTTGGATCTGCCTGAGTTTGGTTTAAAAATTGCCCTAGGGGATGCCCCAGCCCTGTAGGGGCCTTCGTCCTATCTGTAGGGACCTTTGTCCCATCTGTAGGTCGGAGGCGATACTGAAACCCTCCTGTTGAGAACCTGCCATCTGATTCAGCGACCCTCTAAGTCATTTCTCTGGTTTTGGTCATCCCCATGGAATCGGACAAGGGTGTCTTTGTGTTTGTAGTCAATGGGGTTTTCTGAAACGCATGTGTAACATTGGTAACAGAAAGTTGGCTTAAAACTGGTAACTCTGGGTTGGAGTAATTCAGAACTACAACATGTGTCATGAGACAACCCAAGGAGACAGGTCTCTAAAGATACACCTGAATTGGGTAATATTCTATGTAATTTTGTCCTAGAAACCAGACTTATAAAAGATAGGATTTAGGACAGTGTCTCTTTGAGGTATTGGGGGCTGCACCTTCTTGCATTTGTGTGCAGAAACAGGCAGCCAAACTTTGTAGCAAGTAATGTTTTTGGTGTTGATTTTTAAAGGGAATGGATTGTTTACACTGTTAAAATTTGGGTTTTGCTTCCCTAAATCTGATTGTGCTCTGGTGTTACAAGAGAAATCCAAAGTGAAGCTGAATCGGAGCCTCCAGCTGCTTGTCAGCAACTGCTACAGATGCTCTTCACAACTGAGGAGCGAGAGAGAATTCTGTTCTTTGACTCACCCCAGTTGGGACTACAACATGGCTAAAGGTAGATAGAGCTTGAAAACCTATCGCCAGGCTCTGGTCTCTGAGGCACCTCAAGACAGCCCACTAATTTGGCTTTGGTAACATAATGCAAGGGCCGACCGAACCTCCCTCGGTGTTCCTTGAAAGGCTTATGGAAGCCTTCAGGCGGTTCACTCCCTTTGATCCTACCTCGAAAGCCCAGAAGGACTCATTGGCCCTGGCCTTCATAAGGCAGTCTGCCTCAGATATCAGAAAGAAACTTCAGAGATTGGAAGGGTTACAGGAGGCTGAGTTATGTGATTTAGTGAAAGAGGCAGAAGAGGTGTATTAACAGTTATGTGATCTAGTGAAAGAGGCAGAGAAAGCAGTGGTAGGAGAGAAAGAGAGAGGACCTAGACAGATAGGGAACCTGGGCAACAGAAGACCAATCTGCTTAACAGAATTAGGCGAATTGAGGTACGGAGCCTCAGCTAAAAAAAGGCTCAGCTGTGTCAGACTGAAGTTACTTATTTGGGATACACCCTTCGAGACAGGAAGCAGTGGCTAACGGAAGCCAGAAAAAAAGACTGTAATTCAGATCCCCACCCCAACTACACCAAGGTAAGTAAGAGAATTCTTGGGCACTGCTGGCTTCTGCAGGCTCTGGATTCCTGGGCTTTCGATGTGGATGAGAGAGCAGGGGTCGCCAGAGGACTCCTTACTCAGACTTTGGGACCTTGGATAAAGCCAGTGGCTTACCTATCCAAGAAGTTAGACCCTGTTGCCAGCGGGTGGTTTTCTTGCCTGAAAGCTATTGCTGCCATAGCTCTACTTGTCAAGGATGCTGATAAGTTTACTCTGGGACAGCAAAAATGATCTGAAGGATCAGCCTTGGCCTGGGAGTCCGAGCTGGTACACAGATGGCAGTAGCTTCATGGTTGAAAATAAGCAGAAGGCGGGGGCAGCAGTGGTGGACAGAAAGCAAGTGATCTGGACCAGAAGCCTCCCTGAAGGGACGTCGGCCCAGAAAGCCAAACTTGTGGCTTTGATACAAGCTCTACGAATGGCAAAAGGGAAGTACACTGACAGCAGGTATGCTTTTGCCACTGCATGGAGCAATATACAAAGAGGGCTGTTGACATTTGCAGAGACTGATTAGAACATCCCCTTATCATGTTCTGAGATTACCGGGACTGACTGACTCGGTGGTCAAACATTGTGTGCCTTGCCAGCTGGTTAATGCTAATCCTTCCAGAATGCCTCCTGGGAGAAGACTGAGGGGAATTTACCCAGGCACTCATTGGGAAGTAAACTTCACTGAGGTGAAGCCATCCAAGTATAGTAACAAGTATGTATTAGTGTTTATAGACACCTTTTCAAGCTGGGTAGCAGCTTTTCCTACCAGGACTGAGATGGCCAATGTGGTAGCCAAGAAGATCCTAGAAGAAATCTTCCCAAAGTTTGGGATACCTAAGGTAATTGGGTCTGATAATGGACCTGCCTTTGTTGCCCAGGTAAGTCAGGGACAGACCCCAAAGCTCAGCACAGGTAGAGAGGATGAATAAAACCATTAAAGAGACTCTTACCAAACTGACAGCAGAGACTGGCGCTAATGATTGGATAGCTCTCCTACCCTTTGTGCTCTTCAGGATTAGAATCAGCCCTGAACAGTTTGGACTGACCCCCTATGAATTACTCTACGGGGGACCCCCTCCACTGGTAATGTGCTGCTTTCCCAGCCTTTCTTCTCTAGGCTCAAGGTGCTCAAGTGGGTGAGACAGTGAGCATGGAAGCAGCTCCAGGAGTCCTACTCAAGAGAAGGAGACCTGAAAGTCCCACATTGCTTCCAAGTTAGAGATTCAGTCTACATTAGGCGCCACCACACAGAAAACCTTGAGACTTGGTGGAAAGGCTCTTATCTTGTACTCTTGACCACCCTACTTTCTACCCTTATTGGACCCATTTTGATTTTGCTTATAATAGGGGTTCACTTCAGAAGCTTCTGTCTTGTTTTTTTTTTATGCAGTCTGGTAAAATACTCTTAAGGATTCTGAGGCAAGAGGTAGGCTTGAACAGCCTCATGTCTTGTGAATTGTGACTGGTTTGTATCCACATCATTTGCATAATAAACAAAAGCAAGTATTTGTTGGATCAGTGAGCAACACTCCCAGCTCGAAGAACCAGAAGCGTATGTCTAGGGTATGTTAGAGCAGTGTTTGAAATGACACTGTTAGTTACTGTGTGTGCTGTTGATGTGTATTTAAAATAGTGTCTAGTTATAAGATTAGAACTATTTACTAGAAAGAGTGGGGAATGAAAGATCCTGAAAGAGAGTGAAAAAATTATTTAAGCCCCTACACCTGTGTCCAAAATAGACCTCACTAATGGCAGGGAGTAGAACTTGTCCCATTGTTCCAGGAAATGTTTGTGCAGAATACTCTAACCATTCCTTAAACCCATTATGCAAACTTGCCAAATGCTATAGCCCAATGCCAGGTGTTTTCGTTTTTGTCATGGTTTTTGCCTTTATAAACCCCTAACCCCTTGAGCTCGTGGTCAACTCCTCTACCCCTGTGTGGGATATGAGTTGTCCCCAGTGCACTGGTCTTTCCTGAATAAACCTCTTGCAGTTTGCATCAAAACCGTTTCTCATGAGTGATTTGGGGTGTCGCCTCTCCTGAGTCAGAACATGAGGGAGTCCTCACATTGTTAGTCTTTCGATGCAAGTACTGATTTCCTATCCTTTAAAGCTTTTAACCTGGACAGTTTACCTTGATTCATAACAGGTGTGTAGAACATTTCTCAAAGTGGAAATTCCATGTACGTTAGATATGCTGTGAACCTCAACCAAGTGTCGATATCAAAGAACTCTGCAGCCAGCTAGGAGAGTTGCTATGGGTATGGTTTCCTTGATACTCCAGTTTTGTCAGAATATCTTACACCTGCACAAAAAGGAAAAAAAATCACACCCTGTGTTATCATGAGGATTAATTGTGACAGTATTTATGCCTGGCACCTAGTAATAGTTCTAGAAGTATTGCCTAGCTGGAGACACTCATGAATACACATTTCTTACAGCGACTTGGAAGGAGACTCGTGATAGATACAATGTGAAAGAGAGAGGAAGTAACAGCTGTGGGGTACATAGTATCATAGTATAAGCCCAGTACCTCCACTATATAGCCAATAGAGCAAACAGATCCTGTCTGTGAAAACCTCATAATGATGCCCCCACAACTAGCACACTGTAAAATGGCTCTAGGAGCTGCCATGCTTAAATGGCATCATGAGGACTGCACTGAGGTGGTGTTGGTGTAAGAAGTAGGTAAGGTTGAACTTCATTGTCCTTACTTAACTCAGCTCCCCGACCCCCGCCAGCCCAAGTCACAGTACAGAATTACTTAAAGCAGGCACCCATGTTTTGTCCCATAATATCAAAAAACGATATCATCTAGACTGCCCATGAGTGTTTAGCTACCAAAGTCATACTAACACAACCCAATTTTCATCCAAAAAGGGAATTATTGTGTTGACAAAATTATGAGGTTGTGGGTGGAGAGGGGATCCGTCACTTGGCATGGCTGACTCCAGGTGCTGTAATGATGTTATGAATAGGTGGATGCTTGGCTCTGCTTTCCTCTGGGTTAGTTATACTTGCAGGCAGGCTTCCTCGCAGGATTGGACACTCACAGACCTGGGCTGACAGCTTCACAGCTCAGGGGTTGTTGTTGGAAGATTTTCCTGGGAAAAGGCCAGGATTGAGTCTCGTTGGGCCAACTCGGGGCAGGCTCTCACCCTTGAATAGAACACACTGGCTTGGAAGATGAAATATGCCAAGTGACTAAGCATCTGCCTACGTCAGGCTACAGGCAAGCTTAAGTTTCCTGTATCTGAAATTTCTGGATAGAGGATAAAAAGAGGTTTGCCAGAAAGAAAAGTCAGTCTGCTGGAGCTGGAGCAGGGGTCTCCAATAGGACAGCAGATGCACATTGCATGGGCTTTCACGGTCTTTGAAGGACTGAGATGAGCAGAGATGGAGCAGAACCTTGCCAGGCTCCCCAGGGAGAGGGAGAGGGAGATTAACAGCTGCTTTACTTGGATGCATCTGTGTGTGAGGGACAGGGCAGCAAAGATCAGACTAGGGAAGCGGGCCAGCTCCAGGAGTCAGGAAGGACCAAAGGAGAAACGTGTGCTTGAGAAATGTGGAAACTGGTCAAATGTTCTGCTGTTGTACGGGCACGCTCATCTAGGTGTGAAGAGTCACTTAAAAACATTGACATTTGTTGTATTCCCCAATCCACATCTTGGTCCAGGCTTGCTAGAGACAACTTGGTTCAGCTCCAGTTAGTGTGAACAAGTATACATCAAAGCTTAGAGACTGAGATCGTTGGAAGGTTCTCACTCACTCTGGTCTGCTGGTTGATGCCAGTCATTGGTTCCACCTTAGCTGGGACTATGGCTAAAACTCATGTGTGTGATTTGCCTGTACAGCTGCTTGGCTCCTACCAGGTCATGGTGTGTTGGCACCAAGAAGTAGCAAGCAGAACCTCCATCACTTAGCCCCAAAAGAGTTGTCCTCAGAACTGTGGTAAAAGACTAACTTACACTGGCACTAATTTGTGGTCCTTCTGGCTTTGTAGTTGGCCTAAATACTCTGCAGGTTTAAAAACCACATGATTCTACTGAAGGAACAGCCAAGCACTAAACCTTAAAACCAATGAAAAGAGATGCTATGGTGCTTGTTGCAGAATATTTGATCATATTATGAACCCTGAGATTGTGTTATTTACTGGAAAAACCTAGTTTTAGCTGTGGTGTGGCTCAGCCTGGGCAAACACCTTTAATCTAAGAGCTTCCTGCTTGAATATTGTAAACAGGATTAAATACAATCAACCATAGGTCAAGAGGTGGAGCAAGCAACCAGTTAACAGGAAGTGAACACAGGATTACTAGGAAAAGACCATAGAGGGTAAGAGGATGTAAGAAAGATGGATAGAAAGTCACTCAGGAAGTAGAAGGGAGGGACATTGAGCTGGAAGGAGATTTTTTGAGATGGTTGAGAGAAGGGCATTGCTTCTTGGGTGTTGGCTGAGGAGGAAGGTCAGATGGGTGCTTTCTCTGCCTCTTGGAGCTATCAGGCTTTCACCCAAGGATCTGGTTCCTGAGTATTCATTAGTAAAAAATAGAAAAATTGAAATTTTGTTTACAAACAACAGGTGCTTTTAATAAATAATAGCATATTCTTCTCATGGATAAGACAATATGACTTGATGGAAAAAATCACTCCATCCCTTTACACGATATTTAGGAAGTTAAAATAGAACTGCAAACAGTGTGCTTGTCACTGCTCATGCACACTGGTTTATTCAATGAAGGAATGACATCTTTGTCAAAATAAAAAGATCAAGTTGATCTTTCTATAGCTAATAAAAATGCAACTAAGTTCAAGGTCAGCAAATAGCTGTTACAACTGTAGTGTTCTAATGATTTCTCTATATAATCGCATACAGATATGTGGTATGCATATCTAGGTCTATTTTCTTAAGAAGAGTTTAAATCATCTTTTAAATGAGATCGGTTTTTATCTTTAGTTGCAATGTTGTTGGGTGACTTACAAGTCTTTGAAATTGATTTTTTTTAAAAATGCTTTCAAAGATGATTTTTCTGGGAAAATGCACATGGTTCTAATTAATTTCTTAGTGTAAGTGTAGCTCTAGATATTTCACCTTTATTTATTTATTTATTTATTTATTTATTTATTTATTTATTTATTTAGGGGTGGGGGCATACATGTATGTGACACTCACAGAGGCCAGAAGAGGGCCTCATATGCCTTAAGCTGGAGCAACAGGCTGTTGTAAACCACCCTACATGGTTGCTGAGAACTGAACTCTGGTCCTCTGGGAGAACAGCCGGTGCCCTTAACCACTGGTTCATCTCTTTAGCCCCACATTGCATCCTTTTGTTAGATCACCCACAATCACTTACCCCCTCATTCATTGTGTTCAAAACATGATTTTCAATGGATATATGAGATTGCTAAGACTAGATGAATTGCGACTTATCTAATATCACAGAACATTTATATTATTTGTAGTTGCTTTGTTTTATGAATAATAGAGTGACAAACACTTGTCTTTAAAATGCTTCTTACTGTTCACCTTACCAGATTCTGGATATTCTCTAAAAATTAATGAAGGTAACAGAAACAAGATATTTATCTACTATGATCTAGATATTTATCTAGTATGATCTAGTATGATCTAGTTTGGTTGATAGCTTCATTAGATCTGGACTCAACTAATAGACTCTTCTCTGAGTGGCTCTGTAAGGATATTTCCTGGAGGGACTAAACTTCTAGTTCTATCCCAAATATAAGGCCCTAAGAGAAAAGGTACTGCATTTTGCTTGCTGGACTTGAACCCTTTCTGGTAAGTGCATCTACTCAACTTCTGTCACTGCCATGCTGCTGCCACTCTCTGCCTTCACTGACATCAGATATCAGTTTCTTTGACCTCTTCCAACATGGACCAAAGACCAGCAACTCTTGACAAATACTCCAGGTCTTCAGTACCAGATTAAACCTGCTGAAGCATCTAACTAAGAGGGCAGAGCAGCAACTGAGTTCTCTATATCTCCAGTGTGGGAAAAAAAGAAGCCATTATTAGACTCTCTAGCCCATATCATATAAGCCAATGTAATAAATTGGTATCAGTTCTGTCCCTCTAGAGCAATGGTTCTCAACCTTCCTAATGCTGTGACTCTTTAATACACTCCTCATGGTGGGGTGACCCCCCAACCATAAAATTATGTCTTTGCTACTTTATAACTGTAATTTTGCTACTGTTATGAATCATAATTGAAATATCTGGTGTACAGGATATATATGATATGTGACCCTTGTGAAAGGGTCATTTGACCTCCCCAAAAGGGGTCATGACCCACATGTTGAGAACTGTTGTTCTAGCGAACTTTGACTAATGCACTTGGATTTGATGTCTTATTGGAAACTTCCAGCAGAAGTTATCAGATATCCTGTACATCAGATATTTCAAAATACACAAGTTTATTATCTTATATTTCTAAAGATCAGACATCCAGATGGAGCTCACTGAGCTAAGATTAAGGTTTGGGATTCATTCTGAGAATCCCACGCAATAGTGTTAACTTGTCTTTTCCTACTTTGCTGGTAGATAGGTAGACAGGTAGATAGATAGACAGACAGACAGACAGATCGATCGATCAATCGATCGATAGATAGAGACATACATATGTTTTTGGTTCTGAGAAACAGACTCTAGAGACATTTATAGCAAGTGAGTTTTTAAATAATATAGAATAAAAAGGATCTGTATGCTGCTTTCCTTCTTTTTTTGTTTTTGTTGTTGTTGTTTGTTTGTTTGTTTTTTCAAGACAGGGTTTCTCTGTATAGCCCTGGCTGTCCTGGGTCCCTGTGCCTCATTTTCTGGTCAGTGTGTGCATGGTCCACCTCAGCCCTTACAACCACCCAGTGCGCATACATACCCCCCATACTCTAACAGTAGCATCAGAGGTTAATGTCTCAAGCATAAGGAAACTGGGTGTGCTTCCTAGTCTCATGTCAACTTGACAAACGCTAGAGTCATCTGAAAGGAGGGACCCTCCACTGACCCAATGTCTCCATAAGATCTGCCTGTAAGGCATTCTCTGAATTAGATTAAGATGGAGAGAGGTCATATGAACCCTAGGCTGGTGGTCCTGGATTCTATAACAAAGCAGGCTAAGCAAGCCATGAGAAGCAAGCCAATAAACAGCACTCTTCCGTGGCCTCTGCATCCGCTCCTGCCTCCAGGTTCCTTCCTGCTTAAGTTAATGTCCTGACTTCTTTCCATGATGAACAGTGCTGTAAACGGGTAAGCTGAATAAACCCTCTCCTCCCCAGGTTCCTTTGGTCATGGTGTTCAGGAACCTGAGATGTATTTGGTTTAAAAATATAAAAGACTGACATACACCTTTTCTATTTCTGTAAGATTGGGAGGGCTCAACAGACCTATTTCCTCATTGTAAGGAGAGCTGCTATTCCGTGTGGCTGTCCAATGGGGGAGAGAACAGAAGTTAGCTGGGAATGAAAAGAAAGATGTCTACCACTGGGCCACTTGTGATTGACAAGTAATCAAGAAGCCACTTAACCTAATTTTTTTTAAACCTACCTTAGAGAAACAATGATGGCTTTAAGCTCTGCCTAGCGATGTGGGGGTGTTTAAAAACTGCTATTGAAACTTATTAGGGAAATTGGTGTTTTGTAGATGATAGTTTTAAATTTGTAGAGAAAACACAGACTAACATGACTGACAACTGTTAAAACACAACACTCATGTGGTCTTTGTCTTCCTTACCTCCAGTGGTCTCCCGCCCTCTTTAGTCTTCCAACCATTGACTGATTTATTTTCCCATCTCTGGAGAAAAAGCTCCATTTATTCCCTGTCTTCTCCTTCTCTGTTTCTGACCTTCAGTAAGTGTAACATTCTAATCTTTTAGGACCCTAGCCTAGACATTCCTCTCTTTCTATTGTTTGCAGTAAAAAAATTGCAGCTATGCTGCAGAGGAATATGGTATCATATACTCTAAGAAATAATACACTCTGACTTCCCCCTGTGGTAGTTTAAGATATTTTCTTTACACCACCTCCCTGATATTTTAGCATATATGCTTCTACGGTATCCATAAATTGATAATTCAAAGGCAAGTTTTCAATGTAAGGATTTAACTCCAATGGAAACTCAACACATACTCTTCAGAATGGCAATAAGCATGAAATTCCAGTATTAAAAAAATAATTCAGCCTGGCGGTGGTGATGCACGCCATTAATCCCAGCACTTGGGAGGCAGAGGCAGGCAGATCTCTGAGTTCGAGGCCAGTCTGGTCTACAGAGTGAGTTCCAGGACATCCAGGACTACACAGAGAAACCCTCTCTTGAAAAAACAAAAACAAAAACAAAACAAAACAAACAAACAAACAAAAAACCAAAAACCAAAAAAGGATAATGGGATACGAGGTAACGCAGCTTCCCCAAAATAAGCAAATTCAAAGTCTCTACTTGGTGGAAGGTAGATAGAAGATATGAGGAAGAAACCCATTAAAAAGGAAAAATGTCCAAAAATAAATCTACAATAAATTTGAGGTCCAACATCAATACTATGGACGTTGCGTAGCTGAGACGACAGCTGGAGAGAATGCCCTGAATCTTCACTTCTTTGTCTCCAAACCACATCAGCACATGTTCTGTTTTTGGCGTGAAATTATTAAATTTCTTTATCCTATTCTGTATCATTAATTAAACAAATATTAAAGTGGAATCAAGGTACCTCCGCAACGAGAAAGACTTCCTCCAGCCTCCACATTTCCTGAACGATGCTGTCTCTGTCCATTCAGCACCTCTGAGGAACCCCAAAAATCTTACCCCTTCAGTTCTCACTTGGTGCTCACCGTTTAAGAACCTCATCCAGCTTCCTCTGCATGTCTCATTCCATCCCCCACAACAGGCTTTCGCATACAAGGAGCCCACTATATGTCAGACACAGCCTCTTCAATTTTGCCCCACACTAGTCCCTTCATATCCTACTACCTTCCCTATGTGTGCCTGCAGGTCCCCTCCTGACCCTCTTGGGAAAATGGGAAGGCTGGAGGCTCTAGCAGGAGTTTCCATGGGAGCCTGTATTTGTGCCCCGAAGCTGTGGAAACCAATGCCATAAACTGAGTAGTTTAACCATAGATACTGATTGTCCCACTGTTCGAGAGTCCAGAAGTCTGGGAACAAATTATTAGCAAGGCATGGCATCTTTCAAGACATAGGGATGGGTCTGTTTCAGTTTTCTCTCTTACATTTTCATGGTTACCTGGCTTCCGACAATATAACTTTGATTTTTCCAAAGCATTCTGTGAGTGTGCATGTATATCCAAATATTCTTGAAACAAAAATAATAGAGATAGCAACTCTACAGGAGTAGAACACTACCCTCCCCAGCTGTGACCTCATCTTAATTAATTATATCACAACATAGCATTTGCAAGCATGGTTTCATTTGCCCCACTGAAAGTTAGTACTTGAAATTTATGAGTTCTTCGTGGAGTTTTGAGGGAGATACAATTCATGAGGAGAGCCTTGAAACACACGGACCTCAAAGTTATGTGCTCTTATAGATGGATGCTAAGGGCTGGCCTCTCCACAAGTCACATTCTGAAAAATGTGTGGATGACAGGAGAATGATGACATTGGATCTTGGGGTGCTAGTTTAGAAGAATTTTCTTTTTTTCTTCTTCCCATTGGAGGTCTAAGGGTCACAATTATCACTTACAAACCAGGACATGAAATCCATCAGATCCCTGGATTTGGACTTTCCAGCATCTAAAACTGTGAGCACTGAATTTCTGTTACAGTAGCCAGGATAGACAAAGACACAAAAAACCAATCCCTCCACTTCCACGTATTGCATTCCAGAACCCCAACCCCACCCCCACCCCTACTCCAGGCTCTGGCCTGGCTCCTGTCCAGTCCCATCCCCTTTGTCAGGCAGTGATCAAGAGAAAGGTTATACTCACTTTCATTTAGCCCTGATGCTTCATTTTCTACAGTCCATTTAGCTATTTCTGCCTATTTACTGATTCTTTTAAAAAAAAAAAAACCCGATGTTGTACAAATGGGGCTTATTTCAGTTAAATTCAATTTGCTTTCAAGTGAATATTAGATAACTCTGACTCTTACTCTGCCTTTATAGACAAAATTCATTTAACAAGCTTCCGGTGATAAGAGCTTCAGCAGGCAGACCATGACTCACATTTCCAGGGGGTGGGGGTTCTTGGTTATTTTCGGTTCCCAGTATAGCGCAGGCATCCTATTGTTCCTGGCTGTTGGGTTTCCTCTGCCTTCTTATTGTTCCAGTTCATTGTTTCTACTCCAGGGTTCTTTGAATCTATTATAAACCCAAACCACTCCAACCTGCCTGGTTAACCTATCTGTGCAACTTAAGACACCTTTTGTTCCAAAGACCTCTGAACCAAACTAAATGGACAAACACTGCGATTCCATCAGTCCTTCCCCCCTCTTTCAGGTCTCAGGAGGCAGCCTCCACTCTCATCTCCTGTAATTTTGGCTTTGTGAATAAACTCAAAGACCTTAGGTAGAATAATTATTCTTTTTCTTTTCTCCCACTAACTTCCCTACTGGCCTTGAGCATACTTTTGATTTTATTTTTTTCTTTTACAAACTACCTTCATAATCCATTACTGTAGGTTATGCAGCTGACACGGACCTTCAGTTTTTATGATTCTGTTTTATAAGCCATCACCATAGTGAAGGCTCGGAAGTGTGACATTTCAGAGTGCGTGTCATGACACATAGAGAGTAGATATACAGGAGTTACCATAGCCACTGTGATTCTTCCACATTGTTGGATTCTAATTCAGTTCTGTACAGAAATGCATTGGAAAAGACAGTCTGTGCCTTGTTAGCATGGCATGGTGAATTCTGCTGTGTCCTGCTGTTATGCCCCAAACTTAAAGATGACCACTGTAGTACTTGTAAACTAAATAATCGTGAGAAAATGTATAAAATTTGCTTGAATCCTGTTACTATTCTTTAATCCTACATATTTACTATCCAACTCCAAGTACTAGCAGTAAGATAAGATTAAACACAATACTGTATCCCAAGAGTCCCTGTAGTCCAAACATCTGTCAGAGAAGCTCACTTGCATTATTTATGGATAATTTCCCAAAGGGTACGGAGTCTGCCCATTCAATCCTCTATTCATCTTGCTAAAAACTCTACAATTCGTTCCCACATCCAGCCGAACTGCCAGAAAACCCTGTGTGCTTCCGTCACAATGCTCATTCCCAGAAATGATGCTTTGGTGTGTGGCATCAGTGCACATAGAAAGACACCATGGGAGCCTTACAAAAACCAGGGCTCTCCTGCACCAAGCCATCAGCCGAGGAGGATGTTAAGTGCTTTACAGCATCCTCCTTAAAAGCACCCAGAGGAGAGATCAGTCTTACTGGCGAGAATAGCCTGGCTTTTTCTGAGCAATTGTTTTTGTGTTAGTTTTATGGGCATTCTAAAACATGGAGCCAATCATGTTTTGCCTGTAGTGCTGGTTCCTAGGGAACAGATAGCTGCGTGCCCCACCTCCCATGGGCACACAGAATGTGTACAAGGGCTACGGCTCACTAATATTCTTCACCCTGCTGGTTCTTATTGCTTCATCTCAACCCTTCTTAATTTGAATGCATTATAGCTTACATTTTTAAAATCTCCCCTTAAAACATGTTTTACAACAGGTGGGGAAGATAAATGGCTTGATGGGTAAACGCAAGGACTTGAGACAAGCTGTGAATTCCACTCCTTTCTATTCTATGTTACTCCATCCCTCACAAGTCTCGAACTGGTTCATATGGATTAATGGAAGGCAAGAAGAATAGCTAGTTGCCAGTTTTGACATCTATCTGTCCCCAGCACTGGATGCTTCACTGAGTAAGAGATGTCACGGTACCTTAACATCTTCCAGTCTGTGCCAAGAACACTGAGGTGAGTGAAATTGAGGACAAATGTGAACAATGCCATCTCCTCAGCTCCAGGGGATATCAGTAACATTTCTGTGTTGTAATGTCTGTATTCTGAAGCAAATTACATTGAATTGTTCTATTAAAAATCCAGGTTCCATCAAGTAACTTTGGGTATCAAGTGGAGTAGCCACCCTGTTCCTTCCATCGCGAACATGTGGTCATATCCACCAAGGCTTGTTATTTCAGCCCTTAATTTAGGCACACAAGTATTTCAACACTCACTTTTTTTTTAACCTTTCATAAACAAAAGATATAGTTTTCTTCTCTATATCAACCACCAATAGTGTCCTATTATATTAAAAATACTGGAGGAGTTATTCTAGGTCCTTTCCCTATTTTGCTTTTTCTTGTGATAAAATACAGCCCAAAAGCAGCATGGAGAGGAAAGGGCTTATTTGTCTTTCATGTCCTGATCACAGGCCATCATGAAAGGAAGTCAAGGAAGGGACTCAAAGAAGGAATCTGGAGGCAGGAACTGAAGCAGAGGCCACGAAGGAGAGCTGCTTGCCAGCTTTCTCTGCAGGATACCTTTCTTATATCTGCCAGCACCACCTACTCAGGAACAGCACTGCCCACAGTAGGCTGGGTCCTCTCGCATCAATTATTACTCAAGAGCATGCCCCACAACTGGGTTTACAGGTAATCTGATGGAGTCAACCCCTCAATTAAGAGTTCTTTTTCCCAAATGAGTCCAGCATGGGTTAAGTTAACACACATGCACACACAGCAAAACCAACTAACCATCACAGTCCTATAGACTTATTCTAAGAAAGTTAAACAACTTCTTGTCCATGTGAGGGGCTTTTTATATTAAAATAATGCTGTTTTCTTTCCGTATTTAAACAGCAATATCAAAATTATAGCCAATGGCTATGTACAGATCAGCACATCCTTTGGGATTAAAGTGCTGTCAAAATTTGATCAGCCTCATATTTCATTTTATCCGACTCTACAGAATATCTGGGACTTGGAGGTTCTTTGAATAGGTTTGAAATTCAGAAGGCATCCACAGAGAGACTGGCTTGAGAAGGCTGTCCAGCAGCTGCAGCCTCCCAGACATGCTAGGAAAAGCAGAAAGGGCAGCACTATGGCTTTTCCCCCAACCTCTAGCCTTCAGACTAACAACCTGGCAGTTTAGAAGCAACAAAATATCCAGGGCGCTAAGTTCATGACAGGGTTATTCTGCAACTTGAGCTATTCCCTAAGGAGCTAGCTGGACTCAGGCCCAGAATTAAATGCTGGGCCTTGGAGTCTGATGAGATAGATCTCCCTCAGTAACTCTGGGTAAGGTCACCCCGGTCTCTGCCAACAAAGTGAGATGACATAAGACTTTACCAGCTCACCAGGAAAGACTAACATTAACCAACACCAAGGTTTATTATTTCTATCACCAAAGAATACAAACCAGGGATGGTTGCTTTTGGTTGTGAATTTGGTTAGTTGTAAAGATGTGTCGGCCATTAGTAAAGCACTCCTGGGAATGCGTCTATCAAAGATGGTTTCAGAGATATTTATAGTTCTCTCTGAGGCCGTCAGCTTAATGAATAGTTTAATCTATGGACGGAGTCCAAATTCGTAGAGATTGGTGGGAGCTAGTGGAATTGTGAAGGCATGGCCTGAAAGAGGTCAGAGGGTCCAAGAGAGGCATGTCTCTGTGGACGTGTATCTTGTCCTGACCCATTCCTCTCGATGCACTGCTTAGCTTCCTGCCATGATATAGGCTACTCAACTATACTAGACTAAACCTCACTGGACTAAAACTCTTGAACCCGTAAGCAAAGTAAATCCTTAGTTTAAGCCATTTATGTTGGGTGTTTATCTCAGCAAAGAACAAGTACCTAACTCAAGAATGCAATAATGTTCTGAGAAAAACAACCAGTTCTGAGGAAGAAATTTTGAAAAAAAACGACTCTGCTTTTCATCATTAGCCTACTTAACGTAACATAAATATCCCCACCATGGCTGATTCCAAGCTTTCAACATGGTATTGATGACGGTGAAGTTAGAAGATAAATCCATTTAGCTCTGGGCAGCCAAGCTAGCTCCTGCACTTTCCTGCTGGGGCCCACCCACTCAGACACATTTAAAGATGTGAGAGAACATGGGAGGTTTTTTTCTCATGACCCTGCTTAGTGGAGCCCATCTTTCTGCAGACCCAAACTCTAGGTTGTCTGTCCTGCCTCAGAAATCAACTCATGCACGCCCTGGACAAGAGTATTGTTGTGGGCTCACATTCAGAATGCACCACTTTAGCTCCAGGGTCTCTGGAGTCAGGGCTTCAGAGAAGATGCACCTGATCACCCTGAGGGGAGGTTTGGCACCTGCGCTAGGAAAGCTGGGAAATCATTTAGTCACATTCCTACAGGATCTGTCAAAGCCATCCCTCCCTCCTTAACTGCTCAGAGCTCCGGGAGAAGGGAGGCTCTTTTCTTCTCTCAGCTCCCACTAGTTTTCACAACTCACCTGTGTTTCCATTGAAGACACCTCAAAACGGAATTCAAATCATTTCCTCTGCTAATGTTGCCACTCAATGCTGTCACATTGCATGCTCTGTGTGGTGATATAGGGGGTGTTTTAGAAGAATGCCTACTTAACATGTACAGAGAGCCAACTCTATCAATGTATGTATAATATGCAAATGTTTCATTTCTATACACATCAGTATGTATTCATATATTTGCATTTGTACCCAGTGTTTTGTTTTGAGATAGGAACTCATGCAGCTGAGGCTGGTGCTGAATTTGCTATAAGGCTAATGGTATCATTGAACTTGTGATTATCCTGCCTCTACCTCCAAGTGACAGGATTATAAGCAAGCAATGCCAGGCATGTTTTTATACTTTTATCTTTCTGTATATTGCATCTGTGTTTTATTTTATGTATAAAATGCTGTGCACTCTATATTACATTCACATAGTGCATTGTATGACTATTATGTGAATACTGTATTGTATATTAAAGAGAAACCTAAAAAGACACCAGAATTTAAAACTTCTACTTAAAAAAGGGTGTGTGCGTTTTCACTGTCCAAATTCAACTTATTACACAAAGGCCAGGGGTTTCTTTCTCTCAAGTTCTTAGACTCCTCATGCCTCTCAGAGGATATTTATGTTCACAGCTTGAATGACTTTCCAGAGGCCACAGAAGAAAATAAAAATGCCCAATAACATCAGGAATTCCTGTAGCTTGTCTCTCCATTCTCATTTCTTATTAAATATATTTTTAGGTTGGAGCCTGGGGCTCCCACTGGATGTGGTCCCATTATTCAGTTCTCCACAAGATGGTTGAATTTCTCAGATTCAGGGACATTCCAATTATGTACCTGTCTCTAATTAATCTTATAAGTCATCATTTTTCTTTCACCAACAGCATCTATACCCACTGAAACACCCTTGAGGTTTTTGTACCTGGAAAAAGTCCAATACACCCAACCCCTGTTTCTTCCAAGACCAGACAGAGTGAGCGAGGAGATGGTTTGAATCTTCCCCACAAATCTCCCATATGTAAATTCCATCTTCAGCTGCTGTCCAGTGTTCTCCAACATCCCATGAGCTATAAATAAGTAACAGCTCAGCATGTGATTCAGCTTGGGACAGTGCTGAAAATAAAAGGTACTGAAAAATAAATAAAAATGTAGTTGATCTGCAGCAGGTATAAACTGGGGTGACCCTTGGAGACATGTGGTCTCCTTCATCATAATTGTCTCACTACCTGCTACTTTCACTACTTGTCTCATGCAGACCATTCCTGCTGAAAGCAGTCAAATGGATTCACTGGGATCACTGGTTGAAACTACTATTTTTTAACTTTATGCTCCCTCAGGGACTGTAATTCTGCAACCCTTCTGTCTCCACACAGTTCCTCTTTTGTTGGTTCTTAATGCTGTAATACAGTTTTGGAATCCAGGCATACCATCTGCTTCTGCCTTTTCTGTGTCCCTGCCCTCCTATCCTAAAGCACAAAGGCACAGAAATGCTAGTGAATATAATCCTTGGGCTCCCTTATTGAAGAGTCAAGAATTGCTTTTAGAAAAGGCCATATAATAACAGTTTATATCTACTGAAGAGAGAAACATGCCTGGCAAAGGTTGTTGGTAGTGGAGTCTTAGTTACTGTTTTATTGCCGTGACAAAACACACAACCGAGGCAACTTAAAGAAGAAAGCATTTAATGGGGGCTTACAGTTTCAGAGGTGAGCCCATGACCCTTAGGTAGCAGCCTCTGCTCCTGACTGAGAAGTTATTGACAGTTGGTTGATGACTTCAGGAGAAATGGAAGAAGAACCAATTTTCATTAAGGGTGTGGCTCCTAGTATGAATGGCCCCACTGCTGAAGTTGGACTCAGTGGGTCATTGGGTTGGAGTCATGGCACAAAGCTGAAGGAGATAGAAATATGGAGGCGGATCTGAAATGAGTTGGGGAAAGAATTGAGGTTAATAGAATGAAAACACATTGCATGAAATTCTCAAAAAATTAGCAAAACCATTTTATCTTTAAGTCCATCATGAACAAAAATTAGCAAAACCGTTTTATCTTTAAGTCATTGCTAGGTAACTAATTGTTTTCTCCTAGGTTGGAGGTGATAATGGCTAGCCTTGGTTATCCATTCGATACACATGGAAAGGGGGAATCTCAATTGAAGAAGAATTTCCACCATCAGATTGACCTATGAACATATTTATAAGCCATTTTCTTAGTTGCTAATTGATAGAGGAGAGCCTAGTCTTCTGAGAAGTACCATTTTCAGGCAGGGTGGTATTCGCTTTATAATAAAAATAGCCAAACAAGACCCTGAAAGCAAAGCATTCATTGGTATTTCTAAGTAGTCTCTGCTTCACCTCCTGCCTCCATTTTCTGTCTTGAGTTTCTGTCTTGGTTTCCTCCAATGATGGACTGTAAGATCTAAGATAAAATAAGCCTTTCCTCTTCAAGTGACTTGTGTTGGTAGAGTTTGTCAGAGCAACAGAAAGCACATGAAGACTAATTCAAGGGCCCCTCCTACCACTCCCATCTTACCTAATGTGATAAGAAAAGATTAGAAATGAATCAAAAAGAAAGAAAGACGTTATCTTTAGTCACAGATGACATGATTGTTTATGTATGAAATTCTAACAAATAAACTATGACATAAAACTTCCCAAAATAATAAATAGCATTAGCATACGTTGGAATATACTCCCTAAAGTATACTCACTGACTGGTTGACTATGTTCTGAGAGTGAACACTGACTTTGGAATTTAATACTTTTGCATTTATATTACCATTCGAAAGTTAAATGCTTAAATGTAAACTAACAAAAAGTATATGGGATATACATTAAGGAAACACTTCAATGTCCATATGAAGGGGGAGGGTTGGGACAAAGAGGGGGCATCAGAAGCAGACATACACGGTCTGTGAGATTTGACTCACAACAGATCATAGATGACTGCATAGTACAAATTAAAACTTCTAGAGGCTAGCTTGAAAGAGAGTCAAGAGTTTAATAATAAAATTTTAGGTGCTATATGAAAAGCATGTTCTAAGAAAAAAAATGTGAGTTAGACTTGATTAAAATTAAAAAGCCACTCTGCAAAATATATTTAAAGCAATAATCCAAAAATAGAAGAAAAATTCTGGTAAATCTTATCTAATAAAGGGCATGTACACAAAATATATAAAGAGCTCTTAAAATTCAACAATTGGAAAACAAAAGACTCAGAAATAAAATGGGTACATAGAGATGATACAAATATGATAATGTGTTTGATTTCATATGTTATCACAAAAATTGCAAATTAAAACAGAAGGGATAAAGTACCACACACTTAGTAGCTGGTTAAATTCCTAAAGTTGAACAAACAGAATGCTGACAAGGATGAGATCCTGTTGGGACTTAGAACATCAGCACAGTCCTAGACATTTGACCAGTTACATGTTAGTCACATAAAAACCTTATCATAATTGTTCATGAAAGATTTATTAATAATCACCCCAAATTGTCAGTGATCTTTTAAAAGTAAGTTGGGTGGATTTTTTTAAAGTGTTACAATAAAATTCTATTTAATATTAAGAAATGAGTTATCAAACCATGAAAAGACATGGGGGAAACTGTTTTATTATTACTTTTGATTTAGAAGACATTGTTTTGTTTTATAAGACAGTCTTACTCTAGCTCAGGCTGGCCTGGAACTCATTGTTTGGCCCAGCTTAGCCTCCAATAACTGACTATCCTCCTGCCTCGGATCCTTTGGTCCTGGTATTACAGTCAAGAGCCATCAACTGAGTGACATGAAAGAAATTTGAAGGGATGTTATGGAGTGAAGGAAGGCAATGTGTAATGACTCTATCAGTCCAATTCTATGACATTCCAGAAAGGGGAATATTAGTGGAGCAATAGAAGGATCAGCACTGAGGGCAAGAATGATAAATAGGTTTGGGCAGAGAAATGTTTCTATATGGATCTATAATAATTATAGAAAATTATGGATCCACATGACAAGGGTAGAAAGGTTCCATTGGAATGGCAACTAAGAGAAGGTATAATCATCCATTCTACCCCTACCCCAGCTGCCCAAGAAAAGTTAGAGCCAACAACCGCCTGGGCTCCAAAGGCACCAACTCAGAGGGGCATAAGGCTGCTCTTGACCAGAGACAAAGTAATCCAGGAGAAGACTTGCAAAACCAGGGAGTTCTTCCTCCTGATTTCCCTGTTTCTACTGTGGGAAGGCAGGAGGGAGAACCCAGCCACACTTTGGAGGAGATTTTTACTTTTCTGGGGCTGACAGGTTCTCTCTTGATTGGCCCTTATTCTATGCCTCATTTGCAAGTAGCATACTCAGCCAATCAGAGCCTAGTTGAATCTACCTAAGTCCTTGGGGGCATAGCCTAGTGACCAGTTTGGTTCCTGGTTCCTATTTTCTGGCTGCTGACTTCTGGCAAAAGACTGAAGACATCAGAGTCAGCCTTTTTGGACCACAAGAGGGAAGATGTCTCCTGTCTTCGAGACCTGTCAGAGGCTGGCCCACTGGAGACCTTCTGAGGTAGAAGAATTTATTCCTGTTCCACCTCTGAAGCTTGCTGCTCCTGTTGCTTGTGCAGAGAAGTTGTTCCTATCTTGAGGTTCACTCCTGTCTCTGATAGGTATCTGGTTCTTGCCTCAAGACAGATCTACTGTTTCTGTCCTGTAGACCCATCACTTCTGCTGCTCCTCAGGGACCTGCTCTCTATTGGTTGGCAAAGCCTGCCAAGAGATCAGAGCTCCAACACTGGCTGGCAATCTTACAGTTGTTATTTTAACGCTCACTTAAATTCAGAGCTTTGATACCAAGAGTTTAGGCCTTCACTTTTTTGTTGGAAGTCTTACTTCCATATGGCAAATACAAGTCCCTCTCATTCATTGACTGGTCATTGGTTCATTCTTTGGTTACTGTCTGCTCACTCCATTCTTTGAATGAGGGTAAGACAAGAACCCAACAAAAGAATTGACTGTCTCAATGACATTAGACATTATAAAACCCTTAACTTAGTATGAGGTAGTACCTCATTCATAGAATGGCACAATACCAACAAATCATGGTATTTTTATTTGAATCTACATCAATATGCCTAAACTTGTGAATATCACAGCTCATAAATAGTACATATGTAGAGCATATGCTGTTGACCCAAGGGATCAAATGGATGGCTGGGAACTTTCACTCACCTGTGCCATTCAACATAGAGAAAGCATGCCATATCACAGATTGTTTGCCCCTGAAGAACTGAAATTCAAAGTAGCATCTTAGAAAATACATAAAACATTTATACTGTTCTTAAAATCAAACACAATATCTAAGTGAAATCATCTAATGTGAGGATAGTTTGTAGAGCACAAAAAGTGGACATAACTGAATATTAAGGACTAAAGTTTATCATGTGTCAACTCACTGATTAGAAAAAGTACCAATACAAGATATTCACTGCCACACCCACTCCAGTGGAGTCTGCGTGACAAGTCCAAAAGCTTGGCCACAGTCCTGAGACAAAAAGCTTCACAGAAACTAGTCTCTTGGAGGTCCTGTAACACAAATGTGGTCCAGATTTGTCCTTACGATAGTTGGTGGAGGGTTTTGTGTGCTTTCTTTCAATATTGTTTTATTATAGGTGCTCCCAAGGAATGATTTGACAAATAGCCAAGTTAGATTGAACATTGCTTCCTGGTCACCACAGGCGCCCAAATATCCTAGTCAATCACTGAGCCAACCTTGGGCTTTGAATTTCGTAAGAATGTTACTTATTCAGATGAAATGCCTCCAGTACTGATAGAGAGACAGTGAAAGAAATCAGGCATTGCAGTTTACTGGATAAGAGTTAGAAATCTCAGGGCAAGTTCAACAAAGTGAACTTAGAATTCTCATTACAATCATGTATGGCAGACTACATTACATAATAGTAGAAAGAACGTGGGTTGTGGTTTAAGAAGGAACTAGACTAAATACTTAGAGTAACAGCTGAGTCACTCTATTGTATAATACACCTTCTCCCTATGCCAATTTACAATGGCATAGGGAGAAGGTGTATTATACAATAGACTAGAATTAGAACCATGGCTAGGGTGTGAAGCCCTTGCTCCTAGCTTCTAAGAATAAACTGACCTTAGGTAGGGCTGATTTTTATCTCAGTTGTAAACACTGCCTGGTTCCTGTCAGCTTTTATGTACGCATTTCTCTGTTTTGTTTCATTATGTATACAGAAATGTGTGTCTTAAATGCTCAATTACTCCAAAAGGCTAAAACTGTACTTGAAAATGAAATCTAGGAATGTCTAAAACTAAGAAGAAGAAGAAGAAAAAGAAGAAGAAGAAGGAGGAGGAGGAGGAGGAGGAGGAGAAAAACCCTTAGGATAAAACCTACTGAAAGAGGAATGAGGGATTTCATGTAATTTCATGGGGCACCATAAGATAACTGGAAGTGTATAGGGATAAGAAGGAACAAGATCTCCACTAACTGGGACTGGCATGATTAGACTGATGTTTTAGGCTCTTTGTGTTGTTTTCCTATGAATTAGGAAGAACTAGATAGAATGTAGCTTTGAAGCCACTGGCTAGGTGCCAGATACAGTGAAGACTCGGGTTTTCTAGTAAAGTCAGGCAAGTATAGGCAGCCATCAGTATGCCTAGACTTTGAATGGTAGACTTTGAGGGAATTCCAGGAGACAATGCCTTAATCCTGTGGGTTCCATAGAAATGGGATAAAGGGGCTGGAAATGAATAGAGACAAAGGTTTTCAGAAGTTTTTGTGCACAAAGAAGCAAAGGAAGAGTCAAACCCTCAAGGTGAAGTGAGGGCTTTTTTTTTAATAGAAAAATTAACACAATGCATATGTATGTACTAATGAAAATAATACCAAAAAAGTGGGAAGAAGTGATGATAAGCAATAGTAGGAGAACTATAACAGGATGAATGGCCAGTGTATTCCATAAATGACCAAGTAGGTAAGAAAAATCCATAGTGATGGTGTACAAAGAAGAGTTCAGAGTCCAGGTGCCATGACCATGATATCATAGTAATGCTTCTGTATTCTCAGATGAGCAAGGCACACTGCGCCTGGAAAATGAGAAAAGATGGCACAAACGACCATCAAAGCAATGGGAGGGTGAAGGCTGTAATGTGCAGTTAACCTGAGGTCAGTGGCATACATGGAAAGTGAGAACAGGTAGCAAATCTTGAAGGGGTTTTTGTTTGTTTTCTGGTTTTGTGATTTTGGAGTTTTGTCATATACCTCTGAATAGGCATGAGATGAATTAGTCAGAGTTCCCAGAATAAGGCTTTAGTTAGCATTCATGCAAAGCAAGAAGATGATGTGCTTTTTAGTACCGAATGTCAACTTAAAACAAGTTAGAAACCATCAAGAAGAAAACAGAATTGCTCAGACCCAATTGGCCTGTGGACATGTCTGTGGGGATTATCTTGCCTGATAATTGATGTGGAAGGTACCAATCCACTATGGGCAGCACCATCCCCTAGGCAGTTGTAAGAAAGGTCAACAAGCACGAGCTTATACAAATCAGCAAGCAGCATTCCCCTGTGGTTTCTTCTTCTAGTTTCTACTTGAGCTCTTGCCTTGACTTCCTTCAGTGATGAATTTTAACTTTTCCTTCCTCAAAGTTTGTTGTTTTTTGTTTGTTTGTTTGTTTTGGATTTTGGGTTTTTTGCTTTTTGTTTGTTTTTGGTTTTAGGGTATTTTAATTCAGCAACAGAAAATAAATTAGCACAGTATGAGTAGATTATAGAACCAAAGACTAGTGAAGATTAGAACTGAGATGATAAAGGGGGAGGGGGATAGCAGGAATTAATTGGAGGCCTTAAATAGGTTGGAAATTATTTTTGGAGGTTTGGTGCTAGAAGAAGATGGTTCAAATGACTGTAGGTAATAACTGGGGAGGGAGATGCTTCAAGCTGAAGGAAGAAAATATTTGTAGATATTGATAATACTGTCACGGTCTCTACTAAACTACCATTAGCATGGTGAATTTGGGAGCTGCCTCAACCTGCTTGTGTTGTTTTAAGATGATGTCACAGAACAGGTAACTTAAAAAAAATGGGAATTAATTTTCCAAACCTTGTTCATCTAGAAGACTAAGGCCAAAGCAAGTTCAGTGAGGGCTTGGTCTCTTCCAAGATGGCGCAGGGATGCTGCATCATCCAGGAAGTACAAATAACTGGTCCTCACATATTATAATGCAGAAGAGTAATGAAGGATGAACTCTGTGGGAAGCCATTTTCTAGTACCCCTGTCTCATTCACGAGGGCAGAACCCTCATTGCCTAACATTTCCAAGTGGGCCCACCTAATACACTCTTGCATTGGAATTTGCGTGTGAACAGGGTCATTTAGAAGACGTGTACATTCAAACAATTACAGCCGGAGGACAGAGACCTGCCCTGCAGAGAGCGCCATCTTGGCTCCGGGACTCCGCCGAACTTAGTCTACAGGTTAGAGTGAGGACCACAGAGGCAGACAGCTTCTGGGACAGGCGGGAGCCACAGAGCCGCTGAGGCAGCACCCTTTTGGGGCCGCAGACTTCCGGCACCCTCCCAGTCGGAGGACAGTGACCTGCCCTGCAGGGAGCGCCATCTTGGCTCCGGGACTCCGCCGAGCTTAGTCTCTACAGGTCAGAGTGGGGACCACGGGGGGGGGGGCAGACGGCTTCTGGGACAGGCAGGAGCCACAGAGCCGCTGAGGCAGCACCCTTTTGGGGCCGCAGACTTCCGGCACCCTCCCAGCCGGAGGACAGAGACCTGCCCTGCAGAGAGTGCCATCTTGGCTCCGGGACTCCGCCGAACTTAGACTACAGGTTAGAGTGAGGACCACAGAGGCAGACAGCTTCTGGGACAGGCGGGAGCCACAGAGCCGCTGAGGCAGCACCCTTTTGGGGCCGCAGACATCCGGCACCCTCCCAGTCGGAGGACAGTGACCTGCCCTGCAGGGAACGCCATCTTGGCTCCGGGACTCCGCCAAGCTTAGTCTCTACAGGTCAGAGTGGGGACCACGGGGGCAGACGGCTTCTGGGACAGGCGGGAGCCACAGAGCTGCTGAGGCAGCACCCTCTAGGGGCCGCAGACATCCGGCACCCTCCCAGTCGGAGGACAGTGACCTGCCCTGCAGAGAGCGCCATCTTGGCTCCGGGACTCCGCCAAACTTAGTCTGTACAGGTCAGAGTGAGGACCACAGAGGCAGACAGCTTCTGGGACAGGCGGGAGCCACAGAACCGCTGAGGCAGCACCCTTTTGGGGCCGCAGACATCCGACACCCTCCCAGCCGGAGAACAGTGACCTGCCCTGCAGGGAGCGCCATCTTGGCTCCGGGACTCCGCCGAACTTAGTCTGTACAGGTCTGCTGACAGAGGATACTCAGAATCACCAGAAGAACAACCTCTGAACAGAGACAACTATAACAACTCCAGAGATTACCAGATGGCGAGAGGTAAAGGTAAGAATCTTACTAACAGAAACCAAGACCACTCACCATCATCAGGACCCAGCACTCCCACTTCGCCCAGTCCAGGGCACCCCAACACACCTGAAAAACTAGACCTGGATTTAAAAGCATATCTCATGATGATGGTAGAGGACATCAAGAAGGACTTTAAAGAACTACAGGAGAACATGGCTAAAGAGTTACAAGTCCTTAAAGAAAAACAGGAAAACACAACCAAACTGGTAGAAGTCCTTAAAGAGAAACAGGAAAACACATCCAATCAGATGATGGAAATGAACAAAACCATACTAGACCTAAAAAGGGAAGTAGACACAATAAAGAAAACCCAAAATGAGGCAACACTGGAGATAGAAACCCTAGGAAAGAAATATGGAACCATAGATGCAAGCATCAGCAACAGAATACAAGAGATGGAAGAGAGAATCTCAGGTGCAGAAGATTCCATAGAGAACATGGGCACAACAATCAAGGAAAATGGAAAATGCAAAAAGATCCTAACTCAAAACATCCAGGAAATACAGGACACAATGAGAAGACCAAACCTACGGATAATAGGAGTGGATGAGAATGAAGATTTTCAACTCAAAGGACCAGCAAACATCTTCAACAAAATTATAGAAGAAAACTTCCCAAATCTAAAGAAAGAGATGCCCATGAACATACAAGAAGCCTACAGAACTCCAAATAGGCTGGACCAGAAAAGAAATACCTCCCGACACATAATAATCAGAACAACAAATGCACTAAATAAAGATAGAATACTAAAAGCAGTAAGAGAAAAAGGCCAAGTAACATATAAAGGCAAGCCTATCAGAATTACACCAGATTTTTCACCAGAGACTATGAAAGCTAGAAGATCCTGGACAGATGTTATACAGACACTAAAAGAACACAAATTCCAGCCCAGGCTACTATACCCAGCCAAACTCTCAATTAACATAGATGGAGAAACCAAAGTATTCCACGACAAAGCCAAATTCACACATTATCTCTCCACGAATCCAGCCCTTCAAAGGATAATAACAGAAAAAAACCAATACAAGGACAGGAACCACGCCCTAGAAACAACAAGAAGGTAATCCCTCAACAAACCTAAAAGAAGACAGCCACAAGAACAGAATGCCAACTTTAACAACAAAAATAACAGGAAACAACAATTACTTTTCCTTAATATCTCTTAATATCAATGGACTCAACTCCCCGATAAAAAGACATAGACTAACAAACTGGCTACACAAACAAGACCCAACCTTTTGCTGCTTACAAGAAACTCATCTCAGAGAAAAAGATAGACACTACCTCAGAATGAAAGGCTGGAAAACAATTTTCCAAGCAAATGGTCTGAAGAAACAAGCTGGAGTAGCCATTCTAATATCAGATAAGATTGACTTCCAACCCAAAGTCATCAAAAAAGACAGGGAGGGGCACTTCATACTCATCAAAGGTAAAATCCTCCAAGAGGAACTATCAATCCTGAATATCTATGCTCCAAATACAAAGGCAGCCTCATTCATTAAAGAAACTTTAGTAAATCTCAAAGCACACATTGCACCTCATACAATAATAGTGGGAGACTTCAACACACCACTTTCACCAATGGACAGATCATGGAAACAGAAACTAAACAGGGACACAGTGAAACTAACAGAAGTTATGGATCAAATGGATCTGGCAGATATCTACAGAACATTTTACCCTAAAACAAAAGGATACACCTTCTTCTCAGCACCTCATGGTACCTTCTCCAAAATTGACCACGTAATTGGGCACAAAACAGGACTCAACAGATACAAAAACATTGAAATTGTCCCATGCATCCTATCAGATCACCATGGACTAAGGCTGATCTTCAATAACAAAATAAATAATAGAAAGCCAACCTTCATGTGGAAACTGAACAACACTCTTCTCAATGATACCTTGGTCAAGGAAGGAATAAAGAAAGAAATTAAGGACTTTTTAGAGTTCAATGAAAATGAAGCCACAACATACCCAAACTTATGGGACGCAATGAAAGCATTTCTAAGAGGAAAACTCATAGCTCTGAGTGCCTCCAAAAGGAAACTAGAAAGAGCACACATTAGCACCTTGACAACACACCTAAAAGCACTAGAACAAAAGGAAGCAAATTCACCGAAGAGGAGTAGACGGCAGGAAATAATCAAACTCAGGGGTGAAATCAACCAAGTGGAAACAAGAAAAACTATTCAAAGAATCAACCAATCAAGGAGCTGGTTCTTTGAGAAAATCAACAAGATAGATAAACCCTTAGCCAGACTCACTAGAGGGCACAGGGAAAGCATCCTAATTAACAAAATCAGAAATGAAAAAGGAGACATAAAAACAGATCCTGAAGACATCCAAAACACCATCAGATCCTTCTACCAAAGGCTATACTCAACAAAACTGGAGAACCTGGATGAAATGGAGAAGTTCCTAGACAGATACCAGGTACCAAAGTTGAATCAAGATCAGGTTAATGATCTAAACAGCCCTATATCCCCCAAAGAAATAGAAGCAGTCATTAATAGTCTCCCAACCAAAAAAAGCCCAGGAGCAGATGGGTTTAGTGCAGAGTTCTATCAGACCTTCAAAGAAGATCTAATCCCAGTTCTTCACAAACTATTCCACAAAATAGAAACAGAAGGTACTCTACCCAACTCATTCTATGAAGCCACAATTACTCTGATACCTAAACCACAAAAAGACCCAACAAAGATAGAAAACTTCAGACCAATATCCCTTATGAATATTGATGCAAAAATCCTCAATAAAATTCTTGCTAACCGAATCCAAGAACACATCAAAACAATCATCCATCCTGACCAAGTAGGTTTCATCCCAGGGATGCAGGGATGGTTCAATATACGGAAATCCATCAACGTAATCCAGTATATAAACAAACTCAAAGACAAAAACCACATGGTCATCTCGTTAGATGCGGAAAAAGCATTTGACAAGATCCAACACCCATTCATGATAAAAGTCTTGGAAAGATCAGGAATTCAAGGCCCATACCTAAACATGATAAAAGCAATCTACAGCAAACCAGTAGCCAACATCAAAGTAAATGGTCAGAAGCTTGAAGCAATCCCTCTAAAATCAGGGACTAGACAAGGCTGTCCACTTTCTCCATACCTATTCAACATTGTACTTGAAGTCCTAGCCAGAGCAATTCGACAACAAAAGGAGATCAAAGGGATACAAATTGGAAAAGATGAAGTCAAAATATCACTTTTTGCAGATGATATGATAGTATATATAAGTGGCCCTAAAAATTCCACCAGAGAACTCCTAAGCCTGATAAACAGCTTCGGTGAAGTAGCTGGATATAAAATTAACTCAAACAAATCAATGGCCTTTCTCTACACAAAGAATAAACAGGCTGAGAAAGAAATTAGGGAAACAACACCCTTCTCAATAGTCACAAATAATATAAAATATCTTGGCGTGACTCTAACTAAGGAAGTGAAAGATCTGTATAATAAAAACTTCAAGTCTCTGAAGAAAGAAATTATAGAAGATCTCAGAAGATGGAAAGATCTCCCATGCTCATGGATTGGCAGGATCAACATTGTAAAAATGGCTATCTTGCCAAAAGCAATCTACAGATTCAATGCAATCCCCATCAAAATTCCAACTCAATTCTTCAACGAATTAGAAAGTGCAATCTGCAAATTCATCTGGAATAACAAAAAACCTAGGATAGCAAAAACTCTTCTCAAGGATAAAAGAACCTCTGGTGGAATCACCATGCCGGACCTAAAGCTCTACTACAGAGCAATTGTGATAAAAACTGCATGGTACTGGTATAGTGACAGACAAATAGACCAATGGAATAGAATTGAAGACCCAGAAATGAACCCACACACCTACGGTCACTTGATCTTCGACAAGGGAGCTAAAAACATCCAGTGGAAGAAAGACAGCATTTTCAACAAATGGTGCTGGCACAACTGGTTGTTAACATGTAGAAGAATGCGAATTGATCCATTCCTATCTCCTTGTACTAAGGTCAAGTCTAAGTGGATCAAGGAACTTCACATAAAACCAGAGACACTGAAACTTATAGAGGAGAAAGTGGGGAAAAGCCTTGAAAATATGGGCACAGGGGAAAAATTCCTGAATAGAACAGTAATGGCTTGTGCTGTAAGATCGAGAATTGACAAGTGGGACCTCATGAAACTACAAAGCTTCTGCAAGGCTAAAGACACCATCAATAAGACAAAAAAACCACCAACAGATTGGGAAAGGATCTTCACCTATCCTAAATCAGATAAGGGACTAATATCCAATATATATAAAGAACTCAAGAAGGTGGACTCCAGAAAGTCAAATAACCCCATTAAAAAATGGGGCTCAGAACTGAACAAAGAATTCTCGCCTGAGGAATACCGAATGGCAGAGAAACACCTGAAAAAATGTTCAACATCCTTAATCATCAGGGAAATGCAAATCAAAACAACCCTGAGATTCCACCTCACACCAGTCAGAATGGCTAAGATCAAAAATTCAGGTGACAGCAGTTGCTGGCGAGGATGTGGAGAAAGAGGAACACTCCTCCATTGTTGGTGGGATTGCAAGCTTGTACAACCACTCTGGAAATCAGTCTGGCGGTTCCTCAGAAAATTGGACATAGTACTACCGGAGGATCCAGCAATACCTCTCCTGGGCATATATCCAGAAGATGTCCCAACCGGTAAAAAGGACACATGTTCCACTATGTTCATAGCAGCCCTATTTATAATAGCCAGAAGCTGGAAAGAACCCAGATGTCCCTCAACAGAGGAATGGATACAGAAATTATGGTACATTTACACAATGGAGTACTACTCAGCTATTAAAAAGAATGAATTTATGAAATTCCTAGCCAAATGGATGGACCTGGTGGGCATCATCTTGAGTGAAGTAACACAATCACAAAAGAACTCACACAATATGTATTCACTGATAAGTGGATATTAGCCCAAAACTTAGGATACCCAAGATTTAAGATACAATTTGCTAATCGCATGAAACTCAAGAAGAATGAAGACCAAACTGTGGACACTGTGCACCTTCTCAGAATTGGGAACAAAACACCCAGGGAAGGAGTTACAGAGACAAAGTTCGTAGCGGTGATGAAAGGATGGACCATTTAGAGACTGCCGTACCCAGGGATCCATCCCATAATCAACTTCTAAACGCTGACACCATTGCATACACTAGCAAGATTTTGCTGAAAGGACCCAAATATAGCTGTCTCTTGTGAGACGATGCTGGGGCCTAGCAAACACAGGAGTGGATGTTCACAGTCAGCTATTGGATGTATCACAGGGCTCCCAATGGAGAAGCTAGAGTAAGTACCCAAGGAGCTAAAGGGATCTGCAACCCTATTGTTGGAACAACATGATGTACTAACTAGAACCCCGGAGCTCTTGTCTCTAGCTGCATATGTATCGAAAGATGGCCTAGTCAGCCATCAATGGAAAGAGAGGCCCATTGGACTTGCAAACTTTATATGCCCCAATATAGGGGAATGCCAGGGCCAAAAGAATGGGAATGGGTGGATAGGGAAGTGGGGGGGCGCTATGGGGGACTTTTGGGATAGCATTGGAAACGTAATTGAGGAAAATATGTAATAAAAATATTAAAAAAAAAAAAAACAAGTTGTCAGCATAATTAGAGGAGAGGTTAACTAATGAACTAAGATACCAGCATACCTGAAATGGACCTCAGCTACATGCACAAATGTAAGACCTGCTGTTTCTCCAGTGGCCTATATGGGAGTTTAGACAGGCTTGTCCACGTAAAAGCTATTCATGTAGACTAGACTGCTTTGCAGATGACACTGCCGTCAAGAAAATGTTTCAGAGTCCCTGCGGCTTGCCTCCTATTGAGAAGCAAATCTATTTTGCCACATGTGCTGTGCATTTAAGGAGCAAACAAAAATGATGACACATTTCACTGGGAAACAGGACCGGGATCAAGGTTATGGAATTCAACAAATATGAACTGTCAGATGGTAGAAGACTGGCTTAGCAGTAGAGACCTCAGGGTCAGAATACTCAAGTGTCTCTGGAACTACAGATTCCAATCTGAAACGCTTCAACTCAGTCCTTCACCCTTTGAAGGCAGATAAATTGGGTAGCCCAGAATTGATTGGCCAGGGTCCCTTAGATGACATCTTAAGACCAAAACCCCATCTTCTTTCCTAGAACATCAGGTAATTTGTGGCTTATTTTAGGAACAGGGATTGACACTACAACACTTGTTGGATACTGAAGTGTAGAGTGAAAGAAATGGAGAGATTGATTTCCCCCCTGGAGTGTATTCACATATACGACACCACCCAAAGCAAACAGAGAGACCAGTACTGTAACATCAAAGTACTGTAACATCAAAGCAAAGGTGGTATGTATTGCTGGTTACTCAATAATGCAGGCTTCAGTGTTCTTAGTGCACACGTGTAATTCAAGCAGAGAAAAATATCACCCTTCAACAACTCTATGGCTTTCTAACAGTAAGGACCAGTACACGACTTCCATAAACAAAACCATCTGGGATATAATTGATCATTCTTCTCTTCTTAAAAATCGCTATAGAATAATGAAACAACATTATTGCCTTGGTTATCTTTCAAACTGTTCTAGATTTAATATTATCAAATGAAACAAATCCATAAACCGTAATGATTGCAATTTAGAGAATCGGGAATTCAAGCTAATTGCATAGGCATCATCTCTGGTTAGTATAAAGCTGATCAACTTCCAGTATCCCTCACTATGAATGTCTCAAAGTAGTGAAAGAGCTCAACTCAAAGTAGAAACACATTCACCTGTTTCCTAAGTGAGTTTTGTACTTATAAAGTACACTGGGCACTACACAAATTGTAGGTAAATGTTACTTATTATTTCTGTGTGGTAGCGTAAGGAAATATTAGATTGAACATGAGAAAATATCTTCAGTAATGGTTGTTCTTCTTTATGGCTTTTTACATATTTTGAAATATACCATGATACACAAACCAGCATACTCCAAAGTTCAGATTCTCCTGAGATCCCATCACTAAAAATGGAGTGGGTTTGTAAGTAAAAAAATAACTCCAGACCCTTGAAACACTTGCCCAGCTATTAAATATATCCAGTCAGACAAGCATACTTCTAAAATTTCTCCTTCTTAAATTTCTCCTTTAGAAAGTTTACAAAGTAGTCATAAAAATCCTTCAGTAAGACCAAACCCCAAGAAATAAAGATTAAATGGTAGCCATGATTCACAGCTGCTAACCAAGCAGTGAGAGAGATTCTGCTTTCCTCCTCGTTTATATTTGGAAACAACGACCAAATTCACAGCTTACAGCGTAAGTGGCAGCTACTTAAAAGTTTACATCTGTCAAAAGGTGGTCATTATCACTGTATTATACACCATTTATGAGACTAATAAATGCCATTTCTGTAGAAAACATTTGGGGATGATTAAAAATGAAAATACAGAACCAGACCAAGAAAGATGAAGGCATGTCTAAATTTACAGGCATATAACTACTGAAGATAATCGTCTTGACCTTTGCTCTACTGCTCCCATGCTTTCAAAGGAGCCCTAAATTAGCACTAAGAAGAAACTTGGCAATGGCTGGGAGAGCCTGACCTTCAGGGTGAAATAATTTTTGATTCTAGTCAGTTTGAGTAGTGTCGTGTTTCATACTCAATGACGGTGAAAATTATTTCTCTGTGTTTTTGTATGCCAACTCACTTCCCCCAACCATGGCCTGCATAGCTATGAGACTAGTCTTACTGTGTTCCTTTCCCACCCAAGGATTGGTGGTTCCTGAATGAGGAATGAAAAGGGACTTAGCCAAGAAGTAGATTCAATATAAACAGTCATAATAAGGAGATCAGGAGCAGTTTCCAAGAATGTCCTGCTCCTGGATACAATTTCAGAATAGAGAAACAATGAGTGGTAGACAGGCATGAGGAAATACAAGTGTCTTTAGTCATACGTTATCTCTAAGTTAAAGTTAAAATTATTACTAAAGGCTAACTTATTAACATCCTCATTGTCTTGAAGTTATAAAATGATTTTGTTCATTTGTTTTGTATTTGAGACAGTGTCTTAAGTATCTTAGGCTGGCCATGAACTTGCGACATAGCTGTGGATGGCCTTGAACTCCTGACCCTCCGGCCTCTATCTGCAGATGATGGGATTATAAGCAAAAGCCACCACAACTGCCTTATTCAGCACTGTGGTTAAAACACGAGACTTAGTACAAGCTACACAAGCACTGTACAAACTGAGCTACATCCTCAGGCTACACAAAGCAACAGCAGTCATATTTTCCAAGTGGAAACTGAGAATTATTGAATTATCAGAGTTAGGTCTGTTGAAAACACACTTAATCCTTTCTTTCAACCACCCAGTTCATTAAGCATTCTTTAGCTCTAATTTGGACATTATACATTTTCTTAGGCAACAAAAGTGGATTATTGGAATTTATCTTTTAAAGTATTCATGGATAAAATATCCAGACAAGTACCAATTACACTTCCTAGAATATTCCCCCTTGCTCAGGGTTAATTAGTAGTAATCTAAGTTTCTTATTTCTGAGATGGCATCCAACCTATATCCCTGTCATTGCCCATATGTATTGGAGATATATATGTATATGTGATGTGTGCATATGCATATGCCAGGAGCTTTCAGCTGCACATTAACTCAATGTTCCATTTTATTTTATTATACTTACTTATTGTATAGGGGCACAATTGCCAGGACACACTTTTGGATGTCAGGAGACAATTTTCAGAAGTCAGTTCTCAACTTCTACCATGTGTGTCCTGAGAATAGAACTCTAACTTTGGTGACAACTGCCCTTACCAGTGCACCAGACTCCCTTTGCCAGCCACATGATGTAATTATTAACCATATTCAAGTGATGTTGACAAATGTAAAATTGAAGAAGACGCCAGATGCATCTCATGAATTTAATCTTGAAGTTCAGCATGAATAGATGACCCCTTTGAGAACTTTATAGGAATATGCACATATCACGTATGCATGTATATAATCTCCAATACATATCTGCTGTTCCAGTTTCTATGTTGGGTCTGGGGATACAGTAAAAGGAAATAACAAATACTATTACTGGTCTGAGGAGCTTAGGTATAGTAGTAAAGGAACAAGCATCAGTCAAACAAGCTGAGTCTAGAGGTAAAGACAGCAATTTTGATAAGGGCTCTTAAGGAAATATGAGTTATGGGTAGATAGATTGGCTTTCCCATGTCTGTGGAGTTGGAGACAAATTAGAGCTAATTTCATCAGCCTTGAAAGTCCTTAGAACGGTGCTACACAGCAGGCAGAAGATTCTAAACATCTGGGATGTTTAGAAATGGTTAAAGATGAGGACTGTGACGGTTTGATTTTCTAAAAATGAACCCAATGATCTGTTCTTCAAGAACTCTTTTATGGATCTAGTTAGTAGTTAACATTACTGTAAAAATGCTAGCATTCGATATTGTAAGCCACCAGCACTTAGAAGGACTTGTTCAGGTTGTACAACTAACCTGAGATGTGTTGCTTTGGTACAAAAGAAAGAAGTACTGGACTATAAGTTAGTAGACTATGCTTTCTGGTAATGGTAACTGCTTCTTCCAAAAACTGAAGGTGCAGCTAACAAAAATATACAATGTTTTAATTACAAACACTAGAAAACAAATACAAAATGGCTTACCCAAGAAAGGGAGACACTAGCTTGCTCTGCTCCTTTTCAGCTTTTCTCTGTGTTGGATTCTTAGATAAGATTTCCACATACAGTCAAAGAGTGTCCAGGGCTCAGAGCCTCCCAGCAGACATCCCCCAGAAGTTGAGTGTTTTTTCATACACTCTACCAAGCCTCTCAGGGAGATTCGAACTATCTGTTGGGTCCTGTGCCCAAATATGGCCTAGTCACTGTGGTCCAGGGAATGACAGACCCTACTAGCCAGTCCAGATAGCATCCAACTCCTAGGACCCAGAATAGTGCTCCACTCACGTGTAGCTTCCCTGGACACTCGGTGAAAGAAAAAAAAAAATGCTACTGCACAGATAGAAATGTGAACAAGCTCTACCATGAATTATTTTACATTTTTGAAAATTAATATCCTGCTATCCTATACCTGCTGACAGAGCTGGGGCACTATGTATGCTCTGCAGCTCTTGGGATGTTTTGACTTCCCAAGGAAGGTTTAATGGCCCTGCCAACCCACGGAATGGCAGTTTGCATCGCTGGCTTGCTCTGTCATAAACATAATGTGCTTTGCATTCCTTCTCAGTATACACACCTCCCTTCTGAATTGGCCACTAATGTTTTTTCTCTCAGAGCAGGGAAGGGGGTGCTGTGTACATACACTCCAAGACTTAAGAGTTGCAAAATACTTCATCAGTTTGTCTTGACAAGGATGTAGAGGGGAGATGACAGAGGAGAGAAAGAAGCGTGACCTCCACTGTGGCCTAACTGACCACACATGAGCAGAGAAGGAGAATTCATTTTTGGCGTTAGCCCCAGGCTTGCTTTCTACATCCGAAGGTTCTAGGGAGTCTAGGCGGCTGCTGAGACCGAAGTTCCCTTCCATGGAAAGTGGAGAATGTGCAAAGCACTCCTTAGCTTGTTTTGCATTATAAAGGGACCCCATATCAATAACAATAAGAGATAATTAATTAAAATCCTGAAAATTGTCCTTGTCCTCTTCTGTTCCTCTGAATAATTTAGCACCACATCATTAACCAAGCCAAACAGAGCCAGGACCTGTGAGGAGCAGCATCGCCCTTCAATTCTAATTTGCTTTCTCCTGCCTGGTCCTGCCTGTCAACCATCCGCACTTCCTATTTTCCGAACCCTTTGGCTATAAGAACATTTTAGTCCATATCTCATGAGTTTTTGTTTTTTGGTTTTTTTTTTTTCCTAATTGCTCCCTGAAAGCCTAAATCTACAAGTCAAGCAACATTTACAACTGCTTCCCTGCAAGAAAAGAAAAAAAGAAAAAGAAAAAGAAAAAGGAGCTGCTCTGACTTTGTCCCTTGAGAAAGGCAGATCATGTACCAGGACCCCAGGGAACCCCCAGAGAAGCCATTCTTGACCTCTGTAGGGCATTAAGTATCACTCTGGCTCTGTTATTTTTAGACACTAAAAATTGCAGAGTTGCATGTAACCCTCATTCTAGCAGCAGGCTAAATTAGCAATATGGGTTGCTGAGTTTCCGTTTTATCCAGTTCCCCACCTAGTTGGTTAAGGACAAGACTGGGCTGTTAACTCCTCCCAGGATGGCCTCTTAATTACTGTGTGTCAAAATGACACAACGCCAATATATTATAATAGGGACCCAGCTCCCAACTAAAAGGTTTGAGGCAAACAAGACTATCACCAAGCAACTGCCCAAGACAGGTCACGTCTGATAAGTCTTCAGGGAGGAAGAAAAAAAAAAGCCATCATTTTTATTTCTCACGCATAGATGATAGCATTTTAATGTAACCAGGGATGGGGGGGGGGGGAGACACACACATTATGCAAATGGAGTTACAAATGTAAAATGATAAATTAGCAAGCAACTATTTAATTATTACTCTGACTAATTCCTGTAGATTGTGCCTCAGCTAATGAACCTGAACTCGTCCTGGTTGACTGCAGTGTTCTGTGGAAACGGTTCCATTTGGTCTGTCGGCGGCTTCCGCGGCGCTGCACGGCGGTGAAGGAGGCGGCATCTGTTTAATGAGTTCCCACTTCATTACAGAACTGTACCACTTACAGACCCCTCTCCTTCAGCATGCAGGCTGTGTACTCTGCTGTTGTTCTAAAGCAAATACTAATTTATGATTACCTGTCACATTAGGCCATTGAAAACTGTACTCACACTGGTTCGCATGAGCAGAATGCTAATGAGCTGATTATGGACTATGGCTGTGTTCCTTGCTTATAATCCATGAACATAAATTCAGATCCCAGTACAATATGGGATCTGGAACAATAGATGCTGTTTAAGAGGCTATGCTGTCACATGAAAATGCATACACCTCCCAAAGGCCAACAGACTCAGCAATGACCTAATTCAATGTGCGCGGAGCGTCGGAAACACCCACCATACCATGTCACGTACAGAGGAAGATGAATGACTCTCCGGCTATTCACCCCTTGCCACGGTCATTACCTAATTGAAGTCTGATGGCCAAGCGAGGTAGATCCTGCCAGGTGATTGCAAGGCTCTATTGTGTGGAATAAATCCTGTAGATGTGTCCTAAAATGGTGCTTGCCGAGAAAATTCCAATCAATAACACTTCCAAAATGCGGCTTTTCATCTTCGAGCCTAATATTTACCCACAGGCTCCAGCACAGCGCTCTCTCACTGTGTTTCCCCTTCGCTCTCCCATTACAAGCATGCCGTTTGCACTTTCAAATACAACGTTAAGCAGAATGCCTCATTAAATCTGGTTTTTCTTCAGTTGATCCCCTGTAATTTGCCCCCATAAATTAAAACTGTGGGAAGATGTGACTTTGCCATTGTACTGGCTGTACGGTTGGTTTGTTTTTATGGGCCTGACTTCATTCTGTCTGGGGACATTGGGGTTTGCTTCAGAGCTTGCTGTCCTAGGTGGTTCATGGAGTAAGTAAGGTAAGTGTCACCAATTCTTGTGGGATGAAATCACAATCTTTGGTCAAATACTGATCAGAACATCAAACATGAGAATCTGCCCCTGAACCCAAGGTCTTCTCTGTCACCTCCTCCTTCCTGACACCCCCCACCCCCCCCACCCCCACCCACACACACATGGGCTTCCTTCATCCTTCCTTCCTTCCTTCCTTCCTTCCTTCCTTCCTTCCTTCCTTCCTTCTTTCTTGTTCTCTCTCTTCTTTTTGCCTGCCTCGTCTTTAATCCCTAGTTAGAGACTGCAACTCACAAACAGAGCTTCTGGATGTTGTGTTTTGTTTTTTGTTGTGTTTTGTTTGTTTGGTTGGTTGGTTGGTTGGTTTTTGTTTTGTTTTGTTTTTGTTTTTGTTTTTTTCATTTTCCTTTGCTGAACTATTCAGGCCTTGCATCCTGCCTGACTAATAAAAGACAAGAATAAAAAGGAAAAAAAAAAGCCTACCTTTGATCTCATTAAAAAAAAATAGGTAAGATATACAAATCCCTCCTACATATGCTCATTATACGTTTTAAACAAACTCACAACCATTTTAACCGCAGGCCACGAGGTCTCTTACAGACCTGTGCGACACCTCTGAAGGCAACTTTCACACCTTGACTCTTTCCTGCCACAGCCAGCGAGCAAAACAGGCCCTAATTTAAGCTGAAGTAAAGGTGGGTTCTGCCTCTAACCAGCCACTGTGCCGCATTGTGATGCACAACTGTGAGCTTGCTCGTGTCTAGAATAAGAAGGCAGGACAAGAAATGACTGCTAAGAAGACTCTTTTCAACTCTACTGTTTTGTAATTCCACACTCTTAGGGATGATTAAAGGAGCCCTAATCAGCACAAGTCCAAGACTGCTAAATTGCTTATATTAATTTTAACCACATTTCTGGTTTACTCTCAGGAGATGAAACCAGTTCTTAAAAATTAGCAATTTTCTTCAGTGCACAGATGAAGCCATGCAGTGCTCTATTTCAAATGAAGCCCCATTTAACCACGGTAACCTTGACCTGCTATTCCCTCAAGGAAACCAAAGCTCAATCTGTCCCTGTGATGCACTGTCTGGACTCTCTCAAACCACAAATCATAAATTATTGGTCAAAGTTGTCCATAGTTTCCTTCTTAATGGATGCTGAAGAATCTAGAACGTAGTCAGTCATATCCTTCTCTTCATATGAATACAACACAAGATTTCAAATTACTCAACAGAATAGTTTTCATAGTACCTTGTTTAAGCTGTAGAAAATGGAAGCAAATTAGTTAATTACTGTCTCCAGCCATATGGATGCTAGCAAATTCCTTTTTCTCGCCTATAATGAACTCCCATTGCCAGCCAAGATAGGGGAGTTGTGAACAGCAGTGCAGGGTTTTTTTTTTTCCCCCTACATAAGCAAATTGCTTTTCCTGATTTACATGGGAAGAGAGAGCGGGTGCCTATTTACACACTGAATAATCCAATTTGCTTATTTTGCAAAACAGCCCCTTTCCCCTTCTTGGCTGCACTAGCAACATGCAGGCTCTCAGCTCAAGGGAAAAAAAAGAATAAGAATGTGCTTCAGATAAAAGGCTACACAGTGACTGTGCCCAGTTCAGTCAGTAGGGTTTACTTTTAAAGAAGGTAGACAGGAATGAGAAATGTTTGCTTGTGTGCTTGTAAAAATCCGGTGCACCAAATGTCCACAGGAACACTAACGTGTAACAAGAGATCCTAACTGAGGCTGAAAAGCTACAAGATTTTCTGATAAACTTTCATTTCAGGTATAATAAAACACTTGCCAAGTAAGATTTTGCCCATTTGCCCAGTTCTCAAAAACCCGTTCTTTTGAAGTAAGAACTGAGCTATTAGCTGTTAAATATTCCTTCATTAAAATAAAGTATATACATATCTGTGAGTGCTGGCTAAGACATAGGTATGTCCATAACTCAGTAACCCACAGTAATTAAAACATCTGGGTAATACCAGTTGAGGAACGAGTTGTGGAACAAGGGTTCAGGATTTGAGGAATTAGACTCAGGAGGTACGTGTGGGGCGGGGGGAACTTTTATCTGGATTTTGTTCCATAGTTCATCAGAGTGCATGTGCAAAGTCCTTTGTAAGTGTTAACTCAACAGTCTCAACTCAGCAGCGGGCTGAGAAGAGAGAATGCACCTATTTCCAATGTATTTTTCATGAGCCAGGCAAATTTGAAATTGTGCAGTTGGGTTTGCTGAGCAGTGAGCTTGCTGTCAGAGCATCTTCATAGCAAGCCAGTCAGTCTCAAAGACAGGGACAGGGGGGAGGAATGGGATTCGACAAGACAAAAGTGACCAGACTCCCGGTCCCTGGGGACCCCCACAAACAGCACGGTGATAGAAGCCCTGTAACCTTCCTTGGCTGTCACAGGATCCTGTGAATTAAAAAAAAAAAAAAGTGACAAGCAAAACTAATTTAATGTGGCAGTTGCTGAACATGTGCCCATGGAAAAGCCACTGCCCGGTGTGTTCCTTCCCAAAGATCTTAGGATGAAACTGGGTCCCACAACTACCTCCTGAGTAGGGGGCCTCTGATTGTCGAGTGTGTACGTGCATATTTCCTCACACGTGTGGAACTCTGTACTCTTCACTTCTGTATCTATGTGAGGTCTACAGTGCATTCACACATAATCTAAAAAGCCAAACCTGAAAGTGTCAGCTCAGCTGTGCTATGTGATCTGGCACTTTCTAGAAATGAAGTTTTCGGAATGTGACAGGTCAGACAAGGTAATTAAAAATAAACCCAAAAGCAGGTACAGAAATGTGTAGTTATGCAAGCATTGGCATCTCGGAGAAGAGCGTTCTGAAGCAGCCCAATATTCCTTACCACCCCGCCATTCCCTATCCCTGCCCAAGGCTTTCCAGACAATTTACTGCTCAGAGCATCTCAGCCTTGACTGACCCTGGTGGCAAAAGGGGGAATATTAGAAGACACAGCCCTTCTCCCTCTCAGAAACCCACTGCTCCTCCAGCCATCCTCCTCCTGCTCCATACCTTGGGGAAGCCACCAGGGTTGTAAACCAATGATAATTTGCCTTCATTTTATGTCCTCCAAGCAAACCTCCACTGGATGAGGGAGCCATTCTCCCATCAGTGAGATGGCCCTCTGGTCACTCAACCTTTCCCTGGTCTTCTCTGGGACTATTATTTGGAGTCCAAGCATAGGCAGAAAGAATGAATGATTCCAGATGAGAAAAGAAATGACCTGTGTTGCCAAGGAGAAAGAGAGAAGGAGGGAGAGGAGGCGGGCTTTTTTTTTTTTAAAGCATTCAGACTTGCTGAAGTAATGATCCTGGCATCATGTTAGCAAAACATTAGAAACACTTTAGTAAGCAAATCATTTAATTATAGCCTTCTCCCAGGCAGTTTATATTGCTTGACCCCTGACCCTTTCTATCGCTGTACCTAAACTCTGCCTGGGCTTCACACTTCCTATTCTTGTCACAGAATCGCTCCATCTTGTACCATTTAATATAGTGTGCTCCAGGTGTTCCGCGGTGAATGAATAGTTATACTACCTGTCAGACACAATCACACTCTATTCATCATTTTCGGCTGGCTGCATGAAGCCCAGCTTCCAGCAGGCTTCCTCTCTCTTTCCTTGTTCAAACGTCTGCGGTGCTTTCGGCCCATCTGTCAGGGCTGTCATTTAGAGGGAAAACAGTATCAGCACTTTAAATATATGGAGTTCGCTATTGAAACCCGCGCTGTGATTGAACCGTCAGCATCCTCAGTATCACAGACAGTAATTCATGACTGGTCAGGGCTCCACAGACGTTGCTATTACTACAGTGACCCTGAAGGGTCATGCCGAGGGCTTTTGCTTTACAGTTTGGTCTATAAATAGTACAATTAACCTTTCGAGAATTAGAAAATGCTCTTGGATTCTCTTTACATTTGTGTTGTGCTTTCATGCTTTAAAGCAACAGAAAGAAGAAACCCCTCTATGAGATTGCTGAAATAAGTGCCATATGAGTTAGCAGGGGGGAATACACCGCATGGGCACGCATCACACACGCACACGTGTGCACACACACACACATGTTCACACACACGCATGTATATGTTGTTTGGATAGTAAGCACTTGCAATGCATGAGTATATTTTAAGCCACCGTTTGCTGTTTTGGAGCAAGATAACATATGTTGAGATTTCAGCTGAAATTAAAAGGCTTCTGAAACTGAGATAAAATATGATGGATGTAAAATGAAAGGGGCTTATGTTCATCCTTATGGAGAGGAAGTGAAGGCTTCCAGCTCTCCAAGCCCTGCCTTTCAAAAAACCAGAGGGTTCCACCCTGTTTTCAGCCTATTTCCCAAGCAAAACATCTGCATTCCCAGCGGAATCTAGAGCAACCACACTCGGGAGCCAGATGCTGTCTCTAATCTCAGAACATAATCCCCCCAAGAAATAGAATTTGGGATGCTGACCAAGCTGCTCGTGACACCCCTGCATCTGAAAGCCTCAAGACAACTGAAAAAAATGTGTCCAGTTTCTTCTTCAAGAAATAATGGGACTGACTCAAGGAAGCCAGCAGCAAAGCCCAGAATATAAATCCAAATTCCAAACCACAGCTTTTCTGGAATGACAGGTCTATTGGACCACTGCCCCCACACTTCCTCCCTGGAAACCTAACCCAAGAGGTCCTCCTCTGCAGCATCGCTTGGAAGACAGTTACATGCTCCAACAGCAGTTCTCAACCTGTGGGTGACGACCTCTTTAGGGCGGTTGAGGGGTACAACTCTTTAACAGGGGTCACCGAAGACCCTCAAAAAACACAGATATTTACATTACAATTTGTAACAGTAGCAAAATTACAGTTGTAAGACAGCAGTGAAAATGATTTTGTGGTTGGGGTCCCGATCTCATGAGGAACTGTGTTAAAGGGTCGCGGCATTAAGAAAGATGAGAACCATATTCTATTGAATTCTGAGCCACCTCTAGGACTGGCTCCTGAATCCCAGGGGATTGTGGTTCGCTGTGTCTCTGCTCCCATGCTCTGTCTCACAGCACAGAGTGCAGATGCAGGGTGCTGCTTGCTTGGGTCTCAGATGGATGTCTGATCGCTTTCTCCTCTGCAGGATCATTTGAAGACTACATGATGCCTGCTATCCCCACTACTCAGGCAGCACAGAGGTTTTTCCCATGAAGTTCTTCCATGGACAAAGCCAATGAGCACATTTAACTTTCAATGCAAGGTTATATAGCTAAAAATAACTGTCCATGTGGTTTGCTGTATTTCTTTGCTTCTTGTGCAAGTGTCCCCGTCACTCTTTGTCTTTAAGAAGAGTGACAAGATGTGGGTGTGTGTGATAGGAAAGCCACAGACCTAGCAAATGGTCTTTTATGACCATCCCCTGAAAGCAAAATGACACTCTTGTTTTTCTTAAGCCTCCTCCTTCTCAGGGAAGTGGGATGGGGCAGTTTGTCAGCTAGCTCAGAGGTCTGTGAGAGACAGAAGGAGGAGGGAAGGTTCAAGGAAACCTTCCAGTTTACAGGTATTTGGGGGGGGCTGTTCTCAGACCAACTCAGGCTCCACAGAAGCAAAAGCCTCTGTCTACCATAGCCACTGAATAAGGACAATGAGGAGGTCATCTCTTCCTGTTGACATGTGTGTTCCAATCATGGAAGGCAGAGAGGGGTGCCCAACAAGCCCCTGTCGTCATTGTCATCCTTTGTGACTGCTTCCTCTCTCCCTGCCCTCGGCTGCAAAGCAAAAAAAAAAGCCTTTGCTTATTACATAGGCAGAGTAAGTGCCGGTCTCATCCCATTAACTGTCACATTTACCAGGCTCTGTGCCATCCCATTGGAGTTTCACTGAACATTCAGAATTGCTTAATTATGTACGGTGAAGACAATCTGCTGAGACGTCCCTTCTTGATTAACATGGGAGGAGGAGGGGGAGGTGAAGGGTCACCTGGAAGGCTCAGCTCACTCTTGCCTTGCACAGAATTCGGTGTGCAAAAAGGCTTCTGGGAGTGGGAGGAAAAAATTAATTAAAAAGCATTTGGAAGGAAAGCTGCTTACAACTAAAGAGAAGGCTACTTTTGATTCTGCAGGCTAGCAGCAGATACACGTTCCCCCCCCCGCCCCCCGCCCGTGTTGGCGTTCAACTGCATAGTGCATTCTTTATAAATTATACCACCCCATGTTAATTATAGTGTGCTGACAGCAATTGTCATTACTAAGCCAGCTACAGGCTTTGTGTGCTTGGATTTTAATAGCTGTTTGTTCTGAGGAATGTGGCAGAGCTGTGTGAGTGGCTGAGCCCAGGATTGCTAACCTCCCTTCAGTCTCTCACACTGGTTCTATTTTCCCAAACCAGTCACCTCCTCTCCAGGCTCCTCACTGGCCCTCTCCCCACAGCAAAGCAGATTACTGTCTAGAGAGACCAGTGCATTCAGAAACCAAGGCTTATATTGCGGTACACTCGTTGGGAGCTTTTCAAAGCTGTATTTTGAAATGTTTGCATTTCTCATTTATACAACCTTGCTATAGTTTTTTGTTGGTTTATTGGTTTTGTTTTGTCTTGTTTTGTTTTTAAGTGACTGCTCTAATCTAATGGGATGTTGGGAATTCCTTCTAAAATTCTAATTTGGATGCTTTCTACAGTCAGGAAGAGCTCAGTCACCAATCTTACTTGCATTCATAGCACTAATCTGGGTGAGAAGATGCTATGATGGTAAAACAAAACTAGCCCAAACCTGAACAAGGAACTTCACATTTCACATGGTTATTCTTGTAATCCTCAATAGCACAAACACACATTTAATGAACATCTACTATCTGCCAGAGGCAAATGGGTTAGACTCTAGAAAGCAAAGACGAATAAAATGTGGTCTCCTGGCCTTTGGGGTCTTAGAACACAACAGGGGAACAGATGTGTCAATAAATAATTACCATTCCATGTGTAATAATAGAAGTGGAAACAGAATTTTCTCTTGGCGTCATCATCCTGTGGGTACAGATGTGGTTCCATTAGCAGTACTAACTCAATTTTCTATGCTTTGTGAGCTCACCATTCCCCAGAGTCTCCACACATGGCTCGCTTGTCACACATAATTCTGATCTGCCAGCATATCTGCTTAGTTCAGGTGCTTTGCCTACTAAGAGTCACAAGTCCTGCCTGTCCTGTTGTGACCTCCATTTGAGGATCACGCTGTCTTCAGAGTCTACAGAGCAGCTCACCCTGTTCTCCAAAGGTATCAGAGAAGAGTCCTACCAAGGCTAAGCTGGACTACAAAATTCAATACTGTCCGTAGGTTTCTCCTCTAACACTACATATGAGCCTTCATTCCTGACCACATTCCAAATGCCAGGTCCCTCCTGAGGTTGAACATTCATGAGAGGTTCCTCTGCCTTCTTGTAGAGTGACTTTGGCAGGATCTACTCCTTCAAGGCACACATGGTACTCTCTTTCCTCAAGCATCACTTGAGGAAACACACACACTAACATATTCCACAGATGCAAAGTGAGCTGTAGGAGGAAACTGGTATGCTTTAACTATCTATATAGACCAGTTTCATGGAAAAAGTGGCAAACCAACTTTATCAGCTTAGGAACATCCAGTTTCATTCTCTTTACTGAATCTGTTCTGTGCTCCAGTAACAGATTATCTGAGACTAGATAATTTATAATGGTACAAACATTTCAGCTCACAGTTCTAGAGGAAAGGAAGCAAGATTAAGTGGCTAGTATCTGGAGAGGAAATATTTACTCTGTTATCTTATAGCTGGGGGTATCACAGGATAGAAGGACAAAGAAGGGTCCTAAAGGGACTAAAGTCTCCATTTAATGATGCACCCAAATACCATGAGACTGCAGGTAAATAAACTCTGTGGCGTGCTGCACCAATTTTGGAGAGCAATCCCCATGAGATGAAATACAGCTATTCCATATTTCTAATCATGACAAAAGGAAATCTAGGAATTTTTACAACACTGACTTCAGAAAACCAGTATTAAAATGCAATGGATATTAAAATGCCTTATCAAAAAGCAGAAATTTCGTAAACATCATCTACTCACCCACCCCAAGAGGGACTTGAGAGCTGGTTTTGAGAGCTGCTATGTTTCTCAAATGGGATGATGTAATCACCCAAACATCAGCCTTTTTGGGCACACACCTTGACTTTAATCTGAACAAAGCCTTCTATAAAATGGGAGATCCCAGGGACTCAGCAGCCAGCTAGACTCCATGAGAGACTCTGACAAAATAAAAAAGAAACATTGGGGAATACAGCCCATCAACCTCCAGTTTCCATATGTACCTACATAGGCAAGCACACCCAAAGAGTGTGCACAAATACCCACAGTGCATATATACACACACAAAGAGGCACACACATAGAGACACGGACTCGCATTTTGAAAAGTTGAACATACTACTTTTAGAATTGATTTTAAAACATTTGGCCTGGCAGTGGTCGTGCACATCTTTGATCCCAGCACTCAAGAGGCAGAGGCAGGTAAATCTCTGAGTTTAAGTCCAACCTGGTCTACAGAGCAAGTTCTAGGACAGCCAGAGTTATACAGAGAAACCCTGTCTAGAAAAAACAATAAGGAAAAAGAAAGAAAGATAGATAGTGTGATGCTTTGAATATGCTAACCCCAGGGAATGGCACTATTAGAAGCTGTGGCCCTGCTAGAGTAGATGTGGCCTTGTTGGAGTAGGTGTGTCACTGTGGGTGTGAGCTTTGAGACCCTCATCCTAGCTGCCTGGAAGTCAGTATTCTGCTAGCATCTTCAGATGAAGATGTAGAACTCTCAGCTCCTCCTGCACCATGCCAGCCTGGATGCTACCATGATCCTGTTTTGATGATTATGGACTGAACCTCTGAACCTGTAAGCCAGTCCCAATTAAATGTTGTCCTTCATAAGAGTTGTCTTGGTCATGGTGTCTGTTCACAGCAGTAAAACCCTAAGTAAGACAGATAGAAAGAAAGATTGAAAAGAAAAATAAAGCTTTTAAAAGGTTTATTTATGGTTTATGATTTTTAATTTCTGATTTGCTTGTTGGCTTTAGAATTTGGCCCCAGTATAAACTACCACTCAACATTGTGGCATGTACAGGAACATCTCTACATTTTATAATAAAAATGACATTGCAGTGTAGGACTTCACTAAAGGACAGAAAAAGATCATATATTATGTGTTGGATTTTATACAACCAGCGCTGGGTCATACCTGTGATCCCCGCACCTATGAGATTGACACAGGAAGCACTGAGTACCAGGCCAGACTAGGTTACAGAGTGAAGCCTATTTGCCCCATTTCCCTGTAAAAATGTCAGTGCTATATGAAGCATAAATTATAGTATGATCTCTCTTCTGGCTTTTTCTTGTAAAGTGATATGCTTATAACTCTCATCAAACCATTTCCTTACAAGACTTACTTGATATCAGTAACATATATATATATATATATATATATATATATATAATCTTCTATAATGGAAAAATGTATATTTGCACTAAGTTAATATAAGTCCTTCCCAGTAGATAAAGACCTATGATTTCATTTTGTAATCATGTCCCAAAGTTCACCAGATTTGAGTCTTTGGAACCACGGTTTTATGTAATAAACATTTAGCTTCTCCTGCAAATTCACTTTTTAACCTCAAACAACTAAAACAATTGAGACTCAAACGTCCTCCCAAACTATAAAGCTCTTTCCAAAGATCAAGGTTGGTTTGCAAAGACCCACCCAATGTACAGCCATTTTGGACAGATGTACACATAGCTGTGCATTTTGTATGGCACTAGTGGTTTCCCTGCCATCTCCAGCTCCAATATCACACGTTCTTTGGGTGTATAGGAGGCCTCACTTGCCTCCTGTTTGGGCACAAAGACCTCTAAGCTAGAGCAACCTTTTGCCCATTCCCAAGGCTTTTGTAAAAGTCCTCGAGCAACCACAGAGCCTGCATCCCACAGAACTCCCCACTGTTGCTTCAGCAAGCTCCCTGTTGAACTTCTTGCTCACCAGGAAAAGTATCTGCAGGCCTCTCAGCCAGCCCCAGGGGCTACTCATTCCTCTTGTACTCAGTTGCTGTTTCTTTCAGGGATCCTGTAACACACTTAGAGGGGGAAGTTCTGGCCTCCTGTGACAACAGAGCAAGCATGGGCTCTGTGGTCTCCAGATATTTTCCTTTGCACATGAGTCAGGTTCTTGGGTAAGGAACCTTATAGCAAAAAACAGGTTAACAACAGCAAAGCAAGCATTTATTTGATAGAGATTTTCTGTAGCATGTGAGCTCTTAAAAGGAAATGAAGAACCAAAAGGAGAAGGTCAGCATGTAGTTTTATGTGTAGGTGATGGAGACAAAGACAGACACAGAAGAGAAGTATGGCCAGACAAAGGATGGAGAGGAGGCAATGCCAATAAACTGAGAGGGATCTTAGCTTAGCCTGTGTGTGTGCACTCTCCTGTGTCTTCCTGAGTGGAACAGTGTTGTGGGTTGCCCCATTGCTGTTTGTATTCTGATGTTAATTCTGCTTCCTCAAAAGGGGCTGCCCCCTCCACGAGCAGTCAATCACTACTCAGGTGATCTCATGTGAACCTTTTGCCCATTTCAACTGGTCAAATAAAGGCTAGAGCCTGTGATTGGGCAGGGGAAGGGAAAGGTGAGATGGAGGTCTTTGAGCAGGGAGGAGGAGGAGAAGGAAGAGGAGAGAGCACCGAGGAGGAGAAAGGAAGCAAGGATGGAGCAGAACCATGTAGCCAGGAGGCACTGCAAGTAGCAAAGGCTCTCGTAGCTGGGGAATACGTTAGCATGCGAGAAGCCAGAGATTCGTGTGGTGTGCACATGAAAGCCGACCTCTCAGTAGGAGGAGGCAGGATGACTGGAAGTTCCAGGAGATTCTCAGGTATATAGCTACTCTGAGGCCAGCCTAGGCTGCATGAAGTCTTTCTCTCAGGGATATTCTTTACTGGAACAGCAGATCTCGCATTCTGCTTCGGAAGGAAAGAGGGAGGGGATCATGAGAGTTTTCCTGCTTCTGTACTTTTGTCAAATGCCAAGGTACCATATTTAGATTGGCATACCGTGAGAGGAGAGGTGAAGGAGGGTTCATCTTGGTACTTTGCTCTCCAGTGAAAACCGGGTCTCGGGAGAATGACTCTTGTCACACTACCACAATGCCTCATTTGTAGATGTAGCTTCATCTTCATGCCCATTCTCTAGAGCATCGGTTCTCAACCTTCCGAATGCTGCAACCGTTTAATATGGTTCCTCATGTTGTAGTGACCCCCAATCATAAAATTATTTTGTTGCTGCTTCATAACTGTAATTTTACTACTGTTATAAATTGAACATTAAAATGCAGGATGGTCTTAGGTAACCCTGTGTAATGGTTGTTTGACCCCCCCAAAGGGGTCACGACCCACAGGTTGAGAACCACTGCCATAAGGAGAAGTTCACTGGACACTCCCTGATAAACTCCCAACTCAGAAGGACCAGCTGTCCAGGTCTGTGGCCTCACTGATCCACAAGACACCTTCAAAAACTGCTTCTCAAGAATTCCACATTCACCGAATGGTTAACTCCAGAGTATGTAAAGTGACTGCAGTTTCTAGCATCCCTCTTTCTCCTCCCAGCCAAACCCCCTGCTTTCTAACTGTTTCTACATGAACAACTTGCTTGTCTGACAGGCACAGCAAAATGACATTCTTCTGAGCTCTGAATTGCTTTGAGTTCAGCTAAGAGCAACTGAATTATCACACGTGAAGAAGGCAGGAACCGTTATGCACAATCATCAAGAATAAATCCAACCGTATTTGATAAAATACATGATTACATGATTTCAAAAGGTAACCTGTGTTTAAAGGGCTTTTACCTTTTCAATATTTACAAATAATCCCCATTGTTAAAGGAGTAAAAAAAAGAAACCCTGATTAAAAAAAAAAGAGCAATTTGTAACTTTATTTTTTCATTTCAAGTATCTACCCAATGCTAAATTCATGGTAATCTGGGTGCACAGCTCACACTCTCTGATCATGAATTGGAACTGTTAACTGGTATGTTTGGAGATGTTACATCAGTGCTTGGTGGCAGGTGAGCACCCATTGAGGAAGTCACTCCACCTCAGGTGACATGGGAAGAAGTATCGTGAGATTCGTGGAGCTGTGCATACAGGCAAATATGGGAATGGTGGGAAGGGATGCCTTAGACATCAAAACTGCATATTTGCTGGCGGGACTCTTTAGACTGTTCTGGGTAATTAACTTTTCTTGTGTCTGTTGCCACATAGTTCACAAAAGCAACTGAAGGAAGAAAAGGTCTGTTTGGGCTCACAGTTTTGAAGGACACAGTCCATCAGGAAGGAGAAGTCGAGGCTGGAGGAACGAAGGAATGGGAGGTGGGGGTGAAGGGGGTTGGGGGTTGGGGTGGATGATCACCCTGCGTCTGTAATCAGGAAGCAGAGAGTCAATACGAAGTAGGGTTTAGCTTCAAAATCTCAAGGCCACCCACAGGTCCATTGGCCCACTTCTTCCAGGGAGGCTAGGTGTCCTAAAAGATACACCATTTTCCCAGACAGCTCACCAGCTGGACGCCAAGCATTCAAACACGAGAGCCTGCAGCAAGCATTTCATATTCAAGTCACAGCTCCAAGCAAAACAAATATAGAAAGCTAGCTGCTTCTTTGAAAAGTTGAAGTATACAACTTATCATTCATCAACACCAGACTAGGGATTCTTACAGGGGAAGCTGGAAGGAAGAGGAAGTATGCTTAGGCAGATAAAGATTCCCAGGTCCCAGTTAGCTTTCCTTCATGGGGTAGGATCCAAGCCTAGACACGTGGTAATAATAGAAGTATGAAAGTGTGATAGAAAACAAAATTTAAAAGATGAACCGTGGAATCCAGTCTGAGATGGAAAACGGAGAAAATAAAATGGTAAGGGATTATGAATTTAGAGATGAGGGCAAGGGCAACTTTATGGGGCTTTGGACAACATGTGAAAGACAAATCGATCCTGAGAAAGGCAATAAGTGGGTAATCATTGGCTGTGTCTCCACTTCTAAACAGTGACTTTCTTGCCAGTGGTCAAGCACAGACATGTATTTTGCTATTGTACCTTACAGAGAATCTGCGTGAAGGACCGATCTCTGTTAATTTCAAATTTAAATAAAAAATGAATATTTGGGAGCACTCCATGATTACGACTCAGTTATATTAATTTTTTAAATTAGTTCATGTTTAACTGAGCCTCCTATATGGGTACTTGGTAAGCCTTGGAACCTGAAACAAATAAACCTAAAATTTAGCAGCTCATACCAACTATTCATTGGGGAGGGTCCCTGAAACCTGTATGATTCTAAACTGGAATCTGTGGCAAGAAGTTAGGGGGGGGGCTCTATATCACTGGTTCTCAACCTGTGGGTCACGACCCCCCTTGGTGCTCTTATGACCCTTTTGCAGGGGTTACCTAAGACCATCAGAAAACACAGATAGTTACAATATGATTCATAGCAGTAACAACTACAGCTATGAAGTATCAATGAAAATATTATGGTTGGCGGAGGGGGGTGTCACCACAACATGACAAACTGTATTAAAAGGTCACAGCATTAGGAAGGCCGAGAACCGCTGATCTATCCGGTTAGTCAAGATTGTGAGTAACTAATAAACCTCTCTTAAGTAGACCCCAACTCTCATGAGTTGACCCATTTCCACTTTGATGTAGGCTAGACCATCCTCCTAATCTGAAGCTCTCTTCAGTTTAAATAACAGGAGGACAGCTAACGAGACAGCAACATGATCTGTGACTCAAGTTTCTGAGAGCCTCCATCATTTCTGTCACCTTGCCGAGACACGATCTGTCTCCTCTCCCTGCAGTCATGACTTGTCATGCTTAAAATTTGTTCCCAATCTGCATAGATAATGAAACTCACTATACAACTTATGTATCAGCTGACAGTAAACAGCACACAGAGCTATTTCATGATTTTGTTGACCAAACTTGGGGAATCTACAGTTCATCGAGCCATGTGTAAAACACAAAACTCTCATGCATATTCTCTTCCCTATGAATTTCATAGGAAAGCCAATCCACCCTTGAGTCATGATATAAAGGTTACCTTTTGCCCAAAGATATATCTGTGGTTCTCAACTCTTGATTTGCGTTAGACTCACCAGGAGAAATTGATTGAACAATGACATTCAGACTTTGTGGTAGTTTGACTATGAATAGCACCATAGGCTCTGGCATTTGCATGTGTGGTCCCCAGTTGGTGGCACTGTCTGGGGAGACTTAGGAGGTGCGGCCTTGCTGGTGGAAGTTTGTCTCTAGAGTTAAAATTTCAAAGTCATCCACCATTCCCAGTTTGTTCTCTCTGCTTCTTGCTTGTGGTTTAAGATATTAGCCTCAGCTTCTACTCCAGCCACACTCTCTCTTGTTTACCACCATGCCTCTCTGCTATGACATGGAACTGTGAGCAAAAATAAAATTCTATAAATTACCTCAGTCGGTGTTTTATCACAGAAACAGAGAAGCAACTAATACAGAATCCAGATTCTACAAGGGTTTCCGGTGTTTGGTCAGAGATAGTAATAATCCCAGAAAATAAACATGTTTAACAGACACTTAAATGAGACTTCCAACACTGAATACAGCTATCGATCATATCATTAGAGTTTCTGCTTCTCGATTAGTATTTATTAAGCACATATCCATTATTAGCTAGTTCATGGTATCTCAAGCCTATAATCCTAACACTTGAAGGCTGAGGCAGGAAAACTGTAAGATGTTCAAGGCCAGTCTGGAATATGGGGATTGAAGGAGACTAAGCTATGCTATCCTTCCACAATAAAATCTTGCTGAAGATACCATTCAGTTTAGTTGAGAGACAGGGAACTCCTGTTGACGTGGCCTTGCTCGCAAGCTTCTTACCTTCTTATGACTGAGTGTGGTAATGTCAGAAGAGGCTTGTGGGGGAGAACTGTCATCACCAGCCTTATTCACCCATGAACTTTGTATGCTGTACTGGGGTCCAGACAGACAGGGTGTGCTCATTGGTACATCACATGACTGTGCTGTAGGTGACCAAACTCTTCTTATTGAATTTCAGGACTGCTTCAGAATTAAAAAATAATCTGTCCAATAGTCTAAATCTGTGGCTGGGAAGATAATAGGTCTTAATGGTAAAGTTACTACTGTTGTTTTCCTCAATTGACATTATATACACATCAAATTTTCTTCTCCGTATTTATGTTTATCCCCACAGGTTGGTGCTCTGGTTAGTGTGGGTAAAACCAAAGCAAAACAAAACAAAACAAAACAAACAAATCAAACCAAACAAGAAAAGACAAAACAAAATAAGACATCTTGCCATGGGCAGCAGTTACTACAGAGGTTCATAACTTTCCAAAGCACTGTGAAGTCCTCAGCCCTAAGTGGGATATCTCTATCTATCACTCCCTCTATGGCTCAGGAAATGGTTTAGAGAGCATAAAGAATCTCGAGGCCAGAGTAAGGGATAAAAGCAGCCTGGAACACTGACTTCTGAACACAGCATCCTACTGCACTCTTGAACCCACAGAGCTGTGGTTACTTGAATTGGAAGGGATGGGCCAACCTTTGTTACAAAGGAGGGAGGGGTTCATGAGGCCCTGGCCCTCTCTGAACACTTATATAAAGTTCATTGTTGCTACAGGGAAGATGGAGTTTCTCATCAGAGATGAAGTTCCTGGTAAATTGTCCATATTCCTATAAATAACCCTTCATCCATGCTCCTGATTAAACTTGTTGCTTTGAAGGTAGGAAGGAAAGATGGATGGATAGATGGATGGGTGGATGGATGGATGGATGGATGGATGGATGGAAGGGAGGACAAGAGGGAGGGAGGGAAGGAGGGAAGGAAGAAGAAAGGAAGGAAAAAGGGAAGGAGAAAGAGAATGAGAGAGTAGAATGTGGCTCTAGGATGATAAAGATCAGTGGCAGAGGACAAAAGAGAGAAATACGTTCAAACTCCATTGTATATATAAATTAACATGATGAAACCTATTATTATGCATAGCACATGTGTAATTATGTATAATTAATAAAATTGGAAAACAAAAAAAATCCCATACATGCAAATATGAATTTGTTAAGGGGTATATATTAAACTTAATTGAAGGATTTACAAATCAATCTGGCAGATCTGTGGATATCAAACAGGTGTGAGCCTAGAAAGCCAGCTGAGGTGACCCTTCTTTTCATAGTAACCCCTGGGGCTTGCATGATCCCAAAATCTAGATACATATCCTTGGGAGCACCAAAAAATAGAATCTAGACCTAAGCCTGACAGTGGTGGCATGTGCCTTTAATCCCAGTACTTGGGAGGCACAGGCAGGCAGATTTGAGTTCAAGGCCAACCTGGACTAGAATGAGTTCCAGAGAAACCCTGTCTTGAAAAACAAAACAAAACAAAACAACAACAACAACAACAACAACAAAAAGCTTGGCCACCCTGGCCCTGTGACTTGGGGAGCTTAGTCTAACACTCAGTTCTCTCATCTGGACAAATAAGAATGGGCTTAGATTTAAAAAAAAAAAAACAAAAAAACAAAAAAACAAAAACAAAAAAAAAACTATTTTAATAAGGGTTCTCAAACACTCTGACCTTGCTTCTTGCCCACCATCCGAAGGTAAAAGAGAAAAGATGGTAAACAGGACAAGGGGGTGTGGACCTGTTTAGAAGTGGTTTCTTGGGGTGATTTCAATCTCTGTTCGTTATGATACCACCAGTCCAGTTCAGTAGTGTCAGGATATGAAACATAAATCAGCAGCAGTGTCACAATCCAGCAGAAACAGCCAGGCCTCCACCTAATTAGCACGAATCAGGGAGAGTGACCAAGACCAGCCAAGAGGTCAGGAGAAGTTCTCTGCAGTGCCTCTCTCAATGAAGTGAAGGTTCAGGGAAGACAAAGACTGGAGACCAACAAAGCCTTGCAAGCACATTGCCACTGTCTATTGAGTCCTACTTATACTCTCTCCAGATACCATGTGTCCTCCCATGGGTCTTGCCTCAGCAAAACAAACACCACATGAGTCCGTCTTAGCAAAACACCATGTGAGTCTACATCACATGACATATCCAGAAACCTCCACTTCAGACACAGTTTTGTTTGTTTGCTCTTGGAGTCAGGGTTGCACACAGTCCAAGCCTTGACCCCTCTATGTAGCCAAGAACAATCTTTAACTCCCTTAGATTTCTCCTGCCTCTGTCTCCCAAATGCTGGGATTACAAGTCCCTGCCACCAGCTGTAGACAATGGGACTGAGCAGTAATAGAATGGTATGTACTTAAAATAAAGCAAGATGGCTGTGTGAGGTAACGTGTACCCATAATCCCAGAACTTGGGAGGAGAAAGCAAGAGGACCAGGAGTTCAAAGACATCCTCAGCTCTCTAGGGAGTTTGAAGCCATCCTAGGCCACAAGGAGCTTCTTCTCATGACAATTTTTGGTTTTGGTTTTGGTTTGGCTATATAGACCTGGCTGGCCTTGAACCTGGAGAGCTAGCTTTTCCTGCCTCTGCGTCCAGAGTGTGAGTTAACACCCTGTGTGCCATTGCCGCTGGCAACAACTGTCAGTTGAGTTAATGATGTAGCAGAAGTAAGGGTAATTGAGGTAATGTATGTAAAGGCACAGCATAGCGTTTGTTACAGAAAAAGCACTAATATTTTAATAATATTAATGATATGAATATCAATTATATATAATTATAATAAAATATTATTAATTGTACAAATATAATTTAATAATTAATACTAGATTAATAATGGATAATTGATCATATTAATAAATTAATAATGAAGACCCATTAAAAAATGCTGCAATCAATTTTTCTCATTTGTCATCTACTAAATCCTCATTTTTCTCTTCCAGTCAAGCAAATATGTTTGAACACATACTTATACATACATCTCGCGTCTATTTCACTCACAAAGCACGTTTTCTACTTTATCCAATGAAATAAACATTCAAATACAATTTTTAAAAACATTTATTATATTTTGTTTTATGTGAGTCCTTGTGAGGAAGCACAGGTACCACGTCCACACGACATGCCCAGACACCAGAGAGGATGCCAGGTGACATGGACGTGGACTTACAGGCAACTGTGAGGCAGTGTGTGGGTGCTGGGAGCTCAACCCACATCTGCAAGATCAGCAAGTGCTCATAACTGCCGAGCCACCTCTGCAGACCCTCAACCATTTCATAAAACAACAATGAAAGAGCACTACCTGCCATAGGAAGAATGTTAGGCTGGTTGGCATGAAGTTTAAAGTCTACTCATGCGTTTTTCTTCATAACGTACATTATTTCTTTTTTCTTTGTATTTCAAGAAGTTTGCACTTGAAAGCATCAACATTTTGACCCACGTTACACATGTCATAGCTTCCAAATCTTCTGAGTTCTTACCCTCATCCTCTACTTTACCAAATAAAAGACATAATGTTTTCTGGAATTATCAAATCTTTGGCTGCTACACGAAGTTTGATTCCTTTATTTGGGGTTTGTTTTATTCCTTGTTTGTTACTTTTATATACTCAACCTCTTGAACAGCGGTTCTCTCAGTCACTGCACGAGCAGCTTCATCCTCACCCAGATGCGAACTTGCACGTAGCTTCAGCCTATGGAGATAGCAATCATCTCTGCCAATCAGCCAAGGCCGCTCAATCTGCCTGTTATTAAGCCCCTCCCTTATTCTTGGTACACACTGAAACCTGAGAATGATGCCCCTGTGTATGCACAATCTAGGGTGGTGTCTCCCTTGCACAGTTGGTTTGTTGTCTCTTCCTACACTAGGTGTGCACCACTCAGTGATGAAGGCTTTAGCAGGAGCAGTCTGCACATAGCCTTCATCTCTGGGTTGAGCATCCCACAGAAGAGCCTCAGGAAAGGACAGAGCCAGGAAGACCCTCAGGTGAGAGAGGGAGGCCTTGTAGAGCCAGCGCACAGTCCGCTCACCTATGTAAGGCAAATGTCCAGCAGGGGCCATGGAAAACTCTGTGAGCCCCTTAAATTACCATTTCCTAGCTTTCACTACAAAGACTACCACAACACCATCGTCACTCTCCTATTTGAACATACTTTCCCATTTTTCTACTTCATTGCACCCTATGAACCTTCAAGACTCCTTCAGCATTCCCTTTGTTTCTAAAAAAAAAAAAAGACTGCTTTTCGCAAATCTTTACTCAAGCTCCATGAGATAAGAAATTCCTGCTCAGACTCACACAACCTTTCCTGTCTTTTTTAATTATAAAGTTCAGTCTCTACGACCAGGTTTCTAATTTCTCCAGAGTGAGAACATGACCGTGGTAGTTACTTAGTACCTGATGTCTGGATGACTGAATTACAAAAACTAGGTGTTGTGGTTTGAGTAAGAAATGCTCCAGGTGGGCTCATGTCCTGCATACACTTTGTCCCCAGCTGGCATTGCTGTTTGGGAAGGTTATGGAAGCTTTAGTTTATAGAAGGTTCTGGAAGCTCACTGGAGGAAGTACGTCACTGGCAAGAGCTTTGAGATTGTATAGTTTACCTCAACTTCCTGTTTTTTTTTTTTTTTCTCTCTCTCCCCTCCCAATTCCTCTTTCCTGTTTGGATGAAACGTGACCAATTTGCTTCCAGCCAGGCTAGTTACACAGTTCCTCCACCCTGCCTTTCCTCCAAGATGAACTATATCCATCCCCTTCAAAACTATAAGCCAAAAAACAAAACAAAACTATAAGCCAAAAAGTATATATATATATATATATATATATATGTATATATATATATATATTTCTTCCCTAACCTGCTTTTTATAAGTGCATTTTATCACACCAACAGAAAAATAATATAAAAGTCAATGATATTTTTGTGTAATAACCAAATATGTTAATATAGTGACATCATCATGAGATATGTTTTCCTTTAGATTTCACACGGGAAAACATATTAGACATCAGAAGGTAATGTTGGCTTTGCAACAAACTTAAAAGGTGTAATTTAGCTTTTTTGCAAATTTTTTAAATATCATACCTTAGAAATGTTTACACTCAAAAATTAAGGTTGGTCAGCCCAGTCTCCGATTAGCTCAAAATTACTCCTTTATTTGAGAAATAATAAAATACAGAATTGTACAAATGGAAGATGGTCCTTTTTAAGGAAGACTTACAAATGCTACAGATGATTTTAAAAAATAGCCCTCAGCCATATATTCAATCAAGTCATGTGAACTCTCTCGTTTTCCTTCTGGAAGATAATGAAGTTTCACAAGTCTGATATACTTTATGCTTAGCTGTGACTATCTGGAAATATATCAGAGTATTTATTCTTTTCATAGAGAAGATCACCTTGAAAACAGAAATAGAAAATTAGTTAAAAGAAACAAGGATTCCCTTTACAGATGGGAGAGGGCTGATAAGAGGGCTCCGACTCCGAGATTACGGATTACACCTTTATTTGACAAGACTTTGGTATTATAATTTCTATTTGAGTCTCTTTCTTATAATAATGTCCGGTTTTCTGACAAAGTTTTCCCTCTTGCTATGTTTTTCTGAATATGTTAATCATAGCTACGTTATCACCTGTGTTTGATCATCTCCCTATCTAGAACACCTAAATCTATTTGTACCACTTGGTTTTCAAGCTGCGGGTGATGCTTGTGGCTAACTTATTAGGGAGTTGCATTACTTATAAAACACACATGAAGAACACGTGGAAATGAGAGACCAGATCTTTTGGGTTCAGACTCGATCTTAGTGAACCTGACCCAAGGTTGAACTTGAGTTAACTAACAAACTGGCACCTAGCACCTGTTTCCTGGTTATTCCCCCAGCATCTTCAGTAGGTTATTCCCTACATCTTCAAGTTGAAAGCCTGCCCCTGACACTTCACTTCCTAGCAACCACCAATCAGGAGGAAAACAAAAGTTAAGTTTATGGTTTGGCTCTCAGCACCAGCCAATTATGTTAAAGGCCACAGTGGCCCCCCAATCAGATGTGGACCAGGCTAGACACCCCCTTCTTGCCTCTATAAATGTTTGCCTGAAACTAGACTCAGGGCTCCACCTTCCTGCTGTGTCAAGGTTGGCACGGAGCCCAAGCTCCAGCTTGAATAAAGAGACCCTAGTGAGATTGCATAGGAATCAGCTCCTTGGGGGTCTTTTGGGGGCTCCTGAACATTTCCTGACACAACAGAAGAGCATAGTTGCTTCCACAACACCTGCCTACAGACAGGTCCCTGGTCGCCCATGAACAGGTGAATAAAACATTTACTTTTATTTTAATCTCATCAGAACTGGGTGGACCAAGCTCCATTGCAGTCTTTGGAAGGTTTTGGTGTTTAACTTCCCTTCATTTCTAGGATGTGTCTTTGTGAGGTTCTTAACTGATGAAATAAAGAGTTTGCTAGTGGCCTTCTTCCTCGTAATACCTGATATCATCAACTAACATTCTGTTCTAAAAAAAATAATAAAAAGAATTTATCTTTTTTAGTCTCTTTGAGTCTTAAGAATTTCTTAAAGCACTTTGAAAGTGCTAGTCTTACAGAGCTCATTGTTTTCAAGACTTTGGTCTTTCGGGATTCATTTGCCTGGGTTTCTTCCTGATGTGCAAGCATGTCTGTGGTTCCTCCAAAAAAAAAGGGGGGGAGCAGGGAGGAGTATCCTAGAGATGTGTTTAAAACAAGATCTATTCAAATCTAGATAGCACTGAGACTAAGCCATTGTGGAGGCTGATGATTGAATACAAAGTGAGCTAAGCAATATAACAACAAAAGCAAGACAAAGATTGACCATTCATTGGAGGAACTTATGAGAAAGTAGAACGTTATTGTTTTCTGTACCAGTCAGGGTTATCCAGAGCACTAGAAAAAACATTCACACTCACACACACACACACACACACACACACACACACACTCACACACACCACACACACACACACACACACACACACACACACACACACGGGTTATCAGATGAACCAGAAGTAAGCCTTACATCCTGAGAAGATGGTTGTTATAGAGTGAGAAGTGTTTAACCCTTTCTCCTCTCCTCTTCATATTCTTTCTCACCGGTCTTTCTATAAAAGAGCATACATTGCTGTTATACTCTTAGAGGCAAAAACCTGCTATTTCCTTCCTGAAACACTAGTAAATCTTAAGCAGTAAGCTTTCCCAGTGGATTAAGCGTTTCCCTTGAGCTGGGGGAGTTTCACCTCATAATTGCTCAAGCACCAACCACAGCACAGGTGTGCCCAGTGCACAGCAGATGAAGGCAACTAAAGCCCCCAAATTTCCTGCACATCGTTTGTGGAAGTCGAAACTTAAAGTCTATGAAATAGGAACGAGTAAGCTCCCGCAATGACTGAGAGTAGTCAGAGTTCAGAGGTATTAAGAGATTTAAAGATCACCTTGCAGTTCATCTCAGAAAAGAAATACCAGCCCCTTGTTCTCTCACTCCAAAGCTATACTGCACCCTTTCCTACCTTTTTCACCTACCCTGAGAGACCACTATTGGATGTGGGTTTTGTCAATTCTTGCTCTGCCCACCTCTGGCTGGTTACTTACCCATTTGCTTATGTCTTTTTAGTATCTCCTACCATAGTCCCCAACATCTCAGAAAATAATCACAGACATCACAAACACAAGTGATGTCATGAACTCAGCAAATGACATCATACGGCACGTTGTCCTTCTTTGTGATATTATCAGTTGTCTCAAAGTCCCCGCTTGAATTTCATTTCAAAGCCCATTTCACTGGACATTCCAGAGCAGAAGCAGCTTCAGTAACTACTGGATCAGCATGGAGCTCAGGCACAGAACCACACAGCCACTACAATGTGGCCAAAAATCCTGACCTTTTCCATCAGCATCAACCCAGCGCATTTCCCGGGGTCTCTAGTACCATTTATATGTGGATATATACATACATATACATACACACACATATATATGTATGTATGTATATATGTATATATATATATATATATATATTATGAGTGGTACATTTTAATACCACTTATAATAGCACACTTCTTTAACTTTTTCCTTTGGCCTTACAACTGCTGGCTATACCAGCAGACTAACACATACCTCTACATTTCTCAGAACACCAAGACAGAGGAAATGCAATGACCTGACTTCAATCAATTCACTACCCTTTCCTGATAGCAACTTAAAGCATGGCTGAGGTAGTATGGGTTTTAAAGGAAAAAGTTGGAAAGTATTACTAAATAGTAATATAGTTTAATTGTGAGCCATGAATGAATGGATGAATGATTAATACATGCATGTCTGAATACTCTATACCCTATAATGTATATATCCATTTAAATAAAATGATGAAAAGGTAGTCCATGTAAGTAGGAAAAATTAAAAAAAAAAAAACAGTGGGCCTCTATTAATATTAACAAGGTAAATGTCAAGACAGGATTACTAGAGATAGAGAGAGGATATTTCATAGTTATAATTAATACCTCACATATATTAATATCAATGCATCAAAAAATTAAATTCATATGCTTTCAATAATAGAGGTTCAAACTCTTAGAAAGAGTATCACAAAATTAAAACAACGCACAAAAAGATCTACAACTATAGTTGGAAACTTCAAAAGTGCTTTTTTAGTAATTGATATAAAAATATTGGTCACAGTAATGACGATACAAAGCACTTGAACAACACTATCAACAAGTTAAATATAATTGGCATTTACAAAAAGACATATTCAACAACATTGTTTCCAAGTTCATATAAAAGATCAACTTACCATAGGCTAAGCATCAATAGTACAGCAGCGCCATGGGAAGGATATTTCTGTGGGGGGGGGGTGGGGGGGTATTTACACATATGCATATAATCATTTTAATTATCTAATATTTACACCAATAAAGACACAGGAGGTATAATCTGAGATAAAAACTTGCTAGCTCAGCAAGGTGACTTTATTTTCTTAACTTTATACAAAGTTTACAAGTCTGATTCTACAAATAAGCTGATAGCTCTTTAGGAATCTCTGCCTGTGTGTCACTCTATGGAGCACCTTGGCTCTCTTTCCTAGAATACTCTTTTACCTTTGTCCTGCCAGCTGCTTCTCAGTTGTTCCTGTAAGCTCAAAGAGAAAAATCCTTATCATTTACCCAGAGCCTCTTCCATAAAGGCTCTTCCAAGTGTGTGTGGGGGGTGGGGTGGGGGGGCGCTTTCAATCAAAGTTTCAATTGCTTATAAAAGAAGCTCCCCTCCACACAGCATCTTGATGGGGTCTGAACTACTTCACCTTTATGGTGGGATACTCAAGGCCACCAGCTGACTTTGCCTCTAGTCATAGAGAAAAGAACACAAGACCTCTCCCCAGAAACTTGCCTTAAAAGAGGCAGCACTCCATTCTTTGGAACTTTCTATTCTTTAGCATTCTTATCTGTGGTGGCTTTTAGAGGCATGCCCAAACTGCCTCTCTGCAGCACACCTGACTGCATCTGACAAATGCAATATCTACTCTTTTTTTTTCTTTTTTTTCTTTTACAATAAGCACCTAAACAAGAACTAATCAAGAATTCAAAACAGAAATTGAGTAATAATGAATAAATTTTACTTGAATAATAATGAAGGTATATATCAATTTGTACCATACATGCTGAAACAATGGTTGGAAGAGAATTCATAGTTTTCAAAAGAAGGAAACTATAAAATTATGACCTAACTCAAGAAGACAGAGAAGAGGGAAGAGCAAACTAAATACATTAAAAGTAGAACAAAAATAATAAAGAGACCAAAAATCAGTGAGATCTGGTTTATTGCTATCTGTTAACAGATAACATGCGGACAGGGGGTCAATTCCCAGACTTTTGGTGAAGACCAAATGCAGATAAGAGAAGGGAAACCAAACCTGTTTTCTTGGAATTATTTATAAAATTGGTTATCAGGTCAACTCAACTAATGGAGAGACAGAGAGAAACAGAGAGCCAGAGAGAGACAGACAGAGAGCCAGAGAGACAGACAGACAGAGAGACAGAGAGACAGACAGAGACACAGAGACACAGGGACGGAGACAGAGACAGAGGAGACAGAGACAGAGAAAACTAAAAGAATATCTATCATAAACCATGTAAATGTATTAATTCCTTGTTTAAAAAAAATAAGTTCCAAAAATGACATAGAAGAAGTTGAAAATATGTGTAGCTCTGTTAAAGGGAAATCCTTATAGTCCAGGTTGGTAGGATTTGGCCCTCCTGGAATGTTTATATAATGTTAATTTCTTGATGCCTAGGCTATTAGACCACATTTGAGGTTTGGCCTCAAACCACAACCCAGGCTGCTGACAGGTCACTGCTGCACAGATTAGAGCACACAGACCAAATCTCCTTGGGAAGATTCAAGAAGCCAGCCCCTCACAGCTGCAAGATAAATTGTTGGCCTTTCTTACCCTGGCTCCTGGTCACATAAGTTGGGATAGACTATGTCATGTTGCACACTATTTCCTGCCAGTCTTCTCTGAAGGCTCTTTCTTTGAAGGAAAGTCTCTCTCTCTCTCCCTTCAAGGCCCTGTTCATGTTATCTCTGATGTAATGCTGTATCCATCCTAATTGATCTCCCGCTTCAAGATTTAACCATGGTCCCCATGATCATGAAGTTCTTTCTCTTAATAAAGCCCACTCTAATGGATACTTCTATGTGAGCTTCTTTCTCAACCTGTCAGTCTGTCTCCTTGTCATAATATATACACCTTCATCTTTTCTCTTTTGAATATTTTAAAATAAATGAGCTAGTCAACTACTTGAGTGGCAGATGTTAATCCTTCCACATCATATTGCAACAAGCAGAGACCCACCAGCCAAGAAGATACTTGACAATCAGGTGGTGTCCAACATAACCTGGCTATCTTAAATCCTCCACTAGTTCTTTAAGGGAGACATCACTCTAGTCAAAATTGATAGTACAACTAAAGCCGAAAGTCCTACTCTGGAATTCCTTGCTATAGTCATGACTGCTCCACACAACCTGTGCCTGGGTAATCTATAGATGACTCTGCTCCCCCACAACTAGTCTCAAGCAAGCAAGAGGAGACCTTCAGTAAAAACCTAAGCAGAAAGTCTGTGATTGTACAAGGCCAAGGACGAGCCCTATGTAAGGGTTGTGATTGGTAGATACCAAGCCTGTGCTGTCATTCATGAATATACAACTTTTCATTTACATAACACATCCATGCACATCGGCAACCAAGGTCTTTTCCACCCATGCTCCAGTTTCCAAATAATAACAAAGTAGTTATTATTTATTAAAAAAATGCCTAAGCCTTAAGCTAGGTTTGTTTCCACAATCTTATAACTCAATTATCCCATTTATACTAATCTGAGTTCTGCCACGTGGCTGGTTACCTCTCCTCAGTTTCAAATGTCAATCTTCCTCTGAGTCTCGGTGGCAACCATTCCCACATCTGACTTTATCCTATAATTCCTTTCTACCTGTCAAATGTCCCACCTTCTACTCTACCCCTTGCAATAGGCCACAGGCCTTTATCTTAACCAATCAGGAGGTACCTAGGCAGGCAGGGAAGAACAGAGACACATCATCACACAGTGCATATAAACATTATCCCTGCATACATCATTTCTTCTAGCTATATAACCAAGCCTACTTTTGAGCCAGTTGGGAGATACCTTACTGTTCTTCCCCCTGGCATAGCAACAATACCCCCAGTGAAAAGTTTCCTAGTACTTTTGTTGCCTAATTGTGATTTTTCATAGGTAGAGTGGGCTGAGCTCATAACCTAGAAAAGCCTGGAACAGAGACAAAAATCAGCAGCAGTAGCAAAATCAGAGATGGCAGCAACGATAGCAAAGAGGTGTCTCATGAGTCCTGAGAACAAGGAAGGACAGGAACAGCAGGAAGCGACGACAACTGAGAGACAAGGATGATGGAAACACATGGCTAGAAGAGATAGAAAGTGACATCTCCAGAAAGTAGAAGACTGAGAAATCAAAAGTGAGAAACTGCAGGCCCTGGGAGAGTGCCAGGAAAGAAGTCCCTTGGCCCAAGAGCTGGATTACTGCTGTTAGGAACCATGGCCCAATACCCAAGGCCTTGTTACTATAACACTAGCTGGAACTTCCTGGAGCACAAACAGCTGAGCTGTACTGGGCACTGAGCATTGCACTAGTGCCCAAAGCAACAAGCCTCATTGCACCTACAGTTATAAGACCCTGACCCTAAAGCCTCTAGTTTGTAGCCTCTAGAGCTACAAGCCTCTAGTTTTCAGAATTGAGCTTTAGGGTTTTGTATTTCTTAGTTAATCCCACAAGCTTCTGCTGCTCAAGCACCCAGATTGCCAACAAAAAAAGTTACTCCTTGCTTACTTGTGATTAGAGCTGAATTCAGTATGAAAGAGAGAGAGAGAGAGAGAGAGAGAGAGAGAGAGAGAGAGGAAGAGGCGAGGCGAGGCGAGAAAAAGGAAGAAAAAGGAAGAAAAAAAGAAAAGAAAAGACGCAACCTAGGTTAGGTGATGAGGAACTCTTGGAATAAAAACTCACAAATACAATTTTATTGGTCAATTTTACAACATGTTTAAGGAAAGATTAGTGCCAATCTTACATATAATCTTTCAGAAAATAAAGGTAAGGATATATTTACTGATTGTGATTTGAACCAAAAATTAGACAAATGAATTTCAAGGAAATGAACAGTAGACAAAAATATCTCATAAACATAGATACAAAATCTTTAATATTAGTAACTTGGGCCCATGAGCACACACCACACATACACACACACACACAAAATTATATGGCATGATGTAGTACAAAATGATATGAAAAAATGCAAGAATGCTTGCCCTTTTAAAAAGTCAAACTCTATAATGCATTATATTAAAAGAATAAAAACATGAAGTGCATATCATTTTCTGAACAGATGTTGAAAATAAAAACGGACAAGATTCAGCCACCAGTCATGATAAGATTCTCAGGAACCAGAAATCGAAGGCCTGGCCTACACTTGGTTGATGATTGCCTACTAAGTTTTGCACCTAATATCACATGTCACGATGAGGAGTCAGTGTCCTCTGTGCTCTCTCAGTGAAGAAAACTGCATATTTTCCTAGCATTTTAAAACTTTTATGACTTTTCTTACTAAAAAATTTAATTAAGGATTCAAAATCAGCCAGCTTGTGTACACAAAAGTGTCGGTCGGCCTCACGAATGGCCTATTTAAATAAAGTGGAGAAAACAGAAAAATGTATTTGCAATGATTGACTTTTTACCCCAATAAAAATCCCTTGAAAGTATAAAAGAAAATAAACCAAACAACAAGAAAAAAACTTCTTATGGAATTTTAAAGAATATACCAATTTTAATGATCAAGAAAATTTTTTTAAATATTCATTGGTTTTCTTTATTTTAGAAGATTTTTTTAATGTGTTTTGTGCCCCTGCATGAGTTTATCTGTGACACCTGTGTGCAGGGGCCTTCAGAGGCCAAACATTATCAGATCTTCTGGAACTGGAGTTATAGGTCAGTTGTTAGCCACCTTGCATGGATGCCGGGAACTGAACCTGAGTCCTCAGCAAGAGCGGGGAGCACTTTCACCAGTGACCCATCTCACCAGCCCTCACAATGTTGGTTTTCTTATCACTATATTATAAAGACAAAACTGAGTTAAAAGTGTAACTTTTAATGTTTTTAAACTTTACTTGAAATGATTCTTAAACACTTTAGCCTCCATGGAGTCCTATTTATACCCTCCAAACATCATGTGTCCTCCACGTGCCTTGCCTCTCAGCACAGGTCTTGCCTCATCACAAGCCTTGCGTCAGCACATGCATCTGATCGGCCCGAGTCCTTGGAAGCGGCAAGCAACTGCAGCACACCAGCACACATTTTGATGAGTTTCTCTCTGTACATTTCTCTGTATGGAGTCCCGACAAATGCAACTCAACTACACAATGTAAGGCAGACCAAAGCATGTGTGTGGTTAGCAAAGAATCCTTCGTCCTTTCGTGGGCTTGCTTTAGCAAAACATCCTCTCTCCTGTGTCTGCTTCAGTGAAACGTTCCTTCATGAGTCTGCCTTAGCCTTTTACACCTGTGTCCACTTTTACAAAACATTCCTCCACCTGTTTGTCCCAGGCAACAGACTTTCCAAAAAACCCACAAGTTTCCATTTCATAAAGGTTTGGAAATTCATGTGCATGACTAATCCAGACACTTGGATTCTGAGGGATAGCATCAAGAGTTCAAGACTACATAAAGAGACTCTGTCTTATAATAAAGAAAAAGAATCCAAAAATAATTTAATAGTTTGCAATGTAGAGAAGTCAAGATTCAAACCTACTCTAATTGATTCTAAAGTCTCTGCTTTTTGTTTGTTTGTATACTTATATTCCTACCTCAACATTTAAATATATGTAAACTTCAATTCTTCCACAGAAACTAAAAACAGAGACTGACAAAGGAAGGCAGTATGCACTGAGATTTGATTAAGGAATTATTCATCTCATTAAACTCTAGAAACAACCTGGAGAGATGGCTGAGCAGTTAAAATCACTGGCTGCTCTTCCAGAGGACCAGGGTTCAGTTATCAGAACCAACAGGTGGCTCACAACCATCACTAACTCCATTTCTAACAGATATGGTGTCCTTTCATGGTCTTCACAGGCACCAGGCAATATGCAGTGTATGTATGTGCATGCACACAAAACATTCATTCATATATATATATATATATATAATAAATCAAAACATTCATTCATATATATATAATTTAAAAATCTTTTAAAAAATAGTGAAATGAAATAGATAAAACCTAGAAATAACTTATATGTCCATGATAGGTACCAGTTTGGTAGATTTGGTTAATGTGTGCATGGCAATGTTACACAATTCTCTGTAGAGTTATAGTATACTTATAACTAATATATCCATAACATAGTATTTCTTGGAAAAGTGAGTTATAAGGCATAATTATTACAATCCCATTTATATGAATCTTGGTCATGGTATTGGTACATGTGTACATGCTAGAATGAAAATATGTCTAATAAAACAAGTGTGGGGAATTCATTTTCTTTGAAATTCTTAGGCTATTTGGCTTTCTAACAAGATACTTTTTAAAGGATTTAGTCTATTCATTTTTTAATTAAAATGTAATTATATCGTTTCCTCCCTTCCTTTTTCTCTCCCACCTCTCCCAGGTATCTCCCTTTGCTTCCTCTCAAAACCATGTTGTCTTTTTCTTTAGTTGTTATTGTTACTAACACATACTTGCGTATGCACACTTAAATCATAAATACGATCTGCTCTGTCCATATAATGTTATATGCATGCTTTCAGGACTGACCACTTGGTGTTAGATAATCAGACAGCTCATCATTTGGAAAGGCTTTCTCCCACCCCTCATTCCTTAGTTGCCTGTAGTTCTTTGCCTGTGGGTAGGACTGCTGAGATGCCTCCTTCCATCGAACAAGATACTTAACTAAGACTATAGCAACATGAATTTCAGAGATTTCAGCTCTGTTCACTGGTTGCGTCGGTCAGGGTTTTGTTTGTTTGCTTATCTCTGCACCTTTTAGACACTTCAATTATAAGAACACGCTAACCTAACACATTTTGAGAAATGAATGAAATATCCTTTTAAAGTGCTAATGCAGTACTTAATGAGTCCAAAGAATGGCGATATTAATTTGCTTATGAGAAGTTATTCACATATCCTTGTCAAATTTCCAAGTGAAAGCTTCCACATCTAAGGTAATAAAGAATTAAAGCCTCCTGGTGTCCTGCCCCCAGAGGTCAGGATGTGGAAACACTGCCCTGCCTCGTTCTTACACCATTTTCAGACAAAACATGGAACAGAGTTCACTTTCTCTTCCTGCTCTGGCCCAACTTACCCACATCTCTATGCTCCCTGGGTCACCTGTTCTAGTAAGTGATCTATTAGAGCTGAGTGGTCTGCTTCCCTGGAAGTCACCTGAAATACTCCTGTATCAAGCATGCCCATCAAAGAAATGTCCAGAGTGTGCAAATTTAGGGGTTTTTAACAAGCCCTGGTCAAACCTGTTCCTTAGCAATCCAATAAAGCCCTTAGAAGACAGCATCCCCACAAAAGAGAGAAAATTCAGACAGTGGCTAAATGGATTAAGAGCAGTTGCAGAGCTGAGCTGCATTCTCTCCTTAGTCAAAAACTCTCATTAAAATAAATGAGCCTGCTCATTTGAGGAGGAAAAAAAAAGGGGGGATGGGGGCTGGGGAATCAAGTTGGAGGAGCCATTCAATTTCTGCTCATCAAAAGGGAATAGAAATCCTAACTCTAAAACACCCACAGCTGCGGATCGACAGCCCATCTCTGCTTATTAATGTTCTCATTAAATGTCTTCTGTCCATCTGTATTCAAGCTCGTCCTTTCTATTCTGAGACAAGATTGTCTTCTTTTTTTTGCATATGAAATAATTAGATTTGTTTATCTCTGGCTAATTCTAAACTGGGAGGAAAGTAAAGAACACAGAATCCAGTAAGTAGTACATTTCAAATTCTCCTCCTACTCGGAACCTTCCTCCTACCTGTGGCTGTTCCTTTCCTTGGGGTTCCAAAGCTTCCGTCCTGCATGGTACTGTTCACCATACTTGGTACAGGCACTGCGCCACACCACTTAAGATCTGCCTGCAGTGTAAAGAACATGTGGAAAAAGTATGTGGTTTTGTCACACCCTATTAAACAGTATTCAAAACACAATGCCCCAGAAACTAACTTGATTGTAGGTTTTATAACGCTTTTCAAGCTGATGGAAATGATTCAAGGCCATGAAAGAAAACATAGCTGGTTCTGCTCTGGGAATCTTGGCTCATGGTCCCAGGCTGGCGTAGGCAGAGTTCAGCTGGTTTCCATTCTTCTAGACCTTTGACAGATCAATCCAGATTAATGGCTACAAAGCTCTCCATGTTTTTTTGGTTTTGTTTGTTTGTTTGTTTTTTTTTATAAATCCCATGTCTCTTTGGACTGATTCTGAAATGTGTTTGAAGCTGAAAAAAAAAAATGTCAACAGGTATCAAGTCTGCTTGAAGCATCTCTTATGTTATTGCATGTATAATACTTTATGCGTGCTTTTTATGTACCCAACCCTAGAGTTCTGATCAAAGCTACCAAACTAGGAAGCTCTGTCAAAGGAAACACTTCTTTAAACTCCACCTACGTATCCTACCAGGGAGGATCTTCCAGTGTGGAACTGATTAAGCTGCCAGCCCAGGTCTCAACTGAAATGATATTGCTGGGCTCTTTTAATGTTTGAAGAAGAGAGAGAGACAGAGAGACAGACAGAGAGAGGGGGGACAGGGAGGGAGGGAGGGAGGGAGAGAGAGAGAGAGAGAGAGAGAGAGAGAGAGAGAGAGAGAGAGAGAGAGAGAGAGAGAGAGAGAGAGAGAGAGATCTGTCCTCTCTCAGGGTTGACCAGCAACCTCAACCTGTGAGCCATGTGGTGAGGCAGTGCCCTCATCCTGTCACCTATCACAAGTGATCGCTCACTCAGTCATTACCTGCCCTGCATGCTGCTCCATCAGAAAAACATCTGTGAACATTATTTGACAAATTGATCGCTAAATGAGCCATTAGCTGAAGGGGCTTTTGGATTGCCTCTTGGAAACCAGAGAGGCTGCAAAAGGAAACCGCTTACAGCTGCAAAGCAGGGATCAGAAAAGAGGGGCTTGGTGTCAGTTGCCTGGCAGGCTGAAGGGGACCGACCAACCGATGTGGAGAAATGAGGTGAGGAGACAGCAATGAAGGAATCACGCCCTGCAAGAAAACTTACTTTCCCTAAAGGAAGCTGTTTTATTAGCACCAGCAATGAAACTGGTTTAATTCCCTTGATACCTTTGGGGTGGTGGGGGGGGGGGGATTTAAGCCTTTGTGGAAGCAAAGGAGAAAGAGTTGTAGCAGCTGATATGCTCATCAAGGAAAAGGAAGCTGGGAAAACAATCTTAGTCATTTTAGCATCCCTGATTGGCAAGAGCCAACAGGTGTGCGGTTTAGCTTGTTACCATTGTTCTGAAAGTTAGTATTCAGCATCTCCTCTCCTCCTCCAGTGTGTGGCAAAAAAAAAAGAAAAAAAAAAAAAAAGCCAGCTGCCTGCCTGGCTCAGAGTGTAAGGAGTGACAAGAAGGAAAAAGACACGGAAAGAGAAAGATTCTTCACATTCACACCCATTACACGGCTTTGTTTGAAGCTTCACTCAAAACACATGGTCTTCCCGAGAAACGTACTGCGCATGGGGGAACTTCCTCTCCCCCAAGGTGGCTCCGAAAATAGCCTATAAACAATGTAGCGAAACTTCAAGGTAAATAGATGTGGAGCGCTGCCCAGGTTAAATTATGTCAGATCAGTGAGAAGTGGAGCCTGCTAGAGTCCTCATGGAAATACGTTTTTTTTTCCCAAAGCCCGCAGGTTTCGTGTGGCTGACAGATGTTAGTGATTTACAGAAAGATCCCGGAATAAAGGAAAAGCAGGTTGTTTTGATCCTGAATAATGTGTTTGCCTGTCTTGCATGGCATGGAAACTATTTCAGTGCCAGATCCCTGGGGAGGAGATGGGAAAGCCCACAGGACTGGGGAAGTGGCAGACACAGTAGCTGGGAGACTTTAAGCTGGAGCCTTTGGGGGCTGGGGTATTAAAAGCTCAGGGTTACAGGCTGATGCGGCATCACTAGGGAGACTCCCATGACAATGGAAAAGGACCAGAACCAGACATCTGTGCCGAATCTAGGGCTCTCTGGATTGCAAATTTGATGAATATCAATAAAAAAAAATCTATGCTGGGTGTATTTACAGGGGAGAAAAGGCATCCATTATTCACAATGCATGAAATTTGAGACATGTTGGCTCTCTCCCAGAAGTCCAGACATTTTTCTAATAAAATAAGCAGTTAACTTCAAACAACTAGAAAGTCGTGACATAATGGTACGATCACATCCATAAGGCTTGAGGCTTACACACTAAACCCAATCCTATAATAATAACATAAGCCAAAGGAATTGAATTACCCACCCAAACAAGCCACTTTCAAGCTAAGAGCAGGGGGCTTTCCATCTGAGGGGCCTTTTTAGAGGCAGCGAAGTTTAATCTACTTATTTCCTTTACCAAACCGAGACATCGCAATTCACATGGCCGATAAACATGTAAAACTATTCATTCCACACGTGTCTCCTCCGGATTGCACGGCATCACTATGGGCGGTGCTGGGGTTCCATGATTTCTTTGAATGCTTGTTTTTCCAAGTCAACAAACCATCCTGAAAGTTGAGGAGGTGAAGGAGGCGTGAGGGATAAGGGACGGGCACTGAGTAAATGCTTTCTCTATGAAATGTTTGCTTTTCTATCTCCCTTGAGCTCTGGGAAGTCTTTATTTTTCTGACTCCCCAACCCCCCCCCAAAAAAAGAAAAAATATTATGAACATGGTTGCTACTCGGATGGGATTATCAGAAGTTTAAGAGAATAAATTATCAAAACATGGAAACTGAGCTAGATGTTAAATGAGCCAGTGAATCACATAAGTAGTGTCTCAGATGGCTGCAATTACATGTTTTAAAACACAAAATGCAGACTTCTGCATGTGATCAGGATGGATGCATCCTTTCGTCTGAAACCAAACTTAGGCGACCTCGCATTCTGGATTCAAATAACAAAATCTGAAACCTGCAGGGAGAGAAAGAATAAAGCTGAAAACAGCTGTGCTAAAAAGTCAAGATCTCTTACGACAGACATAGATGTGATCCATTGCCAACAGTGCCTCCACACAGCATAAGTTCAGCAGGTATCTGTTAGCTGATTCCATTAAGCCGAAGAGCTAAGAGAAGCCAATGGAGAAACCGTGCTCCCCTGATAGCCGTTAATGTGTGCAACTTGATATGAGTTCCAGAAATCAAGTTGTCTGGAGAATATTATTAAAGTAGCCGTAAGTTAAACATGAGGTGCAGAATGGGTCAGTGATCTGCAGACAACTGTAAATAGTGTTCCTATGGTCCAAATGGCTGGGTGGTGCAGGAGGAACCAAGAAACTTGGAGAATGTTCCAGCTGATGAAGATAGGTCATTGCAGAAGTAAAATCAGCCAAGGAAAGACAAGGCGAGTGCGGGAAGGATGGCTTGGTTGTAATTCCTTAGTTTTCAAGGACAGAAAGGCGAAAGGCAAGGCAATGCAGGGAAGGCCGTTCCTAGCGCTGTTGGCGTTGAATATTAGCCTAACTTAAAGAGGAAGCATGCAATCTTCTTACGAGCATGAAAGAAGCTGGAAAAAGGCACAGGCTATCTGACTTAAGTGAGGTATCTACTGTGTCGTCTTTCTAGAGTCCCTTTTAACACAGGGAAAATGGACCTTCCAGAGATCCCCACCTGAAGCCTAAGCTCTAGGCCTTCCTTATCAACTCCTCAGGGATGTCCTCCAACTTCCTCTTCCCTTCCACTGTTAATCTTGCAGATCCTGCACAGGATGACTTCTAACACCCTACAAACTGCAGCCACAACGTCTCCCTTTCTGTCCACCCAACACAAGATTCTCTCTCACCTCCATTGTCCTGACATGCTTTCTGCAGGGTGTGCCCTTCTCCCAGGTTTTCTGGTTTCTTCTTACCAATGCCTTTCAGATCAACTGTCACCTGCACAGAGACCACAGGCATCCAATGTGGTATTTATTTCCCTGAGATTCCTAACCACGGTAACCTAATTTCTTAATGTAACTGAATATTGAAACCACTGGAATATGAATATTTTAGACCCATGGGTCTCAATTTTGACTGCACATTAGAATGAGCAATGCCTGGGCATTATTCAACCCCAGTGGGCAGGAAAAAAGTGTCTACCCATGAGCAGAATATGGGGGGTCAGTCTACAAAGTTAAGTCTAACAGCCAGCCCAGGAAAACCGTGGCAAAGGAGGTGACAAAGGTGTGGACAGAAAGGAAGACATTGCGGTTGTTGTGTGTAAGCTGAAAAGTTAGTATTTCCCTAGTTCTGTCCTCTATGAATCAATTCCATGGTTTTTAGCTTCTGGGCATCAAAAATGGCTCCCAAAACTGTTTCAAATATTACTTCTTAAGTAATATCCCAGGCTGGCGAGTCGGTACCTCTGAAGATGGCTTCTGGGCCTCGAGAAACCCACATTAAGTAATTATAACATAAAGGCAAAGCTGGGACAAAAATGGATGAAGATGCCATTAGTTTAGTGGCCATGTGGAGATAATTCTTCCCTTGTGCATCAGTTAAGAGTGGGCACAGGCGCAGCAGGAGCCGGGCTCATCAACAGTCCTGTGCTCACCTTACAGCAAAATCTTTTCTCCCAACGTCATTGTCAAAAACTAAGACCAAATGTGACTAAGTTTTGCTGTTTGAAAACAAAACAAAACAAAACAAAAAGTCAACTATTGACTTCCTGTGTCTTTACTGACCCGATTAGAGGGTTCTTTGGCATAAATGTCCCTGTGTTGTCACCTCAGTTAAGATGTCTGCATCAAAGAAGACTGTGAAATAAACAAGTAGCTGGTCAGGACACCTGACCTGACATATTGTTTTCAGTATGCCTGAGGCTTCAGGCCATGCCCTATACATTTGGTGAAATATTTAATGCAAAGCCATAGGTTCTAGTAACTGTGACTTCGTGTGTGCAAGCACTCGGCCAGGTGAGTCAATGTGACCACAAGAGGACAGACAATAGCTAACAGGAGTCAGTCACATCACATGGGTATTACATACCTATGTCTGTGCCTCTGCAGTTGACCTAATCCATGCTCCAACAATAGTCTCTGGTGAGTTCCCAGGCATGCTCAGGCTCCTCCCGTGCTGCTACAGTCATAGTACTCCTGAGAATTAGCCTTCTGGCTGTGTGTGCCTCTGCTAGGTAGGAGGGGAAATGGGACACTAGAAGGTGTGTCCCTGCTGTGCCCTGGCCCTTGCCCAAGTGCATTTTCTTTGCTGATTTTTATATGTCATAGTCCATATTATAGCCATATTGGAATAGAAGTCAAGCCATGAGAGTTCTTACATAATGATAGCTATTCCAAACAGGTGGCACTCCCAAAGAAACATTGATTTGATTGTTATTCATGCTCCAAGAACTCCAGTAACTCCAAGTAACAATAATGTGTATGTGGCTATTTCTCAGCAGCTCAAAAAAGAAACAAATAAACAAGACTGATTAAAACCACCATGAAATAGAACTCAATAATACAAGATGCTAAATTATGCTTTTTGTCCCTGAATTGAACCACCACCTGCCAATCACTACGTCTTATCCCTCCTTCTGTCCTTACATCCCTTATACTTCTTTAAAGTATTTTGGCTATGACAGAAATTAACCATCACTATGTTGGCAAGCATATCTGCAATTCTAAGCTTTTTTTAAAAATCTGATGTACAACGTGGTTTCATTGAGAATAAGCATTTTATAATCAACCAAAATAAAAGAAAAGGACAAAGAACATCCCACACCTTAACGTGGGTCCATCTACAACAAACCCAGTTGCTTCTGGACAAGAGTGGCCTAGCCTCTGGAGGACACTGTGACAGCACTGGTTAGTATTTGTCATTATGACATATACTAGGGTCATCTGGGAAGAAAATATCTCCATCAGAGTGGCCTGTAGGCAAGTCTATGGGGTATTTTCTTGATTAATGATTGATGGGTGATGGTCAAGCCTACTGTGGGAGGTACCACTCCTGGGCAGATGATCCTGGATTGTATAAGAAAGAAGTCTTGGCAAGACATGAGGAGCAAGGCAGTAAGCAGCACCCCTCCACAACCTCTGCACCAGCTCCAGCCTCCAGGTTCCAGCTTTGAGTGCCTGTCCTGACTTTTTCAGTGATATACTGTGGCCTGGGAGTTGTAAGACAGAATAAACTGTTTCCTCCCCTAAGTTGGTTTCAGTCAGTATTTTCTCACACCAGTGAAGAAACCTAACTAGGACAGAGATTGGTAACACGAGAGTGGACATTACGGAGACAGACCGGACCGTGCTGTTTTGCTGGAGAACTTTGAAATTGTTTGCAACAGTAAGCTGGGAAAGCCATTGAGTGCTCAGAACTTAGTGAGCTGCTGTGGGGCATTGGAAGACAGAAATATTGATAGAGCTATAGACAGTGGAGGCCTGGCTTGGGGAGTTCCAGAGGGGAGCAAAGATGCCCATCGGGGCTGTTCATGTGATTTATTATTATTAAGAAGCTGTGATTCCTGGTCACCTGGGGTGAAAGAGTCAAAACCAATTAGCAGGAAGCCAGAACACTAAAGTTAAACCTTTCCTGAGGTAACCGATGTTGACTAGCTGGGGCTAAAAAAAAAAAATCAGCTGTGGTGGATCAATAGGTGACCAGCATAATTGAGGAAACATATTCTGGGAGGTATTTCTGTAGGTCAGCTCATAGTAGCTATGGTCAAAAGGGGGACCAAGGCAGAACTCAGTAATGTGTAAAAGCCTTCCACTGGGCACTGCTTTTGGCAGTATGGTAGCTGAGAGAATGAAAAAATAAATATGGAGAGACGGTGAGGCTTGTCATCAAGGGGCAGGGGCAGAGTCCCCAGAGAGAAGACAGGAGGTCATTGGTTGAGAATACAGCCTCAACTGAGTGGAAACCCCAGCATACTGGAGACCATGACCATGGGATGACTCCCATAGACAGCAGCAGATGAAAAATGGAGCTAACCTGAGTGTGTGCTAAAGATGAAGAGCCAGAGAGATGAGCTGACCCCAAACATCTGGAGCCTAGAAGGTCACAAGTGAATCCCAGACATCAGATACTGTTGGTGATTTAAGCACTGTGCAGAATGGCCACTAATATGCAGGGGATCTATGATGGAGGGTGACGATGAAGGAGTGGCATTGTGGTGCAAGAGCACTGTTGTGCAGGGGCACTGGGACTGAGGAGCATTGTGGTGGAGGAGCACTGTGATAAAGAGATACTGTGATAGAGGAGCATTGTGGTGGAGGAGCACTGTGATGGAGGAGCACTGTGATGGAGGAGCACTGTGATGGAGGAGCACTGTGATGGAGGAGCACTATCATGGAAGATCACTGTGATGGAAGAGCACTGTGGTGGAAGAGCACTGTGGTGGAAGAGCACTGTGATAGAAGAGCACTGTGATGGAGGATTACTGTGATAGAGCACTGTGATGAAGGAGCACTGTGATGGAGGAGCACTATGATGGAGGATTACTGTGATAGAGCACTGTGATGAAGGAGCACTGTGATGGAGGAGCACTGTGATGAAGGAGCACTGTGATGGAGGAGCACTGTGATGAAGGAGCACTGTGGTGGAGGAGCACTGTGGTGGAAGAGCACTGTGATGGAGGATTACTGTGATAGAGCACTGTTATGGAGGAGCATTGTGATGGAGAAGCACTGTGATGGAAGACCATTGTGATGGAGGAGCACTGTGATGGAGGAGCACTGTGATGGAAGAGCACTGTGGTGGAGGAGCACTATGATGGAGGATTACTGTGATAGAGCACTGTGATGAAGGAGCACTGTGATGAAGGAGCACTGTGGTGGAGGAGCACTATGATGGAGGATTACTGTCATGAAAGAGCACTGTGATGGAAGAGCACTGTGGTGGAAGAGCACTGTGGTGGAAGAGCACTGTGATGGAGGATTACTGTGATAGAGCACTGTGATGGAGGAGCATTGTGATGGAGAAGCACTGTGATGGAAGACCATTGTGATGGAGGAGCACTGTGATGGAGGAGCACTGTGATGGAAGAGCACTGTGGTGGAGGAGCACTATGATGGAGGATTACTGTGATAGAGCACTGTGATGAAGGAGCACTGTGATGGAGGAGCATTGTGATGAAGGAGCACTGTGATGGAGTAGCACTGTAGTGGAGGAGCACTGTGGTGGAGGAGCACTGTGGTGGAGGAGCATTGTGATACCCTGAGGGATATTCCTGAGCATTGTATCTCAGCCATTCTCCAGTATGGAACATGAGTGAGCAGGAATTGGCGCTTGCTGTTACATCTCTCTAAAACACAATCTTTGCTCCTCAGTTTTTAGGGTTCATCATTTTTCATGCGAGTCAAATTTTTGAAACTTAGATGGCCATTGATTTGTCTTCCAGGTCAAATGTAACTTTTAAAACCTGTCCAACTTACAGATCCCTCCTCAGAGGGATCCTCCTTGTTAGCTTGGTTGTGTAGACAAAGCAAAGTCTATGCTAAGGTCGGGGCCATTGTGAAGCCATGGAACCCTAAAATACTCAATTCTGAATTCCCTCTCTCATTCCACCTAAGTACCGAACCACTTAGCACGCCCTGAGGGTTACCCTTAACCTAGATGGTTAAATGCCTGTCACATAGCTGCTTAAACAGAGCTCATTACTCTAGCCCTGTGGTTCTCAACCTTCCTCATGCTTCAGTCCTTGAACACAGTTCCTCACGGTGTGGTGACCCCAACCATACAATTATTTTTGTGGCTAGTTTATAACTGTAATTTTGCTACTTTTAGGAATCACAATGTGAATATTTCTGGAGACAGACATTTGCCAAAGGGGTCACAACCCACAGGTTGACAACCACTAGTCTAGCTTTTCTTGTCCTCTGGGGCTGGCGGGGGTGGGGGGGGTGGGAGGTGGGGAACGGGGTGGAATGTAATCTGTAGTAATGAATCTGAAGCTGGAAGAAATGAGCCAGAGGAATGAATCCCTGTCAGAATAAACAAAAAATAACGCCAAACGAAACCAGGAAATACCCTCCTTTCACAATGGGCAGAGTGAGCCAGCCTCGCTGATTCGGTGACTTTATTTAGCCCAGCGACTTTGGATGTGTAACCTCCAGTACCATATGACAAAAGACCTGCGACATCTGTGGTCATTGTTACAGCAAAGACGTAAAAGGGAGATACCATACAGGGACTACAAGTTCTCATGTGGGAAAGGAAACAAGACATTCGGTTAAGAGTTCTTTTCCTCACATACAGATTAACTCAATCAAAAGTTATTTTAGGCAAGGCTTTCTTCCTTAGGACTTTTATCTTAAATCAGAGGTAAAATATCACAGGAAGGGAAAAGAGAGCATTTGGTAAATTTTTAAAATTACAACTTATCCAAAAGATATTTTCCAAGGATAAAGACAGTCTTGTTAGGGAAAATGGACTTTAAATAGAGAAAATGATGGTCCTAGCCTCAGATTCCTGTACAAGGGCTTATTACATGTGATGTCTGGTTTATATTAAACTCCTGGAAATCAGGTTTCTAATAGAATGGCTGACAGACCCTTAACTTTAATAGCCTTTTCAAGAAGTACGTTAGTGGGCATTACTTTTTAATGTCGTAAAATGATGGTTAAAACACTGCAGAATTTTCTCAAGACAGGATAAGCAGGTGCTCAAGAGAGCCGAGCCATTTAAATTTCATTGATTTGTGGCCTTTCTTATAGTGAAGATGAAAAGTTTTATTAAATTCCCTCAGTAGATACTCTGAACTTCATTTTTCAAAATAGGGGGACTATTTCTGGGTCGGCCACATACATGCATTTCTTCATTTGAACGTTTACGCTCTTGCATTCTTAAGGTTGCTAGGCATAAGGAAACAGATGCCACAGTTAAAAGTCTCGGCCACTGTGTTTTCCTTTTGTTGGTGGACTTCTGAAGTACTTTGTGGGTAATAAAATCCAATGCATGGTTACTAAGTCAGATAATCTGGGGCTACAAGTCTCTTATTAACCACTCCAGCTGTGTCGTATTTCTGCAACTATTTGGAGCTATAAATATGGCAGGATTTCCCATTGCAGTGGGAAAGAAGATAAAAACTTTATCACACCTAGTCACTCTCCAGCTGCTTTTCCAACTCAGTTCAAACTCAACATCTCACATCGTGAGGCTGCCTGACTGAAAGTAAAGTAGCTGTCTGAAACAGACATAACAAGACAATAAACTGTGGAATATTTTATAGGATCTCTTAGCATTTTCTGACTGTTTACATAAAAAAATAATACTGTTGTGACACAAGGACGAAACCCTAGTGATTCAGTGCAACTGGCACTCGCTGTAGAATGAGATAGAAACATCATTCTCTCCAAACCATATGACAGGAAAAGTAGAAGCAAAGTAATTATGATTTTGATAAACTTCAGGAAATAATTTAATTACAAGAGCCATGGGAGTGCAATTGAGGTGACCACAGAAGCATTTTTTTTAAGATTTATTTATTTTATTTATATGAGTACACTGTAGCTGTCTTCAGACACAGCAGAAGAGGGCAGCAGATCCCATTACAGATGGTTGTGAGCCACCATGCTGTTGCTGGGAATTGAACTCAAGACCTCTAGAAGAGCAGGCAGTGCTCTTAACTGCTGAGCCATCCATCTCTCCAGCCTCAGAAGACATATTTTAAATAGGTTTGCAGTGGGTTGGTCTAAAACTGTACTCAGGGAATACCAAGTGAGCAATAGGGTAATGTCCCTGGAGATCTTCCCACGTTAGAGCAGGAGTCAATAAGGCTACATCTCTTTTATTCTCTAGCTGTAGTTTAACAGGCCAGGCTTTGTTTAAAAGACACCATCAAGAGCCACTCTGTATCTTTCTACATCAACCAAAGGGCAGGTTGGCTCTTGCACCCACCTTGGCAAGTCAATTTTATTATTTTCCTTGGAAACATTTTAACTGATGTAATAAGATACACACACTTATGGGGTACTATGTGATGTTTCACAACTAGTGTTTACCCACCAGAGAATCTGATATCTGTATTTATCTTTAGCTCTGGATGTAACAGCAAGTTGTAATAGCAATGAGTAATGAGTGTGCAGTTTATGTGCAGACAGGAGGCTCATGGGTTTTCCCTCTTCACACCCCCGGGCTGGAAGTAGATGGGTCAAACCTAGAAAAGGAAAGAGCATTAGACCCATATGCAGAAGAGCCTAGCAACACATGAACAAAATCAGAAATGAGCAGAGCTCTACACTTCTACACAGGACAACAATTGATTTTGTTAAAACCCAAAGAAACTGTAAGAGACATGTCTTTTATTTTCCCATCTGCTTTGTTGAATAAACAATATGCTTATAGCATAGACTGAGGAGACCAGAAATAAGGGAGAGTGAGGTCCTGAGTTCTCATCTTCTGTTCCTGGACAACTCTGTAAGAGGGAGAAATATTCATTCTGACCCACCCTGAGTTACACACACACACACACACACACACACCTAACCATACCTCCATATTCTCCAGTCAATTTCTACAGAAAACTTGCCTAAATGAGTCTACAGGTTAAGAGCTGCACTCATATTCATCAACAATAGAATTTTCTAACTTAATAGACTTTATAATTTTTTCCCCTCTGGATTGAAATTAGGTGGATTTGACCATATTGGTTTTTATTTTTATTTCTTTAATCATGGAGTTAGGGCTGAGAAAGGGCGGGCTTCCCTTCTAATATGAAGGTGTGTCAGAGAAAATAGTGGAGCAACATTGGAAATTGTCCTGGTTGGGAACAGTAAGTATTGTTGTAGGGTGCTATATGGATGCATTTGTGGTCTTTAGTTTAATGCTCCTCTGGGCAATCTGTATTTACAGAAGTATATCCTAATAACAAGGGAATGACAAGGGTGATATTATTTCCTAATATTTTGAAGTGACATAGAGAGAAGTGTTACAAAATGTGCCTGGGTTTTTAAATTAGTTGGCTGAGGACCACTGCATTCTTTTAAAGCAGTTTGGTTGTTCAAGAAAGTAACAGTCTATTGGTATCTGAAATATGGGACTCACTATCCAGATGAAGAAGAGCTAGGAAAGGAAGATAATATACTGCCCTGGAAATGGAGCATCGAGAGTGACCCCCATCACCTAGTACCTTGAGGAAGGAACAAGGACCCTCAAAGAGGAAAGCAGAGGTCAAGGAGGAGGAGAAAGCCTGTGTACCACATAGCACACAGCAGGATATATGGAGGAATATGTTCAGGTACTGTATATACTTCAGAGCCAGACATGTAATCCCAGAAGTTCAGGGTAGGGGCAAGATGATCAGCAGTTCTAAGGCCACGCATGACCATATGTGTGTGTGTGTGTGTTTGAGGCCAGCCTGGACCACATAAAACTATCTCAAAACAAATGAAGAGGAGTACAAAGAGAAGGACAAAGAGGGAGAAGAGGAAAAAATATAAAAAAGCAGGAAAGAGGAAGGAAAAGGAAGAAGAGAGGGAGGGAGAGAGGACAATAAGCAGGGAAGGAGAGAGGAGGAGGAGGATGGAGGGGGAGGGGAGGAAGGAACTCTGGTTGTTACAACAGGATACAATGTAAAGATGGTTCCTATCTGTGCAGTCAGGCCTCTCCTCTATCTCAGAAGGGATGCCGGCAGAGTAAGCTGATGTCCCAGGATCCGCTGAGTGGTGGAAGAGGAAAGCAGAGAAATGACTCTCTGGCTCTCGAGCCTGTGACCCAGTCTTAGTTGCACACAAGCATTTTGGTCTCCACACGAGTCTCTCTTAGCATCTTAGTCTTTTTGCTTCGAATTCCCGGAATGTAGCCATCATAAATTAAGAACCCTGAGATTTCTACTTCCTGGATCTCAGATCACCTCCACGGCCCAGGGCCCATTAAATCTCAGGTCATCCTGCTTCTGTCTCTGTTCTGAGAGCTCAGGGTTGCCTGAGAACTTGGATTGCTGGAAAATAAACTCTGACTCCTTCGTCCTAACCACACTGCGCCTCCGAGTTGCTTTTCACAGTTCCTGAATGGACTCGGAAGGTGTGGATGCACAGGACAACGGTTCCTAATCCACGATTGAGCATCCCGCGCTGACTCTCCTCCATCTTCCTAAGAGCAGGGAAAGGCTCCGGAGGCCAGGGGTGAGGTGCGAGCGGGGGGGGGGGGGGGGGGGGAGAGCAAGGCAAGTCCCTGCTGACATGGCTGCCTACCATGCCCTCGTCCATTCAGCGACCATCCATGAGAACCATCAGAGCCGCCCTGAGCCCTTGCTTCCTTTTCATTGCTCTTCCTTTTCCTAGGCTTTAGGCCTATGACTTTATATAATCTTGTCTATAATATCTGCTTCTTGACCTATTACAGATGGATAAAGGCATCTGGAAGGTTTCTTTCTCAGTCATCTCTAAATTTTAAGTCTATCCTCTCATAGGTGTCAGACCTGAACATAGCCTTAATCTCTTCTTTTTGCATTTCACATGTGTGTGAGCTTGTGCATGCTGGTGTGTGGGTTACACACACCACAGGAGACATGTGGAGATAAGAGAACAATCTTAGGTTAGTCTTCTCATCTTCCACTTGGCTTGAGATGGGGGTCTCTGTTGTTTGCTACACATAGGCCAGCTGGCCTGTAAGCTCTCAGGGATTCTCCTGTACCTGCCTCCCATTTTACTTAGGAACACTGGGAATTCAAATATGCACCACTGTACCTGGCTTTACCTGGGTTCTGACAGTTCAAAATCCAGAATGCACACTTGTGTGGCAAGTAATTTGCTCACTCTACAAACCTTCCTCTTTCCATTTATACCACAAAATAATAATAATAATAATAATAATAATAATAATAATGTAATCCTAAGCCCTTCGATGTAAATGGGTACTTTAAGCTCAAAAGGAGAAGCCATGTATATGGAATTGAAGAGAAGAAGTAGCACTCATTTCAAAATGAGTCCTTGACATCAATGTAGTCAAGAACCTAAAGTTCTCTGTAGAACTTGAATATTGTGAAGCAGTGGAGAGTCAGGAATTCACATCTCACCTCACCTTCACGATGAATTTGGTGTTAGTCTGAGCCACATGAAACTCCATCTAATAAAAAGTGGGCTTTTGGGTTTGTTTTGTTTTAATCCTGTGCTTTATAGTCAACATTATTTTAAAGTTTCCATTAAAATTCTTATACTCTGGGGGACTAGAGAGGCACGTGTGCCCATATCTTGGTTTAAAAGGTATTTCTCTGGCTAAAGTGTCACCTTTTCCATATACAAAACATGACATCACTGGGTGATAGCAGAGCACTCATGCCAGGGACATAGTGACCTCACTAGGGTCCCGAGGAGAACCAAAGTGTCCTCTATTGGTTACACATTTTAAACAGGAAGCTGCTTTCAGAAATGGCCAGGGGACACGTGTCAGACACATATGTCTGACATCGACTTGAGGGTTGAGTTGGAGACTCTACAGTCAAGGTTATAGCCCAGTGCTTTCTCCTCAGAGCTTACAAAGTCTGGCACAGCCAGTGCCCCATGCCCTGTCTTCATCCAAGACGTTACCGTTTCTTCCTTTAGGCAGTGGGCTGTTCGGTGTTTCATGAATTCTCCTCATCATTATGCATGGTACCTCCAATAAATGCTTAGTAAGGTGAATTAATTAACAAACCCATGATGACTGACTTTGATTTACCAAGACGTGTTTATTATTCTCCACACTCACAACCCTCCTAGAGAGCCAATAAAAAAATTCATCATTATGAAGTATTTTAGTATTTGAAACATTTGCTTCCATGTTATAAACGAAATATACTGAAGTGATACTACACTTGTACAATGTTGAAAACATATGTGATGTGCACTTTGAATCTTGGGATATCCTTTCTAATCATGGACATGAATGACATTAAAATTTGCATAAGCATATAAATATTTATGTACTCCTTTCATGATTATTAACTTCCTAAATTACTTTTTTAATCAAATAATTCACAGTTTGAATAAGGAGGAAACCCACATGCTTTTTAAAATATGGAGACCAGTAAAACATCTGCCCCTCAAAAAACAATGTGTCCTGACTGCTGGCCCCATTCAGGGGTGATTCTCAGGCACCCACTATGGAGGGACACTTAGAACTAGAAAGGAAAGGTTTTGTAAGGCAACGAGAAATAACACAGCCAACATTTTAAATAAACATATACTCAGGGGATTCCTTAGAAATCGCTATTCAACTATATATAATCGCTAATCCCTATAGTGTGGAAATTTAATCTCTCACTCTCTTTCTCTCACATATACATATGCACACATATGCATATACACATATGTGCACATACATGGCTATACATGCTCACACAAGTTTGTACACACACATTTTATAAGTCTGGAGTTTAAAATTCACTTAGAGACTTCAAAAAGAAGGTTTGAGTAGTCAAGGAGGCACTGAGGTAACTCGGGGAGAGGTGATTATTAGTAAAATTCACAGTCGATAACTGAGGTTTTCAGAGTTAAACAAGATATCTTACATTATTCACTAGACTTTTGACAAACTGTCAAGCACCCAAGCCTTGATTCCAGGACAGAAAGATGATCTTATTCAATTATTATTCAAAAAAAGAAAGGGGCAGGATTAGCTGCTTTGAAATTGTCAGGAAGTCTCTGCAGCAGGGGTTCTCAACCCGTGCATCACGGCTCCTTTGGGAATTTGCATAGTGGATATTCTGCATATCAGGTACTTATATTATAATTCATAACAGTAGCAAAATTATAATTACAAAGTAGCAACAAAAATAATTTTATGGTTGAGGATCACCATAACATGAGGAACTGTATTAGGAAGGCTATAACCACTGTTGTAGAGTAACAGAACCAAGAGGATTTTATATATACACATATATATGGTTCTTGCTATTTTAAAGCTAACACATATATGTGTTTATATATTTTATATGTGTTTACACACACACACATATGTATATATATATATACTAACTTTAAATACACATATGTATTAAATACACATATACACACATATGTATATATATATATGCTAACTTTAAAATAGCAACAACCACTAACTCATACCCATGAGCCAAGAATATGGTAGTTACTTGGTCCTTAAAGCCAAATGTGTCAATAGCCAGAGTAGTCCCATACCAGCTGTCTCTCACAGGGGCAACAACCAAGTGGTAGTTACTCAGTCCAGAGGTAGGGCACATCAGCAGTCCTAATCTGGCACCAGAAGCCCAGAAATTTCCTGGAGAACCATTGGTTTCTATCCCACAATAAAAGTCAGAAAAGCTGGTTCTACTGTGGAGGTAGCAACAACAACAGCAACAGCAACAGCAACTGCGACAAGATGAAGCAGCTCGGCAGCAAGTGGCAAAGCCAAGCAGGAGAGTGAAAAAGAAAATAAAATCCTTTTGAAATAGGCTTTTAATCTGAGCGAATACCAGAATCTTCCATCTGCAATTGAGGTGGGCCTTCCACACCAATCAAGGCAATTAGGACAGTTCTTCTAGTGAAGGTCCCTCCCTGCTCAGGGGATTCTAATTCAGGTAAGCTAGCATTAAAACCAAGCATAGTAACAATAAATAACAGTCAACCCCAGGGCAATGTAACACACAAGTACAACACTTGAAAAACTAATCTCACACAAACACGCAAGCTTACACATTAAATGGATAAATAAATATTTAAAGTAATTAAAATAAAACTAAAAAAAAAACTAAAAAAAACAATATTTTGTCCCAAGTCTGTTTATTTTATACTAGAAATATTATTCATTAAAAAGTTCCACAACTTTTTAAAAGTCTCAATACTTCAAGATCTAAAATATCATAATTGTAAGATTGTATTAATATAAAGAACGAGTTGCATACATTCGACATGTGCCAAGGTAATGAGGCATTTTTCCAATTGAAAGTCATTTCTCCTAAGTGACTAGCTTGTGTCAAGTTGACATAAAACTAAGCAACACAGAACTGTACTAGTAATAATATTTTGATGTTCTATATAGTCTCAAAACAACATGCGGCAAAGTGATTTCATTTAATCTGCTGGCATGATATTTCTTATTTTTGGAGGTCACACTGGTCATCTTATTGTTGTTGTTAGCATTCAGGTTTCTTTTTTTTGTTTTTTGTTTTTTGGTTTTTTTTTTGTTTGTTTGTTTTTTGAGACAGGGTTTCTCTGTGTAGCCCTGGCTGTCCTGGCACTCACTTTGTAGACCAGGCTGGCCTTGAACTCAGACATCCGCCTGCCTCTGCCTCCCAAGTGCTGGGATTAAAGGCGTGTGCCACCACGCCCGGTAGCATTCAGGTTTCTGATTGTGTGTGATGTCTAATAGATAACAATCAGAATAGCGAGTGATAACTTCAAAGTAATTCAGTTCTCTTGACATCCCAGACATGTAAAACCACGAGTTCACTCAAGTCTGATGTCACTTAGTAACAGTATCTAATTTAGGCTTATCTCAAACATGTAGGGAACCTCCTGCCTCAGCATGGTGAGACTATCCTTTTGTCTTAGTCAAGGTTCTATTGCTATGAAGAAACACCATGACCATGGCAACTCTTATAAAAGAAAACATTTAATTTGGGCTAGCTTACACTTCAGAGGCTTAGTCAGTCATCATCATGGCAGGAAGCATGGAGGAATGCAGGTAGACTTGATGGTGGAGAGGTAGCTGAGAGTTCTATATCCACACCCAAAGGCTCCAGGAAGAGAAAGAGACACTGGGCCTGGCTTGAGCTTCTGGAATCTCAAGTCCCACCTCCTGTGTCACACTTCTTCCAACAAGGCCTCTCCTCCAAGAATCCCACTCCCTAATAGTCTAGGGGCCATTTTCATTCAAACCACAACAATCAGTTAAAATCATATGGTTCATTCTAACCTAACTTATCCATAAAGGTATTGCTTTGGATATATAAAGAATTACCAAGGAATATAATAAAAATAACCAGTAGAGTTATGAAGCAGGCACTTCATAAACACAAACCTAGCAATTATTGAATGAAATAAGCTAGCTTTTCCACCTCCTTTGCGTAGCTATAAAAGAGGCTATTTTTTGGAGAACTGAATCCAACCCAGAGGAAGAGGTATTTCCCAGTAAGTATGTGGGTCAGGCAAAAAGAGAGAACAGAGAAAAAACGGGGAGGTGGGCAGAATGATAATATATGAATGTGGAGCTTAAATATTAGAATGGAATAAATCTAAACCTAACATGCAGATATCTGGAAGTAAAAACATTAATTCTTATTAAAAATCTACTCTGTTTGAAACTTAAGCTGAATAGATACATTGTTGTAATTTTTGCTCATTTCTTCTGAAAGCTAATTGGAAAATCTGGAGCTCAAACTTGGTATTCCTAACAAATCCTGAAAGTCTTCATGTTTTCATTGGTTTTTGTTTTGTTTTGTTTTGTTTTGTTTTTTTGTGGTGGTGGTTGTTGTTGTGGTGGTGATGGTGGTGGTGGTGGTGGTTGTTTTAATCCCAGAGTCTAACTTCATGGGATTGACAAATACTCAGATCTATCCCAGCATCTCTCACTCATTGCGGGTACCAGAACAGTAGTGGTGCACAGGATGGGCGACAAGAAGGAAGGAAGGCTATCCCACTATAATCATGACGAAGGAGCCTTCCATCACATCAATAGGATAGTCAGCTCTTTATAAACACCGATGTGTTATAGCTTTGCTTTTGTAAACAGATACGTTAAACAGATCTTTTGTTTTGTAAACAGATCTTTAAACATGCAAAGGAAACCACACAAAGTAACCGGAAGTCAATCACAATCAATCTCGGCAACATTACTCTCTGTTTATCTCTCAACCACGGGCTGGAATTCAGCTAACCTAAACTTTGCTAAATGTTAATATAACAACTGGCAACATTTTTTTTTTAAAGAGTCCAAGAGTCTTGAAAATGAAAATACTGCTCATGACATTGATCTAAGTTTTGACAGATATTTTTGGTCAACATAACATATGAGCTCAGAAATGAAGCTCCAGCCATGTTCCTTTCAGAAAAGACTCTCCCTATAAATAAAGTCGTTACATAAAACCACCAGTGTTATTATACCCTAAGCATATTGGCCAATGATAAGCGGAACACTAATGGGAACTGACTATTCCTAACATGTCCCCATGAACTAACAAACTAAATATCCAAAGCATCTGGAATTACTTGCTTGGCTATGGGCTGTCATACAGTTTATCATCCTGGAGTCTCTCGGATGAGCTGAGACTTGGAAAAGCCCCAGTAATTCTGCCACTGAACTCAATTCCATTTTGAGTAAGCAAGAGCATTTGTTGATCACCCAGACAGGAGGGAAGAGAGTAAAGAAGAGAGCGGCTTATCATGCTCAAATAATCCGCCCAGCAGCGAAGACTGGGAGCTCTGCATTATTTTTAAATTGTGCCTGGCCAGCATGTCAGTATTGATTGAAGAATCCAGCGGCCAAGAATCATGTCTGTATTCAGGACTGAAGAGGCAGTTATCCACTCTCTTGTCAACCAGTCTCTCTTATTTAGGGCAATAGTAATCAGGTTCTGAGCACCTTCTGGGACCTCTAAAGAAAATGTGGCTTCCATCTCCCAAACCCACCCTCCCATAAACTTTAAAAAAAAAAAAGAGTGTCCCTGCCCTTCGTGAAGAACAGCAATTTGATGTGAAAACATTTGCTCTTAAGGGATAGTATGTATGGTCCTGTATCAGCCACTCGCTGCTAAATATCAACCTGCCCGTTCTGGATGAAACTCTGCTGGGGTTGGACAAAGTGTGCGCTTGGGAAGCGGGCATGCTAGTCCTGGAGAGGAGGCTGCTCTCTCTGTCAGAAGGTGGGCGTTTGTCCTCCAGCGGAAGGCTTTGATGTTCTTCATATGCTAACAATATCTCCACTTCCTTGCTGTATTCAGTGCAAGGGGAATAAAAGACATCGCTTGCTGATGCAGGGCTCAGCTTGCTCTCTGTCCAGCACACTGATCACAAATCTGCTTCCCCCTCACGGCCAAGCTACTGTGCAGCCTTTAAATTGTTCCTTTAACACTTCGGGATTCCGGTCAAAATAATTTACCATTTTATAGAATAAAACGACGAGACAAAGAACTCTAACTGTGTTTTCCTTCCTCTCCTCAAGTGTAGCCTCAGTGCCCTGGGGGCCCCTTTCATCTCCTCTAAGTGTTGGCATATGATGTGATTGTTAACATAGCTGGCCACCAGATGAAGCGAATTATCTAAACTGCCAAGCTTCCCACTCTCTTTCCAATTTAAACATCGGTTTAACACAGAAACTGAAGGGTATTATGAAAACTTTAATATGAACCATTTCAGACATGAGAAAAAAAAAAAAAACTATTGGAAGGGTTTTTTTTTTCAAAGAGTCAAACAAATAAGCATGTTTGATCCCCCTCCCCCTACCAAAGACTAAAAGATACAGATATCAACTGAACACATACTGCATGCTCCAAACCACAGACAGAGAGAAGGGCTTCTTTGTCCCCAGTAAGCATGCCTTTCTGAGTAAGGGAGGATTTTTCTAGAGAAACTGGTTAGTTCATTGACTAAAGACAAATGACCTCTGCCAAGGGCAGACTTCCCATTCAAAGCCTTGCAGAGTACATACCATCCAGAGGATGGTCTGGAGAAAACTGCATAGGCCTGTCGGTCTGATGAAGGTCCTTTGCCTTATGTAACTTGCTGTGTTCGTGGAATTTTTTTCCCCATTTGGATCACTGGCTGTTAACAGAATGTGCAAGCATATGTCCAGTGTATCTCTTTGAAAATGAGATACTTCCTATCTGATTCACAACAATAAAAGCCGATGCCTTCTTACACAGAGCAGAGCAGGCACTGGTATATTCCACTCCAATTAGACCAGAGAAACTGGAACCAAAAGGAAGGGAATTATTAACAGACATAAACTTTAATCTTTTTAAAGTCTCCATGGTATGGTGGTATGAATATGCAGAATAAGTTTTTACAATTAAAATGTGCCCCATATCAAAATTAGAGATTTGAAATTTAAAATATTTGAAATTATACAACTGAGCTTAAATTATATATGTCATTTATAATCTATTTAGTATATATAATTTATAATGTATGTATATATAACTATTCCTGAACGTTAACAACATTACAGATTTTCCTTTGGAAAATATTCTTATTCAGATTATATTAAGTATTTATAGAAAGACAGGATGCAGAGAGACAGAGAGAGATAGACAGAGAGACAGATAATTTGATGAAAGAGAGAGGAAGTGATTTAAAAAACAAAGACTTGTTGCCATATAGAACTGCTCCAAATACTATTTTCTTTTTAGGGATATAATGCAGGAAAGTACAAGACTATGAAATACATATGCATTAATTGTATAATCAAAAATGACATTATCTAGAGTAAAAGGGATACTACCGTATAAGGGTTGGAATGCTGTTCACATATGGAATGCACAGGGAATGTTACTGACAGAGCCAGAGCAGCCATATGCAATGTTCAATGGCACTTCCAAATATAAAATATAAATACAATATGTAATATGCTACAGCATGCTGCATACCAAATGATCAAGCAATTTACTGAGGATTAGCATTTAAGAAACACATACTACCCCAAATCCCATATGCATCTATCAGTGATTACATTTTTACATCATTGGTTTTTATCAGATGGTTGTTACATTTAAAACAAAATTTCAGCAAATTTTCTGGCTCATTTTCTGGAAATTAGAGGACCAGTTTGCCAAAAGGGACATTAAGGATCACGTGGTGCCACTCTGAAATGGAAGAACTGGAGTCTAGAAATGTTGAGTCATTTGCCCAGGATTAAGACATTTAACAGTTGAGTTCACATGTCCTGACTCTCAGGCCAGGCTCCCCATGAAAATTCCCCTTGTAGGTTCCTTCTCAAAACACGTGCATATATTTTTAATTCTCACCAGCTCCTCTATTGCCCAGTCCAACAGTCATCTGTAGAAACAGCCAGCCCTGCCTGGGTCTGACACTATAACAACACCATTCTGTTCTCAGTGTGATTCCATGGAGTCTGACTCTCACTTCCCTTGAGTCCCACTGGGGAAAGGGGTGGGGAGGAGGGATGTTGACCTTGATAGAAAAACAGACATGGCTTCATTAAAGTCATCGCAGAGTTGAAAGTGTTTAATCCTGAAATAGACTCCATGGAGGAAGCCTTTGAAGATGTTTTGTTTTGTCTCCGGAGCGCTTTAAGAAACACAGGAACCTGTGCCAAAGCTGCCTTTCCCCTGCCACCAGCTGTAACCGAAGAGCAAGGGGATGAAACTCGACAATTAAAGAATGTATGGCTTTCAGCCCCATACCTCAGCATTACACAGGTCTCCTCACTACCTTCCCATTGCCACAGAGGGGTCCCTCCCTCATACCATCACATCTATACCTAAAAATATTAGCCCTAAGGAACCTGGTGAATCACTCAACATGTATTTCCTTCCCCAAAAAGAACCCTGGAAGCTTTGGAGATTGAATGTTGACCATCTAGACAGGTTTTTAATAAATCAAAGCAGTGTAGTAGCTGTTTTGCCCTGAATATCTTTTTTTTTTCATATCAAGAGAGTCAGATAGCCATCCGGGAAACAGTATTACAGGAATTCAGTGAATCCATTCATTTCAACACTAAGTCACCACACCAAAAGCCTATAGCTTAGGTTTGAGAAAAGATAATTTTTTAAATATTACCAAAACAGACAATATTTATATGAAGCATGGAAATACTTGGTCTTCTATGGAGTGCTGAATTTGCAGGTCCTTTAAAGAGTTAGAAGGATCTGTTTATTAAAGTTTAAAACTATTCCTCAATCATCTAATTTGATCATTTACCATTCAGCATCGTTCATAAGGTTCTGAGCACTGCCACTAACTAACCTGAGTCATAAAAGGGCTGGTCCCAAATCGACCACCCCAATTTCTTTCCAGCTCAGTGAGACCCCACATGCCCACGGACGCAATTGCAATGAAAATTTGCCTATGGTTTCTGAAATTCCAACAAGGTACTTTTAAACAGTTTAAATGTAGCACATACAAATAGCTAGCTGTGCGCTACTCTGTGCCTGCTTCTCCCCCTTGGGTCAGCCAGTCTGATACACACCAGCCTGGGCTGGAGAGAAAGAAGTTCAGCCAGGGTGTGTGGGCGTAAGGAAAGGCATTGGTCTGCAGGGCAAAGAATGCACACTGGGAGCAGCTTTGGAGAACTGGTTCAGTCTATTGGTGGCAGGTGTGGGGGTTGGGGGTTTGGGGGGGTGTCCTTATGCCCCTGGGAAAGTGAGCAGGGACCCTGGGGCAAGCTTTGTTTGGTCAGAACTGGGGTGTTAGAAGATTTACCAGCCATTTTGTTGTTGTTGTTTTATTGGTTTTGGTTTTGGTCAGTTCCCTAAAACACAAAAATCAATAACCTGCAGGTGTAGCATTTATATAACTAAAATACGTACCTTTCTATCACAGATACATTTCTATAGCTCCACAAGCCAAACTTAGTGGTGTTGAGCAGCAGTGAGATGCTGGTCACCTGTTCTAAGAGCAGAAATGCAACGACACTGACACCTGGGACTGTGTCTTCACTGAATGACACCTGTCATGCTTCTTGTTGACACAGTATGTGCTCAGTCACACTTTGGAGTCTTTAAACTCTCAGAGTCCATGAAGCAACAGAGAGAATGTGAGTCCAGGTTTAGCCATTCCAGATTCAGTAAGTCAGGGAGTCACAGATACCATCAACTGATGGAGCTGTGATGTGATGTCAGACATTGAGAGAATGCAAAGAAGCTGTGTCTCCAGTGAGAGTCACTTACAAATGTTCTCAGAGTGTGTTCTTCGGGTTAGGGTGGGTATGCCTTCAGATTTATCGGACGGAGTTAATCTGCTACAAAGCATTGACCAACAATCATTATTTGATTGACAGTTTAGAAAGCCTACTCCCATAGGGAACAAAATACCCATGGAAGGAGTTACAGAGACAAAGTTTGGAGCTAAGACAAAAGGATGGACCATCCAGAGACTACCCCACCCAGGGATCCACCCCATAATCAGCCACCAAACCCAGACACTATTGAATATGCCAGCAAGATTTTGCTGAAGGGACCCTGATATAGCTGTCTCTTTTGAGGCTATGCCAGTGCCTGGCAAATACAGAAGTGGATGCTCACAGTCAGCTATAGGATGGAACACAGGGCCCCCAATGGAGGAGCTAAAGAAAGTACCCAAGGAGCTGAAGGAGTCTGCAACCCTATAGGTGGAACAACAATATAAACTAACCAGTACCCCCAGAGCTTGTGTCTCTAGCTGCATATGTAGCAACCTAATTGGCCATCATTGGGAAGAGAAGCCCCTAGGTCTTAGAAACTTTATATGCCCCAGTACAGGGGACTGCCAGGGCAAAGAAGTGGTAATGGGTGGGTAGGAGAGCAGGGCAGGGGGTGTGGTATAGGGAACTTTCGGGATAACATTTGTAATGTAAATAAAGAAAATATCTAATTAAAAAAAAAAGGAAAAAAAAAAAACCCTACTCCCCTGACATGAGGCCCAGGAAGTCGCATGTTATGCTTGAATATTAACTCTGGCTGGCTGTCAAGTTTACTTTCTATCTGTACTAGAGTTTATTTGCATAAGCGTTGGGAGCACTGATTTTAAACATTGGTATAATAATTGACTAGTGATATAGAATCATTAGTTTGAAAACCCAGCAAATTGTTTGGTAAGAGAAGAGACCACATTCACTCTAAGTTCACATTCAGTGGTTCTGAACCTGTGGGTCTCGAACCCTTTAGGGGTCACACACACCAGATATCTTGCATATTTACATTATGATTCACAACTAGCAAATTATAGTTATGAAAAAGCAATGGAATAACTTTATGGTTGCCGGTCATCACAACATGAGAAACTGTATTAAATGGTCCCAGCATTAGGAAGGTTGAGAAGCAATACTCTAAGTGACCATCTAGCAAATTCCTGTGCGAAGTGAGGCTCAGGGATTGGCCCTACAGCCATCACCTGGTAAATTGTTGAAAATACAGAATCACAAAAGACAATAAACCCCACAAAACAGAGGTGATAGCTAAATGAGATCCACAGGTGATATCTATGGCTGTTACATATGAGGAGTGTTAATGCAGCTATCTTTATGTCATTGGAATGAAACAGAACCCCCTCTGACTGGCAGATTAAGTTCTTGCTTGGGCTGCGAGGCAAAGCACTGCAAGGGAATATAAAGCAAAAACTAAAAATATCTTTCTGGTTTCCCTGAGGGACAAGCCTGACTGCATAGGGGTTTATGTCCAAACTATCCTCTCTCCAGGAAAAAGACATCAGGATGGGTATGGTTCCCATGCCTCCCTGGACAATACCAGGAGGACCGGAGCCATTACAAGATTCCCTTTAGTCACTGGAGGTCAGGCCTCTATCCCCACCTTAGCAAAGAATAATATTGCCACGGTTCTTCTATACTAAAAGGAAGGGGGAGATGTTGGGAGCGACCCTGTTTGAATGTTAACTGCCTTGTCAGCCATAAGTGCTTACTTACAAAGTCTTGGCCTTAGTGGAAAAGTACTAGCTTAGTTGAGATTTCTATAGGAAAAGTTGAGGCCTCTGTAGGAAAGTACTACCCCCAGTTAAGAAAAAATAGTTATAGATCTTGTGAACAGGTATATAGCAACCCACTCTGTTCTGTTTCTCCTGCTGAACTTTTTACCTAGCCAATATCCTGCTTTTCAGAACAGGTGCATTCACCCAGAAACAAAGCGATTCTGCATCATCCCCCTCCCCATAGCCTGCTTCTATTGGGTATAAAACCTGCCTGGGAAAAATAAAATTTGTCAGCTTGATCAGACTTTGTCTTGCTGTTCATTCTTTGTGTTTCTTGTCCCCCATTCCCTCCACAGGTGGTTCCTCGGACCCTGTTTGACTGTACTGTGGGTCAGGACAGAAATCTAAGTGGAATCATCAAATAATGGGAAGACAAAGTCCCAACTTGACATCTAATGAGACCCCCAGTGCTAAGAATGGGCTATATCTAATTGAGTTGTTGGCCAAAGGGGTCCCTTGAATGTGTCTAAAAACCTAGACTATTTCCAAGGCTAGTCATTGCCCTCCACAAACTGATGGCATTGCCTGATTGTTGATGACATCTACATCTACAGTGAACATGGAGAAGTCAAGCTGGTGCCTTCCTCTAGCCATCACCTCAACGGACAAGAGTTCAGGTACTGGAATGTTCTCTGCACACACACAGACACATAGTTTAAAATGCAAAACTAAATCTGTTTCTTTCTTTCTTTCTTTCTTTCTTTCTTTCTTTCTTTCTTTCTTTACGAACCTAAAGTTGTAAAAGTGACACTGATACAATTGATCGGATTAAAAATTTGAGAGGGCAAAAGAGGAAGAATGGGGAGGGAGAATGAATAAAAGAGAGAGGAATGAAGGTAAGAAAAGGAAGGAAGCCAGGGAAAGAGGGAGGGGCAAAACTTCTAGGAGGGGAACTGAAAAGTGTGGTTAGCCTGTGACCAGAGAAAGCTTAACAGGAGGGAATATATTGGGACCACGAGGAGGAGATAATGGGTTTTGCTTTGAGTACAGAGTTTGAGCGGCAGGAAGGAGGTAAAACGATGGCACAATAGACGAGTCAGAATGATCTCTTCCTCAGGTGAGAGGACAGTTGAGGGCCACACTAGTCAACCCCTGGGTTTTAAATGGTATGTGCTGGCATTGTGAAGGACATGTAGGAGCCTTGTGATGATCTGTACAGACACTTCGGAGGAGACATTATAAGTGCAATGGGCTGACATTATTTTAACTGCCAATATGACCCTTTTGGGAGAGAGGAATCAGAGGTGATGAAATCAAAAGGATAGAAGTGGTTGCAGCAGGGAGGAGCTCTTCTACAGACTGAGACGAAGTCGTGTTCCATAGAAGCAGAGGGGCTTGTAGAAAAGATAGTTGATAATGACCTGTGCATCCATTAGCCCTAAACTAAGGAGGTACATGATCGTAATGTGTCCTATCTCTACAGCTGGGTGAGGTCAAGTTGTGTTAGGTTGGGGATTGGTTCTAATGCTTTGAATTAATCTGGCCTCCAAAATTGGGAATCTGTGTGTCCAAATGTGGAAGGTCCTTGTCCCCAATTGGTTTTTTGATTGATCAATAAAGAGTCAACGGCCAATGTCTGGGCAGATAGACTGAGATGGGACCTTTGGATTTGAGTGGGCTAGGAACCAGAAGGATCAAGAGAGAATCACCATAACTTGGGGGAGAAAGATGGGACATAAGAGCTGCAGGAGAGAAAGCCAACCAGCCATATAAGAATTCAGGGAAGTGGCCACAAGCCACTTCCGTGATTGGGCCTGGGGTAGCCAGGGAAGGTTTAGGAGTCTCAGGAGTACCAGAGGGAAGCATTTGCTAGCAGGGAAAGGTTTAGAAGTGCCCAGCCTTTTAGCAAGTCAGAGCATGTCAAAAATTAACTCCCTCTCTCTCCCTCTCCCTCTCCCTCTCCCTCTCCCTCTCCCTCTCCCTCTCCCTCTCCCTCTCCCTCTCCCTCTCCCTCTCCCTCTCCCTCTCCCTCTCCCTCTCCCTCTCCCTCTCCCTCTCCCTCTCCCTCTCCCTCTCCCTCTCCCTCTCCCTCTCCCTCTCCCTCTCCCTCTCCCTCTCCCTCTCCCTCTCCCTCTCCCTCTCCCTCTCCCTCTCCCTCTCCCTCTCCCTCTCCCTCTCCCTCTCCCTCTCCCTCTCCCTCTCCCTCTCCCTCTCCCTCTCCCTCTCCCTCTCCCTCTCCCTCTCTCTGTGTGTGTGTTTCATTCGCCAATCCAGATTGCTTCTGGGCAGGTGCTTGTGCAACCCCCTGGGGAGCCAAAGCAGTGTAGCTAAACTCCTGCTACAGTGTTACATTTTTCTCTTTTAAAAGTAACAAAATGTCAGGCAGTGCTGTCACATGTCTTTAATCTTAGCACTGGGGAGGCTGAGGCAGGTGGTTTGAGGCCAGTCTGGTCTACAGATTGAGTTGTAAGACAGCCAGGAATAACACAAAGAGAGAGAGAGAGAGAGAGAGAGAGAGAGAGAGAGAGAGAGAGAGAGAGAGAGAGAGAGAGAGAGAGAGAGAGAGAGAGAGAGAATAAGAAAATAAGTTTACAATTCATTGGTGGCAAGTTCTCAATAAAGGCCTGTTATGCTTTGGATAGGAAATGTCACCCTAAGAGGCTCATGTGTTAGGGGCTTGGTCCCCATGTGATAGCACAACTTTGAAAGCTTCTGAAAACTTCAAGAGAACCAGTTCTAAGTAATGGATCACCTGAGGCAAAACCTTGTGTCTTCTTGTCTCAGCCCTCCTCCTGTCCCTCTCTGTCTTGGTTAGGGTTTCTATTGCTCTGAAGAGACACCGTGACCACAGAACTCTTATAAAGGAAGACATTTCATTGGGGGCTGGCTTACAGTTCAGAGGTTTAGTCCATCATTAACATGGCAGGAAGCAATGGCAATCAATATCCAGGCAGATATGGTGCTGGAAAGGTAGCTAAGAGTTCCACATCTGAATTGGTGGGCACCAGCAGGAAGAGGGAATAGCACTGGGCTTGGCTTAAGCATTTGAAATCTCAAAGCCCACCTTCAGTGACACACTTCTTCCAACAAGGTCATACTGATTCCAACAAGGCTACATCTCCTAACACTACCGCTCTCTATGAGCCTATGGGGGCCATTTTCATTCACCATTCTCTCTCCCTCTGCTTCCTGTTCACCATAAAGTAAGGAAGGTACTTTAAGTAACTTACTTTACATAAGTAAGTAAGTTGGCCACCCACTCCCAACACCATGGTCTTCTGGCTCATGGGCCAACCGACCATCAACTGAACCCTTCCAGTTGCAAAAAGCTAAAATTGTACCCCATCCATTACTTTCCCACTATGCTAACACCTATACCTTGTTCTGGATATCAAACACACAAGGGTCTCAACAAATATCAGTACAGATAAGGGGAAATGAGAAGGAACACTGAAGAGTGAGGTGAACATCTGTTGTCATTTCTGACAAAGAAATAAATTTCTCCTTCACTAGGTAGCTGGGACAGGAAGTAAAATATCGGGTCTATTTGGTTTACATCTACAAATGTCAACCCAATTTGGATAATATAACAGCCTTTTAGATGCTAATAACCTCTCTATAGCAGTTAAGAGAATCACACAAGACTTGAGCTTGTGTGATGGGGCATTGACTGCAGAATTTTATTTAAAATTAATACTATAATAAACTGTTCTATTTTGTCAGTCAACTACCTAACAGAAGCAGCTGCACTGCCTGCCTGCCAGAGAGTAAGGCACCCCTCTGAGACATCAAATATGGACTTCAAAGATATGGCTGTAAAGGATTATATACAAGAAAGAAAATCTGCCAAGGTTTTCTCTTGTTACCAGAATTCAGGGCTTGCTGGAGTCCTGGATCAGAAATAGATGTTTTGGTATCTATCACAATAGCCTATTGGAGCCATTAAAGATGTGCTGGTAGGTGGTCTAAAGAGAGAACTGAACAGCCTCTGGCTCTCTCAAACATGAGCATGTGAGCTCACACACACAAACTATAAAGAGGACTTGGAACGCAGGAGATTCTGAGCGCTCTCTGTGAGTCAGAGGGAGGTAGCCACTCTCCCCTTTGTTCCCAGGAAGCAGCATAGACTACAAAGAAGGAAAGACAGTGCAAGAGAACAGTACAGTAAGGGCCATGGGGACAAAACAGGAGGAGCGTCACAATCCCAGCAACCTGAACTAGCAGTGGATTCTGAATCAAGGCAGCATTGTGGATTCCCGTGAAAAGGGAACTCATTCAGAGAGAGCTGGATAAATGTGAGGCCCAGTGTCCAAGGCAGCAACGGGAAACGGGCAGAAATCAACTGACATGCAGCTAAGAGAGGCATCGAAGGATCACTTCTCAGGCTGGGGAAATGGCTTTGTGGGTAAACTGCTCTACAGGCAGGCATTAGGGCACATGCAAACATCTGGGTGCAGAGACACACACCTGGAATCCCAGTACTGGCAGGGTGGGGCTCCCTGAAGCTTGCTAGCCAGTCTAGTCAAATCAGTAAACTTTAGGTTTAGGGAGAGACCTTGGCTTAAAAAATATGATGGGGACCAGAAAGATGGATTGGTAGTCAAGAATATTTGCTCTTTAGCCATAAGTGTGGGGGTTCAAATACCACGGCCATTGTTGATAGGCCCAGTGTGGTCCTAGGAGCCTCTGTAACCCCAGCGATGAGGGGATCAAGATAAAAGGATCATTGGGGCTTGCTGGCTACCATCATAACTCAAACACCCCAGCTCCAGTTCAGATAGATACCCTGCTTCAAAGGAATGAGGTAAAGAGCAATAAGACAAAAACACCTAACACCTTCCTATAGCCGCTGTGCAAACGTGAGTACACACTCACACCTGTAAGTATATGTGAGAAATAATCTATTCATCTTTTTTAAAATGTTTTAAAAAGATAAGGTGAAGGGATGGGCAAATGAACCTGTTAGACACCTCTGCTTTCAACACACATGTGAGCAAACAAGCAAACACACACACACATGCACGCACAATACATATACACATACATATACACACATATACACATGTACACACATACACATACAAACATACACACACATACACACACATACACAAACATATACACACACACATATATATACATACACACACATACATACACATCCATATACACACATATACACAATACACACACATACATATACAAACATACACACACATATATACATATACACAAATACACACATACACACACATACACACATACACAAACATACACATATATACATACACACATACACATATATACACACACATATATATACATATATACATATACACACACATACACACACATATACACACATACACACATATACACACACATACACACATAACCACAGACATACACACACATACACACACAAACATATATACACACATATACATACCTACATACACACACACACATACTCTTAAGGTATTTTTAAAAAGCCCCTTTCCCTTCATCCTTTATCTTTCAGGAACACTGCAGGACCGGTCTGCTTCCAAATGAGCCCTCCAGAGAGAAGGTGGGGTGAAACGATGTCAGTGCAGCACTGGGCTTAGGCTCCCATTCAGTTGCTGACTAATAGATCCATCTTGGGCAATTATCTTAACACCTGGCCTCAATTTTTCACATTTATAAAATGAATATAATTACAGTGTACTCATTGTGTATTTATTATATTTTTATAAGAAACAAATCAGTCTCAGCTCACTCCTTCCAGGAACATAGTAACTACTCAATAAATAAGAGACATGACTGAAGCCAAAGAGAATGCAAAACAGCAGCTTGCAGAAATGACCTGGTGTGGTGTTTTTCTAATTGCTGTGAGCCAACACACGACAAGAAGCAGCTTAAGAGAAGGTTTCTCTGGGTTCGCAGTGTGAGGGATCCGGCCATCATGGCAAGCACCCCTTGTCTAGAAGCAGAGAAAAATGCACACTGGCGAATAGCTCACTTTCTCTTTTTTTTATAAAGTCTGAATCTCTAGACCATGGGATGCTCCAAGCACATTCAAGTAGGTCTTCCTTCCTCAGTTAAACCTTTCTGGTATCACCCTCAAGGAGACCTGGAGATATGTTTTCAGGCTGGTTCTAAATTCTATCAAGTTGGCAGTGGAGATTAGCCTTTACAACTGCGGTATTCGAATATTCGATGGTTTTTAAATTTCCTTAACCCTCATAATTGTCTTTTCATAGAGGAGTTTCCATACGAACCTTAGGGCAGCTTAAGCAATTTACCAAGGGCGTCAGCATCTTCAAGACTTTCTGCACTAAAATTTATGCTAGATCACCAGAGGGGTCTTTGGAGCAGATCTGTACAGCTTTACATTTTACAAATAAAAAAAAAATGAGACTCCCAATGTCGGTATCATGGATCTGCCCATGGCCAGGACAATTATCCCACTGTAGAAATTTTAGAGCCTGTTCCAACCTGAAGCATTCCCCAGCCACAAATTGATAGGCCTAGGTCTGTCCTCGAGGCTTAAAACAACTGTCATACTTTATCCAGTCACTTCTAGCTATAGAAAATGAAATGAAATATGTTATCTATTCATATCAGACCCATAGTGGGAACCGCATCTTTGTAACAAACCTTAATAAATCTGCAACTTGCAATATTTGTTTTTACGATAAATGTTTGAGAATGGGAAAAGGAAACAGCCAGGTTTTATTAAATAACTGCTATGCTACATACAACAAAAACTGACAAGTAACAGCAGACATAAGATAGGTCCTATCCCAGGAGGGTCTAATTAGAACTAATAAAGAATAATGTTCTTCTTTTGAAGGCTGTAAATAAAACATAAGCAACTGCATTGTTCAGTAACATTTAATTGGCTGGGGGAGTTTGGACGCTCATTTATAGTGAAGTAGAAATCTAATTATCACAGCTTCTGGAATTCGCTCAAAATTTGTTACATATTCATTGATTTGGTAGGTGATGAACAGCAAGCATTCTTGGTAGGTGGGCCAATTTCAGACCAAGCAAGCTGCCTGGAGCTATAGACAATGTACCTCAAACAGGCATATCTCACCAGGGAGCTTCAGGACTAGAATTTGCCTCAGGTCACTAAGTAGATAGAAGTAGAAGGAAGAAACCACTTCACCCAAAGAGTTGCTCATCCCCAATCCACATATGCACAAACAGCTCTAAATAAAGAACCATTGGTCCCCTGCCTTTGATGCAGATCAAAGCTCGATATAGTATTAATAGTAAACTCCCAAGATGAGACCAGTGATGCTCTACAGCAGAGGCTAAAGGTCAACTTCAGACCCTCGAGAGAGACTCCAGTGTCTACACCGAATCTTGTACGGGTGTCTTCATGCTACCTGGTTCAAACCATTCATCCAGGCTTGCAAGTGTTAAACCTCTGTGGCCCTGTTTCGTGGTGTTGTGCTGACCCAACCATTCACCCACTGAAGATGCTTTTTCTCCAGTGGACCATCCCATCCACCAGAACTCCTGGATCCTGGATTCTGAAGATCAATGAGACTGTGGCTGAAGCAAAACTGTGGGAACAGGATTCATCCCTGCCTTAGGCCTTCACTGGGGCCACCAGGAAGACCCTTGCAAGGAAGTCTGCTGGGATGAGAAGAGCCAGCACATCCACTCCTGCTGCTGTAGTGACCTGCATCTCTCATCCAAGACTGCTCTGATTCCAGGTGCTGACTCTGCTGAAGCTGAGGGAGGCACTCGGGCAAGTGTGATGGAGAGTGATTGATTGAAATTCAGAGCACTTCGCAGAATGATTTGTTTGACATTCCCAGTAGGAAACTCTTGTTTGTTGAACTTATTATTCATTCATGTATTCATGAAAAAAAATACAATAAATGCATAATCTTTGCATAGTGCCTCAATGATCACATTGAAATGAACCCAGAGCTTTGCAGTGCTAAGCAAGGTCTTTAGTCTGCAGCAGAATGGTTTTACATTGCAATATCATTAACTATGTCTAGAGTTTACATTATGCGTATAAATCAGCAAGGGAAATTTAACCTGCATTGTAATTTAAGGTTATACAGAAAATCAGGCATTAAAAATGCATATCCATAATATTAACTTCTCGTGTCATTTTTTTTGGGGGGGAGGGGGGAGGGTTCTCCTACTAAGCGCTTTAACAATTATCATGTTAAGATGTAACTGAGTCTGTTCAGCTAGTGTTTGTGTTTTGACTTTTTGACAACTAGAATACAAGCTAGGGGAAATGCAAACATCATTTCCAACATCCGTGGGGAACATAGGGAAGAGGACTCCTTAAGTAAGCTGTTAGAGAAAAGGGAAACATGCTGTGTTATTGGGCAAACAGCGGCAGGGAGCTGGAATACAGCAGCTATCCCTGGACTTAGAACAGTGAGGCCAGAGGGCCCTGATGGTACCTTCCCAGTCTCGAACCATGGTGTTTCAATGTGCGGCTGCTGTGGTGATGGCCTCTAGCTGTCTTGGTAGAAGCCAGTCTGGAGTGTAAGCCAGGATCGGTGCTCTCTTTTCAAAACTAAGGACTCCTCTCAGTTACCAGGAGATAAAGGAGAGTGCAGAAGTCCATCCTGTTCCCCCTCAACCCTGAATTCTTCCTGCCCACCACTCTCATTCTTACGCAAGTCCTAACAGACGCTTCGAGGTCTCCTCGCTTAGTCTATAAAAAAGGAAATTGCTCTACTTATATTTATTCTGCTCCCTTAATCCAGGCAAACACCAACTCCACTTTTAAACAAGACACACTGATTGGTTTTTGCAGACACTTACAGAGGAAGTGACATTTCAACGCCTCTCCTAATCCAGCAATGTTATATTACTAAACCCAGAGAAATATTAAAGGATAACTGAAGAGCAGCACAAATATAGAAATATATTTTATTAACTATATTCTATATACATATGATATATGATATATTTTATTTTTAAATATATGTGTTCATGTGGGGGTTCGTGCCCATGAGTTTAGATATCCAGAGAGGCCAGAAGAGGGCGCTGGATTCTCTGGGGCTGGAGTTGCAGGTGCTTGTGGACTGTTTGACATGGTTCTTGGGATCCAATTCTGGATTCTCCAAAACAGCTTCATGAGCTCTTAACCAAGGAGCTCTCTCAGCCCGGGCCCCCAGGGTTATGTTAGTGTGTAAAACACTGCGCCCACAAACACGGAAGCCTGTGTCAGTGCTGGCTCATCTTTCTTATGTTCTATTTTGAATCTTCTTTAAAACCAAATATATATATATATATATTTTATTGGACTCATTACTTGTACATAAATGAGTGTTTTGTCTGAACGTATGGATGTAAACCAGGGGCTTGCAGAGCTCAAAACAGGTCATTGGATCCCCTGAACCTGGAGCCATGGATGGTTGTAAACCACTGTATGTGTTCTTCTGGGAACTGAACCTCAGTCCTCTGAAGGAACAGCCAGTGCTCTAACCTCTCCTGCCACTTACCTTTGAATCTTAATTCAAATGCACTGTGAACCAAAGTACCCCTTATTAATACCAGGAAATACTATGACACGCCATAATATAATGCTATACGCTAAAAGCATGTGGGTAAAATCATAAAATACGTAAAGACTAAAACATCTTATGGCAGCACATGAGATAAAACTTGAATAATTTGATAACAACACTTTAGATTTTCAGTCTTATCATTACAATACAGTTGACAACTGAGATTAGTCACCCAAAGGGGAGAAACAGGAAAGTGGCAAGAATGGACCCGTGCAAGCACAGTGGCGATCAGAGATGGAATTAAGGCTTGAGGCTGCTGCTTCTGTTTCTTATGTTTTTCCAGTAATACAGTTTAATACTGCTGTGGCCCAATTCGCATCTGCTTTATAGGTGGAAAAGCATGCTGACTTTTCTAAGTGTTTCAGATAGAGCATATGGACAGCCACTGTAGGATTTCTCTTATCTTCATATCTCTGTGCCCATAAAAGATATTGCTATAGCACTTAGCTGAACTAAACCTATAAAAACATTAATGGGCCCTTCTGTGGGCTAACTTCACACTGTATTTCCACATAGCATTTTACTTACTCTAAAACAGAACTTGTGTTAAGGCAGTGAACAAATTTAAATCAACTTTCAAGAAACATGTTATAATTAAATACAAATGTAAGTAGACACTTGAGAAAATTTACAAAGAGAAACCTAAATTAAGCTTCCACTGACTTGGTTCTAGGAACAGTATCACGGGATACTAACTTGATACCAGACTGTAAAAGAAGTAAATATGACATATTCAACAACTATGGCATCGTTTCCTATTATCTAGAAAATTCTAGAAAATATTGATTAAAGACAAAATAATAATCAGCAGCAAAAGCTTAGGTATTTGTATACAACAGTCCAATCTTCCTTTTCTAACTGGTAACCTTGGACACAAGATAAATTTGGGAGACTAAATTCCAAAGAGACTTGTTACAGATGTGGGGCTAAGCTCAGCCATAAAGATACATAAAGGACAAAATCACTGAGAGACTCTCCCAACACCTCCTCAAAACAAAAAACCAAGACAGTTTATGGAAGTTTGTCTTCGGGCTTCTCATTAAAGAGTCCTGTATCCTTTGCTATGTTGCATTATTCATTTACACCCGGACACCTTCCTTGAGGGTTGGTTTAGAGTTAGCTGTTCACAGCCTAAAGTGAAGAAAGCAAGTCTAAGCATGAGTTTAAGACTCTGACTATGGAGACATCCAATATAGGCCTAAGCCTTCCTGGGATGAGACAAAGTGTTAAAATCAAATTGTTTACATCTCATTGTCTGCGTGCTTCCTTCACATTTAGAGTCTGATGTTCTTATTTACAGTCCACAAGACTCTTCAGATTCTAAAGTTTAGAGAGAATGGGGAAGAACAATATATTTATAAAAACAAAGTAAGTTGTTATTATTATTGTTTATTATTATTATTATTATTACGTAGTGTTGAGAGCCAGGATTGTAGCAGGCAAGGCCCTGGACTCACTTCTGGGTACCACACAATCAATAAATAAAAAGTTAACATCTGAAAGTTATAAATTTTAAAAGCTCTTTTTAACTTCCAGCCAAAACTAATCATCCTTATTTAAGGCTTGCATTAAAAATGAATGTGTTGCAGCTGCCAGCATGGTGAGCTAGCTCCACACAGATAGCTCAGAAGAAGAAAAAAATAGGCACAGCTCTCTACATTGGAGTAAACACACTTCATAGTCTTTCCTGTAAGAGAGAACAAAAATACCCTTGAGCGTCTAAGACTTACCCGGTGCCCTTTGGAAGTCACTCCCTGCTACTCCACTGACATGCCCTTGTGCACTGTCTGTCTCCTTTCTGAAGGTTGCTGGCAGCTCAGGGGCTAAGCACTGTAGAGGCCAGATGGCATTCAACATGCCATTTAATAACCACAGCCCAGTTCTACCTGGGACACCCTCCCACCCAAGGTCAGCTCACAGGATAGCTGAGCCATTTTAATAGGAGTTGCAGATAACCATATGGGACAGAGGAATCACACCCTAAACCAGGACCAGGTAGTCGGCAGGCTGTCCTGGCTCATGCTTTTCATGACCAAATTAAAAGGCCAAAATGATCGTACTTGTGACACATTCAGCCTCATGGGGGAAGTTCAAATTATTTGTAACACCTGAGGATACACTGAGAGTCGCTTCAAGTATTTTGTTAACCTAGAAAAATTCAAAGCAACAGTGGAGACACTGAAGCTTTAGACTCGCTGGGAGAAAAAAAAATTAATTCAAAACATAAATTCTTAAGTAATGTTAGCCTAGGAGACATCTCTAAAACTGTATCACTCTTTTTTTGTCCCCACTGAACTCTCAAACTTAAATCCTGAAGAGGATGGAGCGGTATCTGTCATGTGACCAGAAATGAATTCTGAAGGCAAGGCAGTGAGCATTCTGCACAGTAGGACTATCTCACCTTAGGGAGCTGTTCAGAAAGTTCCGGTTGGCAAAAGATGAGGTTTTGGCATGAAAAAGCAGTTTGGGGCTTGTGATGGTTTGAATAGGTTTGTCCCTCATAGATGTGTCTTTGAATGCTAGGCCCACAGGGAGTTGCACAATTAGGAGGTGTGGCCTTGTTGGAGAGAGTATGTCACTGTAGGGGCATGCTTTGAGGTTTAGCTCTGCCCATTGTAGAATCGGGGTCTCTCCTGGCTGCCTGTGGAACAGTCTCCTCGTTGCCTGTGGAAGACAGTCTCCTAGCTGCCTTCAGATCAAGATGTAGAACTCTCAGCTCCTCCAACACCAGCACTGTGTCTGCCTGCATGCTGCCATGTTTCCTGCCATGGTGATAATGGACTAAACCTCTGAAACTGTCAGCCAGCCCCAATTAAATGTTTTTCTTTATGAGAGTTGTCATGGTCATGGTGTCTCTTCATAGCAACTGAACCCTAACGAAGACAGGGCTGTTTGCTTTTCATCTTTTCACCGTTCCTCAGCCAGATATTTACTTTTTTGTTTTTAAGCATTATTCTCCGTGTTTAAGATGATAAACAAGTACCTTGCTCACAGTATGTGAGGGCAAATGAGATGTCTGTGAGGGTAAGGTGTAGATCCAGTGATATACGTAGATTGACTCTGGGCTCCTTTATTCTATTCTTTTCCTTTTGTCTAGTCGTACCTACCCACAGCATGGCATAGTTCCTTATAGCAGGGATACTCACAGTGTCTGCCCAGCTTAGGAAGCTACACCAGTATTAAAACCTCATCCAAATTACCAAATGCTCAAACTAGGCTGAATTACCAAAGGGTACCTTAGTCAGGGTTTCTATTCCTGCACAAACATCATGACCAAGAAGCAAGTTGGGGAGGAAAGGGTTTATTCATCTTACAGTTTCCACATTACTGTTGATCACCAAAGGATGCAGGACTGGAATTCAAGCAGGTCAGGAAGCAGGAGCTGATGCAGAGGCCATGGAAGGATGCTCTTTACTGGCTTGCCTCCACTGGCTTGCTCAGCCTGCTCTCTTATAGAACCCAGGACTACCAGCCCACAGATGGTCCCACCCACAAGGGCCCTCTCCCCTTGATCACTAATTGAGAAAATGCCTTACAGCTGGATCTTGTGGAAGCATTTACCCAACTGAAGCTCCTTTCTTTGTGATAACTCCAGCCTGTGTCAAGTTGACACAAAACTAGCCAGTATACCATTTATCTTCTCAAACAACATAACTATTTGGGTAATGTGTCCGGGGTGTTTAAAAAAAAAAACGGTATCGGGGACTAGAGAGAAGACTTAATAGTAAAGAGCCCATATTGCTCTTTCAGTGACCCATTGTGGGCAAACCACAGCAACCTGTAACTCCAGCTCCAAGGAGCTAGTCTCTGAGGGTGCTCATACTCCAGTATACGAAACCACACACTGACAGATAATTGAAAATAAAATAAATATTTTAAAAAGGAATTAATGTTAAACAAATATAAATTTTTTAAACAACTGAGCTAAAGTCCTATGACTTTACTACTTATTGACCTATCATTTTAGAGTTTTACAATTTTCATTTATTACAGAATTCTAATACAAGCTTATTGCTTAGAACAAAATACCAAGATGACAGTTTTAAAATATCGAAACTGTCCATCTCTTGGGAAGATAATACCCCCCAACGTGTTCATAAGTAATACAGCCCAGCAAACATTTCTATAAATTCCGTCCTCTCTCCATGCCTACTGTCAGTTTACTTCCCCGGGGCATTTGAAAGAGTGACCAGAGCATTAAAAGTGATGGAGTAGCAAGGTAAGCAAAAACCAAGAAGCTGCTTGCCCTCAAAAAAAAAAAAAAAAAAAAAAGAGTCAGCACTTATCTCAGAGCACACAGGGAGCCTGACTTTTCTAAGGCTCTTGACTCTATAAATTAGGAGGAGGTAGAAAGACCATATGATATGTGTTCACAACCTTCCTTCAAAGTGAGACGGCCTATGTTAGATGAACTATTGCCACAATGGCAAAAAAAGAAAAGAAAAAAAGACTTGGTCGGGCCCAGCACCTGAAGCCCATCTGACTCAGTGGGTAGGGACCGGGCTCCCACAGCTTGCCAGTAAAGCTAGTGTTTCCTGCCTAGCAAATTGTTCAGGTGACCGGAGTTGTGACAGGAGCTGGCTGAGTGAGCAGGAGTGTGGCGGGCCTCTGAAGGCTGCTGTATTTGGTAATTGTTTGGGACTCGGTCTCTAGACTGGCTATATAATTTCTCACAGGGATGTTGTATTTTCTGAGTGCTTGCAGGTCCATTCACCTGGAAAATGTAATCTACAATAGGGGGTGGGGAGGAGGGGTGTATAATAGCCATGGCTACGATGTCTCTACAAGGCAAAAAAAACAAAAACAAAAACAAAACAACAACAAAAAACGCCTACAGTAAAGAACGCCACACTGATTTAAGCGCCGCTGTCAACATTTGCCTCCTGTAGGCTCCAAGGACCAATCCACTCTTGCAGAGAAGCAAATGTGCATCTTATAGACAGACAAAGCTCCCAGAACGGATCGCTCAGTCGGGTCCCCAGGAGCTTTTAACACATTTCATATTTTTCAAATTGAAAGAATGTGCTACTTATTTCAAAACCTCCTTCCTCCCAGAAATATAATCCATCAAAGAAAATATCACATCAGCATGGGGGGGGGGTGTAAAATTAAATGTCATCCTATTTACCGTTCCCTTTTTTTTTTTTTTTTGTATCCTATATATTGATGTATGTCTACTAACTACCTGCTCATCTTTTCAAAAAAAAAAAAAAAAAATCGTCACTTGGAGGCAACGTCACTCCTCACAGTAAAGGTTCAGTATAATGTTGCTGAGTCGGGTTCTCAAACTGCCCCCGCCCAGCCCCCACTGCATTCTGATAACCCAGTTCTCAGTGCCTAGCTCTGATATTGAACCTACCTCAGTGTACCAGTTCCGATGCGTTGGTAAACTTACAGCCTTCACCAGGCTGAGTTATCAATTGGGCCTTAGCACTTGCTTAATGTTATAAATTGTCCTGACACTCTCAGCCGATGACTCAGACCAGACTAGGGCTTAGAAAGGAGCCTTAAATAAATTGTCATTCTTTAAAAGTGACATTTATGCCTAGTCCACCGGTTTCTGTAAACATTTGGAATTTTGGAGACACGGAAACAAACAAGAATGAAAGAGATCATGTACAAACGGAATGGAGAGGGAACTGATTGATCACGGGCTGCTCGTCTGGATGACAGGGAGGCTGATTCTGCGCCACTAGCAATCAGTAGATCATGCCATGCTTCTGCCTCGTTCTCCTTCACACACTCTTCTCCCTGGGCTCTGGGCACCATCCTAGGTCCACACTTGTCAAGTCCGATGGAATCTAAACCCCACCTATCGAAGATCTCTCAGATAATTGAAATGAGAAAAACATACAGCTTTATGAAACTCACCGTGCTTAGATAGGAGGGCTTTAGGAGATGGGAAGGGCTTTGGGGTGGAGATGAAGAAAATATGATTCATCCCCCATGGGAAGTTAGAATGGAGTGAAGAATTAAGAAGAACTCAGCAGAGGAACTCACCCCTTTCCTCCCAGGGAGTAAATGACAATTCCTGCCATGGAAAACTGGAGAAGGCATCAAATGATGTCACTTCCTTAGATGGACAGCTACATCTCTAACTATTGACCCAAATCCTGTGAATGTTGACATAGCCATTTTGCCTTGGAACAGGGTAGGAGAGCCCTGTGTTCTCTTTCCACTAATGGTCCAAATAACAGGGACATTATCTGGTGTGACTACAGCAAGCATTGATCTGTATTAGCAGGTTCCTCATTTTATGCTACAACGTGCATAAGTGAACGTGTGTGTGCCTAGAGGAAGCAGGGGGGCTTCATCAGACAGCTGGAAATGCCATTTGCACTGTGACACTGCTTGATGGACTCCAGCTTATCCTGAGAGACAATTTCTGTGGCATCATGGCAGTGATCCCAATGGACAGAATTTCTAACGGACATGCTAACATGCTCCTTTTAGGTTCTCCTCATTGACACATGATATGCAAAACGAACACACTGCTGCTTGTTTCTACTATGGTTTGGAAGTGAGATGTAACCCCCGTCAGGCAAATGTGTCAGAACACTTTGTCCTCAGCAAGTAACACTATTTTGGAAGGTTGTCACACCCTTAGGAGGCAGAGCCCAACTGGAAGAAAGTGGGGTCGTGGGAACAGGATATGAGTCCTCAGATTCATAACCCCATTCTCTCTGCTTCCTGTTCTACCTAAGCATGAGAAAATAGACTGAGACTCCTGTTATCACAGCCAAAAGCATTCCCCCTGCTATGCTTTCCTTGCTGTGATGGACTGACTATGCACTCCAACTCTGAGCCAAAACACGCCCTGCCTCCCTTAGTTTGTGAGTCACAGCAATGAAAAAAGAAATGAACAAATCTTTCTAGAACAGTTTTACCCCAACCACAGAAGTCCTTATCAAGTCATTATCAATAAAATAGTAACTCAAGCTCTTTTACCTTAGAACTGAATAAAGTCATGGAGAGCAATATTTCTGGCAAGTTCCACAACGAAATGTGGCCACTGCCTCGGAACATGACTCTGCAGCTCCTCCCAAGCCACATGCTAGTCACCTCCTTCCACAGTAATTCCTGTAGCCATGCTCCATCTAGACAGCAAAGAGGGCTTAGAAGATGGCTCCGCTGGGAAAGCCCTTGTATTACAAGCACGATGACCTGAGTCAGATCCCCACAACCTATGTAAAAGCTTGGTCTATGCCTGTATAATAAATGTCCTAGAATGGTTCTCAACCTATGGGTTATGACCCCTGTGTGTGTGTGGGGGGGGTCACATATCAGATATCCTGCATATTAGATAATCACATTATGATTCCTAACAGTAGCATAACTAGAGTTATGAAGTAGCAACAAAAATACTTTTATTTCCAGGAGGGGTTGCTACAACTTGGGACACTGTGTTAAAGGGTCACAGCATGAGGAAAGTCAAGAACTACCCTATGAAAGAGATGGTACTAGAGGGAACACAGCTCAACATAATACAATGAAAAACTCACAGGCAATAGCATTCCAAGTGAAGAAAACTTTGAAGAGATCCCAACAAAGTCAGGAAGAAGACATGAGTGTCAATTATGACTATTCCTTTTCAAGTTTGCCTGCAGTGCAGGTAACTGGAGCAATAAGACAAAAGCATGAAATTAAAGGGATACAAATAGGAGGAGAAACCCAGCTATCCCTATTTGGATATGACATGATATGATATATAAAAGAGCCACAAAATATACCGACAGGAAATAAAAGCTCTAGAAATGAACAATAATTGCAACAAAGTAGCAGGAGACAGAATCAACTTACAGAAATCAATAGCTTCATACAACGAAAGAGGGGGGCACTTCATACAGTTAAAGGGAAACAAACCAGTGACGAAGAGAGACAGCATGGACACATTCCCATCCCCAGCACCCTCAAAGAAAACAAAATATCCAGAAATAAACATAACCAAGAAGATGAAAAGCTTCTACAATGAAAACATCAAACCTCTAACTAAAGGGATAAAGACACTAGAAAACGCAAAGGCGTTGTGCACTCACGAGTTGGTGGAACTAATATGAAAATGGCCATGCCACCAAAAGTCATTTACAGATTAAATACAATTCCAATCAAAGTCCCATTATTCTTCACAGAAATTGGGGGGGGGGGAATAACCATATAGGACCACAATCGACTTCAAATAGCCAAGACAATCCTGAGCAAAAAGTACAATGGTGGATTACCATTCCAAACCTCAAGATATGTTACAGACCTATAGTAATGAAAATAATATGATACTGGCATAAAACCAGACATGTAGACCAATGGAACAAAACTGAAGACATGAAGATATGAATCATGAGTTTGTATCATTTCAGCCATGAAATATTTGAAAACATACACTGGAGAAAAGAAAGCATGTTCAACAAATGGCACTAGGAAACATAGGTGTCCATACGAAGAATGAACTCAGACTCCTATTACCTTACACAAAAACTAAATCTAAGTAAATCAAGGACCTAAATATGAGACCTGAAGCACCGAAGCTACTAGAGCTACACATAGAAGTGTCCTACACGATGTAAGGGCAGGAAAAGACTTGTTGACTAGGACTCCATTCATCCAAGAAGCAAGACCAACAATTGACAATTTATAAAACTAAAAAGTTTATGTACAGCTAAAGAAACAATTAACCCCGTAAAGAGGAAGCCCACAGAGTGGCAGAGAATCTTTGTCAGCCAAACATCTGACAGAGCATTTATATCAAGACTATATAAAGAAGTTAAAAAACAAAGAGCCAATAAAAAAAATCAAAAGACACATTAAAAAATGGGCTATGGCTCTAAGCAGAGAGAACAGAGAGTTCTGAGTGGAGGAAATCAAAATGGCTAAGAAGTATCTCAAATAAATAATTATTTCTAGAAATTAGATAAATGCAATTCAAAATAATTTTGAGATTTCATCTTACCCCATTCAGAATAGCAAAGATCAAACAGACAGCAAATGCTAGGGAAGACATCAGGGAAAGGGACCACTTACTCACTGCTGATAAAATGGTCCAGCCCTGCTGGAAATCAGTATGGAGAACCTTCGAAAAGCTAAAAATAAATCTCTCATAAGACCCAGCTACACCACTCCTTCACACATGCCCAAAGGACTCAATATCCTGACCCACAGACAGTTGGTCAGTCGTGTTTATTACTGAGCTGTTCATGATAGCTAGGAAATGGAAACAACTTAAGCCTCCTTCAACTAATAAATGAATAATAAAAGTGTGTATACACTATGGAATACTATATGGCTCTCTCTTATCTGTGGTTCCTAACTCCAACTCTTCAGATAAGACTAAGTGAGCTGGATCACCCATAGAAGCCAGAAAAGAACAAAGAGATCGAGGTGGGTGGCATAACGATTTGAAGGGAGAAATGGGAAAAACAAAAAAGAGGCTTTAATTAAGGAGAAAATGGGAGGTCAGTGCAGAAGGAAAGAGGGGGAGGGTAAAATAATAGTAAAGATGTCTGAAAAATCTTAAGGAATCATAGATTTGTATATTCTCCTAAAATTACATACAATACATATAAATTAATATGTATACATATATATTTTAAATGAAAATTTTCCACCTGAGCTGACAATGCTCTACTCAAGAGACATAGCCTATCAAATCAAATCCCCAAATACTAGAAACCCCTTTTGAGTCGATGATCAGGACAGTACAGTCAATTCCTAAAACATTGTAGGTGATGGCTGTTACTCTTGGTTGTCTCCTAGAAGAAAGGACACAGGACCTGGAAGATTAAGGTTGGGTCTGACCTGAGGAGTAGCTTTCATGGTGCTAAAAGGTGCCATGTGAGCTTCCAAGGGAGAAAAATAAGCAACAGTCCTACCCTGCTGTGACAGCTGTGAACTATGACAATGACCAGCATGGTCTGGTAGTTCTGTGTACAAAAGTGACATGCATACCCTTACAGTAACCAACATCTCTCTAATTGGACTTAAGGCCCACTAAACAAGAGGAAACGCTTACCTGGTACTGGAAACCTAGACAACAACCCATGGCTAGTGGGATCATGAATCTCAGAGGAAAACCTACACCTGTGGCTTTATTAAGCCAGAATAATTCTAACTCCATTTTATATATTTATCCTTATACACACAGGTAAGTACAGCTCTCACTCCTCATTAAAGAAGCCTCACTTTGCAACATTACAGTAAACCACAACAGATCAAAACGCAAAGAACAAGAGATCATGTGGTGCCAAGCCTCAGCTGCTCTGTCTAAGGCACACGCCCTGTACCTAAGGCTCAGGGAACATTACAGAAGAGGGGGCAGAAAGATGCGAGAGCAAAGCAAACAGGAAGTCTGCTGGAAGATCTGATCTCCTGAGAACTCAATCTCCAAGTCATGTCAGGGAAGCTCCACCCTTCTTCAAAAGGTGGATGCCTAAACAAGTCCTGAACAAGGACAAAACCTAAGAGATGGGCTAACATGAAAGGGGGAACTCTCACAAGGCCCTAACCCTGCACAAAGAACTGCAGGTAGCTCATGGATGCTGAGTGTAGAAAAACAGTCTTCCTCAGAGAGGAGTCCCTCTGCTGGCTCTCCAGTACCAAGTGGTCAGCCTTGAAATTATATATATATGTGTATGTGTGTGTGTGTGTATGTATATGTATATATATGCATAATTGTATGAACTGAGAAGAATGTATGAATATGTTTAGAAAATCACACAAACACACACACACACACATACACACACACACACGTAAAGAAAAACAGGCCATGATTTTGAGAGAGGGTTTGGAGGGAGGAACAGAAAGAGGGAAAATGATATAATTATATTTTAATTTCAAAAGCTGTGTATGTGTGTGTGTGTATACATGCATGCATGTGTGTGTATGTATGTATGTATGTATGTATGTATGTATGTATATGTGTGTGTGCATATTATGGAGTATGTATGCACTCTAGGTGTAGTAGAGCCTACCTATAACCCCATATATGGCCAGATGAGAAGTGGAGAAAGATAGTTCCCTGGAGCCTTGTGGATCAGATATCTCGGACAATGTGACAAAATTCTAGGCAAATTAGAGAGTCTACATCAGACAATAGGTAAAAGGTACTTGAAAATGGGTACCCAAGGTTCTCTTCTGATCTCTACATGTACTGTGAACACATGTGTGCTTGCCAGCATTCACACACACACACACACACACTTGAACAATTGAATTTCATCTGTCATTCTCTCTTTCCTAGGACCGGATGTTACTGCAAAAGCCTGTTTAATAAATTCTGTGATCACAACTGATTAAATGGAACAGTTTTTTTTTTCTTTTCACTAGAAGAGATGGCATTTCTGTGGCTATTTCTCTCAGATCAAGTAGTCTAGGATATCTGTGGCCCTTGGGGGACCTGACTGCAGGTGAGCATAAAGAAAGACCACATTTAAAGGTGTGCACCTTTAAATGCCCATGTTGGCTTATGCTCTACAACAGAGACACCCTCCACACTTTCATTCATTCACTAGTAAGTGCTGATAGTTTCTGTGTCTAGTCATTGTCTCCAGTGCATGGGATATGTGGGTGAAGAAGACAGAGAAAGATCCCCATCATTACACATCACACAGTTCGGCACCACCACACTAAGCTGAAGACAAGGGGAAAAGAGGAGCTAGTCAATAAATGGTTCCTGAATTTGATATAAGATTAAAGAGGAGCTAGTCAATAAATGGTTCCTGAATTTGATATAAGATTAAATGAGCTCTTTACCTCATCCTAAAAATAAAAATCAGTAATGGGTCAAATAATGAAGCAGAGGAGAGTGTCTGTAGGAGGTTGAAGAGGGGAAGAATTTCTTAAGCAGGATACAATCCTAAATCTGTATTGCTATTTTTACTACAGAATAATTAAAAGCTTCTGCAAACACAACCATAATCAAGTTGCAAATTGGGGGATGGCACATGCTCAGTAGATAATTTGTATTCAGGAAACATAGAACATTCTCAAAAACTAATGGGAAAGAAAGGGCTAATATTTTTTTGTAATAGGAGAGCAAAGAATATAAGAAGCAAGAGAAAATTCGGATAACCCGCAAAGTTATACGAATGGGTTTATCCCCAAAGCTAGAAGCAAAGTGTAGATTAAAACATCAGCAAGGTATAATTTTATATCCATTAGATTGCAAGCATTTTGAAGTCAGACACCCTCAAAGTGATAATGTGGAATAATTACATTTACACACTGTCTACAAGGGAGATTTTGTACTGGCCTATAATAAAGAAAGTGAGCAATACGGATGTATTCAGCTTTTAAATTTTGGACTTACACTGTCTAGTCCTCTGTAAACACTTGCTCACAAGCCCCAGGAGACCTACATAAGAATATTCTTAGCGGTATTGCTTGTGGGTGCAAAGTCTTACAAATAAATTAGTGCTCATTAACCAATGACTGAGTGTGACATTCTCTATAGTGAGAATAAATTTGACCCATGTTCTATCAAAACACCCCAGAACCTTGAAGTTGAGCGAAACAGCTATACACAATATAGTAACATACAGTTTCAAAGTCTACAAAAATATAGTAAACATTTATACAAGAATAAATGTATACTGAAATTACTACATTTTTTTTTTGAGACAAGAGTTTCTCTGTGTAGCCTTGCTATCCTGGAACTCACTCTGTAGATCAGGCTAGCCTTGAACTTAAAGATCCGCCTGCCTCTGCCTCCTGAGTGCTGGTATTAAAGGAGTACAACAACACTGCCCAGCCTGAAATTACTTTTAAATTATTATAATGAAAGATAGTACTTTGCAAAGGTGATTATTTTTTTATTTGAGGCAAATTCATAGGATTAAGAAAGAAACGCAGCTATCAAAACACAAAAAAATAAAGTTCACTTAACGATTTGATTGGCTTTCATTTGCATCATAAACTTGAGCAACACCCCATTCTATAAAAACAGAATGGTGCTTGGCTCATACATCTCAGTCAGCCCAGTCTCCACTGGCAGTATGAAAGGGCTCACCAGGCCCTGACCACTTAGTCCACCCTTCCTGGTCTATCTGGCTCCCAGGGATCTAGATATATCCCTTGCCTACTAGGAAGGGATCTCCATCTATGAACCCCCTGCCCACACCTCCAAAGTTCCCCTAGCACTGAGAGGTAAGTAGTTCCCAAATTACTAGGTTCAGGCCCACACTCCCACTAAACAAACTAACTAGAAGGATGTGAAAATCTAGGAATAACATCATAGTTAATGTGATAATCAAAGACACCATATCTCACCTAAAAATCACTAATTCCATAGTAACAAACTACATTGAAAAGGCTCTCAAAGAACTTTCCAACAAAGAATTCAAAAGAATGATAATGACTGTGTTCAAACAACTCAAAGAAAAGAAAAAGATATGACTGAATTAAGGAAGTCAATACAAGATGTGAAAATAGAATTTAATAAAGAGAAGCATTGAAGAAGAGCCTGAAATGATGCCAAAAATTAAAAACTCAGTAAGCCAAATAAAACAGCAGCCCAAAACTATATTAATAGAATGGGCCACATGAAAAACAAAATAGCAGAGCAAGAAGACTAGTTAGAAAGATCACAGGTATCAGGCTAGACTATTATACCCAGAAAAACTATCTATAAAATCTGAAGGATAAATTTTAAACTCCTGTGATAAAAACAGAACAAAGGAACTTATGGCCACTAAGCCAGCTTCACAAGGAATACTGGAAGGAGTGCTGCAGTCTGCTGGATAAACACAGCCAAGATGTCATAGAGAATAAATGAACAACACCAGGACAGTCAATCAAAAGAGGTCAGAGAGATATCGTGAATCAATATGACAGCAATTAACACACATATTACAATAAAAGCTTGAGTATTAACAGTTTAGATTCCTCAGTAAAGAGAGCAGGGTTAGATGGGATGGGAAGGTGGGACATCAGGATTGAGGGCTACCTATGAAGAGGAATAACTAATACTAAAGGCCTTTGAAAATGCCACATGGAAACTCACATGCTGTAGAAGCTCCCTAACATATATACATAAACACACATATATATGAAAAGAGTTTAAATGGAGTTAACCCATAATAGGGGTACTACCTCTTCTAGATACAATAGGCTTTTTTAAACAAAAAGCCCAGACACACTTATTGGTTGCCTGGTTTTCTAATTGTTAAGTCAATAGGGTCCCCATAGACACTCAAAAATAATATAGGCTATTGGTGGTACTCTTGGTTACCCTCATTACTTGGTGGTAAGATCTTCTTGCTGAAGAACCCAAATACCTGAGTCACAGGACTCCCAAGTGCTAGGAGTCTAGGCACAGTCCATTTTTGGAAACCTATAGGAAATGGTGAAAGATTAAAAAAGAAAAAAATAGATGAAAAAAAAAAAAAAACAGGAAAATCTCAGACAGTCAAATACATTTTTATAACTGTTTCCCCTATCTGATTTATATGACAACTGTACAAAGGAATGATTGTAAAACTATTTTATAGACTTAGGTTGTGTTAAGATACATTTAGCTGTACAATTACAATTATACAATTACATAAAGAAGTGAACAAAGAAAGGACTTACAGGAAAGGACTTACAGGTGTACAAAGTCTACATACCATTAAAACTAGTTTGGCATTAATGTAAACCAGATTCGTTTTTTGTTAAACTGTTATTTTAACCACTAGGGAAAACACTACAAATTATATATATGAATATATATGTATATATGTGTGTATATATATATATATATATGGAAATAATAAGCCAAATCTGTCCCTAGATGGATCATACTCATAGTCTCAGCCATATCTGATTACTATAAATTATAAGAAGGAATTTGGACCTTTTAAGATTATAGTGCTTAGACAAAATCTGGGGCATTTAGATGGTCTGATAGTGCACTGGACATCCTGAAGTCGTGGCGATGAGGTCAGGCTACTTTAGTATCTGTGTCATGAATTTAGGGGAATCCATAAGAAAATTATATTAAGTGTAGTGGTAACCCTAAATGTTTGTGGCTGTCTGAATTCTCAGAAACTGTATGTTACCTCATTTGGGAAAATGATTTTTGAAAATGTAAATTAAAGACCTTGAGGTCAAATGAGCCTAATAAGTCCCTACAGAGGCAAGGGAGGAGAGGCTGTGATGTCCACCGGAGATCCAGCTGGAGAATGAAATCGTATGATGACTAAACAAGGAATGGTGATGGCCCTCGGGGGAGAGAAACAAGGACTGGATTGCTCACCCTACTGCAAGAGTCAAGGCATGCTAGATTTCAGATTTGTGGCTTCATAATAAAATAGAACAAACTGTTTTTGCTTTGAGCCACAAGGTTGTATAATTTGTTATAGACGCTATAGGAAACTATTAATGCTCTAAAACAAAAAGCAGATATTGGTAGAATGGAACTTTAAAAACGCAGGAGTTGAGGAGATGCAGAGATGGTTCAGTAGGTAAGCACTTGCTGTTTAAGCGTGAAGACCTGCATTTAGATCCCTAATGGCCACATCTGTAAACCTAGCACTGGGAAGACAGGCAGGCAGATCCCCGAGGCTCACTGACCAGAGAGTCTAGACAGACAGTGAACTTCAGGTTCAGTGAGAGCCTGTCTCAGTAGTAAAGGAGGAAAGCAATATTGAGGGACACTCAGTGTCCACCACGGCCATGTGCTCATGTGCACTCAAGCGTGCACGCATGCACATGATCCATACACATCACCGATATACATACCTCACACATAGATACACACACAAAAGAGACATGATCCAACGCTGTGAAACACTGTAGCATAAAATCTGCAAAACTGCAGAAAAGGATGAGAAACGGTATCATGTGGTACCCAGAAGCCAAAAGAAATCTAGAGTGACTTTTCTAATCTCAAACAAAATGATTCAAGGCAAACTTTTTTTTCCCATATGAATAAAGACATCGTATAATGGTAAAATGGTTCATATATCAGTAAGTCAAAATTATAGACATTTCCACCTTACTATACAAACCCAAAATATATGCAGGAAAGCTGACAGATTTGAAGGAAAGCATTGAAGAGTAATATCTGGAGACTTCCACGACATACTTTCAGTAACAGATGGAACAACCAGACAGAGCAACCACCGCATGGTGAAGCAGTTAGCACTAGCAGACATCTAGAGAACACAGAGCCAATAGTAGAACACTGATCTATGTCAAAAACATACAGATGACTCTGTTCTGGATTCATCGTACTCTTGAGCGCACACACACAAAGGCCTGAGGAAATGTAAAAGGGTTGAAATTAACAACATGTTTTCTTTGGCCAAAACGGAAGCAAGTAGGAATCAGCAATTGCAGAAATTTAGGGAATTTACCAACATGTGGAAATTAAAAGGCACACTTCTAAACAGCCAAAGAGTCTCAGGAAAAAAAGTTACAAGAGAATGAAAATATTTTGAGACAAATGAAAACAAGCCCACAAAACATCGCATACCAAAGCTTGTAGGACACGACTGGTGTTTGGTTTTAAAATACATTCAAAATTGAAAAATGTCTATATTGAAAAATAAGTATACTAATAGAATAAGTATGAGGTATTTAATTCATGAGACATTTTGAGCTTTTACTGATCTCCCCCCACCCCCACTCCCACCCCCACCCCCTACCCCCACCCCCACCCCCACCCCCACCCTCACCCTCACCCCCACTCCCATGCCATGAGTTTTTACCACCCATAACTCAAATAACCTGGCAATCACATTCCTTACTTACATCATCAGGACATCCTTGAATAATAATTAATTAATATTGTCTCTATTTTCCAGTAAAGAACTTAAAGCACACAGAAGTATCTTACCCCAGATCAAGGATGTTATCACAGAAAGGGACAGAAGAGCAGAAGCCGTTTGCCATAGGAAGACAGGAAGACAGGACAACTGCAAAGGAAGGCTTCAAACAACTTTCAGTTTCTGAATTTCAATGTCTTCAGATTAGTTTACTTTAGTGTGTGTGTGTGTGTGTGTGTGTGCGTGCGTGCGTGCGTGCGTGCGTGCCTGCCTGCCTGCCTGCCTGCCTGCCTGCCTGCCTGCCTGCCTGCCTGCCTGCCTGCCTGCCTGCCTGCCTGTGTCTATGACTATGTCTGTGTGTAGATCATATACACATGAGTGCAGATACCCATGGAGACCAGAAGTGGACAGTTCTCCCTGGACCTGGGGTTCCAGGCAGTTGCGAACCACCCAGTGTGGAGACTCAGACCAAACTCTAATTTTCTGCAAGAGCAGCGTGCGTCCTTAGCCACTAGTTATCTTTCCAACCCCCTAGGTTTCAAGATGTTTAAGTTTCTAAAATGCACTAACATACAGGAAACCATGTTCCATAATCCTTGTCTCTGCGCCCACATTCCTGAACGGGTTTTGAAATTAGTGTCATTAAAAATCCAACATTTTCTAGCCTAAAAAAACAACAAAAAACAAAAAAAACAAAAACCAAAAAAAAAAAACAAAAAAACTTCCTTTCAGATTTTAAGCCTGACTATGGCAAGTCAGGCTTATAGTGATGGATCAATTCTCCAACTCAAAGCAATTCTTGAGACTGAACATCATTGAAAAATGTTTAGACGCCCCATAGAAGTCAGCGACAGGGTATTCCAGTGGGGGGGGGTGTCTATGTGACAGCAAACAAAGTCTACAGACAGCATGACTTTTCCCCACCTCAGAACATTTCCTATGCTTCAGAGATGAGGGACAAATACGCTTTCCACAAAAGCAGTGGTCCTAAAGGTCTGACATGGCAGAGATCCAAATCTTGGCAGCCAAAAGGCTGAGACGGCAAAGCAAACTCGCAAAGAGCGGGGGCCACAGCAGAAAGATCCCGAGATGTGTAAGCGGATCTTTCTTCTAAGTGAGCTGACAGCTGTCGGTGTACCAAAAGCACAGCTGGAAACAGCAGCTGAGAGGCTAAAAAGCTGAGCTCCAAGGACCTGACGTTCAATAACCCAGGCACATTAGAGGGCTGGAATCTCATCATACCCAGAGGCATGCTGGAGATATGAAGTGTATCATAGGACTCAGCAAGAAATGTGAGACCTAGGGCTGGGGTGACAGATCAACCAGTAAACTACTTAATACACAAGCTAGAGTTACAGGAATTCAATTTCCAGCGCCCAAGTAAAAGAGCCTGATGGTGTGGCACATGCCTGTAATCCAGGCACTAGGGGGTAGAGGCAGACAGATCCTGGGGGCTTGCCAACCAGGTAGCCTAACCTACAGGCAAGCTCCAGATACAGTGAGAGTCTGTATCTCAAAAAAAAAAAAAAAAAAAAGTGAATGACACCCAACTTGTCCTCTGGCCTACACACACACATACATACATACATACATACACAAATATGCAAATAAATACAAACACACATTCACCACACACTTGCACACACATATACACATATGTATATATATACATACATACACACATATGCACATACATGCACATATACACACATTCACACACACACACATATGCACACCTACATACACACATATGTACATATACACATGCATACACATACATACATACACACATATGCACATACATACATGCATACACACACACATATATATACCTAAAAAGAAATATGAACCATAACAAATGACCAGCTTACAAGGTCAAAATATTATGCTGTCCTGATTCCCCTGCCAAGAATGTCAGCCCTCCTTGGTGTATTTTAGCCTATTAAAGAGTCGGTTTTAGACTGGACTATTCCAGTCCCAGGCTGATAAGTGTCACACAAGTGCTCTCTAAGCGGAAAAATCCTACTATATGAGCAGTATTTACTTACTTCTATTGTGTAGACATGACCTCCCGCATGACCAGCTTCGAATTCCTGACAGAGTTGGGTAAATATGTGTAATATGATTCCCACTCATTGTGTAAGCTAGCTCCAAGCCACCACTACACTCATGCAGCCTACCCCGTGCATTTTCCATCTTCAAATTTACAGGAAAGAGTAACAAGGGGCAGAGGGGGTGGAGTTAACAGATGAATTATCTTTGCAAATGACCTAAGCATAAATCCCAGCACCCACTTCAGGCAGCTCAGAACCCCCTGAAACTCCAGACCAGAGGATCCAACATGTTCTTTCTGACCTCCATCCGCAGGCACGTGTGCACACACACACACACACACACACATAATTAAATTAAAAAACTAACTGTACAAACCCAAATTCAGACTGTGATTTATTACCTTTTTAATATTTAGAAGTACTGATTTATTTGAATGAAATCTCTTTTCAGAGATTCTATTTTAGAAGGTGACACTCACAAGATGTTATCATTGTTAAATATAGTTTCTTCTTTAGACTACGTCACGACTCACTCTCATTAAAGTCAAACGAAAAAGTGTCTTGGACACCAGTGAATAATGTTTTCCATTTATTTGCCTTAAACAGATGTTGATTAAATATAGTTCAGTTCAACAAATATTTATGGAATGTGTGCCTTATTTATGGAACTCTGGAAGGTAATGAAGGGTTTTCCCACATCTTCAATTATTCTTATCAAAGCAAATATTCAACAACCCAAAAGAAAACTTGTAAGGAAATATTTATTTCTCAAGATTGCAGAAAGGAGGGGAAGTACCCAAGGCAAAGAGCAGGGATCTACCAGCATTCATGGTGAGGCAGAAAGAAAGTTCTCAGGCTGTGGTTGTGTCTTTTTAGTGGTGGGAGCTCTTTGGGGTTGCTCCAACAAATGACCCAAAAGAAGAGGACACATTTTTCAATGTGACTCATGAATTGGCATTCTTTCTTCTGTTTATGATTTCCTTTCTGCATCAAGAAGCAGAGAGTGGGTTCTCTGGACTCTTCCTGTGCAGTAGATTTTTGTCATTGTGACTAAATGTCTGACATAAATATTTTGAGGGTAAGGGGAGACTTATTTGGGCCCATGTTTCACAGGTTCCAGTCCTGGGTTCCTTGGCCCCATTTGCTTGCATGCGACCTCCTGGTATCACATGCATGTGATATACAAAAGCCTTCCCCGTGTGCTGGCCTGGAGTCAGAGAGAAAGGCAATGCAGGAAGAGGCCAGGGTACCACCCCCAACGACCTACTCCTTCCCACTAGGCCCCACCTCCACCTTTCCCCATTCCCCTCTCCCACTAATACCATCATATAATAAGGTCCACCAAAGGATAAGTGTCTTGGTTAGAGTTTTACTGCTGTAAACAGATACCATGACCAAGGCAACTCTTTTAAGGACAAAATTTAATTGGGGCTGGCTTACAGGTTCAGAGGTACAGTCCATTATCATCAAGGTGGGAGCATGGCAATGTCCAGGCAGGCATGGTGCAGGCAGAACTGAGAGTTCTACATCTTCATTTGAAGGCTGCTAGTGGAAGACTGACCTCCAGGTAGCTAGGGTGAGTGTCTTAAGCCCATGCCAACAATGACACACCTACTCCATCAAGACCATTCCTTCTAATAGTGCCAGTCCCTGGGCCAAGCATATACAATACATCACAATAAGTGAATTCACTACATCCGCTCACTGTCACATTATCACTGAAGATTATCACTGAAGTCTCTCTCTCTCTCTCTCTCTCTCTCTCTCTCTCTCTCTCTCTCTCTCTCTCACACACACACACACACACACACACACACACAGCAGTATGCTCCGTTAAACATCTATCTCTGTGCACGTATGCACAAGTACCCAAAGAGGCCATATTCCCTGGAGCTGGAGCTACAGGCAGTTGTGAGCCACTGTCACCAGTGTTGGGAACCAAACAGAGATCCTCTGCAAGATCATTGAGCACCACTGAGCCATTTCTTCAGCATCTACCTAAGCATGTCTTAATTCAACTAAATGGATAATCAAGATTCATTATCACATCATGTATGTCTTAGTCACCTTTTTCTTAGAACTTAGGACAAACATCCTCCCCATCTCCCCCCCAAAACAAAAAACAAAAAACCTTATCACACATTTACTCGATAGTATGTTCTCTCTGAGGCGCAAATGTCCTGTTTTCTAGAAGTGACACCTTGATTTCCCTTTGCTCCTTGGTGAACAAAGGCATGTGTTCTGATATTAAATTTTCTCACCTGCTAGAGTCCTGTGACAATTTCCACTTAGTTTTATCACACTCAGTGGATCTACCCTGGGAAGATCGGAGGCATGTTAGTCCCCTACTGTATGCACATCTTCATGTGTGTGGTGTGTGCTGTGTGGACGCACATGCATGTGTGTGGAGATCAGAAGCGAGGGTTGGGTGTCTTCCTTGATTGCTTGCCACCTTGCTTGTTCTTACATGTTCTACTGAATGTGGAACATGTTGATGCAGCAGAGCTGGCGAAGCAAGACGTCCTAGGGATCATCCTGCCTCCACTCTCCAGTACTGGCTTTTTATGTGGGTGCTGGGGATTCACACTCAGGTCCTCGTGCTATTTAGAAGGCAGTTAACCAACTGAGCCATTTCCCCAGCCTCTGCATCTACTTCTTAATTCAAGAAATAAAAGCTATAAACAACCCTAAATTCTGGTAAATGATATGTGTGCTGGTGCTTTGTGGGAGAGTCACACTGTTATCTGTACTTTGCCTTGAAATGCATTTTTTAAAAATAAGCTACAGGAGCTGGAGAGATGGTTCAGCTCTTCCAGAGGTCCTGAGTTCAATCCCCAGCAACCACATGCTGGCTCACAACCATCTATAATGAGATCTGATGCCCTCTTCTGGTGTGTCTGAGGACAGCAACAGTGCCCTCACACAAATTAAATAAATAAATAAATAAATAAATAAATAAATAAATAAATAAATCTTTTTTAAAAATAACCTACAGATTGATGGAGTAACAGAAGAATGAGTTCAACTGTCATAGCTACATAAGTGGCAAAACTGTAGGTTATGATAGTTAGACGTATGAGAAAGAGTAATTGTCTGATGAGGGATAGAAGGAAATAGTAGAGAATATTTCCTAAAAGTCTGTACAGCCATAGCACCAATCTGCACATAGTGAAAGTCTCAGGAGAAATTTGTTTCAGAGCTCAACAAAATTAAAACTAAATTTGGTTGAGAGAATGAGTAGGTAATCATAGCTAAGAATCAAAGAAAGAAGAGTAATCAGAAGGAGTGCATTCAGTGGCTATTAGAATGAAATAGAAGCATAATTCGAAAGAGTTTGTTCTAATGGAAATACAACTATTCTCTTTCTGGAATTATTATGTATGTGATATATTTTAACTTCCTGAACATGTTGGACAAAATGTAACTAGACCCTTGTTAGAGCTTTGATTGCGGTGTGATGGTATTTTTTTAATTCCAAAAAGACTCCAAACCTCAGAAGCATTTGCAAAGCAGTCCTTGCTTAGAGAGAATACACACTTGATGGTGACCAAGTTTGGAACCAGAGTCCCCACATCAGAAACTACGAAGCAGAACACTGTAACAAGTGAGTACTACACGCAATATTGGCAGCTGACTGGTAAATAGACAGCCAGTGTCCACAGTGTTCGACACTATGATACATCTGGTCATTGCAATAATTTTTGATCATGATAATATATACATACATATGTGTGTATGTGTGTGTATGTATATATATATGTGTGTATATATATATATGTTCATATTTTAACCCATGTCCAAAATGCTAAAAAATTAAAGTATAGTTATAAAAACATAGAGAGTCACTCTAAACTAGGACTTTATGTGTGCATGTGCATATGTACAGATGTGTGTATTCTAATATGGACTATTTTCATACATGGTCTGCCACCTTCTCTACTTTGGAAATCTAGTCCATATGAGTATATTAGTATAAAATCACATACCTATCTCAATCTCCGGGCTAAGGGCTAAATTTTGGCTCATTTCTTGGGTTTTTGCTTTTATGAAAACTTCCAGTTTCCTCCTGAGAAGACATTTTATTGCAGAAAGTAGAGAGTATAAAGGGATTTGCTAAGTCAGCCACAAACATATCAGTGAAGAAGGCAGAGTGGAGGGTCGGAAGTCATGAGGTCCCTAGATAACACCTTTCTTTCTCTTGGAAACATGAAGCCACCATTAATGGAAGAATTAGTGTGGGAAACTTCTCAACCCAGACTTCCAGATTTCTCCAAGTCACACTAGCTCTTATGTCATGCTTGCACATTTCTTACCTATAGCTTAACACCGTTTCTTCCTCTGTGGATCTGCTTATGACTGAGTGAGTCTGAACTTGGGAACTCTACCAACCAGGAAAGTATACTTTATAACTGATGATAAGTTTAGAGAACTGAACCCATCCTTTGTAAACAGTATTGTGTGGGGGATACAGGGGACTCTGAAAAGAGACTCCTATGAAAAGTATGAAGTGCTATTGTTGGTTGTTGATCAGACTTCAGTTTTATCTGACTCTTGTCTAGAACACACACTGTGAATTAAGGTTAGTAAAATATTTCTTAAGGACCAGTCTTAGAGCATCCATGTAAAAACAACCCTGGGTATTGTGAATGTAGAAGCCAAGGCTCCAAGTGTTAAAGTCGAGTTGGCTCTACAGTTAAGAGCATTTTTTTGCTCTTCCAAGGGACCCAGGTTCAATTCCCAAAATCCCCACACAGCTCACAATGATTTGTAACTCCGATTTCAATGGATCTTCTGTATTCTTCTAACCTCTAAAGGTATCATTCATGCGTGTGGCGTAATACATGCAGGCAAAACACCCATGTTTACAAAATAATAAAATAATATAATTTACGAATCTAAAACTAAGTTATCAAAATAAGTATTTTTTAAAAATCTAAATTAGACTCCATTTAAGTGCATTAAGGTACACAAATCTGGATTCACATATATTCAAAATGGTTCTATTTAGAGACCAATGGCTACCCTGGGTTCTAATTACCTAGGACAAGTCTGCAGTGCTAGCCCACAGTCCCCAATATCTCATTTCACTCTATGTCTTGACATTTATTTTAATACATATGTGTAGGCTAGGCACTTCTAATGGAGATTTTAAGTAACATAGGCAAAAAGCAACACACATGATTAACCACAATAATTACATATCCTGAATCCATGTCATTAGGATGTAAAAGCAAGCCGGGTCTGGGTGTATGCTTGTAATTCTGACCACTCAAAAGACTGAAACAGGAAAATGGCAGGTGTGAGCAGCCAGCCCTAATGCTAAGTTTAAGGCTACTCAGACCAACTCAGCCAGCCCCTGTCTCAAAACAAAACCAGTGAGCAGAGTGCTTGCCTAGCATATACGGGTCCCAAGGTTCAGTCACCAGGACTTGGGAGGTGGGAGAGGTAAAAGCAACCTCACTGCTGCCTGAATGATCACTAAAACAATCCAATCGTTCACCAGTCTTTACTTGGTCAGATTTGTCCAAGTACAACACAGCAACTTAACTTGACACTCAAGCTTCAGAAAAACAGCATCAGAAGCAATGGGCACAAAGGAGTTTGTATAGTTTTGTTCTGTTTGGGTTTGTGTTTTTAATTATATCATTACTCCTGTGGCTAGAATTATGTCATCCACTCCCATGACTTCCAGGATGCATAAAAGTAAGAAGTTAAGAAACCAAACCACCTCTTTATACAACAGAACTTTGTTCTCCGGGGGAATTTCCAAATGAAAAAAATAACTGAGGTGACAAATGAAGAAGATGAGAGCAGATTGCAAAGTCTTCACATGCTAGGCTAGAGAGCATCAGAGGCCACCAATGTCCTTAAGATGCATAGGGTTGGTCTGGCTCCTGCTCTCACAGCCATTACAGTACATTGAGCTCCATAGAGACAGCACCGGGGCAATGAGAGCTGGATGGGCACTGGGCGACTCTGTGCCTCATGGAGGAAAAATCAACTAAACATGGGCAAAGGAGATCCTAAGAAGCCGAGAGGCAAAATGTGCTCATATGCATTCTTTGTGCAAACTTGTCGGGAGGAGCACAAGAAGAAGCACCCGGATGCTTCTGTCAACTTCTCAGAGTTCTCCAAGAAGTGCTCAGAGACATGAAAACCATGTCTGCTAAAGAAAAGGGGAAATTTGAAGATATGGCAAAGGCTGACAAGGCTCATTATGAAAGAGAAATGGAAACCTACATCCCTCCTAAAGGGGAGACCAAGAAGTTGTTCAAGGACCCCAATTCACCCAAGAGACCTCCTTCGGCCTTCTTCTTGTTCTGTTCTGAGTACCGCCCCCAAGTCAAAGGCAAGCATCCTGGCTTATCCATTGGTGATGTTGCAAAGAAACTAGGAGAGACGTGGAACAACACTGCAGCAGATGACAAGCAGCCCTATGAGAAGAAAGCTGCCAAGCTGAAGGAGAAGTACGAGAAGGATATTGCTGCCTACAGAGCTAAAGGAAAACATGATGCAGCGAAAAAGGGGGGTGGTCAAGGCTGAAAGGAGCAAGAAAAAGAAGGAAGAGAAAGATGAGGAGGAGGATGAAGAGGATGAGGAAGATGAGGAAGAAGAGGAAGACAAAGATGATGATGATGAATAAGTTGGTTCTAGCACAGTCTTTTTTCTTGTCTATAAAGCATCTAACCCCCCCCCCTGTACACAACTCACTCCTTTTAAAGAAACAAATTGAAATGTAAGGCTGTGTAAGATTTGTTTTTAAACTGTACAGTGTCTTTTTTTGTATAGTTAACACACTACCGAATGTGTCTTTAGATAGCCCTGTCCTGGTGGTATTTTCAATAGCCACTAACCTTGCCTGGTACTGTCTGGTGGTTGTAAATTGGCATGGAAATGTAAAGCAGGTTCTTGTTGGTGCACAGCACAAATTAGTTATATATGGGGACAGAAGTTTGGTTTTGGGGTTTTTTTTCTTTTCGTTTTATTTTTGTGTTTTTTTTTTCATCTTCAGTTGTCTCTGATGCAGCTTATAGGAAGATCATTGTTGTTCTGTTAATACCTGTGTGAATACCACTCTGTAATTGAAAAAAAAAATGCGGCTGTTTTGTTGACATTCTGAATGCTTCTAAGTAAATACATTTTTTATTTAAAAAAGAAAAAAGAAAAAAAAAAGATGCACAGGGTCAGACTTTCCTCTGTTCAGCACTGCTCGCTGTTCCTGTGTAGACAAAATACCTTGCACTTTTCACTTGGAGCACACTGACTTTTGGTGCCAATAAGCCCCCTCTCTCTCCCAGGAAAGCAGACTCTTCAAAGGTATCCATGGACAAACAATGAGGCCTCAGTCATGGGAGAGGGACTGTTCACTGAAATTTTTATTGTACTTCTAAAAGCCATGTTTGTTTTAATAGACTTGTGAGTCTGGTCTGTAGAGCCTTTGGTTCTTTACCTACTGAACAGCTCTCCTGCCCACACAGCTGTGGTGACGCAGTACAGGAAACACATGCTAACCTGAGAGGGATCTAACAGATGCAGGAAATACCCTGCCTGTGCTACTTCACAGTAGACTATGTGCCTGGGCTCTCTGCAGCAGGAGATGCCACACATAGCCAACCTATCTTCTACACTGAATCCAATGCACTTCCTCATCCTGTGTGATGGAGTAAATGCTATAGGCAAGGCCATGGTTTAAAGGAAGAAAAGATGCTTCTCCCAAGTGCTTTCTAGAAAACAGAGTAATTCACATGTACATGGAGAGTCAAACAGACATGGCTGACGCTTCCTGAAGTCAGTGAGTCACAAGTAGGCAATAAAACCATGACTTCATGAACTCGGGTGTCAGAGAACGGAAAGGGTTTCCCTTTCTGCTGTGGATCATGGTGTGGGTGATTTGAAGAGCTACCAGCATGGAGCTTTATAGCAGAACAATCCCAGTGGTGGAAACTGAAATAGCAGCATCGCCTGCTCACAAATCAATGGGGCGGTCAAGTCAGCTCCTACAAGCACACTGTAGGGAACTGCTTTTATCCTCCTTTCTATCATTTTGGTAAATGAAAAATGTCTTGCCCTTAAATTTCTTAGCTAGTATAGAACCTTATGAATTGGTAAGAATAGTGGAACACATATACATCCTCTCATTACTAACCATAATGTCTCACTACAGTATTCCTAATGATCATGGAGTGAAACTACAATTTGTCAACATTTGTTTGAGACTTAAAGAAATGGAAAAGTCCAGGTCACCCAACCATTTAACTTTGCGTGAGACTCAACTCGTGATGTTCTCCAAAAAGTTGCATTCACGAATGTTTGTACAAGAGCCATCTTTCCAGGAAATAGAATCTGAAATGAGCCTAATTGGCTTTCAGAAATATCCACTTCAGACAAGAATTCTGCCTGCCTACCTTATCTCTCACAGGGACACCATTTAATGATATCACTTCCTCCAAACTCCAGCCCAACCCTGTAGAAAAGCACATCACAAACTAGAAAGAGAAGCAGAAAGCTAAGGGCTCCAGCATCCTCTACATCATGAGCTCCATTTACCATCTGGTCTCCACCAAGCCGGTACCTTTTCTTGTGATCTAGGAAGGATACAAGGGTTATGTGACACTGTTCTTTGGGGGAGATGTGAATGTCTGCTCACTCCTGGTATGACAAGAGAACAAAGCAACAATACCATCAAGGTTCAACTTGGGGGCGCAGTGAGCTTCTTGGAGTTAATTACAGGGGTGTAGGTGACAAGTTACTTAGAGAGACATGGATGTTTCAAAGTGAGTGCCCATCCCAGGGTGAAAGATGGCTTACAGAGCTGGAACTCTGGAGCTCTCTGCAGGACCTACAGGTCAGAGAATCTCCTCTCTTCAACCTAGGGAAGGACCAGGTTGGTCTTGCAGCTCTGGTCAGGAACGTTCTGTGATGTGTGAGGTTTTCACTTTCTGAGCATGAATGAATTCCTAGTATAACTTCCTGAGTCTACAGTGCTTCTTCCCTGAATGCAATGTTTCAAGTCAGAGGACATTGCTGCCCAACAATAGGACACCAAAGTCTTGTCTGGTGTTGCTTCTTTGTGAAGCCACTCTCAACTATGAAAGTTTTCATTGTTTCTGCTGTGGAAATGGAGGACGCAACATCTGATCTTCAACATGTGAACGCCAAAAAGCAAGGCCCAGCGCACACAAGGTTCATAGCATGGATCACAATCATATATAGCATGGATCCAATATATTATTAGAGGGTAGGGGTCTCAGCATGATAGAGACACCAGTCACCCTGGCACATAGTCTGACTTATTCTAGAGCACAGCCATTAGCTTGGAACTGATCTTTTGATTATAGTACTAATTAATCATATACTACATAATTAGTATGTAGATGGATTTCTAAAACACTTTCCTTCACAGATTTTTTCCCTTCTTTCTTTGATTTACAACAGACAAGCAAGAGGGAGGAAACTTAAAGCTTTATATATGCTACCTAAGCATGGACAATTGCCATAGAATTCTTAGAGCGATCCACAGAATAAAAAGGCTTGTGTAACATAGAGAAGTGCCGGCTTTGTAGGCCACAGCATGCCTTCCTTTAGGCCAGGGAAGAGGACTGAGCAGAAAGGTAAAGAAAAATATTCAGGCTCAAGGTTCCTGACTCACAGTTCAGAAGAAAAACCAAAAGCCTGTGGTGTGAAGGAGAGGAATCGAAACAGTTCAGACTCCCACTGATAAACAGAAAGCATAGTGCTCTCCTCCACTCACACAGAGATAGGAAGCCCCTACAAAATCTCTCGTTCAGCATGGTACTACGTGCACCAGGAAATAGAGTTGAAACAGCTGTCTACAGGTGGGTTATGGGAGCAGCCCCAGAGACAAGAAGAACCATCAAGAATTCCTGTAGTCACTGCTAGTGGGGACATAAACTAGTGCAGTCACTGTGGAAATCAGTGTTGGGGTTCCTCAGAAAACTAATAACAGAACTTCCATATACTTTAGCAATACCATTGCTGAGCACCCAGAGAACTCTAAGTTAATATACCACAAAGATATTTGGATATCTGAGCATATAGCTGCTCTATTCACAATAATCAGGAAATAGAACCAGCCATGGTTCCATTTCAGTCATGTCAGTCACCAAATGAATAGAAAGAATGGTACAAGTACATGGTGAGGCCTTGTGCTGGTTTGAATAGGAATGCCCTTCCCCCAGGCTCATGTATCTGAATGCTTGGTCAAATACATGGGAAAAAAATGCCAGGAAGTAGTAGTACTTGAGAAAAATTAGGAGGTGTGGCCTTTTTAGAGTGGGTGTGGCATTGTTGGGGGAGGTGTGTCACTGGGGTTCAGCCTTAAGGTTTCAAGTGCCTGAGCCAGTCACAGAGACTCTCTAGTCCTCCTGCCTCTGTGTCCAGATGTAGATCTTGGAGCTACTTCTCCAGAATCATGTCTGGCTGTGTACTGTCATGCTCCATACCATGATGATAATGGACTAAACCTCTGAAACTGTTAGCAGACCCAATTCAATGCTTTCTTTTATAAGAGTTACTGTGATCACGGTGTCTCTTCACAGTGATAAAACACAAAGACAGATTTCAAGCAAGTGGAAGGAAAAATGAAATCAAGACATTTGCAGAAAAATAAAAAGGAATTGGAAGTTCATGTGAAACAGAAAGACAAACACAGCATGTTTTTTTAGTGTTTGTGTGTGTGTGTGGACATGCGTGCATGTGTGTATGTGTGCTTGCGTGCATGTGTGTTTATGTGTGTGTGTGTGTATGTGCATGTGTGTATGTATGTGTGTATTGTGTGTGTATGTGTGTGTGAGTGTGTATGTATATGTATGAGTGTATGTATGTGTGTGTATATGTGTGTGTATGTATGAGTGTGTGTATGTGTGTGTGTATGTGTGTGTGTATGTGTGTGTGTATGTGTGCAGGACCGGGATTTTTGGGGATCATGAATCTATAAGCGGTATAATGAGAGAGGAGGTATTGCTCCTAAAGAAGGCGGGAAGCAGAGGGCAATGGAGCATGTGTAATAAGGAGCTAGAGTGGAGGTGGAAGTTGGAGGTAGACGGTTGGGCGAGGGCAGCAGTGGAGAAATGGGAAGAAAGTATAATGACTTATGTACGAAGATACCAAGTTGACATCCATTACTTTGCACGTGCACCCTAAAATTCTCCTTTAAAACAAATTCTTAACACCTCCATGCTTAGCAACCAGATGAGCAAGATTGGCATGGGTCAGGGATGGACAGGAGTAGATGTCTAGACAGAAAAGCTGCACTGTTCAGAGCTTTAGCATCTGAATTAAACACAGCTGGGCTATCCACACTCCTTAGTAGGTGACAGATTAAGATGCTGAGGAGGGGACTAGCAATACAGCTCACCTTTTCTGATGACCTGAGTTCAATATCTAGAATCTGTGTATATGAAGAGGACCAACTTTATACGTTGTCCTCTGACCTTCATGTGTGTGTCATGCATGTACTGTCCCATCCCACTGCATAACACACACAGCAAGAGAGACACAGAGACAGAAAAAGAGAGAAAGGTTAAAAATGTAATTTAGAGATTTAATGCTGTGGAAACAGGCTCATCAAGGACTCCCACTACAATGACAGGAACTGGTGCCTCAGGCTCAAGCAGACCAAGGAGCCCCAAGTAAAAGAAATCAATGAAACCATGTGTCACCTTCAGTATGCTAGAATACAGTATTTTCTCCCTCGGGAAAGAGCAGGGGAAGAAGGACAAAAAGGAGAAATTAAAAGATACAACATTGGAGACAGAGACTGACAGTGTACATAGAAGTAGTTGACATAGAAACTGAGCAGCGGTTGCAATAATATTTAGTTGAAAGGTCACTGAGTTGTCTGAGAATGGCAGAATTATAGCTGCCTGCTCAGGGAGGACTGAAGAGCAACATTGGTTTTAGTATTAAAAAGAGGACTTATTTTCTAGAATAAATACATCAATCAGTATGTATGAAGCTGGCAACCCTGTAATAGCTAGAGTATAGCAAATCCAAAATCTTCCATATGCTAGTTAGTCACGACCCTAATTAAGGGAAAAGGACATCAGCGTACTAGATCTTGGGTTACCATACCATCTTCATGCATAGGAAAATGGATCACAAATACTATGGAATTGGCCCAATGATAAGCTTCATTTCGCATTTCCCAAATAGCCCTTGATGAATGGGTCACTCCAAATGTTTTCTTCCTTCTTCGTCCATGTGGATGTCAGATAACATGTACGCAGACACTAAGGGCTGCTGTATGCACTGTGGGAATGAAGGCAAGAAGGGATGTCATCCCGTCAAAGTCAAGGTTTTCTCCTGTAACTAGAGTTTTCAAATTTTCCTTCTTCCTGAGGGCATTTTCAGCTTCGTGAACACAAAGTCATTATGTGAAACAGAAACAACCCAGACTCAGAAAGACAAACACAGAATGCTCCCTGTCATATGTGAACTCCTTGTGAGCGCAGATGAGGCATGTTTTGGGGACATGAATCTATAAAAGATACAGTGAGAGAGTAGGTAGAGATTCTAAAATGGTGGGAAGTGGAGGGCAATGGAACACATGTAATAGGGAAATAGAAAGCAGAATGATGAACTGGGGAAAAGAAAGAGAACCAATTCCTTCCAATCTGTACCTATTTATCTTGGGCAAAAACTCTGCAGCCAGTCCCAGAGCACCCAGAGGAGGCTCCACTCCCAGGCACTCTAGCACACCCAGGATCTTAGGATCAGGGTTGAGTGGGACACAACATCTGTTCCAACACCACCAAGATTAACTGGGACCAACAGGATCCAGGGACACAGGAACCCCACACAACCAGTGGCTTGGGTTCCTTCTGGTCTGCTCCAGTTTTCCTTGGGCACGAACTCCACAGCCAGTCCCACAGTACCCAGAGGAAGGTCAAATATCAGGTGGTCTAACATACCAGTATCACAGGATCACAGGATTCTGGAAGCTTGGTCACACCAGGTTCCCAGAGGCAGCTTGACTCCCAGGAACTCTGACAAACCCAGAATCTCAGGATCACAATATCACAGAATCACAGGATCACAGAGACAGCTGGACTCTGAGGAGTTCTGACACAACCAGGATTACAGGAAGGACAGGCTCCAGTCATATACAGCAAGGGCAAGTAGACTAGAGATAATCAGATGGTGGGAGGCAAGCATAAGAACATAAGCAACAGAAATCAAGGGTACTTGGCATCATCAGAACCCAATTCTCCCACAATAGCAAGTCCTAGATTCCATCACACTGGAAAAGCAAGACTCAGATCTAAAATCACTTCTCATGACAATGAAAGATAACTTCAAGAAGGACATAAATAACTCCCTTAAAGAAACACAGGAGAACACAGATAAACAGGTAGAAGCCCTTAAAGAGGAAACAAAAAATCCCCTAAAGATTTACAGGAAAACACAATCAAACAGATGAAGGAAATGAACAAAACCATCTAAAATCTAAAAATGGAAGCAGTAACAATAAAGAACTCACAAAGGGAGACAACCCTGGAGTTATAAAACCTAGGAAAGAGATCAGGAGTCATAAATGCAAGCATCACCAACAGAATACAAGAGATAGAAGAGAGAATCTCAAGGGCAGAAGATACCATAGAAAACATCGAAACAACAAAGAAAATGAAAAATGAAAAATGAAAAAAGCTACTAACCCAAAACATCCAGGAAACCCAGGACACAATGAGAAGACCAAACCTAAGGATAACAGATATAGAAGAGAGTGAAGATTCCCAACTTAAAGGGCCAGTAAATATCTTCAACAAAATTATAGAAGAAAACTTCCATAACCCAAAGAAAGAGATGTCCATGAACATACAAGAAGCCTACAGAACTCCAAATAGACTGGACCAGAAAAGAAATTCCTCCTGACACATAGTAATTAAAACAACAAATGCGCTAAATAAAGATAAAATATTAAAAGCAGTAAGGGAAAAAGATTAAGTAACATATAAAGGCAGACCTATCAGAATTGCACCAGACTTCTCACTAGAGACTATGAAAGCTAGAAGATCCTGGGCAGATGTCATACAGACCCTAAGAGAACATGAATGCCAGCCCAGACGACTATACCCAGCAAAACCCTCAATTACGTTTGATGGAGAAAACAAGATATTCCATGACAAATCCAAATTTGCACAATATCTTTCCACAAATCCTGCCCTACAAAGGATAATAGATGGAAAACACCAACACAAGGAGGGAAACTACACCCTAGAAAAAGCAAGAAAGTAATCTTTGGACATTCCTAAAAGAAGATAGTCACACAAACATAATTCTACCTCTGACAACAAAAATAACAGGAAATAACAATGACTTTTCCTTAATATCTCTTAATTCAATGGACTCAATTCCCCAATAAAAAGACATAGATTAACAGACTGGATACTTAAACAGGACCCAGCATGTTGCTGCATACAGGAAATGTACCTTGGTGACAAAGACAGACACTACCTCAGAGTAAAAGACTCGAAAACAACTTTCCAAGCAAATGGCCCCAAGAAACCAGCTGGAGTAGCCATTCTAATATCGAATAAAATCAACTTTCAACCAGAAGTAATCAAAAAGGATAAGGAAGGACACTTCATACTAATCAAAGGAAAAATCTACCTAGATTAACTCTCAGTTCCTAACATCTATGCTCCAAATGCAAGGGCACCCACATTCATAAAAGAAACTTTACTAAAGCTCAAAGCACACATTGTACTGCACACAATAATAGTGGAAGACTTCAATACCCCACTCTTAGCAATGGACAGATCATGGAAACAGAAACTAAACAGGACACAGTAAAACTAACAGAAGTTATGAACCAAATGGATCTAACAAATATTTTTTTAATTATTTAGAGAATTATGTTTTTATTACCCATTAAGTTTTCTATTAAATTCTCAAATGCAGCTGAGTACCCAGATAACTACATCTGCAGCCCACAGGAGTATTTTCTTGTTCTAACGGATATTTATAGAACATTTCATCCAAAAGCAAAAGAATATACCTTCTTCTCAGCACCTCATGGTACCTTCTTCAAAATTGACCATATAATTGGTCAAAAAGTAGGCCCCAACAGATACAAGAAGACTGAAATAATCCCATGCACCCTATCAGATCACCACAAAGTAAGGATGATCTTAAATTCCAACAAAAACAATGGAAAGCACACATACACATGGATGCTGAACAATGCTCTATTCAATGATAACCTGGTCAAGGAATAAATAAATAAATTAATTAAAGGCTTTTCAGAATTTGATGAAAATGAAGACACATCATACCAAAGCCTATGCGACACAATGAAAGCAGTCCTAAGGAGAAAACTCATAGCTCTAAGTGTCTTCAAAAAGAAACTGGAGAGAGCTTACACTAGCAGCTTGACAGCACACCTGAAAGCTCTAGAACAACAACAACAAAAAAGTGAATACACCGAAGAGGAGTAAACAGCAAGAAATAATCAAATTCAGGGCTGAAATCAACAAATAGAAACAAAAAGAACTATACAAAGAATCAACAAAACCAGGAGCTGGTTCTTTGAGAAAATCAACAAGATAGATAAACCCTTAGCCAGACTAACCAGAGGGCATGGATACAGTACCCAAACTAATAAAATCAGAAATGAAAAGGGAGACATAAGAACGGAAACCATGGAAATCCAAATATCATCAGATCCTAGTACAAAAGTTTATACTCAAATAAATTGGAAAATCTGAATGGAATGGACAATTTTCTAGACACATATCAGGTGCCAAAGCTAAAACAGGATCAGATAAACAATCTAAACAGTCCCATAACCCCTAAAGAAATAGAAGCAGTCATTAATAGTCTCCCAAATGAAAAAAGCCCAGGAACGGATGGATTTAGTGGAGAATTCTATCAGACCTTTAAAGAAGGCCTAATACCAATACTCTTCAAACTATTCCACAAAATAGAAACAGAAGGAACACTACCCAATTTGTTCTATGAAGCCACAATTATGCTTATACCTAAGCCACACAAAGACCAGACAAAGAAAAAGAACTTCAGAACAATCTCCCGTATGAACCATTAATGCAAAAATACTCAATAAAATTCTTGCCAGCCAAATCCAAAAGCACACCAAAATGATCATTCACCATGATCAAGTAGACTTCATCCGAGAGATGCAGGGATGAGACAATATAGTGAAATCCATCATGTAATCCACTATATAAACAAATTTTAAAAAAATACCACATGATCACTTCATTGGATGCTGAAAAAAGCATTTGACAAAATTCAATATCCCTTTATGTTAAGAGTCTTGGAAAGATCAGGAATTCAAAGCCAATACCTAAACATAGTAAAAGCAATATACAGCAAACCAGTAGCCAACATCAAACTAAATGGAGAGAAACTAGAAGCAATCCCACTAAAATCAGGGACTAGATAAGGCTGCTCGCTCTCTCGCTATTTATTCAGTATAGTACTCAAAGTTCTAGCCAGAGCAATTAGACAACAAAAAGAGGTCAAACGGATACAAATTGGAAAGGAAGAAGTAAAAATATCACTATTTGCAAATGATATGTTCATATACTGAAGTGACCCCAGAGAACTCCTAAAGCTGATAAACAACTTCGACAAAGTGGCTAGATATAAAATTAATTCAAACAAATCAGTAGCCTTCCTCTACTAACAGGATAAACAGTCTGAGAAAGAAATTAGGGAAATAACACCTTTCACAATAGTCACAAATAATATTACATACCTTGGTGTGATTCTAACCAAGCAAGTGAAAGATCTGTATGACAAGAACTTCAAGTCTCAGTCTCTACAGGTCAGAGTGGGGACCACGGGGGCAGACGGCTTCTGGGACAGGCAGGAGCCACAGAGCCACTGAGGCAGCACCCTTTTGGGGCCGCAGACTTCCGGCACCCTCCCAGTCGGAGGACAGTGACCTGCCCTGCAGGGAGCGCCATCTTGGCTCCAGGACTCCGCCGAACTTAGTCTGTACAGGTCTGCTGACAGAGGATACTCAGAATCCCCAGAAGAACAACCTCTGAACAGAGACAACTATAACAACTCCAGAGATTACCAGATGGCGAGAGGTAAAGGTAAGAATCTTACTAACAGAAACCAAGACCACTCACCATCATCAGGACCCAGCACTCCCACTTCGCCCAGTCCAGGGCACCCCAACACACCTGAAAAACTAGACCTGGATTTAAAAGCATATCTCATGATGATGGTAGAGGACATCAAGAAGGACTTTAAAGAACTACAGGAGAACATGGCTAAAGAGTTACAAGTCCTTAAAGAAAAACAGGAAAACACAACCAAACTGGTAGAAGTCCTTAAAGAGAAACAGGAAAACACATCCAATCAGATGATGGAAATGAACAAAACCATACTAGACCTAAAAAGGGAAGTAGACACAATAAAAAAAAACCCAAAATGAGGCAACACTGGAGATAGAAACCCTAGGAAAGAAATCTGGAACCATAGATGCAAGCATCAGCAACAGAATACAAGAGATGGAAGAGAGAATCTCAGGTGCAGAAGATTCCATAGAGAACATGGGCACAACAATCAAGGAAAATGGAAAATGCAAAAAGATCCTAACTCAAAACATCCAGGAAATACAGGACACAATGAGAAGACCAAACCTACGGATAATAGGAGTGGATGAGAATGAAGATTTTCAACTCAAAGGACCAGCAAACATCTTCAACAAAATTATAGAAGAAAACTTCCCAAATCTAAAGAAAGAGATGCCCATGAACATACAAGAAGCCTACAGAACTCCAAATAGGCTGGACCAGAAAAGAAATACCTCCCGACACATAATAATCAGAACAACAAATGCACTAAATAAAGATAGAATACTAAAAGCAGTAAGAGAAAAAGGCCAAGTAACATATAAAGGCAAGCCTATCAGAATTACACCAGATTTTTCACCAGAGACTATGAAAGCTAGAAGATCCTGGACAGATGTTATACAGACACTAAAAGAACACAAATTCCAGCCCAGGCTACTATACCCAGCCAAACTCTCAATTAACATAGATGGAGAAACCAAAGTATTCCACGACAAAGCCAAATTCACACATTATCTCTCCACGAATCCAGCCCTTCAAAGGATAATAACAGAAAAAAACCAATACAAGGACAGGAACCACGCCCTAGAAACAACAAGAAGGTAATCCCTCAACAAACCTAAAAGAAGACAGCCACAAGAACAGAATGCCAACTTTAACAACAAAAATAACAGGAAACAACAATTACTTTTCCTTAATATCTCTTAATATCAATGGACTCAACTCCCCGATAAAAAGACATAGACTAACAAACTGGCTACACAAACAAGACCCAACCTTTTGCTGCTTACAAGAAACTCATCTCAGAGAAAAAGATAGACACTACCTCAGAATGAAAGGCTGGAAAACAATTTTCCAAGCAAATGGTCTGAAGAAACAAGCTGGAGTAGCCATTCTAATATCAGATAAGATTGACTTCCAACCCAAAGTCATCAAAAAAGACAGGGAGGGGCACTTCATACTCATCAAAGGTAAAATCCTCCAAGAGGAACTATCAATCCTGAATATCTATGCTCCAAATACAAAGGCAGCCTCATTCATTAAAGAAACTTTAGTAAATCTCAAAGCACACATTGCACCTCATACAATAATAGTGGGAGACTTCAACACACCACTTTCACCAATGGACAGATCATGGAAACAGAAACTAAACAGGGACACAGTGAAACTAACAGAAGTTATGGATCAAATGGATCTGGCAGATATCTACAGAACATTTTACCCTAAAACAAAAGGATATACCTTCTTCTCAGCACCTCATGGTACCTTCTCCAAAATTGACCACATAATTGGGCACAAAACAGGACTCAACAGATACAAAAACATTGAAATTGTCCCATGCATCCTATCAGATCACCATGGACTAAGGCTGATCTTCAATAACAAAATAAATAATAGAAAGCCAACCTTCACGTGGAAACTGAACAACACTCTTCTCAATGATACCTTGGTCAAGGAAGGAATAAAGAAAGAAATTAAGGACTTTTTAGAGTTCAATGAAAATGAAGCCACAACATACCCAAACTTATGGGACGCAATGAAAGCATTTCTAAGAGGAAAACTCATAGCTCTGAGTGCCTCCAAAAGGAAACTAGAGAGAGCACACATTAGCAGCTTGACAACACACCTAAAAGCACTAGAACAAAAGGAAGCAAATTCACCCAAGAGGAGTAGACGGCAGGAAATAATCAAACTCAGGGGTGAAATCAACCAAGTGGAAACAAGAAAAACTATTCAAAGAATCAACCAATCAAGGAGCTGGTTCTTTGAGAAAATCAACAAGATAGATAAACCCTTAGCCAGACTCACTAGAGGGCACAGGGAAAGCATCCTAATTAACAAAATCAGAAATGAAAAAGGAGACATAACAACAGATCCTGAAGACATCCAAAACACCATCAGATCCTTCTACCAAAGGCTATACTCAACAAAACTGGAGAACCTGGATGAAATGGAGAAGTTCCTAGACAGATACCAGGTACCAAAGTTGAATCAAGATCAGGTTAATGATCTAAACAGCCCTATATCCCCCAAAGAAATAGAAGCAGTCATTAATAGTCTCCCAACCAAAAAAAGCCCAGGACCAGATGGGTTTAGTGTAGAGTTCTATCAGACCTTCAAAGAAGATCTAATCCCAGTTCTTCACAAACTATTCCACAAAATAGAAACAGAAGGTACTCTACCCAACTCATTCTATGAAGCCACAATTACTCTGATACCTAAACCACAAAAAGACCCAACAAAGATAGAAAACTTCAGACCAATATCCCTTATGAATATTGATGCAAAAATCCTCAATAAAATTCTTGCTAACCGAATCCAAGAACACATCAAAACAATCATCCATCCTGACCAAGTAGGTTTCATCCCAGGGATGCAGGTTCAATATACGGAAATCCATCAACGTAATCCAGTATATAAACAAACTCAAAGACAAAAACCACATGGTCATCTCGTTAGATGCGGAAAAAGCATTTGACAAGATCCAACACCCATTCATGATAAAAGTCTTGGAAAGATCAGGAATTCAAGGCCCATACCTAAACATGATAAAAGCAATCTACAGCAAACCAGTAGCCAACATCAAAGTAAATGGTGAGAAGCTTGAAGCAATCCCTCTAAAATCAGGGACTAGACAAGGCTGTCCACTTTCTCCATACCTATTCAACATTGTACTTGAAGTCCTAGCCAGAGCAATTCGACAACAAAAGGAGATCAAAGGGATACAAATTGGAAAAGATGAAGTCAAAATATCACTTTTTGCAGATGATATGATAGTATATATAAGTGACCCTAAAAATTCCACCAGAGAACTCCTAAGCCTGATAAACAGCTTCGGTGAAGTAGCTGGATATAAAATTAACTCAAACAAATCAATGGCCTTTCTCTACACAAAGAATAAACAGGCTGAGAAAGAAATTAGGGAAACAACACCCTTCTCAATAGTCACAAATAATATAAAATATCTTGGCGTGACTCTAACTAAGGAAGTGAAAGATCTGTATAATAAAAACTTCAAGTCTCTGAAGAAAGAAATTCTAGAAGATCTCAGAAGATGGAAAGATCTCCCATGCTCATGGATTGGCAGGATCAACATTGTAAAAATGGCTATCTTGCCAAAAGCAATCTACAGATTCAATGCAATCCCCATCAAAATTCCAAATGAATTCTTCAACGAATTAGAAAGTGCAATCTGCAAATTCATCTGGAATAACAAAAAACCTAGGATAGCAAAAACTCTTCTCAAGGATAAAAGAACCTCTGGTGGAATCACCATGCCGGACCTAAAGCTCTACTACAGAGCAATTGTGATAAAAACTGCATGGTACTGGTATAGTGACAGACAAATAGACCAATGGAATAGAATTGAAGACCCAGAAATGAACCCACACACCTACGGTCACTTGATCTTCGACAAGGGAGCTAAAAACATCCAGTGGAAGAAAGACAGCATTTTCAACAAATGGTGCTGGCACAACTGGTTGTTAACATGTAGAAGAATGCGAATCGATCCATTCCTATCTCCTTGTACTAAGGTCAAGTCTAAGTGGATCAAGGAACTTCACATAAAACCAGAGACACTGAAACTTATAGAGGAGAAAGTGGGGAAAAGCCTTGAAGATATGGGCACAGGGGAAAAATTCCTGAATAGAACAGTAATGGCTTGTGCTGTAAGATCGAGAATTGACAAGTGGGACCTCATGAAACTACAAAGCTTCTGCAAGGCTAAAGACACCATCAATAAGACAAAAAAACCACCAACAGATTGGGAAAGGATCTTCACCTATCCTAAATCAGATAAGGGACTAATATCCAATATATATAAAGAACTCAAGAAGGTGGACTCCAGAAAGTCAAATAACCCCATTAAAAAATGGGGCTCAGAACTGAACAAAGAATTTTCGCCTGAGGAATACCGAATGGCAGAGAAACACCTGAAAAAATGTTCAACATCCTTAATCATCAGGGAAATGCAAATCAAAACAACCCTGAGATTCCACCTCACACCAGTCAGAATGGCTAAGATCAAAAATTCAGGTGACAGCAGTTGCTGGCGAGGATGTGGAGAAAGAGGAACACTCCTCCATTGTTGGTGGGATTGCAAGCTTGTACAACCACTCTGGAAATCAGTCTGGCGGTTCCTCAGAAAATTGGACATAGTACTACCGGAGGATCCAGCAATACCTCTCCTGGGCATATATCCAGAAGATGTCCCAACCGGTAAAAAGGACACATGTTCCACTATGTTCATAGCAGCCCTATTTATAATAGCCAGAAGCTGGAAAGAACCCAGATGTCCCTCAACAGAGGAATGGATACAGAAATTATGGTACATTTACACAATGGAGTACTACTCAGCTATTAAAAAGAATGAATTTATGAAATTCCTAGCCAAATGGATGGACCTGGAGGGCATCATCTTGAGTGAAGTAACACAATCACAAAAGAACTCACACAATATGTATTCACTGATAAGTGGATATTAGCCCAAAACTTAGGATACCCAAGATTTAAGATACAATTTGCTAAACGCATGAAACTCAAGAAGAATGAAGACCAGAGTGTGGACACTGTGCACCTTCTCAGAATTGGGAACAAAACACCCAGGGAAGGAGTTACAGAGACAAAGTTCGTAGCGGTGATGAAAGGATGGACCATTTAGAGACTGCCGTATCCAGGGATCCATCCCATAATCAACTTCTAAACGCTGACACCATTGCATACACTAGCAAGATTTTGCTGAAAGGACCCAAATATAGTTGTCTCTTGTGAGACTATGCCGGGGCCTAGCAAACACAGGAGTGGATGTTCACAGTCAGCTATTGGATGTATCACAGGGCTCCCAATGGAGAAGCTAGAGTAAGTACCCAAGGAGCTAAAGGGATCTGCAACCCTATTGTTGGAACAACATGATGTACAAACTAGAACCCCGGAGCTCTTGTCTCTAGCTGCATATGTATCGAAAGATGGCCTAGTCAGCCATCAATGGAAAGAGAGGCCCATTGGACTTGCAAACTTTATATGCCCCAATATAGGGGAATGCCAGGGCCAAAAGAATGGGAATGGGTGGGTAGGGAAGTGGGGGGCGCTATGGGGGACTTTTGGGATAGTATTCGAAATGTAATTGAGGAAAATATGTAATAAAAATATTAAAAAAAAAAATAAAGAGATGGAACAATAAAAAAAAAAAAAAAAAAAAAAAAGAAAGAACATAGGAGTTGTGTTCTCTCCTACCAAGTTGGGGGCTGAAGTATTCTGGTCTTCAGGCTTGGAGACCCCATGTTTACCTGTGCCCTCCACACTGCCCCCCCCCTTATTTTGAGACAGGGTCTCATACAGTGTGATAGGCAATCCTCAAACTCAACATAATGCTGAGGATGATCCTCCTGCCTCCTCTTCCTGAGGCCTATCATTAAAAGTTTGTGCAAACACACTGGGTTTTTCAGTGCTGGGAGGCAAGCACTCTGCCAACTGATCAACATGCTAGCCCACCCTATCCCCCAATCTCTATCTCTGGTGAAGCAGGTTGGAGCTCTCACTCTGCTGGTTGGGTAGAGGCTGAAGGGTAGAATGTTCAGACACACACATGACTGAAATGCTATTTGGTCATTCCTTCAGCCTGCTTCCTGACATCAGTGTACCAGTTAACGTCATTGAGGTTCTCAGAAAACATGTGGTAGCAATGTGCAGTCTCGTGAAAATATATTTTACCATCACCCAAACTATCATGCTCTTTTAAAATTTATCCATAACTTAGACAGATATATTCTATTTTTGCTTGAAGAAAAAAATTCAAATGGAATTAATGTAGTTTGCCTATTGTAAAACAAATATAATAGAATGGTATATGATACTGTATAAATCATTATGCAACAAAATGAATACCCTTATTTCCATTTATAATAATGAGCAACTGCTTAGCCATGTTGGCTTATTTATAATCTGGAATAGAAAGACATACTGTAGAAGTTCATTGGCCTTTACATTAGCCATTGTACCAATGTAGAAGTTCATTGGCCTTTACATTAGCCATTGTACCAATGTAGAAGTTCATTGGACTTTACATTAGCCATTGTACCAATGTAACAATAGTACCACTTTAACATTTCAAGAAGAGACATAATAAAGACGTTTCATGTATAGTGTGCACTCGAAAAAAAAAAAAAAAAAAGAACTTCAAGTCTCTGAAGAAAGAAATCAAAGAAGATCTCAGAAGATGGAAAGATCTACCATACTCATGGAGTAGCAGGATTAATATAGTAAAAATGACCATTCTGCCTAAAGCAATATACATATTCAACGCAATCCCCATCAAAATTTCAACTCAATTCTTCATAGAGTTAGAAAGGGCAATTTGTAAATTCATTTGGAATAATAAAAAACCCAGGACAGCGAAAACTATTCTCAACCATAAAAGAACTTCTGGGGAAATCACTACCCCTGACCTCAAGCTGTATTACAGAGCAATAGTGACAAAAAAAAACTGTATGGTACTGGTACAAAGACAGGCAGGAAGATCAATGGAATAGAATTGAAGACCCAGACATCAATCCACACACAAATGGTCTTTGACAAAGGAGCTAAAACCATCCACTGGGAAAAAAAAGACAGCATTTTAAATAAATGGTGCTGGTTCAACTGGCGGTCAGCATGTAGAAAAATGAAAATCCACCCATTCTTATCTCCTTGTATAAAGCTCAAGTCCAAGTGGATCAAGAACCTCCACATAAAACAAGATATACTGAAACTAATAGAGGAGAAAGTGGGGAAGAGCCTCAAACACATGGGCACAGGAGAAAAATTCCTGAACAGAACACCAATGGCTTATGCTCTAAGAATCGACAAATGGGACCTCATAAAATTGCAAAGCTTCTGTAAGGCAAAGGACACTGTCAATAGCACAAAAAGGAACCAACAGACTAGGAAAAGATCTTTATCAATCCTACATCTGATAGAGCACTAATATCCAATATATACAAAGAACTCAAAAACTTAAACTCCAGAGAATCAAATAACTCTATTAAAAAATGGGGTACAGAGCTAAGCAAAGAATTTTCAACTGAGGAATAGTGAATGGCCAAGAAGAACCTAAAGAAATGTTCTACATCCTTAGTCAGCAGGGAAATGCAAATCAAAACAACCCTGAGATTCCACCTCACACCAGTCAGAATGGCTAAGATCAAAAACTTAGGTGACAGCAGATGCTGGCGAGGATGTAGAGAAAGAGGAACACTCCTCCATTGTTGGTGGGATTGCAAACTGGTACAACCACTCTGGAAATCAGTTTGGTAATTCCTCAGAAAATTGGACATAGTACTACCTAAGGATCTAGCTATACCACTCCCGGGCATATACCCAGAAGATGCTCCAACTTGTAATAAGGATACATGCTCCACTATGTTCATAGCAGCCTTATTTATAATAGCAGAAGCTGGAAAGAGCCCAGATATCCCTCAACAGAGGAATGGATACAGAAAATGTGGTACATTTACACAATGAGGTACTACTCGGCTATTAAAAACAATGACTTCATGAAATGCTTAGGCAAATGGAGAGGCAAACATGAGGACATTTGAAATAGCTAGGGAAACATTTTTTGTAAGCTTACTTTAAACTACATACATAATATGTGTATACATAATATGGTTCACACGGAGTTACTCAGCATGCGATGATAATGCTTTCCTAAGAGCCGTAGACTAAAACCCTAGTGGCAAGCAAGGAAGTCTTTCTTTGAGTTGTAAGCTAGCACAGCCCAATAAACTTTGAAAACAACATAAGCTATTGTCATTGCTTGTATTTGCATCCCAAAACTTGCAGGTAAGATCCTTATTGCTGAAGACACCATATACTTCATACAAAGACTTGAGAGAATGAAGCCAGGACTAACCTAGATGGGTCCTCTCTGGGAACCAGCTCTCATAACATCAGAAGTTGCTATGAAAACTGCAAAGGGAAAAAGCAATTGGGGTTCCACTCTGCTGTGAAGCTTGTGAACAACACAGCAACTCGCCAGGTAAGACATCTCTAGTGAAGCAAGAGTGACACATATTTCTTAGGGATAACCAACAGCTGTATCATTGGACTTAAGAACCACCCAGTAGGAAGGAATTCATTGCTGGTACTACGAACCTAGTCAACTACCTATCAATGAAGAGCTCATAGACTCTAGAGGAGATCTGCCATTTTCTTAAGTCAATGTTGTTTCTAACTATAGTCCAAATATTATTATTATTACACAAACAGGTAAATGTATCTCTCATCCCTCACCAGTAAAGATTTCCTTTGCAGCAAATGGAAGTTACTGCAGAGATTGACAACTGGTCAAATACCAAGATTAAAACAAATATGGGGAGCCCGGTGCCAATTGGTACATCTATACTGAAACCACTATACCTAAGGCTCAGAACACATGACAGCAATGGGGACTAACTGATTCCAAGAGTCAAAGGACCAGGACACCATGTGCTAGAAAGTGTCTTCTAGGCATGATTACATCCATGACAGCTAGACAAACTACATCCATGGAATCTCAATATGGCTGTGCAAACAAGACCTGTATAATGGATGAGAAAATTCACAATCCTCTTCTTTCTCTCTAGTGCTACTTCAACCAGTGGTTGTTGAGAGAGAGACAGAATCAGAGAGGGAGATGGGGGGTGGGGATCAGTTTTCTCTAGGGATAGGCTCCCTTATTGGTTATCCAATCCTAAGATATCATGACTTTGAGAGGGCGTGGTTGACATGGCAGAAGTCAAAGGAGAAAGATGGAGAAGTTGAAATGAAGTAAATATAATAATCAGATATGAAACTAAAAATAAACTTTAATTTTTTTAAAAAACAAAATTATTTTTCCCTGGGCCCTTTCTTTTCATCATTCCTGTAGAGTAGGTGTGGATACAGTTCTCTGCTTCACACAGTGGGAACCCACCTACACATCTCTCTTGCTTCACACACCTGAAACCTCTCCTGCAGCACTGTCATCAGACAACATAGGCTCACAGCAGAACAGACTCCACAACCCCCGGACACGCTCTTTCCATCCCTAACCTCCAGATTCTACTCTCTATTTGACCTCCTAGGCCATGAATCTGAGGAGAGTGACCTGGGTACCGCTGTCAACTCTGAGACAGGGAGCTAGAGTTAGCCCAGACCTGACTGGGATCCCAGAAAACATGCTCCCCATCACTCAGCAAGCCTGCTTCTTTGTCTGATTGCGTCTGCTATGAGCAGTTTAGTTTCCTCTATGACCTGTGCTGCCATTGCCACGCTGCTGGGCTGGGCCTTTCCCCCCAGGGACCGGAAGTCTATTCATTCCAGTTTCTGTTAGACAGGAAGCATAGGGAATAGCTTAGCAGACTGAGACTCGACTTGGTTTGGGCTATGCACACGCTCCTTTTCTAACAGTGCACTTGGAATCTTGAAGCCCTTACCTGTACATACTACACATACACACACACACACACACACACACACACACACACACACACATCTCCAAACAGTGCCCCTAACAACCTGTTAGCAACCTAAAACCCTTACAGGTATGGACCGGCATATACACCTGCTTTAAAGAATGGAAATAGCTTACTCTCCTTAGCAACCTCATGGTAACACGCCCATTTCTATTCAAATACATCCCAGAGAATATTAGGAATGACAAGCAATATGCAAATCCAGTCCAGACTGGTTTGGAGTTCATGCACAATAAAGCAAAATGTGTCCCCAAAGTAAACATTTATGAAGACTCTCCCATTAATTATCTTAATACTACGCAGTACTGGATGTGCACATGCCTAAAACCAGATGCCCTATGAGAAGAGCAAAGAGAGAGAGAACTAGTTATTAAACATTTCTCTGTCAATAGAGGACCACCCAAATTCTGTTCCTTGGCAATCAGACTACTCTTTCCTGTGAACGCCATGAAAGGAATCCTCAAACAGTTATCATGGGTTTAGAGTACACTCATTCAGGGGTCTTCTGTCAGTCTTGACAGCATCGTCATTTCTGGTTTGTACTAACTCTTTGCTTTGAATGAAGTATTTTTGCTACTATGCAACCTGTATAAGCCTTTATTTCAGTTCTTTGAATAAGAGGCCAAGACCATGAAAAACCTGAGGCCAGACACCAACCACCAGTAACTGCCACAAATAATTTTGAACTTTAATTGGAAAAATATATTAATTTGTTTCTAGTAGTCTTAGGGCTGATTATACAGTGCTTTCTACTAATTAAATAATTATATAAAAGACTCTCATCTCTTTGAACTGTTAATCATGTTTAACTGGAATCCAGCATGAGTTAGAGTCACTAGAGCTTTTTATACTTTTTATTTTTAATTTACTATTATGGTTTATTTCTTTTATTTTATTAATTTAATTTTTGCTTATTTTTCTTTTCTTTTTATTTTACTTTTATTGGACTTGAATAACAAATGCATAGCCTAAAATGCAGAGTCTTGAGTTGGCCATACTCTAGAGTTCATGATCAAGTCCCACTTGTCTATTATGTAACTATTTCCCTCTGAAACGAGACACTCTTTCCTCAAGGAAGGAGAAAAACACAGAAGACTCAGAAAGTAACCAAAAGTTACATGGCTTCCTTTAAGACAGAAGGGTGGGTTTTCCTCTATGCACAGCTGCACAAATAACACTTAACCAAATATTTTTTATGCACACTCCTGTAGGAGCCTGAACACAGATCCACAAGAGAGGGATGGGTGTCAAACAGGATCTACGCATGGTAAATTAAACTAGATTACTCTCCAGGGTAAATGTTTTAATACCTAAGTCTAGAGATCTGCTTTCCCCAAGTCTCTCTGGCCTCCCTGTGTTTCTCTAAGAGTTATTATTTCCTTAGTATACATTTATAACATATTACTATATTCTAGACATTGATTCTTTGTCAGTTTATTTCTCAAATAACGTATCCCTATCTATTCCCTGATAATTTATTCCTTGATACTACTTCTCACTGAACAGAATTTAAAATCTCCTATAATCAAATTCATTATTTATATTCTGTCTTATACTTTGGCATCTCAGTAACTTCAACAATCCAAAGCGCCGGGCAGTGGTGGCGCACACCTTTAATTCCAGCACTTGGGAGGCAGAGGCAGGCAGATTTCTGAGTTTGAGGCCAGCCTGGTCTACAGAGTGAGTTCCAGGACAGCCAGGGCTACACAGAGAAACCCTGTCTCGAAAAACCAAAACCAAATCAAACCAAAACAAAAACAAAAAACAACCCAAAGCATACACATTTTTTCTGGTATAGTTTTGTTTTCTTGAATATTGTAATTTTCATAATCTAAGCCTTGTACTTAAGAACCAGCATAACTTTTTTCTATATACTGGCTTCTTATCCCAAAATCATCCCACAAAAAAATAATACTTTTCTTGGGATGATTGTGATTAAGCCAATTTATGTGAGGTGTTAGGATTCCATGCTCACGTGAACTTGGTTCTGAACACTGAATTCTACTCCATTTTTGTGGCTTTGTATTTCAAGCATGGTCCCAATCTTTGACTGATATTTTTCTCAGATAAATCGCACCATGATTTTGTTGTTGTTGCTGCTGCTGTTATTGTTGCAGGGTTAACTTCCTCGCACTTGGTGTTTTTATATCGATATTTGTGACAGTCTTATAGTGTCTTCTTAAAACTGTCCATAGTTTTGATTGCTTCTCTAATTTCACCAGCCAATGGAACACTAGCTGTGTAGCAAGCGCGGATGCAGTGGTTCCAGGGGACAGTGGTTCCCGAATCTCACACATCCTCTCAGAGGCACTTTTCTTTCTGCCACAGTGCTTGTTCTGGGAATCTGTGTGTGACCCAGTTCTGACCAAAAGGAGACAATAGGACTCAGATCGGAATGTCGCCTTCCTTAAACTTAAAAAGGACAAAAGGATGATATCTCTTTCTTCCTTCCCTACATCAAACTGGCCTTCGTCTAGGAATTCAAGGCTGATTTAACATTTGAAAATCAATGTAATTGACTATGCAAAAAGATTAAATTAGAAAAATCATATGATCATTTTAGTAGACTCAAGAAAATGACTTTATTAAATTAAATTATTCATGATAAAAATTGCAGTAATACTGGAAATAGATACGGACGGCTTGTTGTATTTTGACAAGATGCCCGGGAGTCCTGCAAACATCATGACCAATGGTAAGATCCTGAAAGTTTTATCTTCACAACAGAGGACTGTCACTGCTACTGATTACAGCAGTCTTGGCAAGGACAAAATGAGAGTCCGAAAGAAAGAAAAAAAATCATAAAACTTTCTATTTAGCAGCCGTAAACAAATAGGATTAAAGTTTTCAAATTTTAAGAATTATTTTTAAAAATATCAGGGCTGAGGATGTAGACCAGCTGGGCTTGCCTAGCATCCATAAAACCGCTGCCCCACACAAACTGGGCATGATGTTGCATGTCTATAGTCCCAACACTGGGGAAGTCAAGACAGGAGAAGTAGAAGCTCTCGATGACATTTGGCCACATAGCAAGTACAGAGCCCCCTGCCTAAAATCATATGACTTTTAAAATCAAACCATTGAGAGAAAGAGAAATTCATTAAAATAGTGAGACATTGATGAAAAACTAGATAACCTGATGTAACCAATTAGGCTGGGTAGGCCAGAGCAAGACCGATGACTAGAGAGCTCCAGTAATCAAAATAGCAGAAAAACAAACAAACAAACAACAACAAACCCAACCAAGAGAGTAGAGAACTCATGCATCCAGTCTAGAAAGCATGCACCCAAGGCACTAAGAATGCACAGAGAGAAAGCGGAAGCAGTCTCCTCAACAGATAGTGCTGAGACACAGGTTTCACACAAAGAAGAAGAAAAGACAACCTCTGCCTCTCACCAAACTCAACTAGGAAGAAAGACTTCATTGCACAGCCATGCATACTTTACAGGAGATGAGAGGCATCCCACTCATCTATTCCCTGCTATGACATTTTTATAAAACTATAGCATGATATGACAGTATTGACTTAGATACAGTTGTGACTTGTAGCACAGTAAGTATCTCTCATGTCACCTTTTATAACAGCAACTGCCTCCTCCCTATGGCTAACCCTCGGCACATGTCCATAATTTTGTCATTTCCATGCGGTAATCTATCTAAATGCATCTATCCAGTCTGTCACCTGCTGCCTTGACTTCCTACCTCAGCACCACTCTAAAGATGAGCCAGATTATTGCAGAAAATCCTTCCTCCGCACACAGTACTTTGTTGAGTGGCTGTGCTCAGGTGGTGTGTGTCTAAACCTGCCACATGGTTTGTGACAGCTTATGACCTTTCAATATAAATACTCACAAGCAAGCATTTCTGTGAGCCTAAGCCTTCATTTTTTCTGGTTTAAGTTTCCAAAAACATCATTGCTGTGCTGCTTGGACATTTAATTCTTTAAAGAAACTGTCAAAGTATTTTCCAGAGAGTTCTAGCATTTCACAGTCTCATCAGCAGTGGAGAGGGACTCGGTTCTCTGCCTCCCCAGCTGTCGTATTTATTTAAGCCAGTCTCATGCCCGAGGAGTGAGTACCACTTATTGCAGCCTTTCATTTTTTCTCATGGCCACTTATACTAATTTTTCTGGAACTTATTTTCCACCTATTTTTTTGTAAAATATCTATTTATGGTTTCTCCCATGGTGTGAAATGAATTGTGTGCTTTGCCACTAGTGAGCTTTGAGACTCTCCATATATGTTTGATACTGCTCATTTGTCTAGAACTGTGTCAGACATACGTGTTTTCCTGTCATGTAGTCTATCCTATATTAAATACATGTGTGTCTTCTCACTCTGCAGTCTGCCTTCTTGTCTGAGTCTCTCTCTCTCTCTCTCTCTCTCTCTCTCTCTCTCTCTCTCTCTCTCTCTCTCCCTCTCCCTCTCTCTCGGAGCAAAGCTGTTTTATAGCGATAAAGCCCAATCCATCCACTCTTCCTGTTATGTATGTATGCAGTGTGCTCTGTGAAAAGTCTAAGACAGTTTGCTTAGTCCCAGACCCTAAAGATTTGCTCACAATTTCTTCTAAAAGTTTTAGTTTTCTGTTTTACATTTAACCCTGAGACTCATTTTATTCTTTTTAAATTAGGTGTGAGTATGAGGCTGAGAGGTTTTGTGTTTTTATTTTTCAACCCCTACCTGTGCAATTGTTCCCGAACCATTTGGATAAGATTACATTAATTCACTGTCTCTGACCCTTTATCACATACTCAGCTGAGCCTTTTTATGTCCCTGGATTTCTGAGTTCTCTACTTGGCTCATGTGTTTGTTCCCTTGTGAATAAATGCTACTAAGTGTCACGTATTCAGGGAATATCACTCTTGAATTGGAAAAAAATGTTCCTATTCTGCCATTGTCCTTCCAAAATTGTTGTAACTATTAAACATCATTCTCTTTTCCACGTAAATTTTAGAATTATCCTGCCGGTATCTGCAAGAACATATTACCGGGGTTTTTGTTTTTGTTTTTCTAGCATTTGAATCAAACCTGTTGATCAAGTTGAAGAGAAGTAACATCTTTGTAATGTTTTTCAGACAATTCAGACGCACGCTTCTCCATCTAGGAAGACCTGCCATTTTGAGAATCAGCGTTGTATACTTAATCAGCATACACTCCTGGGACACAATTTCTTATTTCTACACTGAAGCGCTTCATTTTTAAAGCAATTACAAACCATGTTGCAATCTAGGTGTCTATATTTGTTGATGGCGTATGAAAATTGAATGAATTTTTTGAGTGTAAGTTTACCTTGTGTCCCGTGGCCTCGCTGAACTCAGTTATGAGTCCCAAGCTTGTTTTCTGTCTTGGCCCATTTTATTTTTGTAGTTTCACAGAGAGTTTCTGCATAGACAGTTACATCCCCGGCAACTAAGAACGTCTAATGCCTTCTGTTCACTGCATGCCTTTGCCTCCTAGGATCCCTTTGCTCTGGTGGCTGAAACTTCAGTGCTCTTGCATACCCGTGAGAGCAGGCATCCTTTCCTTATTTCTGATTTCGGGAGGATAAAAACTAAGTGTTCCAGCCTTAAGTACAGTGTCGATGGCAGAGGGTTTGTACATGCTTGCCAAGTTGAAAATGTCCTGCTTCATTTCTATTTTTCTAAGTTTTAATCATAAAATGATTACTTTATGAAATGCTTTCTGCGCGGGTCAATATAATCTTGTGATTAAAAAAAAAATCTGATAGAAAGTGTTACACTGTAGATTTTGCTTTCAAATGTTGAGCTAGGCTTGCTCCTAAAATGCAGCTCCAGTGTTGTAAGGTATAATCCCTTTTATACACTGCTGTATTATAGTTGCTAATATTTTGTAGAGTGTTTTCACATCTATATTTATGAGGGCTATTGTCGTGTGGTTTTCGTTTTTATTGCCTCCGGTTTTCGTAGTTTCGTAAGATGAACTGGGATATGTTTCCACTTCTCGCCGTTTGCTGTAGCAGATTATGTAGAATTCATTTTAATTATTTTCTAAATGTTTGGTAAAGTCACCAGTGAAAACATCTGGTCTTGGTGATTTAGAAGGTACGATTATGAATTCAATTTCCTCAGTAGTTACAGGACTGCTGAAATCATTTGTTTCACATTGGGAGCATCGTGGCTGCCAAAGACGTACTTCATGTGTCATCAATTTTGTCCAATTTGCACCAAGCTCTAAGATTCTCTTTGCCATCTTTTTACGTGTCTGTAGAGTTGGTAGTGACATCTACCCAGTTTTTAAATTTTGATCATTTGTGTCTACTCATTTTTTTTTCTTTATTAGTGTGGTGGTTGATGTTATGTGTCTACATGGCTGACCCAATGGCTGACCCACACTGTCCCCAGAATTTGGTAAAATGTTATTCTGGATGTTTCTGGGTGAATATTTTGAGGTGGGGGTAGAATTTAAATTGGTGGACTTTTGAGGAGATCAGACTGCCATGGGAAATAGATAAATGCATCAACCAAATAAAGGTCAAAGGAAATTAGAGATGACTTCCTGAAGCCTGGGACATTCTGCAGAGAGGTACTCCGCACTCCTGAACTACAGCGACCAACGCTTCCCATAGTCTCCAGCTTGCCCGCCTACTCAGCAGATTTACAGTGGCTGTTTTCTGTGATCATGGAAGGCTATCCTTTTAAATCAGTTACTTACTTTCCCCTTCTTAAAATACACTGCAGTGGCTCTGTTTCTCTGCAGACCCTCACTAAAACAGTCAGCCTTGCTGAAAGTCTCTCATTCTCCCCATCTTCCCAAAGAAGTAAGTCTCCTTTCCTTAATTTTTTTCTCTATTATTTTTCTGTTTGCAGCATTGTTGGTTTCTAGTCATAGCTGCATCCCTCCCTTCCTCCTTGTGGTCCATCTCTCTTCTTTTTCTTGCTTTTCACATAGGAGCTTAGGTGACTCATGTGATAGCTGTGTGTTCAGTTGCACACGGATTTAGCTGGGAATCCAAATTTTGTGATGTGATGGATGTCATGTCCTTGCTAAGCTCCAGGGACATGGATCTGAGAGTGAGGGGATGAAGAAAAGACAGACAGAAAGCTGGGATCAGGCAGTCAGGACTCTCAGCTGGAGAAACCACAGCCCACTGGAAGCTCAGCATGTTTAGCATATACAGTTGAACTTAGACCCAGGGATCCTGCTTACAGCTGAACAAGGAGGCCATGTTATTACACACAGATAAACAAAAGGGCAGAGTTTATGGTGTACAGCTGGTTCGAGGAGACAAGTTTAGCTCTTCTCAGTAGGAGCAGTCTCTGTAGGGGAGCAGTCTTCAGGCTGTAAATAAACAGGGGGTGGGGGAACTATTGTGGACATTCTCTGCACATGCAGTCAACACCCACACTTGGATGGACCAGAAGGTATGGCTTTGCCACTTTATCTGAGTATCATTCCTAGGTAGAAGTCTTTGCCATTCCTTTACAAGTCTGAGGTTCTGAGACCCTTGGCCTAGCATGCCCATGTCAGCAGCACACACCGGCTCAAGACCTTACCCCTTCATAGCATTTTCATCTCCCTACAGATGTGCTTTCCCTTTCATTCATTTCCATGTGAGCTCTTACTTCCTTGAGACTGATCCTTTGGGTCAAGAATTATTTAGAAAATCTTCTTCAGTTTCTAAGTGTTTGGAAGTATTTTCTTTGGCATGCTTATCTACACAGTGATTCCATTGGGATCGAAGAAAACAGTCTAGAAAATTTCAGTTCTTTAATGTATTCTTTAAATGTATCAATGTCTATGTTTAATAGCCCAGGGTAGTATATGCTGATAGATGTCCTATCAGCACTGGAAAAAAAAACCTTACTTAGTCTGCTGATGTTAGGCAAATACTCTCTCTATATTGACTAGTGTTATTTCTTATTCTTCTTTTAGTTCTTCTACAGCCTTGGTAAAACAGACAGACAGACTGACTGACAAGTGACTGACTGACTGACAGAGAGTGATCTCACCAGTTCACATCATCCCATTTTACCTTCCTTGCTGTACATCATGGTTGTTCTTCTTACTTAGAATCTTCTAGGCTGTCTTATAGCTTCTCCTTCACCCACCATCAAGCATACCTGAGGAAACAGGAATAGTATCCCTTCGTGCACACCCATATTCTCTCTCTCTCTTCCTGATGCTCCAGAGTCCTTGCTGTTACTGTCCCCTGTCGTTGCTCACTTCAGGCCTCCAGGGACATAAATACTGAATCTGCTCTCTGAGACCTACAGAGGATTCACATTTTTCAAGGCTGCTTTAGTGGATCAGAACTGCTTTCAACTGCACATGAGTTTCAGTAGCAGCTGATCCACTTCTGCCTTTCCCTCCCCGAAGTCTCCAGAAACACTGGCAAGCACTGGGTCCCTTCTGTAGATCCCTTTGGGAGACTGTGCATCCCAACATGGAGTGCCCACAGACTGTTACTCTGCTATGTATGTTTTTAAGGGTCATCCATTGGGAACGCCTTGCATGATCATCTATTGAGCACACAGAAGATTCCAAGTTCACTTATAGACTTTATGTGCTAAGCATGAGTACCAGTGACTGCGGACAAATCACACTGCATGGTTATTTACCTGATACCTCTTCTCACTTTTTCTTCCAGCATTTGCTTCTTGTGTCTTTAAAAACATTATTAAAGTGTGTATGTGTGTGTGCTGCTCTGTTCATCTACCTATTCATGTCTGTAACCAAATGCATGTAATATACATGGCAGCTAGTTCTCACTGGGGTAAAATATTTTCTTTCAAAGCCAATCGTCTTGAGCTTGTTAATGTTCCAAACGGCTTATACACTTAGTGTTTTTGGAGAACAACTTCTGCCCTGGTTTCGTTTCTGTTGCTGCAGTAAAATACTCTGGAAAGAACAACTTCAGGAAGAAAGGGTTGATTTCAGCTCACAGTTCCATGAGGTAGTCCATCACTGTGACAAAGTCAATGCACAAACCTGAAACAGTTGTTCATATCCACAGTCAAGGACAAGAAGAAATGAATATGTGTGTCCTTAGTATTCAGCTGGCTTCCTATAGTCATATACAGCCCAGAACCCCAAACCAAGGTATAACCACAGGCTTTTCTACCCACACCCCAGTTCCCAAAAAACAACTTAGAGGACTATTTATTTAAGAATAAATGCCTAAGCCATAAGTGTTGGCTCATTTCCCAACTAGTTTATAACTTATATAATAACCTGTTTAAACTATTCTATGTCTTTCACCTGGCTCTGTTACCTCTCCTCAGATTCATGCAACTGATTTCCTCAGAATGAATCTCCTGCCTCTTGACTATCTCCCAGAGTTCCAATCTCTTTAATGGAACTCCCGCCTTCTCCTTCCTGCCTTTTGCTAATAGGACATCAGCTTTTTACTGATAGGTGATGCTTCCACACATAACAGATTATCCCTACATCAGGGGATGGTGCTGTCTGCTCTTAGGCTGGGACTTCCCTCACTAGTTAAGTCAATCATGACAACCCCCACTGATACATACACAGAACACTCATATCTAGGCAGTGCCTTGTAAGGTGTATCATTCTCTTCCCAGTGATTCCTCATTGTAACAAGCTAATAGCAACAACCAGCCAGCACAACTTCTCTAAATGAAAATCTGTCTCTCACTTCTCTGCTATTAAAAGCTGCTATTTTCAATGGAGTGACCTTCTCACGTACATATTTAGCCATGCCAATATTTGGGGAAAAATGCAAATGATAACTTTTTAAATCTAAATATTTGTTATGTTAATATAGTTTATCAACATTTAATTGGTTTTATACATCAGGCTACTTTCCTTTTGGGGCTTCATAATGTATAAGTTATATAGAGAGTTTACCTACACATATACTTTTATGTTTATCCATATTGGACCTATATTTGAGGCCAAAAAATCTTTTATTGTTTTAGATCTCTGTGAAGTCTCCAGTTACGCTTACGTTGTAGCTCTTACTTTCTGTCTAATATACTTAGGTTTCTATTTAGGCTGCATTGGGTTCGTCTTTCTGATTTCTAGTTCTCATGGTCCTAATGACTCTTCCACAGTGTTTACTGTTGTAGTCTCCTTCCAGCTGCCTCATAACTAAATGACTTATCTTCATTTATCGTGTACAGTTTGCTTAGTCGCTTCTTTTCCTTCCCACCTTTTCCAGGTGTTTAAGTCCTTAAGAATCTAAAATATACTGCGTTGTAGTTTAAATCTCCTTTAAAAGCATATCTGAACATTTTAAGGGCTTACGTCCCACTGACCACTGAGCCTTACCCGTGTTAACTACTTTTGTTTCTATTTTGGAGATCGCACTCTCCTCTTTCTGAGCTACTTTAGCAGCTAAAACTCAGTAGGCCTGGGGTGTGTGCTTTTTACATGGTCTCATCAAGCACTGCAGAGACATATTAGGACTGGCATCTTTATACCAATGACAAATATATTTGTGCACTTTGGCATATTGTCACTACAAATTATTTGAAAGTTTTTTTTTTTTTCCTATGAAAAAGGTAATGTTGATCCCCTGTGGTGGTGAACAAAAAGAATGCCATTGAAGATTTACTTTCACCATCTCTGCCCTCAAATTTTGCATCTCACATGATCTATCTTGTGTGGCGACCAGGACCATAGATGGTCCAGGTAGTGAGAGTAGCCCCCATCTCTGGGTCAGCCACACATCCACCCATGCTTGTTCCTTTATCTTCCAACATCCCATTCACTTCCAATCCAGGTCTCTATTGGTTTCCTTTCATTTTTCAAAGTTCACTTATGCATATATTAGATACATGATTCTTTTTCCAGCATACTATGTTGTAGCATGGTTTTCACTATATTTAGAGAGATAAAATGCTAGCTATTGCTGGGTTTTTTTGGTTGCTAAATTCTCTTAAATTATTTATCTCTTAGAATGTATCATCTTCATTCGAGTTTATAAGTAAAACAAGCTAATAATATTTATACTTCCCATTTGGCTTTGGAGTTGGGGTAAAGAATTGGAGGTTCTCATGCTTTTCTTTTTTTCTGAAACAAGCTACATAATACAGAGGTATTTCATTGCTCAAATTCCTGGTAAAATACTAATATCAAATATGCTGGACCTGGGGAGAGGAGGGAAGGGGTCTTTAACCTTCACAGGTGCTACCTTAATGATTTTTCTCTCTTAACGTCAATTTTGACATGCTCAAAAATCAACTATTTCATCTATGCATTTCTTCATAATGGCTTTGTTTTTTGAAAACCTTTTTTTTTTCTTTTGAATTAGGGGTGTCTTGTGTGGGTCAGTTCACATGAGTACTGTGCCTGTAGAAGCCAGAAGATGTTGGGTCTCCTGAAACTGGAGCTACACGTGGTGGTGATTCACTCTATGATCCGAATGCTGGGAGTCAAGCTCAGGTCATCTGTAAGACCAGGATATACTCTTTCTCCCAGACGAGTCATCTCTCCACCCCACTACTACTATTCTAAACCACACACAATTTCCTCTCACTTCTAGTTGATCTATACAAGTTGATCTCTCTGGAATGTTCTCAAATCTACTCTAGCATTTTGTTCTTCGCTTTAGGGTCTCAGACATCAAAAGACAACAACGATACTCTAGACATTTTGTTTAGAACGGTGTCTTCTGCAGTTAAAAAGGTCAAGCTGCAATAAAGCAATGTAAGAATGTCCTCTCCCTGAGAGCACGGGAGAGTAGTGGTGAACCTTTGCTATTATATATCAGTATTTTCCTTTACCGAACAACCTCACAAGCTCACTTTGCTCCCTGGATAATGTCATATTTATCTCCCATATTATAATAAATAAACCATTTGCTACAGTTAGACGTGGTTTAAGCATGTCCGTCCCCACCCCCCCACCCCCGCCTCCAATGACTTTGTGAAATTCTTTTGGTAGAGAAAATGAAAACAAAGCACAAACCCACAAGATCTAGGGCTAAAAGTCCCCACTGAAATCAAGTACTTAAATTACTCTAACGTTGCAATTGAGAAATCTGTAGTCTGGAGAGTCCCTGTGTAGGAGACAGTTAAGTGCCCGCGTTCTCTCATATGGCTGAATGAGCTGATTCTGCTTGCCCTCTGGAAAGTTTACAAAGACAGAAAAAGAAACATTTCCAACGTAATTGGGATGGCAATGCCGAGAGAACGAGGAAACCAAGAGAGGAATGGAGTTTAGAGGCAGACTCTCACAACGCGAGCTGGAGAGAGAAACATGAGTTTGAGAACACTGTTTAAACTGCCACGCGAGGCAGTAAGCCATCCGTTTGATTTTTGCAAATCGGAGCATGCGTAGTTCCCATTTGGGTGTTAAAAAAAATGGGTACCGGCGTTGGTGTAACCGAGTAACGCTAACCTCATCTCCACATTACCTGTCCACCGTCCCACCCCTTTCCCCGTCTTTCATTAAGAAAAAAGGATGTAACACAATTTCATTTGAACCTTGAGCCCGATCATCAGTGGCCTTTAAACCCCAAAGCTAGCACTGCTCCCCATGTGTGAAATGCAATTATGGCATTTGATTTCCTATATGTTGTAGGCAATGCAACTGTATTTAATTGACACTGATAAATATTTGTAATAACTTTGTATAAATTAAAAATCAATGTCGATTTCGGCTTTCTTGGTGATTTTTTTATTGAACAGATGAAAACGTGACAGGGGATGGGCCTAGGCAAATAGTGAAATGACACACGGGACAAACAAATAAAGCCTAAATCTGACACAGCTCCCAGTTGTTCCAAGCATAGGGAGGTTCTGAACAGTGAAGGATTTAATTGACCTTAAAGTTGCTTCAGAATTTAGGGAGAGTCCCAAACTATTATGGTAGGTAGGAGCCCCTTAATCATTTCAACATTTTTCTCTTCGCCTAACACCAGATCAAACCAATAACAAATCTTTCCTTCCTTCTCTTTTCTGAGGCATTTTTGTTCTACCTTAAATGAGTACCAGATGAGCACAATGGGTAGAGTAGACCTTGCTACAGTAAGATGAGGTGCCCCACATCAGGAGGCCCAGGACACAGAATCAAGTTCCCAGAGCCAGATGTTGATTGGTCTGGGCTAACCAGAGACCCCAGGATTCACGAATGCATATGGCTGTGCGCACACACACACACACACACACACACACCCGACGAACTGGAGAAAGGGCTGTGTTGACCTTTCTGACTTGCTTCTACTTTGCAGCTGGCGTTTGTATGAATTCTTAGTTTCTTTCAACACCAGTGGGGAGGACCTTGCTGTAGCAGTCCATTTTAGAGCACCAATGAAATAGAAAACAAAGACACCCCCACCGAGGGACACCCTCTCTTTACAGCTTTCACATAAGCCTCCCTTCCCACGCTGATGACTTTAACGGGCTCCACAGACAGCCACGGACGGCTCCAGATTGGAAGATCTGTCAAGGCTGTTATTTCCTTTTCCATATTGGTTTCATCTGAGACTGAACATATCAACAATTACGCCTGTCAAATCAAGATTTAAACTTCCTATACGAGTTTGAAAATATTCCCCCGTTGTCATCGGGCCATCTGGAGTCGGGTCCTCGGCATACAGCTTTGTATATGTACAATCAGGCCCAGTGGTTGACTGTAGCAGCACCATTTTAAGGTTTCTTTTCTAGGGGATGAAACTAGGTGACCGTCCACAGACGAGCTATGAAAGTGTGCTACATTAGAAAAGAAATAGAAGTAGATTTTGTAGCAATAGAAATTGGGTTCATGTGGCTTGGGAACACTTATACAAAACTAATGTATAAAACTAATATATGATCCAATGAATGGACGTGTGTGTGTGTGTGTGTGTGTGTGTGTGTATTCACGCACTTATGTAACAGGAAGCCTATAAGACGTAAGCAACAGCACAATTACATACTATATACTCTACTATTTTCTTATCATGTATTCACATTCTAAGCTTTCTACAGTAATCTTGAATTACTTTTGTTATAAAGATTTTTTTAAGCTAGCATGAGTTATAGGAAGAATATGTGTGGAACATAAGTCTCCCTCACCGAGGCCCAGAATACCCAAGTCTATATAAACAGAGGGAAAAGTACAATTGTGTGTAAGTAAATATATACAAAGCTCAGGAAAAAACAGAGTTGAGCTTGCAAAAACAGCAGCCCTGGAATCTCCTCCCCCAGAATATGTATACACAGCCCTGAAGGTATTTATCTAAGCTGGCTGTCTGAGGCTCCCCATGTTACTTTCTTACCATTTATGCAGCCCCAGCAGCCAGGCAGTGCTTTCCTTACCACCCCCACTGCTGAGTGCCTTCACCTTGCTCTGACATTTAAAATGGCAATGAATTATAGGAAGCTTCTTCCCCAAAGGATTTAAAAAACAAAACAACAACAACAACAAAACAGAAAAGCCACCAAAGTTTTCCAGGTGCTATTATTTTTTAAGACAAACAGGGGCCAGGAGAGAAGAGATGCTGGTTAGAAAACAAACAAAACCCTGTTCCCTTCTTTCAGCCAAAAGCACTAAATGGTAACCCGTCTTGTAAATCTCTCCCAATTTGCTCCATGTAAATCTCAACCAGAAGTCTAGTGAACCCTCCCTCCCTCCGAGGGCGGCTGCCAGCCTGTTTATGGAATCCCTGACTGGCAGATTTTTCTCTCTGCAGGAAACGTCTCAGCTTCAACTCCATTCTTTTAGGGGGTACAAAAGGATATTTCAAAAGGCAGAAGCTTTTTATATTAAAAAATAAAAAGACTTTTAGTTCAGATCATAATTATATTCTCACAAAGAAGTTGAGAAATGAGATTTTTCTTTTCTTTCTTTCTTTTCCTTTTTTTTTTTTTTTTTTTGGTAGATCAATGGCTTTATGCAAGCAACAGCTCATGAATAAATCTCTTTTTAAAGATCTAAAATATGTCACAAGCTCATTATTAAAAATATATTCAAATAGCTGAGTATGTGGCTTTAAGGGGAAACACAGTGTTGCAGAGGACTGAGCTAGAGGAACACTCTCAATGATAGATCTCTTTATATTTTTAATTATTGGGAAAATACGTTTTGGTTAGATTAAAGTGAGATCTGTGAGATCACTTTTCCTGCAGATATTTCAACTGTAACGAAATCATGCAACACTAATCTGTAAGACTTTTTCAGTAATAGATGTTTTTCCTCAGTAAATCAATGCAAAGGCTAATTGGGGTGGAAGGTGACTATCTCTCGTGGTTATAAATACATTTGCATTGCCATCAATCTCTTCCACCACCAATGTTAAACGAGGCTGAACAACATAAAGGAAAGAAAAAAAAGAAAAAAAAAGAAAGAAAGAAAAAAAATATTAAGTTCAATGCCAGCACATAGTACAGGCTGCCATCTAGTGGCCATGCAGAGAGTTGTCCTAACAACACTAAAACTACCAACTAAATTGTTAAAGCCTTTACATTTTACAGTGAATATTATTTGCACTTTGACGCCTACTTTTTTTTAATCATAAACAGGGGCCAAACGCAGCTGCTAATCTTTTTTTCATATGGCCTGCATGCTACAGTAACCTACAAAGACTAAGAGAAACAATAATAATAACAATAACAAAACTCTGCAAGCTGCTTATTAATAAATGCTGGGCCTGCATCTCAAGATTAGCTGCTACATTGTCATAGGTTGGTGACATGGACCGTGGATTGTTTCACAGTAAACTGTTGAACTCTGTTTTCTGATATTAAAAGTAAATTTCTGTGTCCGTCTCAGCACTGAATTCCGACATTTGGTCTTTATGACTTTCACCGTTTGTGGCTTAGACCTCTGAAGCAGATAGGTCGTGCTGGAGTGAAAAATGATTCCCAACAAGATATTAGAGTTTGGAAGGTACAAATTTCCAGCTTATTAAACTGGAAGACTAATTAAAATATTAATTCACTCCTACTTTCCCTAGCAGGAAAGAAAATTGTATGATACACAGGAAAGAATCATTAAAAATTAACACTTTGAGGGACTGGAGAGATGGCTCAGTGGTTAAGAGCACTGACTGCTCTTCCAGAGGTCCTCAGTTCAATTCCCAGCAACCACATGGTGGCTCACAACCGTCTGTAATGGAATCTGATGCCCTCTTCTAGTGTATCTGAAAAGAGCAATGGTGTACTCATACATAAAAGAGAGAGAGAGAGAGAGAGAGAGAGAGAGAGAGAGAGAAACAGTTTGCTTCATTTTTTAAAAAGCAAAGCTTTGTAAATGGTTTATTTATTTTTATGTTATAGGTATGAGTGGTTTGCCTGTATATGTGTATAAGTGCCACATGTGTGCCTGATGCCTGCAGAGGCCTGAAGGGGACTTCTGATCCCCTGGAGCAGGAGTTACAGATGGTTGTGAGCTGCCATGTGCCTTCTGGGAATGGAACCCAGGTCCTTTGAAGAGCAGCAAATGCTCTTAATCGCTGAGTCATCTCCCCAGATCCCACGCCATACTTCTTAGTCAACAGATTTTCATGGTGTTCTTGAGAAATTAGTGTTTCCTTCATTTACCTAATGGCAGATGCAGAAGCATTGAGCCCACGCTTCTTCTGGAGGACATTCTAAAGAGGGCGGGTAACTAAACCACACATCATTGCTCAGTGAACACTTTAGAAGTGCATCTTATCATCTGTAGAATCTCAGGTTGTGAAGTTCCTGGATGGGAGGTGTCAAGGGATAGTCAACAGACCACTCACAAGAAAGTCCCTCATTACCAGACTCGTAAGCCTTCTCCTGCTTATAGATAGAAGGGAGAATTTCCTGAAGACACACAGCAGGAGTATAAATCCCCACAAAATCCCTTGAGAAAATGTCCATAAGCTTAGAGTGTCAAGAACTGCCTCAGCTGAGTGAGAAACTACGGGGAGAGTACTTTTCTCACCATTCCACATCTAGGATCAAAACAAGGGAGCCTTCCTCACCCCTAGTGCCAGCTCCACCATCCTACTCTATGCTGATGCTGTGATGTCCCCTTTAAGGTCTCAGCTATAGCATGTAATTTTTGCTACCCCCTCTACCCCTACCCCCCAACCCCCCACCTCACCCACCCCCCCCCCCCCGCTTTAAGCTCTGGGTAGACCTCACTACCAGCCCTGTCCTGGTTCCCTTGGATCCAGGGATGAAACACAGACACATGCATTGGCTTAGTTTTCAACCTGCCTTATTGGCTCAGTTGCTGGGCTCTTTCTTCTAAGCCTTCCTCAGTTATCTCGTGCCCTTCTTTTTACTCCCTAAATCTGCCGTCAACCTTAGTTGCCCAGTTACCTTCTCAGTGTGCAGCTCCCTAAATCTGCCCTCAGCTTAATTATGTTTATGTTAAAACTATCCCATCTGCTACCTTGGGCCCAGTCAGGGAAGCAGCCAATGGCCACTCCACCCTAGATCCCATCTGACTCATGGCTTCTTCTCCCTTCGAAGCATGGAGAATCTCTCTCTCTTCCTCCTGCTTCTCTTAGCTTGCCTTTGGAGTTTCAGAAAACCCTCCCCTTTCCTTCCACCCAGCAATTGGTCCCTGGCATATTTATTGATTGATCAAGAACCAATTGGGGGACAGGACATGCTAAGACCATTGCTCTGCCCCCGACAAACACACACACACACACACACACACACACACACACACACACAGTCACTACCTGAGGTCTAGCATAAGGGCTTTAAAATGTAACAAATAAACAGCGCTATATTATTAATCAGCACAAGTCACCTTCTGTGTGTATCACTATTAGAGTTCATCCTAGTTAGCCTCCTGTGGAAGGCAGCAGAATAAATTTCCTCTCCTCTATTATAGACCAAATAAAACAAGATCTAAAAAGAAAAAAGTAATGGTGATAGGTTGTTAGCCAAAAGAAAGGCAGAGTTCCTTCCACCACTAGATAAACACCTTCTGATAAAGTGACTTTGCCATCCCTAGAAACTGGAGTGGCCATCCACCTTGCACTGAACAACAATATGCAGATGAATTGATGCTGCTGCCTATCTGGCCTCTGCTGACAGAAGCCTTGTGGCTTTTCACCCTCCTGGAATGCTGAGCGGATTACTCCATGAAGACACCTAGGATGACAGATGGCATAAACAAAATGCTAGGTGCCCCTGTCTCAGCCATCTCAGCTCACCACAGCCATGTAACAACCTAGGAAGAGCAGCAAAACCGCGCCACTCACCAGCAGAATCAACAAAGCAGTAAGTAATGGCTAACCCATCAGGTTGGTGAGTGCTTTGTTACTTAACAATAGATAATTAATATGCTACAAAACAACCACAGCACACCACAACTGTAAACCACAACACACGGAGAAACGACCACAACACTAAACCACAAATCCTGATAGAGAAGAAACAGGACCAGAATGGGAGAGCTCTGTGAGAGACAGCCTCCGAAGGACCTGAGCACAGTGAGCCAGCCATGCACCTCTGTAGGAGGGACATCCTGTGACAAAAACATTCACCCTTCGATTGAGTGCCCAACTGGGACTTGACACAGAAGCTGTAGAACCCTCAGTTAGCCACATTATATAGCAGAGTGGCAGGTGTTGTTGCCAAGCTAAAGAAGACCATGCATAGTAGTGACCTGTCGCGAAAGAAACTATGGAGCTATGGTGGAGATGGGGTGGTGGTAATACTGTCAGTGTATCTGTAATAAGTCTGCAGAAAAGCAAGACAAAAAAAGAAGGAGGAGGAGGAGGAGGAGGAAGAGGAGGAGGAGGAGAAGAAGAGAAGGAGAAGGAGGAGGAGAAGGAGGAGGAGGAGGAGGAGGAGGAGGAGGAGAAGGAGAAGGAGAAGGAGAGAAAGGGGAAGAGGAGGAAGAAGGGAAGGAAGGAAGGAAGGAAGGAAGGAAGGAAGGAAGGAAGGAAGGAAGGAAGGAAGGAAGGAAGGAAGGAAGGAAGGAAGGAAGGAAGGGATGACATACTGGCTTCTTGGGAATCAGAGAGACCTCCTAACTCACAGTTGGTTTCTATTCTTATTGTAAAATCTTTCTCCACATCCTTGCCAGCATCTGCTGTCACCTGAAGTTTTGATCTTAGCCATTCTGACTGGTGTGAGGTAGAATCTCAGGGTTGTTTTGATTTGCATTTCCCTGATGATTAAGGATGTTGAACATTTTTTCAGGTGCTTCTCTGCCATTCAGTATTCCTCAGGTGAGAATTCTTTGTTCAGTTCTGAGCCCCATTTTTTAATGGGGTTATTTGATTTTCTGGAGTCCACCTTCTTGAGTTCTTTATATATATTGGATATTAGTCCCTTATCTGATTTAGGATAGGTAAAGATCCTTTCCCAATCTGTTGGTGGCCCTTTTGTCTTATTGATGGTGTCTTTTGCCTTGCAGAAGCTTTGCAGTTTCATGAGGTCCCACTTGTCAATTCTCGATCTTACAGCACAAGCCATTGCTGTTCTATTCAAGAATTTTTCCCCTGTGCCCATATCTTCAAGGCTTTTCCCCACTTTCTCCTCTATAAGTTTCAGTGTCTCTGGTTTTATGTGAAGTTCCTTGATCCACTTAGATTTGACCTTAGTACAAGGAGATAGGAATGGATCAATTCGCATTCTTCTACATGATAACAACCAGTTGTGCCAGCACCATTTGTTGAAAATGCTGTCTTTCTTCCACTGGATGGTTTTAGCTCCCTTGTCGAAGATCAAGTAACCATAGGTGTGTGTCTTCATTTCTGGGTCTTCAATTCTATTCCATTGGTCTACTTGTCTGTCACTATACCAGTACCATGCAGTTTTTATCACAATTGCTCTGTAGAAAAGCTTTAGGTCAGGCATGGTGATTCCACCAGAGGTTCTTTTATCCTTGAGAAGAGTTTTTGCTATCCTAGGTTTTTTTGTTATTCCAGATGAATTTGCAGATTGCACTTTCTAATTCGTTGAAGAATTGAGTTGGAATTTTGATGGGGATTGCATTGAATCTAAATGTGTTAAAAAAAAAAAAAAACAATAGTGTCGAGTTCATCCTGTCTGCTGCACTTTTATTAGCCTTCCACTGTACTGTGTCAAATGACTGGTTCTAGTGTGCGTTAATGGGAAATGATAGAAAAAAATAACCAGCTTCAGGCATAAACAAATATAGTTACAAAACCCTGGAGTTATGGACTATCTCCTTTCAAGTTCTTTCTTTTTATATTTATAAAGTTGCTTGTGGAAACCCCAGGGTCAGGAGTGGAATATAGTCTTATGACTATTTGGTCAGGGAGTCCCCAGAAGCCTCCAAAACAGGAGACACCCTTGTCATTCCCCAAGGTTGTCCATTAGAACGGTATGATAAGATCCTATTCCTTAAGACACACATCACATCTTCATTACACAATATAGAGAAATCAAGTTGGGACTGAGCTGGCAGCTTCTGTCCTACCAGAGAGCTTTCCTAACTCCAAGAGGAAGTCTAAAGACTGCTGGGGAAGAAAAGGCATCAGAGGTCTTACACAACTATGAGCAATGAGAACCTAGGCACCAGAACAAGTTGCCAGGGAAGAAGTGCTTTCCTGTGCAATAGTGGAATCACTGTCATGGGTATAAGCAAGCAGCCTCTGCTTGGACTTGAGGCCCACTGCACAGATGTGAATCCACACTTTGAACCAGTCTAAGCCCATAGTAGAGGAAGTTACAGACCACAGGAGGGAAGTGAGCATTACTGTTTACCTACATTGACATTGTATCAAACCATTTTCTAAACGTTTCTATGTCTACTCATAGAAAATGCTACTCTCAGCCTTAATCAGCCTCTCTTTCCAGTGGACAATGTAAGTGGCAGATAAGTCCTGAGCCCTAAGCCCAAGAAATACAAACTGACTCTTCTTTGTCCCTAGAAGTCATCAAGTGTCCAAAGCACATCCGTTCTGGGAGGCTCCTGAACTCCTTCCCACTTCATGCTAGCGCCTTGATCTGTGAAGCCAACTACAGAGGCTCTGAATTCACGGGTGCAACAGGCTTATTGCATCCTAAAGGCATTGTTTCCCCTCTGTTCTCTCTCTGATCTCTGGTTCTTATAATCTTTTCACTATTCATCACCGTGATGGTCTCTGAACCTTGGGAGGGGATATAATGTTTGGGTCTGAGTTTGTATTCTCTCGTAGATCCCTCATGCCCCAATGGATGGCTCCACACTGGAGGGCACAGGCAGGGATGTGGAGGGGTAGATCTGAGAGCAGTTGTCTGGGATGAATCTGATCAAAATACATTGTATGAAATTCTCAAAGCTGTAATTTAAAACAACGTGGGGTTGGACCTTGGGCTCCTGGCCCAGTAGGGCTTCTCTGCAGAGAATACCCTTTCTCATGAATTGGACAATTGAAAGGCATCGGTCTGGACAAAAGCACCTAAAGACACCAAGGCTGCTGCAGATTGTCACCTTCCAGGGAACAAGAAGGGGGATCTAGATGGCGCGCATACACCAGCAGAAGGACGCTCGGTAAGTCAAAACCTCCAAGAGCCGTATACTGTGCTTCCTCCTGACTGCTGGCTTGCCAAAGCAGAACCTTGTAATAAAGGGACAGGCCATGATGAAAACAGAAGCCATTAGCAATGAAACAAAGTCAAAAGTGTTAGGGAGATCAACACAAGGTCTAGAGGGTCAAATTAAGACCTGTTGGGTATCCGGGAGAGGGAATAAAGACACAGAAAGGTGAATACATCGAACAGGACCAGCCGAGGAACTTAAGAGCGGAACTGAGCAGCAACCACGATTCCCAGTGCAAGAGCATTACTGCAAATGATATCAGAAAAGCACAGGGAAGAGAGCAGGGAACGGCAGGGGCAAAGTAAAGATCATCAGAAACACGCTCTTCCAGAGAAATGGATAGAGCAAAGACCGAAGGAAAGACTCTGGCAAGCCTGAGCCAGCCGCCTCTGCAGTAGATGCGTGAGAGCGTGAAAACCTGAAAGGAGTTTGAAAGGGCTGCTGCCCGTCACGCATCCAGCCATGCAGCCTGGGTCAGATCAAAGTGAACATTGTCATGGAAAAGTGTCAGAACAGAGTGGAAGTGAATGTGGTTCTAAAACTCTGCTAAAGAAAGTCCCTGTATGACACCTCTTTGAGAAGTCAAACAGGAAAAACCAAAGAACTCATAAGTTTTAAAATAAATGACTCCAGCCTGGGCTGGGGATGTGGTCCAGTCAATAGAGTGCTTACCTAGCATGTATGAGCCCTGAGTTTGCTACCCAACATGAAGCCAGGCATGGCCGTGCACACCTGTCACCCTAGTGTGGAGGAAGTGAAGGCAGGGAGACCACAAGTTCAGGGTCATCCTTGCTTGCATAGCTCAGTTTGAGGCCTGCCTGGAATATAAAGGCTACAGTCTCAAAGTTAGATGAAAATTAAACAAAGTGGCTAAAGGTGAGAAGCAATTGAAATATGTTTTTAAAGAGAAATAACTATGAAAACCAAATAGAAATGGGTATGTCCTATAGTAGACAGAAACACACACACTCCAACAGAAAAAATACAGAAGACTGTGACACAAACAAAGAGGGAAGAGCACACTAGCCTGGCGCCCACAAAATCATATTTCTTAAGTAAAATGGACTTTCAAACGTATAACTCTGCTGAAACAAAAGTTTCAGTGAGATAAAATGAGACTCAGGAAAGACCAGAAAATGCAGGTAAACAAAGCGCTCTCTGATTCACACTGTAACTTATACACAGCAAAGTTAGAGTCCAGGCAGTCCAAGGAAACAAAGCCATGTCTGAAAACACACACACACACACACACACACACACAAACACAATTAAAATATTAGAAAAAAAATTCTGTTTTGCTGTCAAAGGAAATGCAACCTGTGTGTCACCAACATTCCCAATTAAGAAACAGAAACAATATGTACCAGTGAGTAGTACTCAGAGGGTTAAATGAGTTCCGCTGATTTATAAAAATGATAGTTTAAAATTAAATAAAGTGAATAAAATTTGGTGAACCTATTCATGAGCTCCTGAAACTACTTGTAATTAAGCTTTAATACATAAATGTAGTCACTATAACATATCCACTAAAGTGAGCCTCTCAGGCTTGGGGCAAGGGCTTAAGACAAGTTTTAAAATGATAGACAACTAAGAAGAGCTGCTCTCTTGGCTTCTTCTAGTAAAAGCACTGCACAATCATTGACAGTGCTGCGAATCATGTCTCAGACATACTGTAAGATAAGGCAGGTATTCATTCTACAGGGTATATGAAGAAAAGCCCACTTTTAAATGGTTCACATGGGCTCGAACACTGAGCCTTGTCCGGGCATCCATGCTCAGTAAAGATCCAAGCCCTTTCCAGGTTTCCAGCTTGGTTTATTTTCCAAGGATTTGTTAACTCCAAGCCTGAGAAGGTCTTCCAATTCGTGGCCGATACTGGATATCTTGCTAACATGTAAGAACATGGACTCAGAACTAAGTTGACTGTTATAAACAAAGCAATGTGACACCTAGGTCTCATCTCTAAATTGTCTCTTCTCCTTCGTGATCCTACTCTGTTGAAATGTCCCCTTAGCACAAACGCCCTGTGCTCATTATTACCGTAGACCAACTCACAAGTAGCTGTGGTTATCTGTGCAAGACCTGCACAAGATCAAACTACTCAAAATTCCCACACAGTCGAAGGAGGGGCTTTCTCCTCCTTCATGGCCTCACACCTACTGGAGAATCTACTGGAGATGGACAGATGTTAAGGGAAAGAGAGCTAGGGATGTGGCCACTGGTAGGTGCTCATGTCTCAGAGAATACACACACACACACACACACACATGCACACACAAACATTTGCATATAGGTTTTATTAACTTGACCCAAAGTTTTATTAATAACAAAAATAAAACACAATAAAAAGAGCACATGAAGCTTGGAGGGAGACTGGGTGGGGACCACTTGGTGGGGAGACAGTAGATGGATGTGATCAATACATAATGCATAAGTGTTCTGGAGAATAAAAAAAAATATTCTTTAAAAAAATAAAAAACAATCTTCCCAAGGATTTTAGTGTGTCATTATTCTGCTCAGGTTTTGCCACAACAGGCCTGCTGCGCACATTTAAGTGAAGCTGGGAGACATTAATTGCAGTTAATAAATAAATCCTATGCAAGAATATGACAGAATTCTACATTCAAAACCAACTACTAAGACTTGCTCTTGACTTACTAAGAGGAATAGCAATACAATTCTGTTGTGTATCATTGTCCTCAATGAGACAGCAAAGGGAATGTAAGGCTCTGGAAGTAAATGAAACTTAGGAGTCCGTGGAAGCTTTCTGAAGCTTACAAGATGTGTAAGCAGAAGGGCATAGGCAGTAGCAACAGCGGGGAGAAGAGTCTCTGACCAGCCAAGCTCCCTACAGCTCTGCAAGAAGCTCCAAGGATGCAGCCGCCTCCACCCGTGCTCTATGGTGATGCTTGCCTTTGAATTAGCAGTGTTCCTTTAAACAACTCCTCACACACACTGTAAGATCACTCAACTCATTGCCTGCCAAGTTGCACCTTTGTGGAACCATTACTTTGGTCTGTTGATGGTATCCCATCTGGAGTGAGATGCATTTGTTCATGTCCCCAAGAAGTCACATAAGTGCCAACAGCTCGACATTCCCATTAGATCTCTCTCTCTCTCTCTTTTATCCAGCAGCCTCATTTATGTCCAATGGCACAAACATGTTAGGGGCAATTAGAAGTCAAAGACAAAACATAGCAGTACCACAAATAACGCTGCCCTCCTGACTTTATATCTGGTACTTAACTGGATCATGGTTCAAACAGGGTCACATAGTGAGCTCTGCAAGCTATCAATTTTCATTTATATGAAAGTGTGATTAAATTTAAAGAACATGATCTAGAATTAATTGGGATTTTATCCAGGTGGGACCCATTGCACTAGCTAGTTTTTCTTTTTTGGTAACTTCATGCAAGCCAATAAATAAACAATTGCACCATGGCAATTAGCTTCACTTCCTGCCTCTAGGTTCCTGCTGTAGGTTCTTGTCCTGACTTCCCTCAGTGATGGAGTGAGATTTAAGAGTTGTAAAATGAAATAAGCACTTTTCTCCTCTAGTTGCTTCTGGCCATGGAGTTTTATCCTGGCAGGAAAAAACAAAAAACTAACCAAGACTCCTGTGGTCCTAAGTACCTTTTAAAAGAACGAGTTAAGAATCCAGAGGGAGGAAAGGCTAACGTGATCAGAGGCATGCTAGCCATAATGGAGTGACACACTCCAAAAAGTCACGGTCTTCCAGATGCTGAAGAAAGGAAGGGACACATTTGCCCCCAAACCTCCTACAATAGAAACCAGCCCCCAACCTCAAGGACGGTAGACATGAAACTCACTTCAGACTTCTGACCCATAGTAATCAGGAACAATAAATCCATGACATTAGCTACAAGTCTTATAACTGTTAGAGCAGCAACATGCAACAATTACTGAAAATCTACTACATATCTCTCCTTATCCAGAATGCTTGCTAATATCATTAGACTTTTTTTGTTTGGTTGGTTGGTTGGTTGGTTTTGGTTTGTTTTTACAGCAGCCAGAGAATTAAACTTGTCTAACACTGGCTGACCTTTACCTTCCTTCTCAGATTTTTAGAATCTAAGCCTTCTAGGCCAGAAAAAGAATAAACTGTTAGGGTCCAAGAATTATTGAAGGAAGACCCCAAAGCAAAGGGCAAAGTGTGTTTGTTCTGCAGAAATTACCAACAAGCCAGGGTCAACCATTCATTGACATGGTGACCCCAGACAAAGATACACAGGCCTTTTTTATAGGGAACTAGGAAATTTTAGCTAGGGTTAGATAATCTCCAACTTCATTGGTGGGTGCTGGGGATGTTACATGGGTCATCTCTGATTGGCTCATGCTCAGGTGGTCAGTGGGCTGCATTCCTGTGTCACAGGAAGTTTAGCCACAGGATGAGATACTCAGACCATAGAAGGCTATTCTTTGGATGGAGGATTTTATGGTCTTGTTAACTCCTCTGGCTAGGTATCCCAGGAGTAGTCAACTCCAGACTTACGTCAGGGTTGTCACTGACTAAAGCCCCATTGTCAGTGACTCTCTCTGAGGAGCCCAGTAAGTTTCCTGATGAGTGGGAAATTTTTATTCCTAAAATTTCTAGACCTTCAAAACAACAAATAAAAACAACGCTGTGAATAACCTTAGTAAAAGCATGGTGCACATATCATGTTCCAAGAACTTACACACACGACGAAGTCAAATTCTCTTTATGGGCCTAAAGAACAGGTAATAGTTTCCTAATCTTTTGCAAAATTATACACAGGCCTGGAGTTGGGCAAGTTTCCCTCCTCAGACTGTAGGTCCTCCTAAAAGCTTCTTCCACATTCTGCTACAAGAAAAATGCCTCCTGTGAAGTCAGTTCCAAGTATCCGGTGATGTATTTATAAAGTAATAAGCTTTTGTTTGTTTTCTATTTTAAGTTAACCTAAGCATCGCATAATATCCTTGGAGTTTAAGGAAAAACATACCATTGCTAAGAAATACATTATATATGTGTATATATATATATACACATATATATATATATATATATATATAGAGAGAGAGAGAGAGAGAGAGAGACAACCTATCTTGTTGGTGATGGTTTAGTCATTCATTTCAGCTTCAGGAAAGAGGAATTCAGCCACTTATCACAGTCCTACAGAAGTCCTCCACATTTCTGCTGAATCAAGCATGAAATAACACTGCATGTTGCACCAAAGCCTGCCACCTCAGCTACCGTGCGTCCCTAACGATTAAGACGAGACGAGAACTGGCCTACCTGAAAGTCAACCTTTACCTTAAGGATTCCATTTTACCCTAAGCGCTTACATTGGCGTTACTGCTTAGCACATACTCTTCCTGGGGATCCTCCCCTAACAATTTCTAACTGTATTTAAGCATGCAGAGCACTGGGTTAACTGCGAGTCAAAAAGATGCAGTAGTGTTAGCCAGGCAAGAACATGTCCTGTTATGTCAGAACTGCGAAGGCCAGAGCAGTTTCATGCAGAGAAATGAGATGTTGTGTATCTTGAGCCCACCCACGTCATGTAAACGTGCTCCCAGCGGCTGGTGTTGGCACCTCCCTCCGAGTGTCATTTTGCTGTTTTCAGCCTGCCCTTCCTACCCTCTCACCCGTGCCTTTTTAACTAAGTAGCATTATTTCCCCTGTTCTACAACCTACAGAATTTTGTAACATGTACAGCCACTTAAATTTTAACTCAAAAGCAGTCTCTCTAAAACCAGTAAGAAGGTCACATTCATAAAGTGGTTATGCCAGGCTGTGGTGGTGCATGCCTTTAAATCCCAGCACACAAGAGGCAGAGGCAGGTGATTCTCTGTGAGTTCGAGGCCAACCTGGTCTACAGAGTGAGTTCCAGGACAGCCAGGGCGCTAAATGCACAACCCCTGTCTTGAAACAACAACAACAGCAACAACAACAACAGCAACAATAACAACAGAGGTTATGCATGCTTCTTTAACCAGGAAATTAATCTCTTATGAAATAACTTGTTTTGAGACATCAGATGAGGGTTGTTCATTGAACTTCTTTTCAGCTTTTTTGAGAATTCCAAGTCCAGTTAGTCCTGCCCCTCTGTGTATACGTGTGGGCCAGCGACTGGAGCACACTAGATTTACTATTAGGAACATTGACAAAAACAAAACAAAACAAACAAAATATCACAATAATTCTCTTTCCCCAAGCAGCTATCAAGTGCCAAAGAGTCCTCACTGAGAGGTGGGGCCCTGAGAGCACCACTTACATCAACGCTGGGAATTTGGAAGCTTGATCTTGGGGTCCACAGAGAGGAAAACCCTGCAGCAGGGCAAGCTGCAGCAAAGTTGCCCATCTCAAAGGCAGCTGGGAAACAGAGAGAAAGGCTCTGGGGCAAAGAGACTTTCCAGGCACATCCCAAATGATCTAATCCCCAGCTAGCCCTTACCTCCTAGTCCCCATCACCTCCCGACAACGCCATCACATTATTTAAAAACATTAAAAGATTGGTCTATTCATTATGTCCAGTTCCCTCAATATACTCTTGCTACCCACAAGTCTCATAACCAAGGCCCCAAAACATGAACTGTCAGTATCTATCTCAAACTTTAACAATAAAAGCACAACAACACAAGCACGTAAGTTAAAATTATGAGACTATATGATTATAATGATATTAATTTCCACATAACTCATTCCATCCAACGTGATCACAGGAAAATCATGTTGGTTAAACTCAAAGCAAAATTGACTTGTAAGAATTGCGTCAAAAAGAGATGTGATTCATACTTGTAATCCCAGCACTCAGGAGGCAACAAACAAACAAGCAAAACAAACAAATGAACGACGAAGAATATTCAAATTCCAGGCCAGCCAGGGTTACAGAGCAAGACCCTGTCTCAAAAAGCGAAACCAAGGAAACAACCTCACAAACCTGAGTGGACTAAGTGGATATCAAAACATATTCTAAAGCTAATTAAATATGCTGACTAAGTAAATTTTATAAACACAATGAAATCCAGTATGCATGTGTGTATATATATATATATATATATATATATATATATAATAACAATGAAGTTTCAGTTAAACACACACACATATTATACATAGACACACACACACATATATATATATACACACATATATATATATATTTTTTTTTTTTGAGACAGAGTCTTAACCATGTAGTTCTGTTCACCTGGAACTCATGATGTAGACCAGGCTGTCCTCAAACTTGGAGATCTGCCTCATTATGTCACCTGAGTGCTGGAATGGTCAGGCTACCATTCCTGGACCAATCAAATATTTTATAACTTGTACCAAGACTGGTTATAATTTCTGTGGTAAGTCATATATATATACACATATGTACATACATATGTGTGTGTGTGAGAGAGAGAGAGAGAGATGTGATAAAAACATGTTTTGAAGCAGTGCACAGAGCTTCTTTACTCAAGATGAACTTCTGAGGAAACGAGGTGCCATCTGGATGGGAAGGGATCAGCTTGGATCCTGACCTCAGGCTTAGCAAAATTAATCCTAAACAGAGCGATAGTTTTAGAAAGCTGTAAATACGTATTGTCTTTAATCCAGCTGTTCTAATTTTAAAAACTTTTCTCAATTGATATGCTTGCTAGTGATATATGTTAGTACAGAACAATATAGAGACTGTTTTAATTAGAAGGCAAAGTAGCTAACAGAATATCCAATATATTTGCACTTGTGTGGGGACACAAGGCTATAAGATGCGTGTATACGAATACAGTTTTCACACCATAGTACATTTCTAGGGAGAAGCCAGTTAACGGTTACCTCCAGCGAGGAAGAACTATTAGATAACTGCATATCCGACATCACAAACCCCATCTCATTGCACAGTTGTGTATACTACTTAGATTTCTCTTGTTGGCATTTATTGCTCTTTTAACTAATACAGAGACACCTGGAAGACCCGGTCATAATGGCTGAAGGAAATAGGCACTGAATTGTACTTTCTGGGTCCTTGGGATTACAGTAGGTTTTTTTATTTTTTTGGTGGGGGTGGGGGGCTCAAGACAGGGTTTCTCCGTGTAGATTTGGCTGTCCTGCCACTCGATTTGTAAACCAAGCTGGTCTTAAACTTACAGAGCTTTGTCTCCCGAGTGCTGGAGTTAAAGCTATGAGCCACTACTGCTTGGCTATTACAAGCAATCTTGATGTAAGTTATAGAATATTTGATTGGTCCAGAAATGGTGGCACACACCTTTAATCCCAGCACTCAGGAGGCAAAGTCAGGCAGATCTCTGAGGTCTGAGGCCAGCAGGTCCATGCCATCAAGTCCAGGCCAGCAGAGCTACATGACTAAGACACTCTATCTGAAAACAACACATAAACTGTTTGGTTAAGTCAAACCTCAGTCGTGAAAGCGCATGATCTGAGTGTTAGTCACTGCAGCCATATAGCATCTATTCATAGGTCGCTTGTAATTACTGACCTAACAATGTGCATATTGGGTTGTGAGTATAGAAGCATTATCTTTCTTATTTACATTTAAAAATAGATATGTCTTAGGAAAACTATAGAGCATTAGCAATTTTGGTCCCCATTAGTTGAGAGCACAATTAAAACAATGGAGAATAGTGTTGTCTGAGACCCTAAATATAGGAGTTCATAATCAAGATAATTCTTTGGTGGTCAAGTTTTTAAATATAAAAGAAATTTCCCATCCACTATGTTCATATTATATTGAAATAGGTGTCCAACTTATAAAAAAAAAACTTTCTTTGTATATACCTTGTTAAGCCTTTAAGTTTCAGCGTTACAAAAATGAACCCTAAATTATAATTTCATATGTTTAATTTAAGCCAAAAAACAGTATAGTTCACAGTATAGCCCACATGAGAACGACATGGTCATTCAGTCATGTGTGAGTGAGCCAGATATTATGGAGTCTGGAGGCATTTTATAACAAAAGACAACAGAACATTTTTAGGGCAGATGAAGATGGTTTGTTGCATGAAGCAAAATATAAAGAAAGAAGTTCTGGGTATCTTTGCAATTCAGATATGATATATATATATAAAATCTCAAAGGTTAAGAACCTATCACTTTCTTATGATCTTCTGAAAACAGCAGCTGCAGCCTTCAGGCGTGATTCCAGTCATAGACGGGAAATCAATAGAAAATCTGCACGGGCTTCAATAAGTGGTGCCAGATTTGCTATGTATTCTAGTCTAACAACACCCACCTCCTTCTGAGCTCTCTCCCTCAGTAGTGATGCAAAATCATGTCTCCAGCTTAACGGGTTTCTAGCAATCAATCTTTTCCTTTGCATCACAAAGTCAAATTCTATCTGATCCCAATATATACTAAAAATCATTCTTTTTCTTTAGCCTTCTACAATAAAACAAGTCAACAAATACTAGTTTATTGAGCTCAGCAGCCCTATACTCAGCTCTGAGTTACAAGTGTATTTTTGGGGACTTGTTTTACTGTTAAATTTTGGTAGCACACATAAAAATGCCTTTAATTATGACATTTGTCTTTTCTCTCCCTTCCTTATACCTTTCATCATTCCATCCTCTCTTAAAAACTCTTTCCTATTTCCTCTCTGGGGGGTGGGGGGAGAAGAGCACTTCACATATACAAAAAACAGTTTACGTTTGTCTTTATGAATCTGGCTTGTTTTATTTAATTAACTCAAGCCTCATCCATTTTCCTACAAACGTAATTTCATTTTTCTTTACAACTGAATAAAACTCCATTGTGTATACATTTTGCATTTATTTCACATTTTTTATCCATTCATCTGCTGATGGTTCTTTTCCTTAGCTTTAGTGAACAATGAAGCAGAACGTATGGATGTGCAAGTGACTCCCTGCCATAGGGACTTAGAGCTTCTTGGGTGTGTATCCAGGATTGGTTTGATAGCACGTGGTAACTGTATTTTCTATTGTGTGTGTGGTCTTTGTTTTGTTTTTGTGTTTTGATGAACTTCTACACTGATTTCCATAGGAGATGCAAGAGTTTACATTCCAATGGTAATACCTATGGATTCCTCTTCCCGCATATCCTAACCAGCATGTTTTCATCTTTATGACTTATTTTTAATTATGTGCATCCGTGTGGGTATCTGCATGTGAGGGCAGGTGCCTGTGGAGGCCAAAAGCATCAGGTCTCCCTGAAACTAGAGTCATGGGTAGTTGGAGAGACTTTGGATATGGGGGCTAGGAAGTGAACTCAGGTCATTTGCAAGAACAGCAGGTACTCTTAACTACTGAGCCGGCTCTCCAGATTTGTCATTGGTTTTCTTGATGCCATCTGTTCTGAATGAGATGATATCTCAAATCAATTAATTGGTCTAAGGTATTTTAAATATTGTATGTATGGCTGTTTTGCCTGAATGTATGCTTGTGTACCACACCTGGTACACATCAGATCTTTTAGACTAGAGTAACCATTGTGTGCCAATATGTGGGTGCCAGAAGTGGAACCTGGGCTGTCAGGGAGAGCATCCAGTTCTCTTAAGGCTGAGCCATCTCCCAAGTTTCTCAAAGCGCTTTTAATCTACATTTTTCTGATAGTTAAGGATGTTGACTACTTTTGTGAGCAATCATTGGGTACATTTGTTTTCCTCTGAGAACTATCTACTCAGTTTATTAGCCTATTTTCAAACAAATAATTAGGGAGTAAATGTGATCCACCTATATTATATATGAAGAGTGTGTGTGTGTGTGTGTGTGTGTGTGTGTGTGTGTGTGTATGTATGTGTGAAAGTTTCAAAGAATAAAAAATAGTTACTGATTGTTTGGGTTCCCTCCCATCATGAAGCACTTATTTGCATATGCACAATTGCTAACGAAGCTTATGAGAGGTGTGGTCTTGTCCTGTGGGTAGGGCTCCAATCTCTTGTCACCATGGCAACCTGCCTTTCCATTTGTTTGAGGCTTCTGTCCTTATTTACCTACTTTTGTTCTGTTTGCTTGCTTGCTTGCTTGTTGTTGTTGGGTTGTTTGCTTGTTTGTTTGTTGGCTTGTCTTTCTGCTTCTCTGTACTTATCAGTTGTCTTATCTCTCCCTTTTGGGATTTCTCAAGTTCTTCCTATGATTGTTTTCTTACTTTTCTTCTGACGCTTCCTCACCAGGTCACAGGGAGACGGTTGCTGGCCCTACAGCTTATGAAGCTGTGGCCCCAGACAGTCTGAATCTCTCAAAGGCCTATGATGGGAAAACACTAGAGAAACTCCCTCTCTGCCTGTTCATTGAGTCTTTCTAAGCATTTCAGACTCTTGCTGGAAAATTCTTGCTGCAACAGCCATCAGAAAAAAAAAAAAAAAAAAAAAAGCACTGACATTTTACTGAAAATTTTTCAGTAAATTTTGATCCAAAATGTGGCAAACTTGTAATGTCTCAGTGTCTGTCTACACTTCACTGCTAGGGTTTATTCGGCCATATCAAAAGCAGAACTCAGGGATCCCACTTTCAAATAGAACAACTTAAATTAGGTGGCAGTTACAATGACTTCCTTTCATAACTTCACAAAGCTTATTTGCCTTATGACCATCCCCTAACAACCAAAGTAAAAAGTGTCACATCTTGCTGCCATGTAATTTTGTTAGAAACATTATTTAAATACATTTTTAAGAATAAAATGAATGTTACATTTTTGTTACATTTCAAAGAGCCTATCAAACTTTAAAAGCCTCCCTCTCTGTTTCTGTTTCTGCCCCCCCCCCCCGTGTGTGTGTGTGGGGGTGTATTAGTGTTTGTATGTGTAGGGGAGTTTACATGCTCACGTGTACATACAGAGACCAGGGGTTGGCTGACATTGGGTGTCTTCCTCAATGGCTCTCTACCTTATATTTTGAGTCAGGGTCTCTCCATTGGACCCAGAGTTTCCATTTTACCTGCCGTAGCTAACAAGCACACCTCAGAGATGCTCTGTCTCCTCCTCTGAGTACCAGAATTATAGACAGATGACAGGCCTGGCATTTACTTTGGTGCTGGGGAGTTGAACTTAAGTGTTCACACTTCATTAACAAGTGCATTACCCACTGAGATATCTTTCCAGACCCTCTATAAAGACTTTTAAAAGTCACTATTTATGCAAATGAAAAGAGTTACTGTGCTCTCAGGTCTACCTGCTGTATCCAAGCTTCACCTCTATGAAGGCCAATGGAAATTATTCAGAACCACAGTATTTCAGATTTCTGGCATTTTCTGTATACAAGTGTAGATAGTGAGAGAGAGTAAGAATTCATGAACTAGCCAGCTCTAGTAGAGTTTTGGCATTACAAAATACTTGTCCTGGTTTCTTGGTGGTGTTAAGATAAGGTATTGTTTATATGATGAAGTGGAGATGCCACAACAAAACAAAATTTAAACAATTTATGTCCACCAATTCAACTCTATAGAGGACACTACAATATAATGAAAACAAGCAATTAAAAAACTCCCAACTTAAAAAAAATTAAAATTAAAGAGCCTAGGATTCAGCATAGAATTCTACCAGACCTTCAAAAAAGAGCTAATGTCAAGACTCTTCATATTATACTTTAAAATAGAAAGTAAAAGAACATTTCAAATTCTTTTTACAAAATCCCAATTACTCTGATACAAAAGCTACACAAAGACTAACCAAATAAATAAACGCATAGATCAATATCCTTTATGAATACACACACACACACTCACTCACACACACACTCACACACACACACACATTCTCAATAAAATACTTGTAAACTAAATTCAAGAGCATATCAAGACCATCCACCATTTATCAAGTTTGAATCCAGAGGTGCAGAAATGGTTCTACATATATAAATCAATAAACATAATCAACTACATCCACAGATGAAAGAACACACACGTGACCATCTCATTAGATGCATAAAAAAAACCTTTGACAAAATACAACATCCCTTTATTATAAAGCCTTTCCTGGAAAGGCTAGAGATATAAGGAACATATCTCAAGATAAAAACAGGCTATCTGCAGCAGACATGCAGACAACATTATTTTAAGTGGAAAGAAATCCAAGGCATTTCTACTAAAATCAGAAACAAAGCAAGGATGTCTGCTCTCTCTATCCCTGTTCAATATAGTGTTTAAAGTCTTACCTAGAGCAATAACACAACTGAAGGAGATCAAGAGGATAAGAATAGAAAACAAAAGTCAAAGTATCTTCACTTGCTGATGATATGACTTTGATATATAAGAGACCTTTAAGGGTCTACCAGGCAACTTGTACAACTGATACTTTCAGTAAAGTAGCAGGATATAAAATTAATATACACACAAAAAAAATCATTAGCTTTCTTATATACAAATGACAAACATACTCTAAGAAATCAGGAAAAAATACTTTTCACAATATCATTCAAAAATATCTTAGGATAACTCTAGCCATATAAGCATTAAGAGTTTGAAGAAATTGAGGAAGACATCAGCAGATAGAAAGGATCACTCATGCTCACAGATCAGTAGTATTAATATTGTGAAAATGGCCATCCTGTCAAAAGTAATCTATAGATTACTATCTTCTATCAAAATTGCAACAAAAACTCCTCATAGAAATTGAAAAAATGGTCTGGCGAGATGGCTCAGTGGGTAAGAGCACTGACTGCTCTTCCAAAGGTCCTGAGTTCAAATCCCAGAAACCACATGGTGGCTCACAACCATCTGTAATGGGATCTGATGCCCTCTTTTGGTGTCTGAAGACAGCTACAGTGTACTTATGTATAATGATAAATAAATCTTTGGGCCGGAGGAAGCAGGGCTGACCAGAGCGAGCAGGTGCTAAAATTCAATTCCCAACAACCACATGTGCTACATCCACTCCAGTAGTGACATGTGTGGCAGGACTAGAAAACTGGATGCAGTCCTGAGGCGAAAAGTTCACGGAAACTTAGTCTCCTGGAACCATGGCATCCTGTATAACGAATGCTTCAATCTTGTCCTTGCAAATGGATCTGTGTGCTTCCTTTCAGTATTGTTTTATCATAGGTGCCTCCAAGCAATGACTTGCCAAATACCAAAGCAAAATTGAACTTTGCTTCCCAGTCTTCACCAATGCCCTAGGTAGTCCTTGAGCAGACCATGGGCTTGGTATTCAGTAAGAATGTTGCCTATTCAGTGACATTCAGAATTGCCTCTAGTATTGTAAGAGAGATAGTGAAAGAAATCAGACATTACTATCTACTACATAGAGTTAGAAATCTCGGGCTGGTGAGATGGCTCAGTGGGTAAGAGCACCCGACTGCTCTACCAAAGGTCCAGAGTTCAAATCCCAGCAACCACATGGTGGCTAACAACCATCCGTAATGAGATCTGGCGCCCTCTTCTGGAGTGTCTGAAGACAGCTACAGTGTACTTACATATAATAAATAAATAAACCTTTAAAAAAAAAATCTCAGGGCAAGCTTAGCAACGTAAGTTTAGAATTCTTATTATAGTTATGTATGGCAGACTACATTACTCATTAGTAGAAAAGTCCCCCACACTCTCACTCAGAATAAAAGCAAATTCACTCCCATATACAGGAATTTACAATGGCTTAGGAAGTAGATCAGGCGGTGGTTTGAGGGGGAACTAGAATATTGCATTATTCATGAGAAGGTTAGCTACAGTGGAACTCCCTAATTAGAACCATGACTTGGGTGTGAAAACCCTTGCCCCGGGAGTGTAAAGACCTCACACCTGGATTCTAAGACTATAGCTGACCTTAGATAGAGCTGACTTTGTCTCAGTTGTTTTATTGCCCAGTTCCTGCCAGTCTTTATGTTTGCATTCCTCTGTTCTGTGTAAGAGTCATTAGCATCCGGTAACCTCATTGTACCTTGCCGATGTGTCACCTAACTTCCCTATTTTCTTCTGCATAAAAAGTTTGATGCTCAATTTGACAAATTACATTCAGATACAGCACACTCCCTTGTGTCCGTGTCTGTCTGTCACCCCTTTCTCGCCAACTCTTTGCCCACCTGTCAGGGACCCTGAGTTCTCCCGCGGATTGAGGGGGGCCCGACTGAGGCCAGTCCGCAGCACACATGAAGGCTCACAACCACCTGTACAGTTACAGTGCACTCACATACATTAAATAAATAAATAAATCTAAAAAAGAAAAGAAAAGAAAAAAAGAAATCAGAGTGAAGATTCCTCAAAAAGGTGAAAGTAGACCTATTACAAGACTCATCTTAGCCAAAACTTATAAATAGTCCAGGCGTCCATCAACTGTTGAATGGATAACGAAAATGTGGTACATTTATATGATGGGGTTATTATTCAGCTGCTAGGAAAAGTGAAATTATGAAATTTGGAAGTAAATGTATAGGAAGTAACCAACCACTTTTTAAAAATTGGATTTAAGGCAGCATCCATGAGGTGGATCTCAAACCTGACACATAAATGAGGGCAAGAACCTGAGATTAGATAAGTCATGGACCCTGGGGGAAAACCTATTACTATTATTTGGCTAAATTAGCATAGCAAAAAGAATTACTCCCAATGCCGTGTTGTTATATCCTAGATTAGTACACCCTTCAACCTTCACCAGGAAAGCTGCTTACAGTAGATGGCAATGAACAGAGACCCACAACAGAACAGTATGCTAAGCACGAGACTTTGGAGCTCGAATTCCTAAATGGGATGTCTATTACACTCCTCCCCTCAGGGCTCACGCAAAAGAGGAAGTAGAAACATTCTAAGAGCCAGAAGTGATGGACGGCTTCAAGGGAATAGTGTTCTCAAGACACATGGCTAAGTACATAAGAACTACAGCGATTGTGACAGCATGCACAAGGCCTTCACAAGGTCAAACCAGAGAGAAGTGGGTGGAAATTCCTGCCCTAGGCAACAATCTATTTTTAATTGATAGCTTCTGAGATGGGGAAACAAAATTATCTTTCTTCAATGGAGTGACAAACCTATAAGTAAAATGGGGGACATCATTAACGAACAGAAAACACATACCTTACACAGACCCCAGCAAAACAAAACAACCCCCCCCCAAACCAAAAAGCCCTGGACCACACAGCTTCATGGCCAGATTCTATAAGTGTCTCAAAAAGATTTAATACCAACTTTCTCAAATTATTTCAAAACAAATCATGCTTACTAACTCATTTTGAGGTCAGTGTTATTCTGATAACAAAGCCAGATGAAAAGGCCACAAATAAAACAGAAATTAATATCTTTTATGAATACAAGTATACCAACAAAACACTTTCAATCTAACCCCCAACAACAGATTTAAAAGATTCTGCGTCAAAATGGGTACAATACGAAATCAATAGAATAGACTATTTTAACAGATAAAGAAAAACTATGTAATGATCTCAAAATGAGGCATTTAACAAAACTAGCACTCATAATTAAAATAAAACGCACGCATAACCAACTACAAACACAAGGACACTTTCACAACCGACATACTTTTTGCAAAGAAACTGAGCTGAGCTCTTCCCACTGAGATATAAAACAAGACTAAGTCGTAGGCTCTCAGTATTATTCTGCATTATCCTGGGCATTCTCATGAAGACAGATTGGCAAAAACAAACAACAGCAGCAAAAAAATTAAAGAGAAATGAAATTCAATTGTAAAGAAGCAAAACTATTCCTTCTTCACCCTAATAATAGAGAGAGAGAACAATCCTAGAGAATGCACACACTGTTAGAGCAATTGAAATGCTCAGCAAAGCTTCAGGATACTCAGTTCCCAGCACCTGTCGTAGGTAGCTCAGAGCTACGTGGTAACTCCAGCACCAGGAGATTCAACGCCCTCTTCTGGCCTCTGTGGGCGCCTGCACCCTGGTGCACATATACATATAAATAATTTAAAATAAAATAAAACTATAAACAAGGAAAGAAAACCCCCTATGAGAAAAAGACTGACAAATCATATGATGGAGAAGGGTCTAAAATCACAAATTAAAAACTCAATACAATTTAATAACAGAGACCAACAACTCAGTTTTAAAGCATTCAAGAACTCAAGTAGATATTTCTATAAAAATATAGACAAATCACCAATGAACAGATGAAAAGATATTCAACCTCACCAGTCATTATACAAATACAAACTAAGGCTAACGTGAGATGCCACTTCATATACATAAAGGTGTCAATATAATAATAATAATAATAATCATAATCATAATGATCATAATAAAAGTACAGTCTTTAAACCAAGCAGGTAGCTCCTAATTCCAGCACTTAGAAGGCTAAGTAAGACAGAAAGGTTTCCATTAGTTCAAGGCTAGCCTGAGTTATAAAATAAGTATCACGCCAGCCTGGGCTATAGGTTGTAACCACGTCTGAAAACACTTTTAAATTGATATGTAAATTAAATTAAAGAAAAACACAGGCAAATTGGAACTTTGTTCTTGGGAATAAAATAGTTGTTACTGCTATGTAAAATGTTGAAAGTTCCAATAACTGTCCAAAATAAGAATCAAATATCTCAGTAAGTCACCTCTCTGAGAATTAAAAATATATGCTGAGTAAAAATGGTTCACAAATATTAGCAGCATTACCATGGAGAAAAGCCAAGAGAAGGAACCAAAGCATGTCCACTCCAATCTATATATCGGATAAGCAAAATGTGGTATATTTATAAATAAGAATGGGTTTTGGGGCATAAAAGGGGATCACATTTCCCATGAATGAACCTTGAATACATTCTAATTGTAACAGGGGAGGCCTATCAGTCATATGTTATATAGGCATGTATATAAGAAATGTCCAGAAGAAGCAAATAATTGAGACTGAAATATGGCTGCCAGGAGTGGGGGTCAAGGGGTTAAATATGGGGAGCACTGTTTAATGCATAGTTTATTTGGGGGTGTGGATTGATTAAAATGTTCTAGAATTAAACGGTAGTGTTAATAGTACAACACCTTAAATGCATTTAATGCCATTGAGATGTACAATTTAAAATAGTTTAAAAGACAAATATCTGAGCCAAGGCAGTGGTGGTGCATGGCTTTAATTCCAGCACTCAGGAGACAGAGGCAGGCAGATCTCTGAGTTCAAGGCCAGCTTGGTCTATATAGCAAGTTCTAAGACAGCCAGGGCTACACAGAAAAATCCCGTCTGGAAAAAACAAAAATAAAATAAATAAATAGATATCTGTTAGATGATTGTGATCTCAAGAGCCTTAGTGACTTTTCTCATTGCTGTGATAAAAACAAAACAAACAAACACCTGACAAAATCTCTGACCAAAACAACTTAAAGATAGAAGGCTTATTTGACTCACATTCTGAAGCTGTAGTCCATCGTAGCAAGGAAATCAAGACCAAAGCAGCTGGCCATGTTGCTTCACAACCAGGAATCGAAGGGCAGTGAATGGCAGTGCTTAGTCATGTCCACATTTTTATTCAGCCCAGGATCCTCACCAAGGATATAGCACTACCCACAGTTAAGTAGTCAACCTCAGCTAACACAATCAAGGTAACCCCTCAAAGGCATGCCCTGAGCTGTGCCCAGATATCTGTCTTCTGGGAGACTATAGATCACTTTGAGTTGGTAATCACTATTAACCTTAACTGTCACAAAGAGCTCTAAATAATAATAAGGCACTCAGCAATGTATTTGTTCAAAGGTAGAGGAAACCTGCATGTTCTTATTCTAATTGTTCTTAATATCTGAAGGGAAACAGTCTGTCTTCAGACAGAGATCAGCAACAGATGTTACTGATCTGCCCTCATTTTCTTTTTGGCCTTAAACTATAATTTCTATTTAATATCAAGTATTTAATTCACTAGAAACATACTCTGGTAACAGAAAGAAAACAATACATAAAAGTGAACTCCCTCTGAGAGAAGTTTCCCTGTGGGTATTACCATAGAGAAACACACACACATTAACTTTTCATCTGTGTCTAAACAAGCAAATACGATCGGCCACTAGCGGGCTAGACTTAAATTTTAATTTGCTATGACATCAAATTTTAAATTCATATATTTAAGCCATGACAGATCCACAAGAATTTGAATCATTTTCTTATTCTGTTTGTTTGTTATTAATTTTTCCATTAAAAAAAAAAAAAAACCTACAACAGTTGGGCCAGTGAGACGGCATGGTGGATGAAGGCACTTACATCATGTCTTGAAATCTGACTTCAGTCCCTAGAATCCACATGATAGGTAGAAAGAACCCACAACTTGTCCTCTGACCTCCACATGCATATGGCAGCACAAGCACACACACACACACACACACACACACACACACACACACAAGGGTAGGGGAAAGAGGGAGAGAGGAAGATAGATCTGCAGTCTGCTTGTTTGGAAGTGACATACAGAGTTGCATTAGCACTGAACTTGGGCTGATTACATCGCCACTCTGGTTCTGGAAAGAACACAGGATGACTAATATGGAACATCACGGACTACCAGCTAGATGCATAATGCATCTTGTAATGCTGAGGGCCCTTCAAAAAATAATTGGCTTATGAAACATTTCTCATATAAAAAGATATTTTATAAGTAGATTCTCAGAACAGAAGGAGAAAGATTTCTTTCCTTTACACACAAGTTTATAATCCAATCATCTTTCTGTTGGTAACTTTACATATTGCCTAAGGGGGATATAAAGGCTAAAATGGCAAATATTAAAACAAAACCATCTGAAGTAATTATATGTGTGCCTTGATATTTTAAAGCCCAAACCCCATGTTGCTGATGGTTCCCTTTGTCCCAGGTAACATTGTGGCAGCCTTCCCTAGGGTTTGCTTACATTCCAATCCTCAGACACAATAGGCAGACACTAAAACAGGATACACACACACACACACACACACACACACACACACACACACACACCACATGCCACCCCCACTCCACTCCCCTCCCCCTTCACACACAAGAGCCAAGCAACTTTCCTCCTCTGCGCTTTCCCCTGCCGCCTACCCTGACCCCTGGCCTCCTTTCTTCCACATCACTTGCTTATGCTCACAGGTCCTCCCATCAATAACACACAGCTCACACACAGCTGGCTCCACTGATCCTAAAAACAAAGAATCTACCTTGACCCATGGCCCATGGGTCTTCTCTGCGCCAAGGTTTTACAAAGGAATAAAAGCTCAAGCTGCTAGGCTCCCTTTTCATTCACTTAGGGTTTATTTATTTATTTATTTAATGTGAAAGATGCTAAAAAACATGAGAACAAATTCCAGCATATCACATTTCCTTTAAAAAACATGACGCATGGAGGACTTGCTAGATGTCCAAACCATGGCAGTGGGACTGATAAGTCAAGGGCTTCTGCTCTTGACCCAGAGGCATTCCCAGCTCTGGCCTAACTGGATGCCATGATACAACACTGGTTTTGTTGTGGCCCCTCCTTTTTAAAGCATTTGCACGCCTAAGGGTCCCAAAACATTCACACCTAAAGACTTAATCCTATCTGTTTTGAAAAAGAACTTAACTTCTCTAGCTACACAGAAATAACAAATATGTTAGGAACAGGAATGTTTTCATAATTTTCAGAAATTATGCATTCATGAATCCTTTTGTACGGCTGCTTGGAAACGCATATTTCCAAACTTGAAATATAGGTGTGAACACTAGTGGTAGGGGTAGGGGGAGGAAATATTATGTATTAATATGAAAGTGTCTCCACAAAAAGCAGAGCCTAGACAGGCCAGCATGTGGCTCTAAGGTCAGATAGCTAGAATGCATCGAGTCTCATGATATGTCTCGGCAAGAGTATGCCGGACATTTAAAGTGATTTACAGCAAATGCGAATGGAAGTGAGAACATTAGTTAACAGTACCACAAGAGTTGCTACGACACTGCTGTGCTTTCGAGGACCAAGGGTTTCAGCCAAGTAAACTAAGCAAGAAAGTGTGACAGACAAGTCCTCACAGCAGTGCAAACACAGAGATGAGGTGGCTCAGGACATATGGGGTCAGAGTTGGTGACACCGGGCAGACTGAAGAAGCTTTTGATTGAAAGGCACACTGAAGAGGAGGCGCCAGCAAGGAGCATAGATTCCCCAAAAGGTGTGCAGGACATTCAAGGCAGAACACACTCCGCATCTCAGCAAAGGATTGGAAACTGAGATGGGATTATGAAAATATATCCTAAAATCCCAGAACCAGCCCAGCAAATCACAGTTAAGTGTACAAGCCATTGTCTCAAGCAAAGCAAAAAATAACAAAACAAACAAAACACCAAAAAAATCCCCAGAAATTACCAAATGTGTTAGTGAAAGAAAACCATAATGATCCAGAAATCTCCAACCTTAAATTTCCCAGAATCTTGTCTCTGTCTCTGTCTCTCTCTCTCACCATGTACACAGTAAGAAGAACTGCCTAATAGGAGTGTTAGTCCGGAACAGTGTAAGCCCTCTATCTTAACATCTGTGATTCTGAGTGAAAAGCACAAGTGAGGCCGATCCTACCATTAGAGGATGATCCCACAAGGGAAACGGAAGAGTATGTGTGCAAAAAGAGACATGCTCCTTCCCTCCAAGTTCAGATGCTAAGATATAAACAAAAATTAAAAAAAATGAAAAATAGGTCTATATGGCAAATTAATGGGAAGGTGATATTTTTTTCAGTTTCTCAGTTAGCTGGGGATTTACTACAAGGATTTTATAAACTATGCATAGAACCAGATGTAAAGAAAAGGCTGAGGTTAAAACTTGGCTTTTTGTTTGCTTCTGATGACTTGTATTTAAATCATGAACAATATTCCACCAAAGGGGTGAAGGGGAGAGGGGGCGTGAGATAAGAAGAAAAGACTTTTCATAGGTGTCAAACTTCAGAAAACAATGAATTCTCCAGGCCCACCTCAACAAATTCACTGCGAGACTGAGGAGCGGGTGTGCCAGCAGTCCCAACATGATGCCCAGAACTGCAGCCAAGTCTTATGACTTGCACCTGACTTCCTCATACACCTGAAAATAAGCCACATCCATCATGAGAACTGCGCAGGTGCACCATGATGCAAGATCGGACCATATGACAAGTGATGATTCTGGCCAATGGACTGCTGTTACGTGGACTGGGCTGATGGGGCGTGGTTGAGAGGATATATAAGGGATTGCGATTGCGGGCGGGTTGTTTGTTGTTGTTTTTTCCTGGAGAGATTGATTTCTGGAGAGAGATTCATGCATGATGTTGAAAGGTTCCTGAATAAACTGCTTTGAGAAGAATGTAGTATTGTCGCTCTTTTCTGCTGGTCGGAACAGAAAGGGACAGCGAGAGACCTTCAGATGGCAACCAGAACACAAGAAAAAGCTGAGAGACAGGAAATATAACTCTCTCTTTAGGACGGAAAGAAACTTGTAGAGCCAGGCTGACAAATCAGTCTGTGGGGGAATCAGACAGTTTATCCATGTCAGAAACAGACACGGTAATCTTTAGGAATAAAGGTGGAACAAGAATTGTCCTATTTTTTTTACCTGATGTAATAAAGAGAATAGTAAGACCAAGAAGCCACTCGATAGCCGGGATTGCAGCACATACTGGTGATCAAGGTGTGAAGGGTCACCACCATTTCAAAAGAACACATGGTGTTAGTGGTTTAGTGGATAAATAGTGTCCTTATCGTAAGATTCCTGCTACCTGACCAGGGCTTTGTCCTGAGCTTTTCTGTTTGCCATTTAAGCAAGACATAAAATTAATAATTTTAAGGGTCACTAAATGAGAAGTGTTATGTGCCAATGAGCAATAGACTAAGCAGATAGGCACGATAACTTTAATCCAAGATAGCACTGAACAAGTACCAAAGCTTATTCTTGCCTCCAAAGAGCAACAGCGCTGCATGCTCACAGTAAGCGTGGACGAGCCTCCGAACCGAGCTAGAGAGCTGTCATCTCCATCCTCAGCTGAGAAAGCCAACGCCAAGGGGAGGGGGGGAAATTAACTGTCAGTTTTCAAAAACTGAAAAAAGAAATTTGAATCCAAATTACACTTATCATTTATCTGCGGCTGGGAATGAGGCTCAGAGGCATTCACCTAACAAAGGAGAGGCCATCTGTTTCATTTCTAATGTCATGAACTGCAGTTGTCTAGTGCAACTCACAATTTACTCTTGCAAAGTTTTGACACAAACAGGTTCCTTTTCTTTGGCTGTTGCCCTCAAATGCAGTGAACTCCATCCCATAGCTAGTGAGTGGTAGCTTTAATCTCTCTCTCTCTCTCTCTCTCTCTCTCTCTCTCTCTCTCTCTCTCATGTGTGTGTGTGTGTGTGTCTAAATGAATTCACTTTCTTTTAAAAATCACATACTGCCTCTTCATCTAAATTGATTCTGGAGTCTGGCTTGTCTACTTTGTTCCTAGCTCCTCCATGAACTGTTCTTCATATTGGTAATTCTTAGTACCACATCAAAATGTCCTTTACTTTTGGGTAAGTAATGTCTTTCAATTAGATAAAATACAATTTTCTTCAAACATCCAAATCCTTTCAAAGTGGTCTGCCAGGCCAGTTAGCCCACTTCGTGCGTTCGGCTAGCTCATGAGCTAAGAATGATATTTACATTTTTAAATGGCTGAAAACATCACACAAATGTCTCACAACACATAAAAATCATATGAAATTCAAATTGCAGTGTCCATAAATAAAATTTTATTGGAACACAGCCATGCCCATTCATTTACATATCGTATACGGCTGCTTTCCTGCCACAAAAGCAGAACTGAAGAGTTGTGACAGAGACCATATGTGGCGCTCTCATTGCTTCTCACTGCTGTTGAAAACATCATAAATCTCAGTAATGGCTATAATTCAAAGCACTTCAAGTGTCACACATATTGTCAGGCAGACAGTTTTTATTACCAGTGCATATTCATCAGATGATTTAAAAAAAAAAGTGATCTCTAAGTATTGCACGTTTAAGGCACAGTGGAATGTAGCATTGTCCTACAGTTACATGGCAAAGCATTGTGTTCATTATGAAATGATCCTTTAGCTATACTAAAAGAATGTATTTCCATATTACCAGAGTAAGTTCTCATTACAATATTTTCAGGGAAAGACATGATCAGGACAATTAGAAAGCAGAGTATTTCATCACAGGAGAACTGATTCACCCAGGCAAGTTGGCACCAAGCACTTCTGCGTGCGACAGACGACAGACAGACAGACAGACAGACAGACACACACACACACACACACACACACACACACACACAGAGATTAAAGCGACCACTCAGTAGCTATGGGATAGAGTTCGCTGCATTTGACTGCAACAGCCAAAGGGAAGGAACCTGTGTGTGCCCACTTCGCTTTGCAAGAGTAAATTGTGAAGACAACTATGGCCACCAATAATTGATTTAAAAACAAGGTAAACTGATAGTGAGTAGTTTTCCTTGGCTTCCTGTAAGACAAGAGATGTTACCAATATTGCCCACTTTTTTAGACCTAAGAAACGGATTCTGAGATTGAAGAGGCTCAACATTCTACTTTTGTGAATGCGATGAACTACAGGACAGAGTATTTCCACTCAAGTTGAGAAAACACCAATTCAGTACAACATGAAGTACACTGAGGTGTTCCAATGGACAATGCAGAAATATGTGAGGGGTAGAAAAACTACTGGACAACTTGGCAAAGCTCAAGAATGTTGGCTGTTTAAAGTAGTCTACAATGACTTTATACTCAGCAGGTATTGCATGGAAGCACTTGTTTTTAACTAGTAAAGACTTAATTATTACTAGTTCTGTATGTTCTGCCAAGAAGTAAAACTGAGTACGGTGACTTTCCCACCTACTCCACCATTTGATGGCCGTATTTGCAGTTCCAAAACTCAACCAGAAGCAGCTGTCTGAATTTCAACATAAGTACAGAGAGGCACACTCCATAAATCCAAACCAACGTGGCCGTACAATCAAGAGAGACACATCTAACAGGCTGTTAGGAAGTGGTCCATCTACAGATAGTGAGTATTTAAAAGCAAATATCAAGAGAAAATCTGCTAGAGTTCTACAAGCTCTTTCCATGGCCACAAAGATTGATGGGAGTATTTGATAGCATGTGTTTGTGAAGACACCTTTAGACCATCAATGAATAGGTAAGTATTTATGATCAACTTTAAACTCCAACTAAGGGAAGCAGCATCTCCTCAACCAAATTCTTAACATTTGCACACCTGCATTACACACAAAACTGTACCTAAGTATTAATACATTTTAAATGTCATCAACAAAATATGTGTCTTTAACAATTGCACAAGTATATAAAGGCCACAAATCTCCCTCTCAGCCCATAAAGCCTTTACTTGATCTTCCACCCAGAAGATTGCTAATCCCTAGTCCAGAAAAAAATCGAATGATTTCCAATTAAGAAAAACTCCAGCCTAACAACTACCCTCTCAGCAATTGTTCTAACAAAAGTATTTCATGCCTGACATGATCACATAGTCCTACAATTCCAGTACTCAGGGGGCAGAGGGAAGATCGTGAGTTCAAGGCCAGCTTAGGCCATACCCTGAGAACATGGCTCAAAACAAAAAGGAAATGTTTTCACATCCTAATGGTATTTTAAGTCCTTTTCTTTGGTTATGATCTATATATTCTTATAAAGAAGATAATTTATTAACTTGTGGATCTGATGAAAAGCTAGGCAGAGACAAAGTGGCATCTCTTTTCAACACTAACGGAACTCGATAATCACGCTCACTTGTACTTAGGAAAGTCAGCTTTTAACTCCTCTAACTCATCGCCGAAGTCCTGAAAGGTGGAACAAGAACGCACTAGATAAGGGACTGAAGACTTCCTTTTTACCTGAAAGCAAACAGTTTTTTCAAATACAATCATGCACTATGTTAGCAACAGATGAAGTTGCATATGTAAAATTCTGAAAATAATGCTGTTGAAAAACTGTTTGTGCTTTTATGCTGTATTTTTTTCCTCAGGTTGCAGGTGGACATCATTTCATTTGCCATTTCATTTCACCATTTGCTAGTTACTAACTTTCCTAATGGCTACAGTATCTTTCCTCTCCATGTTTAACCCATGAGTTTTTTTCACATCTAATGAGAGCAGGCTAGGAAATGCGCCATGCCCCTGGTATATAGGCACTACAGTTTCATCACTGAGGTACAAAATTTCTAACAAAATACTAAAGAATTCAATGATATGTTTCAAAGTAATGTGTTACTAAGTAAAATAAATATTACAAGTTCAAAGGTCAGTGTTTTTGACAAAACTGACACACCATAACCAAAACTAAAAGTAAAAATTAACAAACCCCAGCCAAAACAACATAAAGCAAATGCTGGGTCCTGGAGGCTGACTGGAAGGTTAAACACGAACAAGTCCGCAGCTTTTCAATGTGAAGCTTATCATTCTCTTCCCCAAACTACACTGTTCTCCAGTTACTCCCTCTCAAAACCTAACAGACATTTTCCAATTCCAAATGTCTTGTCTAAACATGACAAGAGATACATTTGCAAGCCACCTGAGTCCTGCCCAAAATGTCACCTGAAGACTAAGAATGCTTAAAGTGTTGAATGTTACATTATTTACTGGGCTATAAATGTTTTACAGGAGACCCTAACCTTGCTTGCTTTTTTTTTCTTAATCAGGTGCTCTCATTATATCATGCCTTCAATAACCATCTCCATGCAGATAACTTTTACATTATATCTGAGTTTTAGACTCACATCCTGTACTTTTTAATATGCATTTCAGTGAATATATTAAATAAACCTCCAATTTACCATATCCTGTACCAAACTTGAGGACTTTCTCATCTTTTCCCCTCTGATGTTCATGTCTAAACAAAATATGTCACTACCTTTCAAATTGTCCAAGTGAGATACTTGAGGCTAATTACATGTGATTTTTACACTTTCACTTCTGTGTGCTGCAATTTAAATAAGGAAACTATTTGTTAAGTATCTTTCTTTTCAATGTCCTAGTAGTGGGTGGCCATTTCTGAATTCTGCTTTTTGAAGTTTAACAAATAAAATCCTGATCAGAAAAAAAAAAAAAAAAATATATATATATATATATATATATATATATATATATTTATATATCTTTTTTTCTGCTGGTAAGCACCCTCACCCAAATCATCAGTATTTCCCTTTGAACCTATTTGTAAGCACTCACACACATGGTGGTAGTATGTTTTGTTGCTGTTGGTTTTGGATTGGTTTTTTTAAACAAGCATTAGAACCACTGTTAAATATCTTAATGTCCTTTTATGTGCCATTTCTCCAGTGTTCTTTAAACATGGGCCCATGACTCAGACCCAACCATGAGCACAGCAGCTTTTTGGACAGTTTTTTGCTCCATTCCACAAAAGACGGAAACTTGCTGGACCTGCTGAGAGATTGCTTACTTGGTTACCAAGAACGCACCATCAAAGTCCCATGCTGCTGAACAGCCACTTGACCCTCACACTGAACGTAAAATGGGGAAGAGCAAAGTATAACCATGAGATGACACCAGAGAAAGGCAGACCCTGGCTTTACCACCAAGGCTGCTGACCAGAAGCTGGTTTACCACTGGGCATTATGATTAGGTGAAATACTGCTTCTTATTGCTTCATTTGGGCTATCGTTTGCTGTTGAGAAGTTTCTGATTAATGCAAATACAGTCGAGACTAGATCTCACTCTAAAATCACACTGCTTTCTCTAGATAAAACCTGCTGATTACCTGTCATCATCAGATCATTCTCCTGGCCCTGTGTGTTATGTGTTGTGTGTCATCATACACACACTGTGCTGGAGAGTCTCATGTTAACTTGGCACAAGTCTTCTGACCGGGGGCGAGAGGGGGGGCAATTAAGAAAATGTCACCATAAGATCTGGTTGTAGACAAGCCTGTAAGGCATCTTCTTAGTGAGTGATGGACGAAGGCCCTGCCCACTGTGGTCCTGGGCCCTATAGGTAGAACATCCCTGGGATGGTGATCCTCGGTTTTGTAAGAAAGCAGGCTGAACAAACCACGGGGAGCCAATAAGCAACACTTCTCCATGGCCTCTGCCTCAGCTCCTACCTCTAGGTTGATACCCTGTTTGAGTTTCTATCTGTGACTTTCTTCTATGAAGAACAATGTTGTGGAAGTCTTAAGCCAAATAAACTGTATTGTTTATCTTCCACAAGTTGCTGAGTTTCGTTGCAGCAATAGAAACCTTAAGATCTACACAGAACCCAGAGGAGGACATTTATCACTTTCCACACCCATCTGAGGCAAGATCTCCACTGAACCTGGATGCTGACTGGCAGCCAGCATGCCCCGAGTGATCCTCCAGCTACCGCAGGGCAATGCTGGAGTAAAAGGTGCATGCATAATTACACTGGCCTTTTACAGAGGTTCCTGGGATTTGAACTTACGCCCTCACACTTATATAGAAAACACTCTTACCTGCTTAGTCTCCTCCCTAGTCCATTCTTCCATGCCGTTTCGAAGTCTCTGGTGCTCAATGCACATACTAGTCACAGACTAAATGGTTCTGCTTGCCTTATCTTGCCTACAGTATCCTTCAGTAAACAAGGCTCCATTAACACTGTTTGGTAAAATGCTTAAAGGACCTATCATAATGAGAAGTCAAATTATTGGTGCAAATATATTTATGTTCCTCATCTGAAATGACTTTATTCACTTAAAATTAATTAACTGAACTTTCAAAAATAGCATGACTTCGTGTGTTTCAAAACAGAAATAAAATCACTGTTAATTAAGTTGTTAGAGGACAGCTTTAACCAATTGCTCTATTAAGTAACTCCAAAAATTTAAAAATGAAAACAAAGCAAGCTTAGATCCTTCCTGTGATCTGCTCCTTACAACTGCACTCCCATCGAACAGAGACAGACACAAAATGACAAAAGCAGCTTCCTTCTGCTCTGCCTCTTAGAGTAAGTAGTAAACCAACAGAAGTTAATTTTTAAAGCTCTGTGCAGCACTGAAAAACATTAGTTCACTCGTGGTTAGAGGAAAGGGGAAAGAGCGAGTTTAAAAAAACTACCTTTATTTATTTCTTTTTTTTTTTCAGTTACATACTTTTAAACAGGGCTGTGTTTCAGTATTCAGACATTCAGGCAATGTTGATTTCATTAGTGTTGACAGAAAAGAAGCATAGAAATGCAAAACATTGTTGGCTTAACCTGGACATACCTGCATCACCTATTCCTGACCAGTCTGTGTGCCAAAGACGACTTCTCCAGCACGAAAACGGAGCACTTAAAAATATTGCAAAAAAGCAAATGTCTACACACTGGCCTTTGCAGCAAATAAGGGTATTCATACTTTTAAAATATTTAAGTCCATAATTGGATTAATATACACACCTTCTTATGTATAAGGAGTTCAGATCATATAAACACTGTACAGTCCAAAAACCCTACTGAGAATAAAACTAAATAGGTTTATGATAAGAAATACAGATATCGCATGTATTTACAAATATCATAGACACACAAATTTGGTCAAATACTGTAAAGAAGTGGTTTCACATTATAAATGGCCAAAATATCCATCTACCTTGCTCAGAGCAAACAAAATAAAAAAACTCAGTATTTAACTCCTGCAGTTTAGATATCATGACAGTATACAAAGAGAATGGAAACTGTTGATCAAATTATACAGCAAATATTTTCTCAGTTGAGTGTAGGTCTTTAAAATCAAGAAAAAAGATAAACAATGTCCTGACCTGGGATGTTCATGTGGGCGCCCAATTTATCAAAAACAACACATTGAACTTTTGGCTAATAAGAAAAATAAATTACAAAATACAATTAAATACCTGTAAATTCAATAAGGAAGTAAAAAAATGTGGATTCATTTCCTTTAATACATATTTTAAATGTTACCTTGAGACAAAAAACAATAAATAAGCATACCTGAAGGCTCCCACTTAAGACAGAGGGGAGAGCGCAGGGAGGAGGAGCCACGGTTTTCTAAGTAGGAGACAATGTGTGATATGATCAACAGCATCTGTCTGGCCAGCCTTTTTAACTCTCGACCACCCGGCTGACAGGATGAGACACAAAGTATGCCTGTGTCCTCATGGCGTAAAACAGAGCACACTTGCAAAGTGGGATGGACTTGGCGAAAAACAGAACTGTTATGCTGTGCATATGCAGGCACTGTGAAAGCTACGGAGGCAAAGCACCCAGCCCACCCTCTCCAGAACATTCTCCACTCAGCCACATTATTATGCTCAAGACAGGAAATGTCAGAGAACTAGCAAAGCTGAACACACGAGACTAGTGTGCACAGAGGGCAACAGGGTGACCCGGTGCTTATTGCTGGGAGTAGGACTCTTTTCTGCATCTGAAGAGCGGCATCACAGGCAGCCACCACTCTATGGCACGTCTTCGGGTTTCTGCTTCTGAGAGAAATGTGGCCACGGGGCAGTAGGCTCTTAAGGGGCTCCAGCCTTACACACTGAAACAAGTTTCACATTGTTATCCTTTCCTTAGTGTGTTTTTTAAACTCTCCCATACATTACTTCTCCAGGACTCATTTCTTGCCATCTAGTATATATTATCATCTGGAAGCAGAGTGACATTAAACAAACGTTCCTGGCGCTCCTGCTTCTTCTGCAGCTGCACTTCACACAGTGGCGCCACAGAAGCCGAGCTCGCATTGCCAACAACTGCTGATTTATTTACCGCCACCGTTTGCCAATCCCATAGTACATTTTCCTCAGTACCTCTGGGCAGTGACTGTACCATGATTTCACAGAGAGAATGTCAATATGATTCACGAATAACAGTACCATCGGTCATACTGAAATCAATGCAGATGCCACAAAACAGGAACTGTTCAAGAAAGTTGTTTTTAATATTTGGGCAACTGTTTTCTCTGCTGCACTATCCAGTGGGAAGAAAATTCCTGTTTGATTATGCTTTTATAGAAAACATAAAGAAATCAAATTAGGTACAATTAGTTGATATTTGGACACCTGTATTGTTTTCTAGAATAGAAGAGCCTCTGAAAAATGTCCTATGGAACTGTGTTCATCAATACCACTTCATTGGTCCATTCAATTCAATGATGGGCAAAGCACTCGCGTTTTGACAAAATTTTAAAGCTTCCATAAAGTTAAATTAAGGGTGGGGGAATGAATGTAAGACAATCACAAAATGAAATATGAAAGTATGACATTTTTGTTTCAAGAGTGAGTCCTTGAAAATATATGTGGTCACTATAGAGATGATTTTAATCACGAAACAGCATATGAACATGTAAGTAACTCCCCAGGATCTGTCTGTGTCCAGTCATTTGTGACGTTGTATGGTTTTCCTTTTCCTTCGTTTGAAAAAGCAGCAGCACCTGTAGATAAAGACAACACCCCATTATTATAGAAACACTAAAGCTACTCCAGGTTGAACTTATCACAGTAATTGAGAAGGGCAGAGAAAGCAACAGGCTCGTGCAGGACAGATGAGAGAAAACATGTCAGCCAAGCATGGTATTAGTGAGCCTACGGCAGTTATGGCTGTGTCCTATTGGCATGCCTTCTGTGTACAGCAGGACATTCAAAGACTTCTCTAAAAACTGAAACACTACAGTGCTCTGACTCGTTTGACTCGGGACATTGGAGAGTCGGGGGGGGGGGGGGGCGGGGATGCTTTTATAAAGCTCATCTGTACAGTTGCTCCCTTTCTTTCTGAGAGTTTTGATTCCTGAAACCACTGTTACAGAAGCAATAATGACCTTATTACTAGGGATCTTGTTTTAGTACAAATCAGTTTAGATTCTAAAACAAAACAAAAAACCAGCATCAATCAACCTCAACCAGTATCAATCAAATATTCTACCATATTTACGAAACAGAAAGAGAAAGTAGATTAAGTACAGGACAAAGACTGGAATTTTCTTTCCGTTTTTTGGGGGACAGACTCTAATGGTGCAGGCGGCCTCAGGCTCACTATGTAGCTGAGGATCATATGAACTCTTGACCCATTTGCCTTCGCGTTTATTTTTTTCTTTATCATTTTAAGAGTCAAAGGCTACTGTAAGTTATTTAATTTTGATCAAACTAATTTTATACTTAACATTTAAAATCACAGAGCCAAGATGTCCATGTTATAACTCAAAAACTATGTTTTCAAGGCTTATTTTTAAATATATAGTTTAAAAAAAAAACAATTCAAACACTATATATTTAGTCCTTGTCTTTTATCTATATACAACTTTATCTTTGTGAGGCAACTGCAATGGGTGGGAGAGTATATGTATCTGTGTGTATGATGAAATAGTCACAGGCCTAAAGCAGAGCTACTGCCATCCAACAAGGACTAAGAATAATACATTGTTTCAGGAGTTAAAAACAAAACAAAACAGCCGCATTTACTTTAAATTACATGAACCTAATCCTTTCTCAAATTTCAGATATATAAGATTTCAAAACGAGAAAGGCAAATGGAATCTTGCTTGGTGGGCAGAACCGAGCCCGACTCAGTCTTCAGGGCCACTGCAGTTGGTCAGCAGACAGACAGTCAAGGCCACCCTCCAATGTAGAGTTTAGGTTCAGCCTCGAATACATGACACCCTGTCTCAACTGGAGGGGGAAAAAAAATTATTCAAGTAAATCTTGCAGTTACTAGACAACACCCACAGGGTAAAAGCTAAAATGAAAAAAAAAGTTATTTAAAAGAAATAGACCAAAATTTTATAATATTGTTTAAAAATCTAGTGATATTACAGGGAAAGTTCAGTGTTGTTTAATATAAAGCTCCTGCTCATGGTATTAAATGTTCCTATCTATGATCATTTGTCACTTCAAGCCCTAAAGTACATTCCTTCAAAAACCTCTCTACTAAAGAGCCATTTTAACTACATAGGCCTTTCCAGTGGCAAGTGCAATCGGCACGGTCTTGACACAAGCCTGCCTATGCTGCTCTTGTATTCACACTGCATTCTTTGGTTTTGCTTTGTTTATGAAATTGAAGTTCTTCACATTGGCTAAATAACATTTCGTGAATAAGGGAACTATGGCCAAGCATTTATTTGAAACCAAAAAGAGATTTAAGATGAATTCTAAGAGGACAAGTCCTGTAAGTTAAAAACAATGTAAACCCTGTAACTTCTAGAATGCATGGCATACTATTAAGGCGACCACCACCAGAGGGCAGCATTGATGCATCTTTATAAACGCGCCTACCAGCAAAGAGTAAACTGAAATGCTCCTTTTAAAGATCAAAGTCACTTCAAAACCAGCTGATTCATGGTCTTGATGACTAAGAAATTGTCACCTTCTTAACTTGTCTCTCAGTACCCAATCTGGTAGTGCCTCTCTCATGACACCGTCTTTTTTGTGCACTTCCTATTATTTTTAAATGATTTTGCTTGCCTTAGTGCCTTCCTCATTCTAGAACTAAGCTGTGCAGTGGCTAGCACATAGAACTGGCTCATCAAAAGGCACAACTCGGCCACTTGTTTAGTATACACTGAAGGATTTACATCATTGACACAACTAAATGCTACAGTAGGTTCTAGCTAAAAGTATATGTGTATGCTAAATCTGGAGTCCTTACCACAAGGCACAAACTCTACCAGAGGCTACAAAGTGAATATTTCAGTACTACTACGAGGCCTTTCTGGAGAAAACTGAGCTGGAAGGCATTCGTTAAGTGTTGAGTCTAAATATCAAGATTAAGACAGTCGGTATAGTTTTTGTATCCAACAATACTTAAGTTAGAAAAGAGCTATTTAATAAATGGGAAGAATTTAGCTTTCAGAACTAAAAGTGAGACACTGAGAACCAGAGTGAGGTGGTGTGAATACTGCACCAGTGTGAACAAACGGAAATGAACAGCCTGTGCCATGGGAATTCATCTTACGATCACAGTGAACTCGGCTCTGCTGTTCACATCACACCTCCGATACACCTTGCCCACTGCTTTGTCATGGAGAAAGCACTTTCGCTTTGTTTTCCTGGACCTGTATTAAACCCTGACTTCTCTCAATCAAACTGAAGCATGTTCTCCTGACTGGATCTGAGGCTCTTCCCTACCCTTCTACACTGACCTCCAGCACCACCCTTGCTAAAGACTCTTCTGCACCCAGCCTGCGCCACCCACGCACGACTTCAGAAGCTGCTTTCTCAGTCTCTTCAGCCTTGGCGTCATGAGCACGTAGAAAAATGCCTATCATGACAACTAATACTTTATCTTGACAAATAAGCATCTTACCTTAAAATTAATACCTCATGTGAAATTTCTTATCTTTCGATATCTCAGCTAGGCAAGAGTTGTGTAAAGAAACTGATAGGCAGATTAACAAGACAGCAGTAAAATATAGTGTCAGGTTTAAATGGGGGTGGGAAGAAAAAGGAGGCGACACAATCCTCCATTGCATTCTTCATTCTTGTCCTCCAAGGCTCTGGAGAGAAGGGCCAGGCTATCTGAGCGCACACCCAGAGACATCACAGCTAAGTCATCCTTGAAAGCCACTCTGTGAAACATTCTCTCTCTGATTACTCAGTCAGGAAGTGACCCTTTTCTTTACCGGGTGAAAGCTGCACCATGTACTAAAATCTACTAATGCAACTGCAGTCTCTCCTGCTAGTTTGTGAAATCCACTATTCTGAAATCTCTGCAGTGTTAACTACTGGACATATAAAGAGCGGATAGACCGGATCAAAAGTCTGTGTCTAGGAGGATGTGAACCCAGTCCCAGGTTTAACAATGCCGTGGAACAGTGCAGGAAGAAGCCTTCTCCTGTGAAGAGCACGAATGGCAGCCAGTGATGAAGCACAAAGAGGCGTGGTAATAGCTAGAGTCCGTGCATGTGACAAACCTGAGCCTTACCAGTCACTCCCTCTCTCACCGCCCTATGACATGGGCATTATTCGCAGCATTTTAGGAAAAGAAACAAGCCTAACAAAGTAGCCCACAGAGGAGCGGAAGGGCACAGCGAACACTCACCGCAACGGCATGTGCATCAGACTTGCCGTGCTGCCACCCGAGATAATAACTGTCTTAGCACTCACAATCATAAGCCACTGTAGTTCAATTTTTTATTTAATAACAAGTAAATAGCTGACTATGTCTTGAAATATACTAAATTCGGTCACACCACCATTCAATTCTGAAATGAAACTGAAATGGGTCACTGCTTGGTAAGAGAAATATGCACAGCAGTTTCCTCGTTTTCAGCTGGTGGATGAGTGTTTAAGGATGTAATCAGATGACTGGCGGGCTTTAAAACTGACTCCTCTAAGGCTTCAGTTCACTGCAGAACTCACTCAAAATCTGTCTGGAAATTGAGAGAGAAATCTAAACACAGAATTCCACCTGAAGGCAAAGACCAGAAAATAAATAAAATTTAGTATCCTTTCTCCTAGGAAGAATATTACTAAGAACTATTAGAGGGCTTTTAATGTACTGGTTAGTAAATGAGATAAGACTGTAGTGATGCTGTAGGAGGAAAGAATACGTATCCAAAGGTTGAAAACAGAAAAATATAAAGTTTAACTCAAAAACTCAGCTTTCTATTTAAGAAATAATAAATAAAAACTCCCATGCTCCAGAACAAATGCGCAGGCAAAAGCAGGTTGGCATACCATCTATGCAGTTAAGGAGTGCCCCAAAACTATGTCACTTAGAGCAAAAAAAGCCGCAGCAGGCAAAACAGCTCCTCAACAATTATTTCTTGCTTTTCAAGGGCTAATGTTATTGTTATCAAATAATATTATTTTACCAATTGTAATTTCTAAGTAAAGATTTTTTGTTTGTTTATATTAAATGGTGTTAAATCTTGAAATTATAGTCAATGGAGCTATTTCTGCCTGCCGACACTTGGGAACTCACCACATATTCAATACTTTCTGGCAGCTATACACAGAAAAACAAAAAGAAAAGGACAAGGGAGAGAGGGAGAGAGAAATCATCACAAACAGCCCACAGTTAGATGATCACACTCTTGTTCATGCACTGCTTTTCCAGCAGCGCTGCTATAGTCCACATCCTTAACAGTAATCTTACAGTAACGTTAAACATGCAGCATCCTACAATACCAAGCACTTACACTCACAGAAAAGTAATAATACAGCAGTGGTAGCCATGAATGTGCCTAAATATCAAAAGCTGAAAGTATCCTATTAATGTTAAATGAAAATTTGAGCACAGTTTCTAAATAACTATTTTTATATTAAGAATGCATTTACTAAATACTTTAAAAGTACTTCTTTAAATAGTCATTAAGATAATTATATCACTTCTTTTGTGTGCTCTATTCCCTACAGGGGGAAAAATTGTATGGAACTATAAAGCTGAAACGTGCAAAGTTATGAACCAAAAAAAATTACCAGAATAAGCAAACTGACAACATACTTTGTTTCATCCATCACTTCCACTTCTGTAGGAGCTGTAATGGGTGCATTCGACCGTCCTGCCGTGGGGTCATCCGTGTTTAGCTCTCCGTTTGTAGAACTTACAACCTGGTTAATAAAGGGAAAGAATATTTATATATTCACATATATACATACATAATCACATATACTTAGTAAAGATTAAGGCATTTAAATTATAAAGTTAATATGAGGAACATAAAACAATTAGTAGATCAAAGCCATTCGACATGTGCTTATCTTCCTTTCCATCTTATAACTTCTATTTTCTGCTGCTTTCTAAAAGTAACTCCTACCTCAAGGTTTCCATCAGTTTCTCTTTACGCATGACTTATTCCCTCCTCCAATCTATAAGCGCTGAAACTTCTACCTCACACCGTCCAGTTTGAGGAACAACAGTACCATCCATTCAGCTAGCTGCTTAGACTCCACATTCAATCTGTGAGGAAGTCCGATGAGATATTCCCCCAAATGCATCCCCTATCTAATCGATTCTTACTATCTATTACTACTCCGACACCAGTACAAAACAGCATGACCTCTCTTAAGAGCAAAAACCTGTCAACTAATATTAGCTTTGACTTGCATTGCAAGTAAATATATTATCCACACAGCAACCAGAGTGCTCCTTTCCAGGTATAAACCTGGCTGTGATAATTCTGAAAAGTCCAACTCCTGGCTTCTCACCTAACTTAGAATAAAAATCAATATTCCTCATACCACGCTAACTTCCCACATAACTTACAGCCTGCCTGGCTCACTGATCTCTTATTATCATCCCCTTAGCTCACCAGCTTCTAAGAGACCAAGCTTCAGGCCTGGCATTATCCACTGCCACTGGCTAGGACTGCTTTTTTACTTATGGGCTGTCTTCTTAGATTCCTAGAGAGCATCTCTGACAGGCTTTTTCTACCATTCATCTAAAACTTCCATGCAGAAAAAGTCTTTATGTTGTACTTTATTTTTGATTCTCTGTATAAGTTATATGTGTTGACTTTTATTTATTTGTTTGTTTTTATTTTTGAGACACGGTAGCCCTGTGTGGTCCTGGCTTTCCTGGAACTTGACCTCACAGATATCTGCCCGCCTCTTTCCTAAGTGCTGGACTAAAGGCATACAATGACTACTTATTCCTTGGTGCATTTTTAGTTTTGTCTTGATGTTTTTACTTCCTGATTTATCTACTATGTTTTTAATATTCTGCCTCCAATAAAACTGTTTCATAAGAGCAGGAATCTCATCTCTTGCTCTTTGATATACCTAACACAGAACAGCTACTTTGTCAGAGTAAATAAATACTGCCATTAACGAATGAAAATTTAAGACACTTAAGATAAAAAAAAATAACAAAATTCCTAAATTATCGAAGGTCCTATAAATTCATTTAATCACCTTTATTTCTTCTTTCCTTGTAATTCTAAACTTGAAAAGATACATCCCACCCTCTCCTTAGCCCTAAGCTTCTCCCATTCATTTAATCCATATAAAAATTCCATCTTCTCTGTGTTTATTTAAATCTGAGAATTTCCTTGATAAATCTGGGAAAAAAAAAAAAAACCCTATATTCTGTAGGCTTACCTCATTCCCGATTTTCCTACATAACTTCTGTTTCTGTTGGCACCAGCTGATCACTCTATACTAAGATGGGTCCATACCAAAAGCTCTAGCTACAGCACTGAGAACTGTGCGAGCATTCGAGAGACACCTGATCGTGCTAAATCTCGGTGTTCTGGCCTATGAAATGGAAAAGGGTATTGTCTATTCAACCACCAGGCCGAAATGGAGCTCAGTGCACAGAGCCACAGATGAAGACATGGGGGCCATCACCACTCTCAGCCAGCCTCTTGCAGAGGTGCTTTACAGGGCACAAATGAAGGCAATCAACTAAGCAAATGCATTTGTTTTTTAATTTCACAAGTCAAATTCTAAAGATTGGGTCTATTCAGCTGGCATTTCTAGAATTATAACTGAACTGGAAGACTGAAATATCAGGGTTCTTCAGACTGACTTCTTTTCAGCAAAGTTTATAAAAATGACAGATAATCTGAGGTTTGGCATTTCAGAATATTATCAGATGTCTTATAGTTTACTGTTATTATGTTTAAAGACATTTGCTTTGACATTCTAACTTTGGGACAAAAATCAAAACCCTATCATAGTATTTTAAGGAATTAAACTGACTATATTTTTCTACAAAGTTTAAAATGGACAGCAGGAGGAGAGAGCCCACAAGCAACTTCCACAACAAGCCGCCCACAGTCAGATAAGACAGATGGGGTCCCAAAGCAGCAGCGCCTTGGTCAGAAGTGTCTGTGGGCAAGGTAGGAAAAAGAGGCTGCCACACAGTCCAGGCTCTCTCTGCCTCCCGAGAGCTGGCATCTCTATGCCCAGCTCATAGGCAATGGTTTTCAAAAACAAATTCATACTTTCCAAATATAAAAAAAAATTATAAAGCTACTTACAACATCACAGGTTCACAGTATCAGATAGACATCTAACCGATAAATACAGAAATACTAAAACATGCTCACAAACATATGTAAAATCTTTCTCTAAGACACTCATTAAAAACTACACTGATACATGAGATACAGCTAAAATAATATTTTTTACAGTTTATAGAACTTGAGCCAGTAAATGATGAATTACTACATACTTTAAAAACTATAACTACAGCATAATTCATAGTTTTTATGCTAAAAGATAACCCACAGTAACATGGCAGTCTGTGGACCACAGGTATAGTTTGCCATAATTAGTTTTCATTGTCTTTCAACCAAGATAAGGAAGATTTTCAACTTAACTTTCACTAATAGAGTCAGTAATTGTATCATATTTTCTCAGCATTCAAATCTTTCGAGAGGTTATTAAAAATTTGTTATTAAAACAGGCGATTACAATAAATGAATCACACTGATTCATATCAGTGAGACTCACCAGGAAACTTCCTAAACTAGTGTAGGATTATTTACATAATAGAAACAATTACTACATCCTCCTACAAATGCTCTTTTGAAGATGTCAGCACCCCAGAAAACTATGTGGAGAAGATGAAGTTATAATAGGCACTCAATTTTGTTCTTCATTATTAACTGTACATTATTAAAGATTTGATACAGAAAACTGAGATTTGTTTTAATGTTTTTAGTAAAGTACTATAAACAATTAGCACAATGGAAAACTCTCAGCAAAGTGAAAATTACTCTTCTCACACTGAACCATGTATATTCGCTGACACTGAAAGATACTTCTGTTTATATCATTTTTTAGTGTCAGTATTATCTATATTTGAATATGATACTATACATGCGAATAAATCAAACAACTTATTATGGCAGTTTATATTATTCTTTTCATTTTCCTTAATAGTACCTGGCTGCACTTGTCTTTTGCATGATTTATGATTTTATGATTGTCTTGGCTCAGGTTCTCAAAACATCATTCCTAAGGTTCAAATTAAAAACTTTCCAACTATAAAGCGGTCATTCGGCACACTGGTTTAACATTTTTCTTCTTCCTTTTGCTTACAGTTGCCAACTATCATAGAATCTATTTTTAATGGTGGTGAACTGAATGAAGCCGTAGCAATGAAAGTACAGCTACAATGGGATTGTGTCACTACTCCCTGTTAAGGCGGGTACATTTCAAGTTTCAGAGAGCTGATCCACCAAGGACAAGCACAGCAGACGCGGGTAGCAACAGCGCTCTTCCCCTTTCGGCCCCCAGATCCGGTCACTCTCTTTCCTCTCATCTCTAGTACTCATCAATGCAACTCAGTTGTAACCCAGACTATGAGCTTAAAGTTGGGAGCAATCCTCCCGGTGCCTCCTATGTGTTGTGATTACAGGCATAAGCTAACACACCCAGCTTCAGGCATAGACTTTTTATAGACTCTGACTCATACTCCTCTCCCCTTAATGAAGCCTTTATCAAAGTAATCTTTAAGCTTCCAGGGTAAAATGACAGACTGAAACTGCTTCTTTATAACACCCTGAAGGAGAGTCAAGAAAACAAAGTGTAGATTCCATTCCAAAGAGACACAGTAGAAAAACATGAATTTAAAAATGAAAAATAAAATAATAATTATTATTATTAATAAAGCTCCTGCATAGTCAGGGGAAGGACAACACAGCTTCTGCATGCACAGAAGCGCCATCTAAAGTTAAGCAAGGAGTCCTTGGTGAAAAGAAATCAGCAATCCTACCCAAAGAACCAGCACACAGTTTAGACAAACTCTGAAAACAGTTCATAGTTGTAGTTAGATAGTGACTCCTCTGCTGTAACAAGTCATCAGTGTAGAAGAGGTCCACTTCTCATGCCTCCAAGTGCTGTGGCAAGGTAGCAACTTAAGACGGAACCTTGTGTTTAAGACTAAATTACCCTGAGAGCCTGATAATGAGGAGCAATCACAGGTCCAGGAGCCTGGAACCAACCCCACGAAGGAAGCGTTAAGTAAGAGATAATTATAGCAGACAGTCATAAAGAGAGAGAGTCAGCAGCCTCAGCCTGAGCAGCACAGGGTACGGTAGTTAGTGACCCACCTTAATCACTAAGAGTTTGACCTGTCACTTAAGAATCATTGTGAATTCCAAAAAGCCCAAACCAGTCATCAGCTACAAGCCAGCCTCTGAAACCAGGTATCTGCCACAAGGTTCACTGCCACAGGACTGAGAACTCTCAAGTGCCACTGGGCTGATTGACATCTGCAGCCTCCAGCATATTCAAGGTTGCGCAGGTTTTAAAGGTGTAAAAACTGGCAGGTGTGGTGGTGCATGCTTTTTATCGCAGCACACAGGGGCAGTGGCAGGCTGATTCTCTGTAGGTTGGAGGACAGACGAGTTAATATAGCAGGTCCAGGAAGCTAGGGGCACATAAAGAGACCATGTCTCGAAAAGAAAACAAACCACAGAAGACTGGTCTGGCTGTACAGGTCTGAATGCAGGGCTTGCTTCTCCAACTTGGAATACACTACAGAGACATCTCTGGTTAGAACATTAGACATCCCAGAGTGTATAAACATAACCTTTGGGGTTCACTTTCTCTTCTACATTGCTGATTTTTGTTTCTGTATCCTGAATGAATTTTCTCACTGTGGACGTGGCCATCCAGGAATCACTGGTCGTCTTCAGGAACAGACCTCTGGACTCTCTGCCTGACATTTCAACTGTTGCACTAGCTTATGGTCTCCTGGATATACCATGCCTTTTCATGTTTCTGTCTTGTGAGTTTTGTGACTGCTGGTTAGCTCTTACATAAGAGCATTTCAGCTTGTTTTTAATGAACAGCCTATTTTGAACTCAACCCCAGAACCATTTGGGAAGAACAAAACACGCTGCTGATGTAACAGAGGAAATTAAAAAACATACATGATATAGAAATGCACTTAAGGTCAGTTAAGAGCCCACAAATGCACTACCTGTGACTGTAGACTAGGGGGAAAAGGCCAAAATAATATAACCTTCTGTAAAATTAAGAGAAGGGAACGGGTAAAGAAGAAAAACAACTGAAACTCAAGGTCCCATGTACTCGAGTTACCACCCCATGCAAAAAGACATGGGAACAACAGGAAGAGCAACGCGTCAGCCAACGGTCCCTGATGGACATGGATGCAAAAGATTCTCAAGCTGAATTGAAAACCACTAAAAAGAATCATACTCCATGATTAAACATGCTTTGTTACAGAGAACTGCACAAGAAATTTACTATATACATATAAATAAATGTAATGCTATATGTAAATATTCTTAGGGGAAATCATGAGTATCTCATTAGATGTATAAAGTACTTTTAACAAAGTTCTGCATCTCTTCATAACAAAAGCTCTGGGCAAAAAAAGGAATAGAAGGAGCATGCCTCAACATCATAAAAGCTCTAAACAACGTTGTACTGAGTTGGAATCACAAACGACATAAAGATATACAGATGCCTGTCCACTCCTCTTCTATTCAGTGCAGTACTTAAAAAGTTTTGGCTAGATCAATACAGCATTAGAAAGAAATAAAAGGAATACAAACAGGAAAGGAAGAAATTATCCCCATTTGCTGACAAGATAGTTCTGTGCTTCAAAAGACCTGAAGAATTCCAGTAGAAAGCTTTTCCGTCTATGAAACAACCTCAGCAAAGTAGCTGGGTATATAACCCCCACTCAGAGTGTGGTCGCTCTTATACCAATACCACACTTGCTGAAAAAGAGATCAGAGGAAAACCTCATTCACAACAGCTTCAAAGCACAAGCACTTCACAATAAAACTAAACAAAGAAATGAAAGACAATAAAAACTAGAAATTTAAGAAGATACAGATAATAGAAAGAATTCCCATACTCATAAATTCACAGAAACAATATTATGAAACTAGCTATCTGACCAAATATATTACAAGTTCAATATAATCCATACCAAAATTTAAATGACATTCTCCATAGAACTAGAAAACAACCTTAAAAGTCACTTAGAAGCACAAAGGCCTCAAATGGCCACAGTAATCACAAGCATTAAGAGCAATGGTGGACGTACAGATGCCAAACTGTACTATAAAACCTTAATAATAAAACCAGCAGTGTATTGGCACAAAAACGGACACACAAACCAATGGAATAGAAAAGTCCAGACACAAACTTGGTGTAGTTATAACCACCACATACACTGGAGTAAAGACAGCCTGTTCAACAAATGGTGCTTAGAGACTGGGTATCTACATGTAGAAGAATAAGACAAGAATAAGCCCGCCTGCAAAACACTGGATTAAAATGGACTAAAGCTCTAACGTAAAATCTGAAGCCCTAAAGCTGCACAAGGAAAGAAAGGGACAAAATTTCAAGACGACTTGAATCTGACCAGCTAGCATCAAATAAATAAGCAAGACCACAAGCCCTGGCTTAGGGGCACGCACACTCCTTTCATCCCCACTCGGGGAAGCAAAAGCAGGCAGATGTCTAGGAGTTTGAGGCTGACAGCCTGTATCCACACAGTAAGACCCTGTCTTAAAGAAAAAGAAAACAAAAACTCAACAGCAATTGCTAGTAAGGATGGGGGTGGGAAGGAGGAGCCCTATGCCCTTCTAGTGGGCCAGTAAAGTAGTATAATCACTGTGGAAATCAAGATGAACTTCAAAAATAAAAAGCAGAATTACCATATCATCCAACTGTACTACTCCTAAGTGTCTTCCCAAAACACCTAGGCCAGGATACTGCACACAACCGAGCATCCATGCTTAGCAAAGCACTCAGAGCAGCCAACATATGGAACTATCACAAATGCACATCAACATGAACAGACAAGGAAAAGGAGAAAGACATAAACAATGGACGTGTGTGTACCCATGTGTGTGTGTGTGGGGGGGGGGAGGTGTGTGTGTGTGTGTGCGTGTGTGTGTGTGTGTGTGAGTGTGTGTGCGCGAGTGTGTGTGCGCGCGCGCGTGGGTAGAGTGCTTAACTGTGTATGAGGTTTTGCATATGTATGAAGGCCAGAAGTTAACATCAGGTATCGATTTTTTATTGCTCTCCAATTTCTTTGTTGAAAAAGGGTTCTCTCGATGAATCCAGAGTTCACTGATTCAAGCTAGTCTAGCTGGTCAGCTTTCCTAGGGATCCCATTTCTGCCTCTGGGTGCTGGGATTACAAGCATGCACCACCATGACTAGTCCTCTAATCCATAATCCTCTTTCTGTTTCCCCAGTATCTTCAAAATAAAATTCAAACTTAACAACAAGGACAGTTTACAACCCACCTACTTCTTGGTTTCATTTCTCACACACCCAGATGGACTGAATTCAATTCCTCAGGGCATCTCTCTCTTCAACAGCTTTATGCACAGGGCACTTCTGTTTCCCCTACTGCCTTCCTTGACTAATAACTGCCACTGATTCTTTGGTATTCATAGCACTTTTGACATGCAAATTTGAGCCATTAGTCCAGCCATTTTTAGGTACATTTTCCTACATGTTCTCCTAGCACTGGTCTAGTTTATTCTGTCTCTCCATTTTCTTTTTCTTTTAAGAGCTCAGAACAAGGCCTAGCTCCTAAGAACAACTTAGATATTTCTGAATAATGAATAGACAAAACTATGAATGGGTAGGTCTCTTTCCCATTCATATTCATTAAAATGATTCTATGGACTAACAGAGATGTGTAGACTAAATTCATGAGGGGCTCTCCGAAACATACACAGGTAAGAAAAGACTCAAAATAACATCTTTGGATATACTAATCTGATCTTCAATTTTCTAGCAGAGTTTATCAAATGTATAGCTACATATTTCTATTATTTCACTAAAGAAATATAAAAAGGGGAAAGATCAAATTTGACAATGTTTTCTCTTGGTTATGTCTTCATATTTCACTTTCAGGAAATGAAAATACAGCTGCTCACTGATTTACAAAAGTACTTGATTCTACTTAGCTAGTCCTTCAAAAACCTCAGTCTTTATGCAAAATATTTTCAAAGCAAAACCAAGAGGTAAAAATATCATTAATATCCTCCTTTTACTGATAAGTAATCCAGGACACACAATATGAACCTAATCTACTGTTCTCTTAACCATAACACCAGTTCGGTAGCATGCATATCTGGTCCGTTAGGTTGTCAGTATGCAGAAGAGGCAGAGTTCAAGTTTCAACCTTCAAGCTTCTATTAAAAGCGTATCAGGGGGTTGAAGAGATGGCTCAGCAATTAAGAGTATTGGACTGCTCTTCCAGAGGATCCACGTTCAATTCTCAGCATCTACACGGCAGCTCACAACTATCAGTAACTCCAATATCTGACACCTTTACACAGACATACATGTAAGCAAAATAGCAATGCACATAAATTAAAAATTTAAAAAAAAAGCTCATCAGAGGGGTAAGGACATGGCTGACTCAGTAAAATAGCTACAATGAATGCACGCATGAGGATCCGTGAATGGACTTCCTAACACTCATGGACAGACAGTAAACATCGTGACTGCAGCATCAGTGACGTACAGCCAAGAGGACCCCTAGAACTCCTTGGCCAGCCATCCTAGCCAATCATTAAGCCACAGGTTTTGGGAAGAGACCATGTTTCAAAAAACAGTGAGAAGCAAGAGAAGAAGATATCTGTCATAGGCCTCCTGCTTCCACATATATGTACATGCGCACACACTCTTGAACATGTACACTGACTACATGCACAGCATACCAGAAATAAGAGCTATCTTACGATGTGTCTTTAAGTCAAAAACTCCGAGAAATTCCACCAACTCTAAATGGCCTAGAATGTTTAACAGCATTTTACTGTTCCACAGAAAAAACACAGTGATTGGGAGTCAGGGAGGTGGGAGTGTACAAGTGACTAGGGAAAGCCTATAGAAGATAAGTGTTAAAGCTGGGAGTGCAGCTTCACATTAGAGCTTACACACACACACACACACACACACACACACACACACACAAATTTAAACCCTAAGACAGGACAAAACAAAAATAAACTTTCAAAAATTCTATACAACTTCCCTTTATAAAACCATGAAAAAACATAACACATTACTTCCCTTTCTACCTTTATTTAGGATCAACATAATAATCACAGGAGTTAGCTTTTAGGTACTTGTTTTCATTATTATTAGTTTTAACTTACCCTCTCCTTAGTCTAAGTAAAATCATAACAATCAAGTAATTTGGAGTGTGCATGAGAGGATTTTCAAATGCGGTAAATAAAGTCAGTCTTTATTTTGCAATGGGGTAAGATTCTGACACGGCCACTCTTGAAGTATTAGTAAGTTACCCATTACACTTTTAAAAATGTTCACTGTATTAAGTTGGTTTAAGGCTGAAAACGCTTTCATGAAATCAGCAGAATGAGCATAACTTCTTATTTTACCTATGTATGCATCCTATTACTACAATTCTACTGGGTAAGTGGATCATATTATACTGAATATCAGATGAAGCTGGGTGGAGTCTCGACAGAAAAGTTTTGGAGATAGAAAAAGAGGGCAAGTACTCTCTGTGGGAAAAATAAATAAAGCAAGCACAGATTACCAAAGTGATTAAAAACCATCAAATTAATTAATTAATCCTGGGAAACACATGAGATGACTAAGAGGACAGGAAAACAGATTGGAAATGGCGCTAAGAGAACAGATTCTATCAGCGCCTTGGCTGCTGCAGGTTGCCCTGGGCACTAGCAAAGCACGTAACACAACCCTACCCCGAGAACTCAGAAACAAGTAAAACCAGACACGAGCATTTATGCAAATTCAATATACTTTCCTCTCTTAGCTTTCCCAATAACAGGAATTCCGGCGCTCTTGCCCCTAAGTCTGCCACTCCAGAATTTATAACTATTCAAACATTTCTACTACATATTCCTAAAAATCCATAGCCTTTTATATGTAAAAATGGTAGTTATGGAATTTATCTCTAAAATGAAATGGTAAGAAAAACAAGAGAGCTGATAAGACTTAAGTTTGAACTTATTTTTAGAAGTAAAATACAGATTCAGTTGATTAATAATATATTTAAAAAGAATGAAAAATTGATTAAAAAAAACAGAAAATTATTCAAGTGGAAATACACTGAGCAACAACAAAATCAAAACCAACGGATGTCAAACTGAGACAGGCTGAGGTAACGTTTGTCGGTTACTTTACACTAGCGTTTAGATGACTGCCTTAGAGATACCTGCAAGGCTGCAGCCTTCCCTGTCTCTACAATCACACCTACACAGTTACCCAGAGAGGCTGGGACAGTGCAGAGTAGCCACCAGCTGTTCAGAGAGGAAGTGACAGAAAGAAGTAAAAACAAACCCGTGGCAAGAGCACAGCTTACTACTCAGTATTTACAAAAGGACAGCATAGCAGCTATTACTGTAAGTCCAGACACAGGCATGTTCCCAAGTAGTACAGATGAAAAAGCTTAGATAGCTAGGAATGAAGCTCAAAGGAAGCAGAGTCAGGAAGGAGAAAGGAAAAGGTTTGTAAACGGTCTAGTATTTAGAGAATGAATAAAGACATTAGCTTATTATTGGACAATCAAGCTCCGCTCATACTACAGTCCACTTGTGCTAACTTGCCACAAGTATGACTTTAATACCATTGCATGTACTTGCAAAAATAAACCAAGGCAAAAGTGTAGTATCCCTGGTAGTCTTTATGGATCATGTTAACTTTGGTTTTTGGTTAAATAACGAAGGGAGAGAGTTATGGATAGAATTCGGCCACAAGCTTTCATAAGGATAGAGTATCATGCCATGAGCTCAAAAAAAGGTTAGTTGTATAAATCTGGGGAATAATCACTCATGCAAAAATCAGAAAATACCTGTACCGAGCCACCATGTCTGTCTGCTGCAAGGTGAGCTCTCAAATGATGGGGATTTGCCTGCTGGGAGTCCCAAGCTGCCCTGTGGTCTGCCGACTGCCATTTATTTAATGCATATGGCATGCATGGAAGGAGAAAAACCCAATACGTTAAACATCTCATCCTTATAATTTACAAAACATATGTATAAAAGGAAAATTAAAATAACCTTACTATTCGGAATAGTTAGAATACATACAGTTATTTCTCTCTGAAGATGAAGTTTCTATTGTTGAACTGAGTCTTGATCAGCCATAAAAGCAAGTAAGAGGCATAATGTTTTACAAATAAAAGGATTTGGGAAGTCATAGACTCCATCCCAGATTCCACAAATGCTAAAACAGCCTAAACTCTCTGGTGCTCCTTGTAATTTGGTGGAATCTTTCCCACTGTTCATAAATGAAATCCACCAAGAACCAGGGAAAGAAAGCTGATGAGAGTGCACCAAAGGCTGCCACTGGGTTTTCTTACACAAGTCCTCAGTAGTTCTTCCATGAGGAGCTATTTTTAGCAATGTGAAAAAAAGATAATCCTTAAAATGTTGAGATCCTAAGAACTGTGTCTCATTGTATTCTGTTTCTACTGTAAGTGTAACAGAAAAAAAAAAAACGGCAAGGGTCTCTGAAAAGTGAGAGCACTATGCCCGATACTGTGAGAATTACAAACAGTTTTAAAAGTGACAATCCCACAATTATGAATCTCTGCTGCTTTAGTTTTTTTCAATTTGGTTCTAATTAAAAGAACCTTCTTTTATGAAGCCAAATGAAAATTGTGGATGTTTTTAGATCCCTTGGAAAATCTGTATGGTAATAAGCACAGGCTACTAGCATTCTACTAGAAATTAGAACAGCCAATTTCTCTATTTTAGGAACATGCAGAAAGCACTACCAGAAGGAAGATCTCTTAAAGCACGGTTCTGAATGAGTAACTTTATTTAGACAGACTCATCCTCATTTCATGGGTAAAGACACTGACACTCAGCACTCTCTCCTGGGACCACAGACCTAGTGAGGAGCATAAGGAGGATTCCAACCAGAGCCAGCTTCCTTCAATAAGGCTATCAAGCTTCTGAAACTAACTGCAAATATGCTAAAGTCTCTGGTGCTCTTTTTTCTTTTTCAACAAAATTCCACAAAATCTTGCCACAAGTGCCAACCATGCTGGGCTAGAGGGAGCCTAAGTAAACCAGAAGCCAGAGTAACCTTTGTGAAAGAGATGTTAAATGTAAGCAGAAGGACATGGGGGAAAACACTCTGGGAGTGAGCTTCCTAAATTAAGCTGGACGGTAAAAAAAAATTACATAGCTCATGGCATGAAGTTTGCCATCAAAACCACCATGAGAGTTCTGTCTTTCCATCACTCTCTAACTGCATAGCCAGATTAGTGGATTTGTAACTGACAGTGAAATAAATTATAAAGTTAAGACAGACATCTGTGGCAACTGATGACAGAGCTCTGTAAGAAAGTAATAAAAGCTATATGCTCTCCTTCTATATAAACACTAATATGGATTTAACGTTTTACATGTAACTGTAGCTACCTGAACTTCAACCACTGACTGTCCTGTCTGCAGTTACTACAGTGTTCAGAGCTTTTAAAAAATTCCTGTTTCCTCTTTTAGACTGCTAACCATAGGATCTGTCATAAAACACTGTTCACTGATGCACAGATATTTAAGAAATTTTTCTATGCACACAACTTTTCTTTAATGAGAAGACTGTGCATTCAGGTCCTATACATAGCCCTATTCCAAGGATTCACTGAAACATTATACACACATACATAATCTTCCCTGCTTTAACACAAAAAGAACTATAAATAAAACACAGAACTCACCCTTAGGAAGCTTAGATGACCAACTATGTCTGAAATAAGAAGTTAGAAGTCTAAAAGTCTTTAAGTTATGAGAGGGCTTCCATTACTACAACATGCAATAGCTTCAACAGAGAAATTTAGAGAGAGCCAATCTTCAGGAACACCAAAGAAATAAACTCTAGTTTAGAAGACAAAAATACCAAATCTCAAGTTCTAAGCCCTCTACTTACACAGTTATCTTGTCAGATCATTCAAGCTATTAAACTTTAAAAACAAATCTTTCTAAATTGGTTATAGTAATACTATTAAATAAGTGTAGTAATATTTAATGTAGAAGTATTATTAATAAATGGTACTGTTCTTCAGTTTTTATTTTGTTTAAACCATCACTTGAACTTTAACAGGCAAAAAGAAGACAGAATAAAAAGCAGGACAGAATCTAAGCAGGGCTAAACCAAGGGATTTCTAGACACTCTCAGATTCTAGAAGACGGTAAAATTCTTAAGCAAACTGAAAATCCTCTTGCAAAATAGGACAGGAGAACATTGCTGAAGGACTGGCGAGCTACCCATCCCCTCCCCAAGAGCTCCCCCTCTCCCTCAGTATTACTGCTTATCTTTTTACATGCTGTACCAAGCACACTATTTGACTGGCAGTCCTCAAACAAATGTCTTATGATTTTTAGCTTCGGTTTTTCTGTTGCTTGTCCCTGTCCAACTTTTATGCTCTTCGCTCTTCTGCCTTTCCTCTGTCTCCTGCTCACTACTCTTAAAATGTCTTTATTCCATTTTTTTTTTTTTTTTTTTTTTTTTGTCTAAAAGAAGTGCATTTACTCTGCAAGGTCACTTCAAAAATAAACAAACAAACAAACAGCTTTTTCTGTATTAAATATGCAAATGTGTATGGCATTTAATTAATTAATATATGTCAAGTGGTTCAGTTTACTTCAAAATGTAGTTATTTGTGCATTTACTGTAAAAATTATGAGACAGCAACAGCATCCATGAGTTTAGGGTTACTGAGAACATATTATATTCTAAAAGGTTGACATGCATCATCACTATTTTATAGGTGAGAAAACCGGCCTTGAGAAATTAATTTAAACAAGGTGAAACGAAACTACATCCATATATGTCTGCTTCCAGGGATAAGTGAGTTTTGAACACTCCACCTAGTCAACTCAGTTTAAATCACTTCTTATACTGTATCCTTTGCTTCTGCATTTCTAGACACACATATAAAAAATCATTTTAAACAACAGAAATGTAATAAATAACGTACTAAATTAACTAGAGAGAGCAAACAGTGTTATAATTCTAACACTTCATTTTTAAAAACCAAATATGGCTCGGTTTTGACTATTCTTACCATGAATTAACAACTGAGGATTATCTGAAACTAATGGTGAGAACTGAAGTTTTCCTGAAAACACGAGTCTTTTCAATGCTTGTGTGTGTGTGTGTGTGTGTGTGTGTGTGTGTGTGTGTGTGTTACCCACTGAACAGAAATGCACATGTCAATAAGGAAAGTAACTGCAATATTTCATATCCATAAAGGCACCAAACCTGGTTTTTAGACTGCTGTATCTTATCTCTGTGTTGGTGTGCTTCTCTGTTTGATGACAGAGCAGGGTCTTGCTGAACTGCACCTACTGGAGTAGGCTAAACAAAAACAACAATTAGTGCTGGAACACCTGCTTCAGAATTCCCATCTAAAAGTTTCGGTAACTGTTTAAAGGAGTCAATGAATCAATAAGTGATACTGCTAAGTTATTAAGTCTTCAGGAAGCACCATGATCCTCAAGCACACTGATAAAACTACCTGAGTAACACAAAAGGAACAGTGCTACATTTTCAAGTATTTCTAAGACATTTAAATACTTTTTAGCGTATTGACTTTCATGTGAATAAAGTTGTGGCTCTCAACCTTCCTAATGCTATGACCCTTGTTAGTACAATTCCTCAGATTGTAATGACCCTAACCATAAAATTATTTTTGCTGTTACTTCAGTTTTTTAGATGTATATACTTTATATATCTCTATGCATTTCTAACATCAGTACTAATATATTTCACCCTTTTCCTTCCTTAAATTTTTTTTCCATAAAACACATAAATTTTAATACAGATCTTTATATGCTGATATAATTAGTGATGTGGAAGACACACAACGACTGAAATACCTGAATACTGAAAAGCATGCTTAGCTGATGCCCTTAAAACTGCATTATTAAACTGTGGTCAAAACTTAAAGCACTGAAATTACACAGGTGATTTTAAATACTTAACTCTCTGCTTACCAATAGTGACTTTGTTTTCTTATCTTTTTTTTTTTAATACTTTTTATTAGGTATTTTCCTCATTTACATTTCCAATGCTATCCAAAAAGTCCCCCATACCCTCCCCCCCCCCTCCCCTACCCACCCACTCCCACTTTTTGGCCCTGGCGTTCCCCTGTACTGGAGCATATAAAGTTTGCAAGTCCAATGGGCCTCTCTTTCCAGTGATGGCCAACTAGGCCATCTTTTGATACATATGCAGCTAGAGTCAAGAGCTCCAGGTACTGGTTAGTTCATAATGTTGTTCCACCTATAGGGTTGCAGATCCCTTTAGCTCCTTGGGAACTTTCTCTAGCTCCTCCATTGGGGGCCCTGTGTTCCATCCAATAGCTGACTGTGAGCATCCACTTCTGTGTTTGCTAGGCCCCGGCCTTCCTTAAATTTTTATCTATGTACAAGTCTCACTGTTACTTCCTAACTGTAATGTTGCTACTGTTATGAATCCTAATGTAAATATCTGATATGCAGCCCCTGTGATGGGGTCATTTGACCCTGTGAAAGGGTTGTTCAACCCCACAGTGACGCACAGGATGAGCACCACTAGTTTAAAGGGTCTCATAATGTTATTAATTTTAAGTTATTTTCTCATATTAAAAATAAAAATATATTTATAAATCTTATATCCAAAATTAATAAATAAAATACATGTGTACAAAACCAAAGAAATATTTATTAAATAACAAAATTATAGACTTAATATCTTGACTCAGAGAAACTGTTAAAATTCTTAACTTTGATCAAAGCAGAATATAGTAAGTTACTGTAGAGAAATATAAACAGTATATCATAAGAACACTATATAAAAATATATTTGATACCAAGAGGCAAATTAAGACAAAAAATCTCAAATAACTCAACAACCTTTTATAAAAAGCAGGAAATCCAGTAATAGAACTTATATAAAATCCCAAGCATGGTGCCCCTGAAGAAATGTCCCCAAACAGGAAGTAAAAGGGACTCCTTTCAAACTGCCATCAATCTGCAATGAGCATTCTGTACTATTGAAAATCCTGTAAATAATCTTCTATGATAAGAGCATAAAGTACTCACCAACTGTTTACCAATCCAGTCATATTCATAATCAAACATATACCCTTTTCGATCAAACAAGTCAGTAAAAAGCTTTCTTAGGTAATCATAGTCTGGCTTTTCAAAAAAATCTAGCCTTCGTACGTAACGAAGATACGTTGCCATTTCTTCTAGAAAGGAAATAAAAATTATTCTGACTATATATCTCTATAATACTAAATAAAAAATTAACCAAATTCTATTTCAATTAAAAAATTTCAATTATAGCAAAACTGAAAAACAAGAAGGAAGAAAGAGGGAATGGAAACAAGAAGAAAAGAAGTAAAATATTTAGTTTAACCATCATGTTTGCAACACTTATTACCAAAGGCTAAACCTTTTTTTATGGTATTTGAATAGATTCCTTGAATTTTACTAGAGGTTGAATTAGTGGCTCATGATACATGACTCTTAATCACAAGGCATACTTCCTGCATATTTTACAATATATTTCAAACCCTGCTGGAGCCGGTTCGTGTGAGAACATTTGCACTAGTTTACTGTTTCCTTTAGCATCAGCAACATACACTAAATTCCCAACGTGGAACAACATTTCCAATCTTCACCATAAGCAGTATTTTAATTAACTGGGCTGGCAAAATAATAGAAATCAACTCAAAAATCTGACACAGAAATACAAAAGAAGCCTTCTTTTAATTTCTAGTCAAATAATTTCTCAGTAATATACAAATTTCTACATATCACTTTTTTTTTAAGTTTATACTTTCTAAAAGAAGGGGGAAAAATCGAATTGGTAAAGTCATCAACCTGTTAAAAGAGGAAAGATTCCACCATCAGGATGCAGGGTGTGTGGAAAGAAAGATTCCATCATCAGAGTGCAGGGTGTGTGGAAAGAAATGGTAGGTTACCAATGCTGGGATCTCAGACGTGGGGAACTTCTGCCCCTGTGCTCCCATTCATTCACAATGCAAAGTAGTACCCTGTAGCATTCCTCACAGAGAGACTGACTTTCTCTCTGTTTTACTTCCTGTCTAATTACAGGACTAATTGCCTTGGCACCTCCATTTTCCTTGGAGAGTTGTGTATGACCTTACTAATGCAGCCACACATCCTGCCTAACCTAAACTTCTAGGACTGAAACCAATATTGCTTAATCTTCCATTTATAGAAATTATAGCAAGAAAGAAAATAAAGTTTACTAGCAGTGAATAAGGAAATGCATGCCATTTCTAAGCACTGATTCTACTGTTGCTGTAATTCTATTACAGAGACAAATCAGCGACTGCAAAGTGACAGAAGACCTCAATCTTGAAGGATGTCAGTCTTCTTTGCACTTTATGTGACTGTACAAGCCACAAATGATGTTTAGTAAGTATCAACAGCTATGACTGGTGACACAGGCCACACAAGAGGTTGAAGCAGGAAGACAGCAATTCCCAGGCCAATCTGGGTACAGAGCAAGGCCCAGACAGGCTGGGCAACTTAATAAGCTTCTACCTCAACCACACATTTTTAATTAACAATTCATTACCATTTCTTAATTTAGGATTAGGAACCTTATTTAAGTAAATTTTTACTTGTGAGTTGCCATAAGTGCTTATTAAGGAGAATAATTTTCAAAATTTATACAGTTCTTTAACATAATATTTCCCTAAAGTAAGTAAATAAGGTTTTACAGTACTCTAAAAATAAAATTAATATTTTAATAACTTCTGTTAAACCTGATTGAGACTCTAAAAACAGTAAACTAAATGGTATTTCAACTTAATAAAAAATGAATTGTTAAAGGAAACATGACAAATTGGTCTTAACGTAATTAAAAGATGGAATTTTCTTCATATAATGCCATCTTGTAGAACAAATATACAAACTGTTCCTGTAGTCTAAACAGTAATTATTGACAACTTTTTAATTATTTTTATCAGATTCATGTTCTTCAAAGCACACAAAAAAGTCTTTATAAACTTAAGCAATGAAAATTAACCTTTTTTCTCTGCATAAGCACATGTTTTAATTTATGAACGTAATCACTGTCCATTACCTGGAAAGTTTTCACACAACACTTCTATTGGTGTGGCTCGTTTTGTGTCTCCAATTTTCTGATACCTCTCTTTTAATGTGTCAGCCTGAAGGAGGAAAGAAGAGTACAACAATGTGGTGTTTTAACAGGGCCTAAATACACATTAAGATGTTGTGAACTCCAATAAAGAAATACAAAAAACCCAATTACCTTTAAGCCTTGCCAAGGAAGACTGCCTCTCAGGAAGTACATGAACATGTGGCCCAAGGCTTCTAAATCATCTCTCCTACTCTGTTCTGAAACACAAGAGGAGGAATGTGACATTTCACTCTCATCTACCATAAGATACACACACAAATGGAGAATAACTATTTCTAAGTTTACCATGTAAGTGTAAAATATGTGTTTACTATAGATAAACAATGAAATCATATGTAAACTCCTTTTACAGACTGTCATCTTTAAAGTATGCCATATAATACCTATTCACGGAAATAGAGGCCAATAGAAAAGAGGTTTAATGGTCAAACTGAGTCTCTCTGTATCTTATAACCCCATCTTGAGAGTAATAATACAACATGCTAATGGTTCTGAGAAACAATAGAGTTTGAAGTGCGTAATGCTCTGTAAGCCTGAATTTCCTAAACACAAATAAACACAAAATACGTAACATATAAATGACTGACACTAACAAACTAAGAACCTGGAAGCACATAAGTATTTTAATATGCTGTCACTCATATTAAATTGAGATTTCTTGATTTTTAAAATAATACAAAGATGCTAACAAACAAGAAATGCTTTTAAAAAGTGCAGCACACACGCTATGTTTCCCAAATTAGCCACGTTACTTTCTGTTATTCTAAATAATGCTCAATGGTTTTAGAAAGGCAAACTTTCTGAGTTCTTTCTGAGTAAGATGAAAGGGATGAATTTCTACCCTATGTTCCCACAGCATTTGCTTCAGTTTACAAATATCGCATACTTACACTGTCCTCAGTAGCTGTCTGTCACCTAGACTGCATGTTAGAGGAGCTAGCTCACTGGCCTCACAAGCCAGGAAAGGCCAGCAGAGAGCACACTCTGGATGCTCAGGTTCTGGGAGTCTTAAAAGGGACAGTAATATAACGAAAACATTATTTACAAACTCCACATGGGAACTAAAAGCATTTTGGAAACTTTTAAAAGCTCAAAGAAGCCAGCCTCCTGCTGATAGCTGACTCCTCTTACACAGTGGAGCAGAAGTTATGTTCACTTTAAACGCTTACTAGGTGACACTGAAGTATAGTCAGATTTGATAATTCCTACAAGGAAAAGCTCTGCTTGCCGTAATAAAATATACCCTTGATACCATACCTGCATAACTGTCACCACAATCAAGAAGTTTCCCAGAGACTCCAAATAGCTCAGCTATCAATGTCCCTTTCCTCTGCCAACCTCTAGCCTCAGGACCCCACTTAACTGCTTGTCATTATAGATTAGATTTCATTTTCATACAGTATAGATTATACAGTACAGATTCATATCTGGATTCTTTCCCAGCTCACTATTTTTCATGAGAACAACCACATAAAAGTCCAGCTAATTCACCTAAGTAGGCTGCAGTCTGAGGCCTCCCTGCCGAGGGAAGGAGAGGATGATGAACATCCTGAATCTCTGGGTGACCACTGATTTTCAGTCGCCCTGAGGAAATCCTAAGGAGTCTATCACAACATCATATGGCGTGTGGACTCAGCTTTGTAAGACACTTCTGAAGTATACTGAGAAAGGTTGTATGTAATTTCGGATCTCCACCAGCAATATTAGATGGCCGGTTATTTCAGAATGTAATACTGTCACTCTTTGATGTCTTACCCAGGTCAGTATCTATGACATGTAAGCTTACAGTGGAGGGACAGTATCTTACTGAAGACTGATGGTCTTGGACTTCTTCATTCATGAACTGCACACGTGTGTGCTGTATTTTCATCAAGTCTAATTTGTTACCAATTTTTTCTGTTACTATTCACACTGACTTATTTGTAATTCAAAAAAATCTCCGACTACACTTGAGACCACAGATTTTTCTCCTATTTTTCTAACTATAGATTTTATAGTTTATATAGGTTCTTATATTCAAATCTATTATACACTTGAAGTAAATTATTTTTGCTTTAGGTATGGAATAAAATAATAGTTCCATTTTTTTGTTTGTTTGTTTGTTAATAATGGCATCTGGCTATACTACTCTTTGACAAGACTTTCCCTGTCGCCAAAACTGTTTCTGCATTATTCTCAAAACTCAGCTGGCCATCTATGTTCAAATTCTGGACTTTATATTCCAACCCTTTATCCTTCTTCATATCAATACTACACAAAATAAGTAGGGCATCGGTGGAGGGGAGGGGGGGTGAGGTTGATATTTAAAGAGGCCAATGACCAGAAAACAGAAATTCAACAGGAAAAACTAACAAAAGAAAAAGTTGATCACTTAAAAGCTTCAATAAAATAATTAATTTAAAAAAATAAAAAGCACAAATTAATAGTAATGGAAGCAACAGAGGGGCATCAGACTAGATCTTACAGATCTTGAATAAACTGATTTTTAAAAAAAAATCTGAACTTAGCTGGGTGATGGGAGCACACACCTTTAATTGCAACACTTGGAATGCAGAGACAGGAAGATCCACATGAGTTCCAGGGGACAGCCAGAGCTATACAGAGAAACTCCTTCTCAAAAATCATAAAAAGAAAACATCATGCCAACTCAACTGAGATGAAAGAGACAAATACTTTGCAAGATTTACTGAACTGCCTCAAGACAAAATAAGAGTCCTAGGCCAATAAAAGAAACTTAAACTTTAAAACCATGAACTGAAAGGATGGTTCAGTGGATAAAGTACTTGCCATGCAAGTTTAAGGACCAGAGTTCAGATTCCCAGGAGCCACATAAAGCTGGATGCTGTACCATGCATCTGTAATCCCAGCTTGCCAATGGTGAGATGGAATGACCTGAGAAGAATCCTTGAAGTTTCCAGGTCAACTAAGTTGACCTATGCAACAATGGATAACTAGAAACCCTGTCTCAAGCATGAAAGTTTGTCTATGCTCTGACCTTCACATACATGTGGGGCCACCATGTACTGTTGGGTAGCAGTTTCCTCTGACACCTTCCTTCCATGAGAAAAGAAGGGACTTCACGACACTTGGGAGTTAAAAAAACTTTGTCATTTGTCTAGGAAAGCTGACATTTGCAAGAGTCTCCAGAGTTCCACCAGAGTGATAGAATCAGTAAACAACCGCTGGAGAAGACGCTGGTCAGCTAAGTCATCGAGGTCTCGCAGACCTGTTTCTCAGCCTTGAAGCTATGCAGAAAGCTCCAGGGATACTGCTTCATGAGTCATCACCTGTGCTGGAGTGGGCTTTTTGATCATGCAGGTGCTTTTGAGTCATCCTGCTTCTGACACTAATTTCTCACACATACTCCTGTTAGTAGCACCAATAACAACTCACTGGTTCACCACAGTGGACTTCAGTGCAACTGTTAACTTTAATCTGTTGTACGTTTGCTTTCTGGGATGAGCATACATGTATAAGTGTTTAAATAATCTGTGCCCTGGTATATCTTGTATATACATACATGTATATACATACATGCTCACACACATACAAAACACACACACACATGTGCACACACACACAAACGCACACACACACACTATACACACACAAAAGTTTTTTAAACTAATTAAACCATTTTAATACATCTTAAACCTTACCTAAATACGAGGCATGCCTAGTAAATTCTACTAAAGGCAAGAGGTATCAGATCAACAAAACTTAAAAAAAAGTTCTCAACTCATATCAACCTGTTGTCAGGATGTGACTGCATAAAGTCACTGCACAAGTAACAAAAACTCATAAGGCATCCCTCATAAACAAGCATAAAATCCTTAAGAAGCTATGTTCCTTGACAAAGTAATCATTACCCTTAGAAAATAAGGTTGATTTAACTTTCTGGATCTATGGGAACTGGGGAGACAGCTCAGTGGGTAAGAGGGCTTGCTCTGTAAGCAAGAGGCAGAGTACATAAGAAGCTAGAAATGGAGGCCACTGCCTGTAACCCCAGGACTTGGAGGCAGAAACTAGCAGTTCCCAAGACCTTGTGTGCTAAAAAGTAAAAAGGCAAGTGGCCAATTCCATGAGAACTTTCTTTTGAGGCAATAAAGCAAGCCCTGATGTCATGCTCTGGCCTCCACGTTTCCTGAATACTTGCACTCATATACAATTCACACTGACTGGCACACACACACACACCCCTAACTAAAATTTATAAGATATAAATTGTTCAATTATCAGAAATATTAAAAGTATTTGAAAAATCTAGTATACATTCATCATAAAAATTCTCAGCAAGCGCTGGGGGATGTCTTAGTGACTGAGCATTTCCTAGGTTGCACAAAGCTTCACCCTCAGCACCACACAATATTATCTTAAATAAAAACTCAACATAATGAGTTACAGGAATTCCTTTATCCTAAGGAAAAAATACTATGAAAATCTGAACATTCTTTTGTCTTTGTTTTTTTCATTCACTTTCGCTTCTGTGGTTCTTAGGATTGTCCCCAGGCCTGGGGGCACCTGATGGGCATTCCAGACCTGGGCTAAGCTCCCAGGCAGGGCACTGTCTCCAGTGTTTCCCTTCTTGTTTGTTTCTCACTTGAGACCAGTTCTCATGAACTCTGCCAAAATGGCCTTGAAGACAGGCCTTGACTTTGTGACCTCACTGTCTCAGACCCACTGTGCCTTGGATCCTACTCCTGGAGCCACGAGGCCTGGCCTACGTAAATTTAAAGAGCTGTTTCTTTTATTCTTTCCAAAACCCAGAAAAAAAAATATATAAGGTCAAATTTACCAACATATAAGAGAGTATATGAGTGTGTCTGTGTGTGTGTGCATGTGTGCATGCATGCACACACACATTTAAGTAAAATAGCATACAATTACAAAGACTCAAAAGAACCGATTCCCTTGAGTTGTACTCTGGCCTTCCAAATGCAGGCAGTAACATGAGCACCCCAACAGCCTCCCACACACATATGCAAAATAAATGGGTGGGACACACACACACACATACTAATACATACAATCTTAGCCTCAGAATAGGGTTCTTTGTTAAAGAAACACCACAAAAAGCCATTTCGTTTCCATCGGAGTACTTCAGTTACCATAGTGTCAACAAAAATGATCGTAAAGTTATCGCGCCTGCATCACTCCATCAAGGGACAGTATTGGATTCATAATCTACAAAGCATTATAAATTTGAGCCATAAGCAGAGGCTAGTAAAGTAAGCCCACTACTAAAATTCAATCCAAAACCTCTCCTACCTTCATAACTGCTTTCTTTGTGTTCTCTCCCAACTGACACCTGGAAGTAGATGTCACCGAGTGGGAGGTAACACAACTTACAAGAAAGCATTCTCTTTGAAACAGAGTGACTAAGGCGCACACTCAAGTCTGTAAGAGGTCTATTACATGAGAAAGACCCCGCACAGGTTATCAGCTGCTTATTAAATCCTGGTCACATTTCTCTAAAGCATTTAACTGAATAGGCCTGCTTAAAAATGGGCACTTCCCTCAAAGTCATGATTATGTAATTTTTAAAGGATTAAAAGCAGAGATTTAAGTACAGTTAAATTTCTTTTAAATGGATTCAAAGAAATTTAAGCTATATAATTAAACTCTTACCCACTAGAAATATTATGTGTTACATATGCATAACCTATTTTCAGAGCCTCATATACATCCATTTGCCATATATCAGATGTTTCAAAGTTGTAACTTCACTGACAGCAGAAACTATTACCACCTATCTGGAGGGTACGCTCAGAAAGGTTAAATAACTACCAGAACTTAACAGGACAGGATTCTACATACATTCATGAATTTGTTCACTTGTAAAAACCTAACAATGAAATCAAGCTGGCTGCAACCCTTCTGCAATGCTTTTTTATTAAAAATTCAATATTACTTTGCTCCATTTTAGATATGATAGTACTATTCAATTATCTGTAACTGCCCATGTCAATTAAAATTTAATTTTAACTAAAAAGACTTTTTTCATGAACTCAAATTTATCTATTTCAACACAGAATATGCTAAAGACCACATTTAAAAGTAGGAATCTATTATATATGTATATATTATCAAAAATAGAATTACTGCATTTCTTACTAAAAAACAACAAAGGCATACTGATAAGAGAACTCAGAGAATAAAAATACCTCAAGAGAATATATTCTTTGTAAATAAAATATATATATAAGTAGAGGTTGTATATAGGGGCTGGAAAGCTGGATCAATGGTTAAGAGAGCTTGTTGTTCTCCTAAAGGACCTGAGTTCGATTCCTAGCACCAGACTGGGAAACTTACAACCTTCGGCTCCAGGAACCCTCTTCTGGCCCCACAAACAACTTCCTTGTATGTAGGAACTCCTATGCAAACACACATGCATACACATATTTTAAAAAGAGAAGAAAATGTGTTTAGATGGCTTTCTTTAATATTTCCTTATAAAATGTTTTAGTAGTTTTCTCAAGCCCACAACACCCAGAAATACATTTGCCACAACATTCACTGAGCTCACACTTTTTCAAATTACAAAATAAAAATGAGATTTGGTATTTTTGCAATGACAGTACAAGGGCAGGGCACGAGATTCCATGCCTGTAACCCCAGCATTCAGAAGGCTAAGGCAGGAGAGTGCTTAATTCACGCCCAGCCTGATAAACACAACTGAGTTCCAAGTCACCCTGGGCTCCCGGGAAGGTGGGTTCCACGCCACACTGGGAGACAGAGAGACCCACCCCAACGAAAAAGAAACAAAACAATCATGAGCACAGTGTGCAGTTCCACTTCCCTCAGCCCTCATCTCTCATCCAGACACACACCCCAACACCATCACAAACATCTACAACATGGAGATTTCTTTCTGAGAAAGAATCCAGTGCAGAGTCACTTAATTCAAGTTCTTTCTGGAATTTCTCTCAATTTAGATGTAATTCAGTAAGCCTGGCTTCTAAGTTAATAGAAAAAAAAAAAAATCAAAATAAGGGAAAAGCCAGGTGCTATAGCTAGGAACTACATACATGTAAGATGGAAAGTGAGACTAAACTGATAGACAAAAATAAAAACCTCCAAAAACTAGAATTAAATGCATTCTCTCTAAGCTTATTGGGGGGGGGGGGGGGGAATGAATACTTCAGTAAGATTTTTAAAAAGGCAGAAAAGTGATCCAAGAAATAAAAAATGAGCCTCAACCTTGGACCTGAGGGGGTTCAAAGCCCCAGTGTAGGGGAATGCCAGGGCAGGAAGACAGGAGTGGGTAGATGGTGGGAGAGAACCCTCATAGAGGTAGGGGAAGGGGGGTTGGATAGGGGGTTTCCGAAGGGGAGACCTGGAAAGGGGAAAACATTTGAAATATAAATAAAGAAAAATATCCAATAAAGAAAAGAAAAAAATGAGCCTCAAAGTCACTGACAACAATTTTTAAAAACTATTCAAAAGTAGACATCTGACCAGAGCTAACAACTCATCTTCACAATACAATGAAGCAGCAGCAGCAGGCAGTGGCTTCATTTAGTGGGCAAGGAATCCCTACCTGTCACACAGCTTTCTGAAGATGTCACTTTGGACAGTGACGTGAGCAAAGATATAAGCAAACCACTGCATTTGTCGTCTGAGCATAAATGACCTCATGTCATGTTAAGATCAACAGATATTAAGAAACTAAAAGTGAAAGACTATATGCACTGTGATTTTTACACTATTCATCTATAATATACTGGAAACATCTCTCTCTGACTGAATCCTGACTAAATCTGACTCCTCAAAAGTAATCACCAAAGCTCTAGGTATATAGTTCAAGGCTTGCCTAGCAGATTCACGGCCCTGAGTCTGACCCTCTCTAACATTTGGGAGGGGAGGGGAGGGGAGGGGAGGGGAGGGGAGGGGAGGGGAGGGGACGGGAGGGGAGGGGAGGGGAGGGGAGGGGAGGGGAGGGGAGGGGAGGGGAGGGGAGGGGAGGGGAGGGGAGGATAGGGGAGGACAGGGGAGGGGAGGAGGGGAGGGGAGGGGAGGGGAGGAGGGGAGGGGGGGGAGGAGGGGAGGAAGGAAGGGAGGAAGGAAGGAAGGAAGGAAGGAAGAAAGGAAGGAAGGAAGGAAGAAAGGAAGGAAGGAAGGAAGGAAGGAAGGAACAGGATGGAAAGGAAAGAAAGGAGACAGGATAAAGAAGGAAGGGGGATTGTTAAAAACTAGGTAAAACTGTGAAGGCTTCAGTCAGACACAAAAATTAAAATTACGTTTTCTCTGTTCACCCTTCCTTCCTTCTTTCCTTTTTCTTTCTTTCTTGGTTCCTTCCTCTTCGCCAAATCCCATATTTCAAATTCAACAAATATGAGATACCCATGTCACAAACGTCACCAACTCATAGAATATACAGAAGGCACTCAAACATCACTAAACTCTTATTCGTTCATATTAGGAACTGATGTGATCTGGCAAACAAACACTTCCTCTATCAATATTACCCATCTACATTAGACTAAGTAGATCTTTGTAAAATAAGTCTTGATAGTTTGTGTTGTTTATAGATTCCTACAACAGTTAAATGCCACTTCGCCAACCTCTGAAGGCCTTACCCAACAATGATTAATAACTCACTTTGCCCGTTGTTCTACAAATAGAAACCTGTTACATATACCATTGTTCAAAGAAAAAACATTAGCCTATAGGGAAGTTGTGACCTCATGTCTTACAATAAAATAGTTGTGAGGCGTTGCTAGTTATTTTGAAATAGTCTGTAACAACTCCCGTGAAAGGAAAATTTCTCATAGACAATGCACATGCAAATATGGGTGTGACTGGTTTTTAAGAGGCTACCCAATTGTGTTTTAAATCTGTCAGGATAGTTTGCTATTGTAAAGATTTACCAAAAATATTACCTGAATAAAAGTTGTCTTTTATCATCTTATGCCTGAAACTGTACTTAAGGCATTTCACATTTTTTCACACATTTCAGATGTGCACCATGAGCCTAGCATCAGGCAGGCTGTCAGCAACAATGCCCAAGACTAATGAACTCAGAACTGAGTAGCAGAGCAGAGACACCAGTCTGTAATAAGGAAGTCTGAGGAGAGCTGGAAGTTGGATTAGACAGCTTTTGTGGTCCTGCCCACATCTTATTGTGTACTTTAAGCAATGATGACCTACAAAACATTGTTGCACATTCCTGGCTAGTCCTTCTGATTAGGACAGTAGGAACAGAATCTAAAAGCAGAAAACCAAGTCTGCGCTTCCGCTGATATAAGCACACAGAATGATTTCAGAAAAACTTACTGCAAACACAATGTAAAAATGATTTTAAGAGAAATACAAACACAACGCAGTGTGAACAAATGTACCATGAATAAAACCTCAACCAAGATCTCACCTTATACCAAAAAAAAAAAAAACCAAAAGCACAAGGCTACTAGGAGAAACACAAAACAGATGAGCTGCAGGTTATGCAGTGTAGATATTTGCTGATACATTATATGCCTAAATATTTTTGCCTTATCTAACATAAATTTTGTTTCTGTTTTGTAAAGAACTCTGAAAATTAATTAAATACTCTACGTAGTAGGCTTGCTTCACCAAAGTGTCATTTAGCGACTCTGCAGCTATTTTCTGAGTGGCCTGGCTTCAAGCACTGCATAAGAAAGTAGTGATGAGCAGACTCCTCAATGTCAGCCAGAGAAACCAAGAAGGGAGACAAATGCCGGCAGGTAGGGTACACTGCTTTGTAGTAAGCAGACCCAAAACTCACAAGTACCACAACAATCTTGAACCTTGGCCGGAAATGTAATTAGTGTGTGCATTTGTATGCTTATAGGCTATTTTTCCTCTGTGTACAGATACATATACATTTCCCAGACCCTAGAGGTAATACCAAAACATAGCAAGAAGACACCCATTGGCCTGGTCTTTAAATACTATCATCATAAAAGACCCAGGACATCTTATTGGCATGACGGCTATAGACCTGGAATAGAGAAACTACAAAACCAGCAAGTGCTCCAAGAATGCTCTGAACATTGTTAGGAGGAGCCTGCTTTGAATGAGCAACCACTGGCCAATGGGAGAGCCTCTGAGCAGCAAAGTAAACAATGGCGGCCATGGATTTACTAAATAATTCAAACTAAGAGCCAGAGTCTGCACAGATACAAGTCAGGAGCTAGGTAAAAGTCAAATTTGTGATGTCAGCTTATCAGCTACTAAATGTGTAAGGAACAACAGACAGAGAAAAATCAATACGTGATAAATCTACTAGGTAAAAATTTATTAAAAAGCCTTTCCTGGTGGCACATGCCTGCAATCCTGGAATGTGAGAGGCCAAACAAAGGCGACTTCAAGCTGAAGGGTAGTCTAAGCTACGAAGCTAACCCCTACCTCAAAGAGAAAACAACAACAACAACTTAAATAACATGTTTGCATAATTTCAATTATCTACCTACAACATACTTTTTAGTTACCAAGGGAACATCCACTTTCCTGGAGAAACTCAACAGACATCACCTAATTAAGTGAATAGATCCAACTGGAACACAAGCTTTTCCATAGATGTGCGTTAAACATGCATACCAATATCTAATCGTAAAAAATAGGTGACCCAAACTGAGAATATTTGTAAAAATTACTTTTGCTCCTAAAAATTATTAAGATTAAGACCTAAAGGAGAAGAAGTATTCCTGGTTTTAAAGAGAGACTAAACCTATGTAATGAATTGTCCCAATTAGATCCTGAATCAAAAAAAAAAAAAGACATAAAACATACTCTAGAGTTGATATTTTACTGTTTATATACATAGAAAATATATTTTTAAAGTTAATAACTTGTCCAAAGTCATACTGCTAGGAAAAAATACTCTATCTAGAAGCCACCTCTGCCTGCCTTTACAATCTCAATAAAAATATTCACATGCACTGAATTCAGTTAAAATTGGCATTGCCTCATATTATTTAATAGGAATACTTAAATGGATCCCTCAGTTCTATAAAAGGTTGGACATTCCAAGTTACCACAGAAAACATTTCTCCTGGACCAGACCTTACTCTCATAGTATTATCTAACTATAAGTGAAAGAAAACCATAGGTATATGGTGAGTGAAAATTTCAATACATGCTATTTTAATTTGCAAACACTGACTCATGGTAGCAAACCAACTCACACTGCTGCCACAGCCATGGACCCAAACTCCCACACTAAGGGCATGTTCACATACCTTTTCCTAGATGTGTGTTTATGCTCATGTATCTGGCGGTTCCGGTAAGGCTTTTGTGTTCTCTGTATGGTATATGTTTCTTTGTCTCTGGATCAATATATTCCTTTGCCAAACCGAAATCTATGATATGAATGACTTGCTGGGCTTTGTTTCCCGGCCGTCCTATTAAGAAGTTCTCAGGCTTCACATCTCTGTATATCAAGTTCTTTGAGTGGACATACTCCATACGAGAAATCTTAGTGGGAAAAGAGAAAAGCATTTTTATTTTAGATGTTCACTAACATACAAAATCATGATAAAACCAAATCAGAACTTTCACAATAAAAATAATAATAAAGAAAACAATTAAAAATTGTTTTAAGCCTTTAAAGTTAACATGGTGTGAGTCTTTAGTTCCTCAACGAACACACACCCATTTATGACTTTAGTCTTTGCTGTTACAGACACAGATAAATGAAAGTGTCTGAATTTTAGGAATGCATTTCCTATCAGTAAGTCAAACTTAATCACCATTTTCAGAGGATGCTAGATTACAAAGATGAAAAACTTTAAGGCCAAAAAATAAAGATCTCAAATTTGAAACTAAAGACACACTCATAAACTTAAGTTTATTCTTCCTCAATTCAACAATCGGGCAATTTTTATAATAAAAACTCAAGAATGTAATTTTATCTTTAAAAAAAATTAGCACGAAAAAATTAACATCATTTAGTATTTTTTTTCAAAATGGATTCTGCCCCCTCCCCGCCGCCCACAATATTAAACACTTTAAAATCTTGAAAATGGAAATTTTTGAATTCCAACTATAGTAACAAAATACAATTATATCAACCATTTGTCAGATTCTCAAATGTTTACCATACAAAATAGCTAAACAGAACATTAGATATAAGGTAACTCTTCCATTGGTGACAATTCTGATTAACAATGCCATATCAGCATACAGTACATTGGTCATTCTAGTCTGTTTATTAACAAACTGTGGCTCACAGTCCTAAGACTTATGCCTTAATTAAAACTCTTATTAGCATTTTTAAGGTCACAAAAAATTTTAATGCAGTTTTTAATAGCTGTGTGTTACTTTATAACTATTCATAATTTATCCCATTCATACTGTTAGTTCTACACCATAGGGTATTTCTCATTATTTTACAATTTTATCTATTAGTGTATATAAGATTATAAGTAAGTTATTTTCAATATAAATCTGTAGAAGTGGAATTAATAATGAAGTGAATGAAAACATTTTCAAACATCTGCAGTATACTTATATTAGCATTTACATCAAACTGTTTAAAAATTATCTCAACTGTTTTCTCATAGGTTCCCTGAAATTTAAATACTTAAGTATATCTCTCATCTGCTTGTTTCTTCTTTTATTAGGTCATTAATGTCAACTTCCAAGATTAAGAACTAAGTTTTCATGTTATGCAAGAAAAAAGTATTAGAAAAACCTTAACCTTGAAATGAGCATTCTGTCCTTAAAGCAATTAAAATATTAATTTTTACATTCTATGCAGACTAGAAAGACACTGTAAAAAGAAAAAAATAATTTCTATCATATGGTCTACATGAAAAAGTCAAAAAATCTTTAATGGAACTTTTAATGTATGAACACTTTTACAAAGGTTACAGGTGACAACATCTTTAATACCAGGAGGCAGAGGCAGGAGGATCAGTAGTTTAAAACCAGGTTATACTACATAGGGAGTTAAGAGACCAACCCTGGTTACATGGGGAGGGAGGAAGGGAGGAAGGGAGGAAGGGAGGGAGGGAGGCAGGCAGGCAGGGAGGCAGGCAGGCAGGGAGGCAGGCAGGCAGGCAGACTGAGGACTGGAGCAAGAGAGTGAAGGAGTGGGAGGAGACTGTAACCAAAGAACTAAGCAGTTGTCCAAGCAACTCCCCCTGCTCCACTTACCAGCTGTATAGCTATCATGAGAACTGTTTTAAGAGAAAATGTTCTATCACAGAGGTCAAACAAATCCTCCAAACTCGGTCCCAGCAGTTCCAGCACCATCGCGTTGTATTTACCACAAGGGCCAAAATAGTAAACTTGAGGTATACCATCTAGGAAAAAAGAAAAAGCTATTTAATAATTTCATCATTTTAAGGACTAAGCCTTTTCCCCAGAAAACCAGTAAACAATGATTTAAATTTTTCTACTTTTAAGCACCTTAACAGTAAATTAAATTTCCCAGAAATACACTAAGCATTTCTGAGGAAAGCCCCTTCTCTAAACCCAGTCCTTGATGGTCACACGGTGGCCAGCTGCACCTGTGCTGAAGCCGTGTCACTGAGCATCATAGAAAGACGAGTTTACTCTCTCGACAACCTCGGCCACTGAGCTTTAGCCTTACATTTCTATAGACTACAGAAAAGATCCAATTTTTCTGAACAAGGCAGTCACTGTGTCTTTATGAACTCCATGATTGGCATTCTGCAAAATCAACACAAAGATCTTCCTTAGGTGTGGGAAAATTCATAAGATTTCATTCACCCTCATAGTTAGAGGAATGTGTGTGGGTCATGTAATGCATGCATGCATACATACATACACACACACACACACACACACACCCGCACACACATGTATAATGTATGTATAGTCTCTATCAGCAGATCTTAGATTAATCAAAAGGCAGACTGTGTGTCTACATGAGTCTAACCTTACCTCATCACCTTTAAAAAGCAGCTCAAGAGAACAAGTCAGAGCTTGTCCAGGTAGCCTTAAAGAAACAAGCCCCATGTTATGAAGAGATCCACAGGCCAGGTGGAAAGCCTCTAAGAGCTGAAGGCCTCAATTCTATACTTATTAGAAATCGACCTGGGGGGGGGGGGGGAGGAGGCAGGGCAGGAGGAGACGAGGATGTAATGCTTCGGTGTATACTACATTCACAGCCCAGACGCACACCCTGATTTTAGCACTGCTACTCTCAACAGCAGCTGAGTTCTCTGAGCTGAACTATGAAATAATGATGCTTCATGTTTTAACACACTAACAATTCATTATAAAGTTATATAAAATAACAAAAACTGAAAGTCTGACATTCTTATTTTTAAAAAGTAACAAATTTCCAATCGATGCCTATGTACTAAATGACCTATTTACCTTAATGCCATATGTATAAATGTTTAATGTGGAGAAATGAAGCTTTTTTTCTTTAACCACAAATCCTTGTTTTCCTTTTTTTATTATTTTTTTTTTTTTTTGTCTTTTGTCTTTTCATACATGGTTTAAAACAAAATCCTTTCCATTCTCTTTAATGAAGACTTTGGGAAGTGGTTAATTCTTGCTAACCCTATAAACCTGAGCAGCAATTACTGTCGGGGCAGAAAAGAGAACGCTGAAGTAGAAGGAAGCACACAGCCCCTTCTCCTCTGCCCTGAAGTTCATCAGTGCTGCTGGGTGCCCGGGTGCCCCGGTACCTGCCACTCGGCCTCCTGTGGCTCTCAAGAGCAGCATTTTTCAAGTGTCAAGATGAATGGCACTGCATGCCAGGAGGAATGGAATGAGACAACTGCGGCAGGCACAGGGACAGAAACACGTACGCGTGCACATGCTCTCCAGCGCCAGCCCATGCCCGCCATGCCTGTCAGCACTGCACACGCTGCCTAGTGTCAGCAACTCTACCACAGTCACCATCATGTGTGTTAAGACTTACTAAAGCTCACTGCAACTAAAGTTCTGTTTTGACTAAAATCAATCATTTACAGTAAGAGTTTAGAGGTACAGTCAAGACCCAGAACTGCTACTGGGGCTTTTCAATAGCTCTCAGCTACACAGTTTTGAAAGTTCTTCCTACGATAGTATTTTCTCCTCCACAGCACTGAAAGTTGCTAATCTCTATGTTCCCAATTTAACAATCTCTAGGAAAACATTTCACTCTAGTTTGTTCCTTTAGAGCATCAGAATTTGTCAGATCTAGGACATAAAAATGAAGCGACTGCGAAGTTCCTTAATGTCAGACTACATACAAGTGGGCTTCTCTACTTCCCCGGAATCGAAACCACATTCTCATACTTAATGCTGTAGAGAACTGGTCTCTGAACAAGTATCAAAAATTCTGTGTCACTGCATGACAGTATTTTGCTGTCAATTTTTCAATGTTTTCAAATGCTACCCAAAATGGGAAACCGCTTATGGAACATCACTCCTTATTCATTAAATAATTGTTGGGCATTGATGAGATCTTAATAGGACTGACTTAGGTATTATGCATATAAAAGCAAATAAGACACCATAACTGAAGAGTTTGGCCATAAATGCAAAGTTGGGGGTTAACATTAAAATATCCACCAATGTAACTCACTACAATAACAGGATGGGGTGGGGGGAGTCATTTTATAATGAAAAAAAACCTCTAACACAACTCAGCATAATTTGAAACATAAGCTGTTTAAGTTCAATAAAGCAAAGCTATGATCAGCTGTAAGCCAGCACCATACTTAAAGGTGAAAGACTAATGTCCACTCTAAACTCTTCAATTCAACCATGCTTTAGCAGAACAAAGAATAAAACTGAACTCCCCCACACTAAAGTTCCATGTTACCAAATAATAGACTTCTTTATCTGACCTGTCAAGATACCAGGAAAATTTTCTAAACTTGGCTAGTTTCAATCAGCATGATATTTAAGTGCCTTCTGCTTTAATCCTTACTCAAAATGATGTACCATAATTTGGCATTATGAATCAGCCATGCGTCTACTGTTTGACTCCCCTCTATTACCTTATGAGGGAAGTAACTAGGAAATGCCTGTCTGTTTCATGTTCCTTGTTACTGGCGGGAGGGGATCGTTTGTTTATATGTCTGTTTATCTGTTTCTTTTGGCTTTTCTCTGTGTATAAAACCACTCTCTTCTGCTTAGTTCACCAAAATACTTAATTCTATTTTATGGAAATGAGTGTTTCAGATCTGTAATACTGGCATTCTACAAAGCTGGGGCAGCAAAACCACAAGTCTTATCTTACTGCTTACAGTAAGACACCAATGTAATCTTTTGTTTCGGTTTGGTTTTCAAGACAGGTTCTCAATATATATATATATATATATATATATATATATATATATAGAGAGAGAGAGAGAGAGAGAGAGAGAGAGAGAGAGAGAGAGAGAGAGCCCTGGCTGTCCTGGAACTCATTACGCAGGCTGGCCTCCAACTCAAAGATCCACCTGTCTCTGCCTCCTCAGTGCTGGAATCCAAGGCACGCTCACGTGCCACCATACCTGAGGAGAAAACTGGGCTTAGATGGAATTTTGCTAAGTATCCATAAGGTCCTGGTTTTAATCTCTAACGTGGGTTAAAACACGGTCTGTTCTAAGCTGGACGGTGACTTGCATGCCACCTGTAACCCCAGCACTGAGGAAGAACAAGAAAGACCTGTCTTATAGTTCATGTTGGCCTCAAAACCCTGTGTATTGGAGGATTACCTTGAATGCCAGATCCTCCTGCTTGTTCCTGAGATGCTAAAAAAAAAATCTTAAAGCCATAAATGACCCTCAGCAGGAAATGTCTGAGATGTGTCACCTAAAGAGACTTGGTACTGTAAGTCCTCTCATCCCAGCAACACAGTGTGTAGAGGGGAGAGACAAGAGGCTTTCTTAAATTTCTTCTTCTTTTTGTTTTGGGAGCAGGTCTCATATGTTATCCAGGATGAGTTCAAACTCGTGATTCTCCTGCCTCACACTTCTGAGTGGCAGGATCATAGGCATGGTTAATATGCCTGAGTAATTTGTTTGTTAAACATGATTATGAAAAGCATGATCAGGAAACCATGAAAATATGAATTTTAGATATCAATGGCATTTACAGGACTTACAACATAACCAAAATTCTTCTCAAAAAGTATAATTAAAATCCCATACATTACAGAATCCTCCCATTCACTTCACAGCAAACAGAGCTAAATAATGTAAGACAGTGTAAGCAGACATGTGGCTAACCAGATGGCAACAGGGAAAGGATAAAGGCCCTGGCTTTTTCACAGGATAGGATCAAGAAGGCAGAGGGGCAGCAGGAAGAAGGAGGGGAGGGTTTTCTAATTTCTTAGAAGACAATACTATGAAGTTTTAATTTTAGTAACAGCCACTGTTGCTATCACCAAAGTATTGTTTAGATCTACGTAATTCAAAGAACCTCAAAAAGCCAAGTTATTCACATATAGGAAACAATGTTTCCCATATGAATATTGAAAATATTGAAAGTTATAGATTAATAACGTGGTAGACTATAGAAGTCTCTCTTTAAAGAGGAGCTAACTGGTGGCAGGAAATTCCCTGCAAAGCAGGGACATTAAACTGGAGTGCCACTAGGTACTCACTGGGAAAGAGAACATTCCATTACAAGAATACAGATGTGAATTTCATAAAGTCATTGTTTTTAATAGTTGAGTAGTACTCCATTGTGTAGATGTACAACATTTTCTGTCTCCATTCTTCTGCTGAGGGACATCTAGGTTGTTTACAGCTTCTGGCTATTATAAATAAGGCTGCTATGAATATAGTGGAGCATGTGTCCTTATTACGTGGTAGACCATCTTCTGGGTTTATGCCCAGGAGTGGTATAGCTGAGTTTTCAGGTAGAACTATTTCCAATTTTCTGAGAAACTGCCATACTGATTTCCAGAGTAGCTGTACCAGCTTGCAATTCCACAAGCAATGAAGGTGTGTTCCTCTTTCTCCACATCCTCGTCAGCATCTGCTGTCACCTGAGTGAGTGAGTTTTTGATCTTAGCCATTTTGATTGGTGTGAGGTGAAATCTCAGGGTCGCTTTGATTTGCATTTCCCTGATGACTAAGGATGTTGAACAATTCTTTAGGTGCTTCTGGGCCATTCAAGATCCCTCAGTTGAGAATTCTGTTTAGCTCTGTACCCCATTTTGAATAGGGTTATTTGGTTCTCTGGAGTCTAACTTCTTGAGTTCTTTGTATATTTTGGAAATCAGCCCTCTATTGGATGCAGGGTTGGTAAAGATCTTTTCCCAATCATGAAATCTTCAGGCAAATGGATGGAACTAGAAAATATCATCCTCAGTGAGGTAATCCAGACACAAAACGACATACATGGTATGTACAAACTGATAAGTGAATATTAGCCCAAAAGTGCAGAACACCCACGATATAACTCACAGACCATATGAAGCTTAACAAGAAGGAAAACCAAAGTGTGGATGTTTCAGTCCTTTTTAAAAGGGGGTACAAGGTGGCTGGAGAGATGGCTCAGCAGGTAAGAACACTGACTGCTCTTCCAAAGGTCCTGAGTTCAATTCCCAGCAACCACATGGTGGCTCATAACCATCCATAATGAGATCTGACACCCTCTTCTGGTGTATCTGAAGACAACTACAGTGTACTTATGTATAATAATAAATAAATCTTAAAAACAAAAAAAGGGGGGGGGAGGATGGTACAAAATAATCACAGGAGGTAGGAGGGAGGGACCTGGGATCAAGAGGGGAGGAAGAGGGAAAAAATGGGGAGGTACAGTATCAGGTATGAAAAGATATAAAAGAGAAATCCAGAGGGTCGGAAAAATTAATAGATATATGTAGCATTATGGTGGGCAATAGCGGGGGTTGAGGGGGAATGGAACTGGGGGTAACCACAAGAAAGTCCCAGACACCAAGGAAGTGAGAGGTTCCCAGGACCCAACAGGGATGACATTGATCTAAATACCCAACAACAAAGGGGATGCAGAATCTGTAGAGACCACCACCAGTAAATAGGCACAGTCCCAGTTGAGGGATGAGGCCACCCAACCATCTCAAAATGTTTAACCAATTTTTAATTTTCCTGTCTAAAGGAAATACAGGGACAAAAAATGGAACAGACACTGAAGGAAAGGCCATCCAGAGGCCACCCCACCTAGGCATCGATCCCATGTACAGACACCAAACCTAGACACTATTGCTAATGCCAAGAAGCACTTGCTGAATGAAGCCTGGTATAGCTGTCCCCTGAGAAGCTCTGCCAGCACCTGACCAATACAGATGCAGATACTCACAACCAACCATCAGACTGAGCATGGGGATCCCAATGGAAGAGCTAGGAGAAGAACTGAAGGAGCTGAAGGGGATTGCAAGAACAATATCAACTAACCAGACCCCCCCCAGCCGCACCCCCCAGTGTTCCCAGGGACTAAACCATCAACCGAAGTATACACAGAGGGATCCATGGCTCCAGCTGCAGAGGATGGCCTTATCTGACATCAGTGGGCGGGGAGGCCCTTGGTCCAGTGGAGGCTTGAAGCCTCAGTGAATCGGTGAGGCAGGAGTGGGTGGGTGGGTGGAGAAGCACTCTCATAGAGACAAAAGGATAGAGGGATAGGATGGGGGTTTGCAGAGGGGAGACAGGGAAGGGGGGACAACATATGAAATGTAAATAAATAAAATAACCAATAAAAAAAGAATACAGATGTAAAAATAATAGCCTTCTTAAGTAACAGCAATGGTAAGCTTAAAACAACTAGAAAGCGGCCAGTAGAAAGAGAAAGACTATGTTCAGTAACATTAAACAGAATATGAATAAATGCCGCAATGACAAGCATAGCATACATGGAATAATGGAATAATGAAAACAATTCAAGACAGAGCAGTAGAACTGACCAGAGAATCAAATCACTAAAGAACTGGAAATGAAAAACTCAGGAAGTTTAAAAAAAAAAAAAAAAACAGAAGAAAGCCTCAACAGAGCGACATTTCAGATCCTGAAGACAGATAGAAAAAATGGATAGCTCGGCCAGAGGAAATAAGAAAGTGGTAAATCTAAAAAAGAGACCCAGGCACAGAACAGCCAGGAAATTTGTGACACAATGAAAAAACAAAACCTATGAATACTAGATATAGAGGCAGAGGAAACAAAACCAGGTCAAAGGCACAGAAAATATCTTTAATAAAATTGTAGAAAAAAATTCCCCCAACCTAAAGAAAGGGATACTTATCAAGAGCTCAAGAAATATACAGAATACCAAATAAACCTGACCAGAAGCAAAACTCCCTACAAACCTAATAATCCAAACAATAATGTACAGAATAAATCAAGCAATTAAAGATTTCAAGAGAAAGAGGTCAAGTCATAGGCAGGCTCATGAAAATGACAACTAGCTTTTCAATACAGACTTTGAAAGCCAAATGAGCCTGAACTGATGTTCTATAAGCTCTGAAAGACCCCAACACCAGCCCAGACTACTATACTCAGCAAAGCTATCACAATCAATAGAAAAAGGAAAACATTTCACAATTAAAATAAATTTAAACAATTCTGCCCTGTACCAAGCTACCTTTACAGAAGGCACTTCAGTCTAAAAAGGTTAACACCACCTAAGAGGGTACAAGAATTATTTATTCTTGTACCCTCTTAATCAAGAGGGGTAGAAATCAAGAGGGGTAGAAAAGCCCATACTACCACAACAAAATAACAAGAATAAATGCTACAAATTAATAATTAACTCTGAAATCTCCAAGGAAAATGTAGTCTAACTAACTTCTGCTGCCTCCAAGAAACACATCTTAACATCAAGGGCAGACATTATCTCAGGGTAAAAGGATAGAAAAAGAGAATATTCTAAACAAAAGGATCAAAGAAACAAACAGATACAGCTACCGTAATATCTGATAAATAGACTTAAAAGCAAAACTACTCAGAAAAAAATGGGGAAGGATAATATATAAAAATATGTAATATTTACTAACATTGCAAAGAATACTCATTTGTGTTTGTTCTCAATGGAAAAAATGCAAACTGCATTATAAGAAATGAACAGCCCTACCAACTTGAATGTAAATACCTATAAAGTACACATCAAGAAATTCTATTCTGGGGGCTGGAGAGGTGGCTCAGTGGCTAAGAGCACTGACTGCTCTTCCAGAGGTCCTGAGTCCAATTCCCAGCAACCACATCATGGCTCACAACTATCTGTAATGGGATCCGATGCCCTCTTCTGGTGTGTCTGAAGACAGCTACAGTGCATTCAATAAATAAATAAATAAATTCTATTTTATTAAATCTGGGGAACAATATATCCTACTACAGAAAAGTGGTTCAAGTAAAATCATTATAATTAGAAGAAATGCAACACATAAAAGCAGCACCCTGAAAACCGTCAGCATGAAGACAAGGCAACACATGAGCACAAAGTTTTACCATCAATATTTGCCAATAGCAAAAATCTCTATTCCCGCTGAAATTTAAGAACTTCATATAAAAATATGAGTATTTTACTTGTATTACCTGCTCTTAAGAAGTTACTACAAATCTGATGGCTTAAAACTGATTGCATTGCACTTTAGAGGCCAGTGTTCCAAAACAGTTTCATGAGGCTACATAAAGGTAGGGCTAGACTTGTGCTTTACAGACGCTCGGGAGAGTGCAGGGGCCTCCCTCCGGATCTCAGAGCTGCAGGCATTCCTGGGCTCATTCACATCGCTCCCTGAGCACACTCTTTCCTGTGTGTGGCAAATGTCTCTGCCGTTCTAACAAGGACACTTGCATTTTGCATTTAGAGCTTACGCAGATAACATCCAGGACAATCCTGCGATTCATACATCTGCCATATGTGAATTTGGGTTCCAGGAATTACCATGTGGATATATTTATAGATCCATTTTATACCCATCATAACACCAGTAAATATTGCTGAAAAGGCTAACACTATGGATACTATTTGCAAGATTAATTTTGTCACAGTGTTCTCTATGACCATCACATTCATTCATTCATTCATTTTTTTAAGGACTATTAAGTAAAATAGCATTCTTTGGCACAGTTATAACAATGACTCCTCCTGGGCTAAGGAGGTAGTTCAGCAGTAAAGGCATTTTCCACCATGCCTACCAACCTGAGTTTAGATCCCAGGACACACAGGTGGAGAGAGAGAACTGACTGCAACAAGACCCCATCCTCTCTCTCCATGTGCATCACCATGCACATCACCTGGAGCTGCAGTTGCAGGCGGACTCGCCTCCCTCCTGACACGTGTGCCAGGAACTGCTGTCTTCTGAAAGAGCAGGAAGCACTCAACTGCTGAAGCATACCTTCAGCCCCAATTTTAAAACATAAAGAAATGATTCTGTAATCAAATTTAAAATAGTATATCTTGAAACTAAATAATTATTATAATAATGATTTGTGTTATTACAAATTTTAAAATTTGTAATATAACCTACCTCCAGATCCTAACTGCTTATAGAATCTGTATTCCAAATGCAGCTGTGGTGCTCTGGATTTCATGGGCTCCTAGGCAAACAATTGAATAAACAAAACGCACTTCAGTTAAAAGAAAACTACTAGGTTATAATTCCAAATGTTTAAACATATATACACTCTCATATTTTACTAGTTATCTCTATATCTTAAGATCCATATAAAATTAACATTGTGATGCTCAATGTTCAATAAATTTATACCATCTACAAACATATGTAGAATAGATATTTTGCCAGAATACTATCAAAAGAACCAACAGAATTTTTTAAAAAGTAATTAAATTAGAAACATAGTTTTCTGCAACAAAAGATAAACACAACAACAACAAAACAAGAGACTAAGGGAAGTAAAAGGTTAGCAGGAAAACTGAAGATGCATTGTGAGGGGAAAGTAGGAATGATACGTTATTAGATATCTGACAGCATAGTGAGAAGGCACTGGATGGGAAGAGGGCAGTGGTGATCACAAGCAACACCCAGACTCAAGAATGAGAAGCCCAAGAGTGAATGAATATGTGTATGTGTGTGTATACACACCCACACACCCACACACTATATATATATATACACACACATACACACATTAGATACATACATATATGAATGAAACTCACTGGAAACAGTATAAAAGGATTACTTCTAGAAAGCAGTAAGCTTACATCTTGAGGGGCAATACAGAGCAATAGTTAAAAGCACAGAGATTGAAACCAAATTATACTTTGTTTGAACCCTCGATTTCCCACTTCACTAGCTATGTGACATTTGGACAGTTAGCTAAGCTTTCTGTATACTGCAGTTCCTCATCTGTAATTTAGGGTTAAAATTCTTTATGGCTCCTCCTTCTCTATATACAGAACTGAACTAGTCACTAAGACCTGCTTTCAAACTATCAAAGAGTGCCTTTACCTCACCAAAATACAGAAATGAGGTATGTCTAAAATATATAAACATAACATTTTCAAGTGACTATCTTTATAGTTGGTTGTAAACAAAATTACACCTTACCTATTGCACTGAGATATAATAAAACATCAAACCACACACATGGAAATCAGTAAACCAAGGACCAAAATGTAAAACATTTTCTGACCTTCCAATAAATATAGAGAGAATATGGCTGTAAGTCCTACCTCAAAATAGAAAAGTAAAAAAGTTGCCAATTACCCTAAATTATGAGAAAACTGTGTGTATGTAATGCTGATCACAGCACGTAAAAAGGAAAGGCTGGTATGGAGGTGCACACCTGTAATCCTAGCACTTGCAAAGTGGCAGCAAAAAGATCCAGAGTTCATGATCATTTTCAAGCTGCATAGCAAAGTCAAGGCCAGCCTGGGCTATAAGAACCCTGCCTAAAAAGGCAGTCAGAATAAAGGAAGGATGTCCTATCCCACATCACCCAGAAAAGGGCAGAAAAGAGAAATACACAAATAAAACGGGGAAAAGTCCTGTCTGTAGTATAGAGAGAGGCTGGAAGATGGCATGATTTGTTTTTACTAAATCACCAGTGGTAGGCACAGGACAAACAAGTTCTAAATCTGAAAATAACAGGACTTAAGGGTTCTACCCGGTGAATTAACTAGACAGAGCAATTAACCTAGCAGTAGCTGCTGTCTCACACAGGATATACTGTCTACACATCAATCTGCTCATTAAGGCCACTTCATCACTAGTACAGAACACCACACATTTCTATCCTGGCATCCAACTCCAACTCCAATGCCATTCAAGGGGCTAGAACATGGAAAATAAGAACAATTCCAAACAAAATCAAAATGCCTATTCAAATATTGTACGATTCCTATATGCTGAGTCTCTCTTCTATGAGTCCTATATACTAACTTGCCTCGTCTGCTTAACTTGGCTTCCATGTAGCCTTTAAAAATTATTTAATACAGTGATTCATAACTGGTCAAAGTCTTGAGAATAAATATGATTGAGTGTTCAGCCGTAAATAGGACATAGACATCAATCTCCCATACCCCCTTCACTCCTGCAACCTCAAGGAATATACCCTTCCTGAAGAAGGGACAGAAAGAACTGCAGTCAGAGGAGGGAAGGGGTACTGGAAAATGTTGTCTTCTGGACATGATATGGTCACTGCCCTCATGAACTCAGGACAGCTAAGGCTGCTTGCATAAGCCCTAGCCCATCAACATTTCAGCAAGGAGGAAGGGGAGGGATGCAGAAAGCACTCTCCCTAGCTGATGAGCTGCTGGCAGTTGATGGCAGCTGGAGAAGGGGAAGTGAACTGGGGGAGGGGGTGTGTATATGACAAGTTGACCATGCTCCAGTGGAGAGCCAACACCACTACACAAGAGCAAAAGCAACACTAACTGGACTCGGTGAGCTTTGCTTTGTTGTTTTTAAATAGACATGAGGTAGAAGGGGAACTTATTGGAGGAAGGGACAGAGGGGAGGGAGAAAATGGGTAACATCAAGATACACTGTCTACATTTATAACACTGATAAATAACTAATATTTTTAAAAATAAAACAATATTTCTACTAATTTGGGCATGTGGAACCTTAATATTAAAAAATGTTATCAAAAAGTAAAAACTATTTTCTCAATTTTAAGAGCTTTGTTATATTAACTGACTCTCATGACTGATTACCACAAATCTAATTTAAAACAACAGTGGTTATCTTGTCATAACCCAGACAGACTTTGTATTATAAAGTCAGAGACTAGACCTTGAAACCAGTAAGAATTCACTTGCATAAGCCCAGCGTCAGTCCCATGTGTCTCAGTGATGCCACAAACTGCCTGCCTATCTTCATTTTGATGAAAAGACGGGAAACAGCACACATCGAGCAGCAGGGACTTTCCACTGCAGTTCAAAAGTTTTCTTTCTTTCTTTCTTTCTTTTTTTTTAATTTCCTCCCACTGCCTCTTCCTCTAGCAGTCTGACTCATACCACCCTAATAACACAGGTCACGGACAAGGGAGACAGGGTGAGGAGAATGAGAACACCAACTCAATCTGGATCCGAGGGGAACTGGACCAACAACCAGAATAAGAAAATATGTCTTATAAAAATGGCTCCTAGCACCACGGAGGGGCAGATGCCTTTAATCCCAGCACTTGAGAGAAGCGGGTGGATCACTGTGAGTTCCAGCAGCCTGGTCTACAAAGTGAATTCTAGAACACTCAGATCTAAATAGGTTCTGTCTCAGTGAATGAATGAATGGGCAAATGAATAAAAATAGTTCCAGGGTACAAATACTTCCAAAGAGATCTGATTTGTGCCTGTTGCTCTGAGCACATAAACTTGGGAATACTCCCGAGACAGTCAGCTCCTCTTGCTACTACCCACACTCACAGATTTTTGAATCCCTGAAAGTCTAGCAGCAACCAGCTTTACCGGATTTATAAAACACCTGTAGAAAAAACTTCAGAGGATAATTGGCACCCAAGTGTGTGTTCAAATATGATCCTGAATGCTAAAGGCATGTTTATCTTGTCTAATCAGAAAGAAAAATTTTGCTTTTATCCACTTGAAAAAAACTTCCTAAATTAAAAATACTGCCCAACTACAATATTTCATTCCATGATGCTGCCGAAGTAAAGACAGAGTTTTCATCATAGAGAAAGCACTGACACTCTACACATCTCAAGTTTCAGCAGTGATGTCAGGGCCGTGGTTACAAAAGCCCACTTGTGCAAACATTTTTCCTTGTGAATGAACATGCAAATTATAAATCTAAAGATGAAAAATTAATAAGCCAATAATTAGAAGAAATAATTGTAGAATAACAATCAGTATGAACTTACCAGTTTAATCGCCACATATTAATAAGCCAATAATTAGAAGAAATAATTGTAGAATAACAATCAGTATGAACTTACCAGTTTAATCGCCACATATTCATTTGTGTATAAATTTTTCCCTTGAAAAAGGAAGAAATATGTCAGATTCTGATAATACTTTTAAATTTAACTTACATAACTTTTACGATCAGTACTCTGTTTAAAATCAAAAAGTATATAAGACATTAAATAAAGCAAAACCCTTTACTTCCACCTCTTATGACAAGAAAATTGCTAAATTTGCTATCAACTCAATAATTGCATTCAATTTAGACTCCAAGTAGAAAGTGGTACTAATAAACATGTTATCCAATTATAAGAAAAATATTCTGACTTTGTTATAATACCACATTCAACTTAGAAATCAATATTCAAGTTAAGTTGTGAATACATTTGAAGCCAAAACACCTATATAAAGTAAGAATATAAAACTCATCCATCCATTTCCTTTTAAACCATTATAGAATATTATCTTATCAGGCCACATATTTAATCTGATATATATCAGATATATAAAAACTCAAATAGTTAAATAAGAAAACTGCTGAAGCTGGGCAGTGGTGGTGCACACCTTTAATCCCAGCACATGGGAGGCAGAGCTAGGAGGATCTCTGCTTTTGAGGCCAGCCTAGCCTATAGAACTACTTCTAGGATAGCCAAGGCTACACGAGGAAACCTTTCTCAAAAAATAAATAAGTAAACTAAAGTAAAAGCAATTCATTAACTGTTTTGAGAAAACTTACAATCAAACTAATTCCAACTATTTAGAGTTAAATATAAGAAATAAAACCAAAAAATTACTGATCATCTCAATACATAGAGACTTTTCTGGGGATAAGAAAACAAGGTTTTATATATATTTGGTTACATGAACTACTTTAAACTTCTAAAGACTGAAAATTATGTTAGATACAAAAGCATGTAAATGACAAATCAGAACACAGGTTAACATCACTAACATGAAAAGAATTTAAATAAACTAATTATATCTTTGTGTTGGCCTTAAGCCAAGAAAATTCCAGTGGTCAGAACCTGCAGCCCCAGGAGAATGCTATGGAGAACAAGAGCTAATAAGGACGGAAGGACAATGTGAAATATGAATCAGCATCTATCGCTATAAATAAATCAGAAAGGGTATCTTTATAAATACATCAAAAAGAATGAAATAAAAGTAGCACATCTTGTTTCTCAATTTCCAATATTTTTTAATTAGCAAAAAATGACTACTGTACTCAAAACAGAATGACTTTGTTTGTTTGTTTGTTTTTAAAACAAAAAAGTGGCTCTGGTTACAAAATCTACTAAAAATAAACCAGGCAGTTTACCAGTTTTCATGCATGGCATTTTCCTGCACAGCACCCTTTAGCCTTTCATACAGTCCCTAACTTCAGCCTCAGATGTATCGCCATCTTTATAGAGCAGAATATTCATATCAATCTTCTAAATATTGCCCTTATTGCATACAAGTACGTAAAAGTGGGAATCATTCACATTAATGACGAGTAGCATAGATCTATGAACCTGGCCTATTTGAAGGATTTTACAAACCAGAAACACTAAGTGTTATAAGTCAAGTTCTATTCTGATACTCATTAAACAAACGTTCATAGTTTTCAAACTTTAGAGAATATTTTATATTTTTAAGCAATTGATTTAGAATCTAGAAATGTTTTCGTGCACATTTTTAAACTCATCATCTATGAGACTGCAGGTGTCTTCCAGGAAATCTAAGGGAAGCCTTAAGGGACTGGTATCTAATTTACAGCTGAGTTTAAAGACAGAAAATATGTATTTCCTCAAAGCATTATAATCCCTTCACAACAATCTTTATATAATTTTTATTCTGAACTATGTGCAGGAAAAATTCAAAAAACAAGTAGCTAAATACATATCCTACAGAGCCCAAACACAGCAACATTTTTGTTGGCTTTCATACTCGAATCTTTTATGTAACAGCAAAAAAAAGAAAAAGAAAAGAAACAAAAAGAAGTTGAATTCTAAAAAGCATCATCTTCATTAATATTAAATGTCAGGTTGAACTGTGAGGATTACAGTCATAAACATGAACAAAATAATATAGTCTTGTCCCTGTGTAACTCTAGCCACAGTCCTATGGCTAGAGTTTAATCAACATGTGTTAAACACAAAAGTGAATGGTGTACAGTCTGTCTGTCTGTCTGTCTGTCTGATAGGAGGGAGATGGAGGGGATACACAGATCCGTTAAGGCTCCAAACGGACTGGGGTTACTTTGCTGATATCTTTATCTCAAGCGGATTTCTAATCCAGTTTTCTGTGTATTGAACCTGAAGGGTTTTTAACAACATTGTGGAACAGGAGTATTAGAGAAAACTATGACCTTCCGATGTCACATTATGTGTCAAGCAGGAACTAGTCGCTGTCCATCAATATTAACGCTGCATTTAAAAAAAGTTGTCCAGCTATAAACTATATTTTCCAGGCATTTTCAGCTTAAGGTAGCCGTGTGACTAACTTCACACCAATGACCATGAAGCATGACACTTCCAATTTCCAGGAATAGACTATGTCCTTGATTCTTCTTCCTTTTATTTGGCTAACTGGAAAGGAGTAACAGCTAGTGAGATCACCCTGCAGACACCAGAGCCCACACAATGAAGATACAGACAGATCTTGAGCTTTCTCCCTCTGGTCTGTGTTATGTGGAAGAAAATGAAATTGATTAAAATTACTGTACTTGGGGATACAATTTCTAAATTCCTTACATTCATTCATTCATTTATTTATTCACTTATTTATTGGGGAAGGGGGGTTGGCATGGCATAGATGTTCTGTGGAGTACATGTACAGACAGAGGATAGCTTGTAGAATCATCTCACTTGTCATCATGAGGTAGCAAGGATTAAACTTGTCATACTTAGCAACAACTGTCCTTGTGCACTAAGCCATCTCACCACCCCCACTATCTACTCTTTAGGTTTACATGTTCAACCATTTTTTTACATTTTCAAATGTTTTTGAAGAAAAAAAAAATCAATAAACATAAAAATGATAAATTTACTCAAACCTTTATGTCATGGAGCTATAAAGCATATGGAATTTCAACATTGTAATTTTCACTCACAGGCATCCAAATAAAGAATTGTGAGGAACAAGAACAGTGGAGAAAACGAGTAAGGAAAGCTATAGAGGGGCTGGAGAGATGGCTCAGAGGCTAAGAGCACTGGCTGCTCTTCCAGAGGTCCTGAGTTCAATTCCTAGCACCCACACGATGGCTCACAACCATCTATCATGGAGTGGGATGCTCTCTCCTGGTGCTCAGGGTGTACATGCAGATAGAAGACTCATAAAGAAAAGCTATAGAAACTCCTATGGTAAACTCAATTATGTCAAAAGGCACAGCTTCTTATTTTAAATATACTAATTCATAAAGTAATATGTATAATACCCTTGTTCTGCGTTTGAGGGTTTGTTTTGTTTTAATGTAATCAGGTACAGCTGCAAGAAAACAGAAGTGAAACTCCGAGAAGTAGAGTTTGCTGTTTTCACAAGTGGCTCCCTACCTGAGTCATGAGCACTTTGTGTGCAGAGCCACCCTTTCACAGGGATCACTTAATGTTTGCATTGTGATTTTCCTTATTTACAGTATGATGCAGAACAGTAACAAAATTAAGAGTTATGGAGTTGCAATGAAAATAATTTTATGGTTGGAGTCACACAACATGAAGAACTGTATTAAAAGGTCTCAGCATTAGGAAGGTTGAGAACCTCTGCCATAGAGGGTTGTAAAGAACCCTGTTTGGGTTAGGAGGCAGAAGACAAGAGCACAAGGAAAGAGGGACAGCGCAAAATAAACACATTAGGACTATTGTGGCTCCACAGTTCCACTGACCTTTGGGTAGAGGGTTAGACTCTGATAGCACTGCACAGAATATTATTCCTGGGTACATAGGAGGATAAAGACAAAGTTGGGTGTACTGGCTAATTTTGTGTCAACTTGACACAAGCTGAAATTATCACAGAGAAAGGAGCTTCAGTTGAGGAAATGCCTCCATGAGATCCAGCTGTAAGGCATTTTTTCAATTACTGATCAAGGGGGAAAGGCCCCTTGTGGGTGGTGCCATCTCTGGGCTGGTAGTCTTGGTTCTATAAGAGAGCAGGCTGAGCAAGCCAGGGGAGGCAAGCAAATAAAAAACATCCCTCCATGGCCTCTGCATCAGCTACTGCTTCCTGACCTGCTTGAGTTCCAGTCCTGACTTCCTTTGGTGATGAACAGCAATGTGGAAGTGTAAGCTGAATAAACCCTTTCCTCCCCAAATGCTTCTTGGTCATGATGTTTGTGCAGGAATAGAGACCCTGACGAAGGCACGGGGGACTGGATAATTCACACCCAAGGCATGCTCCTACCTAAGTCTCTAGTAATTGCTCTTTTTCTAAGAACTGGCTCTCCCCAAACAAAATGGTTTTTCAAAAAAAAAAAGATCCAAAGAAGACTTCAGGGTATTCCAGAGGACCCGAGTTCAATTTCCAGGAACCAAATGGCAGCTCACAACCATGGGTAACTCCAGTCCAGAGGATCTAACACCTTCTTCTGGCCTCCAGGGCGATGCACGGACATCCACACAGGCAAAACAATCACACAAAATAAGGGGGGAGGGGGGGAGGAAGAAGCCTCATCACTAAACCTTGGTGAGATAAAAGTCGAGATAAAAGTCAAGATAATGAACAATGAGCTCTTTCCTGCAAGAGAGAAGACCCTAACCAGACACTGAGACTGTAGACAACCGTGGACAATTTAGAGACATCTGACTCTCATCTAACCCTCCCCTATATGGATGGCAACAACTATATTGCTAGAGCCAACCAAAAAAAAAAAAGGCTTATAATAGCTTTTCTCTAAACAAAGAAACCATGGAGGACTTTGAAAAGACAGTAATAAATTGCCCTCTTAGTGGTCTATGAATAAGAAAACTTAACTTAAAATGACTAATTTAGCTCTATATGTTTATGGATATGAATATATATATATATATACACACATATATATACATATATGTGTGAAATACTTAAATATCCATAAACCAATGACATTTGTAGTAGAGAGGATACATGTATTTGCTGTCTATGAAAACACTCCCTCCTGGAGAGGGGAATGAAGCCTGAAGCTCAGGAAGCAGATGCTCGACTAGACCCGAGAGGGCTGAAACTTCCAAATTCCCAGGGCCTCTCCCACGGTTACGTCTATGGAAGCAATAAACAGCTACTTAGGGAAGAGACTCTCCCATCCACAGGGGAATGAGGAGGACACTACCCTGACCACTCAGGCTGCCTATAAGTCGGGCAGAGATCTCCAGAAATGCAGCTCTTCCTGGTATGGTGGGTTCGTCAGTAATACAGAGCTGCCTTTGAGTAGCCTCACACCTAGACTGCTGAAATTAACTACAGTCAACTCAAGCTCAATTTTGGTACAACCAATTCCGTACAAATCTTTGCAGGAAACGTCTCACATGTTATTACAGTATATTAACTTGACTCTTCAATGTACACATATATAGATTATATATTTAAATAAATATGTAAGTATCAAGCACATATATACAACACAATTAGATTCTACACATAATCATTTCATCGGATAAAATTAGAGACACTAAGCAGGCACATTGGTTTTATTTTTGTTCACTCACAAACAAAGAAAGGAATGCTCCATAACACATAGTGTAATTTTAGTATATAGCTCATGAGACATTATGTCTCATATTGTTCTGGTAAAGTTGGCCCACTAGAATTGTTCTGTGTAAACACACACACACAGACTGTATATTATAAAAATAGTTATTTCTAAATTATGTAGAGAACTATAATAAAAATAACCAAAACCTATACATATATTGTTAATCTTTTTATATTACACTCATAAATTTGTTATTTACAATAACCTAGAAAAATAATTCATAAGCATGTTTCGGTATATGGCCAATGTTAAGAACTGGATGGATGATCTCAAAGTTTAACAAAAAGTAAATAATCTAATTTCTCTAACTCCCAAGTAAAAAACAACTTAGAAAATTCAAATTAATTCACAATCTTTCAAAAATAACCCATAAAATATGTGCCCTTTCAAATATTTTAGTCGTTACTAAATGCAAAAGAATCTGCCAACTACATCATATTTATAGCTATGTACAAAGAATGTCACTAGCTTTTATTAGTTTGCTTCTTCATTCATTCATATTTAATGCACATTAGCAACACAAAGCAAATGAAATAGAAGAGACACTACAAATTAATGTGTTTTACAAGCTAATAAGAGATAGCTCAGTAGAAACATACGAACTGTTTTATTTTCAACAGCAAGTGAGACTCAATGAAAACTGTAAAGCCATTTTTTTTTCACCTCAAGTTCAGTCTTGATGGTGCAATGAGGAGAGCCCTTAATGTATTTAATTACCTAAGTACTGATTCCCGTGTTAGCATGCCACGTTCCTTGTTTCTTTTCAATGGAGACAGCTGTTCTACTGCACTGGGAATAAGATTGACATCTCACATCTAAATATGTCACTGAGCTGCTCTGTGGCATCTGGCAAGTCTTCCTTTAGGTTCCTGAAGCGGACAGTTAGAGCTGCAGTAAGCCCAGCTCTTCCCAAACTCATAGTATGAGTAGATGCTCTGAGATGCCAGTTAAAGAAACGATCCTGGTTGAAAATGGTTACTCTCAAACAGACAGACATTCGGACACTTGGGAGTTCCTTCCAAATGAAAGCGCAAATAAGAAAGTTTCAATTCCTATATTCAATACCTGCATTTTGGGAAATAGTGATCAACTAAAGCCCCTAACTATATACTTAAAGAACTTATAACTAAAGCAAGAATACACTTTTACAAGTGTATTCATTTTTAAACTGTTCTTCACACAATGGAATAAACAAAACAATCTTACCTAATCGTAATTCTCCAAAATTGCCACATCCGATTTTTTTCCCAACTCTAAAGTTAGGTCCAACCATTAAAACTCCAGATGAAGAAGACCCAGTTCCTCGAGTGCTGTGCCCTGACCGACCACTGGGCCGTGCCATTCTATCATCTGATTTGTCCTTGTCTTTCTTTTTATTATCCATATCAAGTTTGCGGTACTCCACCTTGAATTCTTTAATCAAGACAAGCACGATGAAATGGGGTACTGTGAGAGCAGGTGCATCACTAGGTAGCAGTACCCTATGAGCAACGCTAGCACTCAAACGTCAGCAGATAGTCAGTCAAGTGACGCCTGTTCATCCCATCCGTACAGCTTCTCAGTTGTCTTCTCAGCAAAGTATGTCTTCAAAATTATCTTCTCGGTGATGTAAGCTGGTGTTGATAGAGAGCTGTAACATCAAGAAGAGAAAATTGTCAACAAAGGTAACATACCTACTTAGGAAATTAAATGACAAAAGCTTAAGTTATTTGTTGAGGTCAGTGAAATTAAAGCACAGTAGACTCTTACATCAACCATTACTTCTTATGTCTGTACTTTAATACCAAACATTACAAAAGCAAAATTTAACTTTAAAAAAACATATTTGTGTATACATGCGTGGTACATATGTGTAGATATTTATATGACTATGAAAATGTGGGTGCACAAATGTGCATGCATATATATAATATATATTACATATATACATATATTACATATATATATGGCCAGAGGTAGAAATCAGGTGTTTGATCAGTTTTTGTTGCTGTGATGCAACACCATAATCAAAATCAGCTTATGGAAGAGTTTCTTTTGGCCACTGGAATGAGGATGGAGTCCTGAGCAGGAGGTTGAGAAATTATATCTTTTTTTTAATTGGTTATTTTATTTATTTACATTTCAAATGTTATTCATCCCCCTATCCCATTCCTCCTGCCCCTTGTTTTTATGAGGGTGCTCCCCCACCTACTCACCCCCAACTCACCACCCTAGCATTCCCCTATGCTGGGTCATCAAGCCACCAGAGAGATTGTATTTTAACCACAAACACTTCTCTGTAATGCAAAGCGTAAGCGGGGTAAAACTATAAACTCTACTCCCCTACCAAGACTCCACCTCCAAAAGCTTCTGTAACCTCCCCAAACAGTACCGCCATTTGGGGATTTGGGAACCAAGAGTTCAAATATATGTGCCTATGGGGTATGTTCTTATTTAAACCACCACAGAGGTTTCTTCCTCGGTGTCTCTCAATGACCCAGTACTCACAGATTAGCTAGACTGGCAGGCCGACAAGCTCCAAGGAACCCCTTGCCAGTGCCCCTACAGAGGCACACGTCATGCCCAGCTTTTGACATGCTGGGGATCCACACACAGGTCCTCCTGCCTGTGCAGGAGGGGCTTTGTCACCTGAGGCATCTCCCTATCCACCACAAACACAAAATCTCAAAATCAGGAATTTTGTTTTAAAATAACAAAGGAGAATAGTTTAAAGTATTCATAAAACAATACACACTAACTTTTCAAACGAATGTTCTCCTTTTGTCTTCATTTACTCAAATATTTATTATTCTTTATAGGAAAGAGTCACAGAACTGGTAATATAAGAACACAGCATTCCTATGTCTCAAGGAAAAAAATGTTTTATGTAACACTCATAATGTCTTTATAAATAATAAATTCACAAAGCTAAGAAATGTTGGAGAAGATAGGTATTAAAGTTTCTTTTAGAGATAGGGTCTTATTATGTATCATGGCCTAGTCTCAAACTTGGAATCTTCCTGACTCAGACTCCCAAGTTGTAAGATTACAGTTATATACCACCATGCTACATGAATATACATGTGTTGAATATATTGTAATATACAGATGAAAACTAAAAGCACTAAAAAAAAGTAGACTTTGAAAAGAGTAATGACACATTTCCTTTAGAAATCTCAGCTATCGAATATGTGTGTTCTGGGGCTCGTCTGTCAGCTGTTACGACATGAACACCTACTTTCATCTAAACAATCCACTCTTCTCAGCAACAGTGTCAAGCTAGGTTGTGGTGACACGTGTGTCAATGCCCTGACTGGGCTACACAGAAACATGGAAGATCGGAACACCTCAAAATGTGCCTTTTGTAAAGATCTGTAGAACCAACATGATGCCAAGTGGCAGGTCAGTGAGTTTGTTTTCTAGACAAACTGGCCTAGGGCCGGTATGAAAATGCACAATTTACAATAAACAATCTCAAACCACAAAAACAAAATTAAATAAACAGCACCTAATTTCAAGGCTTACTGGAGAGCTACAGTAATCAAGACAATAAGAAACTACTACAGAACAGGTAAATGAAACAACAGAGTCTAAAACAGGACCACACCAATGGACCGCTGATTTTCTAAGACACCAAGTCAATTCAACAGTGACATGACTAACAACTGTACACCAATGTGAGAAAGAAAGTGAACCCTACTTCAACCCATGAAAGAATGCTATGTAATAAACCATAAGTCTAAACACAAATATTAGAATCATAAAAAAAATTTTAAAGGTTTGTAAGCTTAAAATAAGTTTATGAATAGTTTCTTGAATGTTCTGAACTGAATGAGGTAAAATAGGATGTGCCTTAGTTTCTTAGTGATCGTTGTTGTCATAGGCACTTTGACTTGTCTCCCTTGCCTGCCATGAATGATCTGCTAGTCAGTTTCCATTGCTTCCTTTGTATCTATCAGAAAGTCCAGTGTTAAGAATGGACTCATTTTCAGCTGTTAAAAAAGCCTGCTCATTTTCTAGGCTCTATTTTAAGCTAAGTCACTGCTTCCTACTTGTCTACTGATTCTTACTTTTAAGAATTCTTACTTCTAAAACTGTTTTTTTAGAAGGTGAAATAGTTTAAAACTAAGATTCTCAGGTATAAGAACAGGAAAGACAGCTCAGTGAATAAAAGCACTTGTCCACAGCTTTATATCCTGACGTTTGGAACCAATGTAAAAGGCAGACCCTGTGCTGTCTGTTAGCCTGGCACAGAGCCTTACAGACAAGAGGGAGGCCTGGACAGGCAGCTCCAGAAGCTCCAGAACTAACCTCGTTTACGCCAAGGTAAGGAGACCCTGTCTTGAACAAAGTGGAATGGCAAGGGGTCAGCACAGGAAGGTGGACCTCTACAGACACCACAGCCACAGGCTGAAAACATCATACACATACACACAAACACACAAACACACAAACACACAAAATCTCCAGTACAACTCTGGAGATCTGCATGAGATGGCACAGGCCTGTAATCCTAACACTCAGGAGACTAAGAAAGATTGCAACGTTCTAGGCCAGACCTATACAGTGGCAGAACTTTCTCTCTGAGAGCACCCATGAAACTTACGAGCTTCCTTTGTATCTATCAGAAAGTCCAGTGTTAAGAATGGACTCATTTTCAGCTGTTAAAAAGCCTGCTCATTTTCTAGGCTCTATTTTAAGCTAATTCACTGCTTCCTACTGTCTACTGATTCCCAGTTTCAGGCGTGGGCCTTATTCTGGGTCCTCCATCCTGTTCCATCTTCCCTGTTCTAGGCTTCTTCTGGTATTTGATAACACGGTTTCTTCTGTGTAACTTTTTATGATCTCTGAACTTTCAACATCATGCTCAGAGATAGGTCAGTTATGATTGATTGATAGATAGATAGATAGATAGATAGATAGATGAAGCTTTTATAATACTTCTAGTTGATAAGTTTTATTTGTATACAGAACTCTTTAAGAGCTTTATAAGGAAAACCTAAATATATCCTCTCTTTCACAAATATAAACTGACCATCAAGGATCACCAGATATCTAAGGAAATCTAATATGAAAAAATGTTCTCCCTACCAAAGGAGGCGGGCAAACTCCTGGTTAGTAAGTTATTTATCAACAAAAAAGAACTTTAAAATCAACAAAATTAAAAACAATTTTCTCCTTGGAGCCTCTAGAAGATATAGTAATACATAGAGAATCAAAGTGATACTAGAATAAATAAAATTTTAAAAAACAAAGGAGGGAACATTCCTACTATATAAAGCAAACCTACATTTTTTTTTCAAAAGAATAAAAAGCAAATACAAAAGCAACAGTAACAAAGTCCAATGTCTCCAGCCTCCAGCTAACAATGACTACAAATAGGAAGGGCAGAGAGAACAAAGAAAAAGAAATAAACACTGGATGGGATGGCTCACAACTATAACCTCAGTACTCAGGAAACTGAGACAGAGGAGTTACCCTTGAGTTTAACCTGAGTTTAAGCCCAGCCTGTTCTCAGCCTTCCTAATGCTATGACCCTTTACTACAGTCCCTTATGGTGTGGTGACCCCCAAACATAAAATTATTTTCATTGATACTTTAGAACTGTAATTTTGCTACTATTATGGATTTTAGTGTAAATATTTTTTGGATAGAAGTTTACCAAAAGAGGTCAAGACCCATAGGTTGAGAAACAATCTGATTACAAACTGCAAGGAGCGAGCAAACAAACGAAAGAAAGGAGGGGAGAGAGAGAGAGAGAGAGAGAGGAAGGGGGAGGGGGAGGAGGAGAACAACAACAACAACAACAAAGGGAGGGAGGGAAGAAAGCTGCAGGGAAAGAGGGCAGAGAGGGAATGAGGAGGGAGGGGACAGGGGAGGGGAAGGAAGGGGAGAGGAAGGGAGAGGAAGGGAGGGGAGGGGAGGGAAGCATCAAAGAAATGCTTACTAGGGGAAAGAAAGGTAAGCCTAGTAAACTACATAGGTCCAAAGTTAATCTTAAAGAATACAAGCCAAGCCCCTTCTTAGAATTGGGAACAAAACACCCATGGAAGGAGTTACAGAGACAAAGTTTGGAGCTGTGATGAAAGGATGGACCATCTACTGATTGCCATATCCGGGGATCCATCCAATAATCAGCTTCCAAATGCTGACACCATTGCATACACTAGCAAGATTTTGCTGAAAGGACCCAGATATAGCTGTCTCTTGTTTGACTATGCAAACACAGAAGTGGATGCTCACAGTCAGCTATTGGATGGATCACAGGGCCCCCAATGGAGGAGCTAGAGAAAGTAACCAAGGGATTTGCAACCCTATAGGTGGAACAACAATATGAACTAACCAGTAACACCCTTCCCCCCCCCCCCCCCAGAGCTCATGTCTCTAGCTGCATATGTATCAGAAGATGGCCTAGTCGGCTATCAGTGGAAAGAGAGGCCCATTGGTCGTGCAAACTTTATATGCCTCAGTACAGGGGAACGCCAGGGCCAAGAAGTGGGAGTGGGTGGGTGGGGGAGTGGGTGGGGGAGCGTGTGGGGGACTTTTGGGATAGCATTGGAAATGTAAATGAAATAAATACCTAATTACAAAAAAAGAGAAGGGAAAATTTGGGGAAAAAAAAAGAGAGTCAAAGTACAGACTAAGGCTAGAGAGGTGGCTCAGCGGGTAAGAGCACTGACTGATCTTCCAAAGGTCCTGAGTTCAATTCCCAGCAACCGCATGGTGGCTCACAACCACCCGTGATGAGATCTGATGCCCTCTCCTGGTGTATCTGAAGACAGCTAAAGTGTACTTACATATAATAATAAATAAATAAATCTTAAAAAAAAAAAAGAATACAAGCCAAGGTCACAGACTCTCAACCTTCAGAATTAATTTCACAATAAAATACAGTAAAATAATGTATGGACCCTAACAGTGTTAAAGCTATGACAAAATTACTAGAAGTTTGGTTATTAATGAGACACAAATAAAAGAAAGCACGAGCTGGGCAGTGGTGGCGCACGCCTTTAATCCCAGCACTTGGAAAGCAGAGGCAGGTGGATTTCTGAGTTGGAGGCCAGCCTGGTCTACAGAGTGAGTTCCAGGACAGCCAGGGCTACACAGAGAAACCCTGTCTGGAAAAACCAAAAACAAAGAAAAAAAAGGGGGGGGGAGCATATGGATAAGAATTAGAATTTCTGTTTCTTGAATAGTCTTAAGTGAAAGGGTAAGGTAAATTTTTACCAGGAGAAGAAACAGAGATAAAGTTACTATCTAAAGGGAAAAAATCAGGGAACAAAATGGATGAGGATGAAGTCAAGTCTACAGAGTAGAAGGAAGCCAGAGTGGACTGCCGAAACCTCATACACTTCTTCGTGGATAACTCAAAGACAGCATAAGAGCTGAAGACTTCTTAATCTGAAATGCACAACCCCTCCTTCCAGCATTTTTCTGACAAAAGACTCCATGGCTTTCAAAAGCTGATACGCTCTTTAACAAGTAAAGAACAACTAACAAGGTATACTTTCAATGGGAGTGCAGCTCGTTCACACAGTCCTTGCTGAGCACAAGCCAAGGCCCTGGGCCCCAGCCTTAGCACCTGAAAATAAATAAACAAACAAACCTCAGAAACAATCTATGTTGAAAACTAACAGCTGTGGCATCTGTGGTTTAAAAATCCAACTGTTTTTAAAAGGTCTAGAACATCTCAACAGACGCACAATAAAGGTCCTAAAAATATTTAATTTAAGAAAATGACAAAGAAGCCGGGTGTGGTGGCGCACGACTTTAATCCCAGCACTCGGGAGGCAGAGGCAGGTGGATTTCTGAGTTCAAGGCCAGCCTGGTCTACAAAGTGAGTGCCAGGATAGCCAGGGCTATACAGAGAAACCCTGTCTCGGAAAAAAAAAAAAAAAAAGAAAATGACAAAGAATATTACATACTATTCAGTCCAGTGCCCACACAAAATGAATTGATTTCTGTACTTTCTGGTAGTCAAACAAAAAGCACAAGTATAACTAGATGTGATTCAGTGTGTCTAATTACATTCCAGTTGCTTAAAAAGAAAAGAAAACAGCTAAGAAAAGAACTGTAGTACTGTAGCACGGTGCATGCAGACGCAATCAAGAGTGAAACAATATGTTCAGAGGAACAGTCAAGTCAAAGGACACAAGAAAGCAAGTAACAAGGAGATCTTAAAGAGTAGGCATGGTAACTACTAGGGGTGTCACAGAAATATACCCTCTTCACAATTTTTCATAACACAAAATATTTATAATGCTTGAGGATGTTGCAATTTTTATAGCAGATGCTTTCTCTTTAATTTTAATCATCCTACTATGTAGAAATAATAAACATAGATATCTATAAGTATATAAGAGGCTAAAAGATATATGTTAAAAGACAGGGAATAGGCCAAGAGGATGCTTTTTAAAATTGTCTCTAAGGAGAAGCAAATATGAATAATCAATTGCCTTATTCTCATAAACACCTTCAGTTCTGGTACAGTGATTGGCATAGTTTGACAGACAGACAGACAGACAGATAGGGACTAGTATACTCTAATCTGACTATCATTGATAAATCCTCAAAACAATCATCATGGTTTAATAATTTAAGACCTTCCACGAGGGCTGCTCTCTTTAGGGACACACTAGATAAAACAGAGATGTCTGAGAACATCTAAGAACGTTGTCTGTGCAGTTATGTTCTGCTTCATATGCCAACCACAACACCAATCAACTTTAGATTTTAAATATAATTTATTATACTAACTCTCAAAATACTATTGTAGCGAGAAAAGGAATTATTTCACACATCTCTATAAATACAATTCTTTATAAGTACAAAATTATAGCATATAAAGTTAATATCAAATTGTATGTATAATCAAATCTTATTTGTGGCAGAAGTATTTCCCAACAGGTTTGTTACAGGAAATAAAAATATATTTGCACCCACCGGGCGTGGTGGCGCACACCTTTAATCCCAGCACTCGGGAGGCAGAGGCAGGCGGATTTCTGAGTTCGAGGCCAGCCTGGTCTACAAAGTGAGTTCCAGGACAGCCAGGGCTATACAGAGAAACCCTGTCTCGAAAAACCAAAAAAAAAAAAAAAAAAAAAAAAAATATATATATATATATATATATATATTTGCTTATTATTTGTTTTATTGCAACAGTAGGTTTTGTGTGTGTTCATGTGTGAATGTACGTGTGTGTATGTGTGTGTTTATGTTTGTATGACTATAACAATAATAAATAAGAGCCCTTGAATTTGAAAGGGAATAAAGAGGACATGTAAGAGAAGAGTGGAACTGATACAAAGTATTCATGTATGAAAGTCTCAAAAAATAGAAAATTAAAACTATGTATTTTCTACAAAAAGGCTCATTTGAGGTATTAAATGTTTTATTCAACCTCTACCAAAAAAATGTATTAGAATGTGTCTTCAAGCCTGTCTGAAATTGAAATGAGTGGAAACATTTGCGATGTGATGGCTAGCCACTACATCACATGCTTTTGTTAGCACCAAGTGTCCCAGTTACTGGTTGCTGGCATTACTCCAACAACAGTTGTCTAAGGAAAAAACAAACACTTATTTTTAAAGCTAAATCATTAACTATAATGTCAAAAATATGGACATCAATTTATTTAATTACATACCACAAAAAAAACCATAAAAACCATTTTGTCTCAAAAGATTTAGAACCCATCATCTAAAATTACTTAATATGTCTGAAACTTGATTTCAATGATGTCCCTGTACGTTCCTGTGAAGAAAACCCAGGAACTTCTACCCTTCCAAACTTATCACCTAAAAGAAGGGAAAACAAACAAAACAAACAAAAGGAGAAGGAGGGAAGAGGGGAGGGGAGGAGGGCAGGAAGAAGAAGAGGAGAAACAGAAGGAAGAAATGTAAAAGAAAAAGAGATTACTAATTTTTATAGTCTCTAAACTGGATCAAGCCCCTCTAGTCCCTCGTGAAACTAACTTAATGGTTCCTGTTAAACAGCAGCTATGTAAGATAACACTGTCCAACAGAGAAGACGACCGAGTGCACATATGAAATAGGGAAAAATCATACTGTTCTTTGTTGTTTGTTTTGTTTGATTTTGTCTACATAGGCCTGACTATCCTGGAACTCACTGTGTAGACCATGCTAGCCTCAAACTCCCCTACTAGTCTCTTCATCCCCAAATCTGGGATTAACGGCTTTTGTCACCATGCCTGGCCAAAACAAAACAAAAAACTGCTTAATGAGACCTTCAGTTCCATAAATGAATAGGGTGTGTGTGTGTGTGTGTAAAATACTGATACTAAGAATAAAATATATTAAAATATATTTTTATAGGTTATGGTCAAAATATTTCTAGAGTTAAAGCTACTACATAATAACAGGAATACCAAATCATAGTATGTTATAATCAGGTACAATTAAGACAATTTTTAAATGAGAAACTTTATTAAATTCCTGAACAGAAGAAAATTTCTAATTAAATGAATTTTCTAGTCAACCAGGTCTGACGATTCTCAAGTAAATAGATGCCATGATGCATGTGGTTCAAATATGTCCCCAAAGGATCACATGTTGAAAATTGGGTGCCCAGTGTGATATTAAAAAATAATCTGATTTTTAAGAAGTCCTAGAAGAAAATCATTAGGCCACTGGGAAGAACCCTTGAAGTGATTTAGTTCTCAAAATTGTAGAAGAGTTTCCTCCTGCCCTCTGGTTTCCTGTCTCACCATGTGACTTCTCCATCTACAACCATAAGGACACTCAAAATGAATTTCTCGCCAGAACCAAGCCAATGTCATAAGCATGCCCTTGAATCTCTAGAACTATGACCTAAATCAACTTCTTTTATTGGGGGTAGGAATAAAGTATAAATGTGTGCACGAAGTGTTGGGACGAGCATATTTATGCATCTGTTGTGTGTGGGAGGCAGAGGTTGTAGCTGTCTTCCTCAATTGCTTTCCACCTTATCTTTTTGAGATAGGTTCTCTCTTTGAAACTAGTGTGACTGACTAGACCAGCTGGCCAGCAAGTTCCAGAAATGCAGCAGCCTCTGCAGTTCCAGGACTAGTTAGGGATGCATGCAACAAGCACAGTCGGCTCTTTTCCAAGGATTTGAGGACTATGAACTCATGTTCTTATGGTTGCACAACGGGCACTTTGCCAATTTTACCGTTTAATTAGTACCGACTTTTCTCTATAAAAGCACCCAACTTCGGGTTTTCAGAACACTAAGAGGAAGCAGAACAATACACTAGGATGTGTGTGTGTCACAGTGTCATGGGTGAATTTGTTTTTTATATTTATTCACGTGGATGTTTATATGTGTGTGTCGCATATGTGCAGATGTCTGCAGAAGGCCTGAAGAGGGTGTTAGATTTCCTGGAACTGGAGTTACAGGCAGCGTGTGAACTGCCTAACATAGGTCCTGGGAAGCAAATGTGGATTCTCTGAAAAAGCAACAAGTGCTCCTAACTTAATGACTGAGCCATCTCTCTATAAAGGAATATGTGACTATGAACACTCCTTATTAACACACCTTACTCAAGTCCACATTTCTGAACAGTTAAAAGAACTGTAAAATATCCAGTCTCCTAATCATTTATTATATGTACATACAGAAAACTGCAGGTCAGACTCAGACCTAAGAATGACCTTTCTAGGCCAGCCAATGAGCAAGAAGCTGTCAGAATCACTGGCTGATTATAGTTTGGAAATGGAGCAGGAATATTTTGTCACTTCATCAGTTAATTCTCCAGTTCTAGAATTGACATGACAAACACTCCAACTGACATGACAACCACAGAACCCTCTGAATTACAACTAGTCTGGCAAGATATGTCCAGGGATGCAACAGCAGCAACAATGTTATGAGAGTAACCAGTTGCTTTCTGATTAGTCTTAAGGCCTGCTCCAGAAGAGAGAACGTATGCCCGCTACCATAAATCTGGCTATGAACCCATGGCTGCAGTGCTTACAGGTTCCTGTGGTGAATTTATTGCTATTATCCTGCTAACAGACACATATCAAACTGCCCCCTGAAGTCATCTTTCTGCCATATGTCAAACCTCGGAGAGGCTTCTTTGTACAGGCGACACAAAGCTCACAACTGATCACAGTATAAAAAATAAGTGTCAGTAGAGTACTGAGCCACAAATGAGAAATGTGTCTCACACTCCTGCTCAAGCCCAGAGGCCATCGGGACCATCATGGAAGAAAGATTGGGGAGCATGATTGTAAGCAGAGGTTGAGGAGGTTAGAGTGAACGTGTCTTTGGAACATGACTGAGACCACTGCCCTATGCACTTACAGCAGCTGTGGTTGTCTGAGTGACACCGTAAGATCAAGGCAGTCAGCATACTAGCATAGCTCCACTTCTAACTGAGGAGCTACTATGGCTGCTAGGGTAAGGAGAGTCTGTTTTCTTAGGGGTGTGGCAGCTGGTAGGTGGACCACACTCCAGCAGATAGCCCCACACCCATAAAAATATATATGGGCAGCACAAATTGAGTTTTTTGGACATGAAAAGGGTGGGGGTGAATACGCTCTCTACTTGCATGGCCTACCTTTTAGTCATTAAAAACTATCAGGAAAGTCAAAAACATCTAATCCATGATAGTTACATTTTATAAAGTCAGTACAAATACAGAATAATAGAACAGTAAACCACCTCTCCAAGGAAAAATACACTTAAGGTCCTGCCCAGACTTTCTTTTGTCACAAAAGCTTAATCAGCCAATCAATATGCAGGCTTATTTTAAAACACTTCACAGTATTATACATGAACCTCAAACAAACTTACCTAGATGTACTTTCTCCACAACCCCAGTTCTCTTACCCTTAGGAGCATCACTGAGCACGGTAGCAGTAGGTCTGGGTCATTTTAAACAAAATCATGAAAGGAAAAAGCAAAGGCAAGAGACTGAGTCACTTTATGGAACCTCACCTGGGAAGACACACTCACTAAAGCTAACTTTTCTCTATTGTTTTGTATGCTCCTGTCTGTGGCTCTCTGGAACAGCACAGGAGTATTAATTTTGAGGTTACAAATAAATGTTAGCAAAAGCAGGAAATTTTGCAAATATTTAATCCACAAATAGTAAAAATCTCCTCTAATTGATGAAAATTTTCTCACTGAAAGTATTACAGCTCATGCTGGGGAGATGGGTGAGTCACACAAGCAGGAAGGATTGAGTTCATACCTCCAGCACACAAATAAAAAGCTAAACACTGCAGCGGGCATCTGTAACCCCAGACTAAGGCAGGAGGATTTTAGATTGGAGACCAGCCTGGGCAACACAGTGAGAGAAATGTTGGCCTTAAACAAAGAAAAAAAAAATGTATTCCAGGGCTTTATTAGAATTATTTAAAAGAAAGTAACATTTAAAACCTTTTATTGTTTAAATAAGCCAGTAGGAAAACAAGGCACAGTCTTTGTCATGATATGTTTAAACAGATAGTAATATAAAGTATACCATGTACTATAACCAAAGGACAGTGCTTCCTGGACTCAGGCCAAGTGCACAGAACTGCACCCTAAGTTCTAGCTCTTGTCATTTAAGAAAAGGAGTTGGCTATCTATAAGGTTCAACATGGCTTAATCTAGAATGTGTACCTTCAAGTGTATGGTATCGTGGCACAGCTAAGAGAGCACGTGATAGCAATGTTCACTGATCCATACCCTTTGGGATGACAAGCGAGCAAGAACATAGACACAAGACACTGTACTTCACCAATCAGACCAGTGTCACTCCCCTACAGCAAGTCCCTACTTGGTTATTAAATGCAGATTTGTTTCTGCTACCTTTATACCAGGCCAAAAAAAAAAAAAAAATCTGATACAGAATGCCATAATTTTAAGTTTCGTGGGAACCTTTTATGGGAGAACAAGGAGAATACAAAGAAAAGAAGAGAAGGGAAAGGCAAGCCAACAGAGAGGATAAGGACTAAGGAAGGGGGAAAGAGGCCAAAGTAGATATAAAGGTATTTACACTGAAGTATTAAAAACAAATTAAGGAAGTTCAAGGAAACTAAACCAGAACACTGCAACCACACCCTTGACTCTGTCCTTAAGGGGGCTGGGACAGAATCAAAAGTACAAAAAGAGGGCAGCCTGGAGGTGCTCTGACACCAAATTACCATGTAAAATAGCCTTGATGTCATCCTTGATTCAGAAGAGAGCACCTGAATACTCACCCAAGCCACATGAGCACCCTAACTACACTACACTCCTGGACCTCAGTCAGGCCCAAGACCCAGGGTGAGCTACTCAGAGAAAAAACCATAGAATGCAGGAGTAAAGTAGACATGTAATGAAGACAAGCACTTTACTTTCAGTAACTGCTTAAAAAAAAAAACAAAACACTACTGCAGATTAAAACACAGTCCTCTTGATGTGCATAAACTTACAAGAAGGAAAGCAAAAACTATTAACTAGCATCTACTCAAACTCTCCAGGGAATATCCAAATGTCCCTGGTAAGCAATCTCTGCAAACCCATCCAGCTCCACACAACTTCCACAGAGTCCCTGCAGTCCCCTTTTTAGTTTTCAGAAACTCTCAAGACTTTTGACAGGTGGTATGGAGTCTGCATACAGCCTAGCAAGGAGTAGGATGACACACAGAAGCCTGAGACAGCATTTGCCCAATCTATAACGAAGCCTACAAAGACATTAAAGAAGGTAAGAGTTTAGGAACTAGGGATATACCTCAGCGGGCAGATTGCTTGCTGAGCATACACAAGAAAGACCCTGTGTTGATGCCCCAACACCAGGAAAAAAAAAAAAAAAAAAAGACCAGCTAAAGGGCTCAGCATATAACGGACCTTGTCACATAGGAATGGCAACTGAAATTGAATCTCCAGATCCCACACAGAATCTGAAAGGAGAGAAGTCCAGAGTGTCCTCTGACCTCCACACACATGCCTTAGCACATGCACACATACCATGAATACACACATGCACATATACATTCCACACACACACACATACACACACACACACACACACACCAAAGTGCATGCAAGCACACACAACATATACAAACACAGTTAAAAATTACATCTCAGAAAAGATTTTGTATTTTTAAAAGTCAATCCAAGCCAAAAGTAAAAAATTGGTATTTTAGAACATTTTATAAGGTGAGAGAGTATTAGTAACAAAGTACAGTGCTGTGAAACAGTGCTCATTACTCTACTGCCTGTTGACTTTACTATGGTACTGTGGTATTCTGCTGAACTAAATATAGTCCCTGAAAGTCATTTGTAACGTTCACAAATAACATGTTCTCCAAAGCCTACATATGCAATGTTAAAGCTCTCTACCACAAATTCTCAAATATCAGGGTAGTTTTTAGAAATCTAAACCTTACAGTCTACAGAATAATGCCAAAATCTTACCACTATGCACTGTGTGTGTGTGTGTGTGTTGGAATTGAATTGAGCTCATTATAAAATGGCTTGCTCCCATTCTGTCAGACCAAAAGTGCTGTAGGCAGTGAGGCTACTCCTGAGTCAAAAATTAGCAAATGAGATACAAAAAAAGGACCTCAAGTAGTAATCAGTTACAAAAGAAAAAGAAAAATCCTATTCACACCTATTATTATCATAGTGTATTAATGCATATACATTTCCTAACTCCATAGAGACAATATACTATGACTATACCATTACTGAGATAAAACTATTTCTACTGAGAAAAAAAGCTGAGGTACTTGTCAGAAGTGCAGTCTACTACATGACTGCTAAAGTCTCCTTTCTGTCCCAGAGGACACTCCTGTCATTTTTGCACTTAGCAAATAAAAGAGAAAATTCAAACTTTTTAGGTCAGTCTGGATTATGCACTAATACCCTATCTCAAAAACCAAAAGAAAAAAACAACGCAATGATGATTTTGTAAATATGAACAATGTAACAGAATGAGTAGCTTTTAATTAGCAAGCCTTCTTTAAAGGTAACTTCAGAGATGTCTTTGTTTTTGTTATTCCCCAGTTGATACTGTAATTTCTTCTTGATAAGTTTCCCTGTAACAAGCTTTACAAGATATCTTAAATGCTCTGGTTTTGACGCTATGCTTACCAAAAGTTAAGAATGTGAAATGAGAGCCAGGTGTGGTGGTGCACGCCTTTAAACTCAGCACTCGGGAGGCAGAGGCAGGCGGATTTCTGAGTTCGAGGCCAGAGTTCCAGGACAGCCAGGGCTATAAAGAGAAACCCTGTCTCGAAAAATCAAAATCAAAAAAAAAAAAAAAAAAAAGAATGTGAAATGAAAATGGCCTCCTCACCAAAGAAGCTCAGCCCAACACTATGAGAAGTCACTTTTTTAAACCTGGTTCCCTAGAGTATAGCTGGCTATATGTGTGTGTTTGTTTATTTTGGTCCTATTCTGTGGACCACTCTGGCCACAAACCTGTCTCAGCCTCCTGAGTACTGGGACTGTAGATAGATTCATGAACCACCATGCCTTTCCCATGCATTTCTCCCATCATTTTCATACCTCATCCCCAATTAAAATGACAGCATGAAGGCACTGTATTTTAATGGTAAATGGTGTATACCAAGAAAGGAGGAGATTAGACTTTCTACCTTGAAGCCAACTGGAATAGCCTTTAGAAATCTAAAACATACCAGTGGCCTAGACCAATCACCACTTCAATATAAATTAGTTGGTTAACATCCGAAGAAAATGTGACCATGGATTTGAACTAAGAGTCAATGGTAGGCAATGTTATCTAGGATCCCGTCTCTCTTCTTATCTATTTACAAAGTCTACAAGAACAATCTTATACACACTTCTATCTTCTACCACAGGGGAGAGTATTAGAATAATTTTTGCTCAAAGTTTGTTAATAAGTATATAGAATAAAGTTTACTTTCATGTATTTGATTTCTCTCATCCCAAATAGTCATAAATTATTTTCCAGTCTTCAAAAATTTAACTTTCATAAGTACAGTGTGAAGATAATTAGCAGAGCATACAATACAATTATATTTGATCAACTAACTTTCAACAGATCATAAACAAAAGAATGACTTTTTAAATTGGTGTCATTTTAATATCTTATTAACGAAAAGCATTTACAGAATCTTAATTATATAAAGATATTTTAGCCACAATATACCTTGACATTCACATGTTAGAAAAGAACTCAGAAAAAGATCTACAATCTGCTTGGATGAAAATTAGTAACACAAGATTCCATGTCTTAAAGATTTATAAAGTATTCCAGGAATATTGCTTTCAGATCCCAAAAATCAATATAAAATAATGCTTTATAAAACTTTGCACCAACAAGTGTCACCTACCCAACAACTAATTCCTAGCAGTTACACCTGAAAATCAGTGCTAGGTGATCCTGATTACAATTTCGTTATAAGGACTCATGGTCCTGTTTGCAAGGCATAAGACATACGTGTGATACATGGGACTAGTGGGTCAGAGTGAATAGCCTCTCTTCCACAGTACATTACCAAACATACTTGCCTGCCATATGAAAATACAGTATTCACTGCTAGAGTAAGGACTTCACAGAAATAAAGACTGGGTGTAAAGGAAAAAAAGCATCTTCACTTCCCTTTTCACAAAGGAAATTCTGAACATAATTTTAACTCTAAATATATCACATTCTAATACACTGTCTAGTACTCTTGCAAAAACAAAGCTAAAAAAAAAAAAAATACAACACAATCATTTCAAAATACTGAAAAGCCTATTACTTCTACAAAATACATCTGTACCAAAAGGCAAATTAACTCAAAACTTGAGAGGTCTGAGAGGGCTCATTGAGTAAAGTCCTTATTGTGTAATGTTGAAGACCTGAGCTCAGACACGCAGCAGTCATGAAACTGCTGGGCACGGGTGCAGCACATGCCTATAACCCCAGCACAGGGTGAGGCTGATGGAAACATGACATAGCTAGGCAGATCCCAGGGGCTTCTTGCCAGTCAGGCTAGCTAAAATAGCAAGCTCCAGGTCACCTCAAAAAATATGGTGAAGAGAGAGGAAGATACCTGAAGTTGAACTCACACACACAGACACAACTGAAAACATACATACAAATACTCTCTCTCTCTCTCTCTCTCTCTCTCTCTCTCTCTCTCACACACACACACACACACACACAAGATCAACTCAAAACTCTTAGATAATCTCAATATATTCAATTTTAAAAATTAAAATATATATATATATATATGTGTGTGTGTGTGTGTGTGTGTAGGAATACATTTAACATTTATATCAAGGTATTACACCATGAAAACAACAAAGTGTAAGAAAACCTATATTGGCAGAAAACATTCCTCATTAGAAATCTATTCTTTTTACTCAGAAATAAATAAAAAATAGATAGAGAGATAGATAAAATAAAATTAAAAAAAAAACATTTGTTCTCATGAGGTGATACACAGATATAATTGAAAATTCAAATACAGAAAAATACTAAAAGTAGAAAAGTAAAAATAATTCTAAATAATGTCACTTACAAACAACTCAGTAACATATTTTCTTGGGAGATGAATAACACAAACGTATTTATATACATTGTACATTTCTATGTCTTTCCTTTACATATAATGAAGGTAGGAAACATCTATTCTAACTTTCTTCAAAATGAAAACATGTAAGTGCCTATATACTTTTCTGCTTTGCATTTTCCCTGAAGCAAGTGAAGCCTGAGATTATTCAGTGAGTTTATGACACACCCGTGTGCACTTCAGGGTTTTCTTGTTGCTACTATTTACAGGAAAATGAAAAATATGTTACAATAAAAAAAAAAAAAAAAAAAAAACAACCATGCCTCCAAAGACTAAGAACACAGTACCTGGCCTAGAAAAGCTTGGCTAATTGATCTACAGTCCAGTCACACAGCCCAAATCTGCAATGTAGACGAGGCCACTTTTATGGCCTCCCACCTGTCGGTCAGAGGGTGTGATACTAGTAATTTGGTTATGAGAGTTCTACTAACCAAGTACATGACATCAGCATTGACTCAGCCTTCCCACGCCTCCCCAGCACATCACCGGTTCTCCTGTTCTCAAGTGAGAAACCATCCTTTCCTCCTGTTACTGAGACTCTACAATTCCGAGTTTGTCTGGCAAATGTTTTACTTCCTCAGAGCGCTTACTCTCCTAGTTGGTGTGAGGAACAAAGCAGTCTACTGAGATCAAAGGTGTAGGTGGTATCTTGAACAAGAACCAGAGGGCAATAATTTGGTAAATAATTAAATGAAGTTATTCATGCATTTTTCTTTAAAATTTGAATAGCTTCAAGAGTGTCATGTAAAAACATAATCTTACTACCTAGATAACCTATTCAGTGACTCAAAGCTAGTCAATTTAAAAGCTAGCAATATTTTTAGTGTTGAGAATCTTCCGACGAGCATATTTAAGACAGCAGCGTGGAAGGAGGCTTTCCAACCTTTCATCCACTGTACCTCTAGAGCGCTGTGGGGTCCAAAATGCATGTACACACGCACTTCTTATTTCATTCTCAAACAAGTAGACAGAATGGTCACTACTGATTACATCTCTCATTTTCACCTCACCCATTCCTCCTCCTCATACGATTTTCAAAATATCCTCTCTCCACTATGTATTCTCAGGACAACGGACATACCCTGACTAGACACCAAACCTAACTCTATGTAGTTCCCTTCTCCTAACTGGACACAATAGGTATACCACCTAAGTCTAATTAAGAAAATATGAAGAAAAACATAAGCTGTCAGGCCAATGCTAAGATTTGGTTTGGAAGGGAAGGCAGACAAGCAAGCGCCACTCCTTCCTCACCAGTCCATGTCCACCCTGTGATCTGATAGCAGTCTGAGGATGAGCTGAAAGCACAGCCAGCAAACACACAGAAAAACAAACAGCTGCCCCAGACGCAGCCTCAAGTGTGGGTCCCACATAAGTAGCATAGCATCCCTGCAGCTTTACCGACCTGGACCTTGTTATGTTTTCAATGCAAGGTCTCCTTTCCAGCTGGAGCTAAGTTAGGCAGGTCAGCACAGCAATCGTTAGCTATCAGACCAGCATACTTTGCGCCATGTTCAAGTGTTCCTGATACACATCAAGGGAGTGGTATTTTTACTTTCTAAGAACAGCCTCACCTACCAATTCACCCCAGCAGTCCCTACTTAACCTGAGGAGCTACTGAAATAAGGCTCTACTCCAATGCTAATGCTGTATAAGAGCTGGGAAATAGCGCAGAAAGCCTGCTCAAGGGCTGTAGTGCAAACTATGAGGCTAACAATCACTTGGCTAGATATTTAAACAACTTACTCTGGAAAAAGACCTTCTGGTAGGGTCAGGAATACAGAATTTTCCTATTGTTTTTAAAAGAAGATGCAGCCTGGCAGAGTGGCTCAAGCCTATAATCCTAGCACTTGGAAAGATGACAGGGAGATTTAATGTTCAAGAGCAGCCTGAGCTACATGGTAAATTCCAGGCTAACCTTTACTACAGAGTGAAATCAACTCCAACCAAATCAATCAGTCATTAAGAGATAATATTAAGTAAGTCTCAAGGGAGGCACAACTGGGAGATTAGATTTAGTAGATCCCTCTTAAGTTTATTTATCAACAGTTGTAAGTTCACTTTAAAGAGTTTTTGGTTTTCTGGTTTTTTGTTTTTTGTTTTTTTTATTCTACAGAACAACAACAAGACGCCACAGACCCTAAATAATTTAGTGCAGCTAAAATACAAGGTCCATTTACAGGGCAATCTTGCACTGCAGAGCTAAGCTCCTTTCTTCATACAGGAGCTCACTGGCGAGCGTTCCACATTATTTTTCTTGCAAAAGCCACACCCATGGTACATCACCTGTCATTGCCAGCTTCTGTTTCTTCCATGTGAGAAGGCACCCCGCAACACTTAAGCAGCCTTACTCTGGGGTCTTAATATTATTGTCTGGGATTAAAATCATTTCATTGTTCCCGTATTTCAACTGTAATTGGTTTTGCTACACTCTTCTTTCCAAAGCAGCAAAATGGCTCTCATACAAACATGTTTCTGACCTCAGAATTTGCTGAACAAGGTTTTACTGCAATATATGATTACAAAATCAAGTGTAACTGTCACTGATGGTTTGTGGAGCATAAACACAAATGACTCTTGGTAGGGACAACTGGAGGAGAGGAAAGTAGAGAGTAGCTTTCTACCACCCCGTGCAGCACGGGCTCTGTAAATTCTACAGGGAAAAGAAAGAGTACCATTGCAGCTCATGAGTGGGTTTAAGCAGAGGTCACTTAAGAGGCATTCTGCTATAATGAGTCTTCCCAAGAGTCTCTGGTTATTCTACACACCAATCAGCCCTAACAGCTGATACGTATCAGTACTTTGTGGAATGAGGACGTCTCTGGCATCAAACCTCCTCACTTATACATCCATTTGCTGAATCTTGACAAGGAGCATAATGGCAGAGCAGCCTCAACCCCCCCACCCCCCACCCCCCGTCTCCTCTCCTCTCCTCTTCCCCATGACACACGCCGGCACACACATGCATGCACACCAAATGTAGCTATAAGCTAGTGAAATACTTCCAGGCAATGCAGAATTGGCTAAATGCATCTAAAAAGCTTCAAGTCTAACCGTTATTACTCTACCAGAGGAAAGAAAATAATTGACATAACTCACGTGGATTTTTGCCTTAAACCACAGAAAGTTATAAAAATAAAAGGAGACAAGATTTTAAACATAATTATAACTAGGTTATATATCATTAGTAAAGAAAATAGACAAAAGTATTTCTTTCTACTAAAAATACATTAATATTTCATTAAGAATGCAAAAGTGATAAACAGGAAATGGATGGAAAAATATAATAACTTACAATCTAAGAACATAATCAGTGCGCGCTAACCCCAGGCCCCATAATATAAAGGAACTTCAGACACCGTTTCTAAATTTCAACTTTGAGAAGGGCATAGGAAAACCCATCTAACAGTGAGTATCTAAAAATAGTCTCCACACACACCTCTCTCCTTCACTAGAAAACTAGGCAAGAACTCTACCACTGAGCTACCACCCTGGGCCTTATTACATGTTTTCGAAGAAATCCTCAGGCCATTCAAAGTCCTATCACATTAACAAATAGTTCACAGTTAATTCCAAAACCAGGATCCCAGGGAATATTCTGTCTGTGGTTCAACACAAAGGGAACACTTGTCACTGGAGCTCTGTTTTCTGAGCCTACAGATTCCTTGCAACTGGAAAAAGACACACATCCGCAAACTGCCATGTCCAAAGAACGTGCCAACGTGCTTCTTAAAGAGCCAACACTGGAACACACTACCAGTATCAAATAATACTGCTAAGTGCCAAGTGCTTGAGTGAAGACAAAAGGAATATGAAAGTTGAAGGAAAAAAAAAAAACAATACTGGTGACTTCATTGTCAGGAAAAAGGCTCAAATATACATTGTTCTTCCCAAGATATATTTCAACAGCTTGCTTAAAAATCACTTAATACTGCTTGGCTCTCAAAATGGAAGTCCCTTCATTTAACTGGAACCCCCCCAGAAGAGTTCAGAGTGGTTTTACACAAACTAAACATAAAGGTAAATTGTAGCGAGCTTTGTTTTTAGGGGGAGGTTTCAAGATAACACAAATTTGGTTACAATCTTGGTCTTTTAATATTAAGAGGGAAATTCTAAGGAGAGAAAAAACCTTCCCTGTAACACCATTGTGATCTCCCGAGCGCTCACTGGTATGAGGGTGCTATTTTTCTAAGCACAACTTTGAAAGTGATTTATTGACGGTTAAATTATTTTACAGTCGACTGATACTCAAGATAACTAAAAAGCCCATATGTGCTTACCTATAACTAGGTACTCTTGTTTTACCATCTTCCTATTAGAGTTATTTTCTTCCTGTGTAGATTTTTTCACATTATACTCTATCCATAGCAAATCTCACCTTCAAATGTATTCACAGTAACAGATTATGCAATAGCCTGCATTTTGTCGTGTTGTTTAATATTTCCTCACTCCCTTTATTTATCTGTCTATACTGTTTTGAGATGCTCTTTGTAACTAAACCAAAGAATGTTCTATTTGTTGGGGGGGGGGGGTTGGGGGGAGGAACTGAACCAAAAACTATACCATAGTAAAGATCTGTTCTGTTCCCAGCAGAAAAAAAAAAAGGTTACAGGAAGGATCAGAGGGAAGAGAACGAACTGGAGAGCTTCCCATTTCTCCCTGAGTCATTTTTACAATCCTGATTTATTTCATGTAAAACCAATTACCAGATTGCCAGGCACACCCATAATCAAATGTAAGTAAAGAAAAATTATAAAGCCATGTACAAACTGTTTTCCATTGTATCCATGCCCCCCCCAGTAGCAATAAATGATAGCCAGTTAAACTATTGAGTTATGTTTCCTTTAACATGCTATTTTTATTTGCCCACCTCTTGTCACCACAGAAGAGATATATTTGAACCCTCACACTCAAACTGACTCATTAAATACAAAGCATTGGGAACCTTCATGGCCGGCTCTCCACCTACTCTCACAGCTTCCTCTTCCTCCCCAGCTTTGCACCCAGCTCAACAGGTGCTCTCTCTATGGCCCAGCCCACACCCTTCATTTAGAACACTACTGTCCCCAGCCCCCTGTGCCTATGAAAATATTTAAGGCCCAAACAGTGCCACAGCTCCACGCTCATTCATAACTCCCTCCAAATTAGTATCTTTCCCCTACACCCCATACTTCCACCCACCTCTAATAAAACCTCCAGGAAGCTTGTGTTGTAATTGTTTGTGTGCATGCCTGCTTCTCCCTTGAAGGTAGCTACATAGTCTCATTCCTCCCTCTTCAGAATTCTGCCTCTTTTTCTAGTAACATCAAGAGGTAGAGCAATGAGTTCATTAAGCCCTTGATTCTAGTCCCAGTCCTTTATTTTGAAAACGGTAACAAATGACTCTCCTGTTCAGAAGATTTGTGTTACACATTATTAACATTTGCAAATCCAACGATGAAGGTGTCAACAATTATAATTCATTAATTTTTAAGCTGGCAGATAGGGAGAGGTGGTCATAGATTACAATAAATTATCAATAGTCATTTCCCAAGATCCTCCAAAACCTTAAAAAGTCTCATCTATGTCAATATTAAAAGCGAGGTGGAACACTAGTCAACTATCCTAACTAACTCAAGTGACCGCAGAGGGAGGATAAAGGATTCAAGTCCAACCCAGGCTATGTAGTCAGACCTTGTCTCAAAATTCCAAAACGAGTAAGTTAATAAACAAGTAACAGAAAAAAAACAACTTTCTGTCCTCAAGCCCTATATGAATTCCTTCTACCTGAGGCATATATAACCAGAAATGCAAGCTTACTTAAAGTAAAGCTATCTATATATTCTATTAAGAATGTATGTGAAAGGCACACAGTGTACTTGATAACACCTTTCTCCCAGGACTCATAAATATAATAATAATCTTTGTGCAGCTAAAAAGGCTAAAATACAAAATATTAACAGTTTATGTTGTCAGAATCGCAGTGGAAGCAAAGTTAGGCAACCATTATAAAACACCATAAGTACATCTCGAAAATAAATAAGAATGTTTTTGATTTTTGCCATAGAATATATTTTCTAAAACCAGTCTCACGTCTAATTTTAATGATCCTTATACAACTTTGTATTTTTTTTCTTCCACGTTGTGTTTACAGAGAAAGTCAATATTCTTCAAAAGAAACGTACTTTTTATTTTTCTTTAATTTTATTCCGCTTTTATAGTTCGGTATCTCTACCTGTGACCAAATGTCAAGCATAATCACAAGAAGTAATTGCAAGAACAAACAATAGTTTCTTTTCGTAGATGTATTTTGTAAAGGCATTCGGTCTTCTAGTAGTAAGTGCATGGTGAACACAATGCTCAAAAGGGGCTCAGACCTAAGCCTGGGTACTCATCACAACAGAGTAAAAACTCATCCCCAGCCTGTAGCAACAGTAGCTGGCTGCCACTCAGACTTCTCCCTCACCCTTTAACTTTCCGCCCTGAAACAAGAGGTGGGCGAGCAGCAGTGATCGTGGACAGCACAGGCCCAACTCCCCCGACCCCAGAAGCACACAGGATCTCCATCACCAGCCTGCACGCAAGCAACGTGCTGCCACCTCCCCCGCGAGCGGGTAAACACAGCAGCCAGCCCGACCCCAGAGCCCCACGGCCGGCACGCCGCCGCCGCCGCCGCCGCCGCCGCCTTCCCCGCACGGCTCGGCCAAGTTCGCAGTCGGCGGAAGGCTCGGCACACACACCGGCACATCGCCGCCACCCCGGCTCGGGGAAGTTGCTTCCCCCGCCGCCCCGGAGCTCCGGGCAGCCGCGCGGCCGCCGGGCCCCTCCCCGGCCCGACCCGGGCCGCAGCCCCCGCGCCCCTGGGCCGCCCTGCTGGCCTCGCCCGCCGCCCGCGCCCCACGGCCCGCCCGCCAGCCCGCGGGCCTCCGCCGACCGGAATTTACCTCAAAGGCGCGGCCGCGGGCAGCGGGCTCGGCCCGGCGCGCGCGTCCGCCCGTCAGCGCCGGCACATCCCCGCCGCCGGCGGCCGCGGAAGAAGAACGAGACCCGGGAAGGAAGGCGCGAGCGAGGGAAGGACGGGCCCCCGCGTCTACTGGCTCCGCGCGCCGCCGGCGCCTCCTACTGCCGCCGCTGAGCACCGAGTCGCCGTCTGGGCCGCGGCTGTGGCCACCGAGGCAACCGGGAATGAATGCACGGCGGCGCCTCGCTTATCCGGAGGTCAAACATCCTTCGGCCTCGAGCATCCGGAGCGGCACCGGACCCGGAAGTGAACACATGAGAGGAGGGGAAAAAAAAAAAGAAAGAAAGAAAGAAAAGAGGGGGTGGAGAGAAAAAAAATAATAAAAAGAAAGGAAAGCGTCTAGTCTCTCCGGCGGCGGAGGCTCCCAAGCAGCCCGCATCAGCGAAAAGAGCCGAGCGGAGCCGAAGATGACACCGGCCGATTCGGATTGGTCGGCTCGCCGGCCGGAAAGCAGGCCACGCGCTCATTGGCTGCGAGGAGCCAGAAAGTCGAAGTCTCGCCCCATCCCGCCTTCGCTCGAGCAGCCCGCGAGAGGGGAGCGGTTGTAAGGTCCCCGGTGGCTCCTGGCTGCGGCCGTGGGAGGCAGGCTGAGAGCGAGTCCCTGCAGAGGACTGAGAGGGCTATAGAAACGCTGCAGAGAATCGAGATGACGGAGCGCCCCGGCCACCGTTGTTCAACCAGGGTGCCAAGGGGTTCTTGATGAGCGTCTGGACGGCCCTTCAGGTGCCAGCAAATCAGGACCTGGTTGACATGATCTTCGCCTCATTCTGACACCCCCTACCTTATCCCCTTCCCCGAGTGCTATACCACGGATCCAGGATACTTGGAAACACCCCCTTCCCGAATGCTCAAAAACATCCCCTATCCCCCACCTCCCCCAGTGCTATACCACAGATCCAGGATGCTTAGAAAAAAATGGCTTGTGGTTCACATGTGTAAGCTCAGATCCTCATCAGCTGAGCTCATACTGTGTCATAGATAGTATTGCAATTTTTCAAGTGAAGTTCTAGGAGTTCGGGACACTAAACATGACTCAAGTCATTAAGTTGTGAAGCTCAAACTGGAACCAGTGGTTTAGGCATCCACTTCCCAGGCCTCTTCGAATGAGTAGAAGACTATATTCTTCATAAGCACGGCTTTATGAGTAACATCATCGTTGTGTAAACCGGGTCAAGCCAGGCGCCGCAGCACAGGCCTTGTAAATCCAGCTATCCATCGTGGAGGCTGAGACAGTAGATGGCTGAGACAGTAGGTGGCAGGTCGGACTTAAGTGAGCAAAGGCTTGTGTGAAATTTAATAATAGAATACTAGCCTAGCATTCAAGATTTTTGTTTGGTTGTTTGGTTTTTCGAGACAGGGTTTCTCTTTATAGCCCTGGCTGTCCTGGAACTCACTTTGTAGACCAGGCTGGCCTCGAACTCAGAAATCCGCCTGCCTCTGCCTCCCGAGTGCTAGGTTTAAAGGCGTGCGCCACCACGCCCAACACATTCAAGATTCTTAAATTCAGTCCACAGTTCAGGGCCTCTTGTGGTGTGAGACAGGTAAGATTTATACATGCTCAGGCTTAGGTAATAACATACCTCCTCAAACAACATATCCCAAGTCTCTGGTCTAAAAAGCTCATCTTCCAAGGACACAGCGCAAGAAAGGAAATAAGTTAAACTTAATAAAAGGAAGAGACATTTTCCTTAACAGCTCTCTCTCTCTCTCTCTTTTTTCTTTTTTAGACAGTGTCACTAAATTGCCAGGCTAGCACTGAACTCACTCTGTAGCCAAGGCAGACATTGAATTTGTAATCCTCCTGCCTGAACATCCTATGTGGTTGGAATTATAGGCAAACACCTTCAGGCCACACCCAAGTTTCAATAACTAATGCCAACTCTTTTAAGCCACAAATATAAATATCTGGATTAAATATATTTTAATTAGATGTGGGTAAGAATGTTTATATTTCTAGCCCTTGAGTAAATATTTTTCATTGATATTTGACTGGAAACTCGTGAATTGAAACTAGCAAAAAATCAAACTATCAGCCTTTTCTAATAAGTTGAAGAAAATCAATATGAGAATAGTTTATATCAACTGAGGAAAAGCCAAACCAAAGACATCCCAGCAAAGCTCTTCAGAGTGTAATGCGTCATCGCGACAGACAGTCCATGATGCTTTCCAGTCTGCTGCCGGATTGCAAACAAATGCAGTTTGCTTTCGCTACTCACGCTGACCTTGCCATTCTTTGGGCACGTGTTCTCCACTCATGTCTTTTGTTACTCCTGCACTGCATCTCTGTGCTCAAGTACTCACAGGGTTTTTATAACACACACACACACACACAAAAAAAAAAAAAAAAAAAAACAAAACTTGTATTTGTCAAAGTTCTCTTTTGTGAAAAACTCCCATTTCCTTCCAAGTCTTTGTTTGGTGGGAAAGAGAATGGTATACGCTGAAGAGTAAAGCTGGCCATTTTCCCTCCTCTCTCAGGAATGAAGTTTCAAGCAAGAGAAAGAAGGAACTCGGTCAGTTATAAGCAGGAAAATATAAAGTTAAGATGTTTATTAAAACCTCTCAAAGCAAAACCAGACAACACATTCATTGTCTTCATTTATGTATTTTTACCTGTAATTGTAAGCCTGCTTATGGTGATTTGCTAATTGGCCTAGGGCAAAGCCTGAGGTATTGCCAAACTAAAGTCAAATGTTTCTTTTTCAGTGTTATCCTTAAGGTCCTGTACTTTGTGGCAGAGATGAAATTTTAAAAAGGCAAATTAGTCAAATAGAGAAAAGAGACATTGTAACAAGGGGGGGGGGGTAATTAGGGTTCTCTAGAGTCACAGAACTTATGGAATGTCTTTTCTATATTGAGGGAATTTGTTGTAATAACTTACAGTCTGTAATCCAACTCCCCAACAATGGTCAGCTGTGAATGGAAAAGTTGCTCAGGCCCATGAGGCTAGCAAATCTTCTTTCTTCCCATGTCCTTAGGTAGGTCTCCAGCACGAGGTGTGGGCCAGATTAAAGGTGTGTGTCACCAGGCCTGGATCTGGGATTTGTTTTGTCCCAGGCTGACCTTGAACCCCGAGATCTCCTTGCCTCAGTCTCCTGGGATTAAAGGTGTGCATTACCTTGTCTGGGCCTAGGCTTTTCATGGCCACTAAGCCTCAAGATCTCCATGCCAAGATCCAGGTCAGAAACTTGTGTCTTCCAGCCTCAAGATCTGGATCACAGGAGAATGCTCTGATTCTGGATTGTAGCTCATTCCAGATAATAGTCATGTTGATTGCCAGGAATAGCCATTACGGGGAGTTAGTGCTGGAAGCAGAGCAGCCCATTTTAGTGGCTTCAACTGGAGAGAAACCTGCAATCAACAAGAGGTCCAAACGGAAGGGTTCCGTGAGAATCCCAGTCACATACAGCAGCTACCTCCAGTTGTAGGCAGGTAGCAAACTTTGCAATTGCAGAATGGTATCCCCTCCACAAGAGACTTCAGTTATCTTCATCAAAGCAGCTGTAATTATGTGCAAGCAATCCACAAGACTGAGCCAGTTTCCCTGCTTCCTCTCTGTGGGTGTTAATCTGGGACGTTCCAGAAACCCCCTACAAACCAACACAGCCTATTTTCATTGCTTCCGCTTGCCCACCAGAACTGTAAAGATGACATTGCTGAGGATACCACATACTTTGGATGCAGGACATAGAGAAGCATTGATATTGACCAGAAAGCTCCCTGCCTTCTGGGTTACCTTTCACAGAGCTGGGCAGGGCTAGGCAGGCTGCTGGAAGAGAAAATCAGCAGCAGGCATCCTCAGTGAGAGACCCTGCACACTCCGATACTGACCTTCCAGGCAATCCGTGCCTACTGATGCAATAGGGACCTGACTGTAAAGGTAATAAGTACTGGCTTTAGTTTGAAGGCCTTTTCTGCAGGAGGGAATCCATGCAGGATAGTATAAACCCGCTCCAAAGCCCATTGGCTGATGACCTCACAGGCTCTAAGGAGGAAGCTACCTACCACTGTTATTTTGCTAAATGGAAACAGTGTCAAACTGCCCTCTAAATATTTATGTTTATACCCACAGATGTGCTACTTTCAGTCTTAGTCACAAAAGCTTCTTTTTCAGTAAGCACAGGGTAATATAGACTCATAACTGGAGAAAGTGCTGAGGATTAGTGATCGTTAACTCTTTGAACCTAAATACACCTATATCACGCACACACCCACCCACCCACACACACACACACACACACACCTCCCCATACCATGTCCAAGGCTTAGGAAATATCACAGAAGGAGCATACATAATTTAAGACCTGGCAGATGAAGCACTGTGTTCTGGACACAGCATAGTTATTATACAAATAAACCCAGAACAGCTGGGTTATTTGTACAGGACCTGCCCATAAGCAGGCCTATAGTCATTCCATTACAGATGGAGGAAGGGCTCGTGAGGCCACAGAGGAGTTATCTGGAGTGAATGGCTACTGAGGGGCGTAAATTGCCCGTGTTCCAGTAAGTGCCCTCCCAGCCACACTCATTGCAAAAGCCCTGATTAAATTCAGTGGGTCATGTGGAGAACAGGAAGTAGAAAATGGACTTTTGAGAAGAAGGAATAGGGGTGGGATAAGAGAGGGTAGGTAACAGTGAGGAAGATGATCAAAGTACACATACCGAATTCTCAAAGAATAGCATTTTAAAGCAACTAGCCCTGATGTTCCCTCATATGAGAAAGGAGTTGGGAAGGTCATTAGACATTCAACTAAGATGCCAGTCACTCCTTCCAACTGTATGTAATTCTGTCCAAGCAACGCACGCTCTCATGTTATCAGAAGGCGTCAGAATGTATAGAGGGTGGTGAATTAAATGCAGGGGGGAGAAGGGGTGTGGAGAAATTATCATCTGTGCTGGGGTGAGACTCTTTTGGAAGTGCAGCTGTTTGAAGAGCAGTTACCCACACACCTGTAAGGAATCTGTCACCCATACTCTAAAAGTTAAGCCCAATAAGCTAATCGGTTCACCACGTTAGAACATTCCGTCTGTCCTAGTGCCTGTCCAGGGTGAGTAAACATTGCTTCAACTGTCCCCAAGGTTCACAAAACACCAGCTGTTACATGACTGTTGCTAGAAAGAGACAACATGCTGGTTTATACCCCTCTTAGTAAAATCTTTAAAATATTTGGTAGGTGGAAAATGTATATACAATAATCACCAAACTTACATGAGCCTCTACTATAGCTTATAACAATGATCTTCAGAAATGTTTTAAAAAAATCCCAGTTTTAGGGCTTCACAATTGGAGCCATGATTTAGATGGCTCTCTCAAAAGGCCAAGGGTTGGAACTTATAATTCCTTTCTGTAGTAGCGTTGGAAGTGAAGCCTGGTGGGAGACATCTAAGTTCTCTCAAGGGTAGTTTAATGCCTCTGTGTATGAGCGAATCCTCTCACAGGACTGCATGAGTTACTTTGAAAGCAAGTCTATTCCTTGGGCTGTCTTTTCCGTACCCCTTGGCCCCCTCCACCCTCTGCCATTCAGACACTTGATCTTGGACTTCCCAGCCTCCAGAACTGTGACCCCAAATGTACTGGCTAGTTTTATGTCAACTTGACACAAGTTAGAGTCATCAGAGAGAAGGGAGCCTCAATTAAAAAAATGCCTCCATAGGATCCAGCTGTAAGGCATTTTATTGATTAGTGATCCGTGGGAAAAGGCTCAGCCCATTGTGGCTGGAACTGCCCCTGGCTGGTTGTCCTGGGTTCTATGAGAAAGCAGGCAGAGCAAGTCATGGGGAGCAAGCAAGTAAGCAGCACCCCTGCCATGAGCTCCCCATCAGCTCCTGCCTCCAGCTTCCTGCCCTGCTGAGTTCCTGCCCCTCCGCCACTGTTGATGCTGAACTGTTAGAGAAAACTGTGAGTGAAAAATATCCTTTCCTCCCAATGTTGTCTTTGGTTATGGTGTTTAATCACAGCAATAGTAACCCTGACTAAGACACCATATGAATCTCTTTTCTTTATAAACTACTCAAACTTTGTGCTGTTAGTCAATGAGAAATGGACTAAGGCAGGCTGTCACAACAAAATATAACAGGTTGAATGTTTAAAAAGTATGAATTTATTTCCTCACATTTTTGGAAGCAGGAAATTCAACAACAAACTGTCAGGAAGATAAAGTTCTGGAGAAAGCTTTTTGTCTAGGCTTTGGGGTTATTTTCATGTTCTGTGTCTTCAAATATGCTCACCGCCATGGGTAGACAGGGACAGAGAGCCCCTCTCATCCTCATCTTAATCCCATCTTGAAGCCCTCCCACCCCCACCCCCACCCCGTGCCCTAACTTGGACTGAACTTGAAAACCTCCCAAACGCTCCACCTTCAAATACCATCATGTTAGGATTCAAAGTTGGAGCACGTAAATTTTGGAAAGACAAAAGTCAGTCCCAAGCACTCCTCAAAATAATGCATTTCATGTTGGAAGGTAGTTCATCTATCAATGTAAGAGAAGCTAAAGGACAGACACATTGTAAATAAGAAACAGTAACATTAGACAACCATGTCAAAACCTCAAGGAAAAGAGTATTAGAGAACTTCAATATAGAAAATCTGGAACACGGCAAAAGTGTAAACGAAAAAGTCTTGACAAAAGAGTGGCTAAGTCTCCTACTGGGCAATTTAATATTTTTGTTTCCATTAGGAGACCTGAATTTTGGCAGCTTTTAAGGCAGAGTGTCTCTTCAGAGAATGTTGCTTTGTGATAAATGGAAGAGTTAGCTAAAGCTGTTTGTTTGTTTGTTTGTTTTCCTTAATGGTTTCCAGGATAGGTTGCATTTTGGGTAATACATGAGTCCTAACTTCTCTAGATGTTCTTAATAATTTATTTTTGTTCCACCCCCTGTCTCCCAAATCTTCTATGATTCCGGAATCACATCTCCCTACATTCATCTCCGAAATCCGGAACAGCTCCTGAGCCAAAATCTGAGCGAGACTGGGGTGTCTCATTAGTCAGTAAGAATCAGGCTGTGCTCTGTCTGATGCCTCTGGACTGAGCCGTGAGAACAGTAGACTTTGAGCTCTGCCACTTATCCATCTGCCCGATGCCTGCTGTGTGTGTGTGACAGTGGACTGCTGCAGCTTCCTTTCCTAAACAAAACGGTGACCTCTCCTAAACTCCCAACCAGCACACAGTAGGAATGGTTCCTTTTTATGGAATTTTTTTTTCTCTAGCTCCAGGTTGGACATGAGCATACTTCACTGGCTAAGGCTGCTTCAGGCTACTGAGTGAATCACCATGCACTGCTGCTAAACCACTCTGCCGGGGCAGACTACGCTGGTGCCAAAGGCAGGGTGAACTACGTGTGCCCTTTGGACAGTAAACAAGGAAGTCAGCCTCTTTGTCTAATGCTGTTTCACTCATCTCTGTCATACTTGAATATTTTCCATGTTAGCTTCTTCATCCTTGCCCCGCGCCAACACTTTTCTACTTCATTCTTCTTTTTCCTCTCACCTACTTCTCTCAGGGTATGGTTTTCATATCTGACAACAAAAATATAAGTTCAACAAAAGTTAAAATTGATGCAAGAAGATACTTAGAACCCTTACTTCCATCTACTTTCTGTGACTATAATTAGAGCTATATACTTCTACACTCCTTCTTGGCACAACCTACTTAAGTAGATTTGCCCTAAGTTAATATGTGAAGTGGGCCAGTAGTACTAGTAATACACCAGAAAAATTAAATGCAGCGATAAATCTGTAATATATTTACCATATTACCTAGCATACAGTAAGCACTAAATAAGTGGCTGTTATTAGATACCATAAGACCCCAAGGAATCTCTGTATTCCGATCCAACATAAATAGTAATTAGAAGTTGAAAATATTAAGTCCAAAGATATTCCCTATTGTAAAATTCTAAGACTTGGATGTATCATCTTAAATCATTGGAAACAATGGTAGAACATCATTTAAACTTGCTTTAGGCTCTACTCTTAGTTTTCACAAACACACACACACACACTTGAACATTTATGATATTTTCTGAGCCGCATCTGTATATCATTTATTTAAAGCACTCTGATTTCCATTGGACAATTTTTTTTTCTCCATTTCTCTTTGCTTAACGGTGAGGGCCCTGCCTCCTGTAGGATTGTCATAAGGTAGGGGAGGGGTTAGGAAAGAGGAACATACATTGGCTTCCCTTTGTCTACTGATTCTTTGCCCTCTGAACTTTTGAATTCAGCCTTGCTTTAATCGCCAACCACCCCCGGGATGCTCTCTGGACTCTGGCCTGTGTTCGATGGATTGGCAGAGCTGATCACACCCTGCCAAAGCTTTGTGCTTCAGTACAGCTGCATTCTGTCACTAGGCAGATCTACCCCAGCTTCTTACTGAAACCTTGCCAGTTATGAGCCTAACCCTTTGGACTGTGACTTAAAAAACCTGTGTGTTCTGCCAGCTTGAGTAACTTGATCTAACAGACAATACATTTCAACCCAACTGCCAACACTTGCTGCTTTCTAGAACAGTTACTTTCAAATATATATTAGTGTATTGTCTTAGTCAGGGTATTACTGCTGGGAACAGATACCATGACCAAGACAAGTCTTATTAAGGACAACATTTAATTAGGGCTGACTTACAATTTCAGAGGTTCTGTCCATTATCAAAGTTGGAACATAGCAGCATCTAGGCAGGCATGGTACAGGCGGAGCTGAGAGTTCTACATCTTCATCTGAAGACTGCTAGTGGAAGCCTGACTTCCAGGCAGCTAGGATGAGCGTCAGAAAGCTCACACCCACAGTGACACACCTATTCCAACAAGGTCACACCTCCAAATAGTGCCAAGCATATTCAAACCATGACACGTATATTTGTTCAGTTGTTTATAATAATGAAAGTCAGTAAAGTCCAACATCCCATTCCCTGTGTTACTGATGGTCTTCTGTTCTAGCTTATGATCTAGCTGATCAAGAAATATCAGCTGGGGCTGAAGAGTAAACCTCATCAGTTAAGAGCATATACTGCTCTTGCACAAACCCCGAGTTGGGATCCCAGCACCTTATCAAGTGTTTCATGGGCTCCTACAACTCCAGCTTCAAGGGATCAAACACCCTCTTCTGGGCTCCTCAAGCATCTACATGCATACACACATCACACACACACAAACGTAATAGAAAACAAATCTTTAAAAAAAATCAACTTGGTCTCTTTGCAGTGGACTGAGTGCTGTGTTGTAAATTTCTTTTTGCTATCTGAGCACATAGTGATGGGGTAGCAAATTGGTGCTTTGTTTGGGTTTCGTTTTTGCCAGTTCCCTTATAAGACCAGTTCTTGTTAGGGAATATTTAAGAGAATCCGGCTGTAGAGTATTTGTGCTACAAACAGAAGATTCAGTCCGGGACTTCCCTCTGTGTGTCTTTTGATTGCACGTTAGTTTTTCACAGGAAGTCTTATCAGTGGTGTGAGTAGGGTGCTCTACAAATCATGGTCAAGGTTATAATAAAAATATGGCTTTAGAATAACCGCCAATACCTTCAGTCCCCCATAATCCCCTTGTTCCCCTAGGCAATTTCACTTCTACTTTCATGTCACACATACATTGTATCTATCCACATGACATAAAGAGGACATAAATGTCTACCTGAGACTAGTTTAACTTACTTTATAATTGTCTCCCTTTGCATCTATTTTCCTGCTAACAACATGAAACTTCTTTCTCCTTTATAGCTGAAAATAATTCCATTATGAATATACCACATTACCCTTATCCATTCATGGATGTGTAGGTTGGTTGCAGAGTTGAGCTATTCTGAATAGTGCTGTAAAAACATTGATGTGCAAATCTGGACTATGTTCACTTATATTCCTTTAGGAGACTAGCCAGGCTTGGTATAGCTGGGTCATATAGTAGTTCTGTATTTTGGATTTTAGAGAGACAGATTCACAGATTTCCATAGTGGCTGCATTTTGTGAATAGTCCCACCAGCCATATATTCTCCTTTGTCGTTTGCATGAAGCATTCGTTACTATTTGTTTTCTGAATGGCTGGCACTCTGACTCGGGTTAGATGCAATCTCAGTCTTGTTTTGTTTTTCATTTCTCTATTGGCTTGTGAGACTGAACATTTTCTGTGTGTTTATTGGTCATTTGAACTGTATCTATTGAGAATTTCTGTTCATTTAATTGGGCCACTTATTGTCTGGGTCGTATGACATTTTTGATGTTTGGGTTTTTTTTTTCCAGTTCTTTACATACACTGGGTATTAATGCTCTGTCAGAGGTATAGCAGCAAAGATTTTTCTTCAGTTCTATAGGTTGTCTCTTTATTGGTTTTTTCCTTTCTGTGCATAAGCCTTTTAATTTTACATCATCATATCTGTCAATTGTTGGCATCGTGCAACTAAACTCTTATTAAGAAAGTCTTTGTATATGCAAATATTTAAAGATGTTTTCATACTTTTTTTTTCTCCAACATTTTCCAAATTTCAGGTCTTACTTTAAAGTTTTGCTCCATCTGAAGTTGATTTCCTGTACAAGATAAGAGCTAAGGATGTAGTTTCATTCTCTATATCTGGACACTCACTGTTCCCTGCACTATTTGTTAAAGAGGAGGATGTCTTTCCTCCAATCTGCATTTTTGGCATCTTTGAAAAAATTAGGCGGCTATACCTGTGGGGTATATACCAGGTTCCATTCCATTGTTCTACGAGTTTGTTTTTGTGTCAGGAACATGGTAGTTTTGTTCCCGTGACTCTATATTACAGCTTGAAATCAGACATGGTGATAACTGCAATTGTTCTTTTTGGTTAGATCACTTTGGCTGCCTGGGGTCTTCTGTGCTTTTTTGAAGATACTCTTTCTCTGTGAATAATGACATTGGCAATTTGATGGGGATTGCATTGAATCTATAGGTTTTTTTGTTTGTTGTACAGACATTTTTGTAATGGTACTTTTCCAGTTCATGAGCTTGGACGATCTTTCCACCTTCTACTGCTTTTTTCACTGTTTTAAAGTTTTCATCATAGTAGTCTTTCACAAAATTGGTTACATTAATTCTGAAGTACTTTGGTTTTTGTTTTGTTGGGAGTTATGAATGTGATTGTTTTTAATTCTTCTTTTCTCTTTGTACTTGTTTTCTCATTGTACTTGATACTAATATATAGGAAGGCTGCTAATCTTTACATTCAAAATTTATATTCTATTTTGTTGAAATTGATCATTAAATCTGTTTCTGGTAAAGTCTTTATGGTATCGTGTATAAAATCATATCATTTTTGAATGAGGATACTTTGACTTCTTCCTTTCCTGTTTGTATCTGTTTCCTTCTTTTGTCTTATTGATACAGCTAAGACCTCCAGCACCATATTGAATAAGAATATAGTAAGTGGACACCTTTGCCTTGTTCCTAATTTCAGAAGAAATGCTTTGAGGTGTCCTCCCCAGGTATTAACTATAGGCTTGTCACAGATTGCCTTTTTTTTTTTTACACTGAGATATATTCTTTGTGTTCTTAGTATCTTCAAAGCTGCTACACAAAAGGATGGTGGATTTTATCGAAAAACTTGACTACATATACTGAGGTGATCATATGATATCATCCATGAATCCATTTGTGTGATTTATAACATTTACTGAGTTGCATATGTGGAACCATCCCAGTATCTCTGGAATAAAACTAATTTCATTGTGGTGAATAATCTTTTTGGAGTGTTCTTAAATTCAGTTTGCAAGTATCAGAGAGACAATATTTGCCTCTATTGTCATCAGGGAGATGGGCTTATAATTTTCTTTTTATTGTTCTCTCATTATCAGGTTGTTATGTCAGGGTGACACCGGTTCCATAAAAAGCATTTAGTAGCACCCCTTCCCTTTTTATTTTAGGGACTAGTTCAAGAAACATTGGTGTTGGTTCTTTAAAGGTCTGATATAATTCATCAGTTGATTCATCTGGGCCTGGAAATTCTTAGCTTGAAAAAAAATTTATTATTTTTTCTATTTCCTTCCTTGTTCTAGCTTTATTTAAGTCAGCAGTTCTCAACCTTCCTGAGGCCGAGACCTCTTAATACAGTTTCTCATGTTGTGGTGACCATCATCCATAAAATTATTTTCACTGGTACTTCATAATTGTAGTTTTGCTACTGTTATGAAGCATAATGTAAATATCTGTGTTTTTCAAAGGTCTTAGGCAGACCCTATGAAAGGGTCATTCACCCCTAAAGGAGTCAAGACCCAAGACCCACAGGTGGAGAACCACTTAAGTATTTATCACGTCTTGATTTAATTTTAGTAGATCATTTGCCTCAAGAAATTCAGGCTGACACCTTGAATTCTTGATCTCCTGAGCCTCTCAGCCTTCCAAATGCTTGGATTGCCAACACCTAAGCCTGGCTTTCTCTGATTTTTTTTTTTTTTTTTTTTTTTTTTTTTTTTTTTTTTTTAGTGAGCACTTGTAATTGAACTTATCTCTTAATTCTACTTCACTGTACTGAACAGGCTTTGGTATGTTGTATTTTCATCTTTGGTCCTAGAAAAACTAATTTCCTTCCCTATTTCTTCAGTATCCACTTACTTTTCAGAGCTGTGCTACTCAATTTCCATGAACTTGTGTCTGCTCTGTACTTTCTCGTGCTATTGATTTCTACCTTCATTCCAGTGCAGTGAAACAGGATACAAGAAATTATTTCAATTTTTCACTATTTGTTAAGATTCATTCTGCATCCGGTTATGTGATGTGTTTTGGAGGAATGTGTACAGACTGCTGAGAAGGGGGGGTGTTTTGTAGTATTTGGATACAGTGACCTGTCAGGTTCATTTGATCTATGATGTCATTTAACCCGAATGTTGCTCTGATTATTTCTTGTCAAGATTATCTGTTGGTAAGAAGGCCGTATTGGAAGTCACCCATTATTAGTTAGTTCATTGGGTTAATCTGAGCCTTTACATGCAGTAATGCTTCTTTTATAAAACTGGCTCCACAAATGTCCAACGTGTGTACACTCTCAGTATCCTCAGGGTGTAGTGCCCTTCACCTCTTCAGCCTAATTTTGGTTTGAAGTCTATTCTCTCAGGCATTCCAACCTCTACATGTTTTCTAGTTCCATTTCCTTGGAATGCCTTTTCTGATCCCTTCACCCAGAGCTTACATTTGTCTTTGATGGTGAGGGACATGTTTAGAGGCAACCAATAGATGGGTCCTGATTTCTACTCTAATCTGCTAATCTTTTGATTGGGGAAGGTAGTCCATCAATATTTAAAGTTATCTTTGAATGATGTGTGCTAATTCCTGTCATTTTGCTGATGTCATCATGTTTGATGCCTTCCTATTCTTCGTTTGCTTCCTACTCCTTGAGATTACTCTAGTCTTTCCCATAGCCTTCTGGATGTGTTTATTTCTCTCTTCCATCTTAAGGGTTCCCATCCAATATCTTCTGTAGTATACTGATCATGAATTCCTTTAGTTTTTCTTATGTTGTGGAAAGTTCTCCTTTCTTCAGGAATGACAGACCATGTTGCTGAATGTAGTAATATACGCTAGCAATCATTGTATTTTTATGCTTGGGCTACATTGCATCATACACTCCTAGGTTTTAGGGTTTCTGTTGAGAAATGTGCTGTTGGTTGGGAAGGCTTTGTCTCTCTGTGACTGAGTGCTTCTCTCTCATAGCTTTCAATCTCTTTTTTCCCTCTAGGTTTAAAATGTAATGTTTTTAGTGTTATAATATGATCTAGGGAGGTTTCTTTCTAGCCTTCTCTGATGATCAAAAAGCATCATGAGTCTGGACTATAATCTTGCTAAATTTGGGACTTCTGCTATAATTTCACTGAATGTTTCTGTGTTTGGCCTTAAATTCCTCTCCTCCTTCTATCCCCATGATTTATAGACTCATTCTTTTAATGCTATATTATAGATTTCATATGGCCATACTTTCTTTTTATCTAACTTTTTGTCAGTGTTGAATATCCTAATTCATCTCTTTTTCTCTCCCTTTCCTGACCTTCTAACCTCCACTTGATCCATCATGGTGGTGAGTCCTTGACTGAGTTTACTTGATTATTTTATTTCCAAACTTCAATTTGATTTTTTTTTCAGTAGAGATTTCTCTTTGTTGAATTCCTGTTTCAAGTTCTTGTGTTGACTTCTGTTTTTACTCAGTTGCTTCTTTGTATTCTCTGATAATTCATTTTCAAGATTATTTATATCCTTCTTAATTATACTAAGTACTTTTAGGAATATTCTTTTGAATTATTTGGGATTTCATTTAATTCACCTATAGCCATCTATCACCTTCGAGTTCATACTTGTGGGGACAGATAATACCGCCTTCATTTTTCATGGAAAGTTCTAGTCAGACTACATAATAGTGGAGAAGCATTCATAACATTCTAAAACTTACCAAGGCATGTGCAAAGGCAAGCAAGACATTACAGATGATGCTAATTTAGGTCAAGTTGACAAAAATTAGCTAGCACAGAGATGTTCACTTTAAACTAGTGCATCAGTCAGTATTTCTTCCTTGAATATACAGGGTTTTATATCTTTCCTTCCCTGTGATGTTTCATGTAGCAAACTGTACTGATAGGGGAGACATGATTCCCAATTCTAGTTCAAACGTATAAAGCCAGATTTGCTGTATACATTTGTCTATGTTACCTTTTGCATAGAAATGAAGACTAAATTTGACAACTAAATGTGAATTGGAAGTGGAACTATCATGATCTCACATGTGTTTTGTAGTTGATTCACTGAAAATACTGAGAGGCAAGCCACATACTGCAGATTCCAAATATACTATTGCATTGTATTACTTTTCTATAGCTGCAAGGTACTCCAAACCTAGTGGCATCGAAGGATGCAAATTTAGTACTTCATAGGTTTTGAGGTTAGACGTGCCCAAATGGTACTCATTCGTCTAAAATTCTGGCATTAACAGGGTTATGTTTCTTCATGGAGGCTGTAGGGAAGAATTTATTTGCTTGCAGTTTCCAGCTTCGAGAGGCTTCCAGCATCCCTTGCTTCTGTGTTGAAAGCTGGTACCACAGCACTCCAAATTCTGCATCAATTATCACTTCTGACTCTCTTATCTGTAGAGATAATTGTCATCATGCTGAGCTCACCAGAATAATCCTTTTTATAAATAACCTTTATTTTTCTTTTTATTTATGTGTATGTATGTGTGTCTATATGATAGGTGCATGTAAACGCAGTTGCTTGTGGGACAAAGAAGGGTATTAGATCCCCTGGAGCTGGTATTACAGGTGGTTGAAAGCTGCCCAGTCTAAGTCCTGGGAACTGAACTTGGGTCCTCTGTAAGAGAAGTGTGTGTTCTTAACCACAGAGCCATCTCTCAAGAGCTTTTGGGTTCATTTTAATACAAAGTTTCATTTACTTTGTGAGACATAGTCACAGTTTCTAGGGACTAAGGTGTGGACTTTGGGGTGTGGCATTATTCTACCTAACATAAACCTCAAGTCAGATGAAAGAGCTTACGTGTTTTAAAGGGGACAGAGTCTAACCATAGTTGCTAATAAAGCTCTACTGCCCCAACAGGTTCTTAGAATAATTTATTGATAATTATCTAGAGACTTTGTACAGTCATAAACAGTATGGGATAAAACTAAAAGCTACTAAATAATACCCACCATTTTCCCAATAATATCTGTTCTGGTTAATGGGTATCTTTTTCCCTTCTTAGAGAAGAGAAGATTCACAGGTAGATGTGAAGAAACAGCTCAGTGGTGAAGAATGCTTTCAAAATGGACTTGAGTTCAGTTGCCAGAGCCCACGTTGGGTAGCCCACAACCACCTGTAATTCCAGCTCTAAGGTATCTGATCTATCTGATGTCCTCTGCTGGCCTCCATGGGAACCTGTGATCCAGCAGTCAACAGGGTCTCAAGGGAGGGAGGGAGGACTGAAAACAAAGAAAAACAACTAGACGAAATGATCCCATGACTCCAGCCAGTGCTGAGGCTGAAGCCGCCTTACGTCTGTCCGGCCTGCTTTTCTATCATTCCAGGTCCATCCAAAAAGCATGGTCAGTTCTTAGATCAAAGACAAAGTCATCAAGCGAAGTAGTCAATGAGGAGATCACACAAGATAATAATTAAGTCAAGTAGTAAGCGAAGAGATCACAGGAGGTGGTAACTCAGAAAAGTAGACAACAAAGCCTCGTGGTCACTGTTTCTGATCTTCTCCTCTGAGCCTACTTCCTTGTCTGAGCCCAGTGATAAATGCCAAATTCCTAGAAGCAGCACCAAAAGCTCTCAACACACCTACACTCATTTGCACACACACACACACACACACACACACACACACAGACAAATATATACATGTAAAAATAGAATAAATCTCATGGCAGAGCTAGGATTTGCATGCAGATGTGACTGACTCTAATGCTGACATACTGACACAATTTTTCTTAATGGGTAGGAAAGATACATGAGGAAACTCTGGGGTGCACTGTCAGACTCTGGGGTGCACTGTCAGACTACAGTGAAGTCTACAGGCTGAACTTGCCTATGCAAAGCAGGAAAGGAAAAAAAGGAAGGAAAACAAGCAATCTTCTCATGTGTGATGTTTTGTTCGGAAACAGTGTCTTGTATAATCTAGATTTGCCTCAAGGTCTCCATGTGGCAGAGGTTGACCTTGAACCCCTGCTCCTCCTGCATTCAACTCCAATGCAATAGTGTATCACAGGCGGGTGCCACCTTCCCACTCCCAGCCCCACTCCTGCCCTAGCCCAGCTCAATTAGTGATTTATATGAAGCTAAATTTGAGTAGCTAGAAGATTGCACATGGAAGAACCAGGACAAAGGACAGGGTGAAGACAGAAGTGCAAGACTTAAAAGAGAACATTCAGCAAGTGTCTATCCCTCCCCCACAAGAAAGAACTCCAGAGACTTACTATGATCTATAGTTAGGAAAGTTTTAATTCCTACTCTGAGTGTAAAGTCTTCCAGGGCTTGATGTCATAAGCCTTTAATCCTAGCACTAAAGAAACAGAAGCAGGCAGATCTCTGTTGCGTCAGGATTAGCCTGATTTACATAAGGAGTTCCGGGCCAGCAGGGCTACACAGCAATACTCTGTCTCAAATCCAAAACCAACGAATCTGAAAGAATTACAAGTTCTCTCAGCCAAAGAACTATTCTTTGTAGAATAATGATCTAATTATATATTCAAACTTTTCAACCACATTTGGATTCGATCATTAATAATTATTTTGGTTTTTTTCTAGTTTTCTTTTTCACATGTATATGTGTGCATGCACACACATACACATACTCACATCTATGTGGGTGCATGTATGTATGCAGGTGTGTGTGGTCTGAGGCTGATGTCTGGAGTCCTCCATACTATTATTTTTTTTTTTTACATTGTTCTTTGAAACAGTATCACTCAACTGAACCCAAAGCTAGCCAACAGAATAACTACTAGCCAGTTTATTTCTCTCCCTCTCCCTCTCCCCCTCCCCCTCCTTCCCCTCCCCCTCCCTCTCTTTCTCTGTGAATCAGAGGACAATTTGCACCACTCATTTCTCTCCTTCCACCATGTAGGTCCCAGGGATTGAACTCAGATCTTCAGGGTTGATGGCAAACACCTTTACCCACTAAGCCATCGGGCCAGCCCAATAATTACTTTTAGCAAATAGTCTTCAACTTTAAATTGCTTGCGGCCCTAAGTGTCCTTTTCAACTACTTTGTGCTTGATGATTTAGTAGGAAGTTGGATTGTTGAAATTAGATAGTAGCCATCCTAACATGTCTTAATTAAGCTAAACTCTGATTTAAAAAAAAATAGTGCCTATCAAATTAATGGGTATGCCATTAGGTATCAAGAGAAGTGTCTGAGCCTATTACTACAAACTGCTTTGTCACGTTAAACATACCAAAGGGGGGGGGGGAGAAATATCACTGTGGAGGATTTTCTTTAAGAGAAAAACGGCTGCCCTTCTGTTTCCAGTGTCATTGAGTCTGACATTATCTCCTGTGTCGCCTGTGTGGCTTGTGTCTCTGTTGCCCAGTGAGCACTCCTTGACTAGATGTGCTGTATCACTCTGTGCCCCTGGGTGGTAGCTGCCAGAGAATCAGAGGAAACAGTCTAGGAAACTAACTAGGGCTGGGACGGATGGTGGGAAGCTTCTGTTTGGTTTGTTTTGAGACAGGAGCTTGTGTGTAGTCCAGGCTGGTCTCCACCCCATCAGCTAGGAATGCAGGGGTCATTCCGTCCCATGACGTCAGCCGTAGGCATGTTTGTGTTGGTGACATTGACTGCATGGTGTCACATCCTCATCCTAAGAACCTGAAGAACAAACCTTTCAAGTGATGATACCTAAAACAACCACGTTTCTTCTGGCTAGCTGGTTTGTTTTAATCCCTTGACTGCTACATCTACTTAGGAGCCCATGCTGGTAGCCAAGGCATCTTGCAGCCAACTCTGCAGCCTACTCTCAGGTGGTCATGGACCCTATGACATGCACTTTAGTCATCCACTCTGGTAGAGCCCTGATTCTTACACTTTTATTCCTCCTCTATTTTTAGTTTAGCTTAGTTTAGTTTTAGTTTAGTTTTTTCAAGACAGGGTTTCTCTGTAGAGCCTTGGCTATCCTGGAACTCACTCTGTAGACTAGGTTGGCCTCAAACTCAGAAATCTGCCTACCTCTGCCTCCCAAGTGCTGGGATTAAAGGGGTGTGCCACCACTGCCTGGCTCCTCCTTTATTTTTGCTATACAGATGCAGATGCAGGTATATGTATATGCAGTATGCATGTACATATGCAATGTATATATGTGCATGTACATATACCATACAGATATACATACACATACTATACATACACATATACATTCATGAGTGCACATGTACACAGAGTCTCAATTGTATGCCTAGATTTATACAGGTTTCTGTTGTGCAATGATTTAGCATATTTTGTAACAATTATTAGTTATATTTCAAAATTTGGAGAGTGCTTAGGCAACCATGGCAACCTAGGATTCCACAGTAGGACTTCCTGAGGAACACATTACAGAGAGATCCACTTCTTTACTAAAGCAGCCACATTGTATCCAAGGAGGGTGACTCCAAATGGGGAGAAATGTGCTGTCACTCTGAGGTGTTCCAGTGAGAGAAAACAAAAACATATCAGCTTAAACTATAAAGAAAAGAGCACGGGCAACCATTTGCAGATGAGGTTGCTCTTCACAAGGGAACCTGCTACATTGCTCAGAAACATACAGTGGTCACATCTCTGTTGGGGAACGGCAGTGACTCTCCCTAACAATACAGGTAATACCACCATGAGCAATTAAAGAGAGAGACAAGTATAAAGCAACTCTTAACCTATCATCTGCCAAAGAAATAATAGCAATGCTAAGCCTACACATTAATTAGTCGCCAACTGTATGCAGACACCTATGAAACACTTGATGCGTATTCCTTAATTCTTTTATAAATTCCCAATGAGTACGTACTTTTCTCAGTCCATCTCACAAATGGGGCAAGTAAAGGGAAGGGAAGTGGGGTGGGGGTGGGGGACTTGATATTATCTGAGTAGCTTTATACTGACTTGCATTGAAAACTATTCACCGACTGCTGCAATGAGATTAGACAACGAAGGGCAGCCAGTAAGAGGACTCTTGGGAAGTGGATGGACAATACTAGGCGGGAAGCACAACCAGAAAGGTCCTGCGAAGGGGCTGACCCAGAACATATTTTAACTCATATGAATGTATTCTATGTATATAAGCGAGAGAATGATCTAGCCATTTTTCTTCCTCAAAACCAATAGCCTCTTAGTAGACTAAATGAAGGTCACCAAATGTCAAAAGCAGGTCCTTCACATCCTGCAGTCTGTGTGGAAGATGAGGTTAGGGAACTTTGCTCTTTGTCCCCCTGAGAACTCAGAGCCACCCATCAAAGCCAACTTCTTAAAGAAAGGTTGTGATTTTGTGTGGAGAAGGCCGCTTCCCACCTCCCTTGTTCTGTTCTGAGAGCTTTGGCGTGCCACATCAGCTCCCTGTGAGGAGACTCAGTCACACCCAGTGCATGGGGAACAAAGGAGCAGAGGACAGGAAGCTATGGGCTGGGAAGTGTGTTAAGTTTCCCGAGCTTCTTAGTTATTTCTTAACAAGCCCCTTTAGGCGCGGTCCCTGATTTGATATAGAAATGCCATATGTAAATGAGAGCAATGGGGATTCTAACAGCTGGGAAATGAAACTATGAGAACCAATTTCAATCTTTGCCAGATCTCCTGCTTCAAGAATCCGATTAAAATGAATTCACTGTGGGTTACTGAACCCATGCTTCGAAACATAAAAATAGTGCGGCATGCTATAGACATTCGGTCTAGGCAAAGCGCTCATTTTCGCTCTCTTCTTGCCTCAAGCACGTTTGTCTCCCTTATGATTGCCTCATTGTGGTCTTGGTAGTGCTGTTCCCATGTGTGTCTCTACTGTCTCCAAGTAGATTATATGTTGCAAGGATTCTTTAATGTGGTGAAAGGCTACCACCATACTGTAAAGCTAGCATGAACCACGACTCATTAGGACTGAGGTAGTCGCATAGGCAATCACTGTAAGTTTGTAGCTATATTATATCTACATTCTAAATGCATATGTCTAGAAAGCACATTGATATGATATACAGTTTATAGAATGTACTGTATATAACTATTGCATATATAGTCTATACACATAAAGTAATATGTATTGTGTATTACATAAATAAATAGTTCTTGAGTATTGCATTGGTTTGGTACACTCACCATCCACCACCATCACTCAGCACACACCCCACATGCCCACGAACCCACATATATAATATCATATACTCCCTGTCGCCCATATGCAAGCAATTCAACCACATTAACCTTCAAAGCTCTCCTAGACCCACATCATTTCCAGAGTAAAATTTTGTTGATCTCATGAAATACATAATTTTTTTTAGCCTTTAATTTCAAGGCTTTTTACAAATTATAGATTCCTAGGCCACTTTGGAGCCCATCCTGAAGAGCTTTGTGTCTGGGCTTCTGCTTCCCTTCCTCCAGTGCCTCGTCCCTTTATATCTCAGCCATTTCAGCCACCTACTCTCTTGGTTCTTCTTGGCTCCTTGGCTGGCTTATTCTTGAGCCCCTTTCCCCCTCTCTTCTCTCTGTCCTCTTTTTTTGTTTGTTTGTTTTGTTTTGTTTTTTTGAGACAGGGTTTCTCTGTATAGCCCTGGCTGTCCTGGAACTCACTTTGTAGACCAGGTTGGCCTCAAACTCAGAAATCTCCCTGCCTCTGCCTCCCGAGTGCTAGGATTTAAGGCATGTGCCACCACCTCCCGGCTTTTTCTCTCCTCTTCCTTTCTTGCTCATGGCTTCCCGAAAGATCATGGATTCAGTCTGGATTCTTCCAGATGCCTCTGGCTGTTTTCCCCCTCACATCCACAGTAAAACCTCCCCCAACAGTAGGTAGGAGCAGTTGTGTCTTCCTTCTCATTCAAGTTTACGTTGGTAAACTTCCAAGTTACAATTATCACACAAACTTCCTCACAGCCAACTGCATAAGAAATTGTTTTCAGGTAGGCAAGGCTTCTTCACTGTCTCATCTCAAAAATACAAACAAGCAAGCATCCAGGGTTGAGGGCTTGAGTATGAAGCTCATTGTTGAAGGCCTGAAACCCAGTGCAATCTGGGGAATTGCGGCCAGGGGAAGAGGCCAAGTCATCAGAGCTCTGATCCAGTCAATGAATCAATCCACTGATGGAGTCACAGTCGAATGGATATTGATAAGAGGATGCAACTGTGGGAAGTAGAACATGATTGGAGGAAGGGAGCCACCGGGACTGTCCTTATATCTTGTCAGCAGCCTCTGTTTGGCTCTCTGTCCACTTCCTGGCTGCTTTGAAGTGAACAGCTTCCACAAGGCATGTTCCTGCCGCCAGATTATTTAGCCTAGCTGAGGCCCAAAGGAAACGGGTCCAGCCTCTTAGACTAAACTCCATGAACTCAGGGGTTCACATAAATCTTCTTCCCTTTCCCTCTGTGCAGGTATTGTATCATAACAATGAAAAGCTGACCAACACACAGGGAGATGGTGGGAAATGCTAACAACGTATTCTAGGACAGGAGGGACCACAGAGATGTGGTCTGTAGAGTAGGCTTAACTTTATGGCTATATCCCTACTAGGGCTGATATGAAGTTACTAAGGTGACATTTGTCATCTTTCAGAATTCGTTTTTGAAGACTAGCTCCATAGCACACCACTTGTTTAATCTGCCTTAGAACCACACACAACATTTTTTCTGGGTGCTAACAAAAGCTCTAAGAATTTTTTTTCTCTCAAAATTGGTATTCATCAAGATGAACTTTCTTCTTTCTACTTTTTTCAGGGATAAGAAAGTGTCCCTCGCTATAATGTCCTTTTTCAGAGCAGAAATCCTGAAAAGAGGGTCCCTTTGTTTTTCTTATTAGCCAAATTGTTCTCTGATAATGGAGTAACTATTTCTTTCTAATCTAATTAGCTCAAGAGCTCAAAAGCTGTGGAGTGTGCTTTGAAAGGACCCATAAAAGAGTGCTAAAGGTCAAATAGAGATGGAATTTACAGTGGTACTAACGCAAAACCGCCACTATTCAGTTATGCTTTCCAAGTGTAAATTAAGGTCTCCCCTTGTGGGATGCCGAGTGGCCCCTTGCCTTTGCTTTGTCTTCTGTGGGCTGACTGACTTTGAGTCTTTCACTTTTGGTGTTCTGGTTTGATGCTGTCTGTCCCAGGATCATCTTGGTGCCACGCCCACTGCTCACTGTGCTCACTGAGCAGCAGTCCTTTGTGAGCACTCTCAAGGTAAGAAATGCAGAAGAGCACTGGCTGACTCAGCAAGTTTCAAATGATAGGTCATGAGGTGTGGCATTTCTGGTCTCCATGGCACTCTCAAAGATTACTTAGTTGTTGCTGATTTAGGATCTTTTTAATGCTCCAAACCTCTCAGATGGCAGACTTAAATTCTCAAATAAGTTTCTGTAGACCAGAAATGAGCAAAATCTGAACCCCAGAACTAAATACCAAAGAAAATTGCATTGCATCATGGCAAAAACTCATATGAATCTATCATTTCACACACTACTGGGGCAAATTTTTTCTATCAGTGCTACTTTTAATCTCCTGGAGCTGGGTGGGGGTGAAGAATGCTAACTGAGTTGATATTTTACACTGTTCTTTCTTAGCTATCTTCAAATTCGTGCTGATGGGAAATAGAAAAGATGTCTGTCATAGATATGTGTCTGCTGCTGTGACAAAATAGTGCCACAGATGCAATTTAAGAAGGGTGGGTTAATCTGAAGGACAGAGGGGATGGGTGGGTGGGGGAGGATGTGAGGGGAGAGAAGGGAAAGGAGAAATATTGTAATCAATTTACAATCCCATAAGAAAAAGATACATGGGAAGAAAGAGGTGGGTCCATGAGAAGGCTCAGCTCTTTGCTACCCAATGAAGCGAGCCTGATGACACACATGCGCTCCATCCCAGAACATGTTAGAGGCAGAAGAGCAACAAACTCCACAGACTTGCCTTCTGACCGCACATGCATGCTGTGGCATGTGTGTAAGTGCATGTGCGTACGCGCTCGAGCACACACACACACACACATACACACACGCACAGAGGGAAGGGGGAGAGGGGGACAAGGAAAGGGACACAGAGAGATACTCACATACTAAGAGTTATACTAGCAAGACCCTGTCTTTTAAAGAAAGAAAGAGAAAGGGGGTGGGGGCATTGTTTTGTTGTAGTATTTCCAGGCTCCTGTCTATCGGGGTAGGGAAATCATGGTGTCAGGAGCTTGAAGAGGCAGCCAGTCGCATTGCTTCAACTCTCAAGAAGCTGGGGGGGAGGGGGTATGGCAGTCTCTAGATGGTCCATCCTTTCGTCTCAGCTCCAAACTTTGTCTCTGTAACTCCTTCCATGGGTGTTTGGGTGGGTAGGGGAGTGGGGGGGTAGGGTATGGGGGACTTTTGGGAGAGCATTGGAAATGTAAATAAAGAAAATACCTAATTAAAATGAAAAAAGAAAAAAAAAGAAGCTGGGGGGGTGATGAATGATTGTACTTGGCAATTATTCCTCTTTTTATACAAGCCATGACCCTAGCCCCGGGATTGGTGACACCCACAGTGGGGAGATGCTCTTGCCTCAATTTAATCACGATAATCCCTTGTACTCATGCCCAGAGACTTGTCTCCTAGGTGATTCTAGACCTCATCAAGTTGACAACTGAGATTAACAATCACAGTATCTTACAAAGCGTCCTATCAAAAAGTCATGTTTAAGTGCTGGGTTTGGTGACATTCCCACCACTTGGGATGCAAAAGCAGTCAGATCTCTGTGAGTTCAAGGCCAGCCTGGTCCACATAATGAATTCTAGGACAGCCAGGGCTGTCCCTATCTCAAAACAAAACAAACAAGTCATATTTGAGACTTGTTGATAGTGACGCTCTTGAAGAAACTTTGGACAGGTGACTGCAACTCTAATATTTTTCAATCCTTATTTTTAATGAAGTCTCTTATACACTTTAACCTCCCTTTTAGTCCACCACCCATCAGAGGTAGTGGAAGAGAAAGGAAGTCGGGGGAGTGGACTTGTTTATAAAAGTTCTTGGGAGGAACCTATGTGTGTTGCTGTGTCTGGAAATCAGCAGTTCAGTTCACAGGTCAGCCAAGGCAGCTCAATCCACTCAAAACCACTTCATGGATACACAAGCATCTACTTCTCGAGAGTCTGGATGGCAAACACAAATCAGCAGCAGTGGCACTACCTGGCAGAGACAGCCATGCCTCAGCCTCAGCATGGCGTGAGTTAGCAGGAGGGACCAGGAGGAGTTCTCAGCTGTGCCTCTCTTAGGGAATCGAAGATCAGCGAAGATGTGAAACCAACCAGTGTTGCACAGCTAGCTCTATAAGCAAGCCAAGCTCAGTCTCCATCACTGTCTCTGATTCCTCTTTATTCACACTCCAAATATCATGTGTCCTCCATGGATCTTGCCTCAGCACAGTTTTTGCCTCAGTTATGTGCACCTGTCTCAGCTTACATCACTCTGCCAATTAGCCTGAGTCTATGGAGGCAGCAAGAAACTGCAGCACACCACCAGAAGTTTCTCTCTATGGAGTCCCGACAAACATGGCTCAACTATGCAAAGTAATTATGCATCAATATATTTGTGTCATTAGCAAAGACTCTTTCATCACATGTCCTTTCATGTGCTTACTTAGCAGAATCTCCTGTGTTTCACCTGGGTCTGCTTCAGTGAAACGTTCCTTTATGAGTCTGCTTTAGCCATTCACCTGTGTTCACTTCAGCTAAATGTTCCTTTACGTGTTTGCCCCAGCAAAACACCATCCAACACAACTGACATTGCAAAGAGCCCTTAAGTTTCCACTTCAGGTGACTGTTTTACACACCTTGGACTATTCCTTACAGTAACTACCTTAATTATTATCTGAGAGGGGAAAGGTGGCCTTGAGGACTTTGTGCGCCAATTATTTACATCACAAGGTGGATCAATACAAAAGTACAAACGCTGTAGCATTTGGCTGAACTTTTCTTATGATTTATACTTTCATAAATGATCCCTTTTCCTTGAATATTACAAGTCTTCATTATAAGTTTAAATTATTTGGATTATCTTGAATTCATACACAAATTCCCTCTCCTAAAAAAAAAAAAAAAAAAAAAAAAAAAAACAAACCTAAAGATGCTACTCACATATACTAGAACTATGTTGTCTTAGTCAGGGTTTCTATTCCTGCACAAACATGACCAAGAAGCAAGATGGGGAGGAAATGGTTTATTCAGCTTACATTTCCACATGGCTGTTCACCACTAAAGGAAGTCAGGACTGGAACTCAAGCAGGTCAGGAAGCAGGAGCTGATGCAGAGGCCATGGAGGGATGTTACTTACTGGCTTGCTTCCCCTAGCTTGCTCAGCTTGCTTTCTTATAGAAACCAAGACTACCAGCCCAGGGAAGGCGCCACCCACAGTGGGCCCTCCCACCCTTGATCACTAATTGAGTAAGTGTCTTACAGCTGGATCTCATGGAGGCATTTCCTCAAAGGAGGCTCCTTTCTCTGTGATAACTCCAGCTTGTGTCAAGTTGACACACAAAACCAGCCAGTACATATGCCATTCAGTTTCTAAGTGCTGTGTTAAATCACTTTAAAATTTATTTAAATTGGATCTTATCATGATTAATTATATATTTACAAGCAACTATAGCAAACAGCACAGAAGGATCCCTTGTATGTTATTCCTCTCTAAAATTATCTCTATTTGGCTCTGTCCCTGCTCTCCACTTACAAAATACGAATATAAATGAAATCCACAATATTTAGCCATAAGGAAATGTCAATTTGTTTCTCAGCATAATTTCTTGGCAATTCATCCAAGTTGTTGCACGCATCAGTAGCCCATTCCTCTTCATAGCTGAGTATTACAAGTCATGTATGTATTCACCTTGACAATCATTTACTTACTGAAAAACACCTGAGCCAACTTCAAGTCTTAGCTATCCTGACTAAGGCTGCTGTGAACATCTCTGCATCGGTTTTTATGTGAATTTGAGTTTTCTTTTTCCTTTTCATAATATTTTTATTGATTATTTGAGAAATTCACATCATCAAAGTAATCAAATTTACTTTCCAGTCCTCCCAGGTCTGTCCCTCTCACCATTATGACTGCCCCCACCCTCACCCCTTACCAGAAAAAAAAAAAGGAAAGAAAAAAAAGAAAAATCCAATTTGTGTTGCCCGTATACTCATGGTCAAACTCTCAGTGGCCAGGCCCTTAAAGAAAATTGAGTCCTTCCCTACCTGCACGCCCACCAGAAGTTATCAGTGGTGGAGAGCTATATTTAAGTAGCATCCTTATCATGCTTTTAAGAGTTCTCTATGGTGGTTTCTGTCTAGGCTGCTAATTTAGGAGGGCCAAGGGGTTAAGGGTAGTCACATAGGCCTTCTCTATCTTTCTTTAACAACTGTGAATATGGAGTTATCAATATCACAGCAAAAGTAGCTTTCTTGCCCTTTATAGTCACTGGGAGCAGGGATCATGGATTTCCCACATGTTCTCCAGCATCAGCACATGCCATTGACCTCGTACAATCTCTGGGGGCAGTACAGACCACAGCCATCAGCACAGCACTGCCATAGCACAGGCCACAAACGGTATCATAGCTCTTGATGGCAGAAGGGGCCAAAGACATCAACACTGCCTCCTCAGGTGGCAGTATAGATCATGGACCTTTGCACTGGCCTTTGGTGGTAACAGAGGCCACGAACATCAATACAGACCCTGGCTGCTGTAGGACCACAGGTTCAGATATGGCCCTTGGTGTCAGCACAGACTATAGACATCAACACGGACTCAGGTGGCAGCACAGGCCCCTCACATCAATATGGCCCCCAGTGGAAGCATGGCCCTAGGGAAATGTACCTGGCCTAAGGTGACAAGCACAGACCACAGACATCCTCGTGGCCTTCAGTGGTGACTCAGGCCAGAAACATCAAAACACAGGCTATAGCCCCTGGCTGCTGTAGGATCACAGACATCTACATGATCCTTAGGCTTTAACAAGGCTTGGAACAGTAGACCACAGATAACAAAGTGGACCCCAGGGACACCACAGACTATAGAGATTTTTTGAGGAGGCCCAATTGAGAAAATGAACGGCCCCACATCTCAGAAATCCCATCATTGCTCAGAACCAGGGCCAGCCTGAGGCAGCATTCAGGAGCCGAGGCTGCATAAGCTCTACACTGCTACACACCACCTGTTGGCCCCACCCCGCAACCACATGTTCCCCCATCCACTGCAGCCTTCTCTCACATCCGCATAGGTCAACTCCATCAAGCCTCTAGTTCCACCTCTCACTCCATGTTCACGTATTGTTTGGTTCCCCTGTCTTTCCCACCTCTCCATCCCACATTCATTGGTCACAGTGGCACTGAAACCTGCAGTGTGTGTCACATAGTATAATTTTTGGCCCAAACGGCTTTATATGCGAATATTCATTGTAACGACTCATGGGTCTGGTTCAAGGTTTCTAGTTTCTGAAGGACCATAAATACTCATCTCAGATAATCTGCTGTCGCTCCGAGTGAGAGTGATGTTGCAGCTAGTCAGGGCATTGTGGGGTAAGTTCTGTGTGAGCTCGTGCCCTCCGTGTCTGCCGCTTTAAGGTTCACCAGGATGGACCTCTGTTTGTAGGCTGCTGGCAGCACCTCTGCCCTGCCCTCTCTGTCAGTCTCCCATCAGAGCAACTACCACAGGCTACAGAGGCAGTGGCCCCATCCCGGGAGCTAGCAAACAGGCTAGGACAAGCCCTAATTCAGTATTGACCTGTTTCCACAGAAGCTTGAAGCCACCAAACAGGGCGCCCAAAAGCTTCCTGTTGTCAGTGCAGAGCACCTGGGCTCATCTGCTCCACCTTTGTGCTTGCAGCTTGCTGCCTGTGACATTAAAAGCATAGATGCATCATTTCCTACCCCTCGCGGCTCTGTTCCGCCATCTTTCTTTCCAATTTAGTGAGTCCACTTTTTATCTTTATTTTTTAAGATTTACTTATTTATTATTTACATGAGTACACTGCAGCTGTCTTCAGACACACACTAGAAGAGTGCCTTGGATCCCATTACAGATGTTGCATTACAGATGGTTGTGAGCCACTATGTGGTGGCTGGGAATTGAACTCAGGTCCTCTGGAAGAGCAGTCAGTGCTCTTAACCACTGAGCCATCTCTCCAGCCCCTGAGTCCACTTTTAAAAAGCATCTTCTCACAAGACTGGCCTTCCTTTTTCTTTCTTTTCAGTTATTCTGGAGCTATTGCAGGCTCTGCAGACTCCTTTCCCACCAACGTGTCACCCTTGAGAGTCTCAGTGGGTCTCTGACTCCTTGTAGGAGGTGCCAATGGCCACTGCCATCTTCATTTTTGCTCAAGTGTTCTTCTTCTTCTTTTTTTTTTTTTTTTTTGACACAAATGCCTAGAAGTGTAATTATGACTCCTATGGTAGGTAGATATCTCACTTCTCAAAAGACATTTTCCAACGTGGATGGACTATTTATATTCAGCAATATATGAGTGACTCAGTTTCTCCACATCTTCACAAGTATTTAATGTTATCACTGTCTGTGTACATTTTTGGACTGCTCTAGTGGGTTCTTATATCTACGACCCTTCTAACCCTTGTTCCACCCTAATCCTTTTCAAGTCCCCAACATTAGGTAGGAGAGAAAGAAGGTTAGAGGGGAAAGGAGACATAGACTTCTTTAGGCTACTTCCTGCTGACAAGGAAGCTTTAAGTTCACTGCGGGGCAATGCCAGCAAAGCAGCCAAGCAGCAACAGCAGGGACCAGCAGACTCTCTAGAGTCCCCTGAATTAAATTATCTGCATCAGGCAACAATTTCTTCCCTCCTAGAGCACAGGAGATGATTCATAGCAGCTATGGACAATCTGAAGCAGCCCCATATCCCACACCTGAGATTAAAACAAAAACATAGTCACATAATGTAACTGAGTTTTTTAAAGAAACCAAATTTCTCACTACACATCACTATTTTTTAATTTAGCTGTTTGGATAGAGGTGTAATGATAGCTTGCATTTTGATTTGCATTTCTCTGAAAGTTAATTAATTGGAACATCTGCACATATTTGTATTGCTTTCTCTGTATCCTTTTAAAGGAAGCACTTCATTATTTTTTGGTGCTGTCTAATTACATTATTGGCATCTAGCTATTGAGATTTTTATTTTGGAAACATGGTCCCACTTTTTGCTACATACGTTCATTCCGATGACTAGATAGCCCTGTCTGGTTTTGAACTTGTGGTACTCTACCTGCTTTGGCCTCCCAGGTGCTGGTATTACAGGTATGTGTCATCACTCAGCAACTATTGAAATTTAAGTGTTCTTTTTATAGTTTTGTTTGGATCAGAGACATTGAGTACCATTGACCCATATGACCAGGGCTGGACATCAGTCTGTATTATTATCCCAAGTCTTGTGTCAGATATATGTTTGCAATGTTTTCCCCCAATCTCGAAATTACCTTCCCACTTTTATGACAGGGTCTTTCTCAGAGGAAAACTTTATAAAATTTTAATGGAGTACAACTGGTCAACTTTTTCTTCTTTAGATCAAGTTTTTGTGTCAACAAAGGAATTCTTTGCCTAGTTCAAGATCCCAAAGAGTTTTCTCCTGTCATGGACTGGACTCAGTCAGTCCCTCAACCAGCGGGGAACCAGGGTCCTGGTATTCAGATGAGCAAGGAGTCAGTGAAAAGTGACAAACAGACACTGACACAGAGAGAGTGCTGTATCTGAATGTAATTTCTCAAAGTGAGCAGCAGACTTATATTACAAAAGAAAACAAAGAAGTTAGATGACACATCAGCCAAGGTACATTGAAGTTATCTGACACAAAACAGAGAAATGCATACATAAAGACTGGCAGGAACCAGGCAGTGGCTACAACTGAGATAAAAAGTAGTCCTTTATAAAGTCAGCCATTCTAGGAGCCAGGTGAGGATTTCACACCCTAGTCACAATTTATGCTATTCCTCTGAGCCTTGTGAAAGCTTGCACCAGAGGGTTCTGCTCTTGCTGACCTTTTCATGAATAATGCAATACTGTAGTTCTACCTTAAACCACAACCCTCCTTCTTCCTAGGCCATTGTAAATTCTTACATATGGAAGTAACTTGGCTGCTCTTTTAAGTGTCTGTAGGGAATCTCCATTTCTCAGAAGAACTCACCAACTTTCTTCTAATATGTAATGTAGTCTGCCATACCTGTAATGAGGATTCTAAGTTTACAATTTTGAATTAGCTCTGAGATTACTAGCTCCTATCCAGCAAACTATGAGATGCTTGATTACTAACTGTCAACACTGGGGCATTTTGTCTGAATGAGTAACATTCTTACAAAATTCCAAGCCCAGGGTCAGCTCCAGGACTGCCTAGGACATTGGTGAAGGCCAGGAAGCAAAGTTCAATCTAGCTTAGGTGTTTGACAAATCATTTCTTGGAGGCACCTATAATAAAACAATACTGAAAGAAAGCACACAGATCCACTCATCGACTAACACAAGGACAAGTTTGGAGCATTCCTTTTCCAGGATGCCAAGGCTCCAAAAGACTAAGTTTCCATGAAACTTTTTGCCTCAGGACTGCATCCAAGCTTTTGGGCCTGCCACACAGTTTTTACTGGAGTGGGTATGACATTCTCCTGTTTCTTTTTCTAAAAGTTTCATAATTTTGCATTTACGTGATGATGAATTTCAAGTTAATAGTGAACACACATACAAAAAACAATAGCCTTTCTATATACAAACTGCAAACAGACAAAGAAAAAAAATCAGGGAAGCAATACCATTCACAATAGTCTCTCTCTCTCTCTCTCCATATATGATATATATATATATATATATATATATATATATATATATATATATATATCATCCTATCTACAGATTCAATGTAATCCAAATCAAAATTCCAAAACAATTCTTTAAACAACTTGAAAAAACAATTTTACACTTCACAGAGAAACACAGAAAATCCCAGGATATTAAAACAATCCTGAATAATAAAATAACTGCTGGAATATCACTATCCCAGACTTCAAGGTGTGTTACGGAGCTGTAGTAAAAGAAAAGCAAACAAACAAACAAACAAACAAACAAAAAACAGCATGGTATCAACATAGAAGCAGACATCTTAATGATTGGAATAGAATTGATGACCCAAACATAACTCCATACACATATAGACACCCAAGTTTTTACTGACAATCTAAAAATAACACACCGGAGAAGTGACAGCATCTTCAATAAATGGTGTTAGTCCAATGGGACAAGCAGAATGTAGAAGAACATATATAGATCCATGACTATTACCCTGAATGAAATTCAACTCCAGATAGACCAAAGACCTTAACATAAGGCCCAAACCCCTGAATCTGATTGAAGAGAAACTGAATAACTGGCTTGAGCTCATCAGAATATCAGTAATATGGGCATTAAGACCAATAACTAATAGATGGAACTTCATGAAACTTTGGAAAGCTTCTATACAACAAGGGACACCATCATTCAAGCAAAGAAATTTTTCTTTCATTAGCTTGTGGATGAGGTAGATAAGACTGACATCTTAAAGATTTGTTTACTTTTACTTCTGTATGTATAAGTGTTTTACCTGCATGTATGTCTGTGTACCACATGCATGCATAATGCCTTTGAAGGTCAGAAGAGGGCATGAGGTACCCTGGAACAAGAGTTATAGATGGTTGTGAGCCACTCTGTGGATGTTGGGAATTGAACTCATGATCTTTGCAAGAGCAGCCAGTGTTCCTAACCAATGAGCTATTTCTTCTGCCATGGATAACATGAATTTTTAAAGAAAGTACTCAACCAGTTTTGCTTACCCATATAATACATGCTGCCTTGTCAGAGTGGACATTTTAGATACATTGTTTGGGGAATTTGCTTATCTGTTTTTCAAAGTCATTGTATCTCTAATTTTTGTCCTGCCTTGTTGCTATTGTTTATTTACAGCACTGCCTTTGTAAAATAAGTTAGGAAGTTTCTTCTATATGAAGAGATTGTATAGAATCAGTTTTAATTTGATTTAAAGGTACCACTATTGGCCTTTCCCTATTGCCCCCTTCTGCTTACCATATCAGTATCTCTGGGTGGATAAGAAGAACATCTGGCCTGTAGAAACAAATTAACTTTCCTGACCTCATCCAAGTCTCTCCTGACATCTCTGCCTGGCCATCTGGGTATTTCTAATAGACAAAGCAAAGCTCAGATCCAGGGGAGAATGGATGGACTTTTCAGACACTGTTTCCCAAGGGCAGTTCAATTCTAGTTCGTTCCTTTCACTAGTGATTGTTGAGCCCATCTAGGGCTGTCAGAAAGACTCCAGTATGCTCCAGAGATAGGAAGGATGCTACCTGGACTGCTTTCTTTTGCTAGACTGAAAGTCAGCTAAGGTCTAGATGACATTGCACTGTTGTGTAGGAACATACAGCACAGCCCACCATGGGCCTTTCTCTGGAGAGAGTATTATTAGTCCTTGCTTTATGGTGTGATGCTCTGTAGGCTTGGGGTCCCAAGCTTCCATATCTTCTTCTCATCACTTTTCATAGTTCTCCTTTAGTTGTCTTTCACATCAACGTGAGGGATCATAGCTGCGTTCAATGGAAAGAAACTAGAAAAATAGATCTATACCATCTTTCTACATTGGGAGTGACCTTCACTCTTAATCATAGAAGTTTGAGAACTCATTCAATCCCCCAGAGGTCTTAAATTACTGCATTCAGCACAGATGAACAAGAACTTAATATGAAGATGAGGGAGAAGACAGAATCATACATCATTTGAATTGACCTGAAGCTGATACAGCATAAACAGGCCAAGAGGCAAAGAAAATAATGACAAGAAAAGTTCTTTTCTTTGTAACAGCTGCTGGCCAACTCATCAAAACTCAGCTTTATGTAACATTTTGTTATGGGGATATTGGAAAATTTTGTGAAAAAAATAGGAAGCAATGATACCATTCAAACAAATTAATTAAAAAAAAAGTCAGTGTGAATTATTTGACATGCATGGATCATTTTATTCATCATCCATAAATTAAATGGGACACCTCATTTATTGTTTTTAGTATTTATTTATCTTCTGTGTGTGTGTGTGTGTGTGTGTGTGTGTGTGTGTGGTGTGTAGGAGGGTGCCTGAATGTATGTGCACTACATATGTTCAGGAGCCAATAGAAAGCAGAAGAAGGTATCAGGTCCCCTAGAACTGGAGTTACACATGGTGCAAACCACTGTATGGGCACCTGGAGTACAGCCTGGGTACTCTACAAGGACACAAGTGCTCTTAACTACTGAGCTATCTCTCCAACCCTAGATACCTTCATTTGAATGAGATATAGAGCAGATGAAGGCAGTAATAAGCAATTGCATGTCTGTTGTTGTTGTGACTGCCCTAACCTGCTCTTCTTTTTAATCTGAATTTACAGAATGGACATATTAGTTCCTTAAGGCATGGATATTTTTCCTATTCATATAGTCATTATTGACTAGATTCTGCCTGTGAGGTAAACTAGGTGTTGTGTATTGAAACTTCCTTATTGCAATTCCATTTCAATGGGCTTATTGAAACTTCCTTTTTGGAATTCCATTTAAATGGGCAAACATTTATCATTCGAGATTCTTGGATCCTTTAGCTAACACAGAGCAACTAGAATAGGGACACAGATTTGCATATTGAATTTGGTATTTTTGTAAGTAGCCCAGTCACAGATCGTTGGCAAGTTTAGACTCCTCATTGGTACGTCTACTTTCATTACATTACTTTCAGGACTAACCTGATTCAGTAAAGCAAGGGAGGCCACAGCACAGGAATTGCCTCTAATCAAGTTGCCATATCATATTATAACAGTAAATTTCCAATTCAGTGTAATGCCAGTTAAGGGGTGATAGATAATGACCTCTCTCCCTTTTAAGAGAATCATAGCAGTATTGGCCTATGTCTGAGTTAGGATTTTATTTCTGTGAGGAGACACCATGGCCAAGACAACTCATATAAAGGTAACAATTTGGTTAGAGTTGGCTTATGGTTTCAGAGGTTTTTGTCCATTATCATCATGGCAGGCAGCATGGCAGCAGGCAGGCAGACATGGTCTTGGAGAAGCTGATTCTTCTACATCTTGATCCACAGACAGCAGGAGGAGACTATCTTCTGAAGGCAGCCAGAAGGAGGTTTTGTTTCTCACTGGGTGGAGCCTGTGCACCAAGAGACCTCAAAGCTCACCCACATGGTGACACACTTCCTCCAACAAGGCCACACCCACTCCAACAAGGCCACACCTCCTAATAGTGCTACTTCCCGTGGGCCAAGTATATTCAAACCAACCTCCAGTGTATCTGTTAAACCACACTCCCAAACTGATACAAAAGGCAACAGAATTTCAAGTACTATTTACTATGAGTGTTTCTATCCTTAAGGAAATGCTTTAATAGCACTATGTTTGGGACTTTAAAAATAGAACTCTCCAGATCATAAAAATATGAGCTGCAGCATACATTCAACCAGAAATCTTGAAAAAACAATAAAACAAAAAACAAGCTTCTGGGTTATGAAACATTGGCAGGTTTTTTTTTTTTTGAGCCATGTTAAATTTACTTAAATAGACATTGTGTTGTACTTTTAGACTATTCTTTGAATCCCAGGAGAATATTTATATTTCTATATAAAGAGCAAATCCATTCGTTGTTGCAATTTTTTAAAAAAGTGAAAAGCATGGCTAACATCTATCTAACATTGACTACATTGTCAGTTTATGAAGAAATCATTTTATTGCCCTATTTATTATAGTCAACATTAATATAACCTAAGTATGCTCTGAAGGTGACTCTTGTAGGCCTTGCCCTTCTCCCATTCCCTCTTTCTTGCAAAAAAAAAAAAAAAAAAAGTTACATTCCAGAAGCTAGTCCTCAAGTTCTATTCCCTTATTTGGCCACTTCTTCCTCCAAAAGCTGACTACCAAGGTCTAGCTATTAAAGTATTGAAGCCCAGCAATCAAAAGCCCCTTATAGGTAGCCTAATTAACATGCCCAGTGAAAACAAGCCAGCTTTCCTAAGGGGTCCCCCCTTTCCCTTGGTAAACTGCCTAATACATACTGGTAAGTGTGGCATAGTGAGTTGGACTATTAAGAAAGCTGAATTAGACAGTGAACTCATCACTACTGACTCTTGTCTAAATGTACACACAGCCTATGTGTGATTGTCTGTCTCTCTCCCCTCTATCCATCCATAGTCCTTTGTCCCTCAGGGCAAGTACCCCTCTCTGTCTTCCTTGCTCCTTTTCCCTTCTCCTCATCTTGTCTCCTGTCCTTGCCTCTTGTTTCCTGTTCTTTGACCCTCTGGGGCAAATAAATCTTTGTGCTGTGAACTTGGTCTTGGTGTGTTTTGTGCCCTTTCACAGTAACCTAGTATTGTAGTCAGTATGGATAGAGTTGAAGGTTTAAGGTTCTAGGTAACCTAAATTTTCTCTTATCTGAATGGCATGCATAAACAATGTTAATATTGATTGTCAAGAAATTATCAAGTTATAGTTTGTGATCTCTAAACTCCTTAGAAACAGGGATGCCGCTTATTTCCACAGCCCCCATATCTGGTGTTTTATTTTCCCCATAAAAACATAATAGGTAGGTGTTTACTAGATATTTGTTAAATACCTATTTTACTGCTCACAATTACCTATGACTCTAGTCTGTGTTTGGCCAGATTTAGCCATGGCTGGTAAATGTGGCATCGTGAGTTGGACTATTACGAAAGCTGAATTAGACAGTGAACTTGTCACTACTGACTCTTGTCTAAATGTACACACAGCCTATGTGTGATTGTTTTATGCACACAAGCTTTACAAATGTCATCCCTGCTTTGTGACCACAGATGTGTTTGTCACTTAGCTCTCTGCACACAAGAAACTCCTTCCCACCCACCACTCACAGAGAGAAATGCTTTTCTGAGTCACAAGGCTACTTTAGAAAGCAACCCACACAGGGACTGTTAAAGCACTTATCATGTCCTCCTTAGCATTTGATGTGTTAAACTCTGCTGCTTTTTCTTATTGAAAGCAACACTCTGCATATCATAGTTATTGCTCTAAATTGGATTTTAAAATACTCAGTGATCTTCACAAGACGGTGTCACAATCGTTGAAATTCTGGGTAATTTTTATTGTCAGCCAAATGGGATTTCTTTTAAGAAGGAAAAAAACATTACAATTAAAGCCAGAGAATTTGAGGAGTAGGTGGCAGTCCCCGAGTCCACATCCGTTTAAGCTGAAATGAGCTGACTTATGAGTGTGATTCCATCTGCTGACAGTCACAGGACATTCCTCTCACGTGTCAGGGCAGCACCGTGTGGGTGGAGACATGGGCCCTGTGGAAGGGTGCGGATGTGAGGACCCTGTTAGGAGGTCCTGCTTAGTGTACCGAGCTGACTGTGAAGCATCCTCCCAGCCCACTTGCCAACAGACAAGACCAAACCTGGAACAGCGTCAAACTCAGAGGGCAGAAAATGACAGGATACCATAGTAGAGAAGAATTCAAACAAGAGCTAAGGAATTTAGATTTTATACAGAAAGGCAATCTGACACCATGTGATCTTTCCATGCATTGTGTGTTTGACTATTAGTTTATGGTTGAAAAAAAATATCAATGCAGTCATCCCTCAGACAAGTCATTTTTAAGCACTATCTTTAGATCAAAGTGTGCTAGGAGGTCCTAGGTAGGCTAAATGTTGTCTCTATACCTCCTACAAAATAAATATTTATTAAGTACTGTGTGCTGGTCACAGTACTGAGAATGGGAAGATAAAAAGAACGAGCATTATTACAGTTAAGGTGCTCTGTAAAGGAAGATATTTTGAGCAAGTACTGCAAATCTAACATAGTTGATTGTTCAACTGAGACAAGTACATTGGGCAATATCAATCTAAAAATGTGATGATTGGCTTGGCGGGAGTGAACACGTGGAGACTGGAGCGAAAATTAGATGGGAGCAGAGTTTAAGTAATCAAAGGCTCAATGACTAAGATCCTGCTATGACCCCTTCCATATGTGACATATCATTTTGGAATGTGAATACAATGTATTATCTTTCTTATATATGCTCAGGACCCCTAAGTACCTGCTGGCCTGTGCTGTTCAGACCAATTTTGGATCTGGACATGGTAGGCAGTGCACCTGTATTCCAAGTACTTGAGAGGTCAGAAGTAGGAGGGCCAGGAGTTACACAGTGAGTTCAAGGTCAGCCTAGGTTACATGAGATCCTGTCTCAAAAAATAAATAAATATAAATATAAGAACAAGGGCTAGCAAGTTGACTCAGCAGATGAAGGTATCTGCCATCAAGGCTTACACCCTGGGTTTGATCCCTAGAACCCACTTTATGGAAGAACCACAGTCTGTCATATGATCTTCAATTGGCAGCTATGGTGTGCACATTTCTTCATGTGTATGAATACACACACACACACACAATCAATGTAAATAAATTTAAATGTAATTTTTTTCTATAAACAGAAGGCCAACTCAACTTAAGAGGATTTAAGGACCTCGAATTTATGTGCTATAGACATTCAACCTTTTAATAGAGTGTGCAGAACCTGACGACAAGGAGCAGGGTGTTAGGGACCCCGGCTGACAGTCATCACATAAGGGAAGTATGCTTATGTAGTAGTGATAAACATAAGTGATTTTTAATTGATATTCAAAGGAAACCAGTTACCTATCCAAGACCACATTGGACAGGTTAGGGCTGAGATTTCAACATAGTTTCTCTGGACCCCTTCTGGCCAATCAAGCAAGGAAGTGCTTTAAGACAGAAATGATTAAGATGGAGGGATAGTTCAGTCAGTGAAGTGCACAGGCAAGGAGACCTGAACTAGGAACTCTGGCATTCCTATAAAAATCTGAGCTCTATAGATGGGAAAGAATCATTGCCAACTATACATGTGACAGAGGATCGATAATCCAGAATGCATATATGGCCCATTCAAAAAAATGTGACTAGGACCTAAATAGAGAGTCTTCAAAAGAAGAAAAAAATATATGGCTAAGAAATATTTCAGAAAATATTGCTTGTCCTTAACAATTAGGAAAACTCCTTAACAGTTGTTAAGGAAGCACATATCAAAACAACCTTGAGATTTCATCTTACCCTTCTCTGAACAGCAGTGCTCAACAAAGCAAACAACAACGGATGCTGATGGGAGCGTGGGGAAAGGGGAACCTTCGTTCATTGCTGCTGTGAATTACAAACTGCTCCAGCCAATCTGGAAATCTACCATATAAGCAGCAGTGCCACGCTGTGACATAAGCCCTAAAGACTCAACCTGCTCCAAATCCAAATAAAAAGCCAGGTGTGGCTGTGCATGGCTGTAAGTCCAACACTGGCCAGTGCCTTGGATTATTTCATATTTCCTTAAATCTTATGCACACTGCCGCTAGGATTTTATAATGACTCAATATTGACAAAAACATATTTTATACGTTGAATTAAGTAGAAGTAATAGTGAATGAGCCAGACGTATATAAAGGGCTGGATTTATGAGGAAGAGGGAGATGCGCAGAGAGAAATTTGGCAGACCATCAGTTGTCATTAGCTGGATCCACCAGGAAAATCCAAATATTGTCATAGAAGAAGCACAGCGCTGAGAAATATGGAAGTAATCATGCCAAACTGCTCAGGGAAGCTCCCTAGCAGGGAAAAGGGCCAGGTCCTGGGTGTTCAGGAAAGCACCCAAGCCTCTTGGTAAGATGGGGGACTAGCTAGATGCAGCTCAGGGCTTCTGTTTACTGGGAAAGAAGAAAGAATAAAACCATACCAAAAAAAAAAAAAAACCCAAAAAACAACAAAACAAAACACCCAGAACATAAGGCATTAGCCAATCCTAATGCACAGTTCTATCAAAGCTGAGCTAGGCTTGTACACGCTTTCGAGGAGTTGGGTCCATGATATAACTACTATGAAGAGAGGAGGTTATCGGGACAATGGATGACACAGCCTTGGAAATGGAGGGTGATAAAGTGATGATGATGATGATGATGACGATGACGATGATGATGTTTTCCTGCTCTTCTGGTAATAGCTAGGGTCCTAGGTTTTCTCTGAGACCCATCCCCATCCGCCATGAACATGATGTCATGATCAACCCATCAAAGTGTCTTGCCCATCCGAGATTCAGGATCCCAGCTAGATCGATTGTGCTTACTCAGGATTTCAATAAATACACCGAAAGGAAGCGCCGTGACACACTGCTGTTGTCACCTCACGGCTAAGTACAGGCTTCTGTGCACACAGCAGCTGCCAACTGTTTTAGCTCATGTCCTTTCGGAAGTCTGGGTCTTTGGTATTTCCTGTCTTCCGCGACGATTCATATTTCTCTAGTGTATATTTCATTCATTTAAATTAGCTGAGGTCATTTCTGTTGCGTGCAACCAAATGATTCAGTATCTAAGATGACAGCAGGATTCCCGTTACTTCCAGAATCTGCCTTCCTAAAGACAGAGCCAGAATTAATGTCCCTGAATCAGCACACTTTGGGGGTCCCAAAGAGCTGCCCACTAGCTGCAGAATCTTGTTTCCCCAGGAACCTACTGAGCATGTCAGGCTGACTCCCCAAATCTAACTCTCTATTCCTATAACTAATGATGATATTTCCTTGTGCCCTGAAATGCTTAAAAGCACAACAGAGCGCTCTGTGATTTCCCTGAAGTCTAAAGCACTTATATGCGAATCCTCAGCTAACTGCTACCTTTCCGTTGCTATCTGAAGGAACAATCAGGTCTAAAAGAACTGCATTTGCCCATGCACAGAATGTCTTTGGTGTATTGAAATGGAATGAACATGTTGTGCACGGGTAAATTAGATCAGCGCAAGATGGCTACTACGTTAGCGATGTGATCAAGAAATGACTTTTTTTTCTCATTAAAAAAATAAGGGGGTGGGGGTGGGGCTGGAGAGATGGCTCAGCGGTTAAGAGCATTGACTGCTCTTCCAGAGGTCCTGAATTCAACTCCCAGCCACTACATGGTGGCTCAAAACCATCTGTAATGGAATCCAATGCCCTCTTCTGGTATGTCTAAAGACTTTGACAGTATACTCACATATATAGAATAAATAAATCTTTAAAAAACAAAAAAAAAGAGGGGACAACTGGAGAGATGGCCAGAGGTTAAATATATTTTATGCCCTTCCACAGGACTTGAGCTCAGTTCCCAGCACTTGCATCAGGCATCTCACAACTGTTTTTAATTCCAGCTCTGACACCATGGAATCCAAGGGCATCTGTACTCACACGTACATCACCAACACATGTACATGCACATGCATGCACATGCACACAATCCACCTTCACATAATTGAAAATAATAGAAATAACTCTTAAAAATATAAAGAAAAAACTGAATCTACTTAGGGCCACATTGAAAGATTTTTGTTTAAGCCCACCCTCTAGATATTTATAAACTTGAAAAGATGTTATTCTTCTAGGGCCCTTGACTTAAACTTAACAATTTCATTATAAAAACTCAGAGATCCATAAATGAGGAAGACAGAACAATAGTCCTTAAACTATGAAGAAATAACTGAAGTTATTCATAGCGATTTTCACAGGCAATCGTTACAGTATTGATTTTCTATTCTTGCTTCTCTTGCAGTAACGTCCTTGGCTTGAAACCCAACCTAAGCTAGGGAATATTAGCAAATCAAACGATTCCAGTCTAAAGATATGGGAAGGGAAAATATGATTGTAAAAGTCTAGGTATACTTCAGAGATAGAAGAAATCCTTGTTGTCTGTGAAATCTGCCTGTCATGGAATCAGCACACAAGCCCAGGAGGAGGGGCCCCTGGGGGGGGAGGATCCAGAGTCGCTCTGTTCTAGGCCAGAATCGAGGTCAGAATCTCTGCTAGTCAGGAGCATCTTCAGTCTGTGTGGAGACCTAGGTGAGGGTGTCTGTGTTTGGAATGATCCATACCACCATGACTGCAAAATGCACGCAAAGTTCACATCCTATGCCTCCGGGTCAGTAGCATTATAAGTTTGTAAGGAAGAGCAGAAGCTCATTCAAATTTAAAATGAATTGATCACATTGAAAAAGAGGATTTCAAGCTATCATGCATTAAAAGACAGGCCATTAAAGAAGCCTTGGGGAAACCCATTCCAGAGTCCTGCACAGCTACTCCTTAGAAATTAGAACATGTTGAGGCCTATGTTGAGTGATTCACAGGCAAAGATCAAAGCCCAGAGTCTTCCACTGGGGAAACTGGATTCTAAATAAAGGAACACCAAATTATAGTTTTATTTGATAAGTATTATTTAAAGTAGCTTTGGGAGATTCAATAAAAATGTTTTTCAAAGGACAAACCTAGGCCTTCTTGATTTTAATTCTTTTTACATTTATTTAGTTTATGCGTATGAGTGCTTGCCTGCATTTATTTCTGCATACCGTGTGCATACCTGGTGGTCGGAAGAGGGAATCAAATCCCCTGGAACTGGAGTTACCAATGGTTGTGAGTTACCATGTGGGAACCAAAGTCAGGTCCTCTACAAGAACAGCAAGTGCTCTTACTGCTATGTCATCTCTCCAACCCCCTTTCCCCAAGCTACTTTCCATTGTCATTAACTAAGCCCAAGAGTCCCATGTCCCCCACCCAAACAAGCACAGTAGGTGAACTGTATCTACCTCTACATGATACAGTGGTTAAAGGATGCAGTGGTTAAAGAATGCAGTGGTTAAAGGATGTTTGCTTCTAAAGTTTCCTTTGCTTCCCACATCATCTTTGTGGAAAAGTATATTTTCTGAGGAATATTTGCTGTCTCAAAGCCACCATTCTTTCATACCAAAGAATATCATTCAAGAGTGTCATTCAAGGAGTGGTCAAGGACATTTTACTGTAGTAATATGAAAATATTACTTAATTTTCCAAAGTACAACCTCTGGAGCAAGGGTCACATTCATGCTCCCCAAAGCAGAACCTCTGGCAATCACACAGGAAATGTGTAGCTTTTTGCAAACTCTGAAGATTTCCATCGTTGGATTAGTGGCCTCAAATCCAACTTGGGGTATCACAGGTAGAGTCCATATCAAGAATGAAGGAGTGGGTCAGCAAGATAGCTCAGTGGGTAAAGACATCTGCTTCTAAACCTGATGCCCCGAGCTCGCCCTCAGAACCCATGGTGGAAGAAGGGAACCAAGGTCTATGTGTCCATGCACCCCACTAAATCAATCAATCAATCAATTAATCAATCAGTCAATCATTTAAACCACCAGTGAGGCACCAGTACCCACACTGAAATTTACAATGCCCCCATGAGTGGCTCTGTGTCCCAACATACTGTGTCAAGCTTCTTTTCAGTCCATATGGGCTAGGCATGGTGGCTCATACCTGTGATTCCCAGAATGCTGAAGCAGGAGGATTGACTTGAATTTGAGGCCCGATGGGCTACACAATGTGTTCCAGGCCAGTCTGGGCAAAGAAGTGAAACCTGGTCTCAGAAACAAGTCTTATAACAGAATGAATTCTTATTACACATTCAAGAACTTCCTGCCAAGGTCTGGAATAAGCCCCGTAGCTCTGCTGCCTGTAAATCATTCTAACAGGAAAACAAAAGCAAACTCCCTTTAGACTTTATAAGCATACGGATTTCAGTGAACTATCCTTTTCTGGGAAACAAGCTTGAGACAGTCTTAAGTGGCCCAGACTTGCTTTAAAGCTATGCAGCAGAGAGTGACCTTGAACCTCTGATCTTCCTGACTTCACCTCCCAAGAGCAAAAGTCACTACATTCACTTTATGTGCGTTAAGGGATTGAACTCAGCACTCCCCACACGCCAAGCAAGCCCTCTACTCAAATTAAGTTGCATCCCCAAGTGAACTATCCTTTTCTATCATCATCATTGGGTCAGATGGAATTATTCAGAAAGTTAAATGCTGTGTGTTCTGTGGACTCAGAGAACAACAGATCTGATGGACATTTTGTAGCTCACCTAAAGTAATTCTTCACTTACAGATGGGGTAAAAGTCTACCCTAGAGCTAAAAGATTAGTCCTAGTTCCTTCTCCCCTTCCAAGTGTGAGTCACTGCTCTTGCCACTCTTGACGTTCCCTTAGCACTGTTAGAGTTTTTTTCACACACACCAGAATTGCTTCTTTATTCTTAGTGTTTAAAAAAAGACATCTCTAAATTATACAGTCAACACTGCAAATTACACAAATACTCTGCTGTGACTAAAATAAATGAGTACTGTGTTTAAATGAGTACTGTGTGGTCATAGAAAGCTAATGCTTAGCGCAATCTTATAGCCTAAGGGCCATTTGAGCAAGTAATAATAAATAACAACAACAACAACAACAATAATAATGTCAAGATGTACCTGAAAGAGCCTGTCATCTTCGTGGCTCATCTTTTATTGTTATTAATACCACTGAAGGAGGTGATTCCACATCAGGTTTACCTGATATTCTAGAAAACACTTGCAGATTGGGAACCCAGGTTGTCCAATACTTCATCAAGAATGATCCAATACAAAGAAGTATGGCTGCTAAGACATCAGCAAGATGAATAAGCAATGGAAATTTCTGGAAACAAGCTCTTAGAGTAATGCTAGAAAAAAAAAAGTAAGCCGTTATTAAGGTCTGCAACTTTGGTGACATAGCCATTCAAATTGATGTCAGTTACCATCTCTGGTCACCTGCAGTGAATATCCACTGAAGAAAAGACTTTGGGCAGCCCATGGTTAATATCAAAACACAGTAGATTATATGTGCACTTTTCTCATATTTAATGTTTCTTGTCCCAACATAGTTTCCACAAGTGCCTTCTTATGTGCTGTAGTGTCCTGCCGTGGACATTCCATCTCAGGAAGGGGACATTGAGAAAAGCATGGTCCAATATTGCCTCACTTGTGTTAGACATCTTGAACACAGTCAATGAAAACTGACTTCCTTTTTTTTTTTAAAAAAAAAAAAAAAAAGGTAAACAAAACCAGACTATTTTATTTCTTAAGTAGCTCAGCTAAAATGTCCAAAAGTAAAACCAAGAACTTGAAGCAGTAGAGTAAGAAATAGTGATAGTGTCAGTTGAATCCTTAGCTCTGTGGGCTCCTGTGTGAAAGACAGAGCCTTTTTTTTTTTTTTTTTTTTTTTTTTTTTAGAAAGAGCAGCACTGTTATAACCAAGGCAGGGATATTTGTAAAGATTGGATTGGAATAGCTCTCTTTCCCTGTCTGGCTAAGATTGCCCTTCTTCTCTGAAGACCTTGTAGTCACCTAAGAAAGATATCAAACAGGGAAACCAAGCCCATAATGTTTAAAGACCCTACAGTCAGTGACTGTCTCCAGGACTCTGGTCAGAACACCTAGAGAACTTACCACAGACGTCCTATTTAACGGAACCACAACTCTCTGGACTTGGAGAGCCTGCCTGAAGCTCAGTCAGAAAGCCCTGCCTTCACCTAACTCAGACTGAGTCTACCCAGACATGCATAGAGCATTGAGACAAGGCTTGCTGTGTGTGGGTCGCTCCCTGTAATAACAAGTGTGTATTGTGGTTTTCTTTGTCAATCTACACACACAAAAAACGCTTAATCGGGGCCGGGCGTGGTGGCGCACGCCTTTAATCCCAGCACTTGGGAGGCAGAGGCAGGTGGATTTCTGAGTTCGAGGCCAGCCTGGTCTACAAAGTGAGTTCCAGGACAGCCAGGGCTATACAGAGAAACCCTGTCTCGAAAAAACCAAAAAAAAAAAAAAAAAAAAAAAAAAAAAAAAAAAAAAAAACGCTTAATCATTTACCAAAGTAACTGTGTAATGAGGATGAGACACCCCACCCCAACCCCCGGCCTTTCAGAGATTCCTGAACTTGGGCTGTGGAAACTATATCCAGGAGGTGAAGATGGATTATTGGTGTGATTCAGTGGTTAGAACATAGACTTAAAGAGTTCTGTCAGTGAATGGGCTTGGCCCACTGAGGCTCAGGGGTGTCTACATAATGATATTTTCTTTGTTCTTAATGTACAGTCACTGTAGGTAACGCCAACAAATGGTCAAACTCACACATGTTTTGCTTGAAGAAAGTTACTGTTTTTCTGCATAATTATTGTGAAGAACAACCCTCACTTCATTAAAAAAAAAAAAACCCTCACCCATCTTTCACAATAAAACCACTGGAGACTTGGAATAGTGAAGTCAAGGTTGTTTATCTTATGACTTTGCAAATGCAGGTGTCAACCTGGAATGGTGGAGCAGATTGGACTCAGAGAACAATTTATGAACTCCGAACACACGACCCTTGCTCCTTTTTCTGACTAATCAGGAAGGTACAGTCTGAGGGATTCTCCAGGTTATATCTTTCCTTCTGCCATGTGTGTCTGTCTTTTTCTCACCAAGAGTCATGAGTGCTCTGTGGGTTCATCTGTACATTGTGCATTCTGCTTACTTTAAAATTTACCAGACACATGATCTCCTAGAGGCCTTACCTCTTAGTCCTTTTCTTTCTTTTTCCAAGACAGGGTTTCTCTGTATAGCCCTGTCTGTCCTGGAACTCACTTTGTAGACCAGGCTGGCCTCGAACTCAGAAATCTGCCTGCCTCTGCCTCCCAAGTGCTGGGATTAAAGGCGTGTGCCACCACCCACCGGCTCTTAGTTCTTTTCTAATGTACACTTCTAGTGTGTGGGTAGTTGCTTAGCTTAACAGAAGATGGGAAATAGCAAGACTGGCAGGTGTTAGAAGGAATCTGTTTTCTGTTTGTCAGCTGGGGGACCTGAACAGGATCCAGGCACCTTTAAAAATGAATCACTGGGTTTTATTCCTAACAATTATTACTGTTATTCCTTTTTGCTATTTAAAAAAAAAATAGCCTGGTGTGATGCTATATGACTTTAATCCCAATACTGAGAAAGCAGAAGTAGTTGGATCTCTGTGAGAGTTGAGGCCAACATGGTCTCCAGAAAGTTCCAGAACCTTAGACGACATATAGAGACCTTGTTTCTTTCAAATACAAATAATAATCCTGGTTTTAATGCTGAATCACCTGACCTCAATACTTATAAGTAAGGTACAACAGGCAGAAGGGACGTCTTTGACCTCCTCCTCCATGCAGATCAGTAAGAGAGGAGCTGCAGCATATATTATGGGCTGAATAGAAAATGCTCCTTGTCATGGGCTTGGGTTTGAATACTTGGTCACCAGCTAGCATCACCGCTAGAGGGGCTGTGGGTTCTTTGGGAAGTGGGGCCTATTAGGGTAGGCCTTGAAGGGTGTAGGAAGGCAATGCCTGTGATGTCTAGTTCTTTCAGTGCCTGATTCACTGCCATGCCAGCTGTCCTGGCATCTCTCCTTCCTGCGGCCACGGTCACACCTTTCCTCCATGGATGGACTGAAATCCCTGACAGATCATAGGCCCAAATAAATCCTTCTTTGCTTGAGTTGTTTCTATCAGGCATCTTGTCACAGCACAGCAGAGAGTAAATAATATATTGTACACTGAGGAGGGGCCTGAGAGGCAAGGAACACAGGCAAAAGATTGAAAGGCATAAAAGAGCACCGTTTAACCAGTGTAAATTTCACTCAGAAAAATGCTCCGGAGACATCCTTGTCGACTTAGTTATGGTAAAGTTAATCTCTTCCCAGATCATCATGACCAATCCAGATCAAATTTCTTTATTCCAGCATGTAAGAACAGCGGTGGGTTTATATTTTTTGGACCTGAAAAACACTATTTCAAAAAGTAAAGCCGGGCATGGTGGCGCACGCCTTTAATCCCAGCACTTGGGAGGCAGAGGCAGGCGGATTTCTGAGTTCGAGGCCAGCCTGGTCTACAAACTGAGTTCCAGGACAGCCAGAGCTATACAGAGAAACCCTGTCTCACCAAAAAAAAAAAAAAAAAAAAAAAAAAAAAGTAAAGAATCAGGCTGGGGAGATCAGTCAGTGGTTGGGACCATGTATTTCTTTTGTAGAGAGCAGAAGTTGGTTCTCGGTGTAACCACCTTAACTTCACATCTCCAGATCCAGATTTTTTGACAGTCTTCTCTGGGCATCTGAGCTCTCTCTCTCTCTTTCTCTCTCTCTCTCTCTCTCTCTCTCTCTCTCTCTCTCTCTCTCTCTCACACACACACACACACACACACACATATTTCTTTAGAAGAAAAGGATATCTCAGAAGCAGTCTCCTTGCACTAGGTAGGAACAGCAATATAGTTACTTGTCTCACGATTACAAAGCTTAAGCTCTGTACCGCAGCTTAGTCCATGGGGTACTTAATTGTCTTACTATTCTATAGGGATTCCTGCCTGTCAACTACATTATTCAGTCAAGCTGGTAATATCCAGAAATAGAAACTAACAGTGACCTTGTACAGGCCTTGGGCCTGTCTGAAGCTCATGAACTTATTATGAAGGACAGGCCTCTGCACCTTGCACACAAAACTATTAAAGAAAAAGCATTTAATACTTGAAATACCTCATTTGATTTTGAAATCAACAGATAATATGTGTACTTCTTTGATCCATTTCCAAGGTGACATGAATGAATGGCCTCAAGCTTTGAATGGTGCCTAGGATAAAAATAGCAAACAAACATACAAAACAAAACAACAACAAAAACACTAGTTAGTTGGCCAAAACTTGCTTTCCATTGCTGACTGAAACCAATGTAGGGCAAAGGGGTTCTGTCTTAGTCAGGGTTTCTATTCCTGCACAAACATCATGACCAGGAGACAAGTTGGGTAGGAAAGGGTTAATTCAGCTTCCATTTCCACATTGCTGTTCACCACTAAAGGAAGTCAGGACTGGAACTCAAGCAGGTCAGGAAGCAGGAGCTGATGCAGAGGCCATGGAGGGATGTTTCTTACTGGCTTGCTTCTCCTGGCTTGCTCAGCTTGCTTTCTTATAGAACCCAAGACTACCAGCCCAGGGATGGCCCCACCCACAAGGGGCACTCCCTACCTTGATCACTAATTGAGTAAGTGCCTTACAGCTGGATCTCATGGAGGCATTTCCCCAACTAGAACTCCTTTCTCTGTGATAACTCCAGCTTGTGTCAAGTTGACACACAAAACCAGCCAGTGCAGGTTCAATTGGCTCATACCACCATCCAAGAAAGCCAGGGCAGGAACCAAAGAAAAATGCTGCTTTCTGGCTTTCTCCCTCTCTCTCACCTTCAGCTACCTGCCTTATACAGGCCAGGCTCTCCTATACAGGGATGGCACCACTCAAGTAGGCTGAGCTCTCCTACAACAATTAGAAATAAAGAAAATGTTCCCATAGCCATGCCTGCAGGACCTGATGGAGGAACTTCTTCAGGTTTCTTCTTCTTGGGTGTATCAAGTAATAACTAAGATTAGCTCTGACAGTAGTATATAACCATTACTTCAGGCAGCTTCTGCTACTTGGCATCTAGCAGGACCCAACAATTCTGTAGCTTACTGGAGTATACTCTAAAGCCTGGGAAAATCCCAATACAGGAATCATAGCAGAGGCCACTAGGGTATTTGAACATGAGCATCTCCTCTTTGTCAGGGAGTAGTTCTTCCGACAACTAGCTTTTAGTTGCTGTTGGCTCCTGGTAAAGAATGAGCGAGATAGATCTGCACCAAAACAAGACATTCTTGGATACACGTGCGCTTGCTCAGTAAGCTCATGGAAACAACGCCCACAGTGAGATGAATATAGCTATGCCCAGGCTCCACATGTGGACATTTCCTGACTAAAGCCGGCTTGGCAATGCCACTGATAAGTATCTAATTTAAGTTTCTAATTTAACATCTGCAATAATTAGACCTGAGGTTCTAATGTGGTACCCAACATGAGGGGGGAAGAAAGGTATTTAGGATCACTGTGATTACAAGTCACCGTGAATGGGCCATTTTCATCATTCCATAAAGCTGTAGGCATCACTATTTGTGGACTCAATGAACACTTTATTCACTGACAACCTCTTTAAAATATCTTTTGATCCATTTTCTTTTTAGTAAAATCAGGCAACATGTTAATATTCATGAAACCAGGCACATCACGCTACCCCATCACTTGAAAGCTATTTGCCTTCAAATGGTAGAATAACAACTGGATATGGTTATGTTACTTTTCTTGAGAAGACGTGAACAAACATCTATTCACCTCAGATAGATCACTGAAAGAGCAAAGAAACAATTCTACTCGAGTATAGCTAGTGAATCATTTCCTTTCCTTGCTGGGGTTACTTGCTTATAGCTATATCACAAAACCCGCTCCAGTGTGGGTGATGAGCCACAAAGCTGCATCCCTGGAGCGCTGCACACAGCATGCAGACAGCTAGGCAGGAGAGAGAATCTCCTGTCCAAAGCGATTGGTACTGCTTCTTGGAGAAAGGGGCTTATGTATCTTGTAAGGTTTAGGAGCTTTCTGGAATTGTGAGGGTTGCTTACCCAAGGAGTTTCCCTAAAAGAAGGAATGTTTTTATTTCAGAAGAAATAGCTATACAACACGTATTCAGTTTTATAGCTTACAAAACAGTATCTGGCCTATTTGGGGTGTTATTTCATGGTTACAGTCTTGGCCATCTGGGATGCAATTGATAGTTGTACTATGTACTTTTATCTCATTCTATTTTGCCACTGTAACAAACTACCCGAGACAAGCTAACCTCATAAAGAAAAGAAGTTATTAAGATCAAAATTTTAGACATTTAAGGTGAAAGCACCAGAATTATCTTGACTCTGGTGATGAGAGGATTTTATTGCTGATTAATCACAACAGTAGGTATCAGGTTGGAGGAAGAAATCATTTTACAAAACATAAAACTATAGCAAGGAGAGGGCCAAGCAATGGCTTCCATCTATGTCCCACCTTCTAAACGTCTAACCTCCCAAAGTTTTCAGTGAGGACAAAACTTTGGCTCAGATCATAGCAAAAAACAAAACAAAACAAAACAAACCCAAAACAACCAAGCAAACAAACAAAACAACAACAAAAAGCATAGTATTCTACCCCCAACTTCCAAAGTTAGTGCACCCCTCACAGTGAAAAATCCACTCTACTAGTCCTAAAGTCCTAATTTGTTTCAGTGCTGCTCAAATGTCCAAGCTGAAAGTCTCTCCCGAGTACAAATAAGACCTCTTTCAGCTACTTGTCCCTGTAAAATAAAACATAACAACTTGCACAATTTCAAAACACATTGGGGGGGGTGCATAAGTTAAACACCCTATTTTAAAAGAGAGACATTGGGAAGTAGATTGGAGCAAGCATCACAGAGCTAAGCCAAATACAGAGGCAAAGATAATGAATTCTTATTCCATCAGCTTACTGTTACTATCACAAAATACCTAAGGAAATTAACTTCTACAGAGAAAGGGTCTATTTTGGCTGATAGCTTTGAAAGTTCTAGTTTACAATCGATTTGTTTTGGTAGTTTAAGCAAAAGCATCATGGCAGAGGAAAAAAATAAAAAATAAAGACACCCTCACCTCTTAGTCAGTGAGAAAAACAAAGAGTGAGGGACCAGAGTTCCACAGTGCCTCCCAGGGCTGTCTTATTTTCTTTTCCTGATTCTGTGACAAACCAACTCAAGAGAAAAAGGGTCTATTGGTCTGAAAATTTCAGAGGAAGGTCCATTATCATTGTAGGCAAGCTGAGGTGGCAGGAACTTAAAGCCACCGTCTCACCCCACCCACAATCAGAGAGTGAATCAGTGCATGCTTGCTCATTCTACAGCTTGCCTTCTCCCCTCGCATGCTGTGCAGAAAACCCTGATATAAAATAATTGCACGAGAGTGGGAGGGAGGAAATCATCACCCCAGTTGACATCCTCCAAACAACCCTCCACAGGCACTGTCAGAAGCCCCTCTCCCCCTTCCGGTGACTATGCTGCTCCAAGGTGACACACTAACACAGGAGCATGTCTCCAATGAACCCATGGCTCCCACCAGGCTTTGTCTCTTGGTGGTCTTACTAACACACTGAAGAGCTATCATCTACACCTAATCTCTGGGGCACAAACTTAATTATAAACAAAGAGCCTGGCAGCTTTGGACCAGAAACAAATACTGTCCATTCTTCCACCCCCAACGTCTTAGTTGGTACAATTGTATAACAGAATACCTTAGAGTTGGTTACTCATAAACACTAGGTTTTTCTTTCTCTTCCAGTTCTGGAGGTTAGAGCAGTCCCAGGTCAGGGTGCTAGCTGATTTGGTGTCCAGTGGTGCCTTCTTTCTATATTCTCATAGAGGGCAGGGTTTCCTTTCCATATCCCTTTGAAGAGGATCCAGGAACTCCTCCAAAGACCTGTATCTTAATATCATCATTCTGGGGGCTTTGAATGTGGGAATTTGGCAGTGACACAGCCCTGAGACCCTTTAATCTTGAGTCTGGGGCCAAAGGTTTAGAACTGGGAGTAGCACTTCTTGCTATCAATCATAATGATCCAGTTGTGTGATGGGCGGATGCCTGTAGTCTCGCCACCTGGAACGCAAAGCAGAACAGAACAAAGACATCAGTTCTCTAATGTCAGTAAAACTAGCGTATGGTCTATTTTATAAAGCTGTAATGGAATGCAAGATGAAAAGAAGAATCTTTAAAAATATCTATGACCTATGAAAGCTGTGTATACTTAAAGCAACCTTATTTCAGTACAACAGAATCATGGCATTATGAAAAGGTTTTTTTCAAAGTCATTAGATATGCACTCACTGATAAGTGGATATTAGCTCAGAAACATAGAACATCTAAGATACAATTGGCAAAACAAAAAAATCAAGGAGAGGGAAGACCAATGGGTGGATACTTCATTCCTCCTTAGAATAGGGAACAAAATACCCATGAAAGGAGTTACAGAGACAATGTTTGGAGCTAAGATGAAAGGATGGACTATTCAGAGACTACCCCACCCAGGGATCCATCCCATAATCAGCCACCAAACCCAGACACTATTGCATAAGCCAGAAAGATTTTGCTGAAGGGATTCTGTTATAGCTATCTCACATGAGGCTATGCCAGTGCCTGGCAAATACAGAAGTGGATGCTCACAGTCATCTATAAGATGGAACACAAGGCCCCCAATGGAGAAGCTAGAGAAAGCACCCAAGCAGCTGAAGGGGTCTGCAACCCTATAGGTGGAACAACAATATGAACTAACCAGTACCCCCAGAGCTCGTATCTCTAACTGCACATGTAGCAGAAGATGGCCTAGTCAGCCATCACTGGGAAGAGAGGCCCCTTGGTATTGCAAACTTTATATGCCCCAGTACAGAGGAATGCCAGGGTCAAGAAGGGGGAGTGGGTGGGTAGGGGAGCAGGGCGGGGGAAGGTATAGGAAACTTTCAGGATAGCATTTGAAATGTATATAAAGAAAATATCTAATAAAAAAAGGAAAAAAAAAGAAAACGTTTTTTTTTTTCTACAAACTCTTGCAATTTATTAAAATGAAATTTAGCGGCCCTCCCTTCCCCTCCCTCTTCATGTCTGTCTCTCTATCTCTCTGTCTCTCTATGTATGTCTCTCTCTGTGTCTCTGTCTCTCTATCTTTGTTTCTGTTTCTGTCTGCCTCTTCTTTCCTTCTCTTCTCCATTCCCCTCCCCTCCTCTCCTGTCCCCTCCCCTTCCCTCTCCTCTCCTCCCCTCCCCTCCCCTTTCCTCCCCTTTCCTCCCCTCTCCTCCCCTTTCCTCCCCTTTCCTCCCCTTTCCTCCCCTCTCCTCTCCTCTCCTTTCCTCTCCCCTTGCCTTGGCAGGCCTTGAACTCACTTCATGTCCAAGATAACCCTGGACTTGCTGTTGCTGTATCCCAAGTGTTGGAAGCAGAGGTGTGTGCTGTCTTATCTACCTTTCATGTCACTTGCTGTAGTGAAGCACCCTGACAACAGCATCATAGGTAAAAGATTTAGTTTGCTTCTCAGTTCCAGGTGGATATAGCTAATAATGTCAGGGGAGACATGGCAGCAGGCAGGGACGGCATGGTGGCTAGAAAACTGTGACCAGGAGATAGGATGTGCCTATAAAGCCTTAAGGCCCACCCCAGTGACTCACTTTCTCCACAAGGCTGTACCACCTAAATGGTGTGCTACCATTCTAATTAACATTACCACCTGAAGACCAAATGTTTAATAAATGAATCGGGGGTGTGTGGGGGGGCATTTCGAATGCAAACCACAACAAGCCTGGTTTTGAACATGAGTGCTGAGGATCAAACTTGGATCCTCATGCTTGGTAGCCATCTCTCTGATTTGAGTTTTGAGGGCAGAATGACATATAACAGAGGCATGTTCAATCACGGGTTATCATCTTTCCTTACCTTACTGGTGATGAACTAATTCTATGACTTCCTGGGTAGGTTCATCCCCCTTATTTCCTTGCCTAGATTCCACCCAAGGACAGGATGCTCTACAAGATGTTCCCGTGGAATCTTGGGAGGAAGCTGAGGCCAGAGACAGATGAAATGTTGCTGCTAAGCAGTCAGAAATACCATATCCAAGGGATAAGTATCAGGTATGATGTCTCCCATCATACCTGATAGCAAAAGCTAAGAGCAAATTACAAATGATGCCGTATACTAGAAAAGTGGAATTCAATATCTAAGTGAAAATTCTGGTGAGAAGCTTTTTAGTATAGAGTCTAGACAAGAGGCTAATGTGCAACAGTGGAAAAGATGGTAGAGACCAGTCAGAAGTTGTCTGGACTGGACAGCGAAGGCTGGCTTACAGTTAGTTTAGCAGCTTGGAGTGTTAAAGCCTCTTGCTTTACTATGGACAAACTTAATCATCTGCCGGTTATGCTTTGCCTGTATATGCACAGCACAGGTACTGGGAGGCGGAGCTCTCTGGTCCTGGAGGAGGCCTCTCATATCCCTTTCTGGGGCACTGGGTTACTTTTGCCTTTGAGAAAGAAAGGTGATTCCCTCTGTCTCATCAGGTTACATGTGTACTCTCCACACCTCTTCAGCTTTCGTTTACAGGTGGAGATGTGCTCCTTCTGCTTAAAGTCCCCTGCTCCCCGGCATACACGACAACCAGTTCGCTCTCCTTTTCTTGTTTGGGAAATTAGGAATTGTTCAATGATGCACAAGAGAACTACCGTGGGTTTCCATGGCTGAAAGGTCTTTCTTTTCAGAGTTGTCAGAGAAACTCTTGACATACGAGTGATAATCCTGTGAGGAATGCTATTTCTATCAGAAATTCCAACAAACAAGAGAGAAGAGGAGGGGTCAAAGCAGATGCTAGAAAAGGTACAGTATAGGACAAATGGGTGCCATTACCTAGATGCTTCTGAACTACGGAGGTGTCATGGTTTGAATATACTTAGCCCAGGAAGTGACACTATTAGAAGGTGTGGCCTTGTTGGAGTAGGTGTATCATTGTGGGTGTGGGCTTAAAGACCCTCATCCTAGCTGCCTAGAAGTGAGTATTCTGTTAGAAGCCGTCAGATGAAGATGTAGAACTCTCAGCTCCTCCTGTACCATGTCTGCCTGGACACTGACATGCTCCTGCCTTGGTGATAATGGACTGAATTTCTGAATCTGTGAGCCAGCCCCAATTAAATGTTGTCCTTATAAGAGTTGCCTTATATTTAAGAGGCATTTAATTATTATAAATTATTTTGATGACTTAAAAAATGTCAATAGTGAATTGTACATTTTAAAATAAATTTTATTAGTTGAATAATAATAATAATACTAAAAGAGTTGTCTTGGTCATGGTATCTGTTCACAGCTGTAACTCTAACTAAGACAGGAGGTTTGAACAAGAATATTCTCCATAGGCTCATACTCCTGGTGTTTGTTTCCCAGTTGCTCGGACTTTTAGGAAAGACTAGGAGGCGGGGCCTTGTTCAAGAAGTCATGTCATTTGGGGTGGCCTTTAAGGTTTCAAAAAAATCTCATTCTGTTCTTGATTTTCTATCCTCCATCTTGCAGACAAGATGTAAGCTCCCAGCTACTGCTGTGGCCCCTGCATTCCATGCTTCCTGCCATGATGATCATGGAATAACCCTCTGAAACTGTAAGCAAGACCCCAATTAAAAAAAAAAAACAGCAAAAACAAAAACTTTTTTCTATAGGTTGCCTTGTCCATGAAGTCTCATCATACTAACAGAACAGCATCTAAGACATGAACATAATACGCTAAACAAAATTCAAGAAGCATGTTACAAAATGCTGTCATGACAATGCTCAAATCATATCCAGTACAGCGATTTCTTAAGACAGTTATTACTGTGTGTGTATCAGCATGAGTGTGGATGTAGCTGTGTCATAGCACATGTATGAAGGTCAGAGCACACTTCATGAGGTAGGTTCTCTCCTTCAAGCTTTTCAGAGGTTCTAGACATTGAATTTGCCTCACCTCCCCAGGTCACATTTTCTTAATTACCAATCAGTTATTCCTGGTAAACTCCAAATCATTATGTTTCACTCAATATTTCCATGATCTCATTTCATCTCCAAAAACCCCCACATTTTGGTATTGCTTTTACCTTAGAAGAGTACACTTATATTAAAATATAACCTTAAACTCATGAGCTCCTGCCTGCCAGCTGCTGGGAATGCAGGCAAGTACCACTATGCCAGGCTTTCACTATTGTTTTAAATCTTGATTTATGTATTTATTCATTTCCAGCTAGCTCATGCACATAGTTGGGGGCGGGAGAAAACAGTGTGACATGCCTCAGACCCACACATGTCATAGCTGCAGAGCAGCCATTTCTACCAGAGTTCTGTGCACTTGGATACAAATTCAATGCATATGTATTTAACTGTATTTTACACAAATGATAACTCAGTATACATCCTATTCTGAATCTTACTCTTTGGAAGATTTTTTTTTAAATCCGCCTCATTCATTTCATTAAAAGTATGTTTGATGAGTGTGTGCAAACCAAGAATTGACTTAAATATTTCACTATTATGCTAGTAGGGGTAGGATAGACTATATCACAGAAACAACTCCACGAGTCTTAGCTGTTTACTGCTTTGCTTTCCATGTCTTGCAAGATGTCTGTTGAAGTTCTGGGCACCTCTCCAGGGCTGGCTTCCATGTCTCTGCTGAGCGTTGATTTGTTAGCAGTTCAACCAGCCTACTGCTGTGCAGTCTGGAGCAAGGGGCCTCCTTAGTGGATGCACAGAGGAGAGAGAGCTTTGAAATAGAAGTAAGTTACCATCTCTTCAGCTTAAAAGAGGTGCACACATAGGCTTTTCCTGCAATCCACCCACCAGAGCTAGCCTCATAGATGCTTCTAACTTCAAGGATCATAGAAAAGCAGAATTCCTCTATGCTTGCAAAGGCAGGGAGCGTTTAAAATTCTTCCAGAATTTTTTTACCTGAGGGTATGGTGAGATGGCTCAGTGGGTAAGGTGTATGCTGTGCAGGCATGAGAACCTGAGTTTAGATCTCCAAATTCCAAGATAGATAGATAAGATAGATAGATAGATAGATAGATAGATAGATAGATAGATAGATATGATAGATAGATTATTTATTCATACATACATACAAAGACAAGGATGGGAAACCTAGCTCAATTGAACATTTGTATTACTAGTTCTTGAGAGACAGACAGGTAGATATGTAAAACTTACTCCAGGTTTAGTGAGAGAGTCTCTCAAAAAATAAGGTGGAGTAACTTATTTTAATACGTAACACAACCGAGGAAGATGATTGTCCTGGCTAGTCTTATAATCAACTTGATGCAAACTAACGTCATCTAAGAATCAGGAACTTCAATTAAAAAAAAATACCTCCATAAGTCTGAGATATAAGTGAGCCTGTAGTCACTTTATTAATTAATGATTGATAGGGAAGGGCCTAGCCTATTGTGGGTGGCTGGGCTGGTGGCCCTGGGTTCTATTAGGAAGCAGGTCGAGTAAGCCATGTTGAGCAAGCCATGGGGAACAAGCCAGTGAGCAGCACTCCACCTTGGCTTCTGCAGCAGCTCCTGCTTCCAGGATCTGAACCAGTTTAAGATCATATCCTGACTTCCTTTGATGATAAACAATGATGTAGAAGTGTAAGAAGAATAAACACCTTCCTCCCTGATTGTTTTTGCTATGCTTCAACACAACAAAAATAAACCTAGCTAGGACAACACTCGATGCCAACTTCCTGGTCTTAACCTGTAAATATACACATGCATGCATGTACGAGAGCACACACACACACACACACACCCACACACACACCCTATATGTGAAAGCCACATTTAATCTGAATATTCTTTAGGTACTACATCACACATCTTTGGAAGTTCAATGAAATTGAGTTAGCTGGTCCGCTATAATAGAATATTTATTTATTTTTTTAATATATTTTATTACGTATTTTCCTCAATTACATTTCCAATGCTATCCCAAAAGTCCCCCATACCCTCCCCCCTCTCCCCCATTTCCCTACCCACCCATTCCCATTTTTCTTTTTTTTTTTGGCCCTGGCGTTCCCCTGTTCTGGGGCATATAAAGTTTGTGTGTCCAATGGGCCTCTCTTTCTAGTGATGGCCGACTAGGCCATCTTTTGATACATATGCAGCTAGAGTCAAGAACTCCGGGGTACTGGTTAGTTCATAATGTTGTACCACCTATAGGATTGCAGGTCCCTTTAGCTCCTTGGGTACTTTCTCTAGCTCCTCCATTGGGAGCCCTGTGATCCATCCACTAGCTGACTGTGAGCATCCACTTCTGTGTTTGCTAGGCCCCGGCATAGTCTCACAAGAGACAGCTATATCAGGGTCCTTTCAGCAAAATCTTGCTAGTATATGCAATGGTGTCAGCATTTAGAAGCTGATTATGGGATGGATTCCTGGGTATGGCAGTCTCTAGATGGTCCATCCTTTCGTCACAGCTCCAATCTTTGTTTCTGTAACTCCTTCCATGGATGTTTTGTTCCCAATTCTAAGAAGGGGTACAGTGACCCCACTTTGGTCTTCATTAATAGAATATTTATATCCATTTATATCCAAGTATACTCAGTCAGCAAACATTACTTTATAACTATAAAATGATTTGGTTGAAAAAAAAATCACCACAGGGGCTGGGATGTAGTTCTCTTGGTAGAATGTATATCTATCATGAATAAAATCCTGGGTTCTAGTCCCAGAATGTCATTAAACTGGCATAGTGGTATATGCCTGTAATTCAAATGTTTAGGAATGTAGAGACAGAAGGATCCAAACCTCACGAATTATCATCTGAGTTTGAGGAAAGCCTGGCATGCATGAGACCCTGATTCAAAAACAAAACAAAACAAAATATAAACAACTAGATCTACACTCATAACAGCATTGTTCACGATACCCAAAAGGGAAAACAGCCTGTGGTGGTTTGAATGAGAATGTAACCCCTAGGCTTATATATTTGAATACTTGATCCCCAGTTGGTGGAACTGTTTGGGAAGGATTGGGAGGTATGGCCTTGTTGGAGGAGTGTTACCAGGAAGACTCTAAGGCTTTAACACTGCCCACGATCCCCATCCTCAAGCTCTCCCTCCTATTTATGGATCAAGATGTGAGCTTTCAGCTGATCCTGCTAACGTGCCTTTTCTCTGCCATCATGGACCCATAACAACCTGAAACTGTAAGCCTAATTAAGTGTTTTCTCTGATAAGTTGACCTGTTCATGGTGTTTTGTCACAGCAATAGAAAAGCAAATAAGACTCGTCCTAAATGTTCATCAAGATAGAGGAAAATGATGTACAAAATGTTATCTACATATAGAGAAATACTATGATTAAGACATGAAAATTATGGAAATGCTGACACACGGTACAAACATGGATAAACCTTGAGGGGTTTGTGCTAAATGAAATCAGCTAGTCACAAGAGGCCACATACTATATGGCTCCACTTACATGAGGTACCTAGTGTGTTCAAGTTCACAGAAACAGAGGAGAGAGTGTGGTTGCCAGTGGGTGTGGAGGAAATGGAGTTATTTTATGGGTATGGGCCTTCAGTTTGGGACATGAAGAGGAGTCTGGAGATAGATGATTGCGCATTGTGAATATACTCAATGCTACTGAAATATAGCACCTTTGTTGTAAAACTAATAGAGACCGGAGAGATTGCTCAGTGATACAGAGCACTTGCTCTTGCTGAGACCTGGGTTTGATTCCTAGCACTCATTATCAGGCAGTTCCAAATACTTGGATCTCTAGTTCTGGGATCTGATGCCCTCTGGTCTTCAAGGGCACTACATTCACATGGTGTATACAGAGACAAGTAAGCATATATTTATGCACACATATGAAATTTTCATTATGATATGAAAATAGGAAATATTGTGTTAGGTACATTTTACCACAAAAAGAACCATTAATATGTAAATGTCTTTAAAAAAAGACATTTAAAATTAAAAAAAAACTGTATTGTTCTGATTCCTTAGACTTATGAAGCAGTTGACATCGAAAGAAATGAGCTAGCCCTAGAAAGAGACAGGTTGTACTCAGAAAAGATAACTAAGCTAATGATTTGCAGGGCCAAAGGGTTTCAGACGGTAACACTATGCAAAATATGATCGTAGGAGCAGATGAAATGAAGGAAAAGCCAATAGGATACAAGCTTGTCCAAGAACCAAGAGACTAGAACACAGGGTGGGGGCAGACACCAGAGTGTTTAAATCACTGGTGGGATGTCAGAGTTTGGGATGAGGAATACCGAGAAAGAGGTGAAACTCTGTGAATGAGCTCGAAGGACAATTCTGCTCCCGTTGATCAGCATTCCTAGACTAGATTTAGCTTCTGGATGTCCAGCATACGCCAGATGAGCTCGAAAGAGATGGCTTATATAAATGGAAATGACAGATCACTAGCTAAGAAAAGAAATGCAGCGATCCTGTGGACCATTCAAGCTGCAAGGGCAGCACATTCCTGCCCTGTGGGAAATGTGCGTGGGAAAGCACTTTACAATCAGAATCTGTGTAGTGAAGAATGTAGAACGAGAGAAAGGGTGGTGGTGGCTTCTAGGGGGAGGAAGAGGGGGAAATTTCAATTGTTTAAATACCCAGGGATGACATAATAATTTGATGTCTTGACTGCTACAGGTCAAGTGCAGTCTTGGGGTTCCAGCATCTCCCATTTATTGAACATTGAATAGATATTGACAGATTTTCTCCCTTTTAGAACTCACATTCATATTCTCTCTCTCTCTCTCTCTCTCTCTCTCTCTCTCTCTCTCTCTCTCTCTCTCTCTCTCTCCTCTCACCCCCAATTTCCCAGACAGGCTGAATTTTCTCTGTAACTCAGGTAGGCCTCTATCATGCTAGGCTGATGTCTCTTGCTTAGCAGTCACAGTTACAACCCCATTTTAACTGTTGCCTTGATTTCTTCATGAAAATGATGGCGCCATGCAGTCTTGATCCTTTATAATGTATCTAAGGACTCTGAGTTTGTAGGTTACATTGCCATGGGCTGTGGAGTCAATGCACCTTGTTTCCATCCACCTCAATTTCCTGTCGAGGCTCTAGCTCCCAGGATGATACCATTCCCAGACAAGATCTTTGGGGATTTTTTTTTTTTTTTTTTTTTAGATGTAGGTAAGGTCACCAGAATAGAACCCCTGAGATGAGATTAATGCCATTATAAGAAGAAGAGACACAAGATGTCTGTGAAGACTAGCACCAAGGATCCCTTAGAAGAATTAATCAGGAAGATACTCTCACCAGGAACCTAACCAGTTGCTTTGGCATGGCGTGGAGACGTGAGCAGAGGTCTCTGCTGTTCCAGCTCCCCAGTCTGCAACACATGCAGAAGCAGCTCACGCTAAGACAATATTTTTAGTTTTGCTTCTGTTAACACAGGGTCTTTGGAAACCCAGGCTAGCTTTGAACAGTGCTTCCTGACCCCACCTCTGAAAATCCAGCCTTTTCCCTGATATTATTTCTTACATCAACTTGAGTAGCTTGTGAAGAGTCCTGTATTTGGTTTACAGTGGAACAACCGTTGTTTTACTTTTCTATCTGTTTCTGCTATTCTTATTTCATCACATCTAGCCTCTGAGCATGTCTGTATTAGTCGCCCTAACAAAATACCCGAAGAAAACAACTTACAGGAGGGAAGGTTTCTTTTGGCTCAGGGTTTCAGTGCAGCGCCATTTTGCTCTGTTGGGGCTGTGATGCGGATCGTCATAGTGGGAACACTTGGTTGAGCAAAACTTTCACTCCCTGCTAGCTTAGGAGCTGAGGGTTGGAGCAGGGCAGGAAGGAGAGGAAGGGAGAAGCTTTTAAGGAATGCCCAGTCACCTACTTTCTCTATGTAGATCCTATGTCCTAAAGTTCTTACTACTTCAAGTAATGTCACCAAATTAGGGATTCATGGACATTAGAACCTTCATGATCTGATCAACTTCCAAAATCCAGACCTCTGGGCACTGATGCATTGTGGGTAGCACCTTTAACAGATGAGCCTTGATTCAGTGGGTGGGGATGGGCTGGGGGTTGAGGGTAGTATTGTATTTCAGATCTAAATAATAACAATGTCTGCCCAATTTATATGTATATTCATCACCCATTATCTTCTAAGTGAAAGATGCCTTATCATGTACTGACATCCCAAGAGCCTTATACTAAGCTGAGGCCATTGGAGAGACCCTAGTCTGTAAAGGGCTGATTGATTTGGATCAAGTCCCACTGTAAAGAAATTGGTTCTTATTTTGAACTCTTGAGGAGGCAGCGCTAACTGAATCTTACTCAGGCTGCTGTTCATTTTGAAGAGCCATTTTTAACATAGTCTGTCTGATTTTTTGTGATGGGTATCTAGAGATGTGTTTTAATGTTTTCAAGTCTCCAGAGAAAGTCGAAGAACAGTATGAGATTTAAACAGATAAATCCTGTGGTGTGCCCTAAGCATGATATCGGTATTTCTTTGTATAACCTCTTCCAGCTCCAAAATACCAAGCTACTTTTGCCTTTGTGGTGGATAATCTGTTATGGATGGATTAGATAAAACATTGCTACATGCGCCCAAAATAATTGGTGTTGGATTTTTAAACTTAAAGATAACTTTTTTTTTCTTAAGAGCAGTGCACAGGGCTGAGGAGATGGCTCAATACTTGAACTGTTTGTCACACACTGGAGTTGGGATCCCCAAGTAGCTGCCAAGTGGTCATGGTAGCCTGCCCATAATTCTAGCCCTGAGAAATTGGAGTCAGGGGATCGCTAGAGCAAGCTGGATAGCTAGAGTAACCATGTTGGCAAACTCTGGGTTCAATTAAGAGACCCTGTCTCAAAGAACATGGTGGAGAGTGGTTGAGGAATCCTGATGTCTCCATACCTCCACCCCACATACATGTGCATCCATGCACATGTGAACACATGCATATATACAAGCAGACACAGAAGCATGCACAGCATGCACATGCACACATAAAAATAAATAACTAATAAAAACAGAAGGGTAATATAAACCAGGCGTAATGGCACATGCCTGTAATCTTAAGTCCAGGGGCAGTTTAAGCTACATACAAAGTTCCAGACCAGCCGGGGCTACGTGGCAAGATGCTGAAAGAGAGAGTGGCTGGGGAGACAGTGAAAAAGAAAATATGGTCAGTGGCCAAATAAGCAGAAAACACAAACAAGCAAAAGGAAACCAAATGGTGGCTCAATCACATTTAAGACTGGATACTAACACACTGCTCTTGTTGTGCTTCGCAGGGCTGTGGCACCACTATTTCTCTCCCCTTACAGACTTTGCTATAAAATAAATATTTTTTAATGGAAATCCTACATAATGTACATACCATTTGATAACAAATGTATACGCATTGTGCATGCCTCCTATGTTGACACACATACATTGTTTTTTATTTACTAAAAACTACATGAAAATTTCTTGTACAAATAAAGCATCCTTTGCGGCTGGAGAAGCAGCTCAGTGGTTAAGAGCACTGGCTGCTTTCGAGGGGACCCCATTTTGATTACCAGCACACACAGGGTGGCTCACAACCCATCTGTATCTCTGATTCCAGGAAATCCAATGCCCTCTTATGGCATTGAGAGGTGCCAGGCATGCTTATACATGTGAACAGCTATACATGGCAAAACACGTGTACACAGAAATTATTTTTTTTAATTTATATATTTATTTTATGTATGAGAGTACACTGGAGCTATACTGATGCTTGTGAGCCTTCATATGGTTGCTGGGAATTGATTTTTTTTTTTTTTTAGGACCTCTGCTTGCTCCAGTCAACCCTGTTCGCACAGTCCCTGCTTGCTCCAGCCCAATGATTTATTTATTATTACACATAAGTACACTGTAGCTGACTTCAGACGCACCAGAATAGGGCATCAGATCTCATTATAGGTGGTTGTGAGCCACCACCATGTGGTTGCTGGGATTTGAACTCAAATTTGAACGGGAGAGCAGTGAGTGCTCTCTTACCTGCTGAGCTATCTCACCAGTCCCAGAAATTAAATTTAAAAAAAATCCTTATTTTAATTATTACTTAGTGGACATTACACTGGTCCTAAATGTTTTATCATAAGTGATTCTGTCATGAAAATCTTCATACCAACATTTTTTCCAGTATATCCTTCAGGAGAAGCTACTGATTAGATTCGTATCTTTTCATACCCTTGCAGGGAGCACACAGCTCCAGGTTAAGCTCTGACTGTGGCTTTCCCTGCAGCTTCTTCAGGACTGGGCATGATTACTACTCTTTCTATGGGCAACTTCGGATTTACACTTGAAAGTGCACACATCTGAGATTCTGAGAAGATCTAAGGAGAGTAAAGTGCAGAATGAAGGCGATAGCCTGGGCACCCAGGCCCAGCTGAGCCTCTCGGTTGGAGCCTTCCATTGCCCTGAATCTGCTTTGTTCCCTGCTTTAGTGAGCAGGACCGATTTCATCTCTGAGACTGAACTGGAGCCAGAGCGCCAGGCATTCCATTTCCAAACATAGTGGCACTGATGTAGTGATAATCTCTGGTGTGCTATGTGAGAGCATCACCTGTCAATAAAAAAACTGAACGGCCTATAGCAAGGCGGGAGAGAATCGGTGGGACTTCTGGGAAGAGAGAGGCATTCTGGGAAGGAGTTAGCTGTAGATGATTCACCACAGAGATGTGGAAGGAAGTCAGTTGCTTGATACTGAGGAGAGGTAGCCAGGCATGTGGCAGACCTAGAATAGTATAAATTGGTTAACTGAGTTGCAAGCTAGTTGGGGAACAAGCCTAAGTTAAGGCCTACATACATAATCATAAATAAATAGGCCTCTGTCATTATTCAGGAACTGGGGCAGACATAAAAATGCCAAATGTTTACACATTGACTCATGCACACCTAGATTTGAAACCTTAGCTTCCTGTGTTGACTTAAGTAAAGTCACAAAGTATCATAGCTTTTTGGTTATTTTGTTTTCTTTTTTTTTTTTTCTTTTGAGACAAGGTTTTGCTGTACAACCCTGAGGTTGTGTAGCAACTTCCTCTGCGATGAAATTTAATGTTTTAAAAGAACACTCTAGAAGATACAGGACGTTCTAAAGCAGTGGTTCTCAACCTGTGGGTCGCAACCGCCACAGGGGCCGGATATCAGGTATCCTGCAAATAGATGTCTACATTATAATTCATAACGGTAGCAAAATTAGTTATGATGTAGCAACAAAAATAGTTTTATGTTTGGGGTTCCCCACAGCATGAGAAGCTGTCTTGAGGGGCATTAGAAAGGCTGAGAACCACTGTAGGGAGGGAACATGTTCTACTCTGCAGGGAAGTGCCTCAAGCTTAGGAGGTAAAGAACACAAAGATGTAAGGAAGTCCTCGGATACCAGGGATCCTAAGCGCTCCTCACCCTTAGCATCCAGAACACAAAGATGTAAGGAAGTCCTCAGATACCAGGTATCCTAAGCGCTCCTCGCCCTTAGCATCCAGAACTACTGAGAGACACTCTCCGATAAGCTGAGCTGCGTTGAAGACTGTCAGACTGACTTTGCTGTGTGAGAAAGACACTTTTCAACCATCTGAGCTGTCTGCAGGCTGTGCAATGAGCTCCCAACCTGTCATAGGATCGATGTATAAGTTACTGAGTTATGGGATCTGCCACCCCACGCTGGGGTAGACTCTGATGACGCACTTGTCTTTGACTCATCTCTGCTCCCTTAAGTAACCCCTCACCCATATTCCTGTAAATAATCCCAATAAAACTCATTGGTTTGCCAAGCTGGACTTTGGTGGTAACCTTACTTTGATCTGTCACTGGTTCTCAAGAGTGAATACACACTTGCTCGCATCTCCCCAAGAACAGTGTCACGGAGCACCAGGCTGGTCTGGAATTTGCTGTGTAGACCAGGCCAGCCTCGAATTCATGGGCCATTGTTCTGCCTCTGCCTGAAGTGCCAGGTTTACAGGGATGTGCTATCACAGCTGGCTTAAAATTTTTCTTGCATCTAGGCTTCTATCAACAGAGCCCTGGACATTGTCAGGCTACTGTGTTGCTTAGTTTATATATATTATACCCTCCTTATCCCCGCCCCCACACTCCCCCCCCCAGCTTCTCCCTCAAGGTAAACTCAGTAACTTATACATCGATCCTATGACAGGTCTCTGTACTGGGACAGGGAGGTGTTGGAGATTGGTGCTAATAATTGAATCTGTGTGTTCAGATGCTGAAGGTCCTTGTCCCCAGTTGGTTTTTCATCTATCAATAAAGACACCAGTGGCCAATGGCTGAGCATGGGGCAGGAATTGTGGAGAGGGTGCAGAGAGAATCGCCTGAACTAGAGGAAGAAGAAGGGCAGTAAAGGCAGGAGATAAAGCCACCCAACCATGTGAGACTTAGGGTAAATGGCCACTGGCCACTTGCCTGATTGGACTTGGGGTAGCAGGGTAAGGTTTAGGAGTGCCCAGCCTTTGAGTTATCCAAGGCTTCTTAAAATTAACTGGCATGTGTGTATGTTTTCCATTCTCGAATCAAGACAGCTCCTATAGCGCCAGGGCTGGGAGCATAAAGCAGTATAGTGAAAATTCACCTCTCCAGAGAGGGATCGTTCACTAGTCTCTTTACATGACAAATATATTCTTTCATGGCCTCTCTTTTGTAGTTTGTTCATTTTCTCTTTTTAATTGTTATAAACTTTAGCATTTGAAAAAAAAAAAAACAACAACCTTGCAATAAAAATATTATACGGGCTGGTGAGATGGCTCAGCAGTTAAGAGCGCCGACTGCTCTTCCAAAGGTCCTGATTTTAAATTCCAGCAACCACATGGTGGCTCACAACCATCGATAATGAAATCTGATGCCCTCTTCTGGCGTGTCTGAAGACAGTGTGCTTACATATAATAAATAAATAAATAAATAAATAAATAAATAAATAAATAAACAAACACAAATAAATAAATAAATAAATAAAATATTTAAAAAAATATCGCACACTGAAATGAACCAGACCCAAAGTCTATCTATACACAGAAGAGCCATTCCAGAACTGTGGATGCTGACACTAGATCTAACACTTTGCTTATCAAATTTATTTTTGTGCCACCACCCAAATTGAAGACCCCGTGGCAGAGCTGGAACTACAAAAACAATTATCTTTATAACCTCATCTCCAGCTCATGTTCTTGCCTGCATTCAGCCCATCCTTCCTGAATATTTACCCTTTCTTCTTCCACGTCTTATATGTGTACATTTGTTTCTATTATTGGCTAGATTTAGCATATGAGAGAGAACATACAGGGTTTTTTTTTTTCTTTCTGGCCTTGTAATATTACACATTCTAAGTCCATCAACTTTCCTGAAAGTTTATGATTATGTTTTTCTTGAGAGCTGAGTAGTATTCCATTTTTATATTACTAAAGTTTCATTATTCATCCATCCATTGACAGGCAACTAGATTTATTCCTATTCTTTGATCTAGTGAATAAAGCAGCAACAGACATAGGGTGTAAGTAGGTCTATGGTGGAGTATGGAGTTCTCTGGGTATATGTTCAGAAGTGAAATAGCTAAGGTATGTGGCAGTTTTATTTTTAGTTTATAAAGAAATCTCCAAGTTGATTTCTGAAATGGCTATGTCAATTTTCAGTTCCTCCAACAGTGAATAAAGGCCCTTCCTTCCTTCCTTCCTTCCTTCCTTCCTTCCTTCCTTCCTTCCTTCCTTCCTCCCTCCCTCCCTCCCTCCCTCCCTCCCTTCCTTTCTTCCTTCTCTAACAAGCCCAATGTCATTGAACTATAGCCCCAGCTCTGCCCTCTCTACTATAGTACAATACTATAATACAATACTAAGTGATTGTAAGTGAAGTGAGATCAAGTCTCTCCCACATCACATCCTCTGGAACTAGCCAAAGTCACCATGATTCTCTTATTTTTTTAAGACAGTACCAGGCCTTGAACTTGCTTTGCATTGAGGGATCACCTTAAACTCCTGATCACCTGCCTCTGTTTCCCAAATGCTAGGATTCCAGACATATGATACCAAATCTAGTTTGTGCGGTACTGGGAATAGATTCCAAGGCTTCAGACACAAGCTTTCTACCAACTGAGATTCACCCACCATATCTTCCTCTTCATAACCACTGAGAGCTTCACATGTGCTGCTAATTCGTTCCCTCTTCTCATGTTCTCATGACAGGACCCTCCTCTAAAATAGCTCTTTCACATGCTTCAGACTGTACCACCTCTAATTTTAAACTACCTTTTAAAATATGCTAGGATTAGATTTTTGGTTTGCATTGGGATTTCTTCAAAGCAAAGGAAACCATATACCTTATTACTTGATATGTATTCGTTATCAGAAAAGCAGCCCAGATACTCAGCATGAATAACAAAGATTAGGTCTTTCCCAGACCACAGTTTCTGCCTGATTTCCTTTTCTCCTACATATGTCTCATTCTCATAGATATTTCATGTTCTTATCCATGCCTTCAGCTGAAACTCCTACTTATGTGCATCTTTCCAGAACATCTGCTCCTCTTACTCATTTAAAGTCTGACTTTAAATATAGGTCAAGTGCCTATGTTAAATATTTCATTGCACTTCATTTTCATTATGGTGCTTCTCACAAGAACAATTAATTTATTATTATGGTAGATATTTAGGGAATTGCTGCTCTACCAAACTATAAGCTTTAGGAGGTAAGAGACTGCATCTGTCTTCTTCTACAGCATATTCCTAGCTGCTGGGGGCAGGGGGTCTGTCGCAAGGAAGGACTCAGTGATTGTTAGGTAGACAGTAGTGAGAGGAAAGGAGGGAAGGGTGGGTACAGGGGAAGCCGGTAGGTCTTAAGGTGATGAATTGAGGAAGTTGTGTTTTTGTGGCTACTCCTTTTAGTAGAGTGGGAGACAAGAGAATCTTCCAGAAATGTCTAAAACTATAAAAGTGAAAGAGAGACTTGTGATGGTAATGGTTCATGTTGATTTGCCAAGCTTGGCCAAATGACATTCACCCATAATCACAGCAATCTGCAGGCTGTGAAGGGGAAAACTACAAGTTCAAAGTCAGCCAGGGATACAGAGTGAGACCCTGTCGGAAGTTAAATGAGACAAATCAAACCAAAAGAAAACAAACGGTTGCGTATTGACTTGACTGGATGGTAAAGCAACTTTAAAATTATTAAGTTGTGCTTCTAATTTCTCTATAAATATGTTTCCAGAGAAGATTGGCACATGGGTAAAAAACTCAATGGGAAAGACTCACCCTGACGATAGGCAACACGATCCAATAGGCTGAGGTTCAAATGGAAGGAAAGGATAGAGGAAGCTTATGTGTGTTCACTCTTGACCCTTCCTGAACAGGTGGGACTTTTTTGTAACTATTGTTAGTATGGGCGTGAGACTCTAGATTCTTTCTCCTTGGACTTAGAATTGTACTGGCAACTTTCCAAGATCTTTCAGGCCACTTCTTAGACTGGGGCTCTCTCATTGGTTTCTCCCACTCTGAGATTTCTATCTGTTCTCAGCTAAGCTGATATTTATCCCAATCTCCAGGCAACCATCTATAGTCAGCCTCTCGATGTGTCACCCAGTGTAACAACTCCTCTCTGGTACTTCTGTTGTTCCTAGTCCCCTGGAAAATCCTGACTAATATCAGTTGTTTCAGATTTGAAGGGAAATATTTACAATAGCCATAAAAAAGAATTAAATGTAGGTAATGTGAGGGCTATGGTTCATAGTCTCAAATGTATAGCAACATTAACTTGTATAATGTGGTATTTTTATTTACTGTCTCATTTAAGGTTGTTAACATTTCAGAGGGTAAGACAGAAATAGAATTGGGCAGGGAGCTTAGATACTGGAAAAAGAATGCTAAAATATTAGCATCAAGCAACCTGGCTTTATAAGAAAGGAACTAAAACCAAAAAGTCACCAGGAGATAGACACGAGGCCCAAAGTCTGACAATATAGGAGGCTTTAGACAACCGTGGCTTATTACACTTGACATGATGGTTTCAAGCCGTTGACACATTTTAACTGAGATAAAAAGAATACAATGAGAAAGAAGGTTTAAAAAGATGATGACTCACTCTTCTGAGAACTCCAGCCAGTACCACCGTGTGGCTCTTCTCATAAGATGTCTGGTCACTTAAGCCAGTAACTATTGGTCATTGGCAGCAGAGTGACCTGCTGACCAGCAGTTGCCTGCAGTACACAGCTGGTTTTGGTTAAGACCAGAAGAGCCACTTAGCTGTGCAACCGTTAAATTGTCAAAGTGAAGAAATAACAAGTGAAGCAAAGCTATTGTTTCAATCACATCAAATTTGGGAGTGGTGTGTTTCATGGTGCCTCAAAAAGAATAAAATAACTGAAATGCAACGGTTAAAAACAGAAAGAGAGACAATAGTGATTATTTTGGTGACTTTATGAGAAATTGTAGAATGACTGAAGGAAATTAAATGGGATCTTTTAATAAATTACTTATTTTTATTTTATGTGCATGGATGTTTTGCCTGCATGTTTGTCTTGTGAAGGTGTCATATCTCCTGGAACTGGAGTTTCAGACAGTTGTGAGTTGCCATGTGGGTGCAGGGAATTGAACCTGGGTCCATCTGGAAGAGCAGATGGTGCTCTTACCCACCAAGCCATCTCCCCAGCCCTTAAAATGGACTCTTTTACCCAGTTCTTGTGGTACAACATGAAAGAGATGAAGTTGATGGGGGGATCAGAAAGTTTAAGGCCATCTGCTACTACATAGGAACTTTAAGGCCAGTCTGAGCTAAGTGAGGCCCTATTCAACTGCTGCCTAGTAACAGCTCACCCACCACCCTCCAGATGCACCAGCAAGGACCACTCGCTACCCCGGCCCCATCTCCTTTCCAGGTCCTGCTCCCTTTTCCTTCAATAAATCTTTTTTTTTTTTTTTTTTGATATTTTCTTTATTTACGTTTCAAATGTTATCCCCTTTCCCGGGTTTCCCTCCCTCCTGGAAACACCCTATCATATCCTCCCTCTCCGTGCTTCTATGAGGGTGTTCCTCCACCCACCTACCCACCCACTCCCACCTCCCTGCCCTTGATTCCCCTACACTGGGTCATCTATGGAGCCTTCACAGGACCAAGGACCCCCTCCTTCCATTGATGCATGACAAGGCTGTCCTTTGCTACATATGCAGCTGGAGTTATGTGTACTCCTTTGTTGATGGCTTAGTCCCTGGGAGCTCTAGAGGATCTGGTTGGTTGATACTGTTGTTCTTCATATGGCGGTGCAAACCCCCTTCAACTCCTTCAGTCCCTTGTCTAAGTCCTGTCTTAGGGACTCTGTACTCAGTCCAATGGTTGGCTGCTAACATCTGCCTCTGTATTTGTAAGGCTCTGGCAGGGCCTCTCCATAGACAGCCATATCAGGCTCCTTTCAACATGTGCTTCTTGGCAGAGGGCTAATATCCAATATATACAAAGAACTCAAGAAGCTGAACTCCAGAGAACCAACTAACCCTATTAAAAAATGGGGTAAAGAACTAAATAAAGAATTATCAACTCAGGAATATCAAATGGCCAAGAAGCACCTAAAGAAATGTTCAACATCCTTAGTCATCTGGGAAATGCAAATCAAAACAACCCTGAGATTCCACCTTATACTAGTCAGAATGGCTAAGATCAAAAACTCAGGTGACAGCAAATGCTGGCGAGGATGTGGAGAAAGAGGAACACTACTCCATTGCTGGTGGAAATTCAAGCTGTACAACCTCTCTGGAAATCAGTTTGGCAGTTCCTCAGAAAATTGGACATAGGATTACCTGAGGACCCAGCTATACCGTAACTCCTGGGCATATACCCAGAAGATGCTCCAACATGTAATAAGGACACATGCTCTACTATGTTCTTAGCAGTCTTATTTATAAGAGCCAGGAGCAGGAAAGAACCCAGATGTCCTTCAACAGAGGAATGGATACAGAAAATGTGGTACATTTACACAATGGAGTACTATGCAGCTATTAAAAACAATGAATTCATTAAGTTCTTAGGTAAATGGATGGAACTAGAAAATATCATCCTGAGTGAGGTAACCCAATCACAAAAGAAAACACAGTAACTGATAAGTGGATACTAGCCTAAAAACTCCAAATAACTAGGATACAATTCACAGATCACATGAAGCTCAAGAAGAAGGAAGATCGAAGTGTAGATACTTCGGACTTCATTAGAAGGAGAACAAAATACTCATGGGAGCAAATATGGAGATAAAGTGTAGAGCAGAGACTAAAGGAAAGGCCACCCAGAGACTGTCCCACCTGGGGGCTCATCCCATATACAGTTACCAAACCCAGAAATTATTGTGGATGTCAATAAATCTTTAATTAGGTCTGTTGCATGGCGTGACACCTGGGCATGGGCCCTCCAGGTACCTCCTTACTCCCAACACATTATATTGCTTTATATTTCATAGCAGTAATATTTTACTTTGCCCCTCGTTCTGATTTTCTGAGAAATATACAACTATAAGGCATGAAAGGAGTTTTTTTTTCCCAATTTTTTCCACATTAAAAACACCTGGGCCTATTATAATTGTGAATTGATTTTAAATTTCCTTAGGACACCCCTTCTTCTCTAGATAGACTCCCAGTTTGTTTTGTCCTAGTTTCTAAACGCCTTTAAAAATGAAGAAGAGGACAAACCAAGAGGAGTCAGAGGAGTTGGAGGAGTAGGATCAGGAGGATACAGGGATGGGAGGAGGTATGGGGGAGAGGGAGGAGGGGGAGAAAGGGAGAAGATAAGGATGGGGTGAAAAAATATGGTGGGGGTAGGGAGAAGAGAGGGAAAAGGGAGAGGGAGGGAAAGAGGAGGAGAGTCTCTATGCTGGTGCAAGCATTGCAGTTCTACTGTGTTCCTAATGAGAAACTGTCACACGTTACAAAGATGATTTACTCCACAGGGAAAAAAAGAGTTCTGCTTATTCATTCAATATGCTTGGTTTACTTTTTCCTGCTTCTGAAATGACTGTTTCCAAACACACACACACACAAATTCATCTAAATCAGAAAGAGGTAAATGCCTAAGGTAGAGCAACAGCCTTGCATACATGATGGTCTGCGAAGGAAAAGACAGTGAACAGCTGCTCTAGGCTTCTGAGCAGCAGCCTGGCACAGGCAGTGCATTTTGAAAGGCTTAGTGGACTTGATTTTTAACACTACGTGGATGACAGCAGTGGTTCTCAACCTGTGGGTCGTGACCCCCATGAGGACTTTACTGTTCCTTTCATAGGGGTCTCTTATTAAATATCCCACTAATCAGATATGTATATTATAGTTCATAACAATGGCAGATTCCAGTTATGAGGTAGTAATGAAATAATTTTATAGTTGAGGGTCATCACAACATGAGGAACTTCATTAAAGAGTCACAGCGTTAGGAAGGTTGAGAACCACTGGCCTAGAGTCATATGAATAATATTGCTCTATGTAGAATATAGACTATTATCATTGCAATCTCTAGGATTTTATGGGTCCTCAAGTTTAACATCAAGAATATCACTCACTATAGATATTTGGAGCTGTCAGAGGATAAAATACTGGTCATTACGCTTTTGTCATACATAAAGGGGTCACTCTATAATCTGTACCTTATGGGTTTTTTGCACATAAAACGCTATGTGACCTTTTATTTTCCAAGGGACAATGAGTTATCACTACAGCTTAGAAAGTTCTATATTATGTAAACTATTTTTTGAAAAGCTTTGAAAGGAATGTTTAAAGCTACGCACATGAAAACACATCACAAAATTGAGATTCCTTGAAGCCAAACTCGAGGCTTTAAATGTGCTGAGGCAAACGTGGACAGAGCACAGTGGGCAGAGCTGCTCTTGTTTGCTCTGTAGAAGATCAGCGATGAAGGAAGGGTGGGCCGAACAGCAAGTGTCTAAATGGAGAGCAGCCTGAGGGAGATCACAGCAAGGGTACAGCATTGGCAATTAGCTAATGTCATTGATACACTTAAGAAACTCTCTGCGAGACAGATAATAAATCACAGCCTGCCATCATTAATAATCCATGACAGAAAGGAAAAGAAGGAGAGAGCAGTCAGTAACCAGATCCACGGCGAAGCAGAAGTGTCCTATAATTAGAATTATTTCTAATACCAGAGGACCTGGGAAAGGCTTTGTAGTGAGCGGCACAGTAAAGGGCTGTGGGGTAGACAGTTGTGAGTTTGTTAATTATTCTACTTCACTCTAATCAGATACAGGATGCTCTCAAGGGTATATGGTGCCAGATTGCGTGGGTATAGGGTTTTCTACTCTCAAGGACTTTGTAGTTCCAGATGAAATATATATTGCTGGTCTAGCCTCTGTTGGGAGTTTTTATCTAGACAGTCTTCCCCCAAGATAGCAAGGACTGCTACCCACCATTTTCAGGCTCTCCATACACAGAGAACTGAACACTCTTCCAATATCCAATCGATGTTTCTGTTCAACATTAATAACCTTTTCAATGATAACAAAGTTCATCCTAGTAAGTGCACAGTGCTAATTTTTTAAGCCCGAAATGGGTCAGTAAACTGGGAGGTATGGTATGGAGTAAAGTAAGTGAAACGTGAGAGAGAGAGAGAGAGAGAGAGAGAGAGAGAGAGAGAGAGAGAGAGAGAGAGAGAGAGAGAGAGAGAGAAGCAGAGGTTGCCGAGCTGAAGATTTTGAAGGTCAAAGAAAGCTTCCTGCAGGAAATGTCCTGCAGGAGACCCAAAGAATCTGTAAGAGGTAAACAGGCAAGGAGCCAGGAAGAGAGAAGATGACTTTAAGTGAGAGACGTGTAAAACCCTAAAACTGGAGAGCAGTTTGGCAATATAGGATACAAGAAGCAATTGAATATCTACTGTGCAGATCCTGAGGTCTGAGTTGTGAGGGTCTAATTAACCATAGAGAGCTAAGCTGCTGTATGGAGCCTGGAGCAATTGCAGCTGTCCAGGTGAGACCTGGTGGAGAGAGGAGGCAGCAGTCTCAGAAGTATTAAGTGAGGACTAGCAATGAATTTTGAAGGGATTGAAAGAGGCTGGATTTAGAATAACAGAATTTAATGTCGATTGCTGAATAATAAATTCCTAATTATTTTTTATTACTATTTCATGCAACACAGATTATCCAGTACATATTTGTTTAATGACTAAAGATATAAATGCAGCCAAACTTGCTTTTCCTTGCAACCTAACTTGGGAGGGATGTTCTCATCCCCGGTTTACTTTATTAGACTTTAACAACAATCTTTCTAGGATTATCTTTCATAGAGGTCTATAATGTGGGGAAAAAGAGACTATTTTCCCAAGTTTTTATTTTAGAGATTCCCAAAAATGGAAAAAGGAAGAGGATAATCAGCTATCTTTTCAATAACCCACTCTCCTCTTCTCTCTCTTTCTTTGGAGAGAAAGAATGTGTGTGTGTGTGTGTGTGTGTGTGTGTGTATGTGTGTGTGTGTGTGTCATTTGAAAGTTATAGTCAGCTAAACATGTTGTCTTACCTATACTCCCAGCAAGAGAATGAGGTTATAAAACAAACAAAATGAAACAAACAAGCAAACAAAAACTCACAATTTTGTGACCAGCCTTGAAAAAAAAAATCTCTTCTTCAAAGCCTGAGCTGTGTGGCAAGATCCCATCTCAAATGAATCAAAACAAAACAAAAACCTTCATTTGTCATACTTTACTTGTAGCTTCTAAAAATATTGCATTTAGATGGCATTTAAGGTGCATTCCTTAATACCAGAGCTCAGGAAACTGAGGCAGGAGCATTGTCAAGAAATCAAGGCCAGCCTTGACTAGATAGTGACACTTCTCAAAATACCAAATAAAAATTATATATAACTATAATAGCATTATTGTTCCTAAGAAATATAACAGTCTAATATGGTTTTGAACTCTTCCGATTAACCCCAAAATATCTTGCCATGGTTCACAGTTGTGCTTGGCTGTTAACTCAGGAGAATGAGAGCTTTCTAAATAATGAATAAAAGCAATAGAGTGATTTAATCCGAGATGAAGGTGCCGAGGATAATTTAATATTCAGCAGGCAATGCTGAGAAAGGTTGCTGTTTTCTGATTTCAAATACTTCTTGCTCTTTAGCCAATTAGTTCAGGTGGCGGGGACACTGTAATTTATGAGCCTCAGGTCAAGGGCTCACCTTCCATATGGGTCCCCTCTTGGTCCTATGAGGATAGTCTCTCTTGGCATGATCAGACAGGCAGTCTGCTCCGTGCCCCCAGTATTGATTTAAAAGAAAAATTGGCCTTTGTCACTGGCAGGAACTGAATGAGCATATATAAATGGTTATATAATATAATAAATATACACCTGAGCAATGTCTTCATAAGCAGTGTCCCTACATAAGTCCAGGCCTACTTCATGGTGTGCTTTTTTTTTCATCTTGAGATAGGGTATTACTATGTAGTCCTGACTGACCTAAGAAGATCAGGTTGGCCTCAGACTCATAGAGATATACTTCCATCTGCCCTCTGAGTACTAGGAATTGAAGGCATGCATCACCACACTTGGCATGGTGTGATTGTTGTGTATAGTGTTTCTACAGGAGGCTGGCTAGCAACGGAGAATAAGCGGAGAGAAATACCGAAGGTAGGTGGACATCATTCATTCCCAGTGGACTTGTGGAGTCATCAAAGAACTAAGCACATCAAAGCACAAAGACAATCTTAACTACAAACATCAGAGCTTTCATTCAAGGGCTAATGTTTTGTCCTTTTTAAATGTGTGTGTGTGTGTGTGTGTGTGTGTGTTTTAAGTCATCTGGCCTTTAACGCATCATGTAACTAAGGCTAGCCTTGAACTCCTGACTCTCCTGCCCCAGGCTCTCAAGTGTTAGACTCCCAGGAGCACAGCATACTGGCCCTCTTTTCACTAGACTTTAACTTTCTCATCCTCCTTCTTTGCAAACCCACAAAGGATGTATAAATTTGGCTTTTGTTGCTGTAACAAACATGGGAGGCTGGGTACTTCTAAAGAAGCAGACACGGGCAAGAGGGCTTTGGCAGTAAAGGTGAGCACCACCACGCCTGATGTCTGCAGTTTGACCTTTGGGTCCCACACGGTGGGAAGAAAAACCAACTGACTCCTAAAAGCTGTCCTCTACCTTCACATGAGCACTCAGATACATGCATACCCCCTACACACACACACACACACACACACACACACACACACACATACATACCAAAGAAACAAACAAATAAATACAAGGAAATGGAAAAACAAACCAAAAGAAGATGGTGTAGATCTCACAATATGACAGTAGCTCTGGTGAAGACCCTGGTGGCTACATCACTTCATGGTGGGAACTTTCTGGGGAAGGAAGGTGTGATCTCAGGGTGAGGCAAGAAGCCAGAGCAAGGGGTAGGTTGCCTTGTGACCTTTTTCCAGGTCCTACCCACCCCCTAAAGGTCCCAGCATCTCCTATATTGCCACAGTGGAACCAACACTTAAGTACATGGGAGACAAAGCGTATCCAAACTGTAACAGTGGAGAGTTCTTGCTTTCTTCTTTCTTTTAAAAACACATGTATGACAGTCTACCTTCCTATCCCATGCAGTCTGCTTGTATGTGAACACAAGTATCCTGTTTTTTCCATGATTATTTTTAAACATAAATGCTCATGTGGACTGGGATGATTGCATGCTCATCTTGGTTGTGGGGTTCAGGTATGGTCCTCTTTGCTGGTGAATGCCCTTTTGGGGCTCAGGGGGCTGCTTCTGTTATATGTGGAGCCTGACCTTGGTGATGAGGCTTTTTTCCCCTGAGGTCTCTACTCAGCCTTTGTTTTTAATTGTTGTGTGCCAGATTGTGGCATCTCTTTTCTGGCAATACAGGGCCTTGAGGCTGAGTCTGCTCTCATTGCAAATCTCGGGGATTCCTATTTAAAGCTGTCTAGTCATGTTCCCTGCTGTCGAAATGCAGAGACGGAACATTCCAGAACCCAGTTGTCAATGATGTTTCTGAGCACTGTCCTTTTCTATTAATACCAACTCAGAGGCAGAACTCACAGCGTTACATAACTGTTGTCCTTCAGGGTTTTCATTGCTATGAAGAGGCACCATGACCACAGCAACTCTTATAAGAGAAACATTTAACTGGGGCTGGCTTACAGTTCAGAGATTTAGTCTGTTAGGGTGGGAAGCAGGGCCCCATGCAGGCAGACACGATGCTGGAGAAGTAGCTGACAGTTCTACATCTGAATCCATAGGTGGCAGGAAGTGAGACACAGGGTCTGGCTTGAGCATCTAAAACCTCAAAGCCCAACCCCCAGTGACATACTTCCTCCAACAAAACCACACCTACTCCAACAAGGACACACCTCCTAATAGTGCCCCTTCCTATGGATCTATGGGGGTCATCTTCATTCAAACCACCACAAATGGAATCAGATTATACTTTAGGATATAGTAGTCATTCCAATCACAAATAGTATAGAAAAAGATTACTGAACCAGGGATTCCCAGTCACTATGGTGGGATAAATTAATGAGAAACCTAGGGAAAGATTCACAGCCGGCCTTCAGATTATGATGTATAGCCACAGCTGACTATACCTCAGATGGGGCTGTAATGATGCAGGTACACTGGCCTGTGTGTATACTCATCAAGAAAGCCCTGCAGAAAAGAGTACTCAGGGCCCCTCACCCCAGGATTCAGAAAGCTCTCCAAATAGCCTCATACATATTCATTTCCCTTTCTGCTTGTCATCATCGCGTATCTCAAAGAAAAAGCCTTCTAGGTAATATTAAATCAGTCTACTGCCTGAGCTGGCATAACTTTAAATTAAACATTTGATTTTTTTTTTTAAAGTTAATTTAGAACCTTGTTAATATTGTGGGAAAACGTGACGGAAACTGGTTTCAAGGAAGTGTGCACGCGCTTGGGGCTATTTAACAGCAGTGCGCACGCTCTGGGCTTTTCCTGGGCTTGCTTACTGGTATGCCTAAAATATCACAAAAGCATATGGAAGGCTTTACTTTGTTTAGAAAATAGTACAGGAATGTTCCATCGCCCAAAAGGGATCACGACTCAGGCAGACATTGACTGCTTGCTCGAATGTGGTTTCAGGGTTTCCTGACACCTTTGTGCAGCCTAGAAGGAGGGCGTCAGAGCCCGGGCCATCCAAGGCCTGTGAGGAACTTCTGTTCATGATTTTCCTGAGCATGTTTGCAAGGCATTTTCTCACAGAAGAATAGGAAGGATACAGGAAAAATAAGGGGATCTCTGTCTCATGTACCACTGTTGGTGAGCCAGAGCCCCCAGCATTAAAGAGGACGAGATGGGACTTAACGGTGAATGTTCTTAAGACAGATATCTAAGCCGGGCGTGGTGGCACACGCCTTTAATCCCAGCACTCGGGAGGCAGAGGCAGGCGGATTTCTGAGTTCAAGGCCAGCCTGGTCTACAAAGTGAGTGCCAGGACAGCCAGGACTACACAGAGAGACCCTGTCTCGAAAAAAAAAAAAAAACCAAAAAAAAAAAAAAAAGACAGATATCTAGAAGGGAGAGGAATATGACTCTCTCTTCTTCTATATGGAAAGGTCCATAGCTTTGGTGCAGTGAGACCCCTGGCTATCCAGTTTTGGAAGCATCTAGATATTAGGGCCAGCAATAGTAGAGACCAAGGTACCCTGAGATAGCGTAGACCCAAAGTGAAAGACTATGGGGCCAGGGTTGGGACGACTTATGAAAAACATAGCTGGAATCCCAGAAACAGACTGCTGAGGTTTTAAATGGAGCTAGAATCCCTGCACTAGCTCTCATGGGAGAGAGCTAGTGTTGTCCCATGAATAGTAACCTGCACGCAATAATGTTAGACCGTAAATAGCAAGCCTGATCATCTTATTGTCCTGTGTCATCCTGAGATGGAAGCTGTCATCTATTTTTTATGAGAAAACTAAGGCAGAGGGGGAGAGAAATGATGATTTGCCTAAAGCCCCTGAGCAAGTATAAGTCAAACCGCAAATCCTGCCCACCCAGGGTGGTTTGGGTTCAGACCCCACTCCATACTCCTTAACGGAATTGTCTTATGCTGTGACACCAATAACCTTGCTGAGACTTCCTATTTGACTTTTGTAACATCATCTGTTCTTTGTAAATCTTAGTGAAAGACTATAGTACCATAAACCATCACTGAAAGATTTCTAGATATAGTTTGTTTCATAAGATAAATAACTTTTCTGTTGATATATATATATATATATATAAATATAATGTATTTTATGTGGTTTATATATGTGTATGTACATATAAAAGTATATATGTGTATGTATATATATGTGTGCATATATATGCTTTTATATATATATATGCACATGCATGCCACAGTGTGGATGTGGAAGTAGGTCAGAGGTCAGCTTGTAGTAGTCACTTCTTCCATTCCACTATGTGGGATCCAGGATTCAAACTCAAGTCATCAGGCTTGGCAGCAAGCCCCTTTACTCACTGAGCCATCATATTAGCTCAGCAAGTTGTATTTGCTTACTGTGGTTTTGCATTAACAGCCATGGTTATCTCCTATACTCGGATTCTATACAAGCTGCAATAGAAGTAATTTTATAGCATACTTCCTAAAGGTAACTCCTTAGGCTTCATTCGTTCACTTTATTCCCTTCCAGCCAAACGACTTTGTTTCTACATTTCGTTCTTTCCTAGGGTTTCAAGTACCTTGAGGTCAAGGAATATTGTGTTTCTTTTATTCATTTATTTACTTATTTATTTATTTAGGCATAGAGGCATGAACCCAGGACCTCACACGTGCTAGGCAAGCACTCCACCATGGCTATATATCACCAATCCTTTACATTTTTTTTTAAATAGCTAAAGAGTCTGGTTCAGTTGTCCAGGCAGGGCCTTGAACTCACTCTGCGGGCCAGGCAGGCCTTGAACTCTTCATTTTCCTTCCTTAGCTTCCCTGGTAGTTGGTATCCCAGGCCTTGGACAGCAGGTATGACTGGACTTATCTGTATTCTTAAGCTCCTGCTAGTGAATAAAAATAAAAGCTACAGAAGAATAAATATACAGCCCATCTATGACTCATGAATAGTCATCAAGATGAATATTTGAAGAAAATATGAATTTTCAGCAAGTTAAAAAATGTAAATTTTTAAATAATTCTTGAATGGGAAACAAAGTTGTATATTTTTAATTTTTTTAAAAAAGATTTATATATTTATTTTATGTATATCAGTACACTGTAGCTGTACAGATGGTTGTGAGCCTTCATGTGGTTGTTGGGAATTGAATTTTAGGTCCTCTGCTCATTCTGGTTGGCCCTGCTCACTCAGTCCCTGCTCTCTCCGGCCCAAAGATTTATTTATTATTATGCATAAGTACACTGTAGCTGTCTTCAGACACACCAGAAGAGGGCATCAGATCTCATTACAGATGGTTGTGAGCCACCATGTGGTTGCTGGGATTTGAACTCAAGGCCTTCGGAAGAGCAGTCGGTGCTCTTATCCACTGAGCCATTTTGCCAGCCCAGTTGTGTATTTTTAATTACTATCCCATATGCTCTCAGTTCTTGTTTAAGTGTGTGTGTGTGTGTGTGTGTGTGTGTGTGTGTATTTTCAAACTCAAGTTGTTAGGCGGGGTGGCAAGCATCTTTATCTGATAAGCCATCTCTCTGGCTCCTCAGTCCTAGTCAACATGCTTAAAGATATATAAATTACTTTGGGATACTTGAGTCCCTTGTAAGTTAAAATAAAAACTCTTACGGTATCCTAGTGACCTTTAAGCATTAATAAAAATGGTTTGACATATTCCTGAGGCTAGCTCATTTGACATATTCCTGAGGCTAGCTCATTTTTTCCAGAGAAGGTTCACCCAGACTACAGACATAAATAGAAACGGGGTTAAAGTCATTCCAGCAGAGATGAAGCGTCCGCTCAGCCCTCCAGGAAGCAGATACTGAAGAATATGACTTAGTGAAGATGTGTGCCCTGGAGTCCTGCCTACCACCAACTAGCTCTGTCACATTAGCCAATTCAGGTTGAAGCCTCCAGTGCCCCTCAGCTGCTGATCACCACCACAACAGACAGCATCCTATAGAGTCTTCTGAACAAACACTAAAGCATCATCATGGAGAGAAGCATAAAACTCAGAGAAAATGTTTCTCGAGGTTTTATTGCTATTGCTATAGCTCTTGTATATTGGTTTTCTTGTTCTGGGGAACCCAGGAGCCTGGCGAATGAATCAATAACACTTAAGAGATTTAAAATCTATGGAATGGTTAGAGATGCGGCTCAGTTGGTGTGTTAGTTTTTGTTGTTGTGATAAAATATCATGACCAGGACAATGCACAGTAAAAAAGGGTTTACAGTCCCAGGAGTCTCCATCGTGGCAGAGGCAACATAACACTAGGCAGCAGTGTCAGGAAACAGAAAATCATACTATCGACTGCAAGCATGAACTAGGGGAGGGGGTTGGGGATGGGAGGGAGGGAGGGAGGGAGGGAGGGAGGGAGGGAGGGAGAGAGAACTGAAAGTGGGGTAGGCTTATAAACTCTCAAAGCCCATTCTCAATGATGTAATTCTTCCAGCAAGGGTCCCCCTCCTAAAGGGTCCATAACCCCTACACATAGCACCACCAACTGGGGACCAAGTGTTCAAACACATTCACCTCTGGGCAAAACTGTTCATTCAGAGCATCACACTTGGTAAAGTGCTTGCCTAGTAGCTGTGGAGTTTGAGATTTGATTTCCAGTACCACATAAAATGGGAGCTGTGATTTACACAACTAGAGTACCAGCACTCTGGAGGTAGAGGCAGGAGGATTAAGAAAAGACTTCAAGGTCATCCTCTGTTACACAGTGACATTGATGCCAGTCTGGGATACAGCCTTGTGGGGAGGAGAGAGAGAAAAGGAGAGACAGAGGCAGAAACAGAGATGGAGAGATAAAGGGACAGAGATAGAAAGACAGACCCAGAGGTGGAGAGACAGAAATATAAAGAGACAAGAGACAGGGAGACAGAAAAAGACAGAGAGAGACAGCCAGTGGAAACTATGTGAGCCCTAATACATCTTTCATTATGAATTTGTAGGCCTCCTCTGTCAACAGATACTTGTGTGGAAGGAGACTAAGCTGTCAACGAGCCAGAGTTTGTTCTAGCTTTCAAGCCTCATAATGATAAACTTCTGAAGAAGCTAAGCAGTGTTTATATCTCCAGTGAGGAGTCTGCCTGTAATAAAACAACCCCTGACTCCAAGAAGGGCACTCCAGTCTCTACAAATCTAATTTTTACATCAAACAAATCTGCCACAATCACAGTTGCAAAAATTAAAAATGATATTTATTTTTTTCTTAGAGTTTAACCAGATGAGACATGGATTTTTTTTTCTTTAACATTGCCTGTTGTATTTTTTTAAAGAGATAACCACTTTCTGTCCTATATAAAATGCCAAATCCTTTTTTAAAAAATTAAACACAGTAAATTATCTTGTCTGCATCTCATTGACAAAGGAGAACAACACAGTATGTTCCAATTAGCGTAAACAGACAATAGAGATTCTTTTCTCTTGCTGTAGTCTCAGATCTCCTAGGAGACACTGTGTCTGGTACACGTTATCAGGTTACAATCAAAAGTGTTTTTGTAGAATGACAGAAACAAAGTTACAGAAAACAGAAGGGACACAAACTAGCCACTGGGGTGATAATGAGGCAAGAGCATGTTACTACTCTTTCCCAATGTCTTAGTTTAATAAGTGAGTCTAGACTGGAAACCAGCTGTTTTGTGGAACTGAAATCAGAATCTGGATATGTTTAACAATCCTGAGGAAGAAAAAGAAAAACAGAAAGTAAACGATTGTTATAAAACTGAGCATGGAAAAGAACAGAACTATAAGGACAAATTCTGTGAATCCATAATGTATAGGTATATACACATTCATTTTTTTCATGGGATAGACAGGCTCTCATGTAGGTCAGGCCTTGAACTCCATATGTAGCTGAGAGTGTCCTTGAACTTCTGATCCTCCTGCCTCCAATTTCAGAGTGCTGGGATTACAAGTGTCTTAGTTAGGGTTTTATTGTTGTGAACAGACACCATGACCAAAGCAAGTCTAAGAGGGACAACAGTTAATTGGGGCTGGCTTACAGGTTCAGAGATTCAGTCCATCATCGTCAGGTGGGAACATGGCAGCTTCCAGGCAGGCATGGTGCAGGAGGAGCTGAGAGTTCTATATCTTCATTTGAAGGCTGCTAGTAGAATACTGACTTCCAGGCAGCTAGGATGAGGGTCTTAAAGTTCACACCCACAATGATACACCTACTCCAATAAGGCTACACCTACTCCAACAGGGCCACACCTTCTAAGAGTGCCACTTCCTGGGCCAAATATATACAAACCATCACGACAAGCTTGTACCACAATCTCCGGTTTTATGTGGCAGTAGGAATAGAACCCAGGACTTAGGGTTGGGGTGTAACTCAGTGGTAGAGCACTTGCCTGGTATGCACAAGGCTCTAGGTTTAGTCCCCAGAGCTTCTTGGAATGAAATAAAACAAAACCACAAGCCCTGGGGCTCCTGATGCTATACAAGCTCTATACTAACTGAGCCAATACCAACTATCTTCAGCCATAGCAACCGAGCTAGACCACTGTTTTCAGTTCCTAATCCCTATGCGTATATATTCTTATAGCAAATTGAATTTTTTTATTTCATGCATATAAATTAGAGCCTGTTGCCCAGCCTTGTATACTTTAAAGTAAATTAGTAAAGTCGAAGTAAAGCAACAGACTCTAATTTACGCATGAAACCATAAAGGAACATTGTAAATGTAAATGTCACTTTTATTTCCTTGGAGGAAGGATGAAATGAGAGCTATGCCTAAGATGTGTGAATACGTGACTTGGGCTGAACCCAGAGCATTTCTCTCTAACGATCTCCAGGCTTGGAAGCTTCTAGCTTCCATACAATCTAATCTTCAGCAAGCTTGGACCCTGAAGGCCTTAGCTTCCAGCCTTCATCTGCTAGCCTAGGCATAGAATGTTTCAGCCTCTGAGACTTACTGCTGAATAAAACTCACTCTTTCTAGATCTTTCTGAACTCTGGCTGGCTGGTTCAACTCAGCTGTTCCGGCTCAAACTCCTCTCCAAGCTGACTGATTCAAATTGGCTTCTCTCAGCTTCTGACCACATTGCTCTGCTTAGAAGAAGTGTCTCTTAACTCCACAAACTGAACTTCCCTAAATTGAACAGCTCAGAACTTAACTAAACTCAACTCTTTCCTGTCTGTTCTTATGACAGTTGGGTGTCTCCTATCTCTGACTCATTCTGTCAAATCTTTCACTTTGTCTGCTCCTCAATTAGATATCAGTGTTTAGGATTAAAGGTGTGTACTAAAGGCCTGTCTGTGTCCCAGCTAGAGGGATGTTTGGTGTGTGGCATATCTTTTTTTGCCAGAGCAGCCATGCTGCTGGATTAAATTCCTCTACAGAACATGATTTCTAGATGCAAGCTTCTAATCAATTACTGATGTTATGACTGAAACTGTTGCAATATATGAAAAGCTGAGAAAATTTTCCTCCTTGATCTTTCACATTTCTACACCTGTTGCAATTTCTCTTTGCTCTGCACCTTTTCAAGGATATTTGCATAGGAAGCAGATGTGGGAAAAGAGAGAAAGTGTCTTTTAGAACAAAGTACAGTTTGACTCATTGCCTTCATCCAGCAGCCTCTGGAGCAATGAGGAGGCACATGCATGAAACAACAAAGAGAGAACCATTCTCTAGGGCAAAGGGCAGGCAAGCTTACTGCCCATTATAAAAATACTGGCTTGTTTATCTCTGGTTCTTTTCTAGTAACAGATCAACACACATTAAGCCATCTTCTGGCTGCACTTATGTTGCTCTAGGACAGTTAATGCTGGGCAAGTCAAAGGCAATACTCTATGTTCTGGCTACTGCTATGAATGGCTTTCATGAGTTTTTCCTTCTCTTCCAGCATCCATTTGACTCTGTGAAGCATAGTTTGTAAGCTAGCAAAATCTCAGAAGCTCAGGTTTTGAGACTGGCAGAAAAACGACACGATCTCTTTTCTGAAATTCTGGGAAATTCTGAAAAACCTCCATACCTCACCTGAGAAGAGACATGGGTGGTCTGTTTGACCATGGTGATAAACCTTCTGAGGTACTGCTACCTGCAGTCCCATGCGAGGTACATCTTCTGGGTCCTTCGTGTTGACACAGCACAGGGGACTAATCAAACTCATATGAAACTCGTATAGAGTTCACGCTGTTGGCTCTCTTCATTTCAATTTAAAAAAAAAATCAATTTCCAAGAAGATGAGAAGTTTGCCTAGAGAGAGAGGTAGGAACCATGTCATATATGCAAAGCAACTGAATTAAGTGAGTAAGGTCATCAAGTCCGGTGCACGCTCTACAGTTTGAATATGAAACGCTACCTTAGGCTTCTGTGTTTGAATGACTGGTCCCCGGTCACTGGGGGTGGGCCTTGGGGTTTAGTGTCTGACCCTGTTCCTGTGCCTGTTCCACTTGATACTTTCCGACAGCAGATCCAAGGTGTATCAAGGACCTCCCACCCCTGCCGCCATGCCTTCCCCTTGATGAGCCATGTTTCCTCCATTTCCTGAGACCCAGACTAAGCTATCCCTCTTTCAGAGGCTTTTTGTATTTCACCATAGCCATAGGAAAGGGACCTAATCCAAAGTGCATGGCAGACGACTTTCTCTTATAGTCCAGGTTGACTGTTGCATCATTAAGGACGTTCCTCTGGATAATGATGAGCAACTTCAGATTTTACACTGGAGGGTTTCATTTCCAGAGATTCCACAGATCCACGCGAAGCCCTGTTATTTTCAGTGTGCCATTCACGGCTGTTCTCTAGTAATTTAACTTCATTCTACACATAATCTGTTTTTGTTTGTTTGTTTGTTTGTTTTTGTTTTTTTACCTGAAATAGAATTGGCTATTCCCAGGCCTTTCCTGTCATACATTCAGAGATAATAAAATGATTCGTTTCACCAGCTGTGTTTCTGGCCTCGGATGAGTTCAGAGGTATTTTACCTTGCCTGCTAAATACATGAAATGAGCCACGGGCGCCGTGCTTTTCCCTCTTTGGGTTCTTAAGGCATATCTCCAGGCCCCATCAGTACCATCGCTCAGCCATTCCTAAGGCTCCAGCTAAGTCTATTAAGTCTAGAATTCAAGGCGTGAGATCTATTAAGTGTTTGGACATGTCCTGCATTCTAAAGAGAGTGCATGAGGTAAATCTCATTAGATGAATAAGGCGAAGTCCAAAGGACCATTAAATTATTAGAAAGTATCTGATGTGTAACTGGGAATAAATCGAACATCATCTAGTGCCTAAAGCTTGAATACTTTGCTTTAGATAAAAATATCTATGTTGATCTTTATAGAAAGCTGAATGGAGTATACATAGTGACTCTCTGCTGTTCTTATAACTGGTTGTTGGGAAGCTATACATATTTCAAGATAAATGTTAAAATTAAAAAAAAAACAAAACCTCTCTGGGCATGACAGTGAACACCTATAATGATCTTACAAATGTGGGCATGAGAGTTACTCGATTTTGAGCCAGTCTGAGAAGACAGTGAATTCCAGGCCAGCCACGGCTACATAAGGAGACCCTGTCTCAATACAACACACACACACACACACACACACACACACTCACATGCAAATACATCTCTCACACACACACCATACACACATCACATAAACACCACACACACACACACACACACACACACACACACACACATCCTACCTTTTGAAAAGAGTTTGATTTGTATAGAAATCAAGTCAAAGATGTTCTCATAGTACTTAAAAGAGGTATCTGAGGAGTTTTCTGGGCAGCCAGTGTTACCCTGGGATGTCTGTCATGTATTTGTTCTTCATACTGTAGAGAGGGGAACTGAGATTCGTCTCTCTTATAAACATCCAATGTCTATTTGGGAATGATAATGACGAGCCACAAATAATCAAGCTGTCATTTCCAAAATGAGAGATCGCACAGAGTTTGGGACAACTGTCTCAGAAGAGTTTTGCAACTCATGAATATCAGAGTCTTGTTCACCAAAGCTCCGGTGTAACTTTGTAGATATTCATTGATCAACATGGCTATACAGTAGAAGGTGGCTGGTTTCACATGAGAATTTCCTATTGCATTCCAAGGTGAGAATAAAACTAAAACTTTCATGCATCTAACAAAAGACCTACTGTCATTCACGAGTCCACCACTCATGTTCTGTATATTGCAAGACAGGTCTGGCAGTCTTTATTCTAATTAGCATATACTATTATCCACTTCTGGCCTCCCTGTACACAAGGCATCCACCTAGTGCACACATACATATAGGCAAAACACCCTGTCTTAGTTAGGGTTTCATTACTGTGAACAGACACCATGACCAAAGCAACTCTTATAAGGACAACATTTAATTGGAGCTGGCTTACAGGTTCAGAGGTTTAGTCCATTATCATCCAGGCAGGCATGGTGCAGGAGGAGCTTAGAGTTCTACATCTTCATCAGAAGGCTGCTAGAAGAAGGATGGCTCCCAGGTGGCTAGGATGGGGGTCTTAAAGCCCACACTTTAAGTGTGTCACAGTGACACACCTACTCCAACAAAGCCTCACCTCCTAATAGAGCCACTCCCTGGGCCAAGCATATACAAACCATCACACACCTGTCTTAGTCAGGGTTTCTATTCCTGCACAAACATTATGACCAAGAAGCAAGTTGGGGAGAAAAGGTTTTATCCAGCTTACACTTTCACATTGAGGTTCATCACCAAAGGAAGTCAGGACTGGAACTCAAGCAGGTCAGGAAGCAGGAGCTAACGTAGAGGCCATGGAGGGATGTTACTTACTAGCTTGCTTCCCCTGGCTTTCTCAAATTGCTCTCTTATAGAACCCAGGACTACCAGCCCAGGGATGGCACCACCCACAATGGACCCTCCCACCCTTGATCACTAATTGAGAAAATGCCTTACAGCTGGATCTCAGGGAGGCATTTCCTCAAGGGAGGCTCCTTTCTCTGTGATAACTCCAGCTTGTGTCAAGTTGACACACAAAAACAGCCAGCACACACACACACATAAAATAAATGTAAAATAAAGATTATTGATCAGCTCAAACATATAGGGTAGTTTGGAAGTTTTTGAGTGAAATTTTGAGTGAAAAATACCAAAATTCCATATACCCCCTCCTCTGACCTCCTGGAGTTTTCCCTATTTTTAATGTCTGACTTAGCCTGATGTGTTTGAGTCAATCCCAATGCATTGGTAGCTAAACATCAGAGTTTATATTCAGAAGTAGAGTTTGTGTGGCACAGCTCTGGTCTTGACAACTTCCTAATGCCATCTCTCACATAGAAGTGTTTCATAGCCCTAAACATTGAGTGTGTTGGTGTGCGTTTGCTCCCTTATCTAACTCTGTTAATTATTTCTTCTTGTTACCAGGACAAAATACCCAACAAAAACATCTTAAGGAAGGAACGGTTGATTTTAGTTCAGCTTCAGAAGAGATGCTGTCCTTTATCTTTCAGAGAAGGCACGGAGGCAGGAGTGGGCGGCAGATAGATGGTCACATCAGGTCTCCAATAGGGAGGCAGAAAGAAGTGAAGTCTGGAGCCTTGCACAGAATTCCCCAGCCATGGGTGGTGTCCTGACACTCCGTGTAGGCCTTTCCATCATGTTAGTCAAACCTTTCTAGAAATATCCCTATAGGCATACTTACAGGTGTAGTTCCATGGTGATTCTAGAGTCAATGAAGCTGACAATGAAGAGTAAACTGCCATCTTACATCAAACCCTGGTAGCCATAGACCCTTTCACTGTAACCTTCTCAAATGTGCATTGAAGATACAAATTTAAGTGATAAGTTTTTTACTGTAGTTTTTTTGCCATCTCCAGAATATCATGCAGTTGGTGTATTCCAGTCTGTTGCCTTCTCGAATGTGCACTGAAGATACAAATTTAAGTGATAAGATTTAAGGTTCCCTCAAGTCTTTTCAAACTTGCTATGTCCCTGGTGGGCTATACCAGAGTTGCTTTATGCATTCATTCACCTCTTGAGGGACACTTTGGGGTCCCCACATTTTAGCAACTCTGGGTAAAGCTGGCATCACCATTCATATAAAAGGAATGGATGTAAGTTCTCAATACAGATTTTTTAAAACCATACACCAGGTGGTGCTGGTAGTGATTGTGGCTGTGGCTGTGGCTGTGGCAATGCCAGCAGTGTATGCCTTTAATCCCAGACTTGGGAGGCAGAGGCAAGTGGATCTCTGTGAGGCTGAGGCTAGCCTGGTCTGCAGAGTGAGTTCTAGGACAGCCAGGGCTACACAGAGAAACCCTATCTCATAAACAAAACCAACCAACCAAACAAACAAACAAAACAAGGAGTATCGAAGAGTCAAGCATGGTGTCCTGATTGTATTCAGGTTTGAAAGAAAGTGCCAGGGTACCTTCAAAAGAGGCCACACCCCACCGATGACCTTCCCTCTTTTATCCCCTTCCTTTATTTTTTCCTTTCTTTTGAACTATTCTGACTTTAAAGAGCAAAAGTAGCAGTTTTTGAAGCACCTTACCTACTTAGACACTCAAATATAATTTCCTCTTCACGTTGAAGAGATTAATAAATCACATAGACCTGGTCATGGTGGCGCAGGCTATTAATCCTAAGACTCAGGAGGTAGAAGCAGGAACTCAAGGTCTTCTTGGGCTACAGGAGACCCTGTTGCAAGCAACCAGATAAAAAGAGGGAGGAGCAAGAATGGTTTCCTCAACTCAAAAGAGCCCTTAAAACGTTCTTGCACAAAGCAAAGCTAAAGTCAAGACTAAATTGCTGAACACAATGTTTACAGCTGTTTCCACCTTAACCTCAGATACTAATTAACTTCCTTTGCAAAAGGACACTTTATGCTTTGAAACCAGCCTGAGCCACAGCGTGGAATTCCAATGCTTTGTGCACTGTTGTTGGGAGTTTCTAAGGAGTCCAACGAAAATAACAACCAAGGGCGGTGCTAGACCATAGGGCAGGTATTAATTTTCTTCTCCTGCCTTTCAGTCGGTGAGGGTAGAATTTTTAAAATCCTTTTCAGCCCTTTAAAAAAGAAAAAAGAAAAAAAACCATCTCCAGAGAGAGAAGCAGATGGTTCGCCCCGCCCAGCACACCTGTTCAACTGGTGACTCTCCAACAAAGCTTCAAACACAAACACTCACGTGGGCTTGCTAAAAATACTGGGTAATTATAATCCGTATGTTTTCTTTAGACAGTCAAGGAGCTCAGGTGTTTCCCAGCTTTTAGAAGAGTTCTATTGTCAGAAAGAAATGGAGATTTTACTTTAAAATGAAGAACTGATCAATGACCTTTCATTCTTCCTGGAAAACATATTATCATTCTAAATAAGGCAAAAGAATGTTACAAATATTATCTTTAAACCTCCCTCAAATTTTACAGCAAAGAGATAGTTTTACAAATAACATGGTAACGTGCTTCCTGGCATCTCTTTAACTACTAGGTTCAGAGAATTATAATATTATATATGTTTTAGCATAACCTGTGTTATATCTATACGCACTTCTCTGTCAAATACTAACTTCAAATATAACTTGTAAGGACAGTATGTTATTCTATCGAATGGTTCTACCATAAACTATTTGTAAATCCTATAATGAACAACAGTTAGATTTTTTTTTCTAATTTCCTGGTTCGGTGTGCAATGGTTATATACCAATAAACTATTCTGGAGAATTTATTCTGCCAAAATGTTTTTACTATTCTACTCTCCCTCCAGTGTGACAATAGAGGTTGTGCTTCTTAGGTAAGCATAATACCAAGCATGCTTAGCTGTGTGGGACACGTAAGTCACATGCATGTCACTCCAGCACGTAGGGGGCTGAAGAAGGGGGATCTCTGTGAGTTCAAGGCCAGTCAAAGCCACATAAAGAGACCCTTCCCCATTCCATCTCAAACAAGAAAACCACGGGTGAAAAGCTGTATTATCAGTTCTGCCTTTATATCTCTTTAAGTATTAGACACATTTTCCTTCGCTCATTAACCATTTTGACCACCTTTCTATTAGATAACAGTTTTCTTTCCTTTCTTTTTCATTTGGTTTTTGTCTTAGTTTCACTATGCAGCCCTCCTGACCACTATGTAAACCTTGAGTCCTGAATGTGCCGGCCGATAGGTTACTAAAGTTCTGTTGGGGAAGAAGATGAATATTTCTAGGATGGAATGACCCAAAAGGTTTTGCTTTCTAGTCACAAAACAAATTTTGGATGATTGTTATAAAAATGATTAACTTCATTCTTTTTATTTTTTTATGTCTTAATTTTTTATTTTTTTTATTTTTTTGTTTTATTTTTTTGGTTTTTCGAGACAGGAGTTCTCTGTGTAGCCCTGGCTGTCCCGGAACTCGCTCTGTACACCAGGCTGATTTTCTACTCTAAGATGACAGAAGACAGCTTGTTGTCTGTTTCCCTTACAGGAAAGACTGGGAACTCAGAAGTAAGTCAGCCCATCTGTACAGGCCTTCATGGAAACCACTGAGCCACCTGCACCCCCACTTACACTTTAATTAGGTTCTCCCTGTCGGGCTGGGAGATCCAGCCTTCCTAAATGAATGCTTTGCCTTTGTTTCCTGCAGAACTCACGAATTCAGACACAGACTCATCCAGGGTTTGCTGTATTGCATCCATTTTAAAGTATTTAGCAGAGATGCTAAGGAGAGCCCCACCAATTGTCCCAGAACCTGGAAAAAAGTGGGTTCCTTTCTTCCTATTTGATTGAGAAGAATAAAAACATAGAAGATGAAACTCTGTGACAGATGTGTATATACATATGCACACACATATATGTATTTCATAAATGTGTATTATATGTGTATGTATAAATGTATATGTCTGGTTAACTTTTATGGTGATTTATTTCAAATACATAGAATTTTTTTTTAATCCATTGAAGATGAACTAAATAAATGCACATGTCTTCCTTAAGGTAGGATTTGTGATTGAACCTCTGATCTCATTTGTAAAAGTCAAGTTTTCTACCCTTGACCTACAGCCTCAGCCATAAATATACATTTCTTGTTAATAGAAACAATCACTGGGTCTGGAGAGATGGCTCAGCGGTTAACAGCACTGACCACTCTTCCAGAGGTCCTGAATTCAAATCCCAGCAACTACCTGGTGGCTCACAACCATCTGTAAAGGGATTCAATGTCCTCTTCTGATATGTCTAAGACACTGACAATATACTCACATACATAAAATAAATAAATATTGAAAGAAATAGAGAGAAAGGAAGGAAGGGAAGAGAGAAAGAAAGGAATAAAGAAGAGAAACAATCACTAGAGACTTAGGTTTGGATTCCAAATCACAGAAACAGATTTGAAGCACACTCAGCCCTTCTGAACTGTAAAATGGAGGTGGACACTGTAGCGTTTACTTGGGCTCTCCTCCAGCCTCCCTTCTGACTTGGTGTGTATGTTGGTGAGATGGTAATGCGTTCCTTTGTTTGTTTTGCAGTACTAGGAATGTTGAACCCAGGGCCCAGCCCATGCTAAGCAAGTGCTCTATGCCGAGCTACGCTCTCAATAACACTCCGTTCCTGAAAGGGTATGGGGTCATTAGCCAAGATCAAGTTCTAAGGAAGTTAGGGTTCTTCTTAGTCTTTTAACTCTTACGGAAAGAGAGTGAGTGGTGTGAAACCTTTATATAAGAACAGAATTACAGCGTCACTTATTTAGTCTATAAAACCCTAGCTTGCTTATACACTTACTACTTATTTGTGAAGTTGTTTTCCTTGCTAACTATAGTCAACTCCTTTGGGGGGGGGCAGGGCCTTTGGATATTTTCTTGTATCTCCTCAATGAATACCTATTTCAAGGCTTCAGAAAAATGGGCTAACAGTATCGAGTGCGGGTGACAGTTTGTTAGGAACAAAAATAGGTGCCTTGAAGTTTTATAAACGCTCTTAAATTCCGGAAACCATGGCTAAACTGAAAATAAAGGCACGTTTGCTCACTATCGTAGAGCATAGAGAATCTGCTGTCAAGAGAGTCCAGTTCACATGTACCGAGTACACATACATGTATGTGTACATCCCCTGTATGACTGAATGTTAACCCTAAACCTTGTCATCAAACCTAGAAGCCATGCATGGGAACACATGTCTGTAATCCTAGCATTATCCTACGATGCTGAGGCAGGAGAATCGCAAGCTTGAGGTCAGTTGGGCGACTAAGCTAGAGCCTGCCTAGAAAATTAAAACAGACCATTTTGTGATGTTAGGTAACAGTGTATTATTTTTAAAAGGTCTTTGTTTTTCCTATAAAAAAATAGCACTCATCATAGAAAGATGGTCGGTGCTATCGCGTATGCACAGATCTGAACCCATGCTGCAAGTTTTGCCAGTCTTTATTTTTTATTAATCACAACCTTGGACCATAATTAAAAGGTACCTATAGCCGGGCGTGGTGGCACACACCTTTAATCCCAGCACTCGGGAGGCAGAGACAGGCGGATTTCTGAGTTTGAGGCCAGCCTGGTCTACAAAGTGAGCTCCAGGACAGCCAGAGCTATAAAGAGAAACCCGGTCTCAAAAAACCAAAAAAAAAAAAAAAAAAACCAAAAAAAAAAAAAAAGGTACCTATGCTCCTATGTGCTTGCTTAGATGCTTGCTTCCAAGTGCAGGTGTCCAAATGATTTACATGGCAGGCATAGTGGCCCAAGCCATTAATCTTGGCACATGGGGGGGGGGGCAAAGGCAGATGGAATACTGTGAGTGAGAGACCAGCCTGGTCTACACAGGGAGTTCTAGGGTGATATAGCTAGGGCTATATAGTGAGATCTTGTCTAAAACAACACCAATAGAATATATACAACATATACCCTTAAAGTATTTTTATTACTTTAAGTTGTGGATATATGCATGTGAATAAAGGTGCCATCGGGGCTGGGAGTGTTGAATCCTTAGGGTCTGGAATTACAGGTACTTTGAGCCAAGTGACTTGAGTGTGTGCTTGGGTCCCGTTGAAGAGAACTACAAGCTTCTAACCATTAAGCCATCTCTTTAGTTACTCCACATACACTTTTATTCACAAAAGCATCTTATTTAGATACTTGGATACTATGGAAAGTATAGTGTAACATCCTAAGTATTTCCAAATGTGTTCTGATGCTCGGTTTCTTTTTAAGTGGGAATAAGGGGTGGCCCTCGGTCCAGCAGGGCTCAATCCTGGGAACCTGGCCCCCTGGGGTTACGCGTTCTACACTTGGCTTTCTTTCTCTCAGCATGTGATAGTGTGTGTGGCCTGTAGGACTGGCTCAAGAAGTACATGAGGAGTAATGGATACCAGCTAGGGGGCTTGAGGTTATTTGGATTTCTTATGTCTCAGTTTTTCATCCGTAAAGTGGCCTTAGTAGAGAGTTTCATCGGTCTGGGAGATGGTTCAGTAAGTAATATATTTTCTGTGCATGTTGAGGACCTAAGTTTGGATCCCCCATACCCATGTAAAAACTGGTGTGTTGGAGCGCCATGGCCAAGGCAATGTGCAGGAGAGTCTGTGTGGGCTTAAGGCTCTCATTCAAAACACAGAAAGCCCTGGGATGAGGGTTGGGGTGTGTGTGTGGAAGAGGTTAGCTAGTCTCCCCAGGAGGTCTCTGTAGGAGTACATTCTCAGGTGGGTTTAGGAGGAGAGACTGGTTAACAAAGACAGTTGACTAATCTCATGGTGCCATAGCACCCTTTAGTTCATACATTAGTGACTCCGATGATCTACCCCATCTTGTATTATTTTTGAGGGGCTCAGGTAACAGAAGCAGGCAGGTATCTGTACACTCACTGGTTTGCACAGATGGTTATCAATATAGTTGATTTTATGGCTTGATGGGAGCAACATTTTAAAAAGATTGTATTTGTATTTTATGTGCACAGATGTTTTACTTGCATATATTGATTATACCATGTGTATACCTGATGCCTATGGTGGTCAGAAGAGGGCATGGGTGTGATGGTTTGTATATAGGGAGTGGCACTATTAGGAGGTGTGGTCTTGGGCTGCAGAGATGGCTCAGCAATTAAGAGCACTGTCTGTTCTTCCAGAGGTCCTGAGTTCAATTCCCAGCAAACAGATGGTGACTTACAACCATCTGTAATGGGATCCTATGCAGTCTTCTGGTGTGTCTGAAGAGAGCAACAGTGTACTTATGTATAATAATAATTCTTTTTTTTTTTTTCAAAAAAAAGGAGGTGAAGACCAAAAGAGGGCAGGCACTAAATCCTGTGGAACTGGCGTTACAGATGGTTGTGGGCTGCCATGTGGATGCTGGGAATTGAACCTGGCTCCTCTAGAAGGAACAGCTACTACTCTTAACTCTTAACCACTGCGCCATCTCTTTAGCCCCGTATCACTTTTGACTAAGCTCTAGTTGCCTCTTGTGACAAGGTACCTCTGAGAACACGGTCTATGAGATCTACAGTTCCACTTCTAACCTCGGGTTGTCTCTCACTGAGGCACATTCTCCGGGACGCCAGTGATGCAGAGGACAGCTTGTGCCACCAGACTTAAGCACCTGCCTCTGTTGTATCCAGGATGTGAGTCTTTGTATGTAATTTCCACTTGGAGCCCGACACATGTTCTTCACCATAGATCCACACATACATTATGTCTGCATGGGTTCTGAACTTCAGTTTTCTCTGTAATATTTCAAGAAGCAAGCTGAATTGACTTGGGGACAGGGGAAGTGTCTTCTGAGTTTGTTCCATTCAGCAAATATATTGATTTGCCTGAGAGGCCCAGACTGAGCAATTTAAACAGAAATGATCTTCTCACAATTTTCAAGGCTGAAGACCATGATGATGCTGTGAGCTGACCTGCTTTCTTCTAAGAGGCCTCTTCTTAGTCTATAGATTGTATTTGATTCCTGCATCTTCGCATGGACTTCCTTCTTTCTGTATGTCTGTAGCCTACTCTCAGAACATCCGTAACCCTGAGTCAGGGCTCACCCCGACAAGTATACATTCTCTTCAAAGTCCATTTCAATTCTTATGGGCCTGGCTACTGGAGATGAAGACTTCAGTGTAGCCGGGCAGTGCTGGCACACCCTTTTAATCCCAGCACTCTGGAGGCAGAAGCAGGTGGATCTCTGAGTTCAAAATCAGACTGGTCTACAAAAGAAGTTTCAGGACAGCCAGAGCTATTGCACAGAGAAACCCTGACTCAAACAAACAAACAACACAAAATTAAAATAAAAAATAAAAATCACTAAAACAAGCAAACAAACAAACAAACAAACAAACAAACAGAATTCGGTATAAGCATTTTGTCTGGGCGTGTTGAGTCAAGATCGAAACGCCAGCACATGGTAAGTTCTGACAGGAGGATAAGGAATTTAGGATTATCCTCTGCCATATAAACAGATAAGAGTTTGTCTCAACACCCTTCCACCTCTCACAAAACCAAACCAAACCAGTTTGAGCTACATGATCCAGTCCACAACGGGAGAGTTCGTGAGCACAGGGCATACCCTGACCAACATGGTGTGCAGTTACAGAACACGGAGGAAAATGCTTCCGTTCCGCAGTAGTTCTTACAGCTGGCTCAGGGCTGCACCAGAGCCCACTCTCCTTTTACCTAGAGCGGCATCCAGGAGCAGAGTGTTTGCTGGAGACGGGTGTGGGCCCCTGGGCAGGACGTTAGGTGATATAAATAACAGTGACTCACATAGTAAAAGTGATTTAATTTCCTTGCAGTTCTGGGGAAGTCCTTGAACTGACATGACAGTCTGGGTTTGTTGGTAACGCTTTTTAACCCTTGTTAATTTCCCCTTACGCAGCCCAGGACCGTTATTTCTCTTTCTGAAACAAACGGAACTCTGGATTCAGGCTCAGGAGCCTTTGACAAGCAACAGCATCTAGGTTTGACTCAATTTTTTAACATTTATTCTTTGTACGTATGACTGTATCTTCTGCATTTGTCTCTGTGCCCTGTGCTTGCAGTACGCACAGACGTCAATAGAGGGCGTTGGATCCCTTGGAACTGGAGTTAACAAAGGGCTGAGAGTTGCTTGTGGTTGCTGGGAATTGGATCCAGCTCTTCCGCAAAAGCCACTGATGCTCTTAACCCCTTCATCCCTTGAGTGGTTTTTTTCCTCTGTGTACTTAACTCTCGTTGAATTCACAAAGTCATCTTGTATTTTCATTTGAGGCAAGTGATAACCGTTTTTTCCAACTGAAACCGCAAAACAAAGCAATACTGTTGACAAAGAAAATTGGTGTGACAACAGGGCAAAATCATGAAGAGGTAGTCTGTTGAGGATCTGAAGTCGTGGAAAAGCTGCCCTAGTGTGTGGTGCAATCAGGCAAACCCTGTTTCTCTAAGGGACGTTCCTTAAAGTGATAACACTTGTTGTCCCTCCCCTCTCTGTATTATGCTCTGCTCTCATCTCCAGGGGCCATGGCTTACCTCTCTCACAGTGATTGGTGATTTAATTGCTGCCTCCACTGGGTCCTTGAGGAACCGAGTATGAAAGCATATATATTCTGCTTGAATGCTTCCAAACACTGTCACACAAGGACAATGTAAACAAGAACTCACTCTTAGACAGCGGCTCACTGAGAACCTCCACCTCTGATTTCAGTCCTAACGTAAGGAAGGTCCTTGTCCGAAAAACGAGCGTGAACACCGTTTGATGCAGACCAGTACAGACGAACAATGTTGCTTCCTTATATCCAAAAACCCAGAAAATCCCCTGCCTTATTCGTAATTCTTTCCTGTCTTAGTCAGGGTTTCTATCTCTGCACAAAGCATCACGACCAAGAAGTAAGTTGGGGAGGAAAGGGTTTACTCAGCTTACACTTCCAAGGTTGTTCATCACCAAAGGAAGTCAGGACTGGAACTCAAGCAGGTCCGGAAGCAGGAGCTGATGCAGAGGCCATGGAGGGATGTTCCTTACTGGCTTGCCTCCCCTGGCTTGCTCAGCCTGCTCTCTTATAGAACCCAAGACTACCAGCCCAGAGATGGTCCCACCCACAAGGGGCCTTTCCCACTTGATCACTAATTGAGAAAATGCCCCCATGGAGGCATTTCCCCAACTGAAAGCTCCTTTCTCTGTGATAACTCCAGCTGTGTCAGTTGACACATAGAACCAGGCAGTGCATTTTCCCCCCACCCCCACCCCGTGTTTGTTTTCTTTCGCTTTACACTTGGGCTTTTTCACTCCTTCCTTCTCTGGATTCCTTATTTGGTGCTGTGTGTAGAGCCCAGGAAGCCCCGCTAGGATGCTAGGATTTGTTTGTGTTGGAGAGTTTGCCTTATCCTCAAAATTGGTTAAATAACCTATTTGTGCAACTGGGAAAGTTTTAGCAGGAATTATTAGTCTATGAAAAACTGCTCATGGTAATTTTAAACAAGAAGATGCCATTTCTGGAAAGAGCATTAAACTTTAAAAAATGTCTACGAAGAGTGGATTCATACACAATTGCAAAGCTATGCTTACTGGCCTAACTGCACGAACAGTGCTTGGTTGTTCTGTGGGAGAATTAGAGATTTAACTTTCTATTCTCTTTAAATATAGAGTTCTTTTAAAATAGAGTTTTTAAAATGTAAAACAGTATCATCACATTTGGAATCTGGTTGTGTTTTGCTAGATGTTCAAATAAACAGTATGGTAAAAGAAATTATAGCTGCGGATGACCTTGAACTCCTAATCCTGCTGCCTCCACCTCTCATGTACTAGGCTTATAGAATTGCGTCACCATACATAAAATGTATAGGGTCTGGGGATCGAACCCTCAGCTTCTGAGATGCTAAGTAAGCTCTCTACCAACTAAGCCACATCCCTATGGAGAAGTTGACACTAGCACCCAAATGCACGCAGTCTATATTCCTGCTTCTCCCTTCCTGATTACACCGGAATTTCTTCATTCTAAAAGTTTCTGTCAAAGAGATGAAAACCTCATCTCCATCACCAGTGCCAAAGACCTTAACGCTCAGGGAACGGATTTGTGCTCAGAGTCTGTTTTTTGCCTGTAATGTCCTTGGCACTGCTCTTAAAATATCAGTGCTGATAAGAAGTGATTAAAATACATCCCTCGGTGAATAATTCATGTGTTACATCATCAAGTTGAAGAATTACATGGAAGAGAAATTGCAAGAGCTCCTCTGAGGGGAACCAGAGAATCATCCCTGTGCCTTTTGAAGGCAGCTTGTTGTCAAATTGTCCTCTTAAATGGATTGAGATAATTAAACTGACGTTATCATCATAAAAAATACAAGCGTAGAAATAAAACTAATAAAAAAAATACAAGCGTAGAAGTACAACTACGAAATTAAAGATGACACTTTGGGCTGCACCCAGCTCCGACTCGCTTCCACCCTCACCCCCCTACCCCCGCCAAAGAAAAGGACGAGAAAATGAAGGTGAGTTCCGTTAAAGGAAAGTGTGGAACTCTTCCTTTTTGAAGTGAACTTGTTTCATTATCTGTTTTGAGTCTAAGAGATCAGTACTTTAGTGTAAAGGAGGGGGATTTTTTTTTAAAGTTACATCTAAATTGGTTAATGCTAAAATAACTGTGGACACCTGAGCTACAGTTTGCTAGAATAATCTTAAGACTTTCATGCACACGTACGTGGAGTTTGTATTTCCTTTCCATAAAAAGGCTAGTGTTTCTTTTGTACTCTATGAAGTCTTTTCCATCGGCCTCTCCCCCTCTTCCACCACCTGTTTTAATTTGCCAGGCTTATCCATTTTTACATATTATAATAGCCCAAGAAAACAAAGGAAAGAGTATATATCTATGCTCTGCTGAGTGTGTCGATAAGTGAGATTTAAATTGATTTCTATTTTCTTGACCCAGAAAGTGAGAAAAAGAACTAACTACACCAAAAGAGAGAGCTCTTGAATTAAGGCAAAGTCTGTTATGTTAGCTCTGTTCTTTGCATGTAGAGATTTTTAGAACAGAAGGTAGCATCTCTTAAGGTCTAAACAAACCAGATGAGATGATTTGTGCTTTCTACTTTCAAAAGTCAAATCCATTGAGAACAAAGAAAAGAAATGTGCAGAAAAAAAAAAATCTCAGTGAGTGAAATTTCGACTGAAAGAAACACTGTATCTGGAAGTCCTTATCTTTGAAAACAGCCAGGGTTGACTTATTTAGGGGCTAGGTGAGGAAAGAAACACTGGGCTGAGAAGCAAGGAGAGAAACACTGGGCTGAACTACGCTGCCTTGTTACCAGGTATCGAATTCAACTCTGCTTGTCTCAAATGGATTTGAAGTTAAAGAAAGAATGAACGAACCGGCCCCTCAGCAGCTCTACCCTTTCGTATCCAAACGACCCATACTCCTGAGAAAAGGTTGGACAAGGGGAGAGTTAATTGATCCTCACAGAAACACTTCAAGGGAAAGGGCAAGGAGAGAAACTTGACCACGTGTGTAAAATGAGTGTCCCTAAGCTCTACTCCCAGAAGCGGTAAGCTATCGGATGAGGTTATGAGAGGGTTCACGGAGACGCATTCGTTAAAGCATTTAATACTCGTAAATGGGAGCAGATTTGAGCTCTGAAAATTCTGCTCAGCTTTCCCAAAACGTAGATACTTACTTTAATTAAAAACAAAAATTGCCAGTGAACGCTCCTGGAAATGGATATATGGTAGAATTGAGTCAGCTCCCTGGTGTTGAATCAGAGGCCGATTATCGAGATAACTCTGTGGACCTTAGTATTTGAAATTTGAAGAAACTCTTGGGAATGTTACAATGCCTGGTAGCTCTGTGTTGGTTCAGTGAAGAGGAAGGAGAATGTTCTGGAAAACTGCTGTCTAAATTGAAAACATTGAAGTGAAAAAAAGCCAATAAAAACCAAACCAAATGAGCTAACAAAAAACCCTACTACTCGCCTGTAGCAAACTGGCACTATGACCTTCTGTCTTAAAGAAATTCGTAGGGCTGGAGAGATGGCTCAGCGGTTAAGAGCACTGACTGCTCTTCAAAAGGTCCTGAGTTCAAATCCCAGCAATCACATGGTGGCTCATAACCATCCATAATGAGATCTAACATCCTCTTCTTGTGTGTCTGAAGACAGCTACAGTGTTCTTGGATATATAATAAATAAATCTTTAAAAAAAAAGAAATTCATAGACTAAGACATGGTTTATGATTCGATAACTTACAATGGAAGATTGCGCTCATATATTGTGTCAGGTTAGGTTAGAATCCGTTTGTAGCCTCAAGTGTCTTATTTTCATTTATTAAATGAATATCATAAATGTCTGCTGCAGACCAAGAACTTTTCTAGGCCTTGGGGGTCAAAAGGAAAGCAAGCAGGATCAAAACATCACAGAACCTAACACCATTACATTTCCTTGTCACTTGTGCTAGTGACACAACGACTTGGTCATTTTCAACACAGATTTGGAATGCATTGTATGTCAACAGTGTTAAGGTGTCTACAGGAAAATGAGGCAGAAAATGTTCCTTTAACTTGGATCTGTTGACGAGACTGTATTTTGTTGTGTTTATATTTCTTCATCAAGGTAATAGGAGCCAGCTGCCATGAAGCAGTTGTCAGAGGTCAACTTCATGTGTTGGTTCTCTGCATCCAGCTTTACATGGTTTCTGGAGATGGAGCTTGCAGGTCATCAGGCTTGCCTGACAATTGTCTTTATGTAGTGACACAGATTAAGGCAGTGGTTCTCAACCTGGGGGTCGAGACCCCATAACTATACTGCATACCAGATGTTTATTTACCTTAAGATTCATAACCGTAGCATCTCAATAACGTCCCCCTCTTCTTCTCTTTCCTTCCTTGATGTTGTTTACTTGTTTGTTTGTTTGTTTGTTTGTTTAATAGAGTTTCATGTATCCCAGGCTGACTCAAACTCACTTCATAAAGAGGCTGGCCTTGGAACTTCTGATCTTCCAGCCTCTACCTCCAGAGTGCAGCAACTCCTCGTGTGCCCATTGTTATGCATTGGTAAGGATAGAACCCAAAACTTCCTGCAGGCTTGGCAAGTATTCTCCGAACTGAGCAGTGACCCTATGCCGTGAGGTTGCATTTTCTATCCCTTTGTCATAGATCCAGAACTTTCCCTAGATCTGTCTTCTTCTGCAGAGTGAGAGACGACCTCCTCTCACCCTCCCCTTTACACCTGCCCTCGAAAGAGCCACTTCTACAAACAGGATGTTTCAGAGCCCCTTTCATGCTCAACATTACCCACAAAGCAGACACCACAAGGACAACATACAAAAATGTTGCTTTCCCTCAGCCCTTAAATTCAACCCAAACTCCACTTAAGCTGGAAGCTGGTCCTTGTCATCACTGGCTTCCCCCGCCCTTGAAACAGAGTTTACTATCCAGAGCAAGTACTGGGAGAAATCTCGCCAGGTTTTGCCTTGCTGGTCACTAAGGATCCTGGAAGTCTAGTGCATTTGTTGATCCTGGTTCAAATCAGAGACTTCTGAGACTAAGGTAAGCATCTGTGTCTCCTTTTTTTTTTTTTTTTTTTTTTTTTTTGTGCCGATCTCTAGGGTTCCACCCGGGAGTAGACTGTTAGTCTCCACCAAGGGAGTTGATTGCTATTCTCCACCGCAGCACACTCACTCCGCCCTTTGCTTCCCAGTTTTAGGCAATCTCTTCCTGATTACACTTACCTTTGCGTCTGGAGGTGCTAACTGTGATATGCACTTCTTGAAATTTGGGCTAGAGGTCACTAGCTTGTACAAAGCACATATTTTGTTGTGGTGGTGGTGGTGGTTGTTGCTGTTTCACACTTAATCTCATCCCAGCATTTAAGATTTGGATAGTTTCACGGAAGAATCTATTAATTCCCACTTCTTGTGAAAACTGGAAGACTGTGATAAACAACCCTGTGCCAACAATCAGCCGGAGAAGAGCCATCTCCTGCACAGCTGTGGTGTCCCGCCTGTGTCCAGGGATCTGCTGAGTCATCACTCTTTTCCAGCTTTGACTTACTGAGATGTTCTGGCTTCATAAAAAGCCAGAGTGAGATGGTGCAGGTGACATTCCCTCCAAGAACATAGGTCTAAGCCAAGTTGAGAGAATATAAAGAACTTGGTTATCTTTGTAAACCTGGAAAGAGAGAGAAATCTGAAGATAACTATAACAAATGATCTTTTGAAATGAAAGCCTGTCATTCAGAGATTTTAAATTATGCCCGGGCCCCTCCCAGAAAGGATGCTGTTTAATCCTCATAAAAATCTTGTGTGTGTGTGGGGGGGGAATGGCAGCTGGCCTTGTGGATAAAGCAGTTGCTGTGAAAGTAAGAGGACTGATGTTTAGAGTTCCAGAACAAACATATAAAAGCCAGGCAGGTTAGACTAGCCAGAATTGGTGAGCCCAGGGTCAGTTAGAGACCCTGGCTCAATAGATAAAGTGACCAATAATTTAGCAAGCTGCTTGTTTATGAGCCAATTCACAAACACGAGTCCATTTGCACTTGTATACATACTTGCATACACTGATACACACCACACACTCATACATAGGGAAGAAGAAAAAAAGACCCAAGTACTATTAACCTAAGCTGGGTAGTGGTGTGGCCCATGCCTTTGACCTCAATGCTCTGCAGGCAGAGGCAGTGGGGTCTCTGTCAGTTGGAGTCCAGTCTGGACTACAAATCAAGTTCTAGGACAGACACGGCTACACAGAGAAACAGTGTCTTAAATTAACCTTATATTGCTGATGGAAGAACTGAGGCTCCAACCAGAATTACTTGGGAGAGTCACAAAGCCAGAAAGTCTTGTGACTTGGAGCTCAGGTATTCCTGATACCTGACTGTATTGGTTAGGGTTTTACTGCTGTGAACAGACACCATGACCAAGGCAAGTCTTATAAAAAACAACATTTAATTTGGGCTGGCTTACAGATTCAGAGGTTTAGTCCATTACCATCAAGGTAGGAGCATGGCAGCATCCAGGCCGGCATGGCGCAGGAGGAGCTGAGAGTTCTATGTCTTCATCCAAAGGCTGCTAGTGGAAGACTGACTTCCAGGCAACTAGGGTGAGGATCTTATACCCACACCCACAGTGACACACCCATTCCAACCAGGTCACACCTATTCCAACAAGGCCACACCTTCAGATGGTGCCACTCCCTGGCCCAAGAATCTACAAACCATCACACTGACTTTCTGATTTTTGAGCTCTACAGTCTCAAATGGGTATTAGTGACCCTTTCTCAAGAGATTAAAGACACCATATTTAATTGTCCCATTTATTGGTAAAGGATCCAGGTTTAAAGGGCTATTTGTGTCGCTATTAATTAGGTTTGGTTTTTTCTCCTCCCTCCCCTCCCCCCACCTACTCTCCCTCTCTTCTCCTTTCTCCCTCTTTTTCTTGAACATTGTTATTTTTGACAATTTTATACATGTAAACAATGTATTTGCTCGCACTTTGAACTCTCTCTTTAAATGCCTAAACACTCCCCAACACATCTGCCTCCCTACCTTCACGTCCCTTCCTTTCTTTTGTCTGTCTGTCTGTTTGTCTGTCTGTCTTTCTCCTATGACCACTGAGTCCAGTTAGTGTTGCCTGCTGGAATGCTGGCTGGTCTTGTCCTGACCAGGTGGAAGTCTAGTGTGTGTGACTATAACTGCAGTAAGTCCAATGGCCATGTCCTACCAGCTGTCACAACATGTCACAACACTTTATTCTTCAGCTCTCACTCGTCCTGTCCTCTCTTCAGTGACAGGCCCTGAGCCTTGGAGCAGTTGTCTTTCTGATTTAGAGTCAAGGTCTCACTGTACAGTCCAGGTTGGCCTAGAATTTTCAGGAATCCTCCTGCCTCAGCCCCTTGAGTACTGGTATGACAAAGGGATATGCCTCCACACCCAGCTCATTCCTTCTTCCAAATGGAGGCTGGTTTTCTAAGCAGTTCTCAAAGGTCAGGTATTGGTATCACATTTTTACAAACAGCAGGTATTCAATAAAGGGTATTAATTTTATTAGTCCTGGGATTTCATTTTAGATTTATTAAATATATATCTCTGGGCTGTTTATATGCATGGAGATGGACTGAAGAAAGGAAATTTTAATATAATTTATAATTTCTTCTGTAGTATGCCATAGAAGTTGAAAATAAAACAGAAAAATACTACAAAGTAGGGTTTATTCAAAATGTGAAATAGATATAGAAAAAAAAGGGCTTGCTATGAACCAAGATGTCCTTTTGTTTGCAGAAATAGAAAGTTTCCTAATACGATTAGCTAGCAGACTGACACACTGTCGGTTTGAATTTGTATACTTTGTATGCTGGTACTGTGATGAATCTTCCATTGTCTAATAGATACAATTTACACATGCTATAAACATTTTCTTATGTATTTGGCTACAGTAATTGGTACTTCATAAGCCTGTAATAAAATTTCCTCTGAGGAATTTAAACTAATATGTGATGCTTTATGCTAGAATCGAAGCCTCTTGCTGTTTAGACAACAAGAGGGGAATTAGATTATGGAACCATGGACTTAGATGATGATGGAATTACAGCCCATTTGTAGAGGGCAACTTCCATATCATTAATTTTGTACACTCTGTGAAAAATAAAGGCACTGTGCAAATGATGCTGGTCAGTTTTCAGCAACTTCAGTGAGGGGACCTCACAAAAGAGGTTTAGGGAGGAAATCCTGCAGCAGAGAGCTGAACCACTACTGCAGTGGGTCAGCAAGCAAAGACACCTGCTGCCACGCCTGACCTGACACCCTGAGTCTGATCCCGAGGATCCCACATAGTAGGAGAGAACTGACTTCCAGAAGTTGTCCTCTGACCTCTAAGTGTGCCCCCACAACACACACACACACACACACACACAAGCAATATGTTTTGAAAAGAGAGCTAGATCAAAAAATTTACTACAAGAACTCAAGGAAGAGCATCACACACACACACACACACACACACCTGCCTTCATTTGATTAATTTTAGATTTTTTTTTTTTTTTTTTGAGACAGGGTTTCTCTGTGTAGCCCTGGCTGTCCTGTAGACCAGGCTGGCCTCGAACTCAGAAATCTGCCTGCCTCTGCCTCCCAAGTGCTGGGATTAAAGGCGTGCGCCACCAAGCCCAGCTAGCTCCGTCCTAATATCCTTTTCTTTTGTAGACAAAGAAGAGAAAGACAGCAGTGCACAAGATAGTAGCAGGGCTCAGAGATTGAATTATAATTGTTCTCAAAACATCTTCTAGGTCTACAGAGCAAGAAAGCAGCAGGTGTCGGCACACTTAGTCCACTACTTCGTGAGATCTCACTTCAGCTATTTTATTGTTTTGCCCTATTACCTGTCATGGTGTTTTACTTTTGACTTTCCGGGCGGAATTCTTGCAAATTTTAACGCTAACAGAGTCCACGATGGCTCTAACAGATTCACTTTTTAGGTTTTAAGTTAGATAAGCTTCAAAATACATCTAATCCCTCCCCCGTCCCGCCCCCCTCCCCCAAATGAAATCGGAAAGGGAAATGTGGGTTCAGGGCACTCCCACGCCTTAACTTTTGGCCTTGATTTTGCAAATTTACTATGTCTGCGTAGAAACTACTTCTTTAAATATTCTCGCCCACGTGACAATGTTTTTTCCTCTCTCTCTCTCTTTTTTTGGAAGTGTTTCTAGGGTACAGCTTAATCTGGGAGAGATTACGTCAGCGCCAGCGGTTACAGTAACTACCGTATTGACGCTACTTGTTTTCATAGGACAAACAGTGGAAGTGCTGAACATGAACAGGTTCACACTCTGGCCATTCTTCTTATTATTATTTTTGGTGACAATGCACTCAGTTCTGTTGACGCCAGGTGCCTGAGAACTAGCATTTAAAAAAGAAAAAAACGCTATTGTTTCATTTCTTAGATTAAAGCGGAGCATAAGGCTCAAAACACACTGCCCTCCTACTCTTTTAAAGATCCAAATGACGCAGGACCAGGAAGCGTTTAGAGCACTGGTGCGCTTGCGCGGCCTGTGACCCGGGAGGGGGTGGTGGTTCAAGTCTCCTGCCCTCCCGCATGCGACCAGCAGGCGACGCTGCGGGCTAATGCAGCCGCATCTCCCCAGGGCTCTTGGAAAGCGCGTCAAAGGGCGGGAGGTGAAGGCGGCTGATGGACGTTCTATCCCCGACCGCCCTGGTCTCTATCACCCTTTGTCCTCCAGCCTCCCTCGGGCTCTCGGCCTGCGGGCCTGGTTGCTAAGCGGAAGCGGGGCGCGGCGGCGTCCGCTGCGGCTGCCGGGGCGTTTGAATAGCGGCTTAGCAGGCGGCAAAAAGGTGCCGGGCTGGCGGGCTTGTGGGGCGGCAGGGCCAGGCAGCGGAGCGGCGTTCGCCGAGCCGGGGCTGGGTTAGGGCCTGGGCGGCGGGCCGGGGAGCGGGGCCGGCCTGCGCATCTCAACTCCGCTTCTTTCCTGCAGACCCTGCCGCCGAGACCATGGTCCCCAAGTCCGACCAACTGCTCATCGTCGTATCCATCCTCGAAGGTGAGCGGCCTCGGGGTTTAAAAATTTTTTTTTTACAACTGCTGTTTCCCGAGCCTCAGCAGAGTAATGTGTGACCGGAGCTTTGTTAACCTTACGAACCCTGTCATCTCTGCTTTTGTGGTCCCCGAAGACTTGTTTCAGTTGCACGGAGCGAGGTCTGTTAGGCAATTGATTTAAACATCTCTCCGGGGAACCGGAGTGCTATTAGGGATAAGTGATATTTAGCGTGACTTAGCTGTAGCCCCAGAGAATGTAGGAAAAAAACCGATCTCCATCACAAGCAGCCTGTCGATGGCTTCTATATCCGAGCTAAAAGTGCCTGCAAAGCAAGTTCTGTTCCGCAGTCCCCGCTAATGCCATTTGTAAGAACTTTGCCATTGACTTTAATACAAGCTTTGTACCATTCCAGATCTGTTGCCGTGACTGTTCCCTTTACATGTCTCGATGGCCTACCGCGGGTGCTAACCATGGTTAAGGTGTACTAAATGAGCCTTGCGTGTTTGTCGAGCGAGTGGCATTTGTTTATCCGGGACTTACTGAATGTCAGGTGCCGTCCTGGCAAGGCAGGTGGCTCTGGGTCTAGAAGCTTAGGGAGGAAGTTAAGTGGGCAGCGAGTCAAGCTGGGATGGCCACCTCTTTTGGGGAACGGTTTCCTGAGGAGATGGCAGCTATGTGGATCTTAGAGCTAATTGGGAATGGGTCAGATGACAAAGGCTGGACAGATGGATGGTCTAGCTGCAAAAAGCACTTAAGGTGTGGAAAAAGAAGCTCTGCTTTGCTCTCAGACTCATTCAACAAATATTGCCTCGTTAGCTGATGGCAGCAAAGTGGGGTTTCATAAACTGGAACAGGTTATCAGTGTGAGGATTCTTGAGTGTTTAGCCACAGGTGTTGATTGCTTCAACCCTTCTCCCCTCAGGAGAAGTCTGATAGTGTTTGAGGAGAGGGAAGGAAAAAAAAACCTGTAAAAATAGTTTCTGAGTTTGGAATAAGAAATTGGCCAGAAGCTATTAAACAGTAGCGACAATAATAATTGTTTCTTTACTGCTTAAAAATACAAGATTGAGCAGGGAGTGGTGGCAGCTCGGGCCTTTAATCTCAGCACTCAGATGGCTCAGAGCAGGCTAATAATCTCTGTGAGGTCAAGGGCAACCTGGTCTGCTGGTGATTTCCTGCACCCCTCACCCCAACAAACAAATAACAAAACACCCAAATAAACACCCCCCCCCCCAGACTGAAACAATTCGTTGACTTCTAATTGGTTGATAGAGGCTGTTAAATTTAGAAACTTCTCTGTGAAAAAAAAAATTGTAGTGATTTTCTGTCCTCGGTGACATAGGGGTCTGTTTTACTTGGGATGAACAAATTAGTGTGCAAGACACCCTATGTTGGGCTACACTATAATAATAACGTGGTGCAGACCATAAACGTGGGTGTGGCAGGAGGAGCAGTAATCGAAGTAGCTTCTTTCCTAAGCCCTAGACAGACAAGGGTAGAAGAAAGTTATTTCCGGTGACTAGATCAGCCAGGATAATGAGAGTGAACACGGTGGGTGGACCGAGGCCGCAAGAGGATGGCGAGTATTTAGGAATATTGTACTTGGTCAGAACGAACCAGAGTGAATCGGCTTTGGAGGACCTCGGAAGCCAAGGAGTGTTATTCTAAGGGAAGTGTCCGTGGCTGTCGTCCCACCTAGAGAAAGGAACTTGACTCCTGTTCGGTTTGTGAGTTGTATTCAGAAAAGAGAACCAGGAGGCAGGGATGTCGGTTAGGTTGTCACCACAGACACACTTAAAATTGGCATAAGGTCCTCTCCCCAGCCCTGCTAGTGTTTACATTGAACCCGGGCACCCAGGATTCGTTGCCATCTCTTTCTGTCCCTGTCTTCCAAAGGATTCCCGAGGGTTGATTTTATTTTTGGTGTTACATACACAGTCTCCACTGCATGCCTGGGTTCAGACCTTTACTATCCCCTAACCTGTAGTAATGGACTCAGTCTGTTTTCCTAACATTTCCTTCCTTTCCAGAAATAGCTGCTGCCCACAACTACCTGGCAATCGTCTTTCTCATCCATAGATACTGTCTTCATTTTTCCAGAGTTCTAAGGGGTTACTACACTCTTAGAGTAAACGTGGCCCTTCCTGTTAAGAACGTCTGCTCACCCTTTAGGTGTCCTATATCCCCAGGACTCTGGCTACATTGAGCTACTTAGCATTTCTTAGCTACATTCCTAGAAATGTCTCTTATTGAAAGGACCTGGATTTCTACGTGGAGCAGAACCATTGCACGCTGGGTTCCAGGATAGACACGCAAGGTTTCTGTTGTCTGCCTCCTCGCTGTGATAAAGGCAAGGCAGCCTGGGGAGGAAAGGGTTATCTCATCCTGCATCCCAATCCCAGGTCATCATTGAGGGAAGTCAGAGCAGGAACTGGAGCAGTCCGTGGAGGACTGATGATGCTTACTGCTTTGCTTCCCATGGCTTCCTCAGCCTGCTTTCTTCTGTACAATACAGGACCGCCTGCCCAGCGGTGGCACAGCCCACATCACAACTGTCATTAATCAAGTAAATGACCCACAGACTTACCTACCTACAAGCTAATCAGATGGAGGCATTTTCCCCATTGAGGGTCCCTCTTCCTAGATGACTCCAGCTTATGGCAAGTTGGCAAAAAAAAACAAAAAACAAAAAACAAAGAACAAAAAACAAAAAAAAAAAAACCCTAACCAGCAGAGTTTAAAGCAAGAGCCTCAGGCGGCCATTGTTAAAGGACATTTTTAGATTTATTTATTTACTTTTGTATCTGTGTGAGTGTGTGCATACCTGTTCATGCCTTTAGAGACCAGAAGCCAGTTTTGGTCACCTCCTCAACCACTCTACCTGTTCTCCCTGAAGCTTGGAGACAGGCTCCCTCAGTGATCCTGGTGTCTCTCAGCTGATGCTCTGGGAGCTGCATTTATGTCACAGGCTGCCTGGCTTGTTCCTCCCAACTCCAGTCCTCACACTCGAGCAGCAAGCTTGCTTCTCCCCGTCTCTCTAGTCCCTCATCCGACACTCCTAAGGCTACAGTCGGGGTCCTTTTCTTTCTTCCTTAAAACCAGAGCATTGCTTTTGTGTCTGATTGTTGAAGTTCTCACGATGAACTGGGCGCTGCGATAGTTGCCTCTCTTGGTTTGGGTGGCAGTGATGGACTTCTCCCTTGGCCATCTTCTGGACACCACATTGGCACAGTCTTGGAAATATGTTGTCCCTTACCTTGGCACTCCAGTTTTACTTTCTCTTTGATGGGAAGCCTGTGTTTGTCACAGGGTGACTTGTGGGTGGTAGGTGTTTGGGTCACAGCGGTGGCATGTGTGTGTCTTGCTGCAGTGCTTCTTTTCCACATGGTGCAGTTCCTTTTCAGCTTCTGCTGCCCACAGACCCTGCTTAGGGTTTGTTCTGGGGTCTCGTCATCCAGGCTCTTGGCTTCCACTAAACAAGTGTTGGGGTTGTCTGTGTGCACCACCAACTCGACAAATTTGGTCTTTTCTACCATTTAATTCCAACCAAGAACTGTGTGTGTGTGTGAGATGTTTATTTGATAGTGGCTATAATTCCCTTCTCTCAGCAGAGTGGAGGCCACAGTTATTGACTCTGTGCAGGAGGGTTAGCAATTCTTACTCTCTGTTCACTTTCTTCCAGTTTTGAAATTTTCTCCCTCGTAGGCCCATGGTTTTCTTTTTAGGACAAGTACCTGTTTTATTCTTTTTGAAGCCATTTATCTTACCATTTGTTTATCTCCCTTTTAATGTACTGATCTGTGAGCAAGTGAGTGGGTGCACTCTTGCTGTAGGGCCTGATAACCTGTTAGAAATGCAGGCTTTCAGGCCCACCTAGACCCACTGGATCTCTGCAGTGATTCATAGTCACATAGTGCTGGAGAAGCAATAATTGCTAAATTACAGCTTCCAATTTATGAAAGTAAGTGTAGATGCATTTGAGAGATAGTTTATGCAACATGCCGGCCCGTCAGCTCCCTGTAGCAGACCTCAGTATTTAAAACATGCGACAAGTGATCCTCTTTGGTTTCTGTATGTGTGTGTATTCTTTCACCAGGTCGCCATTTCCCCAAACGTCCAAAGCATCTGCTTGTGGTGGAAGCAAAGTTTGATGGGGAGCAGCTGGCTACTGATCCTGTTGACCATACTGACCAGCCAGAATTTGCCACTGAGCTAGCCTGGGAGATTGACAGGAAAGTCCTTCATCAGCACCGGTGAGGCTGCTTGCACTGTGGCAGCGTCTTTGTCCTTTCTCATAGCTTTTTATGTTTTATAACCTCCTGGTTATAGTGATCATCACATTTATTGGGTGTTTTGTTTTGTGTGTATTTTTGCTCTTGAGACAGGGTCTTTCTTGGTTTGACTTTGTGTTGTGATAAAGCACCCTCATGAAGCAACTTAAGGGAGAAAGGGTAACTTAGTCCCCAATTCACGCTACTGACATCGTTGTAGGGAAGTCAGGGTTGCAGGAGCTTGTGGCGGTCAGTCACATTCTATCTGCAGTGGGGCGCACAGTGGGGCGCACAGTGGAGTGCATAGTGGTGCATTGATGCATATATGCTTGTGCTCACCTTACCCTCCCAGCTCTTACACATTCAGGACACACGGCTTGGGCATGGAGCCACCCACATGGGCGAGGCTTCCCACCTCAACTGTACTTAGATTGTACATTTTTAAATGAACTTCATGGCTAGAAACATCAATAACCACAGTACTTTTATTAAATGATTAAAAATATAATTCTAAAAGCTGGGCATAAGATAATATGGTTTGCCTCTAATCCCAGTACTTTGGGGGTAGAGTTCAAGGCTAGCTTGGGCTACATAGAACCCTGTCTCAGAAAAAAGAAAAGAACCTACCACCATCAAAACTCCCATATCACTTTGGTACTAAATCAAATCAGAACAGAAAATTAGCAAAATTCAAGAATTCTTATTGCTTTTATTGGTGGATTAGAACATAAATTTATTTGAAGGTCTATTCTTAATGAATGTTAAGGTTTTGTCTTTTTACTGGCATTCAGAATATTTGCTTAGGCTGAGTTCTATTATGCGATGTAATTGTCTAAGCACCATGTGATACAGCCCTTTGGTTATTTAGGCTAAGAATTCCTAAGTGGATTTTGTGCTAAGTGGAGTTAAATAGTGACTCCATTGGCTCAGTGATGCCAGCCTCTATTCAGCTCTGTGCATGAGCTGGAACAGGGGTTCCCAGATTCCCCAAAAAGACCACACTGTACCAGTCACTGTCATCGTACAGATCATTGCCAAGTGTTGTATTACTAAATCTTAGTAGTTAGATTTTGTGACATTTAATTATGAAGTTTACTTTTTTTTTTTAGCTACAAAGAAAGCTGGAAGCAAATATGTATCTTTTATATGGAACAGTACTGTATAAGAAAAATCAAATTTTTTGTCATTTTTAAACATGATACTTTCTGACTTGCAGAGGACTGGTTATTAATTATCACAGTGGTGTAGGAAGAACCTGGTTGACCTAGTTGGTATACAGATAAATAGATGAAAATAATAGTTCTTCCCAGGTAAGGGATCGTTTAGAAAATACAGAGTAGACACAGCTGGCCCACCAAGGGTGTGATCTGGAGGATACAGTTATCTTGCGGCTTGGAGAAAGCTGGCTTAAGCTGGGAAAGCCTCACTGTTTCCCACGGACATCACTGCAGGTTACAGCGCACGCCGATCAAACTCCAGTGCTTTGCCTTGGACCCGCAGACTTCTGCCAAGGAAACCGTAGGCTACATTGTTTTGGACTTAAGAACAGCTCAAGAGACAAAGCAGGTATGGTCCTTTTGGCTTTGTTTATTATGATGATAAATAGTTGATTAAATAAATACCATACGAAAGAACAGAATATCAAGTCACAGCCTCAAGATGAGTGTAGACTCTAGCTTCAAATGTGTTGGATTTGAAAATTCCAACCTTTCACTTGTTCTTGTGAGCCATCTTTCTCCAGGAAACTTGTTCTGGAGCTCAGACCTGTGTAAAAGGAACTGCCCCCCACGGCAGAGGCTGGGCTCTTCTCTTAGAGGCTGTCCTCCTGCGGTGGGACCCTCGGGTCAGTGAACTTTCCTCGCCCCTCTCTGTTTCCCAAGTCCTAAGTCCAGAAGTCTCCTGGACACTCCTCTGCTCCCTCCTTAGCCATCGGTACAGGTGATTTTGTGCACTTGTGATCTTTTCTGCGTTTTCCCAGCTGCTGTCCCTTCTAAGCCACTGTAGTTTCTTACCGTGGCTATCACAACGCCCTGGTTGGTCCCCTTGCTTTCTAGCTCTGTATCCTTGGAGCTGTGTTACTCAGATGTGTCTACTAACTCCAGCTCAGGATGCTGTTTTCCCTAACCTTCCTTATGAAGCTTGATACTCTCCAGTACTTTTGAGACTGAGGCAGGGGGATTACAAGTTTGAGGTCATCTTGGACTGCATATATACTAAGACCTGGCCTTCTGCAAAGTAGCCCCTAAAATCTGACGTTTAAAAGTCTGTGTCAAGCCAAAATAAATATTTTTTTAGAGACAGTTTGAAGGAGCAGCAGGCTGGCCCTGGTGTGTTGGCTTGTGCCTGTGAGTACTAAGAAGCCTTGGGCTGCCTTGTCACACTCCTCTTGGCATCTTCGCTCCTCAAACCAGACACCAGAGCCTGGCAGTGGTGGTGCACCCTTAATCCCAGCCCGGGGCGTCAAAGGCAAGTGGATCTCTGTGAGTCTGAGGCCAGCCTGGTCTTCAGAGTGAGTTCTGGGACAACAAAAGCTACACAGACAAACCCTATCTTGAACAACACACCCCACCCCCACCCCCCAAAAGAGCACCAACAAAATTGTACCAAAATAGAAAATGTCTTTTGTTCTGATAAAAACATTGAGTAGGTTTCAATTGATGTTGCTTCAGGCTCTGCCCTGGGTCTCAGGGGTGAAGTTTAGGGCCTCTTTTGTGCTAGACGTGGTCCTATATTGAGCTGTATCTGTAGTTCTTACTTCTTACTCTGAGTTACCCTGTAGGCCTTGCCTCCTAAGGAGCCGAGATTTCAGGTTTGCCTTATGTTTTCCTTTTTATTAATATGTCTTTTTCAGGCTTTTATAAATCTAATATTTCTTATATTGCCATAATAATATCATTATGATATTATAGTAGGCTCTTTAAAACAGGACCTAAAGGTTTTATAGTAGTTGGAAACAATAACTCATTTAAGGACAAGCATGTGGACCAAGGTTAACCTTGAACTTCTAGTACTCTTGCCTCAGCAACTTAACGTGCTACACATAGATAGTCATGTGCCAGCTATATTAATTTTTTTAAATGTATGTATAGGTGTGAAATGGCACCCCTGCTGACTGGTTCCTGCACCCGTGGCACACTTTTTCCTGGCTTGAGCCATGTGTTCTGGCTGGTCTGGGCACTGGAAATGCTGAGGGTGCTGTCTTTGGGTTAGTCAGGTAGTATAGGCTGCCACACCCTAGAAGGCCTTTGTTGTGAGTGTCTGCCCAGTAAATGGGTCATGATGCAGAACAGGGCCTTTTCCGTAACATTTTATGCTATTTGTTAGTAGTGTCTTAGTCACAGTTCTAACGCTGTGAAGAGACTGTGACAACTCTTATAAAGGAAGATGTTTAACTGGGGGCTTGTTTACAGGCTTAGAGGCTTCGTTCATGACCGCTGTGCTGGGGAGTATGGTCACAGGCATGTCAGCACGGCAGGCACCGTGCTGGAGAAGCAGTTGAGAGCTGCTTCTTGTTTCACAGGTTAAGAGAGTGAGATTGGGCTTGCTATGGGCTTTTGAAACCTCAGAGTCCATCCCGGTGGCACGCTTCCTCTAACAAGGTCACGCCTGTTCCCAACAAGGCCACACATACTCCAGTAAGATCACATTCGAATCCTTTTAGTCCTTTGAAATAGTTCCACTCCTTGGTGACTAAGCATTCAAATGTATATCAGCCTGTGGGGGCCATTTCTACTCAGAGCACCACAAGTCATAATATTTTCATTTTCTTAGTTGTTATAAGCAAGGCAGAGTACAAAGAAGAGGTCTAATAGCAGCACTGAGCAAAGGAGTTGAGGGAACAGATGATAACAGGCTTTGGCCATTGATGGATGGCATGATATTGGAGACAGAAGACTGAAAATGGATGTGTATCGTTTTCTCCCCTGTGATATTTACTTGACAAAGTGTTGGAATGGGAACAGAGAAGACTGTCTAAACACTTCAGTATGTTTCTTGAAGGGAAATGTAGTTGATGGCTTCCTAATCAATATTAATTTCTTTTGAAGAAAATGTGAAAAGAAATGTTGTTGTTCTCTGAGACAGGGCGTCACTGTGGAGCCTTGGGCATCCTGGAGCTCACAGGTTGACTCAGAACTCGGAGACTTGCCTGCCTCTGCCTCCTTAGTGCTGGGATTAAAGGCTCTGCCACCATATGCTGGGTTTATATTTCCTTAAGAGGGGAAAAGTACTGAGAAGGCTGCAGGGGAAAAGTGAAAACCTCAAAGAACATTCTGAGTACTTACTCTGTGAACATCGTGTGCTTTCTGCTTTGTCGTGCAGGCTCCCAAATGGTACCAGCTGCTGAGTAACAAATACACCAAGTTCAAGGCCGAGGTGCAGATCAGCCTCACTTTGGAGACAGATACAAAGGCCCAGGTGGATAATTATAAAGCAAAAGCAGCCCCGCCTCGGGATGGGAAAGGTTTGTACATCCCCTGCCTCTGGTGGGTTTGTTGTTTCGCTGTGTTTGTTTGTTTGTTTGTTTGTTTGTTTGTTTGTTTGTTTTGAGACAGGGTCTCAAGCAGACCAGCTGGTCTGGCCCTCACCGTGTAGCTGAGGCTGGTCTTGTGCTCCTTATCCTCCTGCCTCAGCTTCTTGGTTGTCTGGGTTATAGGCGTGCACTGCCGCATGTAGTTGTGTGCATCTTCTCATAAAGACTTTCTTGCACAAGTTCCTCTGTGCACTCACTTTAGGAAGGGTGATGTCCCGGGTCAGCCCGTGTGTCAGGCAGACACAGTATGGTGGGCACAGGTAACATGTAGCACTTGACGACAGAGGTTCGCTCTTATTTACAAATCTTAGAACTTGGGAAAGCCTGTTTTCTTAACTTTATAGGTATTAGAACAGAGAATGTTGTATTTTAAAAATTGTTACTTAGAAAAAGTTTCTTTCCAGAATTAGTTAAGGAAAGCCCCAATGTAATGTTTATTATTTGACTGCAGTTTAACAAAACTACATGTGTATCTATGTATGTATGTATGTATGTGTGTATAAACTCACTGAGATTTGCCTGTCTCTGCATGCCAAGGACTGTGATAGAGACACTCACCAACATACCTGGCACACTTTGGCATCGTAGAAATATTGGAGAGTACAGAATGTCCCCCGTGCCTTCAGTGTGTATTCACAGAGCAGCTTGCCCATTACAACTCAGCACTCGGTGGTGGTGCAATCAATGAAACATCATTGGTGCATTCTCACCAGAAGCCCAGTTTGCACTGGATGTCAGTATACACAGCACACACATACACACGCAAAGGTGTGTCTGCATGTATGTCTATATATTCCATGTGTGCCTGGTGCTGGTAGAGTTTAGACAGTATTAGATCCCTGGAACTGGAATTATAGTTAGGAGCTACCATGTGGGTGCTGGGAACTGAACCCTGCTCTTCTGCCAGAGCAGCCAGTGCTGTTAACTGCTGAGCCATCTCTCTGGACAAGATTTCACTTTTGGTGTTGTTCATTGTTTGGGATTTTTGGGGTGATGCCATGTACCCCATGTAGTTGAAGTTAGAAGAGGTTCACTGTTGGGTGTCCTTTGTGCTCTGCCTGTTCAGCCTTCCCTTTCCACAGGTCCTAGTTTTGGTTTAGGTACACCCAGAGGATAGTTCAGGTAACAGGGACTTAATTTCTAAGATCCTGATAGAATTTGGAGTTGGGTCCTTTGAGAACTAACTGGACTGTAGGACTCTGCCTTTATGAATGGACTAATTCTGTTCATGGACTAATGGATTCTTACATTACTGGGTGAGTGAGTTAGTGATCATTAGAGTGGGGCCATCTTTGAAGTCATATGCCCTGTACTGCCTCAGGACCTGAAGAATTCCCATTAATAAGGGTCTTAGTAACAAGGCTGTTCATGAGAACTGTAAATTTTTTTTTTTAACTTATAGTCTCAAGTATTGTGATGCAGTAACAGAAGAGGTACTAAGACAGCTGCTGATCTTTCTTGCCGTCTGTGTGGCTTTGCCTCTCAGGTGTCATACCACTGGAGTCACAGTTTCTGCACAGGAAGGGGTTCTGGTTTTGTTTTGTATTATTTGTCTTTCAGCTCTTGTCCATCCATTCCTCTAAGGATCTCTACTTCCTCTTACTAAAAATGTTTAGGAGTAAAAGCTCAGGCGTTAAGTATGCCAGTTGTTACTTCATTATTGCTCTCAGGTCCATTTTGTAGACAAAGTTATGTAATGTGTGCACGTGCGTAAATATATGCGTTTAAGTACATAAATAGTCTTATCCTGTGCTAATGGGTAATGTGTAAAGAACAGAAGTGTCTCACAGTTCTGGAGGCTTGGATGTCTGAGAAGACACCAGTATCTGATGCTGGTCTTGTTGATGTTCTTCCTATGACAGAAGGCCACAGGCAAGAAGTGCACACCCTCTGTCAAGTCCCTTAATGAGCACAGCGCGTCCCATTCCTAAGGAGCTGTCTTGACTTCACTACCTCATAAAGACACTGCTGCTTTTTAAAAATTGTATTTCTCTGTGTATCAGTGTTTGCCTGTGTGTAGGTGTGTACAGTGTGCTCAGCTTTCAGAAGGGGTCATGGATCCCCTGGAAGTGGAGCTCTAGACAGTTGTGGTGGCTGCTGGAAACTGAACCCAGGTCTTGTGCAAAACCAGCCAATGTTCCTAAGCATCTGTCCAGCCTGAGACGCTGATCTTACGGCCGTCATCACAATTGCCATTAAGTTTCAGCACCTGAATTTTGGAAGAGACACACATGAACTACTATACCTATTAGTATACATTTGTCCATATGTTTTTGACGTTGTATAGTGTGTATTCACATCAGCACTGTTAGTTCCTTTCTGTGTCACAGATTTATCCTTATTCCCATACTGACAGCTGCGTTCTTGGCCATGAGAAACCTTGTGCTTTCTGTTTATTTTTCTTCTGTTGTTTTGAGATAGTTTCTGAAGTGTAGTACTCACTGAGTAGCCCAGGTTGACCACCAGATTTTTAGCAGTTCTTCTGCCTCAACATCCAAATGTCATTATCCCATGAGCTAGCAGCTGGAGCGCCCAATATCATGCTGAGTGTTTCGCTTTCAGAATTTAATTGGATCTTCAACAACCACATAAAAGCTTTGTGGAAGGAAAAATGGAGACTGAAGAACATTCAGTTTTCTGATACAGATAGTAAATGACCCTGGGATTGGGATTTCAACATCTGGCCTGTGTGTCTGCTCCTAACCAGAGGCTGCTCTCAGCCAGTGCTACAGGAACACATTTCTTTGTGAACCACTAAAGGAGAGGGGTTGCTTGCTGAAGGTGTGAGCATGCAGGTTTTCATATGCCGTGCGTGACACAGTCCCACTGTCTGCCTGCTGTTCGTGCAGTTGCAGCACCGAGTGTGCCTGCTCTTCTGCAGCCCCCAGCACGCTTATCCAGTTCTAGTCTTGTGTATGTCCTTTTCTTTTTCCATCGTTAATCAGTTTGCAGACCGTTGAACCTATCTGGTCTTTTCACACTGACTATATTGGTCTCCCCTCAATCCCTTTTCATGGTTTTCCCTTATTGTTAAACTCTGAGGGCTGAGGGCTGTCCCTGTCTCTCCAGCCACCGCTCTTTCTGGTCATCAGTCCTCACTCAGTGATCTGCCACTCTTGTCTCAGGTCTTTGCTTTTGTTTTTAATAATGGCAGTGAACATGGGCCTCAAAGTGTTGGGTAGGCGTCCTGCTGAGTAGCTGTGCCATCAGCATTTGTCACCAACATTTTTGTTTGGAAATAGTACCCTAGTTGCCCAGGCTGGCTGGAAACTAGCCCTGTTTCGGGTGGCAGGCCTTGGCCATCGAGTCCATTTGCTCCCCAGTATTTGGGATTATAAGCCTCCTCAGCCCTGGGTCCTCTGGCTTCATTAACTTGAGCTTGCTCCTGGGTCTGGTATGCACTGTGTCTGTATGGAACATGCCGGGTCTTCGTTCATTCACCTGCTCACTCTCTCAGCCATATTCTTCACTTCAGAGCTCATAAGTTCATAAAGAAACCTACGCCACATTCCTTTTCAATGTGGCCTGTCCAGTAATTTTAAAATACTTTACTTAAGAATATTGTTTTTATGTACATAAAAATAAAGTTAAAGCTGCCTAGGAAACAATGAAAGGAAACCTTTTGCAATACTGTGCTCCTGAAAATGGCCAACTTCTTAATTAAGTCCATATAGCAAGTTTCCAGATGTGTACAATGGGCCAGGTCTTGTGGCACAGGCCTGAATTCCAGCACATGAGAAGTTAAGATAAGACAATTGTGAACCCAAGGCCAGCTTAGGTTACATAGTAAGTTCCAGGCCAGACTGGGTAACAGTGAATTCAGGACCACTGGGAAGGTACCGTCTAATGTAGTTGTGTGTTTGTCTGTGTAGTTCTTGCTAGCCTGGCAGGAGTTGACCCAAAGGACATTGTTGCAGTATTGAATGAGGAAGGAGGCTACCATCAGATTGGACCAGCGGAGCATTGTACTGACCCCTTTATTTTGTCGGTGACTATAGCGTTTGCCACCCAGTTGGAACAGGTAAGACATTCCCTCGGACTAATGGCTTTTATCGAGTGTTTGAAGTCACAGTTGTCTTCTGGGAGCACTTGTACTCGCATGCACATTCCCACACGTGGACTCACACCCCTCATACACGTTGTTTAAAAAGTATAAAAATGTTTGCAATGTTTTCACACCAGTAAGTATTTTTCTGTAGATTTCAACATCTTGACAACAAGAGAATAGAGCAATTCCAGGGTTAAGCGACAGTGTTTGTACTTGTGTATGTGGCGTTGTGAGGAGTAAGGAAGAGGAATTCTACAATGGCTCTTTTGAATAATATATTGTTTGATGAAATTAGCAATGTCAGGAACATTTGGGTTGGGGATTATATTTTATTGTGTGTATACTTACAAATGTTAGCCTGTTGTCATGGATGCTAGCAGAAGATAGTATGTTCTTGTGTCAGAATCAGAGGACTTTCTTACGTAGTGAACAGCATCAAAATGGGTGTGTTTTCTTGAGCCTCTCTCAGCCCTCCATTTGCTACTTTTCTGTTGCTGTGATAAAACTGTAAGCAAGACCACTGTGGAAGAAGAATGTCTTTGGGTGCAACAGGTCCAGAGGGATAGCGCCATCAGGACAGGGAACCGTGGCAGCAAGGACAGGGAACCGTGGCAGCAAGGACAGGGAACCGTGGCAGCAAGGACAGGGAACCGTGGCAGCAAGTGGCCTGTATGGTAGCAGGAAGCAAATCTGTGACTTTCTATATCTGGGAATAGGAAAAAAGGTGGCTGTGATTGCTCACTGGTTACATTGTTTCTCTTTGGGTGAAACCAAGACACTTAGTGTTTTCCTCTCAGCACTTAATTCAAAGGCAGGGAGAAAGCACTCAGCTCAAACTAAAGTCTCTTTGCAGAGCCTGGCAGCCGCTGGGAGGGTTTCTGCAAGAGTGCAGAGACAGGGGCAGCTTGTTCACTGCTGTAAGGTTAACCATGAAGTCTTGAAAGCTTTGAATGGCATCTTGTGCCTGAATTCTAGGATGTCAAAGAATTCCTAAAAGACCCTCTCTCTGCCTGTAGTAGGTATTACTTGGAAGTTAAACATACTATGAAAAAATAAAAGCCACTGTAATACAACTTTTTTTAATATCAGTTTTTCATCATGAAAGAAAAGAAATAGTTCCCTAACTAAACTTCCCTGAGGTAATCATTGTTAAGACTAATGTGTGTTCCTCCAGATACTGTCCAGTTATTTCAGCCAGCGCTGTGGTCAGCACTGTTGTGTTACGATATTCTTCCCTTTCAACTTCACTAAAACAAAAGGAGACACAAAACAATAATGTCATTTTCTGAAGGTTTCTCCAGAATTAGTGTTCTTTACAATCACATATCTCAGTCCATGTGACTAAAATTCTCTCGAGTACATTAAAATGTAGGTTAAAACAACCAGTGCACATCTAGTGAAGGTTAGACGTCCAGTGCTGTGGTGTCAGTGTTTTTCCTGCGTGTGTGCTTGCTACCCTCAAAGGCCAGAAGAGGGCATCAGATTCCTGGCAACTGGAGCTATGGATACTGGTGAGCCATCATGTGGCTGCTGCAAATTGAACCTGGCTCCTCTGAAAAGCAGTAAGTGCTTTAACGACCGAGCCATCTCTCCAGCCACACTATAACTTGTTTTAGCCCAGCAATCCATTTTACTTAAGTGTCACTTTATGACAGTGTGTCATTGCCCACCAAGACCTATGATACCTGACGGTGTTTAAGCCATTTCCTATTGAGACATGAAACGTTCACAGTGTAATGCTTAGCAGGGTTTTACTGAACATTCATAGTCTGTTTTATCTCGTGCCTGGTGTGCTGGTTCATGTCTGTACTCTTGGAAGGCTGAGGTAGAAGGCTCTGTTTGAGGTCAGCCTGGGATGCATGTCACCGTGACTCAGAAAACTGAAACAAACAAAAGACAAAACAGATGAAGTTTCCTATCTCATAAACACAAATACCATCTTTTCGTTATATATTGCCACAGGCTAGCAGCCGAGACGTGACATTCCTAGAATAGTGTGCAGCCACTAATGCTTTGTCCAGTGCCTACAACTAGCTACATCCCCAGGTTTTGGTGTTTGTGAGACATTAGTCTGAAACTCACAGTCCTCCTCCCTTAGGCTCATGAGTGGTGGACTTTAGGAATGTACCATGCTACTTACTTCTAGAATTGCTCCCAAAGTACTTAATTTGGCTAATTTTTGTGTGTTTTGTTATGTTTTAAAATCAAAAGCATAAACTAAGATTTTAATCTATTGAGTAGCTTGGATTAAGACTTATCATTTTCTCATTTATAAAAGTAGAGCCTTTTTACTAGAATAAGCATCAGATGAAAGGGCGTGATAATTAGAAAAGCTTCATTTAAAATCCGTGGTTCCTTCCAAGAAGAACTTTCATATATTCATGAAATGGAAGCTGGAAAACAGTGAAGCCTTCCGTCTCTTTTGGACTTTTCAAATGTTAAATTAGCTCATTGATTATTCAGTGTCTCTGCAGCCCAGGGTGGCCTCCAACTTAGTTGCAGTAGTGGATGTCCTTGAACTCTTGATCCTCCTGCCTTTGCCTCAGAAGCACTAGAATTACAGCTTGCACTACAAGTTTGATGCACATTTTATCAAATTAGGTAGTGGGTGTGTGGCATTTGTCGTTAATCCTAGTATTAAGGAGGCAGAGGCAGGCAAATCTGAGTTCAAGGCCAGCCTGATCTACATAGCAAGTTCCAGACCAGCCAGCTCTACATATTGAGACTGCCTGCTCTACCTCCTCCCACCCCCAAATATTAGGGGCTGGACAAATGGGTTAGTGTCAAGTGTATAGGCCCTGGGTTTGGTTTCCAGTACCTAGATGGAGGCTCACAACTGCCTATAATTCCAATCTGAGGAATCCATTGCCCTCTTCTGGCCTTCATGGGTACTGACTACAAATGGTGCATTTATCTACATGAGGGTAAAACTCTCACATACATAAAATGAAAATAAATAAATCATTTAAAAGTAATCAGATTAGTAATTTGGGAGCAATTATAGAAGTAAGCAGTATGCAACATGCTTAGAACCCACCACTCAGGAGTCTAAGACAAGAAGACTGTGAGTTTCAGACCAACTTGTACTATATAACAAGACCATGTCCAACAAAATGCCAAACACTGGAGATGTAGCTTCATTGTAAAGTACTCGCCTGGCACTTGTAAGAGGTTCAGTTTGGCTCCAAGCGGCACCACCAAAAGACATCACTAACTAACCAGAAAGAAGGAAAAAAGGTCATTTAGCAGAGACTTAAAAATTCTGTATGGTTAGTTTTAATACTTCAAGTCAATGGACGTTCTAGGAAGATTTTTTTTGGAGTGCCTTAGATTCTAATAACCTCTTTTCTTTCTATATTTAGTTAATTCCATGTACCATGAAGCTTCCAGAAAGGCAGCCTGAGTTTTTCTTTTACTATTCTTTACTGGGAAACGATGTTACAAACGAGCCTTTCAGTGATTTGATCAACCCAAACTTTGAGCCCGAGAGGGCATCTGTTCGTATACGCAGCAGTGTGGAGATTCTTCGTGTGTACCTGGCTCTTCACTCTAAACTGCAGGTAAGTGCCTCTGCAGATTGTTTTCTACTGGAGATGTTTTTAAAGCAGTGTGCATAAACCCGAGGTTATCCCTAACCTGTATTGTGTTTCCATTGTAGAGATGGCTATGCCCTTTCAGTTTGGTATAGGCATTAACATCTTGAAGTCATTAGAATTACAGTTGCTTCAGAATTTTTGGAGTTAACACATTACCTACCACGAGTTACTAAGAAGAGCTGTATCAGTTATCGGCTTCTATATTACAAGGTAGTACTTAGAGCTGGGTGAGCCTGACCCTGCAGGCAGGGTCTGTACTGTTAGGGAAGTGGTAACTGTCAGTACACAGGTCGAATGCTTGATGGCAGAATTTACCGTTTTATAAAACCTGCCCACAGGTGTTTTTGTAAATACGTTTCAGTTGGATTCTGGTTAAATTCAGACCTTGAGACTAGTAGAAGTTAGTCTGCTGTCTTCTCTGACCGTTGGCTTTGATCAGCAGGACGGTAGGGTAATGAGACAAGCATGCATAGTTATGTAGCCATTTACGAACCAAGCTCAGTCAGCAGACTTTGCATTTTGGGTGGCTCATGAGGTATTGAATATTAGAGGTATTAAACCTTAAACATATTTAACCCAATATCTGCTAAAGCCAAGATATCTAGAAAACTAGAGACTGTATAAAATATTAAAATTTGAGGAAAAGTAATTTCGGTTTTATTCTTTATCAATACCATTGGCTTATCTGCTTCTAGTGCACATTAAAGTTATGAAGATCCTTTGTTGGGGAGCTGGCGAGCTGTCTCAGTGGTTAGAAGTGCTTGCTGCCCTTACAGAGGGCAGAGTTCCTTTCTCAGCACTGATGTCAGGGGGCTCCCAGGTGCCTGTAGCTCCCGCTCCAGGGGGTCCCCTGTCTTCTTGTAGCCCCTGGGCACCTGCAGTCACATGTACACATACACACACACACACACACACACACACACACACACAACCCGTGCACATGAAATTCAGAATGTAAAAATACATTTAAAAGTGAATAAATAAATGAAATTGCTTTGTTTCTCTTATATGAAAAATATTAAAAGGCTGACGAGATTGCTCAGTGGGAAAACCGTTTGCCTCAAAAGCCAGGCAACGTGAGTTAAATCCCTGACACCCACATAAAGGTGGAAGGAGAGAACCAGCTGCACAGAGTTGTCCCTCTGATCTCAACCTCACACACACACACACACACACACACACACACACACACACACACATATCACATGTGTATGCACGCACCTATGGTAGCAATAAATAGGCCAGAAGCACTTCATTTCTAGTTTTCTAAAGAAAAGCATTAGCCTTGCTACCCAACTCTGCAGAGCCACGCTTGGGTCTCAGCACTGTGTAATCAGCTATTAGTGGTTTCATATCCTGTAATATTGCACCATTGGGGGCAGACATGATGATCACCAGGCCCTGCTGGCTGCTAGCCTTACCACAAAACATGAGCTCCAGGTTCAGGGAGAGACCCTGTCTCAGAAGAACATGGTGGAAAGTGATGAAATGGACCCAGTCCTCTCCTCTGGCTGTTTCATGTGTGTACACACACAGAGGTGTGCACATGGTACACAGTAAGAACTAGAAAAACGTCTCACCCAGGAGGTGCCCCAGTAACTTTATACAGTTCTGGTTACATTCATCTGTATCAGTCTGCAGCACCAGCACACAGGAGACAGCACACAGCACAGCAGGAGATTACAGTTCAGAGCCCGCTCTTTGTGTAGAGTAAGACACTGCCTCAGAAGTTATCATATGTCTGTTGTAATTCTGTCACTGCTAAGATGAGAGGAAAATAATAGAGCAATTTCTTACGTTCTTTAGTGTGTAGTCTCCCAAGATTTGAGCATAGTAAAGGGCAAAAGAGTTATGTGTGTGTGTGTGTCTGTGTGTGTGTGTGTGTATGTGTGTGTGTGTGTGTGTGTGTGTATGTGTGTGTGTGTGTATGTGTGTGTGTGGTATCTTTAAGGGGTGGTAATGTTGAGGCCTGGCTTGGTTGTCATGGACTAACAGAGCCGTCTTCCCAGTGGTTTTCTCTCATCTTTTACTCTTTACCATTTGCTTTTATAAACAATTTCTGGAAGTAAAATGAAGAAAAAGGAACACTCAGTATGTTTGATGAATGGTTCATACAAAAATTATTTGCGTTTTTAAAATCCTAAATCTAGCAGACTCTAAGAGCTGTGCTTAATTAATGAGACGGTGGAAGAAAGGTTCTTGAGACATTTGGTTAAATTTACACTTATTTTATTGTATAATTTGCATATTTAAAGTAGTATATTCAATTAATTAAATATTAAAACAAGCACAGCTTACTGATGAGACTAAACAGAAATTTATGTTGTTTATTTAAGTTTATGTTGTTTATTTAAGTTTATGTTGTTTATTTAAGAAGGGGGGGGCGGAGAGATGGCTCAGCGGTAAAGAGCACTGACTTCTTTTAGAGGTCCTGAGTTCAATTCCCAGCAACCACATAGTGGCTCACAACCATCTGTGATGATTTCTGATGCATCTCCTGGCATGCAGGTAGAGCACTCATATATGTTAAACAAACAAACAAACAAACAAACAAACAAGTCTTTAAAAAAAGAAAAGGGGGAAATATAAAGCACTGTTTTGACTTTTCCTTCCTATTAGATCCATCTCTGCTGTGGAGACCAGTCACTTGGCAGTACAGAAATACCTTTAAATGGATTACTGAAGAAGGGCAGTACAGAGATTAACCAGCATCCGGTCACAGTAGAAGGTGCTTTTACCCTTGACCCTCCAAACCGAGCCAAGCAGAAGTTAGCTCCGGTCCCTCTGGACCTGGCCCCAACTGTGGGAGTGTCCGTGGCTCTGCAGAGAGAAGGCATCGATTCCCAGGCAGGTGGTGACTCCGCTTTCACTTGTCAGTTCTCCCATGCTCGTGATGACAAACGTTGAATCTTTGTAGTGTTCCCTGGCATACAAGTATTTTATTCTTCTTTATTAGTGCCGTGCATTTTTACTGTACCTCCTTTCTGAATAAATCTTCAGAAAGCCCACTGACTCTGCTTTGCAGATTGTGACTGTGCGTTGGGCCTTGGCCTTTGGGGCAGCCTTCTGCAGTGAAAACTGTGTTTTCCTGCTCCCAACTCATAGCTATTTATGGTGCCAAAAGGCAGCTGGTGAGAGAGGACAGATGGTTTGGAGTCTGCAGTAGCGCTGTCTCTTTTTGCCAGGTACAACTCAGCTAAAGCATGGTTCTTGGTGCATTAGTGCTTCCTTCTCTCCTTGGCCATTTGTTCTTCTCCTCCTCTTCCTTCTTCCCTTCCTCCTCCTCCTCTTCCTCCTCCTCCTCCCCTCCTCCTCCCATTATTACTATTATTATTAATGTTTAGCTTTATTAACAACTATCTTATTCGTTCAAAGGATTTCTATGTAGGTTACAAACTAAAGATAGGAAAACTGAAATGAGAGTTTAAAGAGTCCGCACATGGAAAGAGCAGACTGGGTGGAGAGGGAGTGGGACAAGGCTGTGGAAGACTGCCACACCTGATGTCTGGACTTGCTACCATTGCCCTGTCCTGGTTCCGAGGTCCTAACCCTAGCATGTCAGGCCTCGCCTCTTTTCTCAGATACCCCTTCTTAGCTGTTAGGATGCATTTTGGTATTCAGCTCTGGATACTGTATTTTCCTTCCTGTTCATCTTCCTTTTTCTGGTCCTAGATGCTTTAAGGAAATTTGCAAATTATGAAGAAAAATAGACTAGGAATATCCAGACTGGGAAAGGAAGCGTGTACTTTCTAAAAAGCAACGCCAAGTTTTTTGCTTAATTATGAAGGAAAGTATTTTGCAAATTACACTTTATTTTTAAAAATTGTTTTTAGTCTTTAATTGAATTAAAGACCCAGAATGGACATGAGGCAGTGCATTCACAGAAGAGAGTTTTAACCCCCATAAAGGAGAAGACACTCACTGGGCCAAAATCACCAAGGGAGTCCCCTGCCCCGCCCCCGCCTCCAAACCAGACGCCTCCAACCAAGGACGATGCAACAGAAAGTGAAGTGGAGAGCCTGCAGTATGACAAGGACCCAAAGCTGACTGTGAAGGGTAAGGCGTGCTTTTCGCTACACGCAGTGGAGTGGGGTCTACAGTGACTCACACGCAGGGAGCGGGGTCTACAGTCACTTCCTGTCTGAGAACATCTGTGAGAAGCTTGAGGAAAACCACAGGCTTCATTTGGGACTCAGAAATATGTGGGGGTATAAAACTTCCAACTTAATGTCACTTCAGCCTGGTAAGTTTTTAATAAGGGCTTGGTAAGAGAAATCCTCATTGTACTTTCATATTCAAAGTAGCCTAGTCAAAAGAAATGAAAGATGTATCTTTCAAATAGATTTTTTTTACACTGAAATTTTTAAAAATAGAGCCATTAACTGCTTCCTGTAGTAAATTTTGTAATAAGAAAGTTTGGTAATGTAAGTTTCTAGTGTCTTTAAAGAGTTATTATTTTTGTGTAGCTTGTGTATGTGTGTGTGTGTCTGTGTGTGCGTGTCAATACCTGAATGCAGGTACCCAGGGAAGTCAGAGGCATCACATCTCTTTGGAGTTACAGGACTTGGGAGTGGGCACTGGGAGCCGGAGTTCGGTCTGTGCAAAGACAGTGTGTGCTCTGAGTCACCTCTGAGCCCTCTGAGCCCCGAATGCACCCACTTTCACACATGCCCCATTCACTGCTGAGGCTCTGTAGTTAAGAGCCAGTAGTGTAGACAGTGGGCAGTGTAGACTAGGAGTCAGATGTCTGCAGCCCAAGTTCACTCCATCACTGAGTAGCTGTAGGACTTAGTCACTAGCCATCTCTGGCCCACATTAGGATTGGACTACCATGTCTTGTCTTCCTAAGATGTAACTTGTATTGACCTATTTTATATGGGCAGACAACTACATTTAGTTTATTAAAGTGTTAAAATTATATCTACAGTAAATCCTAAGCCATTCAAATGATCAGCCATGCGCAGGCATCTCTCAGAGTGAAGCTACTGCCTGGCGCGCTCTGGTCAGACATTGTTGCCTCACTGTTCTACTGCGTAACCCAGGTTGACTTTAGACGTGTAATCCTCCTGCCTTAGCTGGAATTCAAGGAGCAGTCTACCATGCCTCGCAGGAAACCTTTTCTTTATACAGTTCTAGAGTGGGAATTAGGCAAGTTAGAACAAACCACTGTTTAAAATGCTCAAGGTAGACTCAGTTCCTGTGTTCATAAAGCAGATCTGTCAGACTGTGCTTCAAGGCCCAGGCGATGAGACCATTCATTGTGTTTAATGTTTAGGCATTGGTTCTGTACCTGCTTCGCTGGCCCAGCCAGAGGCCACCTGTGGTGCGTCAGAAGTGGTGACATCAGGACAGAAGATTGCTGTTCCAGCGGCGTCACACCACTTCTGCTTCTCAGTAGACTTAAGAAGCGTCCATGACTTGGAGCTCAGTTTTCCAGTCAACTGCATATTGAGGTATGGTGGGATTCTGTTCTGGGAAAATTGCCCTTCTTGTCTAGCGAGGTCACCTAAGGAAATGTCACTGCTGTGAAACCAGCGGCCTAAAAGGCTGGACTGTCCTAATGACTAAGTTGGATCCAGGGTAGCTCTAGCTCTGGGAATAGGAGACTAGGAAGCTGTCTATTCTGGTATAACAGTTAGAATCATTTATTGATGACGCCATTTAAGATGTAATGTTAAGATGGTTTAGTTGCTTGTTTTTCTATAGGAGAGGGACTACAAGTCAAAATCATGGTTTTGTATCTAATTTTTCTGTAAGACTGTATTACAGTGGATACTATATTCCTAACACCTACATTTTATAGTTGCAAGTATAAAAACCATGCTTAATGAACTTGAAATGAGATTGCAATAGAAGGAATGACTTCATATAATCAGTTAAATGGCTTTCTACCACAGTCTGTTTTAATACTGCATGATTGTAGACATCGCAGACTGTGGTAGAAGGTGCGCATCTCCCACATGTGGGCGTGAGCCATTCACAGAAGCAGAGACCTTGCCCTGGGTATGGCCAGGGATGCATCTTCCCTTCTCTGCTCAGCTCTGAGTAGACATCAAAGTGCTTGTGGTTAATACTAAGGTGCTCTGCTTGAGCCGCTGGGAGAGAGGATCTTAGGAGTGCAGCTTTCCTCAAAGGGTTTGAGTCCTCGATTTTAGAGACTGAGTTGTTACTTACAGGTTCTCTTCTCTTTGTTCTTTTGTCTTTTCACCCCTTCACGGCCTTTAGATTTTTGCTGCTGTAGCAGAGTGTGGTCTTAGTACACCCAAAGAGAAGCAAGAGCATGCAGCTAGGTCCGACCTCAGATCAGATACTCTGAGAGGGAGAACTAATTCTCACTTTCCTGTTTTGCTTCTTGCTATCAGGACCATCTGTTCAATGGTTAAGTGCCCATATTATACCAATACTGACATTATACCAATTATATCTGGTATTAGGGTTTATAAGAGAAATGAACCAATCGGTTTAGGAGGATGACAGATTTAGACATGAATCTATACCTGAATGAAGGTCAATAGTAATTCACTTGGTAAAGAAAGAGGGAAATAATATTCTAAGCAGGAAATACATGCTCCTGACCTGTGGGCACTTAACATGGGAAATCTCCCCATGCTGGGTTGGTGGTGGACTCATTGGAAGCACTTTTTAGAGTACTGACCATTTGTCCTGTTTTGGTTTGGTTTTTTTGTTTGTTTGTTTTTTGTTTTTTATTTTTATTTTATTTATTTTTATTTTTTTGAGACAGGGTTTCTCTGTGTAGCCTTGGCTGTCCTGGAACTCACTCTGTAGACCAGGCTGGCCTCGAACTCAGAGATCCGCTTGCCTCTGCCTCCTAAGTGCTGGAGTTAAAGATGTGTGCCACCACTGCCCAGCCTTTTGTTTGGGGGGAGGGTGCAGGGGGCATTGGCATTTGTTCTGTTTGACCAACTTTATATCATTATGCTCTACATACACAACTCTGTAATGAAATTTATGAGGGAAGACTGGTATTTGAAAATAAATATAACCTGCAGATCTATTTGGATATTTCTCTTTTAATTGCTGAATGCTGTAGTAGGATGGTAGGAGTTGAAATTGTAGGGCATGAACGTTGAGATACCTCGCTTCAGTGGGTGAGTAATTACATAGGATTGGTGTGATATACAGGATATATTTTTTTGTAGGAAGAACAGTTTTTTACTAGTTGAGTTTGTTTGATTATAGTTTCATATATGAGTAACAAAATACAAGACGAAATTTAAGCAAGCATTACAATATAAGTTTGTGTTTAAATTTAGTTTACACTAAATTTATAAATTAAAATTTAAAGTAAAAGCAGTTAGGCTTCTTACGTTTAATCTAGTGTGATTTTTTTTTTTTTATGAAGAAAAGATGAAATTGTGTGTGTCACTCACTTGGTGTATGCATAATATATTTGTATTATTTATATTTTGATTTGCTGATTTGCTGTTCAAAGACAAACAACTATAAATGTGTCCTTTTGGCATTGTTTAAGGGCCTTTTAGCCCATAAATATCAGTCCACTACTGTATGAAGGACACTAGGATCTATAGTTAAATATATCAAGCATTTCTTGAATGTGCTAGATCGCAGAAATTGCTTGTTCCTGAATATGCTTCTAAACACGTCATAGTCCAGGATTTCTACTTTATCTTAAAAATTGTATATGCTCATAATTTATTGTATGCTGTTTAAAACCATCTGGCCTTCTGTGTCGGCTCTTGCGTGTACCATGAGCCTTGTGTCCTGTGTTGTAGGTACTCCTACCCATTCTTCGGCAGTGCAGCTCCTATTATGACTAACCCTCCCGTAGAAGTTCGGAAAAACATGGAGGTTTTTCTTCCTCAGTCTTACTGTGCATTTGATTTTGCAACTGTGCCTCACCAGCTCCAGGACACTTTCCTACGGTAACATACAGTCCCTTGCAAATGAGATTCCTTTGCAGCAAGAATTTATGATATGTATTTATATATAGCCCGCAGAAGCATCTTGAAAGCAAGACCTTAGTTCACTGATGTCAGTCCTGTCCACCCTGGTGCAGGGCTTCACATGGTCTCTGTAAACCCCAGCATAGGCGTTAGAAACATGTTAAGGCAGTCCGAGGAACAAGAAGGGAGGAAGACTATTTCATTTTGCTCAGTGCCACCAAATGTTGTATGTTTTCCTCACTTTTATTTCAGTCTAGTTATGGGAAATAGGTTTTTCAAGGAAAATTGGCCTGTGAAATCTGCTTTTCTGAGAGTATCATACATACCCTAAACTTAGAGGTTCTTAAAGGAAGAGTGGCGGCTGGCTCGAGAGTCTGTGATGACTTGTGAGATCAGTGTTCAGGGAGCTCTTTTTGCTGCTTAGAGACAGAAGACACACAGTGCTTCAGATGTGTTCCCTGGGATGCTGAGCGTAGCTCTTGTGTTAGATAACTTCCCAGGTAGCAAAGTGTCTGTTGTTTGGAAAGGACTGCTTCAGGCTTGCTAACTGTGACCATGGTTTCTCTCCTCAGGATTCCTCTGCTGGTGGAGTTATGGCACAAGGATAAAATGAGTAAAGACTTACTCCTTGGGGTTGCAAGAATCCAGCTTTCTAATATCTTGTCTTCAGAAAAGACCCGGTTTTTAGGTGCTAATGGTGAGCAGTGCTGGCGGCAGACGTACAGTGAGAGCGTGCCTGTGATCGCAGCCCAGGGGTAAGCCTCACACCACAGTGCTTCCTCCCCTACCCCTGGAAGGAGCCTCACTCAGGTGCCACAGCCTCAGTCCCTCATGTCCTCTTGCTGGTGGATTTTCACTGACCTGGGGGTGGGTTTATTATAATTTATTAGCTATTTGATATCCATTTACTTAGAAAAGTATAAGAATGTTGCTACAATGTCATGATTCTTGTTCAGACTGCGAAGTATAGAAGTATCTGTCCACCTTTAGCCTGATAATTATAAATTTTATTATTTATTTGTTTACATTTTGTGAGAGGGGGAGCACAAAATTGTGTGTGTGTGTGTAGAGGTCAGAGGACAGTAACTCTTAGGGAGTCGATTCTCTCCTGCCACCTGTGGGAGATAGGAATTAGACTCGGGTTGTCAGGCATCTCTGTGTATAAATGCATCGCTGAGCCATCTCACTGCCCCTAGGCTGGCAATTTTTACAAAATTTGTGTGTGAATCTGATTATATATGTATGTGTATCACATGTGAAGATGGGACGGCATTCAAATTCCTTAGATCTGGAGTTACAGGCCCTTGTGAGCTACCTGATCTGGGTGCTGGGAACCAAACTTGGGTCTTATAAGAGATGCAAGTTCTCTTGACAGCTGAGCCATTTCTACAGCCCCTTAGTTTGATGATCTTATAATTAAGGAGCTGTTATTTGCTATTGGTTTTGCTTTTTTTGTCTTGTTTTATATTTTTTTATTTTTATTTTTGTAGCCCTGGGGGTTCTTACCCTAGGCTTTGTGTGTGTTGGACAGGGGTTCTGCCGCAGAGCTCTAGCCCAGCCTTTAGGATCTGCTGTTTGATTATATTATTCTAACTTGAGCTTATCATGTATTTTGTGTTATTTTTCATTAGGAACGATGTGATTTTTTTTCCACTTGAAAAATATTTTAAAATTTGCCTGAAATTTAAAGAATGAGAGTGTTATAAATGGCAGCCTTCAGTGGCAGTTTTGAAGTTAGATTATTAGTGGCTTGGGATATAGCAGTGGTAAAACACTTGTCTAGCACGCACAATCACTAGGTTTAGTCACCAGCACTTACAAATATGTCAGCTTAACATAACCTAAAGTCAGATGGGAAGAAGGACTCTGAAATCAAGTATGACCTTGGTCACATAAGTCTGTCAGCATGACTATGTGCCATTGTCATAATTGCTAGCTGATGTAAGAGGGTTCAGCCTACGATGGGTAGTACCATCCCCTAGGCCGATGGGTCTAGAGTTATAAAAAGGCTAGTTGAGCATGAGCCAGAAAAATCCAATAAGCAGTATCCCTCCATGGTATTGTCTTCCCTTCCTGCTTGAGTTCCTGCCCTGGTTTATCAGACAAACACTCACCTCTCAAGCTGCTGTGGATCATTGTGTTATCATAGAAGTAAACAGTAAACTAGAAAAAGTAATATTGTTTCTTTTACTTGAACTTTATTGCTACAGTGAAAATGTTTCCCTTTTTAAAATTAACAATAAAAAATTAGATTCAAATTAATATTATAGACCATTTATTCTTTAAAAAAAAAAAAAACTAGTGAGAATGTAGAAAAAAAAGATTCAGCAAACCTCTGAGATTTAAAAGTGCCTCTGGAACCGTCCTCCTTGCTCCCACGCAGAGGCTGGAAGGGTTTCGAGGACCTCCCTTCCCTTGAGTTTGTGCAGCAGTGCCTGGAGGTCAGCTGTCTGGGGAGCAGAGAGCTCACTTTATTTCCATTCTTGTTCGGGAAAAGAAACTCTTTTAAAGCTTGGCATTGTTGTCTGTTGTCACCAGTAGAATGCATGATTATATACTAGTGACTAACATGACTGTATTAGTCATGAGCAGTTGAAGCTATTTCAATGCTTCTCTAATTATTCTCAGTGCTCTGCTTTGTAGGCAGTTTAGATTTACCTGAATGGGAGCTTTGAGATGTGCTCAACAGCTTTTCTTTAACATAATAGTGCTTCATCTAGAACATTTTCCCCTTAGTTTTGTGGGTGCTGTGGCACACATGGAGGTCAGAAGACAACTTGTGGGGTTGGGTTTCTTCTTCTAGATTTCAGGGATCCGGTTCATGTCACCAGGCTTGGTAGCAAGTGTCTTTACCTAGGGGACCACCCGATGGCCCAGGGTCTTCATTGTACATAAAAACTTTAAGAAAAAGAACGTGCATTTGGCTAACTAAGGAGCAGTTAGCCATATAAGATCTGTTTATTAAAGTCAGGTTTTAAACGGGTGTTTTTGGGCTAGACAGCACTATTTTTTTTCTTGAATATTTCAGTTTTTGTTACTTAATAAGTAATAGAGCTCTGTGGTACAGAAGATGCTAATTATGACCAAAGTAGCATCTGATTACCTTGCTTTCCTGGATTGTCTTGAAGCACTGTCTGTGTCCAGGAGAAGGTTAACATGTGTGCATATCCATTCCAGGAAAGTAGACAAGTTTTGAATAACTTAAATAACCAAGAGTAGCAAGGCTGCTGAGTATATTTCACTATATAAATTCATCAGTGTGTTGTAGAGGTAGTAAAAATCACAGTATTGTGCTGAAGGGAATTCAGTGGCAGAACTGTTGCCTGACAAGCATAATGCCCTGGTTCCCTCAACAAAACGAAACAAAGAAAAAAATGCACACATTTGAAAATGAATGCGTATGACTTGAGACCTCAGGCCTTATTCAAACAAGAGAAGGTGACAGTCAGTGTGCACACTTGTACATCTGCAGCAGAGGAGAGAGTATCGAAGTGTCCAGCATGCACTCAAGAGGCAGAGGCAGATCTCTGTGAGTTTAAGGCTAGCCTGGTCTACATAGCAAGTTCCAGGCCAGCCAGAGCTACTAAATATTCATTAGCAATAATTATGTGGGCTGTGTGACTTTATTTTTGGAACAAATGCACAGCTATTTAGGTACGTTTTAGTAAGTATAAGTATTAAGGTGCTGTGTTGGTCAATAAGCACACACTTGAAAACTCCTGAGGCCCATGGAGGCTGGCTCAGTTGGAGCTTTGGAGCCGGGCGTGGTGGCGCATGCCTTTAATCCCAGCACTCAGGAGGAGAGGCAGGCAGATACTACAGACAGGGTAGTGGAAGGAAATACAAGTTTCCATGAACTTTACGATAATTCCCATTTCATTTGTAGGTCAAATAACAGGATATTAGACCTTTCTTACACAATGACTCTGGAAGACTATGGCCTAGTGAAAATGCGTGAGATCTTTGTATCGGAGTCATCTCAGGTAAATGTAGTTACAATTCCCGACCCAGGAGTGTGCTAAGGTGTTTATGGGTGTGTCCCCTTCACTTTTCTTTCACGTCGTAGGGTGTGCCTGCTGTGGATCAGAAGCCATCTTCGCCTCCTCCCGCTCCCTGCCCTTCTGAGATCCAGGTGGAACCCAGAGAGACCTTAGAGTACAAGGCTGCCCTCGAGCTAGAGATGTGGAAAGAGATGCAGGAAGACATATTTGAAAGTCAGGTAGATTGACATTGTACTCTAAAATCTCTGCTTTACCACAGAGTTTATTTTCTCCTTCTCTACAACTGTGTCTTCTCTCTATGATGTCTACAGTTTGACTATCAACAAAATCCTTTTGAGATTTATTTTTTAGTTATGTGTATGCTTATGCGTTGGGATGTGCACACAAGTGTGGAGCTGCCAGGAAGCTGAGAAGAGCATTGGATCCCAGGAGCTGTAGTTGTGGTCCTGAGGAGTCTAATGTGGCTGCCGGGAACCAAAGCTGGGACTGCTACAGGGGCAGTCTGAGCTCTTAATGGCGAGCCCTCCCTCCGTCGCCACAGAGCCTTCCTCAGAGAAAAGCAGGATTTTAAAACATAAAACTACTTGAGATATGCAGTTTCATAGCTACTACTCAGAAAGATTTCCCTGAATTTGACCATTATTGTTGGAAAAAATTAATGATGAGGTGGATTTGGGTTTTTGTTTTGCTTTGTGATAAACTCCGTACTCCTGGCTGGCCTGGAACTTACTTTGTAGACCTGGCTAGCCTCCTACTCAGAGATGTGCCTGTCTGTCTCCCAGGTGCTGGGATTAAAGGCTCGTACTGCCATGCCGGGCTTATAACGTTTCTAATCTCAGGCACTTATTCTCCTTGTTTCCTGAGACTACTGTCATGAGTCTCAAGCAGGTGAGTTAGAGACCAGAACTCACTACTAGTTTTGATGTTTGCAGAATAATACTCAAAAGGGATTAGTTCACTCAAGAAAGTTCCTTTTTTATGCTCAAGTTTTTTAAAATTACATTTTGTGTGTGCGTGCATGCACTTGTGAAGGGATGTGAGCTTCTGAATTGGTTCTCTACTGCTGTGTTGGTCGTGAGTAACAGTTTCAGGTCTTGGCTTGACAGCAAGCAGCTTCATGCTGAGTTAGGTCGCTGACCTCTACTTTTGAGTTGTAAGAGCGTCTCCCACAGGCCAGGCTGACCTTACTAAGTAGGTCAAGGATGGCTTTTCAAGTGCTGGAATTATAGGTGTGCCACTATATGTGGTGACCCAAGCTCCATTTTATCTGTCTGTCTGTCTGTTATTTGAAAAAATTAAATAGAAGGGACTGGATAGATGACAATAAGAGCGCCCATGTGGCATTTCTACAACCATCCATAACTCCATTTCCTGGGGATCTGATGTTTTATGGTCTCCAAGGGTGCCAGGCACACACATATAACCAGGCAAACCACTCTTACACATAAGATTTAAAAGTAAACTTAAAGGTTTTGGGTGTGGTGAGATGGCTTAGCAGTTTAGATGTTGGCAGCTCTTTCAGAGGACCTGGATTGGCACCCAAGTAGAGACTGCCCTACTTAGGGTTACTCTTGCTGTGATGAAACACCATGACCAAAAGCAACGGGATTAGAAAAGGGTTTATTTGGCTTTCACTTTCACATCACCATTTATCATTGAAGGAAATCAGGACAGGAACTCAGGCAGACAGGAACCTAGAGACAGGAGCTGATGTAGAGGCCGTGGAGGGATGCTGCTTACCAGCTTGCTCAGCATGCTCTTTTATATAATGCAGGACTACTCTCCAAGGATGGCACTGCCCACAGTGGGCTGAGCCCTCCTCCATCACATCAGGCATTGATTAATGACTCACAGGCTGGCCTACAGCCCCATCTTATGAAGGCATTTTCCTAATTGAATCCCCTTCTGTCAGGTGACTTCAGCTTGGGTCAAGTTGACTAGCCAGCACAGAGGCTCTGTAACTCTAGTCCCATGGGACCTGATGCCCTCTTCTGGCTTCTTTTGGGCACCAGGTAGAGAGAAACATGCAAATAGATCATAAATACACACACACACACGATATAAAGGGCTGGAGAGATGGCTCAACAGTTAAGAGACTTGACTCTTCTTCCTGGGGTCCCGAGTTCAATTCCCAGTAACCACATGGTGGCTCACAAGCATCTGTAAAGAGATCTTCTGTTGTGTCTGAAGATAGTGACAGTGTACTCATATTCATAAAATAAATAAAATACACGATATAAAAATAAAACAGAATACTTTAAAGATATTGGTAATCAGTATTAGTTCTTAAACTAAAGTTCTTTTGCTCATTTGAAATATTTGTCATTTTTACATGACTATTTTTTTTTTTTTTTTTTTTTTTACAGCTGAAGCAAAAAGAACTGGCTCACATGCAAGCTCTTGCAGAAGAGTGGAAAAAAAGGGACCGGGAAAGAGAGTCACTAGTGAAGAAAAAGGTAAAGAAAAGCTTGTTTAAAAACCAAGAGAGGAAGGGAGAGTCCCTGTGGCAGGAGCTTCTCACGCTGCATCACAGAGTTTGGAAGGAGTACACTTTTTAGTTCTTTGCACAAAAGACAAGATTTGAATACCTAGTGCACTTTGAACTAAGCCAAGAGAAAAGGACACTTTAAGTCTCCATTCCTAAGAAATGTCCATTTAGATGGGCACACACACATCTTAAGTACTGTCCTCGTTTACTATTGGAGCTTGATATAATAAGTTGGGGGTTGTTTTGTTTTGTTTTTCGAGACAGGGTTTCTCTGTATAGCCCTGGCTGTCCTGGAACTCACTCTGTAGACCAGGCTGGCTTTGAACTCAGAGATCAGCCTGCCTCTGCCTCCCAAGCGTTGGGATGAAAGGCGTGTGCCACCTCTGCCTGGCTGAGCTTTATATAATAGTAATGTGGACAGAACTCAACATGTTGAATATTACTGAGGGCAGGGTTAACGTGTTGAAGTTTTCACTTTGAGAGAAGCTGAGTTCCTCCTTGGACCAGTTCTTCTCATGCTATTGTTCTTTAAATGATGAACTAATTTGAGAAATTTAATAAAATTACTACAGTGGGACAGATCCAGTTTGTGCCCTTGCTTTCCCAAAGAAGTTGTTTCAATGTCATGAGGTTAAAAGTTAAAAAATAAAAAAACCAACCCTACCAAAACTAGGATGTAGCACAGTGGTAGGCATGCATGCCCGGCAGACATGTGGCCACAGGTTCAGCCCTCAGCACTGCAAAACAGGACAGGAGACCCTCACCAAGTACGTTTGGGTTTGCTCTTATCTTAGTGATAGAGACTTTTTTAGTTGATGTTTTTTATTGGTTTCCATGGATACTACCATTTCTAGCATGTGAGCTTGAACTTATGAGCCCATGGCTACTTAGTAACTCTTCAGAAATCTGGCTGAGACATGGCTGGCTGTGTTAGAGCACCTACTTAGCAGGGACACAGCATCCTGGGTTCCACCACAAAGAGAGGAAATTGAAGATAAAAGCCAGTAGATTTGAATGCCCCCGTGCGTTTACTCCCCACATTGAAGGCAGATGGAGAGTTGCCAGTTCTTCAATCCCAAGTACATTTTAAAAACTATTTGTCTTAAAGTGCTTTATTCTGAAAACATTTTGAAACCTGTGAAGTGCTAAGATACATGATTGGTCTTAAAAAACCTTACAAGCTACTGTAAAATGAAGTCAGAAAGACCACTTCCCTTCAGTAAGAGGTCCTTTAAAGCCAGCTTCAGTGAGAAGCTCACCATAATATTTTATGAGCACAGCATTTGAGCCCTTTCTGTCAATTTCTTGTTTCCATTTGAAGATTTTTTTTAGCAATACATGACTTCTACTTTGACAGTTGACCTGAATGACCATGTACATCTGGTTCCAGTTTTGCATTCTGGAATAGCTGGTAAAATTTTCATCTGCCCTACACACAATTGTCTGTCATATAGCTAGCTATCCTGTTTCCCCAAAGCAGGCTACATCAACCGTATATGTAAGGAAATCTGGGTTCCATCTCTGACACCACAAAGAGAGGAAATCTGTGTAAGGAAATCTGTAATTGATAAGGTCAGGCCTTAGATGTATACTTGTTTATTTATAGCCCATCTTCCCCCAGCACACAGGTTCCACTTGTGTTGCCCAGAATATGCTAGTGTATAATAAATAGTCACTAAAGTAAAAGATAGGTGTTTAAAGAATAGACGTGTTCAGCAGGCATTAAGTAGGTATGCATGTCTGACAGTGCAGGGAGGTTTAACCTCATAATATAAACTTGGGAGTCCCTGGTGGACTGACCCTCAGCAGTCATGCATGAGAGCAAGTATGAGTTAGATTCGAGACAGTGAGGAATTTAGAGGTCATAGTGTGTAAAGTTGCACTGTATGTTGATCTTGGAGAAGAACAGATACGGAGGGACACAAAGACTATTGGAGCCTTGGATATTGTGAAGACAAATTTCTCTTTTCTTTCTCTACAGAACTAGGATAAAAGGTAGGTTTCTGAGAACTGTCAAACCCGGCATTCATTAGCCTTAGGAAGGAGGAGATCTGGATAGGGCCTGGGTCCCAGAGCCTGGGGGATGGCGAAGGTAGAAAATGGCTTTGGAAAGTCCTGGTACACATGAGTTAACAGAGGAAATGGAGAGTCCTCTGCCTCGCGTGTAAGCCGAACTGGTAGCTTTCTATCCCAAATAGAGCTCTATTCGTAAAAACAGACCTGGCTTGGATGTGATGGTGCACATCCACCTTTAATCCCAGCATTTGGGCGGAGTTCATGGCTAGCCTGATGAACATAGTGAGTTCCAGGACAATCAGAGCTCCCAAGAGAGGTTCTGTCTCTACAAAACCAAACCAAACCAAGTCAGAGTCTAGGTCATAGGCCTAAAGAAATGGGCCACTGGAACGGATGCACAGGATTTCTGCAGCACCTGACCTCTCAGTAGGACAGCGAGCTTTCTTGGGAGCCCCCACTGCAGATGTCCATGAGGAAGCGCACTTGTCTTCCTCTCTCGGAAGTGTCTGCCTCGGTACATGTTATGCTTCTTTCCCATTCCCAAATCCTGTTTAGTGAAGTGTGTGTTGTCTTGAACGTGAAGATCACTTTTCTCTTTCTGTGTTTTAGGTAGCTGAATACAGTATTCTAGAAGGCAGACTTCAGAAGGCCCTCACAGAGCTGGAGACCCGCGAGCAGCAGCTGGCCAGTGCAGAAACAGAGGTACTCGTGTCTCTCCGTCTTGATTCCCTAGGCCATGGAGTCCGGACCCTCTCTCACTTGTCCTGTGCGTTCTGTGGCGTGCATTGCATGGCGACTGCATTTCCCACATGGAGACTGCTGCCGTTGAGCTGGTGCAGCATGCCTGGATGGCAGGATGCAGCAGGAAAGCAGGGCCACTCAGCCGGCTCTGCTCGCTTCTCCAGGAGTGGTTCTGTTTAACTTCATTCTGAGTAGAGAGTGGTTATTCTCACTGCCGGGGCCTGGAAAAGAGAAACGGGCTGGTTCATAAAAACTGGGCTGCAGCGGGAAAAGAATATCACTCTGATTCATTTTAGGGTTCATCCCATGTACCTGTAATTCAGGAGGCAGAGTCAGGAGGATCATGAGTCTGGAGCCAGCCTGGGCTATATAACTGCTTCCAGAGCATCCTTGTTCCATAGCAGGAAAAGAAAAGAAAAGAAAAGAAAAGAAAAGAAAAGAAAAGAAAAGAAAAGATTGGAGTTTAAGACACATGAAAATTTATTGTAGCATTATACATAGTCAGCTGTGCATTAGGTCTTATCTAAACTGTACCCTAGGACTTTTCTATAAAATATAAATGTGTAATACACATGAACTTACAAGTATATGTCCCTTCTCTAGCCATAATTTTTCTTAAGATTTATCAGTAAATCTTATTCTGACCTTACCACTGTTACATTTCTGGAGGTTTTTAGGACATTAGGTGTATCAGCCTGTTGAAATCTTTCTTCTCCATCAGTGCTTCTCAACCTTCCTAATGCTGTGACCCTTTAATATGTTTTCTCATGTGTGGTGACCCCAACCATAACATTTTTTGTTGCTACTTCATCACTGTAATTTTGCCACTGTTATGAATTATAATGTAAATGCCTTTGTTTTCTGATAATTTGAAGCTGCCCCCCCCACCCCCCCCCCACACACACAAAGAGGTCACCACCCACAGGTTGAGAACCACTGTTCTAAATAGTTAGGCAGAAATTAGAAACTTCTAGTTGAGGAATTAAACTCAGTCACATTTTTATATAATAATAAGAGTTTTAAGTGTTTTTTTTTTTCAACTGAATTTATGTAAGTTGTGGTTGTGGGTAGATTTTTCTATAATAATTGTATATTATAATTATAATTAGCATTTAGTGATTGAAAATCATTATACATAAACATTTAAGTCAAATAACTAAAAAGGACATGAAGCAAGTTTGTAGGTATTATTTGTTTTTTATGCAGGTGTGCATGCATTTTGGCACTGTTTGAAACAAGGTCTCATTAGCTTGGAGCTCATCAAGCAGGCTGGGCTTGCTGTCTTGCTTGTCTCTTCCTCCACAGCACTGGGACTAGAGTATGTACCTGAATCTAGTGTCCTAAGCTTGAATTTCGTGCTGCACATTTGATGCCAAATGTAGTGGGATTTCTTGGACCCACCAGCAGAAGAATAATGACACAAAGACTTATTAATTTTACTATAGTTTAGGCTACCTCCCAGGCAGCTCATCTAACCTAATTAACCCTACTGTCCTAGTCCATGTCCTGCCCTGCGGCCTGTTACTCCTCTTTGTCCAAGTCCATCCAGCTTCCTCTGGCCTCCATGTTCTGCCTCTGTCCCAGGGACCCTCCCTCAGACTGGAAATCCCACCTTCCCTTCTTGCCCAGCTGTTGACCATTAGCTCTTCATTAAACCAATCAGCAAGTGAGGAAGGTATATGTTTACAGAATTCTGAGGCAGTTGATGAGACGTAAGAACAATACCAAAGTTGGTCAGCTCTCTGCCAGTGCAGACTTAACAACGGAATAATACTGTGAGTGTTCTCTAATTCGCCCGCGAATAAGGACACCACACACAATAGGGTTCTTCTGCAGCAAGCTTTATGCGTCTTGAGAGGGAGAGCATAAGCTTCACAACCGGAGACCCCAGGCAGTCCGAGCCCCTCCTTTTTATAAGAAATTCTCCCTGCCTCGGACGTGGCAAGCCATGATTGGCTCAACACTGATTGCCCTATCCCTGAGGCGGAGCTGCCCGGGGCGGGGATTTCCAGCACAGGATGTTTACGAGTTGTTATTGAGGAAATGACTCAGCACAGGATGTTTACGAGATAGTACTGAGGAAATGACTCAGCACAGGATGTTTACGAGATAGCAGCGCTCCACATCTCCCCCTTTTTTGTCTAATAAAACCAACTGGACACCCAGTATGAGAGGACGGGAACATTGGCCGAATCCTCTTACTCAGAGATGTAAGAACTATGTCCGCAAGCAACAACTAGGCTTGAGTGGGACCCGAAGTTGCTCCGACCTGTCCCTCTGCCATTTTTTCGAGGAGGGGAAGACTAGGGCAGGAAACCCCCACTAGACGGCATATTCCCCAGGTGGGACGGGGGGACCACCTGTGCGATGCATTGCTCTACAATCCTCTAGGGCTGCTGAAGCTCACCCGCTAAAGCGCGGGCAGCCAGCGACCAGTGGTGCAAATCGATTTTGTTTAAGCGCCGCCAACCATACCTGTGCAGATTGCCCCTGCTCCAAGGCAGCAAGCGCCTGGGATATCATGATTTTGTCTCTATTATTTTTCTTATATAATTTGCAAATTAACCATAAGCTAGATACCGATCCGAAGCAAAGGAGAATTCCAAACAAACCCACCCCCACCCATTCCTTAAAATAAGAAACAGCAGAAGAAATCCATGACGAAAAGCCTTCGGTCAAGGAGAGGTCAAATCTGGTGGAATTGATTTGGACGATGGCCAATCTAAGTTTCTGGAGGGTTTGATCAAAATCAGACGTCCAATTATATAGCAGCTGTTGGGACAAACTCTTAGAAAGATTAGCGGCATATGTGAAATTATAGCATCATGTTTTTTGCCTTGTTCAACCCTTCCTCCGACACGATTTTTTCATTGGACAGGGTTAGGCCCAAATGTTGCATAATGTCTCTCCCCCAAAGGTTTACTGGGAGCGGGAGCACATAAGGTTCGAATTTACCCTTTTGTCCCTCAGGAGCCTTCCAGGTCAAACTCATTGAGCTTAAGGCAGGGCATGAATGATATCCCAGACCTTGTAGAGAGTGGGACGATTTTGTAGTGGGCCAAGCTTTTGGTCACCAGTGCGTGGATATAATGCTTTTGTCTGCCCCGGTATCAAGAATACCTTCAAACCTTTTTCCATTTACTTTGAGGCAGAGTTTGGGCCTTTCATTCAGGGATACAACAAGGTAGGCTGAATCAGTTCCTGACGACCCCATCGTTTTGGGACTGGGGCCTGGGGAGTCCTCCCAGAGGGTGTCGGGGAGGAGCAGCAATTGAGCTATCCTATCCCCTGCACTGATAGAAAACACGCCCCTGGGGCTAGAACATAAGACCTGTATTTCGGGGGAGTGTAGATGGTCAACAACCCCAGGATGGACCACTAGGCCCCGTAAGGTGAGTGATCCTCGTCCGAGGATAAGGCCCATGGTCCCAGGGGGCAAAGGTGACATTGGCTCTATAGGTACTGGTTGGATACTCATTTGGGGCATTAGTAGGAGGTCGGAGGCGGCGCGCAGGTCCACCCTTGTGGGTCTTCCTGGGTCGCTTCTTCCGCCATCCCGGATGTTCTGACAAACCGGTTCCCATATCTTTGAGGGCCCTGGGACCGTGGGCCCAGTGACCCGTTTTTTGACACATTGGGAGCAGGAACATTTAATGGAGGCAAAAGCCTTCCCTGTATATCTCGCACTGAGCGACATTGATCTGCTCTGTGGTACCCTTTACCACACCTCGTGCAGAGGGTCAAGACCCCCCCTTTCTTGTCTGGGGCTTTGCAATCTCTTTTGAAATGTCCAGGCTTACCACAATTAAAACAGGTCCGTTCACCGGTCTTCTTTTGTGGAGGATGCTTTTGTGCTAACATGATGGCGGCCGCGAGGCCAGTATTGCTAAGTGGACCTCCAAGCTCTCTACACACTCTTAGCCATTCTTGCAACCCTTTTGATTTTCTAGGAGCAATGGCATTCCTGCATTCCTGGGTGGCTTGTTCAAAAATCAGTTGCTCAATAAAGGGTCCTATCCCCTCTGGGTCCCCAAAGATTTTTCCTGCCGCCTCCACCATGCGTGCGACGAAGTCGGCAAAGGGCTCCTGGGGCCCTTGAACAATTTTTGTAAGCTGATTGGTGGTTTCTCCCTTGTGATTAAGTGACTTCCAGGCCCGTATGGCTGTGCTGGAAATCTGGGCGTACGCCCCCCAATGGTAATTAATTTGATCTGCGGCCCACGGGCCTTGGCCTGTTAAAAGGTCAAATGTCCAATCCCGCTGCTCTTGCGTAAGGGCTATTGCGTTGGCCCTGGCCTGGGACTGGGCTGCCTCATGCCACAAGGCTTTCCATTCTATGTATTGTCCCATGGTAGGCAAGGCGGCCTTAACCACCATTTGCCAATCACTAGGTGTCATGGCAGTTTGTGCCATTCTTTCAAGAATCATAATAGTAAAATTAGCATTGGGACCATATTTTCTTACTGATTCTGCAAGATCTTTTATCTGACTATAGTCTACAGGAGCGTAGATTCTCCCCCCTTCCTGTTCATAAACAGGAAACGCTAAGTGTAGCTTGCGGAGGATCCTTTGGGGAAAAAAGGAAGTTGTGGATGACCGGGCCTCATAAGGTGGGGGAGCGGAGGGAATGGCGGCAGCCAACAATCTCCTATCCTTAGAGAAGACACCGGACGCGGGCTTACTTGACTCAGGTCGCCCGCCTTCATCTGGGTGATACCTTTCTCCTTTATATCTAACTGCTTCTTCTTCTAACTCGCCCTCTTCCTCCGAGGTCAGCTTACTATCCTCGGTTTCAGAAGAATCCGAGGTATCTCTTAGGTGGAGGGCAGCCAGTTCTCGGGTCGGATATAACCCGGGCCTGCTGCTCCCCTTCTCTCCCTTTCTATTTCTCCCGGGAGGTCCTTTTTCACTTCCCTTTTTTGCCTTTTTTACGGTTTTTGTGCGCACACCCATCCTCTCACTACGCTCGGATTCTGACATACCTTCCTGCATAGCTTCTAAAACCTTTTGCCCTTTCTTTCGGGCTAGGAACCATACAACCAAAGCCACGAAGACGATAATTAAAGCCTCGGGCAATCCCTCCCACGGCCCAGTTAGTTGAAGGGAGTGCGAAAGGGTCAGGTAAAATTCAGGCATACCTTTCCGAGACGTAGTTCCTGCAGTTCTGGACCCTCCCCGTCACCGAGGGATCTCCGACGGTGCTCACGATGTTCTTTGTTTTCCCAGGATTTCGGCACCAGATGTGAGTGTTCTCTAATTCGCCCGCGAATAAGGACACCACACACAATAGGGTTCTTCTGCAGCAAGCTTTATGCGTCTTGAGAGGGAGAGCATAAGCTTCACAACCGGAGACCCCAGGCAGTCCGAGCCCCTCCTTTTTATAAGAAATTCTCCCCGCCTCGGACGTGGCAAGCCATGATTGGCTCAACACTGATTGCCCTATCCCTGAGGCGGAGCTGCCCGGGGCGGGGATTTCCAGCACAGGATGTTTACGAGTTGTTATTGAGGAAATGACTCAGCACAGGATGTTTACGAGATAGTACTGAGGAAATGACTCAGCACAGGATGTTTACGAGATAGCGGCGCTCCACATAATACAAAGGCAGGCTTCACGCTTTGCACCCTGGCACCTGTGCTTTCATAGTGGGTGCTGGGAGTAACCTGAGTCAGGGTTCACATACGACAACACTTAATGGTCTCCCCAGCTCAGTGTGTTCTATTTTGAACACTGTCTGTTGTAAGGTGGACCATGCCAGTGGTGATAAGCTAGGTGCCTAACGTGCTTTTCCTTTCAGCTTCAGAGAGAGAGAAAGGAGCTGCAGTTAGAACGGGAGCGGAACCTTCAGGAGCTGCAGGACTCTGTCCGAAGGGCCAGAGATGACTGTGTGTACCAAGTGGAGCTGGAGAGGCTGAAGCTGAAGCAGCTGGAAGAGGACAAACAGCGGCTTCAGCAGCAGGTGAGAGAGCCTCTGCTCCTAGAAACGCTTCACTGTGAGGTGCTGGCACCCACTGGGGCTTGGACTGTTGTACTTGCTGCCCAGAGATTCCCACTACAGTGGAATTTTTTTTTTTTTTTTTTTTTAGTTAAAGTCAAGGACTATGTTAGTATACTTATCTTACCCTTCGAACCATTTTTGTGAAACTGTACAATTTCAGGTAACTTAAAATGTAAGAGATTTTTCTGTAAATCCCTTTTTAACAATGTAGACATTCATTAGGACATTAATGCCTTAAGTATCCTAAAACAATCCAGTGCTTTCTAGAACCTACATTTTGTAAGAAGAGTTCTACCCTCTTCTTGTTCATCATGGTCCCTTTGTGTGCCCATGCCTATATGCAATTGTTAGAGTCCACCATGGCTGGGTCACTAGGAGGAATGGGCATTTTCCTATCTGAGTTGGCTGAGCTGTATGCATATAAACACTGTTGTTTTGGTCTTGCCTAACCTCTCCTCCTGTTGCCCCGCCCCCCTGCCTTCCTCCACCCTCGGGCCTCCTGTGCTGTCCTGCAGTTTCTTTCCTTGTCTAGACACTAAACTTCCACATTTATTATATTCAAGACCTTCTCTCTGCACTCCAGTCCTCCACCTCAGACTGCTGCTTTCAGTTCCTTACCTGGACATTTTTAAGGCACTTTAAACCTCTATGTCTTCCCATTATACTTACCTTGTTCATGCTTCAGCCCCAGCCCCTCCAGCCCCTCTTGGCGCACACACTGTCATTTATGTCAATGATGGGCCGTCTGAGCTTATGTTGCAGTGAGGTAGTTTGAAAATTGGGAAAGATAGCACACTTGAAAACCTACCACTGCCTTCTCACCGTCTGTAGGGTAACCATCAGGATCAGGAGCCTCACAGCCCGGGCAATGTCTACCCATCTGTCTGTCCTACCCACTCTGTACCTCTGCTGCATAGTAGAAAACCATTAAAATCCTGGCCTGGGGTTTCTACCCCGCCTTTGCTTATTGAGTTCCTGGATAAAAACCCACACAAATAATAGCTGGGCAGCTGCCTGCCCTCCATGCTGTTAGAATCTACTTTGCTATCAATAGCTCCGAGTTACTACTTACTATTTTCTATGTTCCATCTGGGCTGCTCCTCACTCCAGTTGGGCAGTCCTCAGGGCCACGTTTTCATGGCACAGCTAAGCCACAGCAGTTTCTCCTTTCTCCACTAGCACACCCTGCTAGCTTCTCCCACAAGGCCTCATTGTGTTCTGTTTTCCATGGGCCCTGGGTATGCTATGAGTCCTTCCGTTACTTACAGTAAAATGTCACTTGCCCCAATAATATTTTCAAGCTTATGATAAATGTACTCCTGGAATATTGCTTCCTTGCTCTTTTTCTTTTTTTACAACGTGCCAATTTTTATTTTTATTTAATGATCATTTAATCAGTCTCAGATTGTTGCTCCATGAAACCTTTTTGTTTATAGTTCTGTCCTGGAATCCAGCCTGGTGTCGGCAGTGGTAGAAACTCAATAAATATTTGTAGAAAATAGAGGGAAAAGATCAGGCTGTTAAAAATTCAACTTATCTTTCTTGAAAAACTTGAGTGTGGATTAGATGTGTGTGATGAATGCTTCGGGGCCTTCTGTCATGAATAGTGTCTGTAGTAGCTCAAGGCTTTCTCACCCATACTGCTTGTATGGTTGTAAATGCGAATTGGGTTGTTACTGAGGGCCTCTTTCACCATATAAAAGTGGGTGTTTGCCATGGGGCTCACCAGTAGTAGTGTTCTTCAAGCTCAAGATTCAGGCGCTTAGAGCAACGGCATCATCGGCAGAGTCAAGGGAGTGCTTGGAGCAAATGCCCACCTTCTGTCACATACCTGTCAGTCCACCCCAAGATGCTACCACTGTCTCACAGTTATGGAGCAACAGTCTTGGTGTGAAAATTGGTAATTTGAAAAAAAATTATCAAAGGCACACCGTTGTTCTTGAAGCTCAGTTTTTATCAGGGGGGAAACTGGTGAATGATCCAGTTTGCTCAAGGGATGTGCATGAGGACAGTCTGGGGTCATTACACTGACGTGGTTGCATATATTAGATATGTTATTTCAGTTAAACTCGAAGAAGAGGCCATTAAACACAAAGAACTGATGAAGATAAACCTGTTTGTGTTCTAGTGAGGGCAGCACCAGAACTCAGGGCCATGGCCATAATGCTGGCCTCCCAAGGACTATCCTCTGTGCCCTAGCAGCCTCTACAATTGTAGCAGTGGCAGTCACTTATGATAGTGTTCGTGAGTGGTGAAGAACGATATGCACTTACTATTAGTGTATTTTTTTTGTTAAGATATAAAAGTGGGGGCTAGGAAAATGTCTCTGTCAGAGACAGTGTGCGCCAGGCAAACATTCCGACCTGCGTGAGGATCCAAGCACCAATGTAAAGAGCTGGGCCTGGGGATGATGCTCTGTCGTCCCTGTGCTGGGAGGCAGAGGCAGAGGCAAGAGGATGCCTTGCACTCGCTGTCAGCCCAGCCAGTCAGTCTGTGAGAGCTCCGGGGTCAATAAAGACCTCTTTCGGAGTATAAGTTAGAAAACAGTTGAAAAGGATGCTGATGTTGACCTCTGGCCTCCACGTGTGCATACACATGCAAACATGTATAGACACATACATACATCATGCACACCAAGCAAAAGTGAGATCATTTCCGAAAGGTCTTTGTGGAAATGTGAATTATGTGGGAATGTTTGCTGTAGGGGCAGCTTCTTCTAAGGACCACACAGGCAGCTTGACAAGTGTGTTGCAGCCGTCCTTGTGCTGGGTGCAGCGTATCAGTGCTGCTCTAGGTTGTCCCTTAGCCACGTAACGTGTCAGAGTTTCAGCTTCATTACATCTGTTGTCATAGAAAAAGAGCCCATAGGTTTGTCTAACTGTGACATCAGTGTATGTTTTCAGAAGTCATCCTCAACAATTGTCATTTGCATTGTTAATCTACATGTGAAAAGATCTTATAAATTATTATATACTTTTGTTTACTTGCTCTTTAAGACATCCAGTAGCTCAGGATAGCCTGGAACTCATTGTGTTCTCCAAACTTACCTCCAACATAGGGCAGTCTTCTTGCTTTGCCCTATCAAGCATTAGGATTACAAGTGTTACATAGATACGGAGCCACCGTCCTCAGCCAAACCGAATATCTTTTTACCCTCAGTTACAGTGTACAGTTAAGACCACCCACTACCTGTCTGTCCATCTGTTGCCCCCCCCCTCCTTCCCTGCCCACCCTAATAACTTACCAAGTATTGGGAGCTGTGATCAGAGCCAGTTCTGCAGGATGAGAAGCCTCTGCTCCTGGTGAGCCCCTGGTGTCTTTGCCATTCCTTCAGGCATTAAGCCGTTCAATCCTTAATTTTTTACCTAGTTTAAAAACAAAAGGCTTTTCTGTTAATTAATGTGCTGAATTCTTACTGACCACTTTATTTTTTCCAAATGTTCCACCATAACATGTTTTAGAATGACTGTGCAGTATCAAGATTTGCTTGTAGTGGCTATAATGTACTTTCTCTTTACAGCTTAGTGATGCTGGCAATAAGTATAAGGTTTTGGAAAAAGAGTTTCAGCAGTTCAAGGATCAACAAAACAACAAACCAGAAATCCGGCTGCAGTCAGAAATAAACCTCCTCACCTTGGAGAAGGTAACTGTCAGCCTCTGTCAGTGTCACGAGCTCTGGTGATCAACGCATATAGCCACTAATGAATACGTGTGCACAGGACTCTGCTCCAATGCAGCACAGCAGAGGAGGCGAGGTGTGTGACATTGGTGGTATTTGAACTGGTTGTGTGTTGTCAGTAACAGCTTGCATAAATAGATTGTGAACAGAAGTGACGACTGTTGGAAGGAAGGAACCAACACTTGTCAGAAGGTGAAAGACCCAGACCCAAAGTCTGAGTGGGAATGTGTAGAAGCAGGGTACAGCCAGTGTTCATTCCAGTTACCCAGGGTACCCCTGCTGCTAGCGCCATATTGGGACCTCAAATCCTCTGATTCAGTGGTGAGCTTTCAGTGTTGAGGCGGTCACTGTGACTGCTCTATTTCTGTACTTTCTGGATCCTGTGTCCTGCACAGGAACTTTCAGGGTAGAGACCCACATACTTCCTAGCCTTTAGAGAAGAAATACTCACTGCACTCCATTTTCTGGGTTTGAAACGCAGTCATGGCTGCCATTTATGTTGGAATTCCTCCATAGCCAAAATGTGCAGCAAAGCATTACAAAGTATACATTCGGGATACCAAGATGATACAGTGGGAAAAAGGTCTGTTACTCAGCCTGACAACCTGAATTCGAGCTCCAGCCAAGAGAAATGACTCCTGCAAGTTTTGCTTTGGCTTCATATGTGCGTTCTGGAACTCAAATGCACACACACACACTACCTATTTTATAGGATTTATCTTACTGTTTGTGTGTATGTGTATGTGTGTGTGTGTGTGTTGTGTGTGTGTGTGAGAGAAAGAGAGAGACAGAGAGAGAGAGACAGAGACAGAGAGAGAGAGAGACAAAGAGAGAGAATGCCATGAATGTGAGGTACCCACAGAAGTCAGAGAGGGCATCTGCTCCGAGGGCTGGAGTTAGGAGCTAGGACCTGAATTCGGGTCCTCTGGAAGAGCCACAGATGATCTTGAGTATCGAATCATGGCCCCAGCCCCATAAATACTGTTTACAGAAGTATGACTATCCAACAGCCATCCAGAGGGGGGCGTTTGCATTGAGGTCTGAGTGGAGGAAGCAGAGGTGCAGAGCTGGGAGAAGGGAGAAGTGTCCGGGGAGCTCCTGCAGACACTGAGAGTGTGATGTGGACCAGGTCGGTTTTAAAGCCATGGAGGGAGTTAGGCTCATCCTAAGCTGGGCGCATGACAGTTGCCATCGGGAACACATAACCACTTGACTGCTGTCTCTTGCTCACTCGGCCCCTTCCTTGTGTCACAGTGGACAGCTTCTTCACTTCTGTTGACTTCTGTCTTTTAAACAGGATTAATAAAATGGACAAAATGCTTAGCATAGAACCTGGGGCATTGTCTACATTTATTTAAATACCAGGACTGTATTTGGAGACATTGTTTTGTGACTGTCTCTGTCTTAGAACTAAGCCATGCTTTTAGCATTCCAGTTTTGAGTGTACAGTAAAACAACTTAACTTTTTTTGTTTTAATTCCTTGTAAGTCTGTTTGGAACCAGGAGAGGGCAGAGTCTGATTCTGAAATAGTAACTGATAACTCATAGAAGTGCTGCACAGTGAAGCAGTGTCTGAAGTGGCTCTCCAGGCTTGCTGGTGCCTGGGGAGAGCTCTCTTCTCTTCTTCTCTTCTCTTCTTCTCTTCTCTTCTCTTCTCTTCTCTTCTCTTCTCTTCTCTTCTCTTCTCTTCTCTTCTCTTCTCTTCTCTTCTCTTTCTCTTCCTTCCTCCTTCCCTCCTTCCCTCCTTCCCTCCCTCCCTCCCTCCCTTCCCTCCTTCCTTAATACAGAGACACTGTTGTAGCCATGGCTGTCCTTGAATTATAGAGATCTGAGTGCTAGGATCAAAGCTGTGTGACACCATGGCTGCCCACCTATTGATGCAGCATGTGCATTTTCATCTAAAGAGTCTAAAGTAACACTAATATACAGTTTTATAAAATCTTGATTCCTTTTATTATTACAAAAGTAAATAGTTTATGTTTTTTTTAAATTTTCATTGTGTGTGTGTGTGAGAGAGAGAGAGAGAGAGAGAGAGCGAGCAAGTGTGCGTGTACACGTGTGCATTAGCACTTGACAACTCTTCCGGAAGTCAGTTCCCTCCCTCCCTCCTTCCATTGTGGCTCCAGGACACTGGTCTCACTGCTGTGGGCTTTGTGCTGCTAGTACCCTGCCCTCTGAGCCACCTCACAGCCCCTGCACTCCAACCCCATTTTTTTCACTTTTTTTGAAGCTAGGTCTTACCTACAAGATGGTCCAGCACACACTCTGTAGCTTAGACGGGCCCCAGCCTTGCTTCGGCTTCCTGGCTGCTGTGTTATACTTGTGAGCCACTGTATCAGCTTTGTGAGTTTTCTGTCACCTAGAAAATATTCGTTACATAATTTGTAAATTATTAAAGCTTTAAAAACTTAAAATATGGAAAGCATACGTTTTAATGGGGCAAATAGAGCTTGAAAATCAACATATTAAAAGAAGGTCAACATTTGAATCATGCTAAAAGTTGTGTAGTATTGAATAATATTTTGGTATCTAATGTGTTACTACTCTTAGAAAAACAAGAGAGATAGAAAAAGAGCGAGCAAAAGTATTTATTATTCTCGGGGTACTTTAAACACTGTTGTGTGGTTTCAAAGATGACTTTGAGGAGTAAATGACCATGACTAACCCAATCCAAACAAAACCATTTGGTGTTTCGTATTGTAGCAGGTTCAAGAGAGCCTCAGACAGAGGTCAAATCTAAGGCGAGCTTTAAGATGTAGGCAAGCAGAAGAAAGAGAAACGAATCAGTAGCCCAGGCAGTTGGGTGAGAAGGAGTTGCGGGGCACATGGCTGGGCAGTGGGGTTTCTTTTTTTTTTTTTTGGTTTTTTTTGAGACAGGGTTTCTCTGTGTAGCCCTGGCTGTCCTGGAACTCACTCTGTAGACCAGGCTGGCCTCGAACTCAGAAATCCGCCTGCCTCTGCCTCCCGAGTGCTGGGATTAAAGGCGTGCGCCACCACGCCCGGCGGCAGTGGGGTTTCTTGTTGAAGACTCCTGAAGAAGGTTCAGCAAGAAGTACAGAGATTATAGTTTGGATCCTAGGCAAATAGCTGTAGTAAAGTTTTCAGTAATTAGTAGCAGTTTGCAGAACTTACAGACATTTAAAACTGGATGATAAGAGACACTTGTATAGTTGACATGAGAAGAGAGAAGCTTGGGCTGCGTAAGTGGAATAGGAAGAGAAAAAGGGAAATCTGAACATATTTCAAGGGACGAATAAGTAGTTCCTTGTGATAGGTTAGACCTGGGAATGGACTCAAGACAAAAACGAATGCTAGGTCTTTGTAGCAGATGGGAAGTTCGTCTTCTGCATTCTGAGTTGATTTAGGTCTTGAGCGATCTGTCTCCTTTCAGGGATATTTATCTTAGCTATGGTATATGACTTCAGTCTCGGAACAGTGAAGCCCTAAATAAAATTACAAGTACAGGTGTATACCTGTACTGCAAGCACTGTTGATGTAAGAGGCCAAGAGTCAAGGTCAGTTTCAAAACAGCAATGAAAGTCCTGATATTGTAGTAACTATTTAGAAATCTTCTGTGAGAATGTGTGTCCTATAAATGAGAAGGAAGCTCCCCCCCCCACCCCTCCACACCTCAACGATATGGCTGCCTAAACAAGGCTCAAACAAAGGCAGCATAAATAGTCATGCTAAGTTAGGAGGGGAAATCTCACTGAGTCCTACCTACACAAAGAACTACACGCACCTGAAGACGGTGAGAAAGGGAGAGATGGCTTCTCCCAGGGACGTCCCCCAAATTAGTTATCTAACCCAAAATGGTCAGCTTCGAACTGGATACATACAAACAACAGTAAATGGAATCAGCCTATGTGCGTGTGTGTGTGTGTGCGTGTGTCTGTGTGTGTACGTACGTATATATTTAACAATAGTAAAGAAAAGAGGTCATGAATTTGAGAGGGAGTTGAGGCCTTGGGAGCAGATGGAGGGAGAAAAGAGAAGTATTATAATTATATTTTACATTTTTGAAGTCAGTAAATAATAAAAATAATTTAAATAAAACCAAAGGAAATTTTAGTTACACATATTATTCTAGGAATTGGGTCCACACGATTCTTTGGAATCACAAGCACCATATTCTTAAAATAGAAATTAGGGATTATTGATAGTAATGAATTTGTGCTTCAGATTTGCAAGTAAGTTTTTAGGAATAAAATAGGCAGAATGATGTGTGTGTTTTAAATTAGTGTGTGTAACTATGAAAGTATGAATTATTTTTATATTTATGCAAAGCTGGTAGAGCTGTCTAGTCTTTACTGTTCGAGTGGGTCTGTTAGGCCTCATCCTTGGTCTGGTCCCAGACACGGACCTTGTCCAGGACCCATGTGCATGCTCTCAGAGACTGTCTCCACTCTTCTGAGGTATGGCTTGTTGTTAAATTACCAAGTGATGTGCATGAATCACGGGGCACAAGTGGAGGGATTATCTCCAGTAATCTCAGCAATATCATTCAACTCAAGATGCTTGAGCCTGGTTGTGAAATGTCAACACATCTGAGTCCTAGCACTGGGGTGGGGTTGTGGAGCGGGAAGACCTGGACTCCAAGTGTCATATATAACCGCAGAGAGTTCTGGCCCTGGTGACGAGGACTTGGCAGCCTGCTCTTCCTCACATTTTATTCTGCTCTGAGTTTTCTAACATTCGAATTTTTTAGAGTCTTCATCTTTTGTTTTTCTGTGAAACATTGGGAGTTGTATGTATGGGAAAAAACTAAACTTGATATTAAAAAAATCAGCTAGTTCAGAGTGACAATGTTTTGCTGTAATTCAAGCAGATTATTACATTATCACGTAACAGTAAGGCTGTCTTCTGGCTGCATGGGCTTGCTTGGTTCATAGTTTGAAGCACTGAGTGAAGACATTCCAGAACATAGCCAACTTGGCTTTAGTTCAGGCACAACAGATTGCCTGCTGCAAGCATAAATAACCGGATTTTTAATTGAATCACTTTAGTGTTTTTCTTTATATATTTCAGGAAAGATAGAAAATAAAAGTGAGATGTGTGTTATTAAGGACCATTATTTTTCTTCCTCTTGGGTTTATTTTAACATTCTTAAAATATTTTTTCATTTTTGACTTTGCACCTCTTAGTAAATTGCTTTTTGATAAAACACTGCACTGTTTCCAGCATTCTGTGGTTTTGCCAAAAGTTATGAAAGTATCTCTCCAGCTCTCTTTATTACAAGACAGAATTCCACCTAATGATAGGCCTTCTCAAGGAAAATTTGCCTGCTGAGAGTGGGTGCCAGCTCAAGCAGGATGTTAACAGTTAGAGCTGCTTTTTGTTAAAAATGAATGTAGTTTTCACTCTGTGTAATATACACGTTTAAATACATTTACAGTAACTGTCTAGAGGCTAAGACTAATTCAGTTCTTTTTAGTCTAGCCTGCAAGGCAATAAAAATAATACTATATTTTAAACAAGAAAATGTCCATGTGCCACAATATTTATAGTAAATTATATAACAGCTTCAGACGATGTCATATGTCACGCTGTATAAACTCTTTTCTTAAGCCCGACTCTTTGTATATATTATCTTTCAGTGATTGCACACAGTGGTATAGTGTTTCACTTGATACGATTTTAATCACTGTTAGGTTGAACTTGAAAGAAAGTTGGAATCTGCAACCAAGTCTAAACTGCATTACAAGCAGCAGTGGGGCCGAGCTTTGAAAGAACTTGCCAGACTAAAGCAGGTACGTGGTTGGGAGCAGACTCTGTCTTCCCTTCGCAGCTTTGTAAGTGTCCTGTTTGACACTGTTAGAAATCTGCATTGGCATCGCCAGTGCTGTGGTCTAAGATCAGAGGCTTTGGCTTTGTTTTTTAATGTCTTATAATATGCAGAATCGTGTTTTCACAATTGAAAGCTGGAACTTTTATATCTTTTATTTTTAGTTGCCAGCAGTCTTGTTCAAAATAACTTACTTTCACTTAGAAACAACTGCTTCTTTCCTTTGGATTCATTTCCATTAGGGACTTCTCTAAAAGGGATGAAGGGGACCATTTTGTGATAAACTAAATTTAGCATTTCTTAATTTTTTTTTTATTTTGTTTTGTTTTTTGTGTTTTGAGACAGGGTTTCTCTGTGTAGCCCTGGCTGTCCTGGAACTCACTCTGTAGACCAGGCTGGCCTTGAACTCAGAGATCCGCCTGCCTCTCTGCGTGCTAGGATTAAAGGCGTGCGTCACCACTCTTAATATTTAAGAGCCTAACATTTTATAATAATTTTCCTAGGAATATACAATTATTCAATTATGAAAGCTGTCATAGGGAAGTTTTGCATAATTTTAAATTTAAAAGACTTCATAGTTTTTTGAAAATCTTTGTTGATATTTTCCCTTCCTAGACAAAAAAGTTCTTTTCATCAGAAATTAATCTTAATTTGGGCCATAATTTTTTCAAATGATTAAGATCTAAGAGAATATGAATGAGGGTTTTACTTTGAATATGACTTACTGAACCTGTTGAAAGTTCACAAGTATGACTCGAACTTAAAAAAAAAATCAGTTTTATTCTGAATGAATCTGGTACGTGTCTATCAGATATTTTTTTTTTAAGATTTATTTATTTATTTATTATATGTAAGTACACTGTAGCTGTCTTCAGACACTCCAGAAGAGGGTACCAGATCTCGTTACGGATGGTTTTTGAGCCACCATGTGGTTGCTGGGATTTGAACTCAGGACCTTTGGAAGAGCTGTCAGTGCTCTTAACCACTGAGCCATCTCACCAGCCCACCCAGATATTCCGTTAGTTTTAGTATGTTTCCATAATAATATATGCTGTGAGTCCTTACCATATTTTTAGAGACCTGCCAGACTGGAGAGGAATTAAGGAGTAGCCCAGCACATGTCCCAGAGCAGCTGTGGCTCTGCTGAGACTGCAGGCTACCAGTGGGGATTAGACACTGCACAGTGGGCACACTCAGCTCGTGTGTCCTTCAGTTGAAATTGGACCAGAATATTCTGAATTTCAGATTCTTTTCATATTTTATAATATTGCATGTATGTAAGGAGATATCTTAAGTGTTATGTCCAAATGTAAACACAAAATCCACTTGTGTTTCAGTTGGACATTAATTATAGTCTAAAGGTAGTTTGTTTCTTTACAGTATTTTTAAGTACACCTGTCTCCTGACCATGATGCTAGTCTCACCAAACTAGAGCTCAAAAGTTTTTGATTGTAGATTTATTTATTTACATTTTTCATTTTCAAAATAACAATGTGCTATTTTAATGCTGGCAGGCCTAGTGTGGGCATCTTGCACAGTAACAAGTGCTTCTTAAACTTAAAACACTCTGCTCAGTGTTTGTGGGTAGATAAGACATGGGCCTCACCCTCTAGAGAGGTGAGAATTCAGCAGTAAGGAAGAGACAGTTGTAGCAGTTAGCTGTCATGATTTAGAAGAGAAAACCTATTTGTTCAGTATGACTTAGGGATGATGTGTGAAGAACAGGCAGTGTTTCAGATGGGCCTCTGGAGTTGAGTCATTAGAATATTAATAGCAAGTCTGGTTGTGACATAGCAACAGAATAGAGGATATGTAGTGACTACCGTGGTTGTTAAAAAGAATCATGAAGTGAGAAAGCATAAGCTCGTATTAGGTACAGGAGGCTGCGTTTTAAAGGTCATTTCCAGGAACAAAGCCTGGAACTGTAGAAATAGACGTGAAACCAGATTCTTGTGAAAGATGATGCTAAGGACTTATCCAGAGATTCTGGGAAGGCTTTCTAGTTTGGGAGCTACCATGTAAGAAGCTAGTGGAGCCAAGGATGCAGTGCACACCTGTAACCCGGCAACATCTGGAGGTTGAGGCAGGAGGGTTACAATGAGTTGGAGGTCAGTTTGGATTCCAGGCCAGCCAGGATTTCATAATAAGACTCTCTTAACTGGAGCAGAGGAAGGAGATAAGGTTTGCAAATGTGAGTGGGCATTTTAGGTTTTAGATTTAGAAATAAGCATCTTTTTGGAATGTGATTGACCTCAAGCGATGGAGTCTTGGCAAAGGAGCGACCTGAAGCTGTGTGGGATAGAGCTTGGGATTCTTATGCTTAAGTGAGTGGCAGATAATAGAGAAGAGTTTCCGTGGTGATGTATAGTGGTGTTTTAATTCTGTAATCCCTAGAGAGCAGATGAAGAACTGGACTGACAGTTTGTCGTGTGTGCTCAGGGAGACACTAAGTGATAAGACAGACGGAATCGTGATCAGCTCTTCCTGTTTCAGTGCTTGCATGACAAGGGTTTCCCACAACAGCGCTGGAGCAGAAGTGAGGAGTTGGCATGTCCTAGTAGAAAACATGGTGTCATTGCCTGCTAGAGCAGCGCTGAGGAGAACTGACTGTCTCTGAGGAAGAAGCAGCTGGACTTTATAAAGTCATAATGCTAAGATACCGTGGTTTCATACAGAACGTAGGGAGGACGCATGGAACACTGAGCCAGGAGAGTGGGGAGAGAAGTAGATAGTAGCAAGCTACTTCTGAAAGGGCCTCTCCCTAAGCTGCCCAGACTGCTGTTGAATTTATAATGCTCCTGCCTCAGGCTCCCAAGTAATTGGGATTGTAGGCATGAGCCACTGCATCTGGCTGTGGTAGGTTTTAAAAGTAAGAAAGGGTGGACGCAGAAGCTCTGGGGTCCGAGATTTCCCTTGCCTCTGGCTAGTACAAGGTCAGCCTAGGCCAAGAGAGACCCTGTCCTAGAAGGACAGGCTGTGTGTCTTGGAGGTGGATCAGTGGGCAGCGTGCTTGCTAAGCAGCCTGAACACCAGTAGCCGTCTAAACTAGAGCAGGTGCTGCTGCAGGGGCTGCCATCTTGGCACTGGAGAGGCTCTCCCAGAAGGCGCTTGGTGCCGCCTGGACAGCCAAATCGGCAGGCTCAGGTTCACTTTGAGAGACTTTGTCTCAAAGAAATATGGGGAACATTGAGGAAGGCACTGATGTCAACCCTTGGCCATACTGGCATACATGCATGAAAACACTCTTAAGAAACAAAATGAAGCCCAGGGATAATGAAATCTCCCACCCCAGATTCTTCTTTGCTAATTCTGCTTCCTCACATGGTGGTATCCTGTGGATCTTGTCGTGTACCGTTTCCTATTTAGTCTTTCTTCCTGTAAATTTTTAGTCTCTGGCTCAAAAAAAAAAAAAATGTTTATTATTTGTTCCTAAGAAGAGAGGGTATCACTTTCAGCTTTTTTCCTTACCTCTTGAATTTACTAAGGGAATTTATTATAAATTTATTAGGGGAAGAAAACTTGAATTAATACTTCTCCCAAACTTACAGTCCATTAAAGAAACTGAGAGCACCAGGGCTGGAGTGATGGCACACTGGGTAACATACATCCTTGGAACTTGCTGGCCACAAGCCTAGCCAAAACTCTGCTAGTTCAGCACAATATCTTGTCTCCACATAGTAAGGAAACATCTTACTTCCCAGTGTCCTGCTCTGCCCTTCTCTGTGCATGCATGGACACGGGTATCTACTCACATGTATGAGTCACACACAGACACACACACTAAATACTCATTTAAAAATAGCAGTCTGAATGCAGTGTGTTTAGTGCTTTCTTTCTTTGGACTGATTTTATCCCTTGTCCTGTAAACTTTCTGCTGTAGAAACATTATAAACAAGTTTTGAGGTCACTAGGAACCTTTGATGTTTTGCAGGCCATACTGAGATGTGGTAATTTAAGAAGAGCAATAGCCCATGGGGTCTTCATAGTGAATTATGCTATGCCACTAACAGTTTTTGGAAGATTAAAATTAATAACTTCATTAAATTGGCACATTTCACATGTGTGAAAATTACTTTAAAAATTTCCCCTAAAACTCTTTATTAAAAACATATTTATTTTGTGTTTGAAAATAAAATTGGAAGTGTCTCTCTGCTTTTGTTCAGAGAATTGTTTGTGCAACTTTTTGTTTAAATTGGATTAGTACCATGTTAATTTTACATTGCCTCTGGTGAATAGCCACGAGGCTATAATCTCTGCCAGTAATTTGTCACATTGAATCCCTCTGGAGGGCCATAGAAAACATTTGTGTAGTGCGGATTAGACGGTGAAAGCCGTATCTTAGATTGTTAATAAATGTTAATGACAGAACCCAGCTGGTACGGCCTGCAACTAAGAGCTAAAGCTTGGTGCCCATTGCCAGAGCAACGTTTAGAGAGAGCTTTCCATCACTCAGAGGCAGCCTAGGAGTAATGAAGTCTGTGAAGTAAGAAATTGTAACCTTCTGATTGTTTAGAAAAAACTTTCCTTTTCATTCTCAGCCTCAACCCAACTGGTATGTTTTCTAAAGTTTTTTAATAACTGATGACAACAACTGTAATAAATAAATATGACATGAAGTGAGCCCCAATTTAGAAAACAAGGAAACAATACTCTTATATTTTGGGTTTGGCGTCTTGGGATATTAAAACTACTTGTTTGATATGCAGGGACAATTTAGTTTCCTTTTCCCTCTTTGTGAAAATACGCTGTAACAGTACCTAAACAAATGCTTGAGTGATAACAAATACCTGAGGTCTGCACCGGTCTTCATGGTCTAAACGAGAATGTTACCAAAGCCCCTTCTAGAATGTAGATCTGCAAGCAGAATAAAAGCTGCATTGTTTAATCATGGTATAAAGCATGAATTAGTCATAAAAATCTAACATTTTCACTGTTATCTACTTTAAAACTCTGTATATTTGTTCTCAGGACAGGAAACAGAACTAAGACTTTATTTAGTAGCACGTGGGTCCCTTACCATATTTGTGCACAGTAGATGTGTTTAAAACTAAGCCCATATATTTAGTTAGAACAACACAGACTTCATCGGCTGACATCAGCACTATCTTGTCCAGCCTCCTGCTTATCCTCTCAGAGTAATTAATTTGATTAATTTATAAGTAATTTAGCCAAGGATGGGGATGTAAATCTTTGTTTAAGAAAACAGTTGGAGGTCCAAGTCTTAGTTAAAAACTGTGTCTTGAAACCATCCAGGCCCTCCTACCGGCTTGTCAGCTCTGGGTTATTTTCAGAAAACTGGACTTGAGTTCCTTAGTTTAGTTCTGCGTTTTTCCCACAGACTTGGATGGTATGTGTGAGTGGGAGAGTAAGTAGTGGCCACTCTGTAGCAGCTGTTTAGTCTACTGTGTGCATGTTTACATCTCCTTTCTGAATTTATAGGCAGCCAGGGCAAAATCAAGATTATACTCACTTGATTGAGGAGCCTTTAACCCAGAGCACCTGGCAATGGAAGGCATTGCCCTGGCCCCTCTTTTTGCACGCACATGTGATTATTAACAATATGGCATACTTCCTTTAAAACTCAAGGCGTTTAAAAGATTTCTCTGGTATGTTTTAGAATAAAACTGTGTCAAGTTGGGGGAGGTGTTAAGTTCATTTTTAAAGTAGCCTAAAGTTAAATAATCAATTTCTGTTCATTTTTCTCCTTATAGTCATACTTTTTCTCATTATTTAAAAACAGTGCAAATTTTTCTAGTTGTAGTGGTACACATTTGTAATCCCAGCATTCAGGAGTCAGAGGCAAAAGGATCAGGACTTCACAGTAAGAACACTGGCTCAGAAAACTGTAGAAGTTGCACTGTGTAACGGAGAAGTAGTAACAAACAGTCCATCTCACCTCCTTCCCCTTTTACCCAGATACTTTTCTTTCCTTAAAAATAACTTGTTAAAGAATGCACTTATGGATAGGGATGCACACCCCTGCAAAGGTCACACACACACTTCTTGGTTGCTCTCTAGTGAAGCAGGGCCTCTCAGGGAACTGGGCGCTCACTAAGTGGCTAGCCTGACTCCAGCCTCCCAGTGCTGTGGTACAGATGCAGGCCACCATCCCTGGCATTTACTGTAGGGCATGGAGATGCCAGTGCACTTCCTTTAGGCTTATACAGGAGCACTGTACACACGGGGCTTCCCCCAACCTCTTATCTTTAAACTGTACCTTCTTGCTTTCCACTAATTACCATTATCCTGAATCTTTTCTTTGTCATTTCAGCACATAAGATATTTTAAAACTATATCCAGGAAAGCCTGCTGACTTAGAGCTGTAATCTCAAGTCTGTATAAAGATGAGCAGGAAGGATGAGTGCAAGGCCAGCCCGGGCAAGCTGGTGAGACCTTGTGTCAGCGAGTGGCCCTGTCTGCTGGCTGTGAGGAGAGAGAGAGCAGCACAGTCACCGCGCCCCGCCCCACTGTGCCCCACGCTCTTCAGCGCACAGGCATTTGGCTACAAAACCAGTTAAGAAAGCTGGGAAGAAACCAGGAAACTGGTCGCCTCAGGTGTTTGAGCTTCCATACTCAGGGCCTGCTTAGCACTGGGCAGTTTCAAAATCCTAAAGGCCTCTGGACATAGTATTATTTGTTTTCACATGTTTTACTCTCTAGGTACATGGAGTAGTATTCCATGAAAATGCACCACGCTTAATGTAGATTTTATATGCAATCTTTAGTAAAACTGCTCTTACAGGTTTCCCTGTGGTAAGGCAGTCCTAGCAGTTCTCACACAAGTAACAGTTTTCAGATGTTTATATCCAAAAATAAAATTTCAGATACTAGAATACATTCACTTTCTTTTTTAAGTTTTACTAAATGTTGCTCACTGACTTCCTGAAGTGGTTATGCTAATTTTACATTTTCAGGGTCATAGAGAGCTGCAGGGGTGTGGCCTGGGGAGAGACTTGCCGAGCAAGTGTGGCTCAAGCCCCAGAACCACGGAAACCAGCACAGACGTGCCACACGATAGCTCCTCTTCTTCACAGTCTTGCCAGTGATTGCCTACTGTTAGACGTCTTAAAATTCTGAGTTTGATAAGGTTGAGATAGTGTTATTTAGTGGCTTCAATTTTTCATGCATGACTTTCAGCATCCTTTTTATATACTTACTTATTGGGGCAGTCCTCATCAGTGGAAAACCCGGTCGCCATTTGTTCCATAGAAATCTATCAAGGAGTGTTGTAGACTTTAGAGTAATCCAACAGTCTGAGCTTGTACGATTCCTATAGTCTAGAGAATAGTTGGCACAATGGAGGAACTGTTAGAGAAACAGTCCTGACTCAGGAATTCTGGGAAGCATTGCAAGGGAAACTAAGAACTACAATTCATTTGCTTAAGATGGACTAGGGCATGGTAACTAGGTCAGTAATAGTATTCAGACTGAAAGAGGGAAAGAAGAGTAGTAATCACAGCAAAGAGCATAGAGAGTGGGTTAAGGATTGAGATAGCTTCTGGTGCAAGCATCCCCGGCACCTATCAAAGATAGGTGTGTCCACATGCGTCTGTCACTCCAGCTCTAGAAGTGATGGAGAGATGGTCATCTGTCCCAGGTTAGCTGAAAACTCTTCTTAAGGTGGAAAGCAATAGAAGACAGTGCCCAGCATTGTCCTCTGGCTTCTATACGGGAGTACACACACACGGGCACACACAATAAGATAAAGCTTGAGACTACGTATGTAATGAACAAGTTTGAAATGCACATAAATTAAGAATTCATGACAAAACAATACAAGTATGAAGTAACAAAGTTCAAGTGTATGAAATATATTTTGCTTTCTATAAGACTGTCACAGTCCTAACTCACACTGGGTTTTGTTAAGTAAACATCTTATATCTCAGAAGAACTTGAGAGGAAATTTGACATGAAAGAGTTGATTAAAAGATAAGAAACAAGGGCTGGAGAGATGGCTCAGAGGCTAAGAGCACTGGCTGCTCTTCTGGAGGTCCTGAGTTCAAATCCCAGCAACCACAACCATCCGTAATGAGATCTGACGCCCTCTTCTGGTGTGTCAGAAGACAGCTACAGTATACTTCCACATAATAAATAAATCTTTAAAGAAAAAAGGTAAGAAACAAAACAGATGAAAGGAATAGAAAATGGTACAGAGGAAAGATGGAAATCTACACACTTCAGGTTGTTTAAAACTGAGCTAAGTGCTTTCATAGAGAAAATATGAATAACCCCACATTCCAAACAGCCTGACAGTATGCTCTATAAGGAACAGAGCTTCCCTGTAGATTTGGCATAGCAGAGCAATAACTTCAGGCAGGTAGTCTTGACTCAGGAAGCATCCCTGGTGGCAGCTTTCACAGTTACCGTCAGATTAATAGAATGAGGGAGGATATAAATACTCATCGCACAACACAGTTGTGTATAAAAGCTTAAACAAAACCAAAACAGTTGTGTGCGTATGTGGACCTGACATTGACACACTGCAAGTGACCACTGGCTTGTCCAGAACAAACACTTACTTGAAAGATTCCACACTTTCTGGTACACATGAGGTACTTTATCAAATTGTGCAGAAACTACCTTAGACCACAATTCACCACATTTCAGAAGATTGTACATCAGGATGTTCCCTGCTCACAGGGATGCTGAAGTGTAAATTAATAAAATTCAATAACCTGGGGCATTTCTGTAGTAGTTTACTTCTAATAACCCATTGTAAAATCAAGACCGTAGAGATTAGAAAATGCAACCTATCAGAGCAGGAAATCGGGGTGGGAGGACTGTGCTTAGAGAGGAATTTGACCATAGCTGCATTACGAAATACGAAAAGAAAATTGTTTCTTGTAGACAGAGCTAGGGAGAGAGCTCACTCAGTAAAGCGCCTCCATGCGCGAGGACCTGAGTCTGAACTCTATTACCCATATAGAAACCTGGTATGGGGGCGTATGGTGGTAACCCCAGCACTGGGAGGCAGAGACAGGCAGGTCCTTGGCCCATACCAACCAGATCTACCTGCCTATCAGTGAGCCCCAAGTCTCAGTATCAGCTCTAAAAACAGGGTGCCTGAAGAGCGCCCGAGGTTTACCTCCACATGCAAGCATGCAAACATACCTGCACAAAAACCCAAAAGTTGTTTCTTTGAGAGGAAGTCTTTGGAAGAGAGACACTCTCCGTACATACCAGCATGCCCAAGGGAGAGAGGACTCTGGATCCTACCAGCGTGTGAAGAGACTAGGATGCTACAAATACATGAGTTTGATTATCTACTAAAGTGACTCATAAGTTAAAAAATAATGGTACAGCAGTCGTAATGGATAATATATACAAAAAAATACCTGACTCAAACAATTGAATTTACATAAACAGTAATAGGAAGAAATAACCCTAACCCCACAGACTACTTAAAAAAATTTAATAAGAGGCCAGTGTAATAACCATGATTCTAAATCTTAAAATTAATCTATAGATTCCATCATAAGGAAATTACATGTGCAAAACTAGCCAGTTAGTCTCAAACAGGCACAAAACCTGGAAGGGCCACAACCCTGGCTTGTTCGTTGAACAAGGTGTTATCATAAATACAATACAGAGAGCAGGGCAAGGTGCTGCATACCTTCAGTCCTGTCATGCACAAGACATCCTTACTAACATGGGAACCGGCACTGTCCTTAGAGTTCTGTTTGAGGCAAGAAAGCAGGTCTCGTTCTCACGCTGTGCACAAAGCCCGGTGTTCACACACTGATCTAAGTAAGTATGCCCAGGCTGGAGAGGCAGCTCAGGGATTGAGAGCACTTGCTGCTCTTGCAGAAGTTTGGTTCCCAGCACCACATCGGGACCTCACAGCAGTGTGTAGCTCTAGCTTCAGGAGTTCCAACACCTGCCCTGGCCTCCCCGGGCACCTGCACTGTGCACATCTCCCCTCCCCCACGCCCCCCCCCCACAAATAAATACATTTAAAATAATAGCCTCAAGGCTGACATGGATTAAAAAGAAAATGAAAGGCATAGAGGGCCAGCTAGAAAGGAATTGAGGGAGCCATGCAGACTGCTTCTGTTCATCCTGAAACACACGGGGTGAAAGGGCAAAGCAAAGAATAGTGGGAGATCCTTGAAGTGTGACACCAGTAAGAAAGATAAGCAGGCATAGCGAGGCAAACCCCAGAGCTTCCATAAAAACGTTATAGATAAGCATATCCAGATGCCATTAAAATGTTTTGAGACTTGTTTGGGAAGAGATGCAAAATAAAATCAGGACAAAGCATAGTGTGACCTGTCAGAACTGTTTAAAAGAAGGAAAAGATCACCAAGTGTTCAAAAATACAGGGCCCAGGAACTTTGACAGTAGCCATTCAGTGATGGACTGCCTTGCACACAGTGTGGCAATATTTGTAATCCTGCAGTTGTGTTTTCTGACCCCAGGTATAGAGCTAGGTAAAATGCATCCAGATGTGTTCAGAGGGCACGCATAGTCATCTTAACATTGGCAGTATTTACAGTATGAAATTGGAAGCTGCCCAAACGGTCCTCAGCAGTGCATAAATGGCGCATTAGTTGAGTGGATGGTTTTGCAGTACTGTAGGTAATGAACTGTACAGGGCAATACAAATGACTATCAAGTCAGTGGTAAGAGAAAGAAGCCCAACACATCGTAATCTGGACTTGACGTTTCTACACAGAGCTCAGCACACCCAGCATACTCCTGGTGTTGGAGTTAAGGCCGTGATTACCTTGAGCTGGGCACAGCAGCACACACCTTTAATCCTAGCACTCAGGAGGCAGAAGCAGGCGAATGTCTGAGTTCCAGGCATGTCAGGAACAGTAAGCCAGTACAGACCCAGAAGATAGCACTACTATCCTAAGGAAAGACTAGCACTTGTCTGCAGAGACATGCACAGGTGAACTTGGAAGTTCCCTGTTAACTACAGCACAGTTTGTCACAGTAGATTCTCTTACAAGGCATGGAATCTCTTCCTCCTATAGATTAGTACATTGTTTTAGAAACTTTTATCAACTTCTGTGGAAGAACTGTTAATTTTTAAATACAAGTTAAGATATATCATTTGATCCCCTTTTATTAAAAAAACCAAAACCAAAAAAGAGTATATGCTTAGATTTTTGTATGGACCTAGAGAAGAGAACACTTGGTCAACTAGACTGTGTCGTTAATTTTTTTTGTAGGCACACTGGTGTGTAGATGGGGCTCCTAGATGCTCATAGATGCAGGTTCTTCTGCACTTCTTTGTGCTGGCAAGTGGCTGCTCCTGCCTTCACATTCTTATATACTGTAACTGTTCAGCAAACCTCAGTCCTCACTGGCCATGAGTTATGACATCAAAAAGAGAGAGGGCTAAAAAAGATAATTAGGAGAAAAAGTGGGCATTTCTAAATTTTACTGGGTCCAGAATTGGCAGCATATCATTCTGTCCCAAGTACTGTCCATAAGTCAGTCCTATGAAATGTGTATTCTCACGGTGGTACATGCCAGCTTCTTTGTTTCTTTTAAGAGGGAGCAAGAAAGTCAAATGGCCCGCCTTAAAAAACAGCAGGAGGAGTTGGAGCAGATGCGGCTGCGTTACCTGGCGGCTGAGGAGAAAGAAACAGTGAGAACTGAGCAGCAGGAGCTGCTGGATATAAGGAACGAGCTGAACAGGTACTGCCCTTACCACCATTCCTTCTCTCACCAACACAGGCCGGATAGCCAGTGAACTCAGGCCCCTGATATTAGCCGTGTGGCTTTCCAAGGTGGGGAAGTCTTTTTCTTTAATCTTGTCCTCATCTCTAGTCTCATTTCCAGTCTTACTGAATGAGTTGCTTTGAAGTTTTTAAAAAGGTAAGATAGGCATATAAATCATTTAAAACAACCCCTGGTTTAGTAGGGCTTAATTAAAAAGTTATTGTATTACTAATAAGAATAACTAAATAAGAAATTTCTTCTATATTAACTCTAAGTTATCTTTAATCAGTACTAACCGTTATCCTCAAATAGTCTCACAAAACCAGACTTCCAAGTATTAAATGCTATCAATGAAACCCGGCTCAATAAGAAAAACAAAATAGAAAACTTAGTGTGAAGAATCTTTTGTAGAGGCTAGAGAGATGGCTCATCAGTTAAAAGCACTGTCCGTTCTTCCAGAGGTCCTGAGTTCAATTCACCGTAACCATCTATAATGTGATACGATGCCCTCATGCAGATTAGCACTCATATACATAAAATAAATTTTTTTAAAAAAACAATCTTTGGTAGAATTTTCAATAAATATTTGGTGTCTGCAACATTGTAAACTTGGAAACCACCAACAGTGAGCTAGAACATGATGTCAGTCACACCTCGCTGTCCCAACCAGCACAGGACCCAAGTGCATGCTGTGTGCTCAGGTCTCTTGATCACTTAAAGTAAGATGAAAGATGCCTGCCAAACTGTGAATCATGCACAACTGAGTCTTAGTTTCAGCATACATCGTGACTGAGAACTGAACTAATGAGATAACACGTTATGTCCTCTGTAAGTTAGAACAGTCTCTGTGTGGTAGGAAAGACATGGAAACAGTTCCCACAGAGACACCATCCACGTTGCTCTTACCACTATGGCTCAGCTGCCAGAGCTGCTGCCGCTGGGGACCATCACAGGCCCTGTGTTTGTGTTTTCTACAGAAAATGTCTCTGCAGTTCTCACCAGTGTGGGATGTCCTTCAAAGGAAAGCAGATACCTAGACATCTTCAGTGCAGTATAAAAAATGATACATAGTGGCATCCAGATGACTAGAGGGGGATATATTGAATATGGTGAAGAAAACCCTTGGGAGAGCTGTCTGGAAATACCTGGAGGACTGTCATTAAAAGCAGCGAGGCTTCTCCTTTTGGGTGGAAAACCAAAAAACATTAAGAGGATTAAGAGGCATACTGAGCTCACATGACAACAGCAGTCCTGTTGATTCTGAGGGAGGAAGCAAGGGAGTGGAACACACAGCATAGGTCAGGCATGTTATTAAAGTTTCCTGCTGGAATTCTGAGGGCTTCCTTAGCTACCAAGTGTAAATATTCTATTGTGACTCTAACAGTTCAGTAAGTACTTGATCTTATATAACCAAATAATTAAAAAAGGGACATGATTAGACCTGTTGGTCTGTAGTTTGGCACCATGGATCATGAATTTGCTTAGAAGATCCCTTCATCCTAGGTAGCTATAATAATTAACACAGAAAAGGAAGGGAGACAGCTAAATGGATAAAAAGTGCTTGCCCTGCAAGCATTTGGATCTGAGTTCGAATGCACAGTAGTGTGTATCACTTATCCCAGTGCTCTTGCTCCTGTAGAGAAATAGGAGGAAACACGAGAATTCTCGGAAGCTTGCAGGTCATTTAGCCTGGCATACACCACAGAGTAACAACAAAGGTTCCTTCTTAAAGTGCAAGGGAGGACTGATACCCGAAGTTGGCCTCTGCCCTCTGCACATCTACTTTGGCATGCATGAGTGTATTCTTTCTTCTGTTTATATACTTAGCATATAACTAATATTTATAATTAATAGTAAATATATATATGCATCTTAATTTAGAACAAAATTGTCATTTTCTGGTGTCTGTGTTTGGTGCTTTTTTAAATTGTTTTTAAGTGACAGGAACTGAACCAAGGGACTTGAAGTGGCAGTCAAGTGCTGTCCCACTGATAGTGAGCTGTGCTCCCCTGGCTTTTGTGTTTGAAACTGTCCTGTGCAGCCCAGCTGGCCTGGAATTTGTGGTCTTCCTGCCTCTCTCTCCCTATGTGCTGTGCTTAGGAGTGTGTTGTCTTGTGCCTTACTGCTTGCATGCATTCTGTAAGTACAAACACAGCTTGTGTTTTTTTAAATATATTGCTTTTATCAGGTGGTAATTATTAGTTTTTGCTCTCTTACTAAAAAAAAACTAGTAAGACTGAGTTCTGAATTGCCTTGTTTTTAAATATGCTATTAAGAGTCAAAATGGTCTTTTGTCTGCTACAGTGCCATTTGCTCTTGATTTCCCAGGTTAAGGCAGCAAGAACAGAAACAGTACCAGGACTGCAAAGAGATTGCAAGTGGGAAACTGGGCAGCCCGCGGGGCTCTGGGCTGGAAGAAGGCTTGGATGACTACCTGACACGCCTGATAGAGGAGAGGGACACTCTGATGAGAACGGGTGTCTATAACCATGAGGACCGCATAATAAGTGAACTCGACCGGCAGATCAGAGAGGTTTTGACCAAAAACAGTGCCAGTAATTAAAAAACACTGGGGAAATCTTTGCAGGTACTCTAGGCCTGCAGTTTGATATTTTGTAAAATCCTCAAAAGCAAGGAAAGTGGCTACTTTGGAATGCTCTAATTTTTATAAGCTGAATTTTATATGTTACTGTATATAGTATTTATTTGATTTTACTTACGCTACCTCTTCAATGCTGGTTTCATTTTAATTGTGTTTTATGTGCTCATTTAAAATGACTTTTCAGTGTTCTTCAGTTTAAAATCTGTTGTTTGACTTTAAAAACAGCTTTTCACAACTTGTCCCAGGAGAACTGGCCATAGTAGTTCCCACTGTATAATTTTTATGTTGAGCCAAGAGAGAATGTGTTGCACTTTAAACACGCTGTGTCCTGCTCCCTTTGAGTGTAGATATCTTCAAGTTGAAGCCAATTTTAAGTGTAGCCATTTTTAAAAAGCATTTATATGACCAGTCTTTTCCCCCGCAACCTGTGGTATTTGCAGATGACAACTTTGAAGATAAAGCAGTCTCGGGCAGAGACGCTGTGTGACATGTTGGCTGACAAATTAGTCAGCGCTTAAACACAGTTCATGCAGATTAAAAACAAATCAAGTTCCAAATTTCATTGGCCTCTACTTGAAGACCATGAGAAAATAGCTCGGGCTGACCACAGTCTCCTGCTCACGACTCTGTACGGCTTCTTGTTAAAATGGTAGGTTGCCTTTGTTGTTTCTCAGTGATAGCGATACAGCTCAGGAACGGACTGTGGAAACCGATACCTACCGACATTAGCTGAGAACACCACCACGGAGCTGCTTCCCTCCCTCTGCAGTCAGTCTGTTTTCAGAGGCACCCCAGCGAGCGAGCGAGCGAGCGAGCCAGCGTCAGTGCATCGCGCAAGCCCATACTCTCCAGAGCTCCTTCACACTGTGTTCTCCAAACCACCCCATCCTCACGGCAAGCTTATCCCTAGCTCTGCGTGACACTGAACAGGCTAATTAGCAAACTCCCAGTTCATGCAGCATCTTGAAACAAAAGTCAGAATTCTGATTCCCAAAAATAACAAATTTAAGTGTATACTTCAGCAAGTGTGTACTAATTACCAGTAACTTCAACACAAGCAAAGCAGGTTATATGGTAATGTTCATTCAGTATATTTCTTGTTTGTGAAATTAAAACCTCTATAGGCATCATATGCTTCTTGTCTTTAATTAACAAAGTCTTTGTCTTCTAAGAGCAACCCCGCAGTAAACAACAGAGGGGTTGCTGGACTTGAGGGTGACGAGACAGATGATCGTAGCAGGGATTTGAAATATGAATTATGGTTACATGGTCCTGATTTTTTTTGGTGACATGAATGGAACAGAAGTATTTTGTTTTAGAAGGTCCTGGCCCAGCGCTGGTTCTTCCTCCTGTATCCTGTGAGGCCTGGAGCTTTTCAAACACTAGAGGGGGCCTTAGAGCAAGTGGAAAGGACTTCTAAAGTGTGTGTGTGCTTTGCCTTCCAGAAAGCCATCTTTGAGCTACTGTAATATGACAAATAAAACCCTCACTGTGTGCATCCTTGAGTTGTGTGGTCTCTTTCTTTCTAAATGGAGTGGGTAAGGTGCTGGCCTCCTCCTGTTTGTTGGTGTTTCCTGGGCTCTTCCTCTGCACACGTGCTAAAATGTTACATTTCCCTTCCTCAGCAATAGCTAGCACATTCCTGCGTGGTGCTTCACATATTCACACCGATCTTTGTTCAGGAGCTGTCAGTGCATGGGTGCAAATGCAGCAGCTAGTGCGCGTGTCTCTGTGACGTCTGTAGTTTTCACTTCTAAAGATGGCACATGAGAGGGGTGCCCAGTGTCTGCAAGGTTGAGTTAGCACTGGGTCTGTTTGCACTTTGAGAATTCCTTTACAGGGCTGTCCCAGTGACACAGATACTGGTGTGTAGACTGAGTTAAGGTTATACTGGGGCTCTGTACAAATGAAGGACGTCGCATGACTTCCTCTACTGACTGCCTTGGTCACATACTGATAGGAGTTCATGGGTTGTTCCAGTATGAATTGTCTGTGTGTCTGAAGATACTCGGGAGTAGACTGACCTGGCTATTACAGCTTATAGAAGGACTTACCATAGAGGTGTGGTCTCACTACCACTGCATCTGGCTTCCCTTACATGATTTTTTTCTTAAAACTTTTAAAATTTAATAGTGTGTGTTTGCATGATGTGTGTGGGGTGTGGTACACTGTGTGTGCTATGAAGCATATGTGGTGGCCAGAGGGCAACTGTGTAGAGTCAGTAATTTCCCTGTGCCTTTATGTGGGATTGAACTCAAGTCACCATGCTCGTATGGAAAGCACCTTTATCCTCTGAGACATCCTGCCAATTTTCCTAACATGATTTTACTTGTTAAAACTCATATTCCAAATAAAATCATTTTGAAGTGTATAATTCCATGGTTTTGTGTGTTTATAAGGTTATGCCAGCATCATCACTATTTAAAATAGGTTTGTTACTCCCAAAGAAAACCCCTATACAACGCAAGTTCCATGTATAGAGGTGTGGTGGTCACATACAACTATTACACAGCTTTCTGAGTACTGGGAAGATATATTCCTTACTGCAATTAAGTACTGTGTAACTAGTTGTTACCCTGTATCGTGAAGTGAACAATGAAAGAAAAACCCACGCTCTGCTTGGTCCAGACACAATGTTTCTATGTGTTGGTGATGTCTAATTGGATCCATGGAGGCAATTCTTAGATACTGAAGTTGGCTACATTTCCTAAGTCCAAATGAGGGCGAATAAAGATGTGATTGTGTGTGTTTTGCCTGTTAAGAGTGCAGGCTCTCCTGGCCTAACTAGTGGGCTTATGACAGTGGGTGACTGGCTGACACTTGGTTGAAGTGAAGGGATTGGATTCTATTTGCCAGGTAGGGTCAAAAAGCCAATGTTTTTAAAGTCAAGGAGACAGAAAATAGAAGACAGGTTTCTAAAGGGTTGTGTGTGTGTGTGGGGGGGGGGGGGGTGCTGCTCAATAGTTGTAGAGTCGTTGCTTTTGGTTGTACGGCACAGTATTCCTGAGCCACGGGGTGACATAGTAAAATGCTGGAAGTGCCAAGCTTATGGTGTGTGTGTGGTTTGTTTTTTTTAAGACTTATTTATTTATTTATTTATTTATTTAATGTATGTGGGTACACTCTTCAGACACACCAGAAGAGGGCGTCAGATCTCATTACAGATGGTTGTGAGCCATCGTGTGGTTGCTGGGATTTGAACCTCAGAACCTTCGGAAGAGCAGTCAGTGCTCTTAACGGCTGAGCCATCTCTCCAGCCACATGTTGTATGTTTTACACCAGTTGAAAAACTATTGGCTTCAAGTTTTGTCCACCTTCTCACAGACTGGTGCTCTGTTTCCAAGTGTCACCCATCAAGCCAGCCCTTCAAACATGGTTATGGCACCTCTGGGCACAAAATCCTGAGTTCTAAAGATAAATTCAAGGTATTTTGAAACTGAGAATTTTAAACTCCTGTTGTATAATATTAAGACCCGTTGTTCTTAAGAAAAACAAAGTATAAATAAAAACAACAAAAGGGAAAAAAAAGGAAGAAAACACTGCCTTTTACATTTAGTAGGCAGTTCAGACTTTAGACATAAATTCCAGAGAATTTTCCCAATACGTTACTGGTTGTCAGCATTAGCTGAGGTGTCTTTGTTGGGGATAAATAGACCTCTTGTTGGTTGGTGGTCTTAACTGACAAAGTGATTTGGTTGGAATGTCGAATCTCTGATGTCTGTCCCTTTGCAACTGTGACCTGGAGCCCACACTTGACAGTTTGCCTGCTAACCTCTCTAGAACAGTCTTAACTGATGGACCATTTGCATCTCCAGGACGGGGGGTGGGGGGGGAGCGAAAGATGGAATTCATCCATTTTGAGGTAAGTCAGAAAGAGACTTGTGTATGGGCTTGAGTTTTTCTGGAACCCAAAGAGCAAACCTTAGCCCTCTTACACAGTGATTCTCAATCTGTGGGTCATGACCCCTCTGAGGGTGGTATGTCAGATATCTTGCATATCATGGAGTTGTGTTATGATCCATAACAGTAGCAAAACTACAATTATGAAGTAGCAATGAAGAAATGTTATGGTTGGGGGTCAGCACAACATGAGGAAGCAGATTAAGGGGTTACAGCATTAGGAAGGTTGAGACCCACTGCTCGGTTGAGAACCACTGCTCTTACATAACCTTTGGCATGGAGGTGGAGTCCACGAGTGTCAGGAATGTACCAGTGGGAAGGCCACCCTAGACTTAACACCTCTTTCTATTTGCTTCTCTGGGGGTTGTCTTGGTGTTTTCATTAGCAATGTTTGTACAGATGTAGGCCCTTCAGATACAATGTTGCTAAAGTGGAGACTTAGAAGCCTAGCTTTCAAACTGAAAGGGCTGGAGATCTCTTTAGAGAGATTAATGTGTAGATAAATAATTTACTGACTCTCATTCCTAAATGTACAATAGTCCCTAGAGGCTTTTAAAGATGTAGTCATTATATTCTCAAGATTGTAAGAACGTTGTTTAACCTGTCATTCATAATAGCGACCTAAAATGAGACCCATTTGTCATTTCTTCTTGGAAGCACTTCACCCACAGATTCAAAGAACTTAAATAAAATTGGGCAGCACAGCTCTTTCCCCAAGTAACTTGTTAGCAAGTCAGAAGCAGATTAAAGTTGGCTAGAACAAAGAAAATATCCCTGCAAAATCCTGCTTGGCCCCGTCTGTGCCAGCATGTACGAGCACTGACACAGTAGAGCCAGGCTGTGCCTGCTCGGCTGCTGCCTTCTCCAGGGCTCAGTCAGCCTTCATCCTCCCAGACCGAGTAGGACTGAAGGCATTTCCAAAGCAATCTAATGAGATGAGAAGGTTTGGTTTACTAAAATCTCCATATATTTTCTTGGGAGCTCCGACCTTCTAACACACTGCTTCTTAACCTGTGGGTTGTGACCACTTTGGGTTCAAGTGACTCTTTCACAGGTGTCGCCCACGACTATCCTGCATATCAGAGATTTATATTACAATTCATAACAGCAAAATTAGTTATGAAGTAGCAAAAATATTTGATTGGATGATTGGGGGTCTGTATTAAAGGGCACCAGTAGGTGAGAGCCACGGCTCTAGCAAGAATATTCTATGACTTGAGTTCAGGTTGCACAAGAAAGTCACCTGCCAAGTCAACACCTTGAGGCATTACTCTCCTCTCCCAACTTAGATTGGAGGAGATGGTTGTGTGGACTGCTTGCTGTATCCATCTGATTGTTGCTTTGAAGAAGGACATTTCAATTCCTAATTTAGGTTCCTTGTTGACAGATGAGATTAATGGTCTTCTCTTGGCTTCTGGCAGAAGTTTGTTTAGGTAACTTAATTGAAATTTATAAAATTGACACAAAGAAAAGAAAAGTTACTTGTGTAGCATAGTTTTTAGAAGCATTTTAGCCTATGGACTTTTCTTTTTGACAATAAAAAAAATTGCATTTGCTGCCACAATCAGATCTAACACCTTTATGCTAACTTAAGAAGAAATTAAAAATTGCATTGGCAAGCTTGAATTAGGCTACCGTCTTCCCCTCTGCTTCCTCTGCCACCCTGGGAATGTGTGGTTATCTAACAAGCATACATTTGCCTTTGAGCAGGCTTAAGAGATGTCTCAGTAAAGTGCCCACTTATAAGCACAAGGCCATGAACTTGGAGCTTAGGACCCACATACACGCCTGGCCACATCTGTAACCCAGTACCAGGCATAGGACTGGCAGATCCCTGGATGCCCACATCTGTAACCCCGTACCAGGCATAGAACGGGCAGATCCCTGGATGCCCACATCTGTAACCCCGTACCAGGCATAGAATGGGCAGATCCCTGGATGCCCACATCTGTAACCCCGTACCAGGCATAGAACGGGCAGATCCCTGGATGCCCACATCTGTAACCCCGTACCAGGCATAGAATGGGCAGATCCCTGGATGCCCACATCTGTAACCCCGTACCAGGCATAGAACGGGCAGATCCCTTGTGCCCATTGGCAGGTCCAAATAGATGAGATCCAGGTTCAGGGGGAGATCCTGTCGCAAAAAGCAAAGGTGGCATGGAGCATCGATCTCTTGAGTTCCAGGCCAGTCAGAGATACATAGTGAGAAAAGGAAAGAAGGAAGGGAGGGAAGGACAGAAGGAGGGATGGAGGGAAGGATGGAAGAAAGGAGGGAGGGAGGGAGGGCGGGCTCAGCTGTCATGGCACTCGCTAAGCAAGCAACCATGGCAGTCTGAATTCTACTCCTGGAACTCCATAAAGAGGAGAGCACTGACCTCTACAAGTATATGGTGCCGCATGTGCCCTCCTCAATGTCACACACATGCACATGCGCGCGCGCGCGCGCGCGCACACACACACACACACACACACACACACACACACATTCCGCAATTTCAAATTCTGTTATATTCCAAAGGTAAAATTAAAGTTGGGAAAAAGAATGAAGCTAGACCTGGTGGAGGCAGAGGCAGGAGGAACTCGGGCTCAAGGGAAGCCTGAGCTTCCTAGTAAAGCCCTGTCTCAAAATAAAAAGTTAAAAGAGGGCTGCGGGGGAGGGGGTATAGCTCCGTGTTAGCATATGGCTAATATATGTGAGTCCTAGATCAAGCAGAGATAAAAAGTGAATGTGCCAGTGTGCCCACGTCTCCCTCCCCAGTGCAGGCTTTCCAGTGTTGGCTGCACCGATGCGTTGAAAGGTAGGAAGAAGTTTCAGATTGCAACCTTATTCTTTTTTTGTGATAACATCCATAATGATATATTGTGATTTGGTACATAGAAAAGTAATGATCCTTTCAATTTCATTTACCATCTTATGTAAAATCATTGTTTTATCTTTTTTTCTAGTTTTTTTAAAAAGAAATTTAAGTTAATTTTTTTACACTCCATACATATTCTATTCCCTGATCCCAATCCACCCTCTGATTGTTCTACATCCCATACGTCCTCCCCACCTGACCCCCGTCTCCACGTGATGTCCCCACCCCCACCCCACCTGACCTCTAAATTCCTTGGGGCCTGCAGTCTCTTGAGGGTTAGGTGCACCATCTCTGAATGAACAGAGACCCGGAAGTCCTCTACTGCATGTATGTTGGGGGCCTCATATCTGCTGGTGTATGTTGCCTGTTTTGTGGTACAGTGTTTGGACTCAAAGGGAGGGACCTTAGATGAAATGCCAGATAGTAGGGAGAGGGAACTTATAGAGCCCACCTCCAGCAGGAAGACAGGACATCAAGTGAGGGATGGGGTTGCCACCCCACAGTCACATCCCTGACCCATAATTGTTCCTGTCTGAAAGAATTACCAGGATGGAAATGGAGAGGAGCCTGAGGAAAAGAAGGTCCAGTGACAGGCCCAAAGTGGGATCCAGCTCAAGGGGAGGCCCCAAGGCCTGACACTGTTACTGAGGCTATGGAGTGCTCACAAAAAGGGACCTATCATGACTGCCCTCGGGAAGACCCAACAAGCAGCTGAAAGAGTCAGATGCAGATATTTGCATCCAACCAATGGACAGAAGCTGCTGACCCCTGTTGAATTAGGGAAGGCTGAAAGAAGCTGAGGAGAAGGGTGATCTTGTAGGAGGACCAGCAGTCTCAATTAATCTGAACCCCCAAGATCTCTCAAACACTGGACCACCAAACCTTATTCTTAAAAGCTCTAGTTATGTCATGTGAAAGGGGACTTGTGCAAATTTAGTAGGACTATTTTGATACTGAGTTTAACCGTTACATGGTTGTCAAAGCTGTTGAACCAGAGGTGCAATCAGTGTTAAACACATCAGATAAGCTTACTAGTCATGACCAATCTCAGAGGTAGGCTGTGATACTTGTTTATCACCTTGTGCTTTTTGAAAAGGGTTCGATGTGTGTGTGTGTGTGTGGGGGGGGTATTATAGGCAAACTTTGCAGTAATCTGAATTGCCCCTAAAGTCTAGGACCCAATGTGATTCATAGAAGATGACAGTAAGCCAGGTGTGGTGGCGCACACCTTTAATCCCAGCACTCGGGAGGCAGAGGCAGGAGGATTTCTGAGTTGGAGGCCAGCCCTGTCTACAGAGTGAGTTCCAGGACAGCCAGGGCTACACAGAGAAACCCTGTCTTGAAAAACAAAAACAAAAACAACAAACAAAAAAAGATGACAGCAGCCATTTGGAAATACACGTACTGCTGTAGTCTGAATGGATCCTCAGGACTCCTACCTTGATATCTGATCATCAGACATCATCAGACATAAGATCAGGAGACAGCCTTTGGGAGAGGGGTACATAGGATTCATAGCCTGGTGAGGGAGACTCAATATGAGTCTACCACCACGTGAAATCATGGTCACAAGGTACCGTGTATGAATAGGGCTGTCCCTTAAGCTACTAGAGGTACTCAGCTTCCAGTGTTTTATCATAGTCATCCAGATTAAGACAAGTGATACTATTGATCAGGTGAATAAAAGCTTTGGCCAAAAAAAAAAAAAAAAAAATTCAACATCCATTCTTTATAAAAAAAATTTCCCAGCAAAGTAAGAAGAGAAATTCTTCCTAACAACACGAGACTGTTTGTGTGAAAACCTACAGCTAACTTAACAGGTAACCCTGAGCTCTCCTTGGAGATCAGGAACAAAAACAAGTGTCTTCTCTGCCTCTGTTCAATATTTTATTGAAGTTCATAGCCGCTGAAGTAAGACACTAAGGGGAATTAAAGACGTTTAGATTGTAAAGGTAAAAATAAAATTCTTTCTGCACAGAAGATATGCTCAAGTGTCTACATCAAATATCCAATTCAGTCTACAAAGTTACCAGAATTCAGCAAGGTTGCAGAATACAAGATCAATATGAGAAACTTAAGAATTGGTCCCGTCTCCACATACTGTCGTCAACAACTTTAGTATAAAGATACGCTGGACTTTAAAACAAGTAGGATGAAACAGTGAAAAAAAAAATACACTTTAAAAGGCTCCTGGGAAAAGGAGAGGACAGCTAAGCAACTCAAGGCCTGCCACGAGTATCTGTCAGGTATTTTGCTGGGATTAAAGGTCTGTACCCAGTTCCAATGACATTCTTTACACTCATAGAAAATAATCATAAAATTCATATGGAACCATAGGAGACCCGCCCCAATAACCAAAGGGATCGAGTAAGAGGATGACAGCACCAAAATACCTGATTTCAAACTATACCACAAAGCTATAGTAAACAAAACAACATGGTACTGACATAAAAACCAACATATAGACCAAGGGAATAGAGAATCCACAAATAAATATGTAAACAGGTACCAGGATGCTTCATCTAGATTGCCCAGTTGATGGGACTTAGGATCACCATGGAAACAGATCTCTGGGTGTGTGTCAGGGGGCGTTCCAGACTGGGCTAATGGAGGTGAGAGGGCCCACCATGATTATGGGAGGACCATTTCATCGGCTGGAGTTCCAGACCGAATTTCATCAGAGAAAACAAACTGACAGCATCTTCTGTCTCCGCTTGCTGCTGCAGATAGACTCCTGCTGCATGCTTCCTTTGTGATGGACTGTCCCCCTGTCGTCGTTACTGTTTCCATTGCTGTGACAAAACAGTATGACCAAGACAACATGTGAGAGAAAGGATTTGACCGAGAGGCTCTCAGTTCTAGAGGGTTGTGGTCCATGGTCGTCATGGTGGGGAGCATGGTGACAGACAGGCAGGCAATGACATGGGAATTAGAGCTGAGGCAGAAAGTGAGCGAGCTCACTGGGGATGGTGTGAAACTTCAAAGCCCACCCCAGGGACACAACTCCTCCTGTAAGACCACACCACTTAATTGTTCCTAAAGAGCTCCACCAACCAGGAACGGGTATTCAAACACGATCCATCGGCATCAAACTACCATAACCTTCCATCTGGGAGCCGACATGAAAGCCTTCCTTCCTAAGTTCCTTCTGTCAGATATCCTGTCACCGCTTTGTCAGAGGCGAGGAACTGCTACAAGCTGCAAAGCATGCGGTGCACTAAATCAGTGTCTGCAGTAAACAGTGCTGGGAGAACCAGAGATCTTTGTGCAGGAGACAGAGCGCTATCCCACCACTCGCAATAAACAACTCAAAACACCTAAGCCGAAGGCAGGAGAGACTTCCTGAACAGGGCTCGGAAACCATGGGCAGCAAATGAGAGACCACATGGAACAGAAGCCTCTGTGTAGCAAGTAGAGCCTTTAGGGAGGATTCGATATTACGTTCAGATTTGTTCTTTGCTTCCTTTTGCAAGGAAATTGAAGCAGTTTGTGATGCTCTACTTAACTCAGAAGGAAATCAACATTTTGAAGGAAGACAAATGAGAAAATGTACCTCGCAAACACCATATCTGGGGGAAACACCCAAGGATAGGAATAATGGCCTGATACTGTGACAGAAATCCAGCTTGAAGATGCTGGAACGTCACGTAAGCTACAGAGTACTGCCGTGGTAAATGAGTGGCCTAGCATTTGTGAGGCCCTGGGTTCCACCCACAGCACAGCCAAAAGACAAAACCAATCAAACGCCCATGGTGTTTACGTAAGGACTAGCAGAAGCAGCCTGAGATGACTGAGGTAACTGGTGTAACTGGAAACAGACATTCTCTACCCAGAGATAGATAGCAAACCTTTGAAGTATACCTAAGGGTCTGGAAAACGAGCATATATGAGGCCAGGGAAAGTGTTAAATACTCCAAACAAACAAACACACTCTAGGGAGCATAAATACATGAAGAAACTTTGACAGAATTAAAGAGAGAAGTAAAAGTTGGTAGCGATGACGGCAGACTCCAGGACCCCGCTTTTGATAATGAATGGATGAACCAGAAAGGAGATCAATAAGAAAGTAACTGATCTAAAAGGCATTGCCGACACCCAGACCTAACAGATAAATCAAAAACATCCCATTTAGGGCCAGAGGGATGGCTCAACAAATAAAAATGCCTATTACAACCCTGACCACTGTGTTTGATCATGGCACCCACATGGTGGGAGGAGAAAACTGATTTCTTCGTGTTGTCCTCTGACTTCCACAACAGCATTGCTGTATGCGCATGCACACACACACATACCCAAATAAATGGTTTTCTTTAACCCCTTTCAACCCAACAAAAGCAGATGACAGTTTTTCCCAAGAGCATGTAGAGCATCACATAGACTACATGTCTAGCATCACATGCTAGACTACAAAATAAGTGATTTTTATACTTACATTTTTCCTTTTGTGGATGTACACGTACACATTTGTGTACGTGTGCATTCACCCGTCGAAGTGCAATGCCCTCAGTGGCCAGTAGAGGGTGCTGCATCCCCTAGAGCTGGTGTTACTATGAGCTGTCAGCTGCCCAGCCTGGGTCCTGAGAACTGAAGCCAGGAGAGCTGTATCTTAAATACTGGGCACTCTCTAGAGACTGTTGAATCTTTTTCTAAATAAATTTAAAAGACTGAAATCATAGGAAGTATCTTTTCCTGCTATCTTTCTTTTTATAATTATTTTGAGGTTTTTTTTTTTTAAATTTTTATTTTTTACTTTATGTATGTGGTGGTCTGCACCGAAAACAGCATCCATAAGCTCATCTGTTTGAATGCTTGGTACCCAGTTGGTGGAACTGTTAGGGAGACACTAGGAGGGGTATCGCAGCAGGGAGGGAGAATAGGGAGGAATGGAGACTGACCGCTCACATCATTCCCAGGTAGATTTCTTTCTCTCTCTCTCTCTCTCTCTCTCTCTCTCTCTCTCCTCACAGTTGTGGATCAGATGTAAGCTTTCATCTACTGCTTCAGCACTATGCCTGTCTGCCTGCTGCAAAGCTCCCAACCACGATAGTCACTACCCTCTGGAAACATGAACCCCAAAGTTTGTGGTTGCTCAAACTTTATGAGTTGCCTTGGGTTATATATAGTGTTTTTGTCATAGCAATGGACAAGTAGCGAAGGCAATGTGTATGGCTGTCTTGCCTGCATGGCTGTCTTGCCTGCATGTCTGTGCACCACATGTGTGCCTGGTGCACACAAAAACCCTAAGAGAGTTCCCTGGACCTGGAGTTATGGTTGGTTGTGAGCCACCCTGTTGGTGTTTCGAATTAAATCCAGGTCCTCTGGAAGAGCAGTCAGTTCTTTTAGTCACAAGGATATTTGTCCAGTCCGAAAGTATCTTTTTAAAAAAACTAACAGAACAAAATGAAAAAGAAAATACATAGCATCTAAAAATTGGCCAAAGACTCGTAAGACTTAGAGACAAGTCAAGGCCAAATCCAGAAGAGAAAGAGAAACATCGGAGCACTGTGGCTTTGTGTTTGCTGAGTTTTCTGTTTTACTACAACAGAATACTTGAGCAACTTAAGGGGATGAGTGTTTGGACCTTGGGTTCAGGATGTCAGCTCACGGCTCCTGGCTTCATTGGGCCTGCGATGAGGCAAAGATGCCACAATGTTGACAGTGTGGAGGTAGAGGTTCTCTATCTCATGGAGCCAAAGAACAGAGAGGATCAGTACTAGGAGGTGGCCAAGGCAAGATGTAGCCTCCAAGGACACACCAGTAACTGACCTACTTCCCCAACAAAGACCCTACTGTGCACAGTGCCACTGCTTCCTGTAATCTACTCAAATTGTGAATCCCACAAACTTAACACATCTTCATTAAGTCAGAGACCTCAGGATCCGGTCGTTTCTGGAAAGAGCCTCACAGGAAGACCTAGAGATGCACTTTACTGATCCCGGTGCCTCTAAATGGGAAGGAATAACGAATAGGAAAATATCCACATGTGGTAGTACATGTCTTTAATCTCAGCACTTGGAAGGGAGAAGCAGGTAGATCTCTGTGAGTTCAAGGCTAGCCTGTTCTACATAGAGAATCCCATGCCACCTAGGGTCCCTAGCTTGACTAGCTAAAAAGAAATGTGTTACAGACATAAAGAGAATTATTAGAGAATACTACAGACAATTGTATGCCAGAAAGTTGGCTAACTCAGATGGGAAGAACAGAGTCCTAGAAACGCACACAGTGTACAAGATTGAGTCATAAAGAAACAGAAAATCTGAAAAAAAAAAAAACAGCTAATAATGAGATGAGGTCGGTAATAGAAAACAACATGACACAGGAAATCCAGGAAGATAGCTTCACATGTGAGTTAGACCAAATATTTTCCAAAATGTCCCTCATTAAATTAATCGAAGAGAAGAGAAAACATCCAGTCAGTCTAGGAAGCAGTAACCAACCCCAGAGCCAAACAAGAGGCCACGCTAAGACAATTACAGATTTGTGCCTGGAGAGGAGTCTCGGGCACTTGCTGCTCTTGCAAAGGACACAGGTTCAGTTCTCAGCACCACAGAAGGCAGCTCACAACTACCCAGAACTCCAGTTCCAGGGGATCTGATACCCTGTTCTGACCTCTGTAGGCACCTGCATGAAGGTGGGATGTGTATGTGTGTATACACATACACACACACACATATACACATACACACACATGCACACACACATATACATACTCAGACTCAGGTTCTCTCTCATTCATATATATGTGTGTGTGTATGTATATATATGTATATATGTACATATTTTTTTTTTCTTTTAGAAGAGAAGGAGAAAGGGAGAGGCGGTAGGGCAGGCTGCAGAGATGGCTCAGTGGTTACAAGCATTTGTTCTCACAGAGGACCCGGGTTCAGTTCCCAGGACTTATGTGGTAGTTCCAGATCTTGAGGATCCAACACCATCTTGTGACCTCCAAGGGTATCAGTCCTGCGTGTGATGCACATACGGACAAGCAGGCAAAATGCTCATTGATATGGAATAAAACAAATTATAAATCTAAATAAGATGATAAAGATAGAGGAAGTCTGCCCCAACTCAGAAAAAAAAAAAAAAAAAAAAAAGGATTTGAAAACCCAGTGACGAAAAGTCAGCCTTAGAGCAATCAGGCAAGAACATGAAATACATCTGAATCCAAAAGAAGCTAAACTCTCTGTGTTCGCATATGGCATGATCTTCTATGGGAAAATGCCAATGGGCACATCTGTAGATACTGTCAGAATAAATACGTTCAACAGAAGTCCACGGTGTCAAATTAACAGGTAAAAATCCACTGTATCAGTGAGGCACAATGACTTATGCTGGAATTCTCCCAGAACATGGAGACTAAAGGAGTGGGCCTGTCATGAATGTGAGAACCGTCCTTGACTGCGTAATAAATTCCACACCAGCCTGGTCTATAGAGGTCTACCATATGTGTGTATGTACGTGTACGACATCTCCACAAGGCAAAGCAGACAAACAAAAATCACTTCAATATAGTAGGAAATGATCTGAGAAAGAAATAAAGGAAATGGGTTTGTTTGTTTGTTTCATAGTAATCATATTTATTGCCAACTTGGATGGACTTGGAATCACCTAGGAGACACACCACCAGGGATGTCTGGGAAGATGCCAGAGTGTTTTTAACTGAGGATGGAAGAATGAAGGTGGGAAGAAGCAGAGGTCCCTCCCTCCCTGAGTCAACAGAGAAAGGAATGTCAGCAGGGCCCGCTGTCTGCTTCCTGGTCTTCCCAGGTATGATGAACCAGGCTACAAGCTGGCTCAGCTGAAAAGTCTGCCATGCTCCTCCCGACAAAATACACGGAGCTCCCTTAACCTGGGAAGCCAAGAATCAATCCCTTTCCCCTTACATTGTTTTTTGACAGGTATTTTGTTACAGTGATGAGTAAAAAGAGAAATGCAGAAATAAAGACTTTACACGGAAAGACCGAAGAAGACAATAAACAAAGAACTAAAAACCGTCCGGAGTTTTGGATGGAGAGACTCAGTCTTGTTTAAGAGGCCAGTGCTGCCAAATAGAGGTCTACAAATTCAATGCAATATCTGTCAAAAGCTATTTTGTTTTCTGGGAAAACATATTTAAAGGTCATGTGGAATTTCAAAGGGCCCTACCTTAGTCTGTTCATGCTGCCGTAACAATAACACCAGCAGCTGGGGAAATCGTAAAGAAACCTTTCTCTTATCGATTGAGAGCATAGGCAGTTGAAAGTCAAGGACCCGGCAGACTTGGTGTCTGTGAAGGCAGCTTTCTCTCTGTTCTCAAGATAATGCTTTTGGTGACAGTCCTTCAGAGTAGATACACACTATGTCTTCAGGTGATGGAATGAGAAAGTGGGGCTTCCAACCTGAGTCCTTTTATACCGGGGCTCCTCCAGTCACCAAGGGCTCTGCTCTCATGTTCGTAGCCTCCCAAAGGCCATACCTCCCAGGACTAGAGCGGTGGAGCCCAGGCTCCAACCTCACCCTTCAGGAGACTACAAAGAACAAGAACAATCCTCAGAGGGGAATGAACCGAAGTCCTAACATTTCTGATTTCAAAATGTACCTTAAAGCAACAGTGATCAAAACCGTGGTACTTGCATGAATATGTGTAGCATATGAAATAGAGTATAGAATACAGATCAAGAAATAAAGCCTCTGGGGGCTGGAGAGATGGCTCAGTGGTTAAGAGCACTGACTGCTCTTCCGAAGGCCCTGAGTTCAAATCCCAGCAACCACATGGTGGCTCACAACCATCCGTAATGAGATCTGACGCCCTCTTCTGGTGCATCTGGAGACAGCTACAGTGTACTTAGATATAATAAATAAATCTTTAAGAAAAAAAAAAGAAATAAAGCCTCATACATACAGCCCAGTACATCAGATGCATAGATAGGGAAATATGTGACCTGGAGCTGCTGCAAACAAAGGAGTCTTTTCAGTACACAGTGCCGGGGAAGTAGAGCATCCCCTGGCCCAAGAATAAAGCTCACTTTCGATATACTCAAAAACTCAACTCAAAATACACCAAAGACCAAATGTTAACACCCAAATTATAAAACCCCTAATAAATGACTTATGGGAAATCTTTACAACATTGGTTTTAGCAATACTTTCTTGAATATGTCATGAAAGCAAAGGCAAAAAAGAAAAACGATAGTTGCTAAATTAGACTCCCACAAGGAGAAACTCCCGGGTGTGGGATATGATTTAGGTAAAATCACAGGATTGGGAGGGGTGGTATGGGGGGGGGGCAGGAAGAATATTTTCAAGTGATATCAGAATTCAAACAAATTCCTTTTCCAGCACCCTGGGCTTCCCAAACCTGAGTTTGCATTTTAGAAGCTACCCATAGGCTTCCTAGGAACAGAAGCACTGGGCCAAAGGTCGTGCCCTCTCATCCCAAACACACAACCACAACACCCAACACCTGGGTCGGCCACACACAGGGATTGATGCTTGTGATCAGAGCTGCCCAACGGCACCTAACTCAGGCATTCTGTGTAAGAATGTTGGAAAGGTAAGGAGGGAGGCTGACCAGGGCAATCAACCTAGGGTAGTCTAGGGTAAGAGGGTCTCAACCTTCCTAATACTGTGACCCTTCAATACAGTTCCTCATGCTGTGGTGACCCCATACCATAAAGTTATTGTCGTTGCTACTTCACTACTGTTATTTTGCTAGTTCTGAATTGTAAAAAAAAAAAAAAAAAAAAAAAAAAAGAAAGAAAAGAAAAAAAAAAACCTATTATTTCTGATGGTCTTAAAGGAGTCAAGACCCACAGGTTGAGAACATCTGGCTAGGGCTTTCTTTTTCTCCTTCACTTTCTTCTTTCCTTTTCTTTTTCTTTTTCTTTCTTTCTTCCTCCATGATTGGGAAATCTAAATGTAAACATATTTAAGGGACTTATGCAAAAAGTTGAGGTACCTGTGTGGAGAACTTTAGACACTTATCTCAGGACCCTGAACATCTTGTCAGGCTTTAAAACGTACAGCAGCTGACTGAGAGGCTGAGGAGATGTGTAAGGAAAGGCGGCAGGGCTAGGACAGAGAGTAGCAGCCTGCTGCTGTGGGACCCAGTGGGGCCTAGGTCAGCTTCCTGGAACCCACCAAGTCCACAATTGACAGGGGACGAAGAGGGTTAGAAGAAGTCAAGTTAGTCACACATCAGAGAGTGGGACAGAGAGAGGCTGCACAGGGTTTTTACTCCCTGTCCCTTACCAAAAACCCACCTATATAGCCCACAAAAGAGTTGCCTGGGACCTGCTATAGACAACACTTCAAAAACCAGCCATATCAAAGAAATCATAACAGTCCCCCAAGAACACAACCGCAGGGCAGGGACACAGGCCCACTTGTTATACCCATGTCCCTCCTAAATGGGGCCTCTGCAATCTTCAAAGGAAAATGAAGCACGCTTTGATTCTAGAGCATCCTTGTAGAGAACTTCTGAGTAGGTAAGTGTTAGGATTCTGTCTAAGCTCTGCCCCATGGTTACCTGGCAACAGCCAGGAATGCCTGACTCACTATAAAAGGGCTGCTTGCCTCCTCCTCTTGCTATTGCCTTCCTGTTCCTACTCTCTCTCCATTCCCTTCCCCCTTTTCTCCCCACATGGCTCATGGCCAGCCTCTTCTTGCTCTCTCTTTCTCTCCTCTCTCTCTCTCTCTCTCTCTCTCTCTCTCTCTCTCTCTCTCTCTCTCTCTCTCTGCCTTTCTCTGCCCTCTTTTTTTTTTTTAGACAGGGTTTCCCTGTATATCCCTGGCTGTTCTGGAATTCACTCTGTAGATCAAACTGGCCTTGAACTCAGAAATCTGCCTGCCTCTGCCTCCCAGGTGCTGGGATCAAAAGGCATGCGCCACCACCGCCCAGCTGTTTTGTTTTGTTTTGTTTTGTTTTCTGAATCTTTATCTTGGGTCATGGGTGTGTACTACTATGCTCGAGCCAGGTTATATGTTACTTATGTAAGAGTTTATAAGAATTATGCAGTTAGGATACCACATATTATTGACATTCTAAAATTATATTCTCGTCTCTCATCCTTAAACTGGTTATTTTTCCCTTTAGTCTACCTACTTCCTGCCAGATGAGAGACAGTTCCCAGTGCCCATGTAGACACTGGCCACAGAAAGCCCTCTATCCCTCTTGCCTATGGCTTTGGGGACCACTCGGATCATTTGGGGACTGAAAATAACCAAGAAAAGGAAGGCCTATGAAGGCTAACCAAGTAATAAGTATTCAAAAAGAAATAATAATGTTATCTCATAGGCCAAAATAAATCCCACCAGGGAAAGAGTTTTAAAGGAGTTTTAGGGTGCTAAGAGTGATGTGTTTATAGAAAGATAAAGAGAGAAGGAACATGTTTTTGTGGAGGTATGGTGAGGTGTGGGGGAAGAAGGTGCCTTGGTGGGCCCATGCTGGGCCCATGGGGAGGGGAAGGGAGTTAAGAGGGTAGTAGATGCAGAGAAAGGAAGGAAGGAAGGAAGGAAGGAAGGAAGGAAGGAAGGAAGGGAGGGAGAGGGGGAGAGAGGGAGGGAGAGAGAGAGAGAGAGAGAGAGAGAGAGAGAGAGAGAGAAGAGGTGTGTAGAGAGAGTGGGGAAGGGAATAGAAAAAGAAGGGTGAAGGGGTGAGAGGACAGAGAGGGAGCAGGAAGGAAAGAGTAAGAGAGTGAGGAGGGGGCAAGCAGCCCCTTTTATAGGGAATCAGGCACACCTGGATGTTACCAGGTAACTGTGGGCAGAGCTTAGACAGAATGCTAACAAAGGGTATTTTAGAGCAGGACAAGATGGCTCCTCCGGTAAAATGTTGGCTGCATAGCCCTGCTGACCCAAATTCCATCCCTCCAACCACCCCCACAAATTGCCCTCTGATCCCCACACACAAGCTGTGAAACACACATGCCCACCCCTGTCACTCACATACACACACACACACACACACACACACACACACAAATAAAAACCATGAAGACAAGGAAACATTCCTTTAAGGAAAGAATACATTTAATTTCATTAAGTCAAAAACTAACAGAAGTCAAACCAAAATGAAGACAACAAACTAGGAGAACTATTTGCAGTGCATGTGACAGACTTCTGCCTTTATTTTATAAGTGATAAAAGCTATGTGAGCAAGAATGTATACAAAAAGGATTTTATAATAGTAATAAGTTAGATGAGTCAGTTACAAAGGGGACTGCAGCTCATGGGACTGGCCCTAGAGGGAACAGTAGACATTTGTTACAATTGAGGTGATTAAAGAATCCTTGGTAAGTATGTATTCTTGCAAACAACATAATTTTTTTAAATGAAATACATAGAAAATGTTTACATCTAATTAAATAAAATTGTTATGACTCAAGATGTTTGATATCAGGTAATGTTAAGTAAGTATGTTCTTTTACAAAGTGGTCCAAATATGATTACCTCTCAGAGATGTAATTATTAGTGTCTTAATTTTTCTATGGCTTTTTTTGTTGTTTTCAAAACTTTGGCAATGAACATACAGACTTTAACCCAAGCACCAATGTTTTACCTTGAAATATACTACAAGCAGATTAAAAACACAGTGAGTGGCTGAAATATTGCAACATACTTAAAAAGTATGCGTATTTAAAAGACTGCTCTGACCAAAGTCAATTGTGCTAAAAACCCATCCAACTTACCTGTTTATGCAAATAGCACTTTTTCAGCAAGGTTTCCCGGGACTGTTTAAAATTACCACCCTCACAGCCGGGCATGGTGGCACACGCCTTTAATCCCAGCACTCAGGAGGCAGAGGCAGGCGGATTTCTGAGTTCGAGGCCAGCCTTGTCTACAAAGTGAGTTCCAGGACAGCCAGGGCTATACAGAGAAACTCTGTCTCAAAAAACCAAAACAAAAAACAAAAAACAAAAACAAAATTAAAAATTACCACCCTCTTCTGTCCTAGAACTATTCGATCATCAGACTCAACCTGCACTTTTCCCACGCCCCCAATATGGTCTATTATATTACATAATTTTATTTTATTTTTATTATGATGACTGCTTTTCTGCTTCCCATAGAATGTTGCCAGGAATTTAACAAGAAGTCATTGACTGGCTGGATAACTATGGATAGATACAATAAACTTTTTAGAAAGAGATACATGCAGTTACAAAATGTGAGTCCTTTTAGATTGTGTAATTATGGGTAGTGACTATTTAGATTTACTTAGATTGTATAGTTTTTCTGCACAGAGGAAAACGTAAGTACACACACACACACACACACACACACACACACACACACCACTCACTTAAAAGCTATTTAGCCAGGTCTTTAGGTAGCAATTTATCCTTAGAATCATTTTAGACACCTCATTGTTTTTTCAAACGAGGAAAGGCTTTTACATGTCTCCCCATCGACCTGTGTTGGAGTTTAGTATCCCTGAGAATAAAATTCTTTTTCTGTCTCCACTGTTGCCCTTGGCAAGTTAGGTGGTGCCTGTGGGTCTCTTTCAAGGCAGAGAAAGGTGGACGTTTCTCACCAGGGAGTGATGACCAAGGAAAGAAAGAAAAGAGAGAGAGAATAGGACCTGCACAGTCAAAGCGGCTGTGTTGTGCTTCCCTCTGCTCTGACCACCCAAGGCTATGTATGCAAGTGTAACAGAGGCCCTGTCCTCAAGGGGTTTTTAATTCCACAGAGAGCCGGGAGCCTGGGGCACAATGTTTACTCTCTGTCTCCTCCTGGAATCTGAGCCAACATTTACTCTGCAGGCCTTGGCTCCTTGGTAGCTCCTTTAGTGGCCCCCTGCTGGGGGTGAACGTTGACAAGTTTGCATTATAAAACTGTATCCATTGCTTAAAACAAACAAACAAACAAAAAATCAACCAACCAAACAAAAAGGACCACTTTCCATTATCCTGCAAAGGATTGTCCTCCACAGCCATTACCTGTGCCACACACACACACACACACACACACACACTGCCCCCCCCCCATTGGAAGCTCTTTTTCTTTTATTTTTTTAATTTTTCCTTAACATAGTCATAAAACACACTTAGGAGGTTCTGAAACAGCAGTTCCCAATCTGTGGGTCACGGCCCCCTTCAAGGGTGTGTGTGTGTGTTGAATATCAAATATCGTGCATATCAGATACTTAACATTTCTACTTATAACAGTGGCAAAGTTACAGTTATGAATTAGCAACAAAATAATTTTGTGGGGTGGGGGGTAGGAGATGTCACCACAACATGAAGGATCGTGTTAAAGGGTCACAGCATTAGGAAATTTGACAACCACTGTCCTAGAACAACTTTCAGACTGGCCCAGGGCCTAGGAGATGATTCAGTAGGTGAGAGTGCTTGCTGGCAATCCTGGCGTCCTGCGTTCCATATCCAGGACCCACAGATGGAAATAACTGATCTCTCTCTCTCTCTCTCTCTCTCTCTCTCTCTCTCTCTCTCTCTCTCTCTCTCTCTCTGGATAAGCGTGATAAAATTTTTTTAAGAAAAACTGGCCTAAGCCAGGCGTGGTGGCGCACACCTTTAATCCCAGCACTTGGGAGGCAGAGGCAGGCAGATTTCTGAGTTCGAGGCCAGCCTGGTCTACAAAGTGAGTTCTAGGACAGCCAGGGCTATACAGAGAAACCCTGTCTTGAAAAACCATAAAAACCAAACAAACAAACAAACAAAAAAACCCAAAAAACCTGGCCTACATGAGACACATAAACAAATCTGGACTAGGCCAAGCCTCGCTGAAACCAGAGCCAAGTGTAACCAGGGAGTTTTCTGCTGCTGTGGGCCTTTGGTCTGACAACCAAGACAAGGAGGAAGTGGCTGCTTTCAGGCTTCAACAAATCCAGCTTTCTCCTTCTAGGACAGGACAGAGGCGAAACTGGTCATTTCTCTCCCAGAATGTTTTTGATAAGCAAACTTTGATGGTTTTCTTCAAACGAACCCAAATTCCTTTTCCTCGTGAGCCTTTATTTTCTAACCATATTATTTCTCGCAGAAACAATTTCCCAGTCTCCACACCATCCTGAGGCCGTGGGGCCCTGTCTAACACCAGGGCTGCTGCGGCTGATGTTTGAACTCCGTCGTCAGCTCTCAGGATAATTTGGCCTCTGCTCGGATTCTGAACTGTATTTCCATTTTAACATCCAGATAAAACATACTTCCTTAGGCACCCATGGTACTGGAATTTCCGCTGACTTGTCTGCACGTTCAAGTTGCTTATGCCCTGCCCTTTCTATCCTAGGGCCACAGGGTCCTTGTGGTTTGATGCTATAGTCTTGCGGAACCGGAGTCAGGACACCTGGCGTCTAGTTCTCACTTGGCCCTTCCTAGGAGGCTCTGGTTAAATCTAGTTTAAATCTCCCAGCTTGTACTTGGTGGCTGGAAGCATTACCTTCAACAGTCAATGTGGAAATCCTTTCCGAACTGGCTTCATAATGGGCTGGGCTCAGAAATAAATATTCTCTTCCAGGTCTGTTTATGTGCTTTGTGTCATGCCCCTCAGCCTCCTCATCCCTTGGTACTGCCCCTGCCTTCGGATACCACCCTCAAAGTTCCCAACCAGAGAGCCTCCCCGCTCCACCTGGACCTGTTAACCAGGGCGTGTCCCATTCAAGCATGCACATGGCGTACCACCCCTCCTTAGTTCTTGAGAGAGCCAAATTTTTTCAGTGCATGCTCTAATTCCAGCATTTCAGGGGTGCAGGTAGGAAGACTGGGAGCTCAGGATTCTCCTTGGCTATGCAGGGAGTTTTGAGACTAGCCTGGGCATCCTAGTTTGCTTCCTACTGCTGTATAAAACACTGGCCAAAATGAACTTGGGGAAGAAAGGGTTTATCTGGCTTACAGGTGAGGGGATTCAAGGCAAGAACTCAAGGCGAGGGGGGTCCCTGCAGGTGATCACAGCAGCGGTGAGAATGATACTCCCATTCAGAACAACTTTGCCAACCTAGATCAAAGTTACAGGAACTCTGATGCCAGGTTGCCAGCATTTAAAAACACAGTATAACTTGGGGAAAGGTTTCCCAGCGTAATACAATCCCTGGTGCGCAGGCAAGTGTAATTATATGGAGAACTCTGCTCAGGGTACATGTCATTTCTTCCAGGAAGATGAGTTCTAGAGATAGTTAAGGACCTAAGGAAGGAGTCAGCCTGGTCTCAGTCATACACATAAGCTAGAGGGCATCTGAGCTACTAGCTACCTCTGGTCCAGGTTGTGGGAGCTTTATGTGACCTGGCCCAACAGATAGCACAGATCACCAGGCTGTTCATCATTTCTAGCTTCCAGCCTTCTGAATAAAAGATTAGGGTTTTTGTTTGTTTGTTTGGTTTGGTTTCGGGTTTTGGGTTTTTTGTTTGTTTGTTTGTTTGTTTGTTCATGTTTGTCTATTCTTTGAGAGTACAATCCTATTGTGCCTAATATTTCTGGTCTTCCTGGAGATCTCTGGGTACACGGATCTCTGTGCTGTGTTCCCAACATCAACCTGGAGGCAGACACTGAAGCAGAGGCCTTGAAGGGACCCTGCTTGTTCATGTTGGCTACCTTTCTTATGCCTCTCGGGACCACTTGCCTTGGGTGGCACGGCCACAGGTACGGCCACAGTGGGCTGAGTTCTCCCATCCTAATCATTAATGAAGAAAGTGCCCGGCAGACTGCTCTACAGACCAATCTGATCCTCAGTGAAGGTTCCCTCTTTCCTGAGGACCATAACTTGGGTCAAGTTGATAGAAAAGTTTGCCAGCATTTTGGGCTACATGAAATCTTATCTCAAACAAAAACAAGCAAATGAAACAACAACAAAAATATAAGTAACTAAAAAAACCTGATAACTGAAAGTCAGTGTGGCCCAGTTGTCTGTTCCTCATTGATGCTTACCAGTTGTGATTTTTTTTGAGCCCTGGAGAGGATATGTCTGTAACCCAGCTTTTGAACATATAAGGTAAAGGTGACCATAGTTTCCATCCATATGATTGTTGTGACATTTGCATGAGTCAGAGCATTGATGAGCCTGGCGTTGTGTGATGGGCACTGGGCACATCTGTATCCTCTACAGGTCTGGAAGGACCATGCTTCGTTTCTCAAGTGTAAGAAAAAACCTAGAGCAAGTGTTTGATATAGGTTTGTTGATTTTAATGTATTAGGTATTCGTGGACACGAAACTTAAGCTGCAAGTTTCATTTTCACCCCATTACCACACTATTCTGCATCAAGTGAAAGTAGAAGGCACCAGGTTATCAAGGGCCAGGAGTTGACTCACAGCACGGAAAGAAAGGATGGCTGGGAAAGTCTTTCAAAATCTTAGAAAAATCTCTCCCAAGTCTCAGCTAAGACATCAGCGGTAACTATTTGTACACACCACAAACTTCCTTTACTGGACATCTGTTGCTTGTGAAGTAATTATCAGCCCTTGACCAAAGCACAAACAACTCTGCAAGGCATTTTGAATAATATAATGAATCGGTTCAAGTTGCTTGTTACAAAGTTACGACGAGGTGTCAGTATGATACCAGGAGAATAGTCCCGGCAAGAGATGAGTTCTATTTGCTGGTGGTAGAGGGATGAGAACTTTCAGTCAGAGGTCAGGCAAATGGAAAAATGCAAAATTAACTCATTTTGCTTCCCCCTCCACCATGCCCATCAATTTGTTAAGAGAGAAAATCCCTCCGAATTTACTTGTCTTATGCTTCTATCCTGTATTTTTGGTTTTCCCCTTAGTGATTTTTTTTTTTTTTTGGTTTTTCGAGACAGGGTTTCTCTGTATAGCTCTGGCTGTCCTGGAACTCACTTTGTAGACCAGGCTGGCCTCAAACTCAGAAATCCGCCTGCCTCTGCCTCCCAAGTGCTGGGATTAAAGGCGTGTGCCACCACGCCCGGCTCCCCTTAGTGATTTTTAAAGCTTTGCTTTTAGAGACAGCTTAAATCATTTTCACAGTATCAAGTTTTTAGTCTTAAAAAAACCTCACAAGATATCTTGATTCCAAATGTTAAAAAGCAAACCTATTGTGTCAGAGAAAAGTTTTATTCACATCCTTTCCAAAAAGAAATCAGTGTGTGTAAGAATTACAATAGCCAATGTGTACCATATACATCATATGCGTACTGTATGATGTGTACCATATAAGTGTTCATCAACAGATGACAGAAGAAAATGTCATGTCTGGTGTGTACATGCAATATGGCATGTTATCCAGCCCTGCCACTTATGACATCCTAACTGAACCTAGGAGGTCTTGTGCTGAGTGAAATTAGCCAGACACGGAAGAAAAAGTATTGCATGATCTCACTTATATGTGGAATCAAAAAACTTTAATCTCACTGAAGTAGAGAGTCAAAGTTGCCAGGGGTTGGGGGAAAGGGAGAATTGTGTTGAAAGGTAAACGTGTCATTACATGGGATGGAAATGTTCTGGAGTTAACAGTATGTAATTGTTAGAAACAAAGAGACTTGGTATCACACAAAGAAATACACAAAGTGAAAGTAGCTCAGTTAGGCATCTTTTTTTGTTAAAGGGGGGAGGCAGGTGGGTAGCAGAGGTGGGGTTGGTACCAATGCCAAACTCAGCTATCAGGGTCATGGAGTCAAGATGGCTCCTTTCTTTTCTCCTTGACGTGGGTGGTGATTTTGTCTAATCTACTAACTTCACAGTCTGATGAGACTGACTAATGGGTACAAAGGTTCAGGAAGGATAAGTCCTTGATGGGCTTTGAGAAGGAGGAGGGGAAAAAAGAGGAGGAAGAGGAGGAGGAAAAGTGGCACTTGCTCCCTAATCAATTAACTTACCAATAATACTTGAAATTGTAAAATTTGCTAAGACCTTAAATTTTTTTCTCTCTCCTCTCTCTCACACAGTTGTTATGGGAACAGATATGTCAATTCCATTGGTTGTGGTAATCACTTCATAGTGTGTATAGCACGCATATGCCCAAACATCACATTGTATGCCTTCAACACACACACACAGCTTTTTATTTGTCAGTAATACCTAAAGCTAAAATAAATTCAACTACTTTTACCTTAACAAGGTGTGTTTCAGTGACGTGAGTGAAGTTGACAGTTTGCATACATATAGCTTCATCTGGCCAGGGAAGTCTCCTAGGTGAGGAAGGGCCTTCTGTGTGGGTTTTGTTTCTTTTGAGAAAGGGTATCTTATTTATAGTCCTCTGCTTCAGTCTGACAGCGGGCGTTACAGGGATGTACCCCCACACCAGAGGACCAACTTTGCCATTGCTGATTAGCTGCTATTCTGGGCAATAACGTTAAGCAAGTGACTTTAGAGAGTGAAGCGTAGATGTGATGTGGCAATCACCGATTCCTTGGTGGTAGGAACTTAACTCCTAGAGAAGATCACCCCAAGTCAAAATAGTTGGGTTCCCATCTTTGCTTATAGAGAGAATATGGGCTTATGTGCCAAGGGACTGGGTGGAAGTCAACTGAGGGGATTCTGGGAAATATTTTCCCCTAATTACCTAAATAAATTAACAAATAAATAAAGTTGAGAATCCACAGATTCAGGCAGCTCTTTCTGAGTTCAAGACCAGTCTTTTATAGACAGACTTTCTGGCTAGTCAGGGATACATAGTGAGAACTGTTCTCAAAACCAAACCAAACCAAATCAAACCAATCAACCAACCAACCAACCAACCAACCAAATAAATGAAATCTTTTAGAATTAGCATACTTTTTTTTTTTTTTTTATGTCTGGAAACAGCTGTGAGAGAGTGTGATGCCTGGAGCTTCAGCAGCCTTCCTGAGACCCTGGGGCCAAGCCAGCATATCGAACATGTTTTATAACAAAGAAGAGAAGGCCTTCTCATGATACCAAGTGCTGGACTCGACGTCCTGGTACAAGACACATAAACATGTGGTAACACCTAGCCCTACTTGGCATGACGCTTCAGTGCCCACTGCCCTCTCCACTGTACAAGCCGTCTTCAGAATAGCCCCCCCCCCCCCAGGGATCAGCAGAATGCTAAGGGCTGCAGGCTGGCCAGTAGGAGTTAGGAATAGTGGTCTTGCCATTCCAGTTCAGCTATCCCTGGTTAAGCAATGTTTGCTAGAAGACTACAGGTCTAGATTGTCAGACCTAGTAGCCTGGCCTCACACTAGCTAGTGACTGGGGGACAGTACACGGGAGCAGTCTTGAGTGAAGTGACTCTCTATACCCTCTAGCTAGCAAAGGCAATGCACAGATAGTGTCGAAGGCCAAGGGCTTTGTGTGTGGATACTCCCTGCCCTGCCACCACCCCACTCCTGGAAGATCACTGTAGAAAGGGGCAGCTGAGTAGTCAGTCCACCCTTCACAGGGTCTATAGCTTTGTTTGCCTTTTCTTCCTTCCCTTTTGCTCCTCCATCTCTCCCTCCTTTGTTCCTCTCTCTTCCCCTTCCTTTCTTTCTTTCCCTCACCATTCCATTCTCCCTTCCCCTTCCTTTCCTGGGGCTCAAACCCACAGCTCTTCAAGGCTTAGGCAAGACCACACCACATCCAGCTATATCTCCAGCTGTCTTTATTTGCAGCTTAATTACAGAATTAACTTTTTTTTTTTCAGAACATTAAATCTTAAACTTCTGCTAAAGTGGAGAGATAGTGAACTTTCATCTACCGATCTCCCAGACTCTTGTGGGAGTCTCATACATTGTGACTCTCATGTCTCATGGTCTTCGTACCTCTATGCCTCCTTCCACTCTGCTGGAATACCTTAAAACAAACTCAAAATATTAAAAATAATTACTTGGGGTTGATTAAGCCCAACACACTGGAGAATATTAGGATATTCACGTGCGCCTCTCCTCTTTTAGTTTTTAAATATATCTTTTAAATGATGTATTTCATATGTGTGAATGTTTTCCCCGTAAGTATGTAGGTATCCTGTGTGCATGCCTGGTAACAGTGGGTGGAGGCCAAGGAGAGCACCTGATGTCTCAGGATTGGAGTGACAGAGGGTTGTGGGCCACCTTGTGTCTGCTGGAAATTGAACCTGGATGCGGAGTGTTCTTTAGTAGTGAGACATCTCTCCAGTTCCCAATGTGTCCCTATTTTTGAAAGTCCTCACTAATTAGAACAATTGATATCAACAACACACAGCTTTCCCTTCCTCCTGAGTTCGTTTCAATGGCTTCACAGGAGACCTGGGGAGATGCCTTCAGACTCCTCCTTTGACAGAAGGCAGGGTACTCAGCAGTCTGGCCCCAGGTTTCAGTGTGCGAGCACGGACCCCTTAGCGGCCAGTGAGGGTGCCTGGTGTTCTGTTGCCAGTCAGAGGAACAATCGGAAGCGATGAAGCTGGGCTTGGAAAATGAAGAGTTTTGTGGTTCCCAAGGTCAGTAGATCCAGGTTTTAAAATAGTGTTTGTTTTTGCTATGGCCTCACTTTTCAAAAATTCTTCCCATAATGACCCTGTTCAATCATGTTCACTTCTAAACAACCATGTCTAGTGACACTTCTTATAAAATGGAAGGTCTCGGCTCGATTGCCATAAAAGGGATTCTACACCCTAGGATCCCTAAGCAAATGAAAGACTTCATCCCTCTAAGAATGGCTTAATCCCTTGTCCCAGGATGGGGATGTTGCTCAGTGGGGGTGGGGTGCATTGTGTATGTGTAGGCATTCCTGAGGGACCTGCTACTTACCTTTCTTTCTAGGCTTGAGATTTAACCTAGGGTTAGTTTCTGTCCTGTAAGTAACCTGAATATAAAGTCAGGCAAACGTTAAAACACTTTCCCCATTACTTTCCTTCATCTCATTCTGACGTATGGTCTTCTGTAGCTCAGGCAAGTCTTCAGTTTAGACAGAAGATAACCTTGATTTCTGATCCTCCCCTGGATTCAGTTTTACAGCATAAGGATTCAAACCTATGTCTTGGTGCATGAACGCAAATATTCTACCAACTGAGCTACATCCCCTAGGCCACGCTTGAACGTTCTTTCCAAAATGATGTAAGAACATTTGCCTACCTGTATGTTTGTGTGCCATTTGTGGGCCTGGTACCCTTGGAGTCCAAAAGAGGGTGTTGAACTCCCTAGAACTGGAGTTACACGTAGGTGCTTGAACTGAAGCCTGGTCCTCTGCAAGAGCAGCAGGCCCTCTAAGCTCTAAGCCATCTCTTCAGATTCTAGTTTTCATTTATTAACTATTAATAATTAATCATTATGAGTGAGGCTTGAGATAGGACACATGTGGTATGGAAGGATAGATGGCTGGAGCTTCAGTGTCTGTCCTTAAAGGAGCAGATAGGCCAGGCAAGCATGGTGACCTAACACATGGTGACTTGGAGCACGGAAGGAAGCAGACTCTAACTGTTAAGGATAAAAGGATAAAACTGCATCCGTGCTGCCCAGGAGTCATAGGTGTTCATCATGCAACTCTGGAGTTTTTCTAACAACAAGTTCAAAGTTTACCATTCAAAGGCTGCAGGGGATAGTGGAGGGCTAAATGATAACTTTTATGGTGTGTCCAGGGGGCTAATGGAACAGGTATTTCGAGTCACCAAGAGGAATGTAGGTTTAATATATTTCTAAGGATCTGTATCATTAACATTGGGCAAACTCTTGGGAAATTGTTTCAAAGAAATAATGATGTGGAGAGTCAAGATGGTGGTGTGTACCTATAATCCCTGAACTTTGAGCACTTGGGAGCTGAGAGAGGAGGATCATGAGTTCAAGGCCAGCCTGGACTACACAGCAGGCAATCAAACTATCCTGGGTTATAGTGTGACACCCCGATCTAAAAACAGACAGATAAGGGCTGGCAAGTTGGCTCAGCAGGTAAGAGCACTGACTGCTCTTCTGAAGGTCCTGAGTTCAAATTCCAGCAGCCACGTGGTGACTCACAATCACCCATAATAATATCTGATGCCCCCTTCTGGTGTGTCTGAAGACAGCTACAGTGTCTTTTACTTATTTATAATAATAAGTAAATCTTTGGGCCGTAGGAGTGAGTGGGGCCGACCAGAGCAAGCAGAAGTCCTAAATTCAATTCCTAACAATCACATGAAGGCTCATAACCATCTGTACAGCTACAGTATACTCATATACATAAAATAAATAAGTCTTTTACAAAAAAACCAGACAGACAAAATATATAAAATGAAGTTATACATCAAAATTGAGTTTTGCCTAGATTATGAGGTGAATTTTTACATTTGAAAATAGATTGCCTAAACACATCATAGTAATAAGGAAAACAGAGTTATCTCAATAATGTAAACTTGTCTGACAAATGCAATCATGGAAAGTTCTTACTAAAACAGGAATAGAATTTCCTGGAGCCAACAAAAGGCATCTACTGTAAGCCTCACACTTAATCCAACATCAAGAGCTCTCCTTGTAAAAACAGCAACCAAACATTAATTCTACCCAGCCTCAAACAAGCACCCTCCCCCAGTGCAGCTAAGGCAGAAGTAAGAACTCAGAATGGCTAAGGTTTGGCTGGTAACGAAACTGTCTTTATTCCTAGAAGACCATCAACTCTAGAAGAAAATAACCAGTAGGTAACAAATGGCAAGCTGTTGGGTATCAAAATAAATGTATAAAACTCAACTACACTTCTTGACGGAGGCTGGGCATGTGTGCTCCCTGGCACTTGTCTCGCTTAGAGGAGGTGCTGGGTTTGGTCCCCAGCAATGCCAGGATGAACGAATAAAGAATACATCGATGCATCATAAAACATAAAGGTCCTATGAATAAATTTCAGAAAACATGGATTAAAACTATGAAGCTTTATTTAAGTACATTAGCAAAGTCTTAAGTCATACACCATGTTGTTGGGTTAGAAAGTCCAATATCACTAAGGATAGAGTTCTCCTAGTCAATATTTAGATATAACATGACTATACAAAAAAGCCCCAAGTTTTATTTTGTGTGAAGTGATGAGGTGATTCTAACAAATCACAGGACCAAAGAAGAATCTATATGGCTATTGATAAGGCATAATAATTGAGGTGAAGGATAAGCAAATTGTACAATAAAATAGAGAATCCAGAAAGCATCAATACTTATCTTCTTGAACGTCTGTAACACAATGCTACAGACTGTGAGGATTAGCCAGCATACATTCTACTTCCAGAGGCATGAAAGTCCAGGTTCAAGATGACAGCTAATTTGGTCAGCTTCCTTGTTTAGGGGTATCTGTCTCTGTACTAAGACTTCCTGTAACAGAAAGCAGTCTCCCTTCCTCCTCTGAGGAAGCCCCATCCCCATGACCTTATAGAATCCCAGTCACTTCCCAGGAAGCTATGGCTTCAAAACAGGAACTGGGGAGTTACAGTTCAGTGACCCACATGTGCCTATGGGTACCTAGACTATGTTGGAAGATACTATAATTCAAGGACTCTCAAACATGATACGGAGAAAACGCAATAGTCGCATGGCCCCCAAAATTGAGTCTGCATCTTCTACTCCACCTGAGAGTGAATTCCAGTGGGTTAAAGACAAATGTGCAAGGAAAATGATATAAACTCTTGACAATATTCTAGACTCTCTGTATAAACTGGGGTTAGGGAAACGTGTCTATAATAATATATAATAATAATAAACACTATATAATAATAAACACTATATAATAATAAATACTATATAATAATAAATAAGATAATACACAAACCATATAGACAAAGATTGAAAAGTTAAACTACATTATAGCTAAGAACCCTGTTCGTCAAAATCCATTACAAAGTGACCAAAAGGACAAGAGTGGATATTTTGCAATATAAAAGGAGATGAGCCATCCAATCATCTGGCACTGTAACCTAGCACTGAGAGTTAAAATCAGAAGGGTCTATCTTTAGTAGTTATTTCTATTTTATGTGCATTGGGGTTTTCCTTGCATGGATGTGTGTGTGAGGGTGTCAGATCCCCTGGAACTGGAGTCACAGACGGTTGTGAGCTGCCACGTGGGTGCTGGGAATTGAACCCAGGTCCTTTGGAAGAACAGCCAATGAAAACATCAGTTCAGGGCATTTTTGAAAATTCCACCACACCTTTCTCCTCCGGAAGGGGAAGGTAGTATGGACCTGGAGCTGCAGGTGGGGGAGGCCTAGACCAGGTAAACACATTCCACAGGACAGACCCTGCCATTTCATTCACCAGAGACCAATCTAAAAGTCACACTGTTCTGCCAATCACATTGTGCCTAATGGCTGATGCTCTGAAAACTGTATAAAGACTGACCAAATGGGCTGGGAGGTAGGGGGTGGGGTTCGACATCTCTTCTTCAGGTGTAGGACAGCCCCAACATATTGGAATGATAAATTCCTCTTGCTTTTTGCATCAATTCCTGGCTCCGTGTGGTTCACTCAGGGGGTCCCCCAGTAAGCCAAGGCTCACCAGAGTCTTACACCAGTACTTTTAACCATTGAGCTATCTCTCCAGCCTAGGAAGGTCTGTTTTATTGACACCAAAATCAAAAAACAAACCAAACCAAACAGAAGCCTGACAATAGGAAAGGCTAGGGAAGGTGTGGACAGTTTCTGCATTTAAATTTGGCTACCTAGAGAGTTAATCTGGACTAGTATTAAAAAATAGTGACACTAGTAAATCCACTCCCTGTTGGGCCTGAAAAAAAATGTCTAGGGTGTGTGCCAGGAGGAATGTGTAAAACTGTTCACAGCCCTCCAAAGAGAGAAAATGGGAAAGAATCCAATTGTGGACCAGGAATGCATTGGAGGATATAGCTGTGACCATGAATGAATTCGAGCTGCACTAGCAGAAAAGACGACTCTCAGAAACATGGTACATGGGAAAAGCAAGGACAATACGTATTATCTACGGTCCCATGCCTGAGAGACATGAATATTCACACCTTTTTAAAAAGTTAAAATATAAGTTCACAAATGCAGTCGCATGTTATGGTTGCCTTTCAACAAGGCAAGGGACTCGAAAAGTAATGCAAGCTCCAGACTGAGTCCTGGGCTTGAAGGTTCATAAAAACGAAGTGGCTAGTCCTTTATGCTTCACGTTCGCTGTTAGTACTCTTCAAAAGTTACAACTATTTTCAATATTCTCTTGCATCAATTCAATGGGTAAGAAGGTTGTTGTTTTTGTTGTTGTTTTTTAAGGAAACACGACCTACAGCAATCTTTTCATTGATTAATCTAATCTGATTTTTATGAGAAAAAAATTCCTATAGAAATTGTTTCCAGATATTAATCTTGGAATAGAAGCAAAAAAAAAAAAATAAATCCTTATTATCCCAAATAACATGACAGAAAAATCTTCAAAGAGGAACTTCAGGCAGAGGCAGAGAGAGAGAATAAAATAACCCGCCCGCCTTAAATGAAGCCAACTCTCGCTTGCTCTCTGGCTTGGAAAAGGCGCAAAGGAGACACACATCCCCTGGCTGACATTGCCTCTAATTCCAGTGATAAGGCTGTAAATTCCCTTCCAAGGCCTGGAGTTTAGTGTAAACACTCCAAGAGCCTGCAGGACCACAGAGAGAGAAAGAAATGGCTTGGCTCTGGTTGCCTTTCCTGTGGGGTGGGGGCGGGCGGTGTTTCACTATCAACTGTTGAATCACAAACCCGAACTCTGGGTATCTTGTAAAGAGCAAGAGCTGGGCACGTCTGGCACTAGGAGAAAGGATGAGTTGCAGAGACTGAGTGTTCTGGGGTCTGATCCAGCTCCCACCCGGGGCTGGGGATCTGTTGCTACTCAGGCAGGCACCCTGGGTCCTCCATTTGCGCTTTTCTGCCTGTTAGGAGCTGGGGCAGTTGAAGCTTGTTCTCGCGCGCCTGCATCTAGCCAGTCTCCGGAATGGACGCGTGTTAACAAGCCAGAGCTGGCACTAAAGTGCACAGGGAATGAAGTTAGTGGATATGTATTCCCGTGTTCACATGAGAGAAAAAGGACAGCTTGCAATCAAGCAACCTTGATATACACAATGAAAATGAGCAGCCTCCAATGCCAGAGGACTGTGTAGCCTGGGCTCCGCCCACCCAATCCTGAAACTTCTCAGATAGTAGTGACAGTGACAGGCCAGCATGTCAGCCACAGCACTTAAGATAGATATGTGTTGTGTTTGTTTGGAGGGGAAAAAAATCCCATCCTACTGTTAACGATTCATGGGGTATTGGTTTAATTATTTTCTTTTACATTAAAATATTTAGAAATGGTTCCTGCAGCTCCTTGGTACTATAAACCGATCAAAGCCAAAATCAATTTTATCAAAATGTAATTTGCATACAGTAAAATACACTTTTAGCGTATGAACTGGACTTGAATCTTTGTATCCATTGTGTCCCTGGTCTGTTCCCCTTTCCTGTCACCCACCCCAGACAGTCTCCAATCTGTTTTCTGTCTATTGATTGGTTTCATTCTTACTAGAGTTTCAGATAAACAGAGTTTACTACTGATACACATACATGTATCTCTAGTTTACTATATTTTAAGTGTGTATGAGTGTGTTTGTACATGTGTGTATACTTGCAGAGCCAAAAGGGGGATGGGCTTCTCTAGAGCCATGTGACTCACCCACATATAATATTCGTGGATGTTAGGCTCTGAACTGGGGTCCCACAAAGAGGAATATGTGAGTTTAACGACTGGGCCATCCTGCCAGGCCCTGGAATTTTTTTTTTTTTTTTTTTTTTTTTTTTTTTTTTTTTTTTTTTTTTTTGGTTTTTCGAGACAGGGTTTCTCTGTATAGCCCTGGCTGTCCTGGAACTCACTTTGTAGACCAGGCTGGCCTCGAACTCAGAAATCCACCTGCCTGTGCCTCCCGAATGCTGGAATTAAAGGCGTGCGCCACCACGCCCAGCTTCAGGCCCTGGATTTTTAATTCAGAATTTTTCTCCTACTCTGGTTAACTTCTGTATGGCTCTTCATTCCGTTGGTCAAGAATTTATTTTGTTTTGTTCCCCCTCCCTCAATCTGGCTAAGGACTAAGACCAGAAAAAAAAAAAAAAGCAAAAGACTGCTAAATTGTTATGTTATGTTGTTTTATAAAAGCCATTTCTACCACATCAGTGCCACACACACTCACTGGACAAGTTAACTTGTGAACTGCCAGTGTCAGCTCCTGGGGGAGGGTGACAAGATCCATTTACCCCGCTCACGAGTAGAATGAGAAATGAAAACTCTGACATGTCAGCTAATTATAAAAGAGAAAAAGGAAAAAAAAAAAAAAGTGAAATCCCGCCAACTGGAATCACCTGTGACAGCTTCCTCTGGTCTAGTTACTAGGTTGGGGCCACAGGGTTTGGCAGCTGCTCTCTCCACGTTTCTGAGCTGCCTTCTGAGAGGTGTGGGCATTCGGGTGATAAGGTGGCACTGCATGGAAGACTGTGTCAGTTCAGATAGAGCTGAAGATTCTTCATGGTGGTGGTGGATGGCTGGTGTTCCCTGCTTCAGGGTAAAAAGCCCCCCCCCCCCAAGGGCGAGGCAGCTGAGGAACCCGGAGACTGACCTGGCGCAATATTGGTCCTTTTCTTCCAGACCATCAGCTTTGGAAGCTTTCCAAGTGGCTGCAGGTCACGTGATCACGGACACCCTCTACCACAGCAGAAAATGAGACCGCAGGCTGGTTTTGTGCCTTCTATTTTGGTTACCTACTGTATCTATTTTAGCGGCAATTAAACTCCCCTGCCCTCCCTTATCTCCGCCGGCTAATGTATTTAATTCCGCCGCCCCCGAAGGGAGTAATCCCCACTCTCAAGCCTGGGCAGTATTAAAGATCCATGAATGCCTAATCAGAGCAAACAAAGGGTTTGGTTTGTATAAACTGCAAAAAGCTCATGTCTTTCATGTCCAGAGGACAGGACTGAAAGAAGATGATGATAAATCACTTCAAGAAACAGCATAATGTAAATATTGTATGTTTATTTAAAACTTCATGCGATCATTTGTCTAAGCGTTACAGGCCAGCTTCAGAAAAGTGACTTGCCATAATGAGGCTTGGAGGTAGCAGTATAAGCTGACACGACACATGCCTCTTCCTCCTCTTCCTCCTTCTCCTCCTCCTCTCCCTCCTCTCCCTCCTCCCCCTCCTCTTCCTCTTCCTCCAGCTACTCAAAGGTAATAGGTTGCAAGTCGTCCAAAACCATGCAAGAGGAAAATGAAACAGCAGCCTACACCACTGAGATACACTGTTTTTAAAAAGTGTGTGTGTGTGTGTGTATGTGTGGTGTGTGCCTGTGTGCCTGTGGGTAAGTGTGGGCATGCATGTACAAGACCAGGAATGTGAATCCATTTCTTGTCTATGGTTATATTCACCAGGCTATGTGATCTGCCAGCTTCTTGAAGCTTCTGTTGCCTGCCCTCCATCTTGATGTAAGAGAGCTAAGATTATAGACACACACTACCAAGTCTGCCTCTAGGATGATTCTGGCGATCTGAATATAAATAATTCACTTACTCATCCCTCCAGTCCAGAGTGATTTTAAAGAGAATAAAAGTATATCATTCTTTGGTTCTCTCTCTCTCTCTCTCTTTTTTTTTTTTTTTTTTTTTTTTTGGTTTTTCAAAACAGGGTTTCTCTGTGTAGCCCTGGCTGTCCTGAAACTCACTTTGTAGACCAGTCTGGCCTCGAACTCAGAAATCCGCCTGCCTCTGCCTCCCGAGTGCTGAAATTAAAGGAGTGCGCCACCACCGCCCGGCTTTGGTTCTCTTTATAGAGTGGTAAGCCCATATTACTTTTAGTTTGCTTCTGATCAAAAGAAATGAAGGTGCCAGGAATGTAGCTCAGTCGATAAAGGGCTTGTCCAGTATCCATAAAGCCATGGATTGGGTCCCCAGCACCACATAAAAAGAAATCAGATGTGGTTGTACATGCCTGGGATTCTAGCACTTATGAAGTAGAGGCAGAAGGATCAGAAGTTCAGGGTCATCCTTGGCTACATAGTGAGGCCAGTCTGGAGGAGGAGTTTTGGTACCGGGGTAGGTGTCCTGTAAGGATTGAGAGCTGGGCAGGTTCTGGGGTGAGTGTTTTATGTATCTGGGGTAAGACTGTTCTTTCCCCAGTTTCTCATCTGTCTTGTAGGGCAATAATAATAAGGCAAGCATCAGAGCTGCATGGATCGGCTAACAGTTCCTGGCACCTCCTGAGCAGGAGCAGGCCATGTGAAGGAAGAGGTCTCCTAGGAGATGTGACCCAAAAAAAAAAAAAAAAAAAAAGCCTTGGTAGTGGCGTCACTAGAAGGCACTGAGGGGTATGGTTGGATGAAGGCGTCACCCCGATTTTAATTTTTGAGACAAGTTTTCCTGGAAAGAAGGAGCTCAATTATTCTCCCAGGAGGTCTTGGTGAGGGGGATATATAGATTTCTCTTCCCATGTTGTCTCCAAATGAAGATACACAAAGCCAGAAGAAATCCTTATTCTATAAGGGACACGTCGCCGGGCATGGTGCCGCACGCCTTTAATCCCAGCACTTGGGAGGCAGAGGCAGGCAGATTTCTGAGTTTGAGGCCAGCCTGGTCTACAAAGTGAGTTCCAGGATAACCAGGGCTACACAGAGAAACCCTGTCTTGAAAAACCAAAAAAGAAAAAAAGAAGGGACATGTCACTCTTTTGTTTAGAACTCCACAAAACTGGGCTGCCACTATTTACTTTCTTCATATACATGAGCTGCCACGAGCACAGCCTACCAGATCACACATTAAACCTGACTCCCGCAAGCAGCAGTATTGCTAGCAGCAGTGAGACCCACGAGCTGCAGAGTTTAACCTGTGGCTAGAGTTCACAAACTCTGTTAATCTTTTTACAGCATCCCTCCCCACACTGACATCCTGCACCACCCTCACTCCCCCCCCCCATGGATTTTGTTTTTTGCCTTTGACGATGTGTTTGATTGGCAGGAGGGGTTGAGAGTCCAATGAACGTTCCATCCTCTCATAACCCAATACAGAAGGTGGCAGAAAGTTAATTTTGCCATGGAGATACCATACAATATTATTCTATGTGCTCACCCCTTATCAAGGAAGAAAGAGGAAACGCTAATAGAAAAAGAACAGAGTTTCTTAGCAGTTAGGAGAGCTGATACTTGGGAAGAAAATAGATACCATATATATATGTATATATACACACACACTAATCTATAAAAAAATAAAAAGGACTGAAGAGGCCGCGGTGCCAAGTTTCTGCCTTTGAAACCTGTAATCCAGTGAGTAAGTCAGGATTAAAAATAAATGGAGGGAACACAATGCTGTAAAAGAGAACAGTAAATTTTTAATAAACCTATCTAGGCATCTAGATCAAGGTCATACAAGTCCTTGAAGAAATAATACTGGAAAAACTTGAGAGAGAAGTTCACTTCCAGGAGAGAAAATTGGTGGCATAGAGAACACAGAACTTGCTGGAAAGATAAGGGTGCAGGGGGCAGAGGGGAGGGGGAGGGGGCAAGGGGAGGGGAAAGGAGGAGGGAGCAGGGAGCCCGGGGTTGGGGTGGGGGAGGTTGGAATGAAGCTTCCAAATCTGCTCTGAGCCTTCCTGTCCCCCACCAAGACATCTCCTGGATCTCACTGCATGTCAGGCACCATCCTTATTTAGGAGATGCTGTGGGGCAGAGCTCTGAGAAAGCCGGTATAATTCTTGCCCCTACAAAGAAAAACGAACGATAAACATGCCAGCTTTCTTCGCTAGGCTCATCTGAGCGCCTGCATTAGATGTGTTTAATAAGGACAACAACTGTCCACCCATCTTCCTTCTTCTCTCCCCTGGGTGATCCATCCTCACTCTCCCTGGGGCTGGAGGCTTCCTGCACTGTCTGCCTTGCCCCTTTGGGGGTTGTTGCACGAATTGTTGGAATTGTCACATGAAAGATTTGAGAAAACTAGACTGTTTTTCATATGGAATGTAAATGCAGCAGGGCAACAAGTCACAGCAAGCAAGTATGATTGCCAGAAGCCATCTTGATATGGGAAGGAAGGGCCTTTGCCAGCCATCCCGGCACCAGGGTAATGGGCCTGGAAGTGCTGACTCAGCAAATATTCTGGCTCTATCCCTTAAAGTTATTTCCTCTTATCTTTTCTTTGCTTTTCTATTTGAAAAATATGGAATGCACTGTTGAGGATTTTTTTGTTTGTTTGTCTTTTGGTTTTTTTTTTTGTTTGTTTTGTTTTGTTTTGTTTTTTTGTTTTTTTGGGTTTTTTTTGGTTTTTTCGAGACAGGGTTTCTCTGTGTAGCCCTGGCTGTCCTGGCACTCACTTTGTAGACCAGGCTGGCCTCGAACTCAGAAATCCGCTTGCCTCTGCCTCCCGAGTGCTGGGATTAAAAGCGTGCGCCACCACGCCCGGCTCCTTTGTTTTGTTTTTAATGAAAAGTTTATTCCTTAATTTTCCCATTGAGAAACCCATAGTATTTCTTGTAAATTCTTTAACTTTTTGCGGCCTCCACTCTTTCATTTGAGAAAACACAGATAATCACTGCGCCTGTTTCGTTAAATTGATATGGGGATTTGTGAGCGAGGGCCCATCCAAAGCCAAGCACAGACAAAGGCCTCTATGATTGTTAGTGAGCATGAGATAGTTATTATTTTCAGTGTCGAGAAAGTAGTGGTAAATAGAAGCCTTTGCTCTTGTGAAGACAAGGAGTGGTGTCTGGAAAACTACAGCAGGTAAGGAGGAAACCCCACATGCTGGAAAGTCAAGGCCTGCGCAGATCACGGGTGGAGGGGAATGGTAGACATTGGGGAATCCAGAGGGAGATTGGAAGAGAGCCAGAGGTCACGCCCTGCGAAGGGACCAAGTCTAAGCCCCAGAATTGCATCCTGTCTTCTAACCCTACACTTGAGTGTTTTGCATGTCTGCTTTCTTCCTTACCCCCTAACCTCTCCAGTGATGGTATAAAATGAAGATGGTTCTATGTATTTCCTTGGAATTATTGGGAAGGCCAAAGAGATAGACTCTTGAATGAGCTGCAGTATTGGCTCCTGAGCTAGGAGGAAGAGGAAATTGCCATGGGTATTAAAGGCTTCTGCTCCTAAGAGTCCCCATAATTACCTCTTGAACCAGCACAACGAGTGTTGTGTAGTTGCTTTGGCCTTGGGTCTCTATTGTCTTGATACCAACGATATATCCAGAACCTGGTCCAGGAAAACCCTGGGTCAGTTCGTAGAAAAGCAGGTGTTCTGAGTTTTAAGATATCCTCAGAATGAGTTAAGGATCAAGTAGGTTTATTGCTAGAAAGAGCTGATCCCTTGATACAAATCAAAACATCCAATCGTTCCACACGGCAGAATCTATGATAGCAGCCTTGTTAGCAATCTGTTATGCTCAGAATGGCTTCTAAGAAAACACTCACTGGTCTGAATTATAAATATGCTACATTTAGTATTTCCATTGTTAGGCCAAATGCAAACAATTTGTCCATATGGAGCTTTTCGTATCCTGAGAGTCATTTACTCCTGCCATTATCCATGGGGTTGATCCAGGGCTCCTGTTATATACACCTAGGCTTAGAAGGAACTTGAGGAGAACATTCTGGTCACACAGCCTAATCAGTGGACAGTGGGTGACACTGGGACAACTGAGAATGGGATTGGTTCAGGGATATCTAGACTAAGGGAAGGGACATATGATCCTCTGTACACAGTGGCTTTGTCCTCTACTGCGTCCACTCTGGAAATCGTCTATATACATAGCCACTACTCTTTTGAAGAAATGAAACAAGAGACAGGCAGAGAGGAAAGGTCTTCCAGAAGACAAGCTGAGTCTTGAAGGCTTTCTGCCCTACTCCAAGTTGCATGTTGTTGGTAAGCTCTGGTTAGGAGAAATGTATAGAATATACCCTATCCCTCACGAAGTTACTCAAGTCCTCTGAAGTTGCAAACTTATGACACTCTCCTGTGACCCTAGCATGCAGGAAGGAGGGTCAAGCAGGAGGGTGGCAAGTTCAAGTCCCATTGGAGCTCAGTCCCAATCTCAAAAAGGAAACCCACTGCAGACGGAAGAGCATCTCTCACTGTGTGCCAGAGCCTAGGCTCCTCCTAGCATTTCTCAGTTTCTATGTGTTTCTTTGCCCATGACATCTGTCTTTCAACACCCACTAGCAACTTAGTTCTAAAACTGCTCAGAGTATTTCCCCTCTTGAAACCCTACCCAGGCTGAAAATCCACTTGCCTTCCCACCAAGAAGATAAAAAAAAAAAAATTAAGACCACAGTCCCCTTAAGGTTCTGACCCTTGCTGAAATGCCTAGTCCACAAGCTGTCCTTCTGCTTGGACTGGGGGTCTCTTGGAAGAGGGTTTTTCTGGAAGTAAAGTCTCTGGTGTCAATGAATTTCTTCATAGCCTCTGAAGCAGCCCTTGTAGTGATCAGAGGGTAGAGTTGAGATTCATACTGAGCCCACATGGATCCTCTTAGCCTCTGTTAGCCTTCTGTCGATGTGACAAACATGCCCCCCCCCAACTTATTGTTGTTTCAAAGTGCCTACCACACGGTCTCTTGGCTCTGGTGTTTCTGGGCCTTTGGTGAAGCTGAATTGTCATGGTAGAACCATGTGGAGTCAAGCTGTTGCCCTCATAGTAGCCAGGAGGTTGGAGAGGGATGGAGGGAGGGAGGCAGGGAAGGCAAAAATTAGATATATACATCCAGGGCCTACCCCACTACACGGACCCACTCCCTCTAATAGTTCCCACCTACTAAGGATTATACCACTTCCCAGCAATGCCCTTTGATCCCACCAGAACTCACACAATCCAATCATCTTCCAAGGGCTGCATACCTCTGAACACTGTCCCATTGGAGTCTACATCTTAATACCTGACCTTTGGGGATATTTCAGATCCAGAACTTAACTATTTGACCACAAGATTATAGCATTTTAGCACATCCAGTATCTACCCTTTATCCTGAAAGAATAAATAAAGAATTTTATCAGTGAGTATGGCAGCGAATTCCAGGAAGATTTCTGGTCTTACCATCACAATAATCACATGCTTGGCTGGATTTGAACGGGCTCATCTGTTTGAATAAAGACCGGAACTGGAAAGAGCTATCATGGTGCCTAAGGGCGTAGATCCCAAAAGCCTGGAATCTAGAAACTGTTCTACCAGTAGGTATCTGTCCACACTACCTGGATAAACCTTGGGACTTTGGGTAAATCTGTGACAGCTTGCTGTTTCATTCCCTCTGATCTATGTGGCGCATGCTTCCCAGACTCCAAAGCTGGGGCTTTGAGTTTTCTTAAATGATTTTTACTTTTGTTTGAAAATGTCTTTCCACACATAGTATGGGGTGAGGGGATGTACACACATAAGAAATCCTGCTGGCAGGTGTTTTAATGGCACTACAGTTATAAAGCCAAGAGCTCATTCTCATATCTTTAAAATGTCCAGGCCCTTGTGGGCTTGTTATTGTTTCTCCAGTTCTATTAATGGACTTCCTCCCTTGGTCCCTGCAATGTATGGAACTGCGTGGCCTGTGTTCTGGAAACACTAACAGGCTCTACTTTGGAAATTTCTCTTCTCCTCAGAGAAGTTGCATATTTGATCAGCACTAATCATAATTATATATATATATATATATATATATATATATATATATATATATATATATATATATATATATGTTTAGTACCAGCTACTTGTTTCGGTTACTCAAAGTGGGCGACGTCAGTGGAGAGAAAGGTCTGTTTGTGAGCTGAAAGCCTTTGAAACGCAGAACCTATTCGATTCCTGAAAACGGCTCCAAAAGTCTGTTTGCTTTGCCTCTTCAAAGTGGTCAAATGCAGCTGAAAAGTGTTTCCAAGAAAACCCCACAGCTGTCTGTCATCCCTGGGCTTGTTGAACACAGGCAGGGACCCACAACTCCTGGCTCGGCTCTGAACATTATTGACAGCCCATGCAGGATATACGGATTTCCAAAGCAATTGTTAAATATGCTTCAATTTTGAAGGAGTAGTGTCTATTCATAGCTAAAACTTCACCTATTACAACAGAGTCTACAAATAAAAGCAATGGTATCTTCTATAGTAGCCCCCTGACCCCTCTGATTTCCCTTTCTTGATTGAGCCATACTCCTGCAGTAATACCTAGGCCTGTAGTGAGCATGTGTGTTACATGGTTGGCAGCCTCCTCTGTGTTTCCTTCACTACACACTGTATCTCAGAGATAGCACATGTTAACATAAACAGTTCTACAGAATTTTTAAAGGGTGCTTAATATTCCATAACAGACTTGACAAAGCCCCATCTGATTTGAGTGCCCAGGTTGTTTCTACACATAAACAGTGCTTCCGCAAAGCCTCTACTCCCAGGGAGGACTTAGGGCAATGGTTCTCAACCTTCCTAATGCTTCAACCCTTTAATACAGTTCCTCATGGTGTGGTGACCCCCCCCCCCAGCCATAAAATTCTTTCCATTGCTACTTCATAACTGTAAATGTGCTATTATTATGAGCCATAATGCAGATCTCTGTTTTCCCATGGTCCTAAGGTCACTCCCGAGAAAAGGGTCATTTGACTCCCAGTGGGGTCACGACCCACAGGTTGAGAACCACTGATTTAAGGCGGGGCTAACTGAGCATTTGCTTCTAATGTAGCAAAAGGAAACCTCTCAAGGGTTGAGTATGGTAATCTGGGCACACTTCTGTTTGCAAGCCAGGTGGTTACCATACCAGCATGATTTTAAAACAACAAAACCAATTCACCTTTCTTCTTTAAACCCCGGAGGCATGTAGTAGCTGTTCTTGCTGTCAGGAGCCTCCATTCTTGGATAGATTTTTATTGGAAAGGGATACTAACCTTGGCACAGTCCTGATTTCTCTCGTTTTGTTTTCTCTGAGTGTCATGCACAAATCAGAATGCCTCTACGAGTTCCCCAAGACCATTTTTATGTGCTGTTAGGCGTATTTCCAACAGTAAAAATAAATAAATAAATAAACTGTGGGTTATTCTAGCATTTTAAAATTTTAAATCTCAATGAAATATTCCTGCTTAAAACACCGAAGCAGAATCTAGACAGGCCTCTAAATCTTGGATTACTAAATACAGAAAATATAAGGCAGAGGGGAATAAATTAAGCTGCACTACGAAGAATCAGCCAAATCAGAAGATGGGTGCTCTCCAAGACAAGCCGCCTAGCGTTTTCCAATAAATCACACTCTCATGCAGGAGAAAAGAGTGCAGTCTCTGCTACAATGTAAGAAATTTACAAGCAATAACCCAATACAAACCGGATTCTGATTTCTATACAAAGTGTCTGTAAACAAATGCCACCTCTCCCAAGCCCTGGGAGAATTTAAGTACTGCCTGAGAGTGACCAATTAGTTTTGTCAAGTAAGACAAAGACCTGGGATGGTTTAAGCCTTAAACAGAGATGCAGTGTTTATTACTGAATGATGTGACTGATGTCTGGGATTTAGCATATTCTAAAACAAATCAGCATACCTAGTGAATTATTGAGGCTAGGTGGTGGGGACATAGGGCTCCACACACTTTTCATTTTGGGGTCTTAACGTTAATGCTCTAGGGCTGTCCTTGCAAAATAACAGAGGCCGTGTATATTAAGCAGGAGAAACTCACCTCCTTACAATGTTGTAGTGGAAGTCCAAGAACATGGCGCGGGGCTGGCTGGTTTCTTGCTGAGCTGTTTGGGGTTTAAGGATGCCCAATCCTAAATCTCCAAGTCTCCCTGTGTCTCTTGGAGAATGCCTAGGGCCTAATCTCCTCTTATAACAGAGCAATCACATGGAGTAGAAGTCACCCCACCCACTTCATTTAACTTCAATTGCCTTCTTTAACCCCCTAAATACACTCTAAATGCACTCACCTCTTAGCTTTTGAGGATTAAGATGTCAGCATGAACTTTGTAGGGTACACAGTTCAGCCAGGACAGTACCTGTGAATGTTTCCATGCAAACAAAGGTCACAAATAAAAGATGTTAGCTTTTGAAGGATACAGTTTCTTATGGGCAACTCCTCTGCTGAGGTGGGTAGCAATTTCAGGTGAGCCCAATCCTCTACACCCAACAGATCCTGCAAGCTACTGACCCCAGCTGGAAAAGGCTGATTTATTTGTTTCAGTTATTTGATAAGCCTGACAACCTGAAACTCTAAGGACCCACTTCAGAAGGATTATACATTTTATGAGTGAAAAGATCTCTCCAACCTTGGAAAATGTTTACATTCCTGGAGAGGAGAGCACTAAGCTGTTCCCTAGAAAATGAGTTTGCAGGGGGATGGGCCTGGTGATTAAAACAGATAGGGGCTGGGGGTTTAGCTCCTGTTTTCCCTAAACTTGAATAGAGTTCTTTAGCCACCCCACCTGATTCATGATTTTCCACAACCAACCATGCAAATGAACTTTATACTGAATAAAAAAATAAAAATAAATAAAAAGATGATGCTAGCTTTTCAGGAGCTAGGGATTAAGGAGTACAAAAAGACACTTTTCTTGGGATTCTCATAACATCCTGGTGTTGTTTGAGGAAAATTATTTTCACAATATTTTATTAAGAGCCATGGTCAAACCAGGTGAAGTAGGATGCATGCTTTTAATTCCAGCACCTGGGGAGCAAAAATAGGCTGAGCCCTATGAATACAAAGCCATTGAAGACTACATAGTAAGACACCAGCTCAAACCAAAGCAAGCCACCAACCAACTAAACAAAGCCATGACTCATTACTCCCATCTCAAATATATATTATTGCCTAAACTATGGAAAAATAAATCAGCTATACATGTAAAATTGTTCACAGTAATGGTTATATTCTTTAAAAACTGGAAGCAACAAATATAGCTTATAATAAATTATAGTACCTCTAATTGCTAAAAATTTTATGACTCTTAAGGGAGAACAAAGTTAGGGAAATCTATGAAATGTTTTCTTACATAAATATCTTAAGTTCTGACAAAATCGGGAAAACATAGACCCAGAATATAGAAACATTCAAAGTTTTTTATGGGGGGAGTATATATACAGAGTTTATTTGCTTAGTACACAGCAAATGATTATGAATCAACAACAATAACAGTCATAATCTGATATGTCCATAAGGAGGAAAGAGTGAGCACAGGTGATTGACGGACAGAGGGACCCCTACATCCCCTGGCAAACTAACACCAAGAACTCACAGCTCTGAGCTTGAGAGGTGCTTCCTACAGCTGCAATGAGATGCCACCTCTCACCCATCCATTTGCAAAGACCAGCAAAGGGCTTGAAGGAGGAGGAGTTATGAATTGAGTGTGGGGGCCCATACCTGTAATCCCAGTACTCAGGAGAAGACAGAAGATCTCGAGTTCTACGCCAGACTGAGCCACGTAGTGAGACCCTGTCTTCAAAACATAGAACAGCAGCAACTGAGATGGAAGAGATGTTGGAGACAGTATGAATGGCTGTGGCCCTCACAGAGCACGGTGTCTGTAAAACTAGAAACATGCCCACTTCATTTCCCTCGGAGGTCCTGCTGCTAGCATCTCTAGAAAGCAACCCAGATGGTGCCAGCAATGTGAGCACCTGGGTCATTTTGTAGCTTCCATGCAAACAGCATTGTGTTTGCTGGCATGAGTGACGTGATAAGTAAAAGGGAAAGTTAAGAAGATTAATTATGTAACAAAAACCCGTGTGCAGAAAATTACCCATGTTTGTCAATCCTGTGTGGAAGGACACAGGCTGGGTTGCTGGTGCTGGATGTCTGGTTACTGAGACTGGGGAAGGAAGAGTCGGACGGGCATAAGCTTCGATTCCGTGCTAGCCTATACCCTGGTGCATTTAAACATCACATACTGCTTTGGCAGTCTGAAATCTCAAAGGGAGCCTTATGAAAACTTTACAAGATCATGGGAAATGTTTAAAAAAAACTAATAGGAGACAGAAAATTTGAATTTGAAAAAATAAAATCCATACATCCAAAAGGGAACTACGTGTATCCAGGTTATGGTAGCTTGTAATTTGATTTTTTTTTCCTCCCCTAGAACATAAAGTTTCTGCCACATGCTTATATGGATTCTCACCATCTTAATGCAATTAGAGTTGGAGGTGGTGGTGCTTGACTGTAATCCTGCATTCAGCTGACTGAAGCAGAAGAGCCACTGGTTGCCAGCCAGCCTGGTTATTCAGCAAGAATCTATTATAATAAAAACCAAATTCAAGTGAAAACAAAATGATCATACAAACCTTCTTGGTTGACAATAATAATAATGATCTAATAATAATAATAAAGCTACCTGTTCAGATTGAGGCGAATTTCAGAGCTAACCCAAAACCTGAGCCCTGGATTTATGAGGATCCCCAAAGCCAGGGAAAGTTTTCAAAGGCAGACATCCTGGCTGGGCATCTCAGAACCATCCCAACAGAACATCCAGGGAGTCAGCTCTTTCCTATGACAGTTCTGAGAACCACCCGGTTTCTCCGTGCCTCAAACCTCTGCTGCACACCAGGATGTTTCAGAGGAGCCCCAGGAGGAACACAACCCTTGATCTGCCACAGTGCACACCAGGTCTTGACATATGCTATTTGAAGTGATCAGCTTTTCCATTATAACTGGAGAAAAAAATTGTGCGTGTTGGGGGGTGAGGGGGAGGTGTGTTAGTGCCTGAAAATTCTTGGGGTTGAGATACATGGCCTGGTAGAGAGAGAGTCGGACGTTCCCCTGGCCACAACCACAGCCAGGAAAGAAACTGGAATCTTGTTCCCAGCACAGTGGAATCTATTCCCTTCGTAATTATGTTTTGGGTTCGCAGGAGCTTTTTTTCTTCTTTGAATGGTTTAACGCCGTTCTAACCCATGGCTACCCATTGTTTTTCCTCCTGCCTTCTGGCCAGAGCCAATGCATCCTTCATTTCTCAGTTGAAATGCCACTTGAAATGACAGTGGACATGTCTAACTATAGACAGCGCCGTGCCCTATCAAATTCTCTTAAATCTCCTCCTACTTTTTCTTGGTGACACCTAATGGGAGACAAGTTGACAGCATGCAACCACTCCATCTTCAGGAGTCAGCAGAACCTAGGGTTGTTTTTGTTTTTGTTTTAAGATTTATTTATTTACTATGTATACAGTGTTCTGCCTACATGTGTTCCTACACACCAGAAGAGGGCACCAGATCTCATTATAGATGGTTATGAGCCACCATGTGCTGGGAATTGAACTCAGGACCTCTGGAAAAGAAGGCAGTGCTCTTAACCTCTGAGCCATTACTGAAGCCCCCAGAACCTAGATATTTCTTTTAAAAGATTCTTAAGTAAAAGAATACGTGCAAAAATTAAAATTAGGCAAGCCTACGCTTTCTTTGATCAAAGTTGGTAAAGGCCTGGAAACTTTAAAGTTGAAAAAGATTGGGCATCTACCTTGGCCAATGTCACTTAAAGGTTTACTGATAAGAGATGGCTCCGAGAAGACATCATGTGCCCAGCTTCACGGTGCTGTACCCAAAGGACCTGTACCGAGATGGACCCATACTTCTTTCTCAGTAAACTCTAGGACTTGAAATAGGGTCCTGAGGGAAACGAATTCCTTGAGACAACCTTTTTCTGGCTGCTAATCACTGTACTAGGGAAGAAAAAATAACGTAGGCTGCTTTTATATTTCACCGATGGATTTAGTTACAGAGATTAAAGTGTCAGCTTGGTATGGGTCCAGCATGTCTCTGGTTTGACAGTAGTTTTGGAGTGAAGGTAAAGACATCCAGAGCTGGCTCTTTTGACATGTTGGGTAGCAGTCCCGTGGGTCTTTCTCTCAAAACTTCGGTTCAGTTTTTCACGGCGTGTCTGTGGCTCCAGGGAGGCCCGCAGCTAGAAAGAATAACAGGGGTGTGCAGTTCAGGCTTGAGACCTGCTGGCACCGAAGTGTGGGAAAAGTTCTCACAGGGCCTGCTCACAGTTAGCCTGGTCCAGACTAAGGTTATTAATCTTTCACGTCCCCAAACACTCAAGTCACACAGATTTGAGAAGGGAAAATAAAGTAAGATGGCAGGAGGCCGTATGGCGAAGTAGAAAGAACAGCAAGGGGCTGGACCGGGAGACGGACCTCTCGTTCGTAAAATCTGAGCGGCTCACACCAGGTGATGCCCAGCTGCCTACCAAAGGCCTGAGGAGGCTGAGTCTTGTGGTCAGCTGGTAACTCTGACAGATCTGAACTCATCTGGGCTGCTGGGGTGATACTCATGAACCCAAGTTCCAGTGTAGAGAATTTTCCTGGGTTCCTACCCTTGGTTTTCTCATCTGCAAAGGAGCCACGCAGGGTTGTCCTCAAGATGGCAAGAGATGTCTGAAGCCGAGCGGATGCGTGGAGAAGAAGAGCGGATGCGTGGAGAAGAAACTGCTTATCGTAGCACAAGCATGAGGACTGAGTTAGGATTTCTAGCAGACATAGGAAAGTCTATCTGGCATGGTGCCAGCCTCAGAGAGGGAAGACAGGAGAAAGCTGGGTCGCCAGACTGAGTCAGAGAGCTCTGGGTTCCGCAAGAGCACCTGCCTTAGTAAATAAAGTGAAGAAGACATCGGACATCAACTTCTGACCTCATGTTCCTTTGCACACACATGTGTGAAAACACACACATTCCCCGTGCCTTAACAGCCGGTAGCTACAAATAGGATTACATTAATGACGATAATTCAAATTCCACTGACACACTTGCCTGCTTCACACAAAATTCCCCCGAAAGCTAGGAAGCAACGGCTCGTGAGAAAGCAGTGACACACACAATAGAAAACCATATTTTGTCATCTTCAAACTAGTTGTTTCTAGTTAAATTCTAACGTGCTGAACTTCTTAAACACCCCTTGAAGTGGACTTTGAGACAAGCCATTGTCCACCTGCTTCTGAGTAGTCAGAGGGCCATGGTGTGTGTGTGCCTTTATTTAGCTTGTGTTCTTAGCCAGCCTCTTTGCAGAAGTGACTGCATGATATCAAACATTTTCCATCTCCACAGGCCCAGGACAGCACTGAACACATAAGCTCCAGGAACAATCACACTCTTGATTAAAAAAAAAAAAGACCCCCAAACTCCTTTTTCCTTTGGCCCAGTGAGGTTTCTTGGGGTCTCCAAGTCTCAAATTCATTTCATGGCAAGGATTCTGCTTTTTTGGTCCCTCCTGCCTAGTTTTGTTTTCTCTGTACCAAATACTTACCAGAATAGAATAATCTAGAAACCCCACAGGCATACCCCCAAAGTGGTGTCTCATGGGTCCTCCATCCGCAAGAACCAATGGACCCCTCGGAATTCTAAAACGTCACGAGTAATAGAAAGTGATGGAGGAAGTGCTTCTCGAGATCCCTCTTGGCTTCTGAAAGACTTCAGATGAAGAGGTGCCGAGGAGCAGACGGAGAGGTGAGAAGAGCGCAGCCTCCGCTCCTCGTGCAAAGCATCCTATTTGGTTGTGTTTTGAATCAGAGGATGCTAGAGACCAGCTGGGCTCTTTGTTTCAAAATGGACTCCTTCCAGCCTCTGACCCTCCAGTGCATACTGCCCTCTACTTATCCATGAGAGAGACCTGTTGTGGTGCATTAATGAAAAGACTAATGTCTGCCTCTCCACACCCTAACACCGCTACTCCGAGAATGACATTTATATTATGCTCCGTCTCCTGTATCTTACATGAGGGAGTTTTTACGTGCCACTGAAAAATACTAGCTAGCACTCTTTATTAGCCCCATGGTACCCTGGGCCATCAATACTTGTCCAGGCCTGATGAGGTCATGCAATGGCTCTTAATCAGAGTGAAAGAAAGCAAGAGATACCTTTATTAAAAAATCAATTAAAAACCAGTTGCCCCAGGGTTTTTTTTTTTTTTTTTTTTTTTGCATCACCAAGGCTGAGAAGATGACTATTCAGGAAATGAAGTGGCAGGAGGTACTCTGAGGGAAGGCTGAAGGCCACTGGCCACCTCCATGCATGGCCGTTTCCTTTGAGTCTCTAGGTCAAACCCTTCCATCCAGAACACAAGTGTCACCTCTTACCATTCTCATGTGCTCTGCGTAATTTTCCTAGTGCAATGGCTATTCTCAGTTGTCAACTCAACTACATCTGGAGTTAACTAAAAGGCACATGCCTGGGTACAACCCCCCCGGGAGGGACTTTTCTTGACTGAATCATCTGAGTTGGGAGGATCCATCCCCCAAACTGGATCATTTGAGGTGGGGAAACCACCCTAAGCCTGGGCTATAGCCTCCTGCTCCAGCCCATGTAAAGGGCATGGACAGAGCATCAGGGATTAATTTTAAAGAACTGTCCATGGGCATATCTAGTTTTTAATACAGCCAAGTCTTGAGCAAAATGTCTCTGCTGTCAACCTCCGATCTCTGCTCCCGGAGTAACTTAGATAAGGGCTTCACGTGTGGGTGTTAGTGTCCCCTCCCCAGAGCCTTTTCAAGTCATGCTGTCAACAGCTTAGAAATCTGCACCTTATGCAAACATTGAAGGTGGCCCTTGTATAAACATGGAGTCTGAGAACTGCTTGTAGAAGCTGAACTCTGGATGGGCCCTCCTCCTTAGGCTAGAAGGTTCAGCAGGTAGCCACCAGTCCATAGGTGTCCTGCCTATCCATCCAGGTACTTAATTATCCCAGCCAAAACCTGTGCCTTCCCTCTCCCCAGAGAGTTCCCTTGAAGCTCACTGCAGTCCCGCCTCACACCTGCCTACACAGTGATAAATCCGACCTTTACTGCTCCAGGTTGGTTTTGACTGTTCTAGAACTTCATACAAATGGCTTGACCCCTGGATTGTCTTGATTCTTTTTCACGATGCCAGATCTACAAGTGTCGCGGTATGGCTGACAAGTAGCTCAATGCTAAGCCACAGAGGACTAATGCCTGCCTGTTGCAATCAGAGTTCATACTATCAGTGCATCACCAGAGATAATTTTAATGATGTTTATTTTTTCTGATCGTTAAAAGGTAATGGGAATAAGTATTGTAGCCATATAGTCTGGATGGGGAAAAAAAAAAGCCTTCTTCGTGACTCAATGGTCAGAAAGTCCAGCTGTTTCACAGGTCCCAGAGGCATCAGATTCGAGAAGAGCAAAGAACCTGGTTTCAAAATGGCGGTTGCATGGATACCAATTGCCACTGCACAGAGACTCGGGAATGGCAGTTTTATCACCGGCTCCTAGGCTACTTGGTCACAACTGTTCTATGAATATTCCTCTTACTCCATACTACTTCAGGAAACCCACTGAATAACAAAATAAGACTCCTTCATAGCCTCAGGGTTGGGGAGCGCTGATGAACGCACAGCGCTGCTTCTGTTTGGACATATTAGCAAGCTGGGCTGTGTTTCCTTTCATTTATATTTACAGCACCTAAAATGCAGTCATTTAGAAAAATGGGCAGATGATGATGGAACACAGATTTTGTTCATGTTCAGTCTTGGTTTGGTTGGGGTTCTCATTTTTTGCACATGTATGTATTTGTTGAGCTTGTATGCATGCATGTTCACATGTGTGTGCAAGAAAATGGGTGTTTTCTTGAACCACTCTCCCATAGAGCAGGGTCTCTCACTTGTGCATATTTGGCTAGTCTATCTAACTAGCTTGCCCAAGGGATCCCTGTCTCTGCCTCCCAAGTGCTGGGATTACAGGTGGCTTGCCATGCTCATTCAATTGGTATTCTTTTTTTCTTGTTTTTAAGATTTATATATATATATATATATAAGATTTATATATATATATATGAATACACTATCAGTGTCTTCATACGCACCAGAGGAGGGCATTGGATACCATTATAGATGGTTATGAGCTACCATGTGTTTCCTGGGAATTGAACTCAGGACCTCTGGAAGAGCAGTGAGTGCTTTTAACCACTGAGCCATCTCTCCAGCCCTCTAAGTTGGGGTTCTTTATATGGGAATTACATAGTGGAGAAACTAGTTCTAGATTTATCTATTTTATTATTTATGTACTTATTTTTGTCAAGAAGGCTCCAACCTCCGGAGCAGACTTCAAGTCTTTCCAGGAAAATTAAATTTGGGCCTAAAAACAATATTGCCTTAAACTGTATTTAGTAAGGTAAATTCCCGTGGTAGAAACCCAATGCTAGGTATTTAGTCTTTGCTTGGAAAAAATAACATTCACATCAAATAGTTTGTTTCTGGAAGAAAACAAAGATAGCAAGAAGCAAACAAGGAAAGCAGAAGCCCTGGTGAGAGACACCCCTTAGTACCACCGTACTGATCGTGACCAAAGAAAGTGCCTTATAGGAAGGCATCATACTTCATTCCACAATGACCCATTAAGGCATCAATGATGGAGCAGAGCCGGAGCTAGAAGTCAGACGGAGAAAAGGGAGGGGAGAGTCAGATAGTGATGGGGCAGAGAGGAGGGAGGAGTCAGACAGTGATGGAGAAGAGGGAGGGGAGAGTCAGAGAGTAATGGAGCAGAGAGGGAGGGAGGAGCCAGACAGTGATGGAGAAGAGGGAGGGGAGAGTCAGAGAGTAATGGAGCAGAGAGGGAGGGAGGAGTCAGACAGTGATGGAGCAGAGAAGGAGGGAGGAGCCAGAAACCCCCCCTTCGAACCCTTGAACACTCTGCTGGAAACATCACAAACAATTATTATTACTATTAAAATTTTTGTTTAGATTTACTTTATTTTATGTGTATGAGTTTTATGTCTGTGAACCATGTACATGCCTGGTGCCCTCAGGGTTCAGAGAAGATAATTAGATTCCCTGGAACCGGAGTTACAAATGGTTGTAGATCTCTATACGGGTGCTGAGAATTGAACCTAAATCCTCTAAAAGAGCAGCCAGTTCTCTAAGCCATGTTTCCAGCCTCCATTAACTTTATTTTAATTGTGTGTGTGTGCATGCACATGTATATGCCACATGTGTAGGGTATCTGCAGAGGGCAGAAGAGGACATCAGAGCACCTGCAGCTGAGTTTCAAGTAGTTATGAGCTGCTTGGTTTGGGTGTTTGGAACTAAACTCATGTCTTCTACAAGATCAGCAAGTGTTCTGCGTGGCCATTTCTACAGCCCCCTCTGACAAGACCTTAAAAACAAAACAGAATCTACTTTCCACATGCTAATTCCTGAGGATTTTGTTTTAGCTACCTGCATGGGGTTAATATTTCTTTCAAACAGATAAACTATGTCTTTGATTTGTATCTAGTCCTACATGGCCTCCACCACGGTATGCTCTGTGTGTTTTATTTATGGATCATCCCCCTGTAGGCCCAAACTTCCTGGCTTCATTGTCAGACTTAGCCCTAGATCCAGAAAGTACTCAAAACACTCAGGAAGTGATAAACGGACAAGAACAGAGTGGCTTGTCTAATTTGCTTCATAAAAAATATTTCTAAAATAAACACTAAATAGAAGATAATTCAATTAGAGATCACCCGGAGAGTAGATTTGGACGAATTCTTCTCTAGGAGTCCTTTGGAAATCCTAATTAGGTGTGGGGTGAGTCTCTGGAATGCAGGTGTTTAATAAGCTCCCAAGTGATCATCAAGCAAACTCGGCTATAAATAGCCATAGGAGATAAATTGGAAAATAAGAAAGAATATTTCATCTGGAGACTTTTTTTGTAGGTACAATAAGCATTGGCATCTAACATGCATTTTAAAAATTATGTTAAGGCTATGATTGCTCAAAAGACATTCCTTTTGTGTCTAGTCACGTCTCTATAAGAGTATGTATTCACTAAGTGATTTTTTTGTTGTTATTTATTTATTTATTTATTCATTCATTTATTTATTTATTTAGTGCTGTATGGAGCAGAGTTACGACATAAACCCTCTGAAGTTGTTGGACTAGAACAGCCCAATTGCTTCTACCTCCATGGCTCTGTCTCAGTTCCTGATGTAAATGAAGGGCGTTCGGAGGCTGTCTGTGAGGTAAATTTACTGCTCAGTTACTTACACAAATCCTGTGGGTCTGTGAAATCTTCGTAAACGAGTTTCAGATATAGGAACAAAACTAGAAAATTGAATGGGGAACGCCATTGCTCATAGAGAGACATAAGTGGTCATCTGTTCTGAAAACAGCAGCCCAGTGTGGTTGGGCCTCAGCCTAGGCTGGTGTTGGTAAAACATATATTTTAAGGAAAAGGCTCAGACATGCCCCAATTATTGTATAGACGTCTGTCTCAGAGCAAGACAAATGACTGGCAACTCTAATTGGCTACTTGGACAAATTCAAACTTTGAATATGGCAGAATAAAAAGGAGGGGGGATGCAATTGTTATGGCATCATCTTGTGAAGCTTCTTGATCAAACATCACTTGATTGAGATCCTAGAACATGATGTGAGCCCTCGTGGAAAAAGCCACAAAGTGCCATTTGCAAGCTTATAAAGTCCCCGTGACACGCAATGACGCTTCTTACGGCAAATGGCTAGCGATGTGAGTCAGATACCCTTCCTCCCTCCCAGCCTCAAATGCAGCAGGCTCCCATGGAAAATTGCTTTTATTTGCATCATAGTCAGTACACTTTGCACGTCTAGCCTGTTAGCCATCGCCTCTGCCAGGTATTAGAAGGATAGAGTGAAATGAACCACAACCCCTGACCATGAAAGGTTTATAATCAGACAGAAGAGTTTGCCTGAAATAAATTACATCATCAGGGTGGGATGCGCCATGTGCTCAATCATGGTATAGACTGAGCTTCTCAAACTTTAATGTGTCTTTGGATCAGGGGACCTCGTTACGCAGCAGCTTCTCGGACTTGGTAGAGGCCTAAGACAGAGAGAGCTTAAGATTCTGCATTGCTAATCTGAGGATCACCTTTTTGAGTAGCAAGCATAAGACATCCACATGGAGGCTGTGGGATCTCCTTGGAACTCAGGAAAACATGTAAATGCAACCCGTGGTGCTTCCGGTAGGTAGACAGCATTTAAAACATAGAAACTCTCCCAAGCATAAACATATACATACTCTAAAATAAATGTTAAAGATTTACTTTCAAAGCCATGGTGTGTATGTGTATGTGTGTGTGTGTGCTTAATTTTATGTGTATGAGTGTTTGGCTGCATGCGCGTGTGTTGGGAGGTACACCTTTAGTCCTAGCATTCAAGCGGATAAGGCAAGTGGATCTTTGAATTTGTAGCCAGCTGGTCAACAGAATGAGTTCCAGGACATCCAGGACTATATAAAGACATCCTGTTTCAAAAAACAATAAGAACAATAATAATCACACACACACACACACACACACACACACACACACACACACGCTTTACTTTCAAGAATGGAAAGATGGCTCATCAGCTAGGAGTTCTAGCTGCTCTTCCAAGAGAACCTGGTTCAATTCCCAGCACCTACAGTTTGACTCACAGCCATCTGTACCTCTAGTTTGAGAGCATCCACTGAGCTCATCTGGCCTCCACCTACACTCTACATACACGGTGCAGAGATATACTTGGAGGAATACGTATGTGCCCCACACATAAAATAATATTACTTGCATGGTCTATGTCTATAATCCAGCAGTCAGGAGTCAGATGCAGATGACTCTCTGTGAGATCCAGGTCAGTCAGGGATGCATAGTGAGACTTTAAAACAACATTATTGCATATAGGTGTGTGTACCACAGGAGTGCCTGGTGCCAGAGGATTTTTCTAGAACTGGCATTACAGGCAGCAGTTGTGAGTCTCAAAGCTGCATGGGTGCTGGGAAACCAAACCTAGGCCCTCTGCGTGAGCTGCAAATGCTTTAAAGCTCTTGGCCATGTCTCCAGGGTGGATTTTGTTGTTGTTGTTGTTGTTATTTTGCACAAACTCTTTTCCCCCATAATTAGACTTTATGTTGGGTGTGTGAAAGCACACAGGTGTCACTTGAATGCACTGTGGCGGTCAGAGGACAACTCGCAGAAATCACTTCTCTCCTTCCACTAGTGTGGGTCCCAGGCCTCAGCAGCAGCCATTTGGAAACCAAAGAGGTGACTGCAGGACTGCAGCTCATACAGGCGAATTTGACTGACCCTACAGCAGTGCTTCTCACCACCCCCTCCAGTGCTGAGACCCCTTAATACAGTTCCTCATGCTGTGGTGACACCAACCATAAGATTATTATCCTTGCTACTTCATAACTGTAATCTTGCTACTGCTATGAATCATAATGTAAATGTCTTCTATGCAGGATGGCTGACATCCAATACTGTGGAAGGGTTTTTGACACCCCCCCCCACCAAGGGTCGTGACCCACAGGTTGAGAACCTCTGCTCTGCAGTTCTCCTTGGAAAGTAATGAAAATCAGGACTGCGAGCTTGCAGTGGTATCACAAAAATGTTTATATGCAGCTTTACAGGATGTGGACTTGAAAGAATTCTTGCTCTTTGTGGTCTCGGGGGAATCCAGTTCACACAGTGGATGGCAAACATGACATCAGCCCCTCGAAGTCGTGTCACCTGGCACTTACACAAATACAGTCATGTAAAACGTGCTAGACTAATATGCTACTCGGGGGTTCTGACGATTCCATGGGACATTTAAGAAAGCAATTTGGAGTAACTTTCACAATGCTGCAAGCGCGTTACTCCCGTAACAGAGAGCAGGTCATACACACAACACATCTCCATTTGATAATTGCTTTATTTCGGATTAAGACTGGCAATTTTCTTGTCAAAGACAGGCATGAATAGAAAGGGACCGTGGAAATGTGCACAGCCTGAACAGTTTCCATAACCTGCCAGCCTCGTTACCCTTATTTTCTTTTACATTAACAGGGCAGATTGGGCATTGGTCCTGAAGTCTTCTCTTGTGGTCTTTTTTTTTTTTTTTTCTTTTTTGGTTAAAAGGCCTCTAGAGGTACGACCGCTATTAACCCCGTTAGGTATGGGCTTCCCTTCTAAACTGAACTGAGTCTATTACACGAGTTCTTGGGGAAAGTGGCTGAGGAAGTGGGGAAAGCCAGTAATGGCAGGCCAGGATTTCTAAACCCATTTATCCTGGTCATTAACGCGAACGTGCAAATCCCCAGGACTGCATAGGCTTTCCGTAACTAGCTAGTCACCATGTGTTAATGTGTCTTTTAAATGTTAGCATATGTGTACTGATCCACCCTCTCCAAGGGTACCCAGGGTGGGATGCACACCCGGAGGTATGCAGTGAGCGGCTAACTCCCTCCCACCACTGAAGGACACATTCCCAACCTATTCCCAACTTCTTTCTCTGCCTCCTTTATTTTGTTACCTATTTTTAAATTATTTTGTGGTCTTAGAATGTGTCAGGAGACAAAGCATTCTATTTACATATAAAAATTAATACAACCAGATGTACGTGCGTGGATACATACAGAGAGAAAATTGATACAAAAACAATGACATTAGTATTTGTTAACATGCAGTAGTGACTATCCTGGTGTTTATCTTTTTTTCTTTTTCTTTTTCTTTTTCTTTTTCTTTTTCTTTTTCTTTTTCTTTTTTTTTTTCTTTTTTTTTTTTTTTTGTCTAAATTTATTTTTGGAGTATTTTGGTTCAAATCCAGGACCTTATGCATGGGAGGCAAATGCTCTATCATACGGTCAGATTCTTATTTTTTTTATATTTTACTCTGTATTTTTTTCAAATTGATAATAAATTTAAAGAGATGCTAAGAACTCAAGGCCAGCAAACGTTGAGGGGCCCTCAACATCAAGTTCAAATCGCCTGAAACTGACTTCTAATTTGCTAGTGCTTTTCTGCAAGTGGTTTTCAGGTGCTTGGGCCAGAACTGACTGCAGCTCACATGGGGCCATTAGACTCTCACATGCAATTTCTGTTGGCATCTCTGGGAAGGGTGAGAAGGAGCCACCACCACGGAACGGATTTCATCCTGAGTGTGACGCAGCGCTTCCTTTCTGGTTTCCATTTTGTGTCAGGGACCACAGAAAGCCTGTTTGACGCGGAGGTGACAGCCTTTCTTTTCTTCCTCTGTTCCGTTTAATTACTTCTAACACAGACATAAAGAAGTTTTAAAGGCGCTTTCAACACCCTCTTCACATACACCACACTCCAAGTTTCGGTTCACGAGACGGTTACCAACACCTGACAGAAAAGAGCGTAATGAATGGATTTCCCTGAAATCCTTTCCTACGAGTTACGGATCCGTCCTGTCTACTCTTTATGCACGTCGCTTTCGTAGTTGATCTTGGTGTTGTAGTAGTAGTGGGCATCTATAAGAAAATCGCCCTGTCTGCAGCCGTTGGAAGAAACACGATGAAATGAGAAGTGAGAGCGAGCACTCTATTCGCTGTGCCAGCTTCAGGCTCTCTGTTGACGGGATACATTTGTATTTGGGAAAGACATAGGCAGTACAGTCGCTTGATGTGCGGAAGTCGGGATCATTTTCTTTATTAGTATTAAAGAAAAAAATTAATAGACTGACAACATTAGGAAAACAACCCCCCCCCAATAAAAAATCCAGAAAAATCAAAGGCGTTAGAAATGACAGATAGATAAACAGACATACGTCTTTGTACGGGCCCTTCATCACTTATTTTAGAGCTATTACTATATAGACATATAATAGTTTTAATTTACTATAATGATTTTATGGTATCAAATGAACAGAAACTATTTAATTTACTTTGCTTTAATGAGTGATATGCCTAATGCACAGGCATAAAAATTAATTGTACAGTGTGAAATGCCAGAAACAAATGCAGAGCGTTGTAGGTCATCTTTTAATTTAATACTTACAGCCTCACCCAACTGTCACCCTTTACTGAAAGAGCTGTATTTATATGTGTTCTTCAGATAAAGCAAGGGGCTGTTTAACAGATTCGAGAGTCTAGCAGCCAAAAATAATCAGCTGCTAATCTACATGTCCATTATAATGCTTTGGACATTTTAAAATAGACACATATGGCCTATTTGAATATACAAGAACGTACGCCCCTGCAAAGAAAAGACAAACACTGCTGTGCAAATGAATAGTGTTTTAGCAAGTGAGCACTCAGATGTAAGGGTTGATGGTTTATGACTTGACTCTTAGCCTCCATAAAACACTCGCAAGGCAGCGTTTTCTTTGGGGATAAGTCATAACTTTGCCATGGAGGGCTATTAGGGGGCCATTGGCTGACATGAGACCAAACCTACAATTCCCACAGAGAAATGTTATTTCAAAAGGAGGGCTGACATAGGGGATTTTCGGGAAAGTCCCCCCAGGGGATCTGACTGGGGTAGCAGGCATGTAATGCAATTTCCCACATTAGAATAAAGAATATATATGTTGGGGGAACAGTGAAAGTGATGCCCAGTTGTGCTGGGGCATGAATATATCACTTCTCCAGTCAAGGCAGCTTTGGGTTTTCAACTAGGGAAGACCAACTAGATGAAGATGCAGCTTGTTCTCAGGGCTCTGTTGACTCACACAAGAGTATGTTTCCCAAACCTAGTGTGGGGGTGACCTCCTGAAGCCCCCATCCCCAGATACTATAGGATATTGCAGACTTTGACATTGAAGATACCACATGATTTGATTATATGGCCTATATAGAATGATATAGGACGTAGATTAAGCTGAAACTGAGCTAGAAGCGTGCTTATTGTTTGCTAGCCTCTATAGTTCTACAAGGTGCTATTTAGATTCCTAGGGGAGAAAAGTCACCAAATGGTCTTACTCAGCTGTAGGCCCAGCATGTTACACAGCTAGCCAGCCAGAGAAGGTGTGGCCACTCTTATGCAATAGTGGCATGGTTGTTATGTGGATAGCCAATTGCTTTCTAGTTGGAGTTTGAGTCCCCTCTACAAAGGAGAAAAACGTGTGCCTGATGTCCTTTCTGGTAAACTTGGCTGAAAGTCCATGGCTGGAGGGGTCCTAGGTCCTAGTGGGAAAGCTGCTACTGTTACTTTGGTAAATGGACATGGTATAAAACTACCTTCCAAATATGTCTGCTTCTAGCTCAGCACTGCTGTCAGCTTTGGTCAGAGAAAATTCTTTTGGCTGTGGGTGGCATTGCAGAGAAGTGTAACTAGGCAAAGAACTGTATCATGCATGCACTCAAGCACACCTACGTACACAACACATACACACACACACACACACACACACACACACATACACACACATGCATGCACACACACTGCACTTGCTCCAGCATGGCACAGGGAACACTGTAGAAGAAGGGGTGGGTGTTGGTAGATACTGCCTTTCGGGTGCGCCGTGCTAATTCCACTTATGAAGTCAGAGCAGAGACTGAGCCCATCACCGTCTTGCCATGGAGTGAGAGCAGCTCACAGAACTGCACCCTTCCCTGACGATCTATGAGAAATAAATCGTTGCCGAGGAAGGAAGAAATGTTCTCTTCAGTGGTGTAGCCACTGGTTAAGCACTCATGCACCTGTAAATAACTCATGCTCCTATAAATAATTTCTCCCTCTCTCTCTCCTAATGAACAGCCCTACCTCGAAGCTGTGCGGGAGAGCAGGCTAAAGCCCCAGTCCAGACACCAATCCCTCTGCAACAGTTGCAGAATTGGATTTCTGGATTTTCTTGGTAGGAATGGGTATTTGTTTCTCAGTTTCAGCACATCTCCTCAATGGCTGAAATTATTTCAGCATCTCAACTTTTGGGAGGGGGGGGCAGTGTTATATACAGCTTAGAGACTATTCAGGATATCAGGGCTATGTTGAAGACCATTAAGGGAAAGTTAATCAGAGTCTGAAACCCTGATTAAATTAATTTGAACACACACATGGGAGAGGGAGGGAGGGAGAGGGAGGGAGGGAGGGAGAGAGGGAGAGAGGTGAGGAAGCAGGAAGGAAGAGAGAGATTAAAGTAGAAGGCAGAGTGTTTAGGAAGAGGAAGAGATTGGTGGATTGGTGGGAGTGGACAGATGTCATGAGAGGGTAATGGGTGTGAATGACTAAACTAAGACACATCCTCCTGTTTGGTCTGTGGCTGGCTCAGACTTCCACCTTTGATGAGGATGTACGTTCCCACCTCTTCTAATATCTTCCTGCCTGTATTAAGGGAAGTTGTGGGAGACTTGGCTAGTCAAAATGCTGCTCTAAATGAGAAACCTGGTCCAGTGTTGTCTTGCTAACCTAACTCAACACTAATTCTGAATTGTTGACTGACACAGAGCATAGGACCCTAAAATACACACTGAGTTTATTTTTAGAACTTTTCTTCTGGAAGAAGACGGTTTTCCTTCTTTAGGGACTTTTTACTACTTAAGCAAAACAACACCCCACACGAGTATTAGGCTGTGTACTAAAATAAAACTTCATGTTTTTTCTTCTCCTTCTTTTTGGCAGACAGAAACTTATTTTCATGTAGTCATTTGTTGGACCTTAGGGTAAAATTATATTTCATAGTTCCCCTGTTCCCAGGCTATGGAGATGGGGTGGGGAGGGGCGGGGAGGAAGAGAGAGAGAATTACATATATATTTGTCTTACAGAATTGTTTGACACTCTTGGGAATAATTAGGTTGTTATACCACTGAAGGTTAGCAATTCCTTAGGAATGAACTTGTTATAATTAGTAATTTAGATGTAGAGAGGAAAAATTAACTGACAATTTCTAATACTACTATTATTTATGAGACTAGTTCTTTGAAACACACGGCAAAGGTCACAGCTACTGCTAAGTAGAGTGCCAGTTCTCTCTTCCCTTTCTGAGGATAGACTATGTAGAAGTACACAGTAAAACAGTGACATTCAACATTTGGTGAGAAAAACCCCGTTATATGACACTAATCTGTGCAGGTAAGGAAAGGTAGACCCAGTGGCCCATCCAGTTGGGATGGGCTTTCAGTGAGTTCATCTTTCTCAATTTGCTACCTATAGTTTAGTCAGTCTGACATTGAACTCAGGACATCAGTAGAACAAATAGGAAGGAATGAACAATGGGAGGCAAAAAGAAAAATAGAAACAAATTCATTTTATAAATCCTACTGCCTTCAACAAGAAACCAAAGCAAAGCCGGGGGTTCCACTCAGCAGAGAGAAGCTAGATCGAGTGTTCGTGGATTCCACCACAGTAGTTAGGGTTACCTCTTCAGAGGCGGGATGGAAGGACAGAAAACAGAAATGGAGCAGGCAGTCTAGGGACAGGGGCCTCATTCCTGTCCCCAGACAGAAGTGGGAATATTCTTGGTTCTGTCCTGTCCAGAGGCCAGAAATGCCAGAAGAGAGATCCGACTTCTTACTCCCCTTCTCCTAATGAACAGCCCTACCTCAAAGCTGTGAGGGAGAGTGGCTGAAGCCCCAGGTCAGACACCAATCCCTCTGCAACAGCTGCAGAATTGGATTTCTGGGTTTTCTTGGTAGGAATGGGTATCTGTTCCCTAATTTCAGCACATCTCTTGAACGGCTGACATTATTTCAGGATTCCAAGTCTTGAAGGGACAGTGTTACAGTAGCCTTGAAGACCATCCAGGGTATCAGGGCTCTGTTGAGGATCATTAAGGGAAGGAAAGTTATTTCCTTCTAGTAAGGACGATGGAGTATACCTCTGTCCCTGGGTGGAAATTTGTAACTGCTCCAAAGACTAACATAGAACGATTGTCTTCTCCCTTAAGAATTAATCCCAGTGGGCTCGTCAATCACTGGGCCAAGAGACCACCTCTCAGGATAGCTGACTCACCTAAAGCCATGTTAAAGACTGAGAGAGAATAATTCTATTCTTAATGAGATGATGTATTTTTTTCTCCCCAGACATCCTGACCCCAGGCAGCTACTTAGAAAAGCATAAAATTCCCATTCTTTCTTTTTTTCAAAGCTTTCCCTGTCACTCTGAGCTTCTTCATTTCTTTTTTTTTTTTTTAAACCACTGACGTTCTGCATCCACTTCTGCCACAGCTCTGCTTGTGACCTCCACTGCATACTCTTTCTGGCATCTTCCATTTACAGCCTGCCCTGTTTTCCCCTCAAAGTTTAATAAAAATGGCCCTGTACCTTCCTTCTGAGTCATTTCAAAGATTCTTTTATTAATAAGACTTAGAACACCAAAAGGAACCCCAATTTTCCTGGTAACAATCTAACCTACTAGTGTTCATTTAGACAATAGAGTTATGTATTGAATTTAATTAAACCCAACTTCCTGAAAAGAGTGAAGACTTTTCTGTGATATTCAGAACTTCTTCTTCTTCTTCTTCTTCTTCTTCTTCTTCTTCTTCTTCTTCTTCTTCTTCTTCTTCTTCTTCTTCTTCTTCTTCTTCTTCTTCTTCTTCTTCCTTTTCTTCTTCTCCTTCTCCTTCTTCTCCTCCTCCTCCTTCTCCTCCTCCTCCTTCTAAAAAGATTTGTTTATTTATTTATTTATTTATTTACTTATTTATTTATTTAATGTATGTGACTATACCACTCTCTTCAGACACACCAGAAGAAGTCAGAAGTCATAACATAACAGATAGTTGTGAGCCACCATGTGGTTTGGGGGAATTGAACTCAGTATCTTTGGAAGAGCAGCAGTCAGTGCTCTTAGCTGCTGAGCCATCTCTCCAGCCTGATATTCAGAACTTCTATGCACTATGTCCAAGGAGAAATGGCTGACTTTAGTGATTGCTTGTGTTGTAGAACTATACTTATCAGGTTACTTGACAATTATGCTCTCCACTTTAAATTATGCACTGTGTCATAAGACGTTAATGCCACAGCTCCAGCGATCTTGAAATTCCCTGTTGGATTAGTAAGTTAGAAGAATACAGTTTTCCCAAAAATAACCCAATTATTCTAAAACATTATTTCAAATTACAAGGAGAATATTTCATTCTTCCACAGCTGTCATGGCAAAAGGTTGGAAAGTTTCCTGTACTGGAGAGAAGACACGCGAATCCTTACAAAAGGAATAAAATGAGCACAACGGGGTAAATAAACATGACACCCCATAGGTTGGAGAAAATACAAGCAATTCAAAGAAGCAGAACATAAAACCAGAATGAAAAGTTAGCGTACTACCACAGGATAAGAACTGGAGCAACAGCATCAGATACCTGACAGGGACATCTGCTCTCTCCATACCTATTCTGTCCAGTACTTGATATCTAAGCTAGAGCAATAAGACAGCTGAAGGAGACCAAGCAGACACAAATAGGAAAGGAAGAAGTCAAGTATCTTTATTTGCAGGTGATATGATTTTTATGCATAAAAGATCCCCAAAGACTCTACCAGGGAACTTCTCCAGCTGATAAACATGTTCAGCAAAGCAGCAGGATACAAAGTTAGCACATTGTGTGTGTGTGTGTATATGTGTGTGTGTGTGTGTGTGTGTGTGTGTATATATATATATATATATATATATATATATATATATAAAACAAAACCAGTAGTTTCCCATCAACGAAAGAACACACACAGGCTGGGCCTCGGCCTCCCCACCCATATGTAGCAGATGTGCAGCTTGGTCTTCATGTGGATCCCAAACAACTGGAACAGGGGATATCCCAAAAGATGTTGCCTGTGTGTGCGATATATTCTTATAGCTGGGCTGCCCTGTCTGGCTTCAGTGGGAGAGGAAGTGCCCAGCCTTGCAGAGACTCAAAGTGGCAAAGTGGTGGGATACACAGGGGTCCCCCATCACCTCAGAAGAGGAGAAGTAATGTGGGAGGGATGACCAGGAAGGGGGCAGTGAAAGGGATGTAAAGTGAATAAAAAAATTTTTAAAAAGAAAAAGAAACATTGTAAACCCTATGTGTGTGTGTGTGTGTGGGGGGGGGAACGCAGCACTTTTTCTATATATAAATGATATACTGAAAGAGAAATCAGGAAAACAATACCCCAACCACACACAAGTATCTTGGGATAACTCTAATCAAGCAAGTGAAAGATTTTTATAATAAAACTTTAAGTCATCAAGGAAAAAAATTGAAGAAGACACTAGAAGATAGAAAGATCTCATGGAGTATATTATTAATTATTAAAATTAATAGTATGAAAATGACCCATCCTACCAAAAGCTATCTAAAAATTCAATGCAATCCTCATAAAAATTCCAACACAAATCATCATTGATCTTGAAATGAAAATTTTCAGCTTTGCATTGGAACACAAACACAAGTGCGCGCGTGTGCACACACACACACACACAAACCAATCAACAGAATAGCTCAAATAATCCTGAATAATGAAAGAATTGCTGGCGGTATCTCCATTGCAGATTTCAAGCTATCCTACAGAGCTACAATGATAAAACAGCACAGAATTGGCACAGAAACAGACACATTGACCAATGGGATTGAACTAAAGTCCTGGATATAAGTCTACCTACCTAGAGACACCTGAGTTTTGACAAAGAAGCAAAAATATACACTTGGAGAGTCAGCATCTTCAACAAATGATGCTGATCAAACTGAATGGCTAAACACTGAACAATGAGAGCACATCCATGTCTATCACCCTGCACAAAACTCGACTTCAAATATATCAGGGACCTCAACATGAGACCAGAAGCCCTGGATATGAGAGAAAAGAAAGGCGGGAACAGGCTTGAACTTATCAGCACAGTAAAGAACTTCCTGAACAGGACACTAATAGCACAGACACCATGACCAACAACTAATAAATGGGACTCCATGAAGCTGAAAAGCTTCTATATAACAAACAACACCATCATTTGGGCAAAGCAGCAACCTACATAAAGGGAAAAGCTCACTTGTCTCTTAGAAGGTTATTATCTAAAATATATAAAGAACTAACACAATTGGGCACCAAGAAAACAAATAACCCAGTTAGAAAATGGGGCACAGAACTAAACAGAAAGTTCTCAAATGAGGAAACACCATGGTTGAGAATCAGTTAAAGGAATGCTCAACCCTCAGCCACCAGGGAAATACAAAATAAATCTGAGAGCTTTTTCTCTTCCCCCAGTCAGAATAGCCAAACCCAATAAAGCAAGGACGCAGGGAAAGGGGAACACTTGTCCATTGCCAGTGGGAGTGCAAACTGTGGAAATCAACGTGGTGATACCTCCGAAGCCCAGATTAGATCCACCTCGAGGTCCAACTGTGCTACTCTTAGACATATCCCCAAAGTAGTCTACATTCTACAGAGATAGTTGCTCAGCCATGTTCGTTGCTGCTCTACTTATAATAGCTAGAAACTGGAAACGGCCGAAATGTCTATCAACTGATGAACGGATAACAAAAATATGGCACACTTACACAATGGAATATTATTCAGTTATTAAGAAAAAGGAAATTATAAAATTTGCAGATAAACAGATGGAACTGGGGGAAAATCATCCTGAGATAACCCAGGCTCAAAAGACAAATATTGTATATTTTCTCTCATTTATTATGTGGGTATTTGTTGTGGATTTGGTGTATAGTTTGTATTATGTTAATTGGGTTCCCAAATTACACAGGAATTTCCATGTAAGATGGTGAGGGCCCCAGTTGGCTTTGATTGGTAAATAAAGTTGTGTGTGGCCAATGGCTGGGCAGGGAGACAGGGGCGAGACTTGAGGATTGACAGGCAAGGGGACCAAAGAAGGAGAAGAATCACCATGCCAGGGAAGGAATAAGACCTGGGCTTGCTAGAAACAGAAGGAAAAGCATACAATCATGTAAGAGCTGGGGGAAGAGAAGCCCCAGGGGGTCGCCCTGATTGGGACCAGGGTAACAAAGATGAAATATATAGATTTTAGTAAGTAATAATTCAGGAGTCTTGGAGGGGTGGCATTAACAACATGGAAGATTGGGAACAACCCAGCCATTGAGCCGATTAAGACATATTAAATATAAGTCTCTCTCTCTCTCTCTCTCTCTCTCTCTCTCTCTCTCTCTCTGTGTGTGTGTGTGTGTGTGTGTGTGTGTGTCTGTGTGTGTGTGTGTGTTTCTTCGAGAATCCAGAGCATCGGGTTGGGAGTAAGGAACTCACACTGCTGCCGCCAGGGAGATTAGAGCACGTTAGTCAACTATGGCTACAGGTATTAGCTTTTAAGCATTTGATATGTGTGCGGTGATCTGAATAACAACAGAGGTGCCTAATAAAGGACTGAATGGAAGGAGAAGGTCTACCAAGGAAGGGACCATAGAATAGAGTGTTATGAGGAGACAAAGGGGAAACTAGAATAGGAGGATTGTATGGGTAGGGAAGGGGAGAGCAAGGTAAAGGGGTACTATAAGGAGGGACAACTAGCAGGAAAGGCCATTTGAAAAACCATATACAAAGTTATTACCATAGAAGCTTCCTAAGATATATACAGACATGAAAAGAATTTAAGTAGAGTCACCAAATAACAGGGTGGCAATGCTCCAACTGGACAACTTATACCAGCAAATAAATTCTCCAGTACCAGAAAGGTGGAGTGTCTGGCCAAACAGTTCCCATAGGAACCCCCAAACATCAAAGGTTCTTACCAACGCTATAGGTTACGCTCCTCAACTTCATAATAAGGTGCTCTCACGGGAGAGAGCACTTAGCGACTTCACTGAACACAAAGAAGTTGATCTGGTGAATAACTAGAAGCTTCACCCCTACTGACTAGTGTTCACGATTCTCATTCACACTAGAAGGTTCTCGTCCCACTACCCGAGGACAACAGTAATCATCGATATCACCCAGCTCCAAACCCTGTGACCTGCAACATTGACCTTCCTGCAAGATATACTGATGCAAAAGAAATGTTATGAGAGTAACCAACCATGTTTTACTTGGGCTTAAGGCTCACTCCGTGAGATGGAGCCCATACCTGACACCGATAAAGTGGACAAGAACCTGAGACTAGATCGGTCATGGGCCTGGGGGAAACTAATACTAATTTTCTGCTAAAGGAACAGAACAATAAAATTACTCCTAATACCATACTGTTATATCCAGAGATCAGTGTTGCAGTAAATCTCCAAGCCAAATAAGCCCAGGCAATGAAAACACAACTCAATTATTATGAATACATGCAGCGTACCTAGATTGGGCAGATCTACCACTATACTACTATCTTTCCCATATAAGATACCCCTTAGAACTTGCAGTTTCTCCAGGCCAGCTGCTTCTGCTCCACTTTCCCCTCTTTTTCCTCCATTGTTCTCTCTCTCTCTTTCTCTCTCTTTCTTTCTCTCTCTCTCTCTCCCCCAAAACCTTCAGCTCCACCTTCCTCTCTTTCTCTGCCCAATCACCAGCTCTAGCCACTATTTAAAAATTAAGGTGGGAAGCAGGTTTACAGAAAATCACCTAAGTGCTGACTCATTCCTTGTTGGCAACCCCTCACAAGAGAACAGAATTAACATGAAATACAATTAGCCCCAGGGCTATCTGCTGCAGATCAGTACCTGTCTCGACCCACATCAGAGAAGCTCCTTTTTACAGTAGGCAGGAATTAACAGAGACTCATAACTTGGCAGTGTGCAGAGAGTGAGACACTTTAGAGCATTCAGTCCTAAATGGGAAGTTTACACAAACCCCCCCTCTCAAGGCTCTGGAATCCATGAGGAAGAAGAGGCAGAGAGATTTTAAGAGCTAGAAGTGATTGCCGACTCCAAGAAAAGTGTGTCTTTCAGACACAACAGAACCAATGCAGGTACAAACCCACAGAGACTGTAGCAACACCTGTAAAAACCGCACAGACTCAAGCCAGAATGTGCTCTGAGCACTGAGATGCTGGTGTGGACACTGCATCCTACCCCTGATGGAGAAGCTATTTGCAACTGATGCCTGCTGGCAGTGAGAGAATCTGTTTTCTCCTGTGGAATCTCACTGGGTATATTATCTAAACTTCAGAGCAGTACCCATGCCCAGGAGTTTGGCCAACACAAAATGAATTCAACGGTATTTTTGTGGACTTTGTGTTTCATTCAGTTTGTTTGGGAGTATCTTTTGTCTTATTGGTCTTTTGTTTATTTTGATTTTGTGTGTGATTTTTTTTAGTTTCTTGGGGGTTTTTTTTTTTTTGGTTTTTGTTTGTTTGTTTTTGTTTGCCTTTGTTTCTTTCCTTCTGAGGAAGAGAGCACAAGAACATAAAGCTAAGTAGAGAGGCAAGTGGATCTGGGATGAATCAGGGGAGGAGAAAAAACCATGATCAAAGTATGATACTGTATGGATTTTTCCAACAAAAATAATTGGATATAAGCGTATTATTTATTCATTCAACTCATTTCACAAGTATTCCTAAATGTTTATTTTATTATTTGATCTGTATGAGTGTTTTGCTTGCGTGTACAGGATGTGATTCAAGTGCACGAGTCTGGGTGCCAGGAGTTTCAGATGAGGACATCGGATCCTGTGAGAGAGTAGCGTCACAGATAGTCGTGAGCTACTACATTGGTAAAGAGGGTTATATCCGGCTCCTCTTCAAGAGCAAACACTCTTAACCACCGAGCCAACTCTACAGCCACACAAGCATATTCCAAACCTCTGTTTGATATTCAGGATAAATCTATAAACAGAAGATAGTTAAAGAGAAAGTAAGCCAGGTGTGATAGGTTCAGCACTCAGGGAGGCTGAGGCAGAAAGGTTGCTGCAAAATTGACGCCAACCTGGAGTTTATATCAAGACCTTGACTCAAAAATAAAATTAATCAATTAAAGTCCAAAATGAGTCTCAATGGGATAGGGCAAGGAATGTGGCAGTGGGCTGCTTCCTCTTGGCAGCTCTAGGGGTGATCCTATTCCTAGCCACTTCTAGCATCTAAAGGTTGTGTGTCATTAACCTGAGATGCCCTTCTATCTTTCAAGAGAGCAGTGTGGGCTCCGTTCCCTCCTCAGTTGCCCTTTCTTACCTCAGCCTCTGCTTCCCACCTTTCTTCCCATTCTTAGTCCCTCCTCTATTGCAAACACATGGAACAACTCCCCCCGCCACACTCCCCATCAGCTCACCTCTCCAGTCTTCTACCTTTTCCAACTCCATCTGACAAGAACTCTTAGGATTACCTGGTCTACCTGAATAATTTTCCCATCTCAATATGCTCGATTTAACCAATAGCTGCAAAGTCCCTTTGCTGAGTAAGATGGCATTAATGGGTTCTGTGGTTTAGCCTGGACAGAGTTGGGGGAACATATTTTATCTCCCAGACCAGCTACAGTCCCTTCATTTTTGAGTGGTGGTCACCATAAAACTCTGTGTCCAGCAAGTGTGGAGGTAAAACAAAATTTTGGACAAAGTCTGAGAGTTTGGCAGACCCTTACTTACTGGGGTTTGGTTCACAGTATCCACATGGCAGCTCGGAACCACTCCCAACCCTAGTTTCAGGTGATCTGATACCCTCTTCTGATCTCCTTGGGTACCAGGCACTCACGTGAGTCACATACATAGATGCAAGTAAAACACTCATAAACATAAAATAAATCTAAACATCATTAGAAAGAAAAAAAAATCCTACCACATTCCAAAATAGCGTCAAAATATATTTTAAGAAAATGGAGAAAATTGCGAGAAGTTAATAAACTCTTCTAGTAAGGAGTTTCCCATCCCTCCTTCCCTCCCTCCCTCCCTCCCTCCCTCCCTCCCTCCCTCCCTCCTTCCCTACCTCCCTCCCTCCCTCCCTCCTTCCTTCCTTCTAGCATCTAAAGGTTGTGTGTCATTAACCTGAGACGCCCTTCTATCTTTCAAGAGAGCAGTGTGGGCTCCGTTCCCTCCCTCCCTCCCTCCCTCCTTCCCTCCCTCCCTCCCTCCATAAGGAAAGAATTGAATTCATAGGTGAGAGAATACATTCTTTTCCTGGTGCTTTCCTAACTAGAACTCATCATATACCCTTAAGGAGCCCGTGGATAAGAGGCTTTAGACTCCCACGAGAGACTAATCGTGTGGATCTGTGCATCTTTAATTTACCAATCTTCCCTCTGAAATGAGCTTACTAACTGCGCCCTCTTTTTCTGTAAGCCCCAGGACTAAGCTTTGCATTAGACTTTAAGCGAGTCTGAGGGAGAACTGGGCTCTGCTTCCTGATTGCTTCCCACAAAGCTGGTGCAGTGTGGCACCACTCAGCTGGGAAAGTTAGCAAGGGTTATGTTCCACAGGCTGTCCCCAAGCAGTGTCTGGCGACTTGGCCAACACGCTGGCTCCCTGAACTGTCCACACATACTCACCGGGAGAGTGAGCATCACTGAAGAGTATCCATGAAAGAGCCCTGTGGCGTGTGGCGTGTGGCATGTGGCGTGTGGTGCTAGGCTATGTAAGAAGAGCAGTCGCAACCCATGTCTTTTGGGAGCTTAAAATACCAAACAGGACATTTTTTTCAGAGCCTAAAGTTGCCTGAGTGAGACAGGGCACTAAAAGACTTCATTCACACCGCAGAGAGCCGGCTTTTCCTCAGCTGGTGTCTTGTTCTGTTTCGCCTCCCAGGCTCTAGGCTCAAGTTCAGCTCAGTTAAAAGGGCCCATTATTAGAAGAATCCACTAAAAATTCCCCGTGCTAAAACAGCTTATGCCAGAATCTACCCAAGTCCGGTCACCTTCCTCCACCAGAGTCCACGCAGGTTACAAAGGCAAATGACGCGTCATCTTTCCTGTCCAAGAAGCCTTTGGTGGCACATTGGGCAGGCATAGTCACAGCAGATATAACAGAGCCTCGCGGACATACATCCTGACCCTCAGGAAAGGACCTGCAAATGAGCACATGCAGGTCCTCTCTGCTACGCAGAGATGGGAAGGCCCCAAGTGCGCTCGAATTAGTTATAAAAGCCAACTGAATTTTTGATAGGAGAGAAAAAAAAATAGTCATGGGCCTGCCAGCCTTCTGGGGGGTTATTAGAAGAGTTAGGGGAGATGTGTTTATCTGCCAAGCTTTTAAATAATTCCTCTCCGCGTGGTCCATCTCCTTTCTGCTCCCCTCGGCTGCTTCCTAACATCTCAGCTTTGGTGCAGGGGCTGCTCTTGTCTCAACAGAAAGGTCGGGTCCTGACTTCACAGCATCTGATGATGGACTAACAACCCAGCCTTTCTGGAAGTCTAGATCACAGACAGACAGAAGCAAGACAGTCTCAGACACTGTCCAGTGATGCGGTCCCTTGCTCTTATCCTGGGAGTTGATGAAAAAGGGACAGTTATTGACAGAAAAGCCCACATCAACCTCGCTGAATTTAGAGAGTCAGACTGACCTCCACAGGTCACCTGGTCCATCCATTCCTGAGTCTAGCAAACACACAGCCATAAAGCGGAGGTGGTCTTTTCTCCCTAAGGGAGTTTCTTGTGTGAAACATCTAAAACCAATGTGGCTGACGGGAAGCTGAAGTCTTCACTCACTCTTGAACGTCCCTGTCCACAAACTAAGCTTTTATTCTTCCCGTTGACTTGAGGATGAACATTCAAGAGGTCTGGTCCTAGTGACCACAGCCGAGGACCAAGATCCTGGAGGGGAAACACCTACCCTTCACCAAATTCCTTGGACTCCCCCCCCCGCCCCCCATCTTACAATTTCCTCTACCTATGGAGATCTCACATGAGGGCACACAATCACACTGTCAAAAAAGGCCGTTCGTACCTGTTCTGTTTTGTTGTTCTTGTTTTGATTTCAGAGAATCTTTGCAAATACATCCCCCTAATAGATCTGAATCAAAATTCTTTTCTTCAATTTGGTCACCACTGAAAGCCAAATACACTCTGCCACTGTACCACAGTAATAGCAAATATGTATATTGTATCTCTGCATCTTATTTTAAAGACTGATGTATTTTGTAAATGGACTTCCCTGAAGCCTCATGACTGTATCCTTTTGTAGACAAAATGGAAACAATTCTAAGTATTCTTTAAATATTGAGTTATATAGAAATTCCTTGGGATTTCTGATTAATAAGAAACATTGGGAATTCTATTGCTATTTTTCTCATCTTTAAGGGATTTGTCATAATTATAGCTGCTGAATTTGTTTCTCCAATCTCCGATCCATTAAACAAAATAACAGAGATAGATTTTCTACCAGTGTATGTGTGATTCATATCTGCCACTCCAGATTTACACTACTAATGCAATTTCTTCTCCTATTGAAAAATAAATGGGCGCACATTATTCATCTAAGGTAGAAATAGAAGGTTTCTCGTTATTTTAATATAGTTAATGTTTTATTCTTTAATTTTATAACGAAATAACAATGATAACACAGAAGGAAAGCAACTCATTTATTCAATTTGCCTTAATTGCCAAGTATTCATAATGGATGGGTGGAAGGAAAAAGTGGGCTTAGGTAATACTTCGTTGACAAGTAAAGACTTTTTCCATCACAGAAAACCTCACACACTCTAAAGCAAAGCAGAGAGGAAGCCATCCACACTCCAAACACCCAGAGCAACAGTTTCTATGCTGGGGAGACAGTGCCTGCTCTTTTCTGAGCTCACGTTCCTGGCTTGGGAATGTTTGTGGGCATACTATATTTAATATTAATGACAACTTCCCATGCTTTCATTAGTTCCTTGGAGGCCTTACCTAAGTGGTTACATAAAATCACATTAAGCAAATGACGTACTTAAGGGCATTAGATTGTTCTTGCTCTTTTAGACAAAATGGCACTACAAGCTTTGGGTGAAAGTTTGCCTGTCTTCAGGATTAATCTTCACCAAATCCATTTCTGAATGAGAGTAATATGCTGGCATGTTGTTCCTAGTATTTGTAAGACTATTTAAAGTTCATAATTGTTTTTAAGTAGACTCTTTACCCTTGCCCTGGGGTGCACTCACTCAGCTGTTGGAAAAAAAAAAAAAAAAGAAATGCTTCCTGGAAGAGGATGGTTAATTCCAGCAGTTCAGAGGATTCCTTCTTTGAACTGTCACTACTTGTAGGTAAATTACATCGTATTAGGGACCTGGGTTTTTTGTTGTTATTTTTTTTCCCCAAGTCCAGGATTTCCATGTTCCGCTTTGAGCATACTGGGACTTTATCTGGTGTTTAGTATACAAACAGGATCTCAATAAAGACGAGAGATGAGAGAGAGAGAGAGAGAGGAGAGAGAGAGAGAGAGAGAGAGAGAGAGAGAGAGAGAGAGAACTCCCCGGGGTGGGGGCAGTTAGCATTATTTATGTGGCATGAGCTGAGTGATTTCACTTTGTTTTTGCATCTTTGTGTTATATAGTTCCCGGAAGAGTATGACACCAGAGTGTGGGAATGTCAGCGCACACATATTTCACATCTGCCTGGCCATGTGAATGTGACCACGCCAGGACTCTAGACAGAGTTGCTGTCCTTCACAGAAATCATGGTGACAAGACTTAGCACTTCAGAAACAATAAGGAAGGGTTCCAGAGGGACATGCTCAAGAATGGCTTAGAAATTATAGACCAGATCACCCAACTATCATAAAGCTATCAGCGGTTAATAAAATGAGGTTTGCTTTTTCACTGAAAAATAGTTGGCGTTTTTCCCCCCGTGGAAAAAAATATTGACGCTGGAGGCCTTTGGAACTGTGTCTGAGCTTCTTTCTTCTGATTTTTTCATTTCCTGTTTCTTTCCCTTGTGTGTGTGTGTGTGTGTGTGTGTGTAGTGTGTGTATACTGAGATCTTGGAGACAAGTTTCCAAATATGTTCAAAACAAATGTACATTCCCTTAGAATAGTGTAACGTCGATGTCGGTGCTCCCAGACCCCTGATATAATAGAGTGCGCTGAAATCCCCCCCCCCGCCCCCCAGGATCTCAGGGAACTTAGGATGTGGAGACATTCATAGGAAGAGTTCCAAGAACAATCATGAGAACATTCTGAATGAGCCGCAAGTTTCAAGCAAGGAGGATACAAATGGTGTCTGTAGTATGCTTCGTAAGTGTGCTCAGCTTACACGCAAACTTGGTTTGTGCTGTCACAGGGAAGGGTGGAACATTAGAAAAGACAGAATCTCTCTCTGTGTCTCTCTGTCTCTCTCTGTCTTTGTCTCTCTCTCTTACACACACACACACACACACACACACACACACACACACACACTCCTAATTACCTAAGAGTAAAATGATATGGACCCCAGGCTATCTGCCTGCAGTAAATGGGCATAAAAGACAGCCACTATCATCCTTCTGTGGAGTTTACAACTATTGCAAGTCTTGCACAGCACATAAATGCCTTTGAATACAAACATGGGGGGGATGGAAGAAGAAGCAAGTGGACTGCATGAGATTACAGGACAGGGGATCCAACTGGCCAGAGACTTAGCTTAACTCTAGCAGGGGCACATGTAGAAGACAGGCAAATGGAGAAATGTCTGAGGAAGGGCTTTCCAGGACTCATGTATCTGAAGACTCTAATATTGCCCACTGGGCTGTCAGCAGAGGAAAGAGTGGGGTAAGAAAGTTGACAGAGGCCATAGCAGTAGCACCCCCAAGATGCTTGCTTCGCAAACAGATATGTGACTTTAGCTTTTAGTGCTTCAAAAGCAGTATGTATCAAGGAAGAAGGCATATGGTAAGAAGATGTGCACTGTGAAAATGTTGAGCCTTTATTTTCAAAGTTCTTAAGGACGTATGAAGATTTACAAAACAAGTAGAAATGTGGAGAGAAGGAAGGCAGAGAGCCTAGTTAGAAAAATAAATTCCTTCGAAACTAAGGCAGAATAGAGAGTACTGGTCCATCTTTGACAGATACAAAACTCTTCAGGAGACAAAAACTTGTCTCACACAACATGTGTATTAGACAGATTTGGGAACCCACAGTTTCATGAAGAGAAAGAAGAGCCAAGACAGACACACACCGCGAAGACATCCATGCTGACTGCCCATAGCCAAAGCATTGAGCATCATCCAGAAGAAGATACCGTGGTTATAGGTTTAGAAGCCTTGCCCTGAACCCAGTACAGATACCTGTCTCTAGCGCAGTGGTGGGAATTGACCTTCTTACACCAACACTGATTGGTGTAACACACTGGCAGGTGAAGGTCATAGATGTGGACTTTTCAGAGTTTCCAGGGAAACATGCCATAAAGGATGCCTGTAAAACAGCCGGTGAGCCCCAACAGACAGGTTGACATTTGTCCTTCAGAGTTTCCTTCAAGTTTACCGCTACCTTAGTCCTTCCTTACTCCTCTTCCAGACTCCCCCCCCCTCCTCTTCCATCACCCTGTTTCCTTCTTCCTGGGCCTATGTCTTTCCTTTGACTATTATCCCTCCCTATATTTGTCCCTTCAACATTTCTTTTCTTCTATCTTTCTTCTCTATCTCCTTAAAAAACACAATGAATTAATTGTGTGTGTGTGTCTGTGTATGCGCACACTCACGAGAGCCACAGCATATGTCTACGGAAACCAAAGAGAGTAAGTTCTTTTCTTCCATCCCGTGGGTCTCAGGACTCTTGATTTAGTCTATATTTCTTCTCTATTACACAGTGGTCTCTATAGTATAGTCTCTCTAAAAAAGAGTGAAATTTGGAGCCCTAAAGAGGAGCTAAGCACTTCCTGCTCCTTGTTTAAGAAGCTGACATTGGAGCTGGCAGGAAACAGATAGAGACTGTAGGAACAGCCATTCACAGGCTACATCCCACTTCCTGCTCCAAAGCCTACCAGCCACACTGTTCACATGCTGTCATTTGAGGCAGGACTGTTTATCTATCACATAATGCTAGTCTATGTTGTGTCTGTTAGAGCTTTGGCTAGGACTCCGGCTTGGATTGGACAGTTGGACCCAGGCACATGGTCAACACAAAATACGAGAGATCCATATTTGGGCATGTGCGAGCCTTAAACATGAATAAGGGTTGGAAGAACTGTGGCTCTGGAAATCCAGCCCACAAATCAGGTCACACATCAGGGAAAAATCAAAACAGAATTAAGTTGGCTGCTTTTTCTGTGTGGAGACATGAGAGGCATTTTGAGTTAAGTCTGAAGCCTTTTTTTTTTCATGTTCAAGTCAGTTTTTGGCATGGCCAAATACTACCAGTGCCCTATTTTATACAACTTTTTCTCACACGCCAATGAAGGGGTTCCAGAAACTCACCCAAAGCGTGGCTCCAGAGACAGCACATGACCAAATGGAATTTTCTTTCTAAAGAGCTGGAAGATCATTGGATAAACCTCCATCTGCCTAGGACAACGTGCACGCAATGTGCCTAGGGGGCATGGCCAAGTTCTACCGTTGCCTTTTTTTAAAAAAAAAGAACATAGATCCTTGGCCTCCAGGGTTGACCTTATCTGGACCCTGCAATTTCGAACCTTTTCAGATTTACTCTTTCTATTTCTCCTTGTGAGTTCAAAGCTTGACTGCGGTCAGCTCTTCATTTGCTTGCCTTTGTTTTTGGAGAACAGCTAGCATGATCTTTCTGGTTTCACATTCTGCTTCTACTTCAAGTAATCATCTTTCAAGTCTCAGGTCATAGTGTCTAAATGTCACTAAATGTCTAAGTGTCCCTGTCAACCACGCTACCCTCCACCCCCTGAAGGCCACTATCCACTGTGTCTTCCAGTTGTGACCTGAGGGAATTCTGGTGTTACTACAGGAAGCTGTTTCTTGGTGACACTTCCAATTTGTCATGCACACACACACACACACACACACACACACACACACACGGACACGGACACACACCATCTGCTTACACCACCCTTTCCTTAATAAAAAACCTTTTTCTCCATATTTGAATTGGAAGGAGAGAAAATATTCATTTGAACCAGAAGGGTGTAAATGCAGCAGTAGGCCTGGAGCCTGACAGTGAGTTCTCCTCCAACCACACGCACAGTCTTGGATGACTAACAGCCAGTTTAGGGAATTAAACCATCAGTGCTGTCAAGACACAAGTGCAGACTCAGGGGAGACCATCACAGAGGCTTCAGATACTTGAGTCGATCTGGAAAAATTTGGATGCTTGTAGAGCCCAAATAGAGCACTGGGGCACTTAAACATGAACAGTGGACAGGAAGAGTCCCCACCCAGGGCATGGTGAATAAAGCTATTAATTTGAGACCTCTGACTCCCCTTGTTCAAAGACAGAGTGTTGTTTAGTATTGGCATACATGATCTGGTAATTAAATGAGTTTCTTCACCCAAGATGGGAACATGTTGACAGTAAAAGTGTGGTGAAAGGCAGGCACAATGGTACCTCGAGAGTGAACAGCCCTTTGCCTCCGATACCCGGGAGGTGGCCTCTAAATGCTTGGAATGTATGGAGGGGTAGGAATATCTTTGTTACTCTCAGCAGGTCCCTAAAACCACATTTGAATTTATGCCAATGAGATGGCTCAGCATGGAATGATCATACCAGAAAGACCAACTATGCGGTTAGTGAGCTGGGACTTTGTTGGAAGCCATGAGAGGCAATCAATTATGCTTACATGGCCAAAGTCCAGTAAAATCTCCCGACATTGAAGTTGTGGCACAGGGGTCTAGTTGGCATTACTCTGAATATTGGTCATGCATCAATGTCCTAAGGTGACACATCATTTGGGATCCTCCCAGATCTTTTCTTGTACATGAATTCTTTTGGCTGATTCTATTTTTGTCATCTTTTTGTTATCTAAAATTCTAATTGGAACTGGGAATAGAACTAGGCAATAACAGAGTCTTTGTCTCATATACATAAGGCCCTAAGCTCAATTTCTAGTACCCCCCCTCCCCACCCCACCCCCAAACCCAAACCTTTAAAATTAAAATCATATGAATAACACTTTCCTGAGTTGTTAAGTAATTTGGCAAATTATCAAACATGAGGGAATACTGGAAACCTGCAGGTTTAAAGCCAGTTGGTCATAATATGAAAATTCCAGGAAGTCTGGGGTTGTAGCTCCTACCTAAAGTGAGGGCAAGCCTGTAGAAGATTGTGTCTATGGGGTCAGGTGTCACTGCAGTAGGAGGGCAGATATCCACAGGATCTGGGTTTCCAATGAAAAAAATCAGGACCCATTGAGGATTCCAGGTTTACATATGGCAGTGGGAGGGCTGTGTCTTCAACAATCCTTTGGGCTCTATGTGTTGCTGGTATGAAATCTCAATTTGTGTTTGTTGAAAGAAGAAATTGCATAACTAACTCTATTAAAAAAAAAAAGACACTAGTCTTCACAGTTTTGTACCATGTTGTACATGTTACATGCCAAAGTTTAAAGGAAGGAAGAATTAAGTGTATGCTACGAAATATCAGTAATAGTTTTTCTCTGATTGAACAGATGATAATTTCCAAAGCATATATTCCTCTTTGTTTGCTCCTATGTTTGTTTATCTTATGCTTTGCTTTTATATTATGTGAAAAGTATTTTTTCCCTGCGGGTATCATTTTGGCTCAGTGGTCTTGGAAACTTCATTTCGCCATATGTTAAATTGAGGCTTAAACAAGATGACTTAATATTTCATTCCCTTTTAAAACTGTAAGTGTATCTCTAAAGACTTGTGTTTATTTACCCACATCTGAAAAAAAAATCCACAGATGTTGGAGGTGAGAGAGAGAGGTTTTGGAATAGGTGAGCCCTGCCATGGAAAGATTTGCATAAAGCTGATTTAGCGAGTGAAAAATGGACTATGACAGATGGATTCTGGGAGGCTTCATCTGCTCAGGATCTGGCCCACACTGCCTGGTCTGATCAGATCTTCAAAGTCATATGGTCCCTATTTGGTTTTACAATAAATAACTCAGCCTCATGAGTTAGACACCAATTAATGAAGTAATCTAGCCCACAGGAGAACAACCCTCCAGGGCAGTTATTTGGAGGCATAGTCCACCCATTATGTTTGCCAAGTGTGTCTCTGATGGAAATGTTAGCTCCCTGCCCTAATGCCACAGGATCTTTACTCTGAAATCTATCAATGGCTGCTGGGGAGGTCAGGGCAGGTTGGGCTAAGCTGACTCAGATTCACTAATGACATGGGGCGCTCTCATTTTAGCCAGAGGGTGGCTTCAATACTGGGAAGTAATTGGGGTCCATTGGACAAGGGACTTCTGCTAAATCGCATGCATTACCTTTGTGTGTGTATACACATCGTGAAAGGATATAGGATGGACTTCAGGTAAGAAGTGTTTTATAAAATACTTTCGGGAGCTTCTTGAGTTTGGGGGAACATTGTGTTTCTGGTTGGGAAAAGTATTGATGATATTGAGAACTAAACCCACCATGGGTGCTCAATAAATATCAAGTAATCAATCAATTCACCAGCCACAGAGATGAATCTTGTGCCAAGGATGTAGTCATGGAAGGGAGTCTGGCCCAAGACCTACCTCCCTTTTCCAACTGATGTGACTCCAAACTCCAGGAAAATGCTCTGGGTATTTTTTTCCCTCTCCTTCATCCCTCAGCCCCTGATGGTAAGATTCCTGGCATCACTGGGAAAAGTAGTCTCCAGAGCAGACATGGAAGCCATAGGATCCTGCTGCCTGTTGGTCAACCGTCTACAAACACATGGAAATATAGTCTCAAGCTGTATCCAGGCAGCTGATTGGAAGTTCCTATACCTTCTTTCCATTAAGATAAATGTGATTTTGAAAATGCAGACCTATTGTACGGACCTGCTTAGCACTGAAAGCACCTGCTTGGAAGATAGCCACCGACTGCATTTATTTGGGTCAATTTTGCACCGATCAATATGCCTCAAAGATGACATTCTGCATTTCTTTAAATTTAGTAATCCTTATAAATTTCACCTCTAAGTGTTGTGAAAGAACATTTAAAATGAGCTCTCATGGCTGGCAAGCAGCTAACAATTTTTAGACAGAATCACCCTGAATAATTACCAACGAGATCCAATCTGCTTCCACAAATGTGTAGTCAACTTCCAGGGTTCAAGCTTTCCCTGTCCTTTAAAATGCTGTGTGTTTTAATGGTTCCTTGGACACGTGTAATTTGCAAGACTGTTTCAGTCATAACTTTACAGATCTTTCGATGGGCCATTGCCTTTGGCTTTAAGGGAACTAAAGTTATAGGATCATTTACAATTTTTATTTAATAACCACACATCAAATACCTGCACAGTTATTAGCAATGTGGAACAGTAATTTGGCATATTAGTTATGTGAAGTTTTTTTTTTTCCTCTTGCCTTGTGAATCCAAGTTTCTCCCTTTAGGACTGTCAGACATATGGCTTCTATGGGAAGGTAATTTCTGAGAAGATAAGTGAACAAAAGAACACACTGTGTCGTTTTGAATTTGAAAGCCGATTTTCCAGGAGTGTGACAGAAGAGCGAGGAATCAGACAGCATCAGTCTCCCTGGGGTTCCATCCATAGCCTACTCCCGTGGTCCTCAGAGCTGGCAAAGATTGCTTAGGATTTACTAACAGCTGAAAAATAAGGCAAATATTTTGTCCAGGTTGGGAGATGGGAGCTTGTTTTCCTTCAGGGGTGCTGAGAGATGACCAGTCCCCATAGGACTGCCTTTTCACTGTGCCTCAGGAAAGCAAGTTAAGTGGGGTGCAGCTATCAGGGGAAATAAAAGAAGGAGAAAAAGAATTTTCTGGGATGCTGTAAGGCAAGAGTAACTAGTCACTAGAGAAATGGGTATCATTTAGAATGTCCATTCAGGGATCTAACACAGCAATCTCCCACATAGTACAAGCCAACTTTGGGGATTGGAAACTGGCCAAGATTCAAATACAATGGCACATCTCACAGATGTTGGCAGATGTAGACAGAGAGGGGCCAAGTGCTTCCCAACTCACGAGCCATCTAGCCTGTATGCTTATCCTAGAAGGTTTGTTGATAAAGAGGGTACCTAGACAGTCAGTAAGGATGTCCAACTGAAGTCTATAAGGCCTTACTAAGGGAAGAAAGAAATAAGAAGTGCTTCAAATTATGGATAAAGGGTTCATGAGATGGCTCAATGGGTAGAGGTGTTTTATGGCCAAGCCTTGCGATTTAAGTTCAATCCTCAAAACCCACATGGTAGAAAAAGATAACTGGCTGTCACAAGTTATCCCCCAAAACCTACAAGTTTGCTGTTCATTAGCACACACACACACACACACACACACACACACACACACACACACACATGTTAATCCATTTTAAAAATTTAAATTAGAGATAAAGTGTTCTTGGGAGGCAGAGATAGGTACATCTATGAGTTTGAGGTCAGCCTGGTCTATGGGGTGATTTCTAGAGCATCCAGGGCTACACAGAGAAACTTTGTCTCAAGCAAACAAAAAAAAAAGGATAAGATGTTAGAATTAATCAGATCATGTATGATTGGTGAAAAGAGAAATTAAATCTAAGGATGAAGCCCTAATTCTTTCCAGTTTGTGGCTTGACAAGTGAACATTCTTAGTGTAGGGTAAAACCCTTCCTTATTGTCTGCCTAAACATAAGATAATATGCCTTACATCCAAGAGGCAAAATAAACACTGGCTTAGTAAAGTCATAAGCTAAAGTTTGCTTAGAGCATAGTCACCGGAAGGCCAGTCCCAGCCAGGCCACTCAGTACCTTCCTAAGCAAATTTAGGTGAGTCATTGCTCTTTCTAAGGCATGTTCTCTTACATCAAAAGTGGGGATAGCATTGCTCTACTGCAACTCACACAGGGTCAAGGTAAAGATCGAGTTAACCGAGTACGTGAACATGGCATCTCAGATGGTGAAGCACTGCATGTAAGTGAAGCATCCTGACTGAAACAGAGAGGTCAGCTCTAAGGAACAACAAGAGTGACCACCATCACTCAAGCCACTAACTGTCCTCAAGATTCGAATCTGATCATCATGCTTCTTAACTGGGAATAGAAGGAAATGGTTGGAAGTGTATGTTCCAGACACATTTAAAAGATGAGTTTAACCATGTCTGAATCCAGGAAGTGCTGCGTATACAACACCTTCTCATTCTACCTTCTCCCAACAGGTGGGGAAAGAAAGGACTGGAAAGTGATACAAGCCTACTTGCTTTTGATCTAAACATTATATTCACTGTTGATTTTACGAGGCTTGTTTCTAAGTCTATAATGCTAATTCTTCCCTTCAGAAGAATTACTAGGTAAGTGACGACGACTCTGAATCGTTAACTGTCAATTTTCTTAGGTTTCATCTCAAGGAAAGTAAATCTGAGGCCAAGGAGCTACAAGATCCTGCAAAGCAGCAGGAACATTAAGAACAGGCCCTGGTGCTGGATAAACAAACTCTGGGGGTGACGGTATGTGGATACAAAGGAATTATTCAGCACTGGCCCGGTGTCTGTGTGGCCCTGCAGATGCTCTACCGTGAGAGGAGACCGTACAAGTATATACTTAAACAGCCTAGCCATGCATATTCAGATGGGGCCCTACCTATCATTTCATGCCATTAGAAATACTATAAATGGTTTCTTGCTTATGTAACATTTATTATGCATTGCCTTTTTTATATATAATTGAGAATTTTACACATACATATTTCTGTACTGTGTGCTATGAGGATTTACCAAAAATGGTTAGGTTATCCGTTCATTCATCATAAACACTGATGCTGAAGTCAGATCTCTACATATAAGGAACTTCATTCCACATATTAATAATTTCTCACTTCACAGAATAGACTTTCTGCTAGGAGAGAATCATGCACAGCTCTAAGGCAAAGTCATCCCTCCATGGCTACCTACCTTTGGAGATAGAGACCAACAAATCAATTTCATTCCAACTTGATTTTAGAAGTAAACACTCACACTAGATGTATAAACCTTAAGATATACTTTGAACCCCTTTGGCTAATTTGTTTATTTTACCTACAGCTAACCAGCTCCAAGAGTAACAACCACTATATTTCTAAACTCCATAGGAACTTGGCTTTAAGGGGTACTGGCTTCATGTGTGGAGAGAAGACAAAGTAACGACTCCATCCTATGCGTAACCAGTACTCGACAAGGGGCAGAGGTATCTGATTTGAAAGCAAATGTATTTTAACCACATCCAAAATTATGAATCTAGACATGCAATTCCCAGGAACAGGCATGCAAGAAATGAGAAAACAATCTCCCAGTGCTCTCTCTTCTGCTTTTTGTTAGTAGTATCTGGAGACACAGATGAATTCTTGTTCGGAGTAATTCCATGAATGCAGTGTTATCAGAATTATGGTTAGCATCTTCAATGCTCACAATCGTGATCATGTCCCTTTGTCCTATTCCTTTCAGACTGGTATTTCCAAACATCAGAAAAAATCCAGAAAATGGAGGGATATGTAGTAGATATTCCAACACAGGAGAGGCCTAGGTGAGCGGGTATTTCCACTGTTACCAGACCCTTGGGACCGTGGTACTTAAAGTAACCACTAAACTGAAAGGGAAGTTGGTGGGAGATGAAAGTAGCTGTGGTTTTACTCCTGTTGATGAGAGCGTCCACAGCAAAGCCAGCCCTTGGGTCTTTATCTCTGGAAGTGCTTGGAGCTCCACCAGCTTCTTGGCCATGTTTGCTGAGGATGTCTGGTGCAGTGATTCCACTGTGACTACTTTGAAGAATAATTTCCGAGACCTCCGAAGCCATGGTTACTTACGACCTGGGGTGACTGGGGTGAAGAGCCCTGCGACCAAAACATTTCTACTTGAAACTGTTTTGTCTATTGGAATCTTGTTGGGACTGTGTTTATTTTTATTTCCACCATTAGAAGAAAGTTTGAAAACTTTTCCGATTTAAATAAACTGCAGCCCCAGTTACGTGAGGTGGTTTACACTCTCAATCCCAGTTCTTAAGAGGCAGAGGCAGGAGGCTCACTCCAAGTTCCAGGCCAGCTTGGTCAACACAGTGAGATCGTACTACAATTAGTTAATTAAAAACACAAAACGACAGTCAAATATTGTTTTTCCTTTTACATTGGGAGCTAAGTAATATTTCCAGGGGATGAGGTTAATGACTCATGAATAGCAATGGGTGTGAATCAATATTCAGGGGAAGCCTTTTGATTTTATTGATCACTGTCCTGACAAATCAGAAAAGCCTGCATGACTGTGTGCCTCTCCGTTTCTGTGTCACTCCTCTGACAGTGTCTTATTTGGTTAAATCCTATTCACCAATGTCCTTTCATCCATCTTCTGTGCCATATATATATATATATATATATATATATATATATATATATATATATATGTGTGTGTGTGTGTGTGTGTGTGTGTGTGTGTGTGTGTATGTATATGTATGCATATACATATATATATGTATGTATATGTATATATATGAAATATAGTTTCTCTCTTCATAAAATGAAAAGGGAGACTCCTTCTCAAGAGTCTTTCCTTTTCTGGCTGGTTGGCCTTGCTGTCTGGATCCTTCTTCTTATCCATTCTGGGTGGAGAAGCAGAGCAAGAAGAGCAATGTGGAGCTCTGTGCCTGTACCACCATTCTGGTACTAGACGTTACTGCCATTCAGTTGTGAGTCAAGCTTTGCAGCGCTATTCATCTTCAGCCCCTGACATAAATACTTGGCCTGTGATGAGTCACATTCATTGTCTGCTGCCCGCCCGTTATTCAGCTGAGTAACCCAAAGAAAAGCAGAAAACTCTCCCTGAGGGCAGAGCATCACTCAAGGAGCCCAAGACTTAGACAGGAAATGCTTTCTAGTTTTTGTGAAGGGCGTTTGCATTCCTCTTAGAACTAAGTCCCTTAGAAGGCCCATGCCTTAGGCCTCTTCACGTAGGTTTCCTACCAACTACCTTGCACCTAGGAAGATAAACCTATGTAATGTCCACAGCAGGTCACTTGGAAACAAAATGTGATGCGTGGTCGGGCATCTAAGGAGGGCTACCTATCACGAAAGGCCCCTTGGGTGAAATCTAGCACATTTAGCCTTGTTGATAAACACCAGGTTTTGGGGCGGGGGGGGGGGGGCAAAACTCAGCATAAATCAGATCTAATTTAACTAAGAGGGGATGAGCAGACCCCATGAATCCAAGGAGGTAACATATCCAATAGATACTCCTCGGTGCCCTACCAGTTACCATACTGTTTAGGGCCTGGGCTCTCAGTAAGGACCCCAGAAGATGAGCTTCAAATATGGCAAAGGGGGTGGGGAATGGCAGGCCCACAGCATCCTCCAAGAACCAGGATTCTGGCCTTATCAGAGATGGGTCCATCCAAGCTCTTTCCACCCATGAGTCCAAACTGAGAAAAAGTGTATGGCTGAACAGGGTGCTGAGTTTTCCTGTTGTCTTCTCATGTTGATCCACTGACCAAATACGATACCCACAGAGCCTGGGATTTTTGAAAGTTTATAATCCACATAGAAGAAACATTGTTATATAAACCTTGCCAAGACTATAGGCCTTTTAAATTCCCAACTAAGAAGCTGAAGAAATTTATGGCAGTGTTGCTGGAGGGGAAGGCCAAGTAAACTCACAATGTTGATCTTAGGTCTGTTTAAACTTCTCTCGCCTCCTGGCACTTTAAGCAAGAGTGGAAAGAAATCATTTTCTCCGAGGAGCATTAAGCATTTGGAAACACAGGGTACCAGGGAAGAGCATTAAGGACATAATTGATATGTCGCATGTGGTCCTGGCCTGTGGAGGGCAAAATTTCACTTCAGTGTTGTAATCATTTGTGCCCCTCCCCCCACCCCCCAGTGACACAAGAACTTCAGGGTGCCTTCGTGTCATAAATAGTGAGTTATATGGGGGTTCAGTTTCCCTTGATCATTAACCCATGCGAAGGGGCGTGCTGCTCAGAGGGAGCGAGTCACGGCACAAGGACAATCCAGTTGGCTCCCAAATATAAGCAAGTAGAGAACTTTTTCACGCAGGTTTCCTTTGCTCCTTCATAATTATTTCTGGCTCCTCTCTTGTGCTTTTGCTGACTCTAAGGGCCACAGGATTTGCAGCCGGAGTCATAGACATTCTGGCCCCTTTAGGACCTTAGCTGCAGAAGAATGAGTCGGACCCTGAAGAGAAAAATCAGCATTTAGCATGGAAGGGACTGTCCAGATTTCATTTACCAAGTCACATGTCTGTGGGAGAATGTAGGACTTAATTAATGATGACACCGAGTTCTTGCAAAGCGCTGTGATTCGGTGGAGGCTATGGGGTGTGGGGGGGTGGGAGGTGGGGGGTGAGATAGAATGCTGTAGGACTCTCCCCTCCTGGGGAGAGAGCTTTGAGGAGAAAGAGGGAGCCGGGTTTTACTTGCCAGATCACTTTGATTTAATATAAGATGAAATGCAACCTGATACACGCGCTGTTAATGGACTAACAGATGACTCAAGTAAAAAGTCATTTTAATGTGCAGTCCTGGGCATGATGGATAACCTTCTGGGAGGCTGTTGAAGCTGCCCCTGTGGTTTGTGTGGCTAGAGACATTTTCTGTGCGTGATGCCTATGGGTACCTACCCCCTTCCCACTGTCTCCATGTTAGCACCTGTTGTGTGTGTGTGTGTGTGTGTGTGTGTGAGAGAGAGAGAGAGAGAGAGAGAGAGAGAGAGAGAGAGATCTGAGTATTTTATACAGGGAAATATGGCTGGAGTTGAAATTGGAGAGAAACATGGCTTAATACAATTTATAATTTATAACAACCCAATAAGTCAGATGAGAATTTTTTGGAATAACATCTCCTAAGAAGCTTCCATATTCCAGCGTTCACAATCAGTAACCTATAGAACCAGTTCTTGACTTTGTTCTTGAGCTGAAGGAGTTAGACTTCTGTAAACTCTACAGGGTTCTTTATAGATACTGGGAATGAAGAGGGAAAAGAGAACCTGAGGGAGAGAGGGAGGGTGGGAGGGAGGGAGGGAGGGAGGGAGACAAGGGAAGGACAGGAGAGGTTCTGGTTCCCTCTTCCCCAGAAGCAGGAATAACTGTTTTCTTCCCTGCTAGGCTCCACCCTCCTCCCCATTAAGTTCCAGGCTTTGTGTATCTTTCAATGTAGACACTCAAATGCCTTCTTCACTCAGGAAGTTATTTTCCTCACGCCTTGGGAGGTCTTGGAACAAAACTTAGTTAAGGAAGAAACAACTGCTCATCCTCTGTCCAGGAAAAAAGAAAAAATCACATTGCATCCTGTAGCTCAAAAAAGCCAGGGTGTGTGTGTGTCGGGGGGTGGGGGGGATCTTATTCCCACACGTGTCATTTTTTCTCCTTTAGGGAACACATGCGCCAAGAGGCGCTGTCTGCTAATGTGGTTTGTAGGAGAGTGGAACAGACACAAATAGAAAGCATTTGACTGGGGACAACCTCTTAAGCCAGAATGTCTAGTGTTGATCCCACGAGGGTTTTGCTCAACTCTCTCTCTCTCTCTCTCTCTCTCTCTCTCTCTCCCTCCCTCCATCTCTCCCTCTCCCTCCCTATCATATTTCTTCAGGTCATTCGTATCTCTCACTTTGACCCTTAATGTTAAGGCTTTTTTTTTTTTAAGCAGAAATATTTAATGAAAAGTATGTTTAATACCCAGAGAGCTGAGCTGATAACTCACGCTCCCGTGAATAAGAGAAGCCATGGCTTGGGAAGGCTGTTTATTGATCTATAAATCATAGTGGCCTTGTCTGACCCAGCTGCTGGGGTGGCTGGGGTCAAGGGACCCATTCAGTGTTAAGAAGCCCCTAAGCTTTTCTCTTTGCAGGGCTCTCAATCCACCCTCCCAAAGCAGAAAGAACATCAAACAACCCAAACCCTGGGAGAAGGAAGGACAGTACAAATGAGTCCACTTCTGCAGACAAGAAATGTCTTTTAGAGTCTGCCTCACTGTGAGTGATTTTCCCAATTATTTGGAGGCAAGTGAGAGTCTGACAGGAGCCAGCAGAGATCACTGCAATTAACACAACTGATCTAAAACCAAGATCAAAGACAGCGACTATCATGCCGGTCCCACCCAGTCCCCTCCCTTACAGTAGAGATAACCATTTCCTGATAAGGAAAGGACCCAGGCTCAGCTTAGTGGATAGATCTCCCTACTCAGTCTGCTTTAGTGAGAGCCTGGCTCTTTCAACTTCCATTTCCCTTGCTTATAAAATGGCAGTGATCACAGTGGTGCCTATTTCATAGTGCTATTATGAGAATTTAATGATGAAAGATGCACAAAAATCCTGTAGGAGAGTATGTAATGTGGTATATACTCAAGTTGTAACTATGAGCAACCTCTATCATACCTTGACACACCAGGAAAGCTGGTTTCCCCATTTGCAGTTGTGAATTAGATAGCATGTTCAAAAAGAAGCAGTAATGAAATGCCCATAAGAACATGAGTTTTTATGTTACTAAGTTTGGGTTTCAATGCTTGCTTATCATTAGCTATGTGACTTCAGCCGACTAGTTCCCTAAGCCTTTGTTATCTCTTCTCTGGTGAGGCCTATCTCACATAGTAGCTATGAGGACAACATCAGAGATCTGCATAGAGACATGCCTCACTTGGTAGTTCTGTGTAGATTAGAAGCTGACAAAAAGCCAAGGGAGCAAGCTCAGCATTCATACGGGCTGATAACAAAAACATTTGCTATACTCTCGCCTCTGTCCTGAAGGTACAGAGGTGAGAATAAGAGACTCTTGCTCTCAAGGAGCCTAGGGAAGGTGACACAGAAATACTTTATTTTCGGAGTAGGGCCACAGGCCTCATCCGGCCGGATCAGCGCCGGGGTAGCGGGAGAGCAGGGTTGCCTGACACCCGCCAGCTACCCACGACCCCCGCCGAAGGATTTTGGGACTGCTGGTGAGTGGAACACAGCTTCTGCTCCAATCCAATTGCGCGGGACCTGAGACTGCATTAGTTAGGGAAGCAGAAACCTGCCTGAGTAGGGCCACAGGCCTCACCCGGCTGGATCAGCGCCGGGGTAGCAGGAGCGCAGGGTTGCCTGACACCCGCCAGCTACCCACGACCCCCACCGCAGGATTTTGGGACTGCTGGTGAGTGGAACACAGCTTCTGCTCCAGTCCAATCACGCGGGACCTGAGACTGCTCTGGTTGGGGAGAGAGAAATCCGGCCTACATAGGGCCACAACCCTCTTCCGGTCAGAAAAGCACCTGGGCAGCTGGGGCGCAGGGTCAGCTGACACTCACCAGCTACCCACAACACCCACCACAGGATCTTAAGACTTCTGGAGAGTGGAACACAGCTTCTGCTCCAATCCAATTGCACGCGGGACCAGAGACTGCATTAGTTAGGGAAGCAGAAAAACGGCCTGAGTAGGACCACAGGCCTCTTCCGGCTGGACCAGCACCGGGGTACCGTCAGCTACCCACGACCCCCTCCGCAGGATTTAGAGACTGCTGGTGAGTGGAACACAGCTTCTGCTCCAGTCCAATCACGCGGGACCTGAGACTGCTCTGGTTGGGGAGAGAGAAATCCGGCCTACATAGGGCCACAACCCTCTTCCGGTCAGAGGAGCGCCGGAGCAGCTGGGGCGCAGGGTCGGCTGACACTCGCCAGCTACCCACAACACCCGCCACAGGATCTTAAGACTTCTGGTGAGTGGAGCACAGCTTCTGCTCCAATCCAATTGCGCGGGACCTGAGACTGCATTAGTTAGGGAAGCGGAAACAGGCCTGAGTAGGGCCACAGGCCTCATCCGGCCGGATCAGCGCCGGGGTAGCGGGAGAGCAGGGTTGCCTGACACCCGCCAGCTACCCACGACCCCCGCCGCAGGATTTTGGGACTGCTGGTGAGTGGAACACAGCTTCTGCTCCAATCTTTAAACAGTGACAACGATAACAACTAATCCCAGAGATTACCAGATGGCGAAAGGTAAACGTAATAATCTTACTAACAGAAACCAAGACCACTCACCATCATCAGAACCCAGCACCCCCACTTCGCCCAGTCCAGGGCACCCCAACACACCGGAAAAGCTAGACACAGATTTAAAAGCATATCTCCTGATGATGATAGAGGACTTCAAGAAGGACTTTAATAACACACTTAAAGAAATGCAGGAGAACACTACTAAACAGGCAGACGACAATAAAGAGGAAGCACAAAAATCCCTTAAAGAATTGCAGGAGAACACTGCTAAAGAGTTACAAATCCTTAAAGAAAAACAGGATAACATAATCAAACAGGTAGAAGTCCTTACAGAAAAACAGGAAAACACATCCAAACAGATGATGGAAATGAACAAAACCATACTAGACCTAAAAAGGGAAGTAGACACAATAAAGAAAACCCAAAATGAGGCAACACTGGAGATAGAAACCCTAGGAAAGAAATCTGGAACCATAGATACGAGCATCAGCAACAGAATACAAGAGATGGAAGAGAGAATCTCAGGTGCAGAAGATTCCATAGAGAACATCGGCACAACAATCAAGGAAAATGTAAAATGCAAAAAGATCCTAACTCAAAACATCCAAGAAATACAGGACGCAATGAGAAGACCAAACCTACGGATAATAGGAGTGGATGAGAATGAAGATTTTCAACTCAAAGGACCAGCAAACATCTTCAACAAAATTATAGAAGAAAACTTCCCAAATCTAAAGAAAGAGATGCCCATGAACATACAAGAAGCCTACAGAACTCCAAATAGACTGGACCAGAAAAGAAATACCTCCCGACACATTATAATCAGAACAACAAATGCTCTAAATAAAGATAGAATACTAAAAGCAGTAAGAGAAAAAGGCCAAGTAACATATAAAGGCAAGCCTATCAGAATTACACCAGATTTTCCACCAGAGACTATGAAAGCCAGAAGATCCTGGACAGATGTTATACAGACACTAAAAGAACACAAATTCCAGCCCAGGCTACTATACCCAGCCAAACTCTCAATTAACATAGATGGAGAAACCAAAGTATTCCACGACAAAACCAAATTCACACATTATCTCTCCACGAATCCAGCCCTTCAAAGGATAATAACAGAAAAAAACCAATACAAGGACAGGAACCACGCCCTAGAAACAACAAGAAGGTAATCCCTCAACAAACCTAAAAGAAGACAGCCACAAGAACAAAATGCCAACTTTAACAACAATAATAACAGGAAACAACAATTACTTTTCCTTAATATCTCTTAATATCAATGGACTCAACTCCCCGATAAAAAGACATAGACTAACAAACTGGCTACACAAACAAGACCCAACATTTTGCTGTTTACAGGAAACTCATCTCAGAGAAAAGGATAGACACTACCTCAGAATGAAAGGCTGGAAAACAATTTTCCAAGCAAATGGCATGAAGAAACAAGCTGGAGTAGCCATTCTAATATCTGATAAGATTGACTTCCAACCCAAAGTCATTAAAAAAGACAGGGAGGGACACTTCATACTCATCAAAGGTAAAATCCTCCAAGAGGAACTATCAATCCTGAATATCTATGCTCCAAATACAAAGGCAGCCACATTCATTAAAGAAACTTTAGTAAATCTCAAAGCACACATTACACCTCATACAATAATAGTGGGAGACTTCAACACACCACTTTCACCAATGGACAGATCATGGAAACAGAAACTAAACAGGGACACAGTGAAACTAACAGAAATTATGAATCAAATGGATCTGGCAGATATCTACAGAACATTCTATCCTAAAACAAAAGGATATACCTTCTTCTCAGCACCTCATGGTACCTTCTCCAAAATTGACCACATAATTGGTCACAAAGCAGGCCTCAGCAGATACAAAAATATTGAAATTGTCCCATGCATCCTATCAGATCACCATGGACTAAGGCTGATCTTCAATAACAAAATAAATAATAGAAAGCCAACCTTCACGTGGAAACTGAACAACACTCTTCTCAATGATACCTTGGTCAAGGAAGGAATAAAGAAAGAAATTAAGGACTTTTTAGAGTTCAATGAAAATGAAGCCACAACATACCCAAACTTATGGGACGCAATGAAAGCATTTCTAAGAGGAAAACTCATAGCTCTGAGTGCCTCCAAAAGGAAACTAGAGAGAGCACACATTAGCAGCTTGACAACACACCTAAAAGCACTAGAACAAAAGGAAGCAAATTCACCCAAGAGGAGTAGACGGCAGGAAATAATCAAACTCAGGGGTGAAATCAACCAAGTGGAAACAAGAAAAACTATTCAAAGAATCAACCAATCAAGGAGCTGGTTCTTTGAGAAAATCAACAAGATAGATAAACCCTTAGCCAGACTCACTAGAGGGCACAGGGAAAGCATCCTAATTAACAAAATCAGAAATGAAAAAGGAGACATAACAACAGATCCTGAAGACATCCAAAACACCATCAGATCCTTCTACCAAAGGCTATACTCAACAAAACTGGAGAACCTGGATGAAATGGAGAAGTTCCTAGACAGATACCAGGTACCAAAGTTGAATCAAGATCAGGTTAATGATCTAAACAGCCCTATATCCCCCAAAGAAATAGAAGCAGTCATTAATAGTCTCCCAACTAAAAAAAGCCCAGGACCAGATGGGTTTAGTGCAGAGTTCTATCAGACCTTCAAAGAAGATCTAATCCCAGTTCTTCACAAACTATTCCACAAAATAGAAACAGAAGGTACTCTACCCAACTCATTCTATGAAGCCACAATTACTCTGATACCTAAACCACAAAAAGACCCAACAAAGATAGAAAACTTCAGACCAATATCCCTTATGAATATTGATGCAAAAATCCTCAATAAAGTTCTTGCTAACCGAATCCAAGAACACATCAAAACAATCATCCATCCTGACCAAGTAGGTTTCATCCCAGGGATGCAGGGATGGTTCAATATACGGAAATCCATCAACGTAATCCAGTATATAAACAAACTCAAAGACAAAAACCACATGGTCATCTCGTTAGATGCGGAAAAAGCATTTGACAAGATCCAACACCCATTCATGATAAAAGTCTTGGAAAGATCAGGAATTCAAGGCCCATACCTAAACATGATAAAAGCAATCTACAGCAAACCAGTAGCCAACATCAAAGTAAATGGTGAGAAGCTTGAAGCAATCCCTCTAAAATCAGGGACTAGACAAGGCTGTCCACTTTCTCCATACCTATTCAACATTGTACTTGAAGTCCTAGCCAGAGCAATTCGACAACAAAAGGAGATCAAAGGGATACAAATTGGAAAAGATGAAGTCAAAATATCACTCTTTGCAGATGATATGATAGTATATATAAGTGACCCTAAAAATTCCACCAGAGAACTCCTAAGCCTGATAAACAGCTTCGGTGAAGTAGCTGGATATAAAATTAACTCAAACAAATCAATGGCCTTTCTCTACACAAAGAATAAACAGGCTGAGAAAGAAATTAGGGAAACAACACCCTTCTCAATAGTCACAAATAATATAAAATATCTTGGCGTGACTCTAACTAAGGAAGTAAAAGATCTGTATAATAAAAACTTCAAGTCTCTGAAGAAAGAAATTCTAGAAGATCTCAGAAGATGGAAAGATCTCCCATGCTCATGGATTGGCAGGATCAACATTGTAAAAATGGCTATCTTGCCAAAAGCAATCTACAGATTCAATGCAATCCCCATCAAAATTCCAAATCAATTCTTCAACGAATTAGAAAGTGCAATCTGCAAATTCATCTGGAACAACAAAAAACCTAGGATAGCAAAAACTCTTCTCAAGGATAAAAGAACCTCTGGTGGAATCACCATGCCGGACCTAAAGCTCTACTACAGAGCAATTGTGATAAAAACTGCATGGTACTGGTATAGTGACAGACAAATAGACCAATGGAATAGAATTGAAGACCCAGAAATGAACCCACACACCTATGGTCACTTGATCTTCGACAAGGGAGCTAAAAACATCCAGTGGAAGAAAGACAGCATTTTCAACAAATGGTGCTGGCACAACTGGTTGTTAACATGTAGAAGAATGCGAATCGATCCATTCCTATCTCCTTGTACTAAGGTCAAGTCTAAGTGGATCAAGGAACTTCACATAAAACCAGAGACACTGAAACTTATAGAGGAGAAAGTGGGGAAAAGCCTTGAAGATATGGGCACAGGGGAAAAATTCCTGAATAGAACAGTAATGGCTTGTGCTGTAAGATCGAGAATTGACAAGTGGGACCTCATGAAACTACAAAGCTTCTGCAAGGCTAAAGACACCATCAATAAGACAAAAAAACCACCAACAGATTGGGAAAGGATCTTCACCTATCCTAAATCAGATAAGGGACTAATATCCAATATATATAAAGAACTCAAGAAGGTGGACTCCAGAAAGTCAAATAACCCCATTAAAAAATGGGGCTCAGAACTGAACAAAGAATTCTCACCTGAGGAATACCGAATGGCAGAGAAACACCTGAAAAAATGTTCAACATCCTTAATCATCAGGGAAATGCAAATCAAAACAACCCTGAGATTCCACCTCACACCAGTCAGAATGGCTAAGATCAAAAATTCAGGTGACAGCAGATGCTGGCGAGGATGTGGAGAAAGAGGAACACTCCTCCATTGTTGGTGGGATTGCAAGCTTGTACAACCACTCTGGAAATCAGTCTGGCGGTTCCTCAGAAAATTGGACATAGTACTACCGGAGGATCCAGCAATACCTCTCCTGGGCATATATCCAGAAGATGTCCCAACCGGTAAAAAGGACACATGCTCCACTATGTTCATAGCAGCCTTATTTATAATAGCCAGAAGCTGGAAAGAACCCAGATGTCCCTCAACAGAGGAATGGATACAGAAATTATGGTACATTTACACAATGGAGTACTACTCAGCTATTAAAAAGAATGAATTTATGAAATTCCTAGCCAAATGGATGGACCTGGAGGGCATCATCTTGAGTGAAGTAACACAATCACAAAAGAACTCACACAATATGTATTCACTGATAAGTGGATATTAGCCCAAAACTTAGGATACCCAAGATATAAGATACAATTTGATAAACGCATGAAACTCAAGAAGAATGAAGACCAAAGTGTGGACACTGTGCACCTTCTTAAAATTGGGAACAAAACACCCAGGGAAGGAGTTACAGAGACAAAGTTCGTAGCTGTGATGAAAGGATGGACCATTTAGAGACTGCCGTATCCAGGGATCCATCCCATAATCAGCTTCTAAACGCTGACACCATTGCATACACTAGCAAGATTTTGCTGAAAGGTCCCAAATATAGCTGTCTCTTGTGAGACGATGCCGGGGCCTAGCAAACACAGGAGTGGATGTTCACAGTCAGCTATTGGATGTATCACAGGGCTCCCAATGGAGAAGCTAGAGAAAGTACCCAAGGAGCTAAAGGGATCTGCAACCCTATTGTTGGAACAACATGATGTACTAACCAGAACCCCGGAGCTCTTGTCTCTAGCTGCATATGTATCGAAAGATGGCCTAGTCGGCCATCAATGGAAAGAGAGGCCCATTGGACTTGCAAACTTTATATGCCCCAATATAGGGGAATGCCAGGGCCAAAAGAATGGGAATGGGTGGGTAGGGAAGTGGGGGGCGCTATGGGGGACTTTTGGGATAGCATTGGAAATGTAATTGAGGAAAATATGTAATAAAAATATTAAAAATCAAAAAAAAAAGATCTGCAAAAAAAAAAAAAAAAAAAAAAAGAAATACTTTATTTTCTTCCTGTGTGGTGCTCACTACAACCTGATGCATCTTTCTCCAACTCTTCATGGGATCCAGTCCTAGTCACCCTTCAGTTTTCAGAAGGTTCTTGCCAAGGCAGCTTCTTCGAATCTCAGGGTGATACACACACACACACACACACACACACACACACACACACACACACACAGAGTCATCACATTGCCTCCTAACTCAGCCTTGCTAGTGTTTTCATTCTCTTAGAATATGCAGTCTACATGTTTAATATAGGAAAAACAGACAGATGTGTCCCCACAGCTTATTGTAGATTAATGGACCAATTCCAAGAGGTAGGTTAAGTATTGTAGGATGCTCTTGGGAACTTTGTGTCTAAACTGTGGCTGGCAGAAGATGGAGGCGACTGCATGGTCGTTAACACAGTTTAATGAGTTGAAGAGCCTAGAGCCTGGAAATGCATCTGGAAATATAATGAAACGGTACAGTACATTCTTAGCATACACAAAGCCATGAGTTCAATTCTCCAAACATACACACACACATACATACACACACACACACACACATACATACACACACACATGCACACACGTACATACACACATGCACATACACGCACACACACGGGGGGTGGGGCGGGAGAAAAGACAGACAGATAGTCAAACAGACAGACAGAGAGAAGAATACACAGTTTAGTAATTTCAGTAGGGATTCCAATCCCGTTTAAGTGGGGGAAAAGATAATCATTCAAACCAATGTTGTAGGGAAATCTGGAAACCCACATACACAAGCCTGATATTGGACTTGACCTTACATCATATACAAAAATTACCTCAAAATGGATCAAAGACTCACATACGAACCAAATCTATAAAACTTTTACATATGGGGAAACCCTCATGATTTTGGATTTGGCAATAATTTTCTTGGATCTGACACCAAAGGCAACGGCAACAAAAGAAAAACAGATAAATCAAATGGCATCAAAATTAAAAACTCTTGCGCATCAAAGAACACTATTAGCAGAGTGAAAAAAGCAAGCCACGGGATAGGAAAAGACCTGAAAACTGTATAACTGATATAAACGTAACACCCATAAAACATAAAGAAGTGCCATTCAACAACAACAACCAAACTAAGAGAACCCAGCTTTAAAATGAGCCAAGAACTTGGAGAGATGGTTCTTCACAGCAGCCTTAACAAATGCCTAAGGATTTATGGAAAGATTAGGGAAGTAACTGAGAAGGAAAGCCACAACAAGTAACACTTCAGGGGGCTGGAGAGATGGCTCAGTGGTTAAGAACACTGACTGCTCTTCCAAAGGTCCTCAGTTCAATTCCCAGCAACCACATGGTGGCTCACAACCATCTGTAATTGGGTCTGATGCCCTCTTCTGGTGTGTCTGAAGACAGCTACAGTATGGATATATATATGATATATACATATATATATACATATAATATTTAAATATATTAAATATTTTTAAAAGATAACACTTCAGAGGGTTAAGGTGTCTGGGATGGCTAATTTTATGTCAACTTGACACAAGCTAGAGTCATCTAAAAGGAGGGAGCCTCAATTGTGGATGTAGGGCTTTTTCTTAATTAGTGATTGATGGAAGAGGGCCCAGCCCATTGTGGGTGGTGCCATTCCTGGGTTCTATAAAAAAGCAGGCTGTGCAAACCCTAGGGAACAAACCACAAAAACCAACCCAGTCAGCAGCCCTCCTCCATGGTCTCTGCATCACCTCCTGCCTCCAGGTTCTTGCCCTGGGTTCTTTTGATACTGAACAGTGCTGTGGAAGGGTAAGCCGAAGCAAATCCTTTCCTCCACAACTTGCTTTGGGTCATAGGTTTTATTGCAGCAATAGAAACCCTAAGACAGTAGTTATCATCAAGAAAGCAGGCGACAGGAAATAAGGCTGTAGAAAAATCAGGATTCTTATGCCATAAAAGTGAATACTATGGAAAACAATATGAATATTCCTCAAAGAATTAAAATTAGCTTTATCTTCCAGTGCAGGAAACCCACATGCAAGATCCTACCCAAAGACTTCAAAACACAATCATGAAGAGATATTTATGCACCCGTGTTCACGCCGGACTCATTTACAGTATCCAATAGGAGGAAGCTACTTTTACCCACAAGGACATAAGTAGACAATCAAAATATAGTAGACCCATTTAACAGGATTTCAGTAGCTTTCAAAGAAGATGGGACAGGGGAAAATCCTAATACATTTCAACATATTATGCTGAATATAATATGCTGAATATATTATGCTGAATATATGACAAAAGAAAAATTATTATATGATTCCGTATAGTAGGGTCCCTGGAGAAGTAAGACCAAGGAAGATAGAAATGGCATTTGCCAGGACTGATAGAAGTAGGGATGGAGCCACTCCACCCAGTTCCAGGTAGGGAAGATGAAAGAAGATCTTCTAGGGATGGGCTGGCAGAAGGCTACACAGCCACACACTTGGTACCATTGAACTGTAGGATTATGATGCCTAAGACCACAGCAGTGTTACATCCTTCCTATGTTCTACACAGTTACAAAAAGAAGAGAATCGTTCTGCACAGAAAGCAGTTGGTCATGAACAGTTGAAGTATCCTGCTGCTGAAGTCTGAGCTGTTTTCTCCCACATCAGTCTGGGATTCAGCAAGGCTGAAGGGCAGCAACATTACCAGTAGAGGGGCAGGGTAGTGTTCAGAGCTTGGGAAACCACTCTGGTCTGCTTGGTGACATGTACTTCACTTAAAGGTCTTTCAAGCTGAACGTGACGTCCTCTTCTTTGGCCACTGTCTCTTCAGGGAAGTGGCCTCCATCAGGACTGAGTCATTAGCAGGTTTAAAATGTTGCTTTGAAGAACCGTTCTCCACCCCCTTTGTTTTCAGTCAAAAACGGCTTCAAGTCTGGCCAAAAGTTCACACATCCAGTGAGACTAGCCTTCATATCTAAGGCTCTGGCCTGTGGAGCTGAAGTACTTCCAGAACATGGCTCAGAAGAAAGGGGGGTTGTATGGAAATGTTTGAGAATGAACTCTGCACAATGCCAGGTGAACAGAGTGAGCTGTGCTGAATGCTGACTCCTTAGGGATCCTTCCAGAAAGAAGCAGGAGGAGGGAGCAGGGCTGGGATCTAGGAGAGGCCTTATGGCTATGTGGCTCCTGTTTCACAGAGACACAGCTTGCAGAAGAGTGACGTGTCTCACCGGGCTCAGGCCCCCAGGTGAACACACGCCTTCCAGGAAAGCTGACTCAGATGGAAAAAGTAGCTACACATTGGAGGAAGACCAGGATGCAAGAAGATGCTCTTAGCTCTGGGAGATGGGGTTTGAACAGAAGCCCAGCCAAGCCTGTTCCTGGTTCTTCTAACCTTATTCTGAGATATTCAAAATACTCCCACCCCATCCTTAGTCTTCTGGCTTCATCTGAAGGCTTTAGTGTCCTTCTTTCTTTATTTGGCCCATGGCAGAGTCATCAAAGGTGACCCTGATCAGTAGCAATGGGAGATACCAAATGTGTCTGCCTCATGGACAGTGTCAACGTTTTGAAAGCAAATGGTTTGCAAACCTGGAAACAGATCTCCCCCAGCTGTGGATTCTGGCCCGTTTCCATATGGATTCATCTAAGAACAATTTCTCTTAGACTCGTTGCTTATGGCCTGTTTTCTGTGGGTGGTGCCTTCGCACTGGACATCCTGCACCAGCTCTTTCCCTGCTGATAACAGAGGAAGGCAGAGGCACAGGGTGCTTCAAGTGCAGGGCTAGGGCAAGTCTTCATAGGAGAGGTGCTTGAAGGTGGACTGGAACAAAGGTAGAGAAAAGTTTTTGGTTTTGGTTGGTTTTTTTTTTCCAGGTTCATGTACAAGGTTTTCTTGAGCAAGTATCAGGGCTTATTTAAAAACTAGCAATTAATTTTCTAAGTCTAAAGAGAGGCTGAATGGAGACAGTCCTGTGCAGGAGAACTATTCAGATGCTATGTGGCTGCAGAGCAGGAGGAGCAGAGTCCTAAGAGACAATAGTACTACTGTTGACTTTCTCTTTCAACATACGTCAACCAATTCTCCCCTTTCCTTAGGCTGATGCTGTGGCTAGCCGTTTCTCTTACAGAAAGCTTAAGATAAGCATCGTGAGTGGCTCAAAGGTTACTGTATGAGATCTCTAAGAAAACATTCAAGAAACTCGGCGAGCATAATTTCAATAGACACGCTACAGAGGAATGTGTTTGCAGATCTCTGGTGGTTCTTGGAATTCTACTGAGTGATCTATGGTAACGTAGATATACAGTCCAGACTTCTTTGCCATTCTTCTTCTCTGGACAGGTTTGTCACGGCTTCAACAGGGAAGAGAGAGTGAAAGAGGTGTGATATAGTCCCCCAAGCTACCATGCCAGAGCAGTCACGGCTAAGCACTCGGGTCAACAGCCCCAGCTTAGCTCTCAGCTTCAAGTGAGGACTGTTTATTGTAGTTGCTGGTGTTAATGAAGAGGGAAGGAGGGAGGGGGCAAGTGATAGAGAGTGGGGGAATCTTCATTACATTGCATGTATAATGTAAACTGAAGTTTTTATATTGCTTTCCAATTATGCCTTCCAGCAACTATTGAACAATCTCCAGTCTATTTTCCCTTCCTAGAATGTTGATCTTAAGCTCTGATTACCCCCTTATGTTTTATGCTGTTCTTCCCTTCTGCAGGAATAGCCCAATGGACGGGTCTCTGTGGAGGAGGATGGAGACAGGGTAAGAAGTAACCTTGGACACCCAGGCCCACTGAGTTTTCAGATGGTCTTGCCTCGGCTAACTGCTTCTGCATTTGCTTGAGAGATTTCCAACAAGAACCACCCAGATGAGCCCTCTTCCAAATTTCTTAGCTTCAAATTTTGAACAAAACACAATGATTGTTTTACGTTATTAATTTGGAGAGTTATACAGTAACAGCAACCTCTACGTGGTCTGTTGTAGTCTGTGATTTCGAAGGTTAGGAGACAACTGGGTATGCAGGTACAAATTTGCAAGGCAGGGTTGATTATAGTTTTTTTTTTCTCTCTCCCAAAATTCTCATTCTGTCCTTGATAGATATTATGTTCTTTAAAAATAGTTTTTAAGATTCACTTTAATTTTTTTAAAATGTATGTTTATAGATGGAGTGTCTGTGAAGGCCAGAGGGTGGTCTCAGAAGCCAAGGAAACTGAGTGATAGATGGTTGTAAGCCACCATATGGGTACTAGGATTTGAACCCAGATCCTCTGGGAAAACAGCCAGTGCTCTTAACTGCTATCTCTCCAGCCCAACTATCATGTTCTTAAAAGTTTCTCATGACACATTAGGATTCCAGATAGTCAGTGGTTATGGTTAACCCTCAGATGGCAATTATTCGTCACCCTTGAAAGTTATTACTTACAATAGTTAAGTTTCCTTTTTCTACATATATTTTTCAATTTTAGATGAAAAATATTGACTAAGCACCTATTGTGACTACTCTCATTAAAATAATCATATGGGGGGGCTGGTGAGATGGCTCGGTGGGTAAGAGCACCCGACTGCTCTTCCGAAGGTCCGGAATTCAAATCCCAGCAACCACATGGTGGCTCACAACCATCCGTAACGAGATCTGACTCCCTCTTCTGAAGTATCTGAAGACAGCTACAGTGTACTTACATATAATAAATAAATAAATAAATAAATAAATAAATAAATAAATAAATAAATCTTAAAAAAAATAATCATATGGTATTATTTTAAGTAAACACATTTATTTTCACATTGATTATACTGGGTAGGTATTATTGTTGCTAGTCCTATTTTATAGGTAAGAAAACTGAGTGAGAAATTGAAGTGCAAATTGAAAGGTCAATGACCATGTCTTATGAGTGAATATAATACATGTATATGTCTGTACACAGGTATATGTACACAGGTATATGTCATCATAACTATGGATTGACAGCAGACAATCTGGTGAGAATCCATCAACTCTGACCTCTGCTGCCTTTGGCTTTACACCATTTTATCCTTGTTCTCTCTTTCTCTTTCGCAAATGGTATACTGCAACATAAAAGAAGTAAATAATAATAGTAACAATAATGTTATTGTATTTCATATTTTATTTATATAAAATTTATAAAATATAAGATTTATATTAAAATTATTTAGTTTATATGTTACATTCATAATAATATTCATTTTTATTACTAATCATAATTATCATATAATATTATAAGTGTTCACCACAAATAACATATAAATATAAAATATGTACCTGTATGGGCTAGGATACGTGAGTTAGTATATAATGTCTTACAATTAGATGCAGTAAGATTATTTATCCATCACCCCACCTCTTATATATTTTGTTATGAAACTGTCATACGCCTTCTTATTTACAAACAGCATAACCACCCTCTTAATAAATCAACAGCTTTCTCAAGACCAAATACAAAATAGTAGTTTCCACTAAAAGCATTTATGAGTCATATGGCTAAGACACAGGCAAGACCAAGAGTAGAGAGATGTGAGTTAAAGCATGCTTCTCTACCACAAACCAGCCACACCACTGCCAGTTGGCTTTCAGAGCCAGTTATATGTTTGTTTATTGGCAAGAAAGGCCTTGAAGCCATTTGAGAACCACCTTTTCCAAATGGCCCTGTGGGTGTCACCTAACAACAATGACATGAAGTGTGGATGAGTAATTACTACCCTGTATCATGAGTAAGAACATGGACCCCAGAGCCAGAACGCCAACATCCACATCCCAGCTCTGATACTCTACCACCTGCCAGCAAGGTGACCTTCGGCAGGTACTCAGCCTCACTAGGCCTCAGAAAGTAAAGTCAGTAGGATCAGCAGCCATGAGAAAAGTAAGGGTGCCCACAGACCTCACCACGGAACTGTGAGATGAACTCCGTAAATCAGTGCAACAAAGCACTTACGGCAGAGGCTGGCACAGGGCACCTGCTGCATAAATGTTTGTCAAATAAGTAAATGAAATGTGTTGCCAACAGATACTTCATCCTGTGGCCAGACACAACCGCTGATGTATACAGTTCACAGATGCAGAATGTGAGTCATGTGTACAGAACAGGGAAACATGGAAGGGTTTTTGTGCTGATGTTCAGAGCTAACACTACAGATGAGGTCCTTTTAGGTTATTTCTTGAGCTATGATATGACTGGGAAGTCAGTTCACTAGAGCTTTATGATGGGCAGGGTGTGCTAGCTGTGTGCGCAGCAAGAAGAAAAAAGAGTAAAATAATTGTTCTTAAGAGTTAATCTATGCACTATATGGCTTTCTGCACATACGGCTTTCCAAGCTCTGTCTGGTATGGTATTGATTACCGATAGTCATCGTTACTCCTCGTAACAAAGAGTCACAAACTCTTTGTGGCATGCCTCGATGCATGTGTGGCTCATGCGACAGGAATCACTGCAGGGTTAGTTAGGTGACTTCTCAAGGCTGTGGGAAAGTGCCAAGAGAGAAGGCAGAGGTGCCCAGGACTTATCATGGATAAGGCTAAGAAGGATTGTATTGCCACTTCCAGCACAATTAACCAAACAAGTCAGAACCCAGCTGGGATTCAAGATGAGGGGAAATGGATTCTCCTAGTTTAGTGACCCAGACCTTCAAGACACACAACAAAGGGAAAGACTACAGAGAGGCAAAACCAAACACTATGCTAATAATCCAAAAACACTTGGTCAAGATGTGCTTTTATAGACATGCATTTAAAAACCACATCCAAGGGGCTCGAGAGATGAAACACTTGCTGCTCTTCCAGAGGGCCCCAGTTCAGTTTCCAGAACCCACATCGGGTGGCTCACAGTCTTCTGTAACTACAGTTCCAGGAGCTCTAATGCCGTCTTCTAGCCTCCAAAGGCACAGAAACACATACATACACAAATAAAAATCTTTTTAAATAAATAAATAAATAAATAAATAAATAAATATACCGAAAATGGTTGAGCTGCATTTATATGAATCGATTTTTAAAGATTTATTTGTAGCTATCTTCAGACACACCAGAAGAGGGCATGAGACCCAATTACAGATGGTTGTGAGCCACCATGTGGTTGCTGGGATTTGAACTCATGACGTCTGGAAGAGCAGTCAGTGCTCTTAACCGCTGAGCCATCTTGCCAGCCCTATATGAATCATTTATAAATGGGCTCTGTGCTTGCTTAAACATTACAGAATGCGAAGTCCAAGTCCATAATCAGCACTAAGGAGAGCATGTTTTTAAAGATGAAGCAGTATTTTTTAAATATGTTATTATTATTTCTGCGTTTGGGGTGGGCACACATGTGCTCTGGCGCAGGCATGGAGGTCAAAGAACAACCCTGTGGGGATAGTTCTGTCCTTCCACCTTCCCATGGGTGCCAGGACCGGATGAACTCAGTCACCAGGCCAGTGCTTTATCCACCGTGCCACCTCATGGGCCCATCAAACAATAGCTTTGTTTACATAGCCAGAATGGATGAGGGAATCCAGTGCTCTTAACTCCCAGGATAAAAAGGCAACTTCCTGCCTTGGAAGTGAAGGCTGTGTGTTCTTTGGGCTAGTATCTGACAGGATGCTAAAAGTAGCCCCTGTCACTTCTCGCTTTATATCTAATCTCAACCTTGATGACTCCCACAGAACCATTAAACACCAACGCCCATTAGCGAAAACTTAAAATCAGAAATGGAGGCCTGGAGAGATGGCTCAGTGGCTGAGTACTTGCCGCTCTTGCAGGGGACCATGGTTCCATTCCCAGCACCCACATGGTGGCTTACAACTGTCTGTAACTCCACTCCCAGGAGACTCACAGCCCTCTTCTGACCTTTGAGGCACCAGGCATGCACATGATACACATACACAAACTCAGACAAAGCACTCATACACACAAAATAGCCAACAAATCTCTTTTAAAAATTAGAAATGAAGTTTAAAAAGGAATAAGGGAAGCAGAAGGAACCTGCGGAGAGGAGAAAAACGGATTTACAGCCCAAGCTGTCAATCATGGAACCAGACGAGTCGTCAGGAAGACATCTCAGAGGAGACTAGAGACACTATCACTCCCATAGTTCATATGAAAAATAGCATTAGGGTTAAAATATACTATTTCTTATTTATAAACTTAAGATGACTCTTCCATACCTACCTCCAGCATGCTGCATGTGTATTCTTTGCTGTCATATGCTCTATAGACAATGACAATTTTCAGAGCACATAGAGATTAGCATTTTGGACTGGATGATATGTTGTCCCCAAAGTCACATGTTGCCGGCTAAATCTTCAGTGTTGAGGAAGGGGCATTAAGGAGTAACTAGGTTTAGATGAAATCATGACGTTGGAGTTGACTTCTGTGATTGCTTTAATCTTGGACTTGCTGACTTCAGAACCATGAGAAAGCAAGGCACACTTTTATTCCAGCAGGTTGACACTTCGCTAGGGCAGTTTGAGAAAACTGAAGGGGTGTCAAGCATATGAAAAAGATCCTGTGTAAATAGCTTTGTCCCAAGGGTCAGTGGGACAGGATCATCTCATCAACACAGCCCTTGTTGGTAACATTTAAGACCGGTCTTAAAAGGGTCTTTCTCACTAGGGAATGTCGTTGTTCTGTATTGGAAAGCAACATAGCCACTCTTAGTCATCAATGAGAGTAAGCAGAGGTGAAATGAGGAGAATTCTCCTAAAGGGGAGATGATTTCAATGAACGATTGCCTCCTGATAATTGCAAGCTGTTGAATCATGAAGTACAGTGATGCGTTGGTTTTCTAGGACTGCTGGAACCAATGATCAGAGATAGGTTTTACAACAGAAATTATTCTCACCTTTGTGGAGGCTCTGCGGCTCTGAAATCCAGGTGTTAGCAAGCCATGCTTCCTCAAAGGCTCCGTGGGAACATGCTGTGTTGCTGGCTTGTCTCTGGTAGTTCCAGACCACCCCATGGCATGGCAATGTGTAACTCCAGCCTCTGTCTGTCTCCACATGCACTCCCATCCCCCATCCCCGTCCTTTCACATGCCTTTTCCCCTGTCTCTTCTGAGGACCCTATGAACTGGATTTACGATTCTCCTGTATAATCCAGAAAGCCCCCAAGATCACTTACTAACATCTGTAAAGACCCCCTTTTAAAACACAGTTACATTTATAGATTTGGAGTAATTATCTTTTGTATTTTTGATGGGGCAAGAACCATTCAACCCACTGAAACTGAAAAAAAACAAACAAAAACAGAAGAAAAACGTAAGAACTCAGAAGAGAATATAAGTAACGGAAGCATCAAACCTTTGTGTTAAGGATGTGGGATGTAAAAGATGGCATTGCCATTTCCAAAGTACTCATGCGTGCAATCATGTTTGAGTATGTCTGTCTCTACGTTTACATGCACTGGCTTCCTGACAGCCGGGGGGGGGGGGGGGGAGGGTTGTGGACTAACAGGAAGGCCCCAAAACAACTCTTTACTCTTTGTGACATGGTAAGATCTATCCTATCTGGTAAGATATATCCTATCTGGTAGAAACCTATTTTGGTCGTGCCTGGGATCCCAAATCACTGGTATTCTCTTATAGGTGGGTAGAGGCATGCATAATTTCTATACACAGATTTAAACAAACAAACAAACAAACAAACAAACAAACAAACCAATGACGATGACAACAACAACAACAACCGAGGGCCTGGGGAAGCGGGATGAGGTCATTAAGGAAGGGCCTGGGGAAGCGGGATGAGGTCATTAAGGAAGGTTTCTCCTTGCTATCAGCTGCCTGGCTGCAAATTGCCTACTTAAGAGATGACAAGATGCTCTAATGTAATGAGCTGGCCTGGTTTTCTTTCTGGGTGTCTATAGGACTCCTAAAAATCATGAAGAAAAATAAAAATCCTGGTCCCCCCAGCCCCTGTTCCTCTTGTTACGTCACTGTGAGCCCATTAACCCTTTTTGGGGTTCCTCACTACTTAGAATCTTCTGAGATGTAAATATAACTATCTGACTTTATTATCCACAGGGACTTTGTTACTTCCACCTCCGCTCAATGTTCTGAAGATATATATAATTGATATTGAAAGGTGGTATTCCAATTGAAAGATCTAAGAGTCAGGTATCTTAGTGTGGAGTCTGGGTCTCTTTTACTAAAATTCCTTGTAAATTTTGCTATACTTGAGAATTTTTCTATAGAACATTATTTTTATTTTTATTTTTTTCTAGCACAGTCACCAAAAGCAATTTTTTCCCCTTTGAGAAACATTTTAACTTTTATGTGCAATACCACTACAGACACAGGAGATAAGAGTAATAAAAAAATTAATAACAGGAAAACATGAATTCAAGTATGAGACAAACGTCCCAGGGTAGGGCTCTCTGGGTGTCACCAGTCAGGAGCCAATGTCCCTAGGAGCCTTGGTTGGTGGCACCTAGGTTAGTACAACATCCAAACATGTATCTGCTCATTTAACTCACAGCTCAGAAGGCAGCTCCTTGATCTGCCTGGGCTTCTCCCCGTAAAGGACTAAGCACTCGCCTGAATCTGATCCCATTGGGTCCACTTGAGTTTCTATGACTTCTGTATTTTGATTGAATACAGGTTGTTCATTCCTTTCCATTTCTTATTCCTACCACGTCCCATTCATTTCTTTATAAGCATTTGCGACTAAACAGATGAAGGACAAACACTCCCGGCTCATGGACTTAAAGCCCCATCGAAAGTCCTCAGAGTTGTCCCTGCCACAAGGCTTAAGAGCACCCATCACCTCCAGCCTTGCCCAATTCAGGAGGCACCGACTGAATCTATAGCCTGATCAAGAAACAAACCACATAAGAGGAGGCCATGACTAGTCCAAAAGTCCCCCTTTCCTAAAGGCTATCCAGAATAAGACTCAGGTGCCCTACCGCTTCAGAGAATATTCAGATATAAATAGTGATTTCCAGCGTAATCTTTTTCTCAAGAAACATTTGTATGTTGTTCCTTGGCAATGGCCTATCTCCACACTGTCCCGGAAGAAGCAGATTATGAGTTAAGCTGAGGGGAGATGGTCTAATCCCTAGGCTTCACTACTCTGGGAGGAGCAGTAGGCTTGCTATCTGTGTGTCACATGCTCATGACACTGAGATTGTCCGGGGACTATGGATAAATAATCTCAAAATGAAATGTAAGCATGAAAACCCAATGACAACATTTCTTCCTGATGACTAGAAGAAGAAAGCGGAGAACCATTAGCCAGTCCTCTCGTAATCTAAGATCCAACACACAGTCCATCAGCAAATACTCTACTGCCTATCTAAGCCCAGGACCGACTCTACCCGCACCCTGCTGCCTTTGCCACTATCACCATACAGATAGTACCATAATCTCTTGCCTGCTCGGAGCTCTCCCCCTGGTCATCTCCTGTGGCCAGCACATGTTCTACTCTCTCTCTCTGTCTCTCTGTCTCTCTCTCTCTGTCCCTCTCTCCACTTTATTTGTTGTTTATTTCGGAGATTCTAATTTGACTACTACATTTTCCCTTCCCTTTCCCCTCTCCAAACCTTCCCATACACCCCTTCCCACCCTCTTTCACATTCATGACCCCCTTTTCACTAGTCGATACTGCATGCACTACATGCATGTGTATATTTATATATAATCCTAAACACAACCCATTGAGTTCAAGTAATGCTGCCTGTATGTAGGTTTTCAGTGAAACAGCCAGATGGTTGCTTTCAATGAGAACCTCTGCTTCTGCTCAATACCAGCCTTCCCCACCTTGCTCAGAGAAAACACTATGTTCCCACAATGCCTTTCAAAGGCTCTCCATGACCACCCTGTGGTACCGCCTACCATCTACTCCACCCTCAGGGTCTCAGAAGCTCACATACTTCTTAGTCAAGGAGAACTTTACTCTCCAAAGCAGTAAGACGTTAATCACATAACCGTCTCAGCCTTCCTGACTGGAAGCCCCAATCCTTACACACGGAGAAGGGTCATAGACCCTTGTCACTCTCAGAGCAAAGGATTCTACTTCACTCCAAGGGTTATCAATGTCAGAGATAATGGCTAGCTGGTCCTCTGGGCCTGAATTTTCAGGGAGTAGACTTGACTTGGTCAAGCAAACAAGATGATGCCATCTGAGAATTAAGCCAAAAACAGAAGCCACGGGACTAGCTTTTAACATTCCCTCAAGTAAGTCCTATTATCTGCTAAAGCTCCTCCAGTGTCTATTGACTGACTCATCCACACTAGAATCAGTTTACTCTGGAAAATGACCAACCTGGGATAGGGATATAGCTAGCTCAGTTGTAGAACACTCACCATCTTGTGAGAGCCATGGGTTCATTCCCTAACACAGAAACACACACACACACACACACGTATATGTATGTGTATGTGTATGTGTATGTGTATATGTATCACCATGGGACTGGAAAGACAGACTCCAAGGGCAAGCAATTTATCACAGAAATGTTTTTATTAATCAAATGTATTTATACCTCTTGGTTAGTGATCACTAAATTTGTGCCTGTTTTTCATTTAAGTACAACCCAATCAAGGGCAGACTCTACCACAAGAGTTTAGTAGCAGGCATGAACTCATTGGTCTTTTCCAACTTTCTGTCTGACTTTAAGATCTAAGCTTAATAGAGTTTTGTGGGCTTTCAAGGTAAGCATTTTGTTTACCACCCTACCTTCGGGGCGGGCATTCCCTCTTACTGTGGGCTGCTGCTGTGACTGGTCACATACTCAGCATTGTCAGTCTCATTCCCTCGATGGACTTGTTCCAAACTTCAAACAGTAGAGCTCAAATTGAGGTCTTGCCCAAGCCATTGTATTTGGTGGGAAGTTGAAGACGGTCATACTTCTATTCTAAACACTAACCGTAACTTTAAAACAGCTGCCATGTCCCAACAGGATCTCAACAGCCACTTTGTACCAGCACACTGCAAAACTGAGTGTCTTCCCTTGATGTGACAAACTTAATGACCTAGGGGACCTGAGGCTCCCAGGATTTTTCTGCTGGTGTGAATCAGTTTTTCATACTCTCACATTTGAACCAGGGAATTCTCCCCTCATACCAGAACTGAAACTTCCAAGGAGGATTTGTCTCAGGTTGTCCCTGTTTCATTCTCTCCAAGTTGGGACAAATCAGAGAATGTGCACCAGATAGGTAAGGGGAAAATAAGGTTACAGGTACTGACTGGGCTAGCATTTGATCATGCTCACATGTGGACCAGCCAGGACTTCCATTTGGACATTCGGTCTGGAATGGCTGCTCTTGCCAACATATGGCAATCACCTGCCGTGGTGGGATTTCTTTTCTTCTTAAAAGCAAAGAGTTCTGCTGTGGAACTGTATCTCCAGCTTGTTAAGTTTATACCAAGATTGTTTTGGGTTGGGAGTGACATGCCAAGCTTTGGGGGGGAAAGGAAGGCAGTAACAGAGATGTTTTGCAAGGCAGAAAACAGGAAATACCAACGAGGAGCCTGCCATGTTCAACTGGCTTTGAGACACGTCCATTGCTTTTTAACAAACGCCCCTGTTAGAAGCAGAATGTTGGCTAACATGGCACACACTGCTTTCAGGGAAGAACTGCCTGTGGTAGTAAAGTCAGCTCATGAAGAATCTTGTAAATTTGCTTTTGGAACAAACTTCAAAAACAGCTTCATCTAGATTATAAGCAAGAATCTGAAGTGGGCCCCGGAGTACCTTGTGCATATAACTTCAGTGTTTGTACTTTTGACACACCTAACCTCTAGTGATCCATTGCTTTAAGCCAACAGGTTAACCAGAGAAACCTATATTCTTCGTGGACACAACTACATGATTGTTCCATTGATGCCTGAAAAGTAATTTTGTTAGCATCCAGACAGAACAAAGAAAGTCCTGCTTCCCCCCTTAATTGAGGAAGTTTCTTGCTTGTCAATACTACTCACGCCTGGTCCTCTCTTGGATGCTCTCAAATGCACCACACTTTCTACCTTGCCTGTTGCCATTTGTCTTATTTGTTTCACACACTTGAGAGGACTGCCCCCAATTTTGTTATTGTTGCCTTTTTTTTTTTTTTGAGATAGAGACTCACTATATAGCCTTAGTTGGAGTTGCACCCTATGTAGTCCAGACTAGTCTTGAACTCACAGAGATCTGCCTGCTTCTGTTTCTCAACTGTTAGGACTAAAGGCCTGTGCTACCACACCTGAACACTTACTTCTTTTTGTCTGGTATTGTGGAATTTCAGTTGTGTGTTTAGACAAAGTGGTGTCGGCCAGCCCCGAGGTGTGTGGAGATTGCCACATCACATATCACCCACTGCAAAGATTCATATGTGAAAACTATTTTAGCGTTCTTTTTAAAAACATATTTTCTCAACAGACACTAATTCATTCATTTTAGACAATTCCTGTTCACTAAGCCAGCGTAGCCTCTGGAAAGCACACTCCCCTTTTAAAATCACATGGTTTTGGCGTGGAGGATTATGAAGCTACTGAGCTAATACTACTAGGTATATACGAGAAAAGGACAATGAACATTTTTGTCATGGAGTCGTGAGGGCTATGTTGTACAATCCTTATTAAGTCCCTAGAACAGTACCTGGCAGTGGTTAGATAACATGAGCTATGTCTCAATATCTAAGGGCAGCTGCTCAGAACTGTTTTGTTTGACCATTAGCCTACCCTCAGGAGACTCTTTCCTAAGCACTAGGGGAAAATGGAGTAATAATTTTACCTTTATGCTCCTTTTTCAAACCTATTTGGGGGGGGGCTTTGCCATTTTGTAAATTAATCTGATGAACCACCTGACTCATTATTTAAAAGAAGAAAGCCCTTCGTGGGCCAGGACTATGGCTCAGTGGTAGAGCACTTGCCTAGCCTGTGCGAGCCCCCGAGTTCAAGCCCTGGTACCATCCACTCACCTAAAGAAACAAATGGAAGAATCCCAACAAACTAGTGATGTTTCTAGAACCTACTGTTATCCTTCAAAGGTTCAGATCTTTTAGAATCAGGATTGGATATCAGGGATTAGAGATGACTGGGCAATCAAGTTAAATTGATATCGAAGAGTTTGTTATTCCTGGCCTGGTTTCTATAGGTGTAACCCTAATGGGACAGCAAAGAATCTGTTATTAAACAGAAGGGTGCCGGATAGGCAGAGTGACCCCTGAACCCACACCACTGTGGAACCGCTCTATACTGTGTGATGTGCTCTGTTCCCAGTTATGCAACCAACAGCTACTTATGCTTGTTAACTTTACATTCGAGGGATACTTTAAAGTAAACAATGCAGGTACTTTATGAAAAACAACTGAATATTGACTTCTTGCCTGAGCCATAAGAGCCAATCATTACTACTTAGTTTCACCAAGGGAGTTGGGAGTCAAAGTGTGGAATCCCAGCAGAACATCTTCCCATTCTATCCATCAGGAGCTTGACAGCAGGATTAAATCGGTAAAAGCACTGCTATTCTTAAACTGTGGATGAGTCTCTACTCTAGTCAGCCACTTAGAAGGAAAAGACCATTTTCTCTCCAACAGTTAAATCCCTTTCCTTATGGTAAGCACCTGTAATGAAGCCGCAACACGGCGTTCAGCATTTGATGGATGAATGAAGGGATGAACCAGTCAACCCATGGAAAAGCCAATGAACTGGTAAATGAACAATGTTTTCTGAGGTCCGGGCTAACAGGTTGTGACCCCTGTGTGCAGGGGGGAAGGGGCGGGGATCACAATCCTTTTCTGTTCTATAAAGTTTCCCAACAAGAATATATTTAATAAAAAGTTACTAATGAACTAAGGTATATACATTATGCACAATTAACTTTACAACTCTAATTACCTATACAATCATATTGTGAAATATAACTCTCCTGGGGGAAAAAAAAAGGTAATATTTTTTAAAGATAAGGGCAAAACAAACTGAAGTCAGAAAAAAAGCTAATACAAATTTCCTAGGGAGCTTATTTAGCTTTCCTTCAGGTAACTGGGATTTCCTTACAGAAGTGTGGCAGCCTGTATCTCCACCCCTTTCCTCCCTACTCTAAGGCCTTCATAGGCGTCGCCCTTTGGCTCAGTTAGGTAAATGAATGAGCATACATTAGGATGGTAAGTAATAACTTTTTAAAAAAGTGTATATTTGTTATCACTGTGAGTACAGAAGCAGGCACCATGATGTATGGGTGGAGGTCAGAGGACAACTGGGGATCAGTTTTCTCCTTCCACCATATATATGGGTTCAGAAAGTGACCATTGTGCCTTCATGCTCCCCTGGGAAGCCCTATGGTGAAAAGAGTCATCCTCTGTCTCTTAACAGAGAAGACCTGATTCTGTTCTGACCACCCATCCTTTTTATCTTAGAAAGTATCTTTCCTCACACCTCTATGGGGGCTGTTATAGTTTCCACCAACCATTTACTGAGTCTCAAAGGATTATGTGCACACTTGAAATCTTAAAAATCCCCAAAGCCTTTCAGTTAGTGGTTACAAGAAGCCCCTGCTCTGCATGTATATTGACTAGAAGCTTTGAGACCCTCATGACTGCCGTACTTGCTCTGGGTGCCAAGTTAACCTGCAGGAGCAGGCCTGTCCATAGACTGGTAACCCAGGCTGCCCTGGGAGAAGCTGGATCCACGATATGAAATTTGCAAGTACCAAAAATGCCTAGAAATTTAGAGTATCCAATTTCCATTATTTTTTTAAATTTTAAGCAGAAAATATTTTCTGGCCAAAGTCTGTTAAGATGCATGGGGAAAAAAAAATCCATAGTAACCAAAGTAGTAAGGAGCTCCGTGGAGACTCTTAGAGGGGAGTTTTGGTCCAGCTCACTGCCACAGGCAGCAGGAGCTGAGGGACCAGCTGGCAAAGCCATAAGAGCAGTAGAGAGCATTGTTGTGGAAGGTTCCCCCATGCCAGACCTCCAGGGAGGAGCTCCCATCAAACCCTGGTGTGTTGCCTGATGTGGAATGAGGAAATGAGGCGAGTGGCTACGATGATTTTTCTCACTGGGGGGAAGAGATGAGAAGCACAGAGATGAGCATCAGCACACCCAGAAAGCCCAGCCAAGTCGTTCACCTTGGATGCCCGAGCATTTGCTCCGGGATCTGTCACTTTCTCAAAGGTGAGCGGGGTCTGTATCCTGCACGTCCTTCTTACCTTTCCTGGTAACACACACTGGCAAATGCCTCCCTCCCGTACAGGAGGGAGCTGTGAAACCTGAAGGCACTCCCACATACCAGAGAGGATATCTGACTGCCATGCCAGAGAGGCGACACAAACTGGGAGAAGATTCCCGATGAGGCCAAGTGTATCTCTGTGGCTGCAAGCCTAGCCATGGTTATAGGCACACACCAGTAAATCGTACTGTTCTAAATGAAGCAGTTGAGTGCCAAGGTATAGAAAAGAGGAGAAATTTAAAAGAGAGGGGGAAAAAATAGATGGCTTAGAAGCTAACAGCACTCGCTATCCTTGTAGAGGACCCAGCTCCATTCCCAACCCCCATAGGGTGGCTCACAACCTGGAACTCCAGTTCCAGGGAATCCGACGCCCTCTTCTGGCTTCTGCAGGCACTGCATGCACATGGTGCACAGACATACACGCAGAAAAATACACATAAAATAAAATAGAGTTTTTAAAAGGAGAGAAAAGAGAGCTTTCTGGAGGACCAAATATATCATAATATATTAAGCTGAACCACAGTATTCCTTTCTGAAATTAGTTCTCTCTCTCTCTCTCTCTCTCTTCCTCCCTCCCTCCCTCCCTCCATGTGTGTGTGTGTGTTTGTGTGTGTGTGTGTGTGTGTGTGTGTCTGTTCTTGAAGACAATGAGCAAGCTCAAAAAAGAGGCAGCCCTTCAAAGGCTGTTCTTAGCCATCAGATGACCAAGAAACCAAGAAATGTCACAGAACTAAGCACTCATTAGGGCTGTTTGTGAAAGCTGGCACTGGAGAGAGACTCGGGCTACAAGTCTCTACTGGGAGCGAATAGACCAAAAGCCATATTCACCATCACGGGTTCCAATGGCAAGACCTTGATCCAATTATTCTGGGCACTATCACTGAACTACCACGAGGCCAATGGAAGTTAAACTCTATGCCAAGTACTCCTTGAGCATCCCAAGCATATACACGGTTCCTTTTCTTTTGACTAATCAATCTTGAGAGAGGAAACGGTGATCCCTATTGATAACAGAAGTTACTGCTGGCCGTCTGAGCCAACCCACCCTTTGCTAGGCTAACTTCTCACATGTTTTCCTGTCTGGCTGAATTCTCCTCCCTATTTCTTTGGCAATAATTCTGCCACACTTAGCAGGGAGTGAAGGAGCATCCAGGGCTTCCCTGTGTGAGGAAGATGCCATTGCCCAAACTGAATCTGCCAGTGGGCCCGCACGTGATGATTCACGCATCCATCCCTTGCCCAGAAACGACGACAGCGGAATCACTCGAGGCCTAACACCTTAGCTCCAGCCTCAGACCAAAGAACTTTATTTCTGTTTTCTTTTTTTTTTTTCTTAAGCTAAAATGTTATTGAAACCAACATTTTTTTTCTTGACTAGCTGCTTCAGAACAATATATATTGTATTATGAAGCTCCGTACACTTTAAATGTGTGTGAAATCCGGACAGGACAAAGCAAGCCCTCCACGTTCATCCTTTGCGTTTGCGTCTGAAGTCATTTTCTTCCTTTTCCAGCTTCAGTTCCAGGATGCGGGGTGGGAGGAGCCCCATCAAAGTGCGTCAGGAGCGAAAATGTGGAACTGGGCTGCCTCTAAGGCTACAGGCAATGGGCGGGCTGCGGGCTGCGGGCTGCGGTGCCGCTTCAGCCAGGTTCTTGCTTGGGCCTCAAGCCTTCCTTGCTGGGGAAACCAACATCGGGCGGGCGAGCCAGGCCTCCACAGGAGGAAGGCCATAGAACGGGTCCCCTTGAAACATGCTACTAGAAAAAAAGGTGCGACGAGAGTCAAGTCCCTGTGCGTTCTTACAGCTGAGGGCAGAGAAATCTCCCTTTGGTATTAAATAACAGTTTTAAAAAAGCTTTTTTAGAAATAAAGCAAACACACGGTTGGGACTGGAAACACGAGCCATCCCAGGTGAGCTGTCCACGGAAATCTGTCTCATCCCTAGTCATAAATAAATAATCTCTTGCCTGGTCTGACTTCCACGCCAGGATCAATATCTCTTAACATCTTACTTATTTTATTACTGCTTTTGGTTTTCTGGGACTGATTGAAAGTTGTTCAGAGGAAATCTTTGGTTTTGCTTAAGTGTCCGTGACATTTAATCATGACTTTCCTTGCTGTTTAATTCCGGCCAGTCAATCAGTTAATCCACTTCGATTGATTCTGGGCTCTCGGTTATCGGCTTGCACTCATTGGGCATGCGCTGGTGTCGACTCAGCTGCGTGGCCTGGGTGAAGCTCCTTTCGCACCTCTCGCACCTGGTGGAGGCAAGAGAGAAAATTGAGACCAGGGTGCGGGGCCTTCGGGGTGATGGGCTTCCTCTCATCGCGACTAATCAGAACAGACACTCCAAAGAGGCTTCAGGCTTTACTGGCTCAAGAGGTTTAATTGGTGGCTCCTTCCAAGGCCTGGATGCCTGGGATGGGACAAAGCCCGTCTGATGTGGAACAGAGGGGCCTGTCAATAGGCCGGGGGAAGGTGATTTCTCCAGAGAGCCCTGTCCTGCTGCCGCTCTGATCACTGTCAGTTCAAATAGATAAAGAACAAAAAGAGATTTTTAGGAGTGAGCCATCAAAGCTCCAGCTTGTCTGCAGTTTTCTGCTCTGTAACCCCACGGAGAAATTGATGACAAATAGAATTTCACCTGCTGCTAATTTAAAACCCAGAATTCTACTCCCCCTCAGCATCAACGGCCAGAAAGTGAATCATCGCAAAATTTGGGAACTAGTGGAAGCAATGCCTTCGTTTTCAGGGATGGGGTAGGAGATGAAGGTAGAGTTGGGAGTCGGGGGAAGAGCTGGGGTGGAAGAATTATGTATAGGTGACTGATTTTTTTTTTTTTTTGCTAATGCTAATTACAATGTCACAGCCCAAGCAACTTTAGGGTTAAAATACTTTCTAAGACTAGAGTTTGCTTTGTTGAAAATAGGATGACTCAGAAAAACTGGGAATCAGGATGCTGGGGTGGTTGCAAGGGCTCAGCCTTATAGGGAGTACAGTATATAATATATATGTGGGCCCAGGTATCTGAAAGGAGAAAGCAGGCATTGTGCTTCAAGTGTCTCTCCTTTGCTAAAAAGACTGTAATCCAGAGAACCTGGGCCAATTCCTGTCTTCCACAAAACCCACTCTCGCATCCTACTTAATCTACTGAAAACATAACAGGCACACATAATCTTGTTTCTGTGTTTCTGTGGTCGCCATACTTAACTCTGTGCACACACACACACACACACACACACCATGGCAGCAACCTGGATTATACAGTGACTCCCCCATCACCATCTTACTTGTCTGGGCTACCTCAAGCAAGATCAGACTGGACAGCCACACTGGCAATCCCAAGAGCACTCAAGAGGAGCTCCAAAAACCTTCTAAACCCACTGGCTCTCAGAACCCTACACTGTTGGAACCTGGGCACGAGCAAGCTGGAGAAAGCCAACTGTCCTGCAACAGAAGAGGAAGCCACACATCCCATTATCTGGGGAGCATTCCAGTTTCCTCGTTAGTAAATCATGTACAGAAGTAGCTAGCGAAATAGAGCATATCCATCCAGCTTAGATTCTCAAGTGCTTGGGACTGTTGGGAGGCTGGAGTTTGGCTACCTGATTTAAAGTCGTGGTTCTCAACTTTTCTAACACTGTGTCCCTTTAATACAGTTCTACATGCTGTGGTGACCTCCAACCATAAAATAATCTTCATTGCTACTGTATAATATAGTATAGTTCTATATTCATATCTGTAATTCTGCTACTGTTAAAAATCGTGATGTAAATGTTTTTTGGAGATAGAGGTTTGCCAAAGGGTCACAACCCCACAGGTTGAGAACCTCGGCTTTAAAGTTTCCAGGTTCCTGTGCCAGCTGAGGGTGCCAGGATGAAGAAGTTGTGTTTCTTTGATTGTCTTTCAGGGAATATTTTTAGCAGCCTGTTCCACTGTTAAAAAAACTGCACGGTGATCTTGACAAATGTATAATGTCAGCTTTAATGTATCAGACCTATCAGCTCAATGAAAATAACTCAGAAGTATTGATCACCTAATGATTTTTGGTGTATTCATTAACGTCCACGGGCAGCTCATCCCCTCTCCGGAGCTCCAGGAGTGCTGATGACACGCCGGCGAACTGCTGATTGTTTATTAGAAAACTGATTAGGTACTGGATTAGTGTGTTAAAATATACTACCTTTCACGGCTTGACAAACTCCCGAATTATTATATTTCTTTTTTTTTTTTTAATTTTGAAGCTGTGGGATCAATTTCAAGGAGAGCAAAAATGGTTTGAACAATTGCGAGGAATGACAATTTGCCTGGCTGTGCCTTTGCTCTGCTCATCCTGTATATTAAAATGTGAAGAATTCATGCAGAAGAAGCCCCAGTGCTTTACATAAGGCTGAAGTCTAAATCTCTGTGTGCTACTCCAATGTCCATGCAGGATGAGGACAGCAAGGAGGGTCACATTCTTCTCCAGGATTTGGTTAAATGGCTCAGTGAGATTTCTGGGCATAGAGCAATCTGTTAAAAGCATCAAAAAATTTTTTTTTCCCAATCTACAGAGTTTGAAAGAAGACCACTCCTTTGCAGGCAAATATCATATCTTGTCATCAAACCGGAGAAAATAACATGCAGATGTGGAGAAATTATTTAAATTTAGATCCTACCCTGGGGAAATTTCCTCTCCTTGGGAAATACAGATTATTAGACATAATATCTATGTGGTTTGAGAATAAGGATTTATATATTTGGGAAATTAAAGACTTATAAGAATTATCCTTTTTAAAAATAAGACTGGGGTTTCAGTTTTATATCCATTGTCCTAAACTCTAGATGAGAAATCTCTATAAGTTATTTCCACAGCTTCATGGAACTCATTAGAAAGACCTACTCCATCAAGTACCTTGGTTCTGGGAGGTCAGAGGATGGCTTCAGCTGAGCTGCCATTTAACCCTGAATTGCAATCTTGTGCCTTCCCTTGGCACGGGCACTGATGTCACAGCCTTGAAGGGAACATCACGGACACATACGTGTGGAAAGTCTTCCAAACGCTTCAGCAAACAGAAAGTCCCCAACTTCCTATGGGTACGAGAGTCTTAATTAGCCTTGATTTCCCTTTCCCATCTGACACCCTTCTTTTGTAACTGTGGCGGTTGAATGGACCACCTGAATAGAAACATCACAAGGTGATGTAAGGTTGTAGTACACAGAGAACCTGCAAGAATCTTTCTGTGCATCTGCCGTGTGCCATTAAAATACTTGAACTGGACCGAACTGCCCAGGACTTCGTACATGGCAAATGCTTAGTGTGTATGTTCAGAGTTACTTTGATTTTTGTCTACATCTTGCTTAAATGGTAGATGTACTTTAGAATTCTCTTTTGTTTCTTTTTTTTCTGAAAAACAAAACAAACAAACAAACAAACAAAAAAAACCCTCCCTTTACTGAAGGCAAAAACATCGTGGTGAGTGTTTTTCCCTTGCTTCTAAAATCAGTGGAGTCTCCTACGGCAAGTCCTGGCCTGACTGTGCAGCTTCCCAGGTCAAATGTATCCTCTAGTCCAAACCTTGGGAAAGCTCATTTAGCAAAGAGAGAGAGCAATGAGTCCTCACTGAGAGCCCTCCACCACCACCAACTAGCTTTCCTACAGTACAGTGCCCAACCATTGCTGTAATGTCAAATGATCCCTTCCTCCTTGTGTCCCAAGACTTCCATCTCATATAGCTAAAACTAAATGCTAAAGCCTTTGAACCAGTCCTTTGTTTGTTTGTTTGTTTGTTTTCTTATGGGAAGTCTTTAACTTGGAAATTCCAAGTCTTCAGCCTAGGTTAGCTCTTGACAGGTTCAGGGTCTATCTAGAATTTAGAACATAGGTTCTTCCGGGGAGATTCCAGGTAATCAGATGTGAGGCGAAGCCTGCAGGAATCCTAACCCTCGCTACCACTTGCCTGGTCCCCTTGGGAGCCTAGCAGTTTCCATGTCCCTCCAGCTAAGTTCTAAGCAGCAGAGCTAGGTCCAAAAAATTACTTTTCCTGACCAGCAGACCTGGTCTCTGCTCATCCTGGAGATGCTGAGAAGACCTCTTGGATCAAGGAGACAAGTTGGGGATGAAGCCACTGGATCATCTATGTGGAAGTTGCCTTGGGCTTACAGTTTAGGTTTGTACATCTTTACAAGATTCTTTTCAGCCTCTTCAACGTTGTTTAAGCCAATGCCCATTAGTTGAAGTAGTAAAATTAACTGTGGTGGTGAAACCATTTTTATTGACTAATCTGCAACAGAAAGTTTTTTTAATGTTTGTTTTATAAGCTTGTAAAAGGATATCATAATATTTACAAATGTCCATGGGTTGGATATCCATGGGCTGGGTTAGAAGATTCTCAAACTCCTTTGCAATAGAACAACCCTGATAGATCTTGTATACACTAAAGGATTTAGCTTTCCGTTTCCTAGAAGATGTTTAAATCTTGCAAAGTTAAGCAAGCACTTAGCTCTTCTCTGGGCCTATATATAATTTGATCATTTTAAATGCCCCCCAAGTACGATAACATGTGGCTATTTTTGCCAAAAGCAAGAAGAAACCAGACTGAAACGGCCAGATAGAATGCTATCCAACAACCTGGCTGCTTCGTGATCTTTTTGTTCAGTTGTTATTCCCAGAATTGAAAGCAGGTATGAACAAAAGAGCAATACTGTCAGAAAGGAGGGGAAAGACAATTACTAAAGCACTTTGAATATTACTCTGATGAATTAAAATTAAGTTAAGATGGCAACCCTATTGGAAACATGACAAAAACAAGATGTTAAAGGAAAAAATTGAGTGGAGCCAACGAGGTAACATATAAGTAACACCTTAACATTAATAGAAATCTATTTCCCATCTTGACCCTCAAACTGCTTCAATTAATTACTAAAATCTATTTACACTGCAACAGATAAAAATCAATCTGATGCCCAGCACCGGATCCATTTGGCTACCCTCTCTAATACACGGGACCAATGGGGTCAGTCCTCAGCCCTCCCAAACTCTCTCAAAGTGGCACAGTTACCTCCTACCTCCAGACCAGCTGCAAAGCCAGAATCTGTGAGCCCTTGAGAATTGGGCCTGATGACAGCATCCATCAAGCAGCCCACAAACACCCAAGGCAGGGAATTTTTAAGTCCCTCTCAGGATTAGAAAAATGAGGCCTCTTTGGACTATTGCATCCTCTGAGGACAGAGCTTGGTTAGTATGTTTGGTTTGTTTGTTTGTTTTTTAGGAACCATCCTGTCCCACTTAGCCAGAAGACTTTATGTAGTAAGCAAGTACACAGACAGAGACCATCACTGTTTTTTACTATTAATATAACAAATTAAACCATTAAAGGAACACAGGTGACAAAGGTGGAGTGACCAGAAAGATGGCTCTGCAGGTAATGGTGCTTGCCACCAAGCCTAGCAGCTGGAGTTTGATCCTCTGGATCCAAATGGCGGAAGGGGTGAACCAGGTCCTACAAGTTGTCTTCTGATCTCTGCACATACACCACAACACATATATGTAGCAGCACACAAAAAGAATTAATCAATTAATTAATATTTTTTAAAGGATGATAGATAGAGGTAAAGGCTTTTATGAGCCCCTGCCTTGGTTGACAGACCAGTGAGGCAGGCTGGTCCCTATGACAGTACCAACAGTACACTGTTACCATGAGCAGTACCTGGCCTCAGGATGAACACAGAATGAGAAACTTCTTGGCTGAGACCAAGCAAGTTTAGTCTCCTACTGCAAGAATCACTTCCTGCTCTGTTTGAGCTTGTCCTACAGAAGGTAAATATGGCTGGCCATCTGTGTTTTTAAATTTTATTTCACAAGTAGGGAAAGCAAGCACAGGAAACAAGCAGAAATGTAATAGTGTTAAGAGAAGAGTTCACGGGTCCAACTATTCTGAGACCACCATTAGTCATGTATGGTTTGAACTCCAGGTAATAGCCTCTTCTCCCTTCATCCTTGTCTGATGAACTTCTGATGATCCTTTAGTATACATGCTAAACATATCTGACGATTCCATTTCTCTGATACTCCTCAACACTGTATATACACAGCTTGTTATACTTTTCATCCCATGTTATATTGACTGACTGATTGACTGATGGATGGATTGGGCTTCCCCTTAGAGGGTGAGGTCTTCAAAGTAAAGATGGAAAGGGGTAGAGTCTCATTCACCTTTGTATCTCTTGTGCCTAGCAGGGTGACCAATGGAAAAGTAGGTCATTGTATTGTATGAACACATGGATAGATGGATGGATGGATGGATGGATGGATGGATGGGTGGGCCATTTTGCATAGTTCAAATGTCTGCTGCCTTGATTAATGAATTATATGTTGAAACACACTCTTGTTCAAATGCCCTTACCCACATTCTCTGAATACCAAAAACTTCAATATACCCTTTGTTTTTGTTGTGATTTTCATCAGCCTGATGGTTTTAAGCTCCAAAGTTTATGCTAAAGAGCCACAAGTTGTCTGCCATCATAGGTTCACACTCTAATAAGTGAAAAGAAACCCTCATTAGATTCACGAAGGAGTCACATTCTCCAAGAGGATTATTCAAGCATCCTGAACTATGACCATTCTCTTCATGGTTATGGGAGCCTGCTGATGGCCAGAAATTGCAAACCCTGAGCCAGGACCAATGTAGCTTTCCTTACTTCATTTCCAAAATGTCAGCTGAGAAACCCAGGAAAACCTCTTCTAGCGCAGATGCTGACATGACAAGCAGCCTTCTCTACCAGCTGGGCTGAGGGGAGCAAGTGTCTGGCAGTTTCCAAGAAAGATAAGGAAAAAATAAAAAAGGTGGACAACTGGCCAGTACTTACTTGAAGGGCTTTTCTCCAGTGTGGGTCCGGATGTGGTTGTTGAGGGTGGTGGCTCCAGCAAAGGCACGGCCACAGTAGCCGCACTTGAAAGGCCGGTCACTGGAGTGAGTGACTACGTGGTTCCTCAGTTCTGACGGCTGGGAAAAGGACTGTGAGCAGTGGCCACACTGGTAGGGTCTGAAACAAACAGAGAGTGACTGGTCATGGCTTCCTGAGTCAGGCAGCACTGGGAGGAAAGAGACCACGACTCTGGTGACATTCAATCCTCTTTAAAGACAGGCTCAGAGCACAGGGCGGCTGAGCTCTGCTACTTGTTGTCGCAGGAACAAAATTCACAGAGCTGCTGAGACACAGCGACTCACAGGCAAGCATTCCCTTCCTGTGTTAATCATACTCTTTCAAAAACAGCTATTTGATGGTCTTAATCTCCCCACCGGCAAATACTGGCACACACGTCTGTAAACTTTACAGACATTAGCAAGGGATTAATTAAGCCAAAAAGCACAAAAGAAAATACATAATTGTCTTTTATGGCTCTCTAGTATCCTTTACTTTTCAAAGTGCTTTAAAATTAATTATCTACTTTAATCTTTACAGTAATCCTCTGAGTGGGACAGGGGAAGCAGTTGCTATTATCACGGTTTTGGCACAGTCAACAGAGGACAAAATGTCCTCAAAGGATATAGCCATTGATGCCAAGGTCATCATAGGCTGTTTGAACCTTATTCCAAGTGTTGGGGAAATAAGTGGGCAAGCAGCCAAGCTGCATGCACACTTTAATAAATATTAAACTGCCTTAGGGTCTACTAAAGATGAACCCAGACCTGTACCATGTGTGTCTCTTTAAAAAAAGAAATCCTGACTTCTCACCCACCCTAAATATTGATCTACTGAGTCGTCGTCTTCTTCTTCTTCTTCTTCTTCTTCTTCTTCTTCTTCTTCTTCTTCTTCTTCTTCTTCTTCTTCTTCTTCTTCTTCTTCTTCTTCTTCTTCTCCCTCTCAACACGTATGTTGAATGTATGTATGTATGTATGTATGTGCACACCTGTACCTGCTGCCAGAGAGGGTGTTAGATCTCCTGGCACTGGAATGCTTACAGATGGTTGTAAGCTGACATGTGGGTTCTAGAAGCCAAACCCAGGTCCTCTGCAAAAGTAGCTTTTAACCCCTGAGTCACCTCTCCATCTCTCCGAGTCTTCTTCTTGAATCTCACCTCTCCACTGACTCCGGTTGCACGAAATGATTTGTGACAGCAAGAAATGACAAATGTCACTGTGCTTGCAGGGAGGTGACCATGATGTAAGTGCCAGTGGGAGGAAGTTGTGACAAATACCTGATAATTAGCAAGATTATCAGAGCACACTCTTCCCAGCTCACGGAGAAGTAAATCAATGTTGAGTTTTCATAAAATAGATTAAAATTCTGTCTTCTCTCCAGAAGTTATTCTGCTTACTCAAGCAGAATCCAGTGAGTGTGAGGAAACCTGAGGACTTGTCCCTATTCAGTGCCATTTCAAATCATTTCTTGATAGGCCTCTAATTTGTTTATCAAATTTTCTTTTGTTCAGGAAATTAATAACGTGCCTTGAAGGATCTTCGCCTCACTCACTGAGGCCTGGTTTGCAGCCCAGACATTGGCTGAATTTAAAAAGCCAATGGTGAAGTAGAGCTAATTGCTCTGCCTTTAACAAACGCAGAAGCGCCAATGACCAGACACCAAACTGAAGGGCTGAGAGACAATGGTGACCGTACATGTTCAACAGTTCAATTAAGTGCAAAATAAAGTGTACCCTCTCATTTGTCAACTGAAGTGCTTAATTGTGGCTACTTGCCTCACTGAACACAAATACTATTATTTTACTAGGCTTCAGCACACTGAGCACTGATTGTAGAATTTTTTAGCTTGATTAATAGTCCAGCATTGGTCAATAACTCAATACTATACAATTTTAATTACTTACATTTAGAAATCTATCTAACTGCTCTCAAACAGGTTTCAAAGAAATACATAAGAGTCCTTGGAAAGGAGTTTATCAATCTTGACAAATTACACATGCATTTTATTATAATTATAAAATAACACTTTGAAAGCCATTAAAATTGCCTACCGAGGAAAATATCCTCCCGGCAAATCTATTCTTGGCAGTAAATGTTGACCTTAAAAAGAGTTCTCAGAAAATAGTTCTCTGGGGATGAAATTTTTTACATGCTATTGAGGATCATAAACAAAATAATATATTAATATATGCTATATTCTCTGACAATTGATTTTTCTAATAGTGAAGGGACCATTAACATTTATTAGCCTCTGGTTATCTATTTTTAATAGCTATCACTATAAACAATAAGCCACTAAATAAAACCAATTAATCTTTTTCTTTTTTTTTTCTAACTCTTCTGTCAAAAGTTGGGGTGATTTATTTCCTGCAGTCAGAAGTCAATCCATCCTTTTTGTGCTGATAGTGACAGTGGCAAAGATTCACAGAGAGGATGTGAAAGGCTGATGTAGAATTGTGTCATCAAGGGAGAAGGGGCAAAACCCTAGAGCACCATTTCTGCCTGGGACCAGCCAGAGAACACTTGCTAGGGATTCTGTGGAATAGGCTTTCAAAGATATCACTTAAGGTGTGCGTGTGCGAGCCCATGTTGGTGCATTCATTTGCGCATGCGTGCATACATTTGTGCATGCGTGTATGTGTGCATGAGTACCTATGGCTGCCGTCATATACCCTGGATCTGGAGTTACAGCTAATTTTGAACTATCCAATATGGGTGCTGGGAACCAAACTCAGCGACCTGCCGAATAACAAGGCCTCTCAACCACTGAGCTGTTTCACCAGCTACTATGGGACAGTTTTTAAAACTATGTGGAACCCAGCTTGGCAAGACAAAAGTGCCTAGAATAGGAGAGGTATGTCCACCTCGGCCTCTGGATCTAGTCAGCTATGGGATGGGGCTAAGTCACTCAGCTTCCCTGAACTCTGTTTTTGCATATCATATCTTTCTCCTGCTTTGGGGGAAAATAGCTAATGTTGCCCAAAAAGGCTTGTCAATCATAGCATTTCCAGTGTAACGCCACCTTGCATGATGGTCGCAGCTAGCTCCCTGCCCACGAGCACTTTCACTCTCTCTCCCTGTCCCTGTTCCCCAACCCCCTATACCCTAAAATACGGACAATCTTTGTGCTTTGGTAAAACCTTGAGAATTCTGAATAACAAGAAAATCCTGTAACAGAATATAGGTACAAACCTTGCTTTAGGGAATTTCACAGAGCCAAGTTACAGCCTCGTATTTTTAGGTACCGTACAGTGATTTCAAAGCATCTGCTGACATTCATCTTGGCAGAGCTTGATTCTTTTCATATGAGGACCTGGAGCTTAAGTGAGTTCTTGTTGCCGTAACAGTCTCTCTCAGTGTAGAAATGTATGGAAAAGATAGGAGTATAAATGTATAAATGCTGTGCTTAGGCTACATAGCAAGATCTTGTCTCAAATGAAAACAAACAATATCAAAGACGTGGGAGTAGCAGCCTGTACCTTCCCTTAAGAGACAGAAGCAGGCACATCTCTGTGAATTCTGTGCTCATCTAATCTACATGGTGATTCTAGGATATCCAAAGGGGGCCTGGGAGAGACCCACAAAGGTGCAGGGTTAGTGGGTGGTGTTCTTTTCAGCTTTATGTTCTTCTGTTTACAGAGTTTCCTCTTTTTTTTTTTTTAACATGAGTAAACGAAGCCACATCTGGCATTATAGGTCCACAATTTTGGGGGGACTGATATAGATTTTAAATTCAAGATCTGCCAGTGCTACCGAGCAAGCTGACCAGCCTGGTTAACTTAGTGAGAGACACTGTCTTTAAACAAACAACAAACTAAACACAGCTACAGGTGTGTTTGTTGGTTGGTTTTTTTTAACTGTAACTGGAGTTACAGTCAGTCATGAATTATCCAGCATGGGTATGGGTGCTGGAAACCAAATTTGGAGTCCTCTCAAAGACCAAGTGCTCCCAACCAGTGAGCCATGTCCCTGGCCACTATGTTTGAGGATATCTATCAGTGGCAGAGTACACCTTTAGCATGAGTGAATGAGGTCTTGCTCATTCCCCAATCCTTACTGGAAGAGGGAGAGCAAACGATCCGATTGTAGTTAAAGCTTTGAAGACAGGTTTAGGAATACATTAAAAACGGAAATGAGTAGGAAAGATGCTTAGAACGTTATCTTGGGAAGTTACCATTTCTTTGGGGACAGCTGGCCATGGGAGTTTAGAGTGTAGGTGCTTGTTTCTAGAGCACATCCTGTCTCTCAAATAACAACAGGAATTTCAGAACACAGAGGCAACTGCCATTACCAACATCTCGTTTACATTTTTGGAGTGGGGGGAGGGCTGTGTATATGCTTGTACATGTGGTGCCATTCCTAGAGCCATCTGTTTTCTTTGAGACAGCCTGTCACTGTACCCAAGATTCACTGACTATATGAGGCTCCAAGGAGGCTTTGGTCTTTGCCTCTGCACCACTAAGATATTAGTGTGTGCCATCATGCCCAGCTTTTCACATGGGTACTGATGACAGAACTCAGGTCCTTGTATTTGCATGCCAAGCATTTTATAACCTAAACCCCAGCACCCCCACTGATTTTTTTCAAAATCTGGCAAAAAGATAAGGTTAAAGTGATCAAACTTTTGACTAGGATCTATCTTAACTCTAAAATGGCATCCTTGACTGATGTGTCACACCAGGAAAGCACATACAGACATCTGTGGGTGTCGTGCTCCACCGGGGCCCGGGATCTTACATCTTTGCAATTGGGAAGCATCTTTCAGGAACACTTGGTCCCCATAACACATCATCCACACATAGCCTCCCGTCATTTTCAAAGCAAACCCAAAGGAATAGCATCTCACAGTGCACAGCTCTGTGGGGCTGGGTGGCTGCTTGGGATCTAAAGCAGGAAAGTCAACAGTGGAGACTGTTTAAAGCTGCAGGGCCTGATACGGGGCTACAAAGAGCTACAAAGAGCAGCTGAGCATTTGAAAATCGAATAGTGTAACTGAGAAACTGAAGCGTCCCTTTGCTTGACTTACGGTAACCTAGACTGAAATAGCTTCGTGTGGCTCGTTCCAATATAGGAAAGCCCAAGCTTCATGAAAAACTATAAAGCGCTGTGTACACATTTACAAAATTTAACCACAAAGCAGACAAGAGTGTGGGCAGATTTAAGAAAGCAGTGAGACCATTCGGTTCATCTCCTGACATTCTCTGTCACTGGTAATTCCTCTGCCAAAGATTACGCCAGTGAAATGTGCAATTCATTTGTTTTGAGTCTGTAATTGGTTTTGGTGTATATAGGAAAAGGCTGAAACATTTAATAAAATTAAGTGTGGCTTGATTCGAAATTATTAATCATCCTTTGATTTTCCTTTTATATCATGAAAATCTCCAGGATAAAAGTTGTTCACTTGGGGCTACACCCTCTCCTTGCTCCATGACAGGCAGCCCAAGGGCAAATCTTGCAAGACTTCAGAGAGGCCTACGGAAGTCACTGCTGGCTGTGTGGACAAGGAGGTTACCTCCGTGTATGAAGAGTCTCGAAAGGGTTAGAAGTGTTCAACCCAAGAGTCCACAGAACACTGTAAAGGAGAAAGAAGATAAACTTGGCACTTTCATGGCAAGGGGCAGAGCATGCAAGAACAAGACACCTTTTGGCTCCTCCCACCAGAGTCACCATGGGGTTGCTGGGAATTGAACTCCCGGATCTCTGGAAGAGCAGGCAGAGCTCTTAACCTCTGAGCCAACTCTTCGGCTTCAGACAGAGCCTTTTGATACTCATTTTCCCATTAGCACTGTTCTTACAATTATAATCAATGACACTTAAACATAATTGTGAACAGCTGATGGTGTGCCTGGGAGCTAAAGGCAGACTTTCTCCCATGTGGCACAAACAAGAGGGGCGAGGAGTGAAGAGAAAGAAAAGTGGTATAAAACAAAGATAAATATTATAAATACATTTCCTGTGAAAATGAGAACATTCAGAAAAGAATCAACTGTGATCGAAAGCTTTGCTCACCAGGTCCTGGAGTACCCTCCCTCTGGACTCTGTTGAATGTTTCTGTAGCAAAAATCCAGAAGAGAAAGGCGATATCTACCTCCTGATCCCGGCCAAAGTAATTCAAGGTGTCCTGGCTCAAGCATTAAGTTTATATAGAAACTCAAATGCTTACAAACTCTGTAAACAGAATCTCGATTGGTCTACATTTCAACAACTTCTTTTTGGATCACCCAGAGAAGAGTTGGTAGGTTGAGAAAAGGAAGATCTGAGGATCTGTCAATCTGTTGGCTTATTATCAGCAGAATGAAATTTGGGAGAGAGAGAGGGAGTGAGAGAGAGAGGGAAGGAGAGAGAGAGGGAGGGAGAAAGAGAGGGAGGGAGGGGGAGAGGAAGAGAGAGGAGGGACAGAAACAGAGAGAGGAATCCATGGCTCTTGGATCTTCATGGATCTGTTTATCTCTTGTTCTGACTCTTATTTTGCCAGATCAAACTCATTTTTCCCCTGTATTCATTGTGTGTAAGTCAGAGATGAAGAATGATGTCACATCACTGGGTATCCATGGATTTCTCCTTTATACTTTTGAATGACACCTCCCATGAAAAGGATCACAGCTATCAGACATACATTCTCCTTGCCGAAAATTCAAATGTCCTACGTTTTTCAGTCAAATTCTCTGTAGACTGAAAGATCTTTTGGACTTTTGATTCAGGGGTCTGTTCCAAATTTGAACCCATTTACCTTCTGACTTTGTCCTCCGGTCTCTCTTTCTAGTGAGCTTTTCCCATGAATTTTCCATGAAAGGAGAAACAGTTTCTATTAAACTAGTTTACTGTTCAGTTAACATTTCCCTTGCATGTAGGTCTCTAATCAACAGATTTAACCAGTTAGAGATAGGAAACTACTTTTACAAAAAAGTAATGCACCCGTACAGAATATGTGTAGACCTTTCTTGCCAGTAGTGCTAAACAATACAGAATAAAAATTATTCACATGGTATTCATAACTCTTTGGGGGTATTTTATAAGTGATTTAAAGATAACTTAGAGGACACAGGAGAATCTGCATAGGTTATCTGCAAATTCCACACCTTTTTATGTAAGGAATTTGAGCGTGGATTTTTTATATTTGTAGGGGTGCTACACAGGTATCAGGGATATCTGGCTATGGATGAATGGGCACCAACTATGGGACACAAATACCCAACTATGAAGCTAGTCACCAACGAATATATCTGTTTAGCAGAGGTGTGCTTCCACAAATAGAACAGGCAAGGTTCCAAATTTAGCAACTATCACGAACAACTGTCATGTCCGGATCACATTTTGTGAAGTTTTCCTGCTTAGCCTTTCCTTGTGTAGTTAGGAATACTGGAGCATATCTCCCTATCTCCAAACTCTCTGTCACAAAGAGCCCATCTCATGTTCTCAGACAGAAAAGTGTGGTTCGAGTCATATAGGGTAAAAATAAATTATTCATCTAGAATAAAATTAATAAATCAGAGTGAGTAGGCATCTCCCTCTATTTCCTGTCTAAAGAGCTGAGGTTGATGATGTAATCCAACTGTCTTGCCATTGTTACTAAGAAACATTGAATTGTATTATGTGCCTTTAAGGAGTCTGGTTTTCCTCAAGTCCTGATTCCTTAATTTATTAATGAATGATGTCAACTACCTCTTGTGTCTTCACCAACAAAGCTTAGGGAAGAACTGGAAACCCAGTCCCTAAGTAATCTGATCCCACCCTGATCATTATCCTTGATCATAAACACCTATTACTTCACCTCATCCGAGAGGACTTATCCCACCACACCTGGGTGCTGAGTGCCATGAACCCAGCAGAATCTAGCACAGAACGGGACTAATACCACTGAGAGATTTGCCAATCACATTAAATCTGCCTACAGTTATCAATAACCTTAACAGTCTCCCCTGGAGGTATTTTGTTTATATAAACTAATTCTTTAGATTAGATGTATTAAATTGTGGTGCTGTATGTATTTTACAGGGCAAACTTTAAAGAGACTGAACCCATGACATGCAATTTTCTGGGTATAACTTGGGTCAGACAAAACAGGCTGTTCACTTACCATGGAATATCTTCATTGCCTTGGTGACATTGAACATGAAGTCAGATGACCCTCAAAGACCCAGAAACTGTGATCTATTTTTAATTTTACTGTGCATGACTAGTTACTTTGACTACAATTTGCAAATAACACACCCATACACCTGAACTCGGTTTTTGTAAGAAGACGTTAAAGGTGTCTGAAAGTGATGTGTAAGCTAAGAAAGACGTATCGAGGGACTACATACACACGACTGAAAACTTTTAAGAAAAGCCTTTTGTTGGGGGGAAAAAAATCATGTTCCAAGTTTTATATTTCACCCCCATAACACGAGTCTGCAGCTACACACCTAGACACAGCTGCCTTAGCCCTAAATGAATTGTCTCCATATTGATTACTTACAGTAATACTTGAGACTAAGCAAGCAATTTTGAGATTGACGCAAATAAAATGTGTGCAGATGCAGATATGTATAAATATCCTGAAACTGAGATTAGAATGTCCCCACCCCTCCTAGCAAACCTCTTTCCCGTATCCTTTCTGTGGATTTCCTAAGCATGCTGCTGTGTGCTGCAGAGCTGAGAGGAGAGAGGGGAGTGTCTGTAGAGTGAGACAAAGAGTCTTAGGTCTTACTTCATTGAGGTTAATCAGTGGCAAAATTAAGAAAACAATTCAGGAATCTTGCTTCCAAATGTCTAATCCTAGTTCCAAAAAAAAACCTTATATTCAAAGTGAATTTTTTTTCCTAGGCTTTTCTTGCATATTTTGGTTTTAATCAAGTTCTCATAGGACATAAAGGAGAGATAAAACACAAGAAGCCTTCTTATTGAATTAATTTGATCTTTGTCTTTTGCGCTCCCAGCTTTCAAGGCTGTCAAATAAACCAGTTTTGATCCATAAATAATAGTTCCATTATATCTACTGGGCCACTCGTCAGAGTACCTGAAATTTTAATTCACTTGTTCAGCTAAATTTCATCCTCAGTTCATGGCCATAAAATTCCGTATTGACAAACTTTCAAACCAACTTTGACTCTGAGGTATCTAGTCAACATTTTTCTTCTGTGTGGATATTAGTTTATTGAATAAGTGGCATCTGTTTTCTTCCATATCACTAGCCGACTGGGTATTTCCTTTTGACAGGTTTGCAGGATTTATGGGTTTGCATGCTCCGAAGAAAAATAGTACTAAGCAAAAAATTCCAATTCATTACCTCTTAGTACTTAATTAAGTTCATACTCACGGCACACTGGAGGTGAACTCTGAAACGGCTGTGACAGCCGCCCGGCAGCCAGCTATATTATCTTTGGAAGACAGAAGGGATTCTGATTATCCTGACCTCATTTTCCACCCCTGATATTCATAAATGTTCCTTCTCTTTTGCTCCCTTTTAAAGTTGGACGCAACTGTTTGGATAGCGAGCGAGGCGCAGATGCCTCTAGGCAACCACCAACCTGTCTGTGCAGCCTTCACAAACAATGGAGGCGCAGCTGCCGCCTAATTGAACTCCGGCACCTTCCACCCCGCGAGCAAGCATCTTAGCAGCCCGCGGCTTTCCCCCAAGGTGCTCCGGGAAGGCAAGCCTCGGGTCTCACCTGTCGGGGTTCTGCGTGCACACATGCATCTGCAGGAGAATGCGCTGCGTGAAAGTCTTAAAGCACTGGCCGCACTTCCAGAGATGCCAGTCGCTGAACTCCGAGTGCAGCTGGCTGGTTGAGGTTGGGCTCGCCAGGACCCTCTGATTCTTCACGTTGATTTGGTTAAATCCTGCCTCCATGGGCCCAGATTTATCCAAGAGGGAGAAATTCCTGCTGCAGGGAGTCTGTGGGAAAACCACGGAGCGCTGCTGGCCCGAGGGAGAAAGCTTGCTGCTTTTGTTGAAGGGCTGCAGGGCATCCTGTCGGCACATGGCTTCCATTACCGTGGAAGGGACGTTCACTAGAACAGTCAGAGTTCGAGAAGGTCAGCTTCACTAGCCCTTAAATAAACACAATAACACATACTTCAAGACATCTCTATAAACAAACAAATGTGAAATTGTGTCTTGCTGGCCCCCAAATAAGCATAATAAGATCATTTGAGGGGGAAAAAGTCAGGCTTATCACAAATTAATAACTAATCTAATGGCAGTTTATTAAGCAACTAGTATATGCTCAGGGCTGTGGTTGTATGGCCTTTGCCTTCAACATGCATGCAATTATGGCCTGAGACATAAGGTAGTTCACACTGCATGCTGCTTAGAGACCGGCAGATATGAGAGAGATAGAGGAGTGGGGGTGGGGTGGGGGTGGGGGGAGCAGAAGTGGTGAATCTCAGTGCATTAGGTAGGGAATGCCAAGACCTACTACTGGGCCTTTCCAGAACAGGACAGGTATTCACCATGGAGCTGATTGAAGAGCTAAGAAGAGGACAGATACCTGAAGACAGGAGAAACCTGGCAGGCTGGCGAATAGTGAAAGAGATGGACTGCCACAGCAGGTATGGGATGCTGGCCACTTTGGGTATAGTGCTGGGGAGGGAGCGAGGGAAAAGACAAACCTCAGAGTACCTTAAAAGTATGGTAAGCATTATTTAAGGCCCAGGAAACAGGCACAGGCTGGTTTTGAGTAAAGGAGAATAAAACCATTCAGATTTTGGTGGGGAGGAGCCTTTGGCGGGGAGGAGCCTTGAGAGAGATTCGACTGACAGATGGGTAGAGGAAGGGGGTAGCAATAGCTACAGTGCTTTGAAATTAGGAAGGCCTAGGCTCCCATCTTGAGTCTGGTTTTCACTAAAGATGGTGATCATAGGCAACTTATTCAACCCTTTGTGCCCTGTTTCTTCTCGGGGAAAATATGGACAGTGGTAGCTGAGCTTGTAAAAGTACTAGTAACCTATCATGGTGATAGGGATGGCCTGGGCTCTAACTCCACTGTTTCGTAGCATTATGTCTGTAGGGAAGGCTGCAACAGCCAAGCCCGTGCTGTAGTCCTTGGGAAACCATGAAGTAGTCACCCCAAGAATGGAGCGACATAAAGCATCCATGGCTTTTAGGAAAGAGGTGAATGCCCAATAGCAGTGGAGCTATGGGGGCGTGGTCTCTTCATCCTTCAACCTCCTGATAGGAAGCTAAGGTGTGATATCAAAGAGTTCATCACAGGGCCTGATGGCCACAAGCAGTCACTGTTCTTTTTGATGTAGGAAGAGACAAGACTGGAATGAGGCAGATAGTCCTTGCTGGGTGGTAAAGTGGAAGAAAAGGAAGACCTATATGATAAGGGTTTTCTTCCAGAGAGACCTAAATACTTGAAGTTTATTGTTCTTTTTAATTTTTTTTTTTTGGACAGGCTATCACTCAGTAACCTAGGCTGACCTCAAACTCTGCCTTGGCCTCTCGGGTACTAGGATTTCTGGTGTGAGCCACTACTCTCAGCTTCATTTTAAAATACCTTACGGTGTTAACAATATTTTTCAAGTACTAACTGGTCATTCTGGGGGTCTAAAAGTGATATATGTATATGTGTATGTATATATGTATATGTGTATGTGTATATGTATATATGTATATATGTGTGTGTGTATATATGTGTGTGTGTATATATGTATATGTGTATGTGTGTATGTGTATATGTGTATATGTATATGTGTATGTGTGTATGTGTATGTGTATGTGTATATGTATATGGGTCATTTCAGGAGTCAAAGAGATTAAGCTGAGTAGTGGTAATCACCTATGATCCCAGCACTTTGGGGGCAGAGGAAAAAGTAGAGATGATAGGTCTCTGTTGAGTTCTAGGCCAGTCTGATCCACATAGAAAGTTCCAGGCCAGCCAGAGAAATAGAGTGAAAGACCTCGTCAAAAATATGCAGAATTTTGAAGATGATGATTTGCAAAAAAGTTGGTTATGGAAAGAAACAAAGCCACGCGAGCTATAGCTACTTACGTGGCTATTGGCCACCAGCTCAGAGCTATGGTAGGAAGCAAACTGGGAGCTCTCTTGTGCCTCGCCACAACTATGGCCAAACTCCATTCATGACATGAGCATCCTCAACTCTGAAAGACAGCAGCTGAGGTGCATCAACCAGGAAGGAGTATCACATATATGGTACAGGGGTGCTAATGTGTTACCCAAGGTTCTTCTGCAGAGGCACATGATCAGCATATCTAACCCAGGAAACTGACTTGTCTACAGCAACTGAAGCATAGCTCATCTCATCCCCAGGAGCAAAGACCCTGGAGCGCCACTCACTGGCAACTTGGTAGTAGATTTACAGAGAATTTTTTAAAACCAAATGAGTCTCTCAGAAGGGCCTGACTATACTGTTTAAAGTCCCCCAAGTGCTTCTGCAGTGAAGTCAGGGCTGAGAATCACTGACCTAAGCCAATCTTCCTTTCAAGAGGCAAAACAGTAGTCCAGCAAGACCCAGCGACCTGCCCATTATTAGTTAAGGATGCATCGTTAAGGTCAGACCTAGACTGCAAGCTCGAGCTTTCTGAGTTCCAGCAAATTACATTTTAGTTCCTTTCTATACCTCTTTGTTCGCTAGATGTGTTTCAAACAGAGGAAGGCCACTTTTATGGGTAGAATAGAGCTTTGTGAATATGTCATGTACATCAAACAATACATGTTACATATATGTGTACGCCTGTGTTCAAATGATGTATGATCTATACTTCATAACTAAAACTCATGGATCATTTGGCCTTCTGAGGTAAAAAGTTGTGTAATCAATATGAAGTTTGAAGATTTTTTTAGACTTTAAAAAAATCTTTCTTTGTATTACTTCTCATGCAGACTCTAAAAGATAAAGGGAAATGCTTTGGCATTTGTAATTAAAAGTGAAAACTGGAGCCTCATCAGAGGTTGGGGTGGAGCCTGTATGTTTGGCATTTTCAGCCCTAATCCAGAACTGGAAAGCACACCACAGGTCTCCAGGCAACTGTGCGCTCTTGCCAGTCAGGGTACTCAGAAGGAACACGAGTGGGAAGATTGTAAGGTGACAGGGTGGTCAGCAGGCAGGAGAGCAGCGAACTTGACCAAGCTTTTTAATGTTCTAAAGCTTTAAGGCCACACAATCTTTATATGGAAAGAAACAGATTCATGAGCCAATGAATTTCTGTAAGTTTAATGATCAATGCTAAGTAAAAAAAAATCAAATTTATATATCTAAAAGTTTGTATAGTAATCAGAGATATATGGGTCTGCGTGAATATAGAGTAATAAGCAGCATTTGTGTGGTGCAAAAGATGACTGAAGTAAGATTATTCTCCACTTATTAGCTTCCTTCTTTGGACACTGTAAAACAAATATAAAAGGCTTCCTAGTTGTAGGTAACAACACACTCTCCATTCTGTCCTAAGTAGGTTTTTCCATTGTATTTATGAAATAACTCTGCCTTATTAAATGAAGCTGAGCAAATGATTTACAGAGAGAGAGTAGGAATGAAAACTTCCGAACAGGAAGCATCGCTGAAGTCTGGCTGTTCTGTGGGCCCCACCCACTTTCACAGAATCCTCCATGTATAGACATTTGTCTTGAAAGCAGAACGTTTCAGAAAACATGTTCCCAAAATGCCAGTCTCACTGGCTACACCAATGACAAACACCAACCAAACATGAGAACCTGTCAGCCGAGGAACCGAGGATAGGTCAGAAACACTATCTCACGGAGACCCAAGAGTCAATTCAGAGGAGGCCTGAGGACTGCTTAATGACATAACCACAAACACAGGTGGCCTCTGCATTTGGGGACACTGAGTTAGATAGTCTCCTTGGTCTATGAAGACAAAAATTAAGAGAAAAGGAATGATGTCTAAAGCCTGGAAGAATGGAGTCAAGAAAAAACACTAACTCATCACATCTGTATAGTTTAAACACTGGGGGTAGGGAGGATCCACACAATCAAGTCTTACTTTACCCTACCTGCAAGATATTTACTGTGCATCTACTACATACTGACTGGTGGACATGTGGGAGGACAGGAAATCTCACTGTCTCTCTCACTGTGACATTTTGAAAGATGTGAAGCTAGTTTTTTTTTTTTTTAAACAGGCAATGGCTCAGCTTCAATTCTTCACTTCTATTGAATCATTATAATTGTAAGGCATTTATGCCCATTGTCAAGATTTCTCCCAATTTCAGGGAGTTTGAACACTAACATATGTTCACTTTAGATGTGACAAAGTGCAGAACTGCAAGAAAGAAAGGAAGGATGCCGAGAAGTTGGCATCTGAGCCCTGAAGGGACACATGAGCAAATGCAGAGAGGAGGAAGAGGCAGCCAAAGGGAACAAGCACAAGCCCTTGCCCTGTGACGGGGAAAGAACCGAGGCTAAAGGAACTGAAGATGTGCCAATATGGCAAGAGGGAACAGATGGCAGGGGCAGGCTTCAGCTGGAGAGAAAGGCAGCCATGCACCTGTGGGAGCTGTACAGGGCCTGGAAGTGAACCAGGGTACTGGTAGGCCTGTGAACACATCCAAGGCCAGGGGTCTGGAGTCCACTGAGTACAGTTAGCAAGGCTAAAGATCTTTGGGTCTGGGGAGTCTAATTCCTTTGTTTAGGTTTCATTTTGGGTTTAAGGTTAGGTCTCATTAGACAGTCCTGGCTGGCTTGGAACTTGCAACCATCCTGCCTCTGCTCCCCTGAGTGCTAGAATTACAGACATACAATATATATTACATAATAGTCTACATATAATATTCTACAGAACCCACACCCAGTTAGTTGGATTCTAATTAAAACACAGGGTCTGGGAATGTAGCTCAGTGGATAGAGTACTTGCCTAGCATAAATAAATCCCTATGTTCAACCCCCAGCATCCCATAAGAGTAGGTGTGGTGGCTCATGTCTATAATCCCAGCACTGGGAAGTGAATGCAGAAGGATAAGAAGTTCAAGGCCACCCTCAGCGACATAGCAAGTTTGGGCAGCAAGGGGTTACATGAGACTCTACCTGAAAATAAATTAATCAGTATGTGAGCCAGAGACTATGTGTGGTTCCTAGTTGTAGCATTCCATATCAAAGAGCTGGGTTGTTTTTAAAAGAGATTTACTTATTTTGTGAATGTATGAGTATACTGTCACTCTCTTCAGACACACCAGAAGAGGGCATCGGATCCCATCACAGATGTTTGCGAGGCACCATGCAGTTGCTGGGGATTGAACTCAGGACCTCTGGTAGAGCAGCCAAGTGCTCTTAACCACTGAGCCATCTCTCCAGCCCAGAGAGCTCATTATTTAACAACTGTTTCACTGTAAGACAAAAAGAGTTTGAGCCAGAGCTCAAGGAGACTAGATATTTGCTTTCAGTGTATCATCAATCCATGCTGACCAGTGTATATATACTGTATACTGCTGGTACTTGTGCAAAAAAAATGAAAAGGGTATAAATGTATACATGGTGGGGTATACCTATAACCCTTGTCAGAAAGCTGAGGCGAGAAGACCCGTAATGTAAGGCTACCAAAGGCTTTCTTGAACAGGAGTTGTGGGGAGCAGATGGGAGAAGGTTGTGTGGAAGACATCTGAAAACCAAAGAAAGTAAGGGAGAACATACTATTGGAAGAGACAAAAGAATATGTTTCTGGAAGAATAGCTAAGAATTTGTCAGCTGCCCTCATCATCTCTTGGCTGGAGACTTGTATGCCCATGGCACTTTCTGGACTTTGATCTAGGAGCCCAAGCTATCTGTTGATAAAACAAGAGGATCAACTGAAATAGTAAAATAAGCAAACATGTAAGACTTCAATCCGGCTGTGATGACACCAAAAAAGCTGCCCTATGGTGCAGCCCTGAGCAGACTCTTGTCACCCTGGTCAGGATGGTGGCAGGAGAGATGAGAACACATGAGGAATACATACATCAGGGCCTGGGGTGACTTGTAGGTCAAGGTTTCTACAAAGCATGGTTGGATGGCTGGAAGTGAGCTCTCTCTTAAACTCTGGGATGGGGGACAGATTGTGAGAATGAATGCAATGGCTTTAGTCACAATTCTCCCAGGGTGAGATTCCTCTGAGGGATGGAAGGGGAGATGCTGAGGGGACAATTGGATAGTTGAAGCTATGAGTCACAGAAGTCTACATTGAAAATACAGATGCCCCCCACCCCCAGAAGAAAATACAGACCCAAAAGTACCTATGAAACGGACTCTGAAAGGGAGATTTGGAGAACCCTTCTTATAGCCTTTAGGCTAAGGTCAAGTGTGGAGTTCTGTGGGGTTTACGGGGGAGTCTTCTGAGGGTCACTCCTGTTAGAGAGAGTCGAGTAGGACAGGGTAACTGAGCCTCACTAGTTCTGGGGATGGAATGTTTTCTAAGTGGTTCTGCTGTGAAGAAGCTGCCATAGACTGCTAACTGCATGCAGACTACAGTCCAGTTCAGGTGGGCTACGCTCAAGGGTGCAGTGGTTCTCCTATGCTGATGTAGGTGCTGAAGACAAACCCATCTGCGAGATGTTCACCTCGCACAGGTCCAAGAACTAGGATCATGAGTGATGAACTTACATGTGCTCGATAAACACAAGACTCCCAAGAGCCAACAAAACAGCCTGTCTCCACTCCTTCCCTCCTCCTTTGTCAGTCTTCTCAGAGAATACATTCCAGTGCTACCTTTATTAGAGATGAAAACGTATCCCTGTGGGCATTTCTTCTCTGCTTGCTCTTGAATTCTATAAGTTTCTTAACTTCTAGGGTGAGTGAGTAAGTGAGTGAGAGAGAGAGTGTGTGTGTGTGTGTATGAGAGAGAGAGAGAGAGAGAGAGAGAGACTACATGCATAAAGTTGAAGCTAGAGGACAACTTGACTATCATCCCTCAGGTACCAGCCATGTTTTTGTTTCTTTTTCTTTTTCTTTTTCCACAGATAGGGTCACTGTCCTGTCCTAAAGCTTGCTGATTTCAGCTATGCTGACTGGCCAGCAGATCCCATGGGCCCACTTTCTCTACCTCTCCAGCTCTGAGATGATGATAAGTGCATACCACCGTGCCCAGCTTTTTGACTTGGGGTCCAGAGACCTAGCTCAGACCTTCATGTTTGCCAGGCACTGAGGGTCTGGTCTTCCAGTCAACACTCAAAGACAGGATAGCTTCTTCCTATACTCAGACCTGTGTAAGGCATCCAATCCCAGTGTCTCTCTGTGTGTAGAGGGGGTTACTCTGGCTGCTCTTAACCATATTCTACCTAACACTCCTCAGCTCAGGGTCTCTGCTGCAGTTACCCCAAGATGTGCCTTCATTAAGGTTTGCGCTTTGAGTTGTACACTCATGAACCTTCTAACCTCCGAAGCTCAAGTTGGTGGCCTGAGGCTCTCACAACACTGCCTTTGAGGGCTTGCTCACACAGGCTACGCCTGCTGGATTAAAGGTTCTCGTTGCGTCCTAGAGGTCATGGGGATAAAGGATGAAGCAGGGTGTTCCCTAGGCAGGATCCAGTTTCCTCTTGGTAGAACGGTGGGGATGAGAGGCCCTGGATGGAGGTGGCCCCTTTTATTTGCTGTTCTTTGAAACTCCAGAGGAGAAGCAGGCCTCCTCCAGGCAGGGTCTAATCCAGAGCAGGTCTGGCATGGCCATCCAGTCTCACATTCTGCCAACCTCAGCTTCATAGACTGAGACAGACACAGGCAGCAACTGGGAAGACTTGTTTAACATTTATTCCTAAGCTGCTGCTTTTTTTTTTTTTTTTTAATTTCCTCTGAAAAGACTATGAACACACTTCAGGTCTTTACACTCTGCAGGAGCTAATCCCCCACTGGAAGCTTGGGGCAACCTCACTCCTTCTTGCGGATGTGATCTGTCGACACAAGTGTTCCTTCAGGGTCTTTGAAAGGCCCGCAGTGCATGGAAGGGCTCTCGCACTATTACATTTTTAACTATAGTTTTTAAAAAGAAAACAACACAAGAATTGCTTCCAGAGCCCAGAGGCCTGTATGGAGCACTGTCTTCTCTTTGAGGCCAGGCGGCTTTTGCTGGCATGTCCGGGCAGTGTGTGTAGCCACTGCTACATGCCGCTGACAGAGGTGGGGGGGCGGGGGGGGACTTACTAAGCCCCGGGTCCCACCACTCATGATCAATGGGAAGTGTGTCCTCTGCATGTTGAAAGAACCATGAGAAGAAATGATTCTTTTATAACTGAAAGTGCTTAGTAAGTACTACTCACTAACTGAAATCACATTTTCCTTAATATCTTGGTCCAGTATCAATTTCATGAACAAAAGAAAAATCTGGCTGAAATAATATCTGATCTCTTCTCATAATGGTGATGGAAGGTCTCATTTTTATCCATGTACCTTTACTTCAAGTAAGTGTGTGTGTGTGTGTCTGTCTGTCTGTCTGTCTCTGTGTGTGTGTGTGTATATATGTTGTGTGTGTGTGTCTGTGTGCTCATGTGCACGCATGTGTGTCAGAGGCATCAGGACAACTTTCAGGATCCAGCTTCTCTCCTCGCACTGTGTACATCTTGGGATGGAATGCAGAGATCTAGCGGGCTTGGTTGGTACCTTTACCTGCTGAGATGTCTCCACAACTCAACACATGCAGCCGTGTGCTTCACACACAAGCCCCTAAGGAAGTGCATTGGATTTTACTGAGTCTCTGGTCTCAGGAAGTTTCCTTTAGAAACCTAATTTATTTCGTGACTAGCAAGGTGGGGTTAAAAATAAAAACTCATCTCAGCATCGCCGATCCGTGGAGAGGATTTAACTTACTCGGGGTGAGGAAGGCTATCTGTTACGTTCCCTGCAATGCCCCTTTGCACATCTGCATGCCTGAGTCATGTGAATATTTGCGTGGCACCGAATAAGCGATACTCATCATCACAAAGGACTCCCAGACTGCTCTGGGATCAAATGGGATAAGACTCTGCCTCAGAGTTACAGTTGACATCAGCTTTCTCCCCTCACTATCTGATGAAGCCTTGCGCTGGTTTCTTGGGTGGCCAGTCACATGACAGATACAGGACTTTGAGACAGGAAGTGAAAGAAAATTCCCATAACACCCTCAGCGGATAGAGGCATTGTCCCGGTAAGACTTTTAAATGATGGCTTAAACCCCTTTGAATTTCCCTCAATCCTTCCTGAGAACTCCAAACTAAACCTGAAAGGGGTAACTTAGTTTTCTTACTGAAGCCACAAAGTGCTCACTGCTGTGGACTTCAGGGGTAAAATGTGCTGTAATGATCCCTGGCAGAATCCACTTAACCCTCTAGTCAGCATCCTCTACAATGCTTCGTGCAGCTGGAACTGCAGGCGAGAGGGCTGAAAGCAAACCAGACGGCAGGCTCTTCCAGCAAGCCTGCACTGGCACTACTTCCCTGGATCTGAACAGCACTTGGTAGACCCAGAAGCCCTGCCAGGTGGCTGTGGGTGGCAAATGGACAGCAAAATGCCCTGCCTCCAGCCCCAGTCACCCCCATGCACGTTCACAGCCTTGTAAGGTGAACGCAATGCATGTACAAATGACTTCCACACCAGAAATCCAAGCAGGCATGGCAGCTCCCACGTGGCTGCCCCACGCCTTCCATTTCTACTTCTAAACTCAGGAAATAGTCACGCCTTAGTCTAGATGTCTCAAAGTCATTCTTGTCACCTTTTACTCTGTACCTAGAATGTCAGAAGATGCTATTGGTCTTACTTTCAAAATACCCCTAGTGTTCAATTACTTCTCACCACCTCTGCCACTTCTATGTTGGTCCAAACCCCCATCAGTGCTCCCCTGGCTTCTGTGAGAGCCCCTGAGCTCTCCCTCATTACACTCAAAGACAGAGTAATCCTACTACAACTTTGGTCAGAGCATCTCCCTACTGCTCCAAACTTCATGCCAGCCCTATCACCAAGCTCACAGAGTAAAAGTCAGGGTCCTCACAGGGACCAGATACATGGTCCCTATCCACCCATACCTGACTTACATCCTTTCCTGTCACTCACTCTACAATATTCAGGCTAACTTCTGAGATGCTCTTCCAGATGCAAGGGACATTTCCTGGCAAAGATGCTGGCCCATAGTAGGTGATCAGTAAATAAGAATTAAACATCTGTCTGAACTATGAGCTGTAATTCAGAACCTTATGCCTTCATGTGCTTACACCTACACATTCCACAACACACAGCACAACACAGCATCTACAGAGTCTGGAGTAGGTTGTATTCGAGGAGAAAATAAGGAAGGTCACAGGATTTCTGTGACAGTTTGTATATGCTCAGCCCAGGGAATGGCACAATTAAAAGGTGTGGCCTTGGAGTAGGTGTGGCCTTGTTGAATAGGCATGTCACTGTTGGTGGGCTTTAAGACTCTCATCCTAGCTGCCCAGAAGTCAGTATTCTGCTAGCAGCCTTCAGATGAAGATGTAGAACTCTCAGCTCCTCCTGCACCATGCCTGCCTGGATGCTGCCATGTTCCTGCCTTGATGATATTGGACTGAACCTCTGAACTTGTAAGCCAGCCCCAATTAAATGCTGTCCTTATAAGAGTTGCCTTGGTCATGGTGTCTGTTCATTGTAGTAAAGCCCTAACTAAGATAATTTCCAAAATCCTTTTGGCTCAAACTCCACACATGAGGAGCTGAGTTTGTGTCAGGGTTCTGGGACATCGAAAGCTCATGCCAGTAGGCGAGATGTTCTTCTAGTTCACGTTGTGAGAGAGGTAGACATGGTATCATCCTGAGGAAGGGAGAACATAGTGGCCTGTACGTTTGTGTCTGCAGTAACACCAACTACATGTCCATCTCCAGCACAGAGATTGTCTTCACTGAAAACAGACACTCCCTCTAACAGGAGTATCAGAGCAGAAAGGACACTTTCCAGGAGAAACAGAATGAAAGAAGGCCCAGATCCATGTTTTCTTTTGAGCTTGGTTCAAATTAGTGTAAAATAGAAGGGTTGATAGCAGTGTGTTCTTTAAAGATTTTCTTTTTTAACAAGGGAATTAAAGACAACAAGGAACAGATGAACATTGTGGTGAGCAGTACTGGCGGCATTTGTGGGATGAGTGCATGAGTGAGAGAGAAAGAAAGAGAGAATGAGAGAGAGAGAGAGAGAAAGAGAGAGAGAGAGAGACCAGCTTCTTCCAAGAGGAAACTCTCCACCCATTGACAAACCCATCTTTTGTCTCAGTTTCTTTCTTGCAGCATATCAAATTATCATTTCACAGAGGAGTCCATTTTGATGACAGGAAAACACAGCATCACTAAAGCAGGCGTCCTCCCCATTGCATTGCGGGATTATCTAAACCTATCCCACATGTGTCTATCACCTTAACCATTTCCTAAGCATCAGGAACAACTTGCAGTAAGTTCAGATAGAAGTTTCTGCAAGTTCACATCAGCCTAAATATTCTATTATTGTTTTAAAGGTAGTGGATAACAGGATACCAATGATAGAAGACGACTTTGTGGTTCTAGACATAGTTTTAAATAAGAAAATTTAGACACGAATTCCACGGTCATATATAAACCTATAGTTTTTCGTCCTATTATTCTAACGAGTATGCTAATTCACACTCAGCTGCAGCGGTGATCACCTTGATTGAACAATGCTGTTCCTTTGTTATTTCTGTATCAAGGGTAGCTCCAAGTCTGTGTCTCTTCAGAGCAAAAAACTCTGCCATTTTCTCTCTTAAAGTGACAGACACATGGTAGGTGCTCAGAGGAGACCAGCTGACTTCATTTTTTCTCTGTCTCTCTGTCTCTCTGTCTCTCTGTCTCTCTGTCTCTCTGTCTCTCTCTCTCTGTCTCTCTCTCTCTCTCTCTCTCTCTCTCTCTCTCTCTCTCTCTCTCTCTCAGCGATTCTTTAAAACTTTGGCAAAGGCTTTGAAAGTGTGACCAGGCAAAGAGTAGATCAGAAAAGGAGACTGTGGTAGAATGGTCCATGCACGTCTATCATTAGCAAATCATATTTCAGAAGTTTCAAAAAGCACTCTTTAAAAGGTTATCTTGTGTGTGTGTGTGTGTGTGTGTGTGTGTGTGTATGGATTCAGAACTAAAGTAGATTCTTACAGTTTTCATCCTGGGCAATGCATTGTAAAGGGATCCCAAAGAAAGATGTATAGCTGTCATTGTACCACACCAGAAGCTCGGTGCCCCTGGGGATATCTATACAGGCTCGGTAGAATATATTCGACCTATTTAAAACAAAAGAAAACCCAACTTAGTAAGGCGAAATGCTCATACGTCCCAACACATTGTTATCACCCCCAAAACCCTCTGCCCAGTTCCACCTAACACCGTTTATAATGAATCTATGCCCATGGTATGCCAGGCAATTGAAGAGAGCCTGTAACTCAGCATGGTAAACAATGTCCACTTCATTTCCGCAGTGCCTTCCATAGAGGGTTTTGAAGAGACAGAGATCTGGCCCAGGAGACAGCAGAAAAGGAAAAGTTCATTAAAAAAAAATTCCATCTCACACTAATGAGAAAATTCTTCCTGGTTGGCAATCTGCCTCTCAAACTGCAGAGCCAGTGAGTTCTCCCCAACCTCAAATGTCAATTAATACTATTGATGTCTTATCTGAAGAAAAAGCACTAAGTGTATCCTGGCACCTTGACCTTGGGGGTTCCCAAATTCATAATAAAATGGAGCAGCTTTGGTGTTAGAAGGACTAAGGGAACAAAAAAATCCCTCCTATCTGGCCCTGCCCCCCACCCCTAAAGTTTGATGTAGGAGAAGAGAAAAGGCCTCTTGTATGAAATGGATAGAAATTCAATAAATACAAGAGGAGCACTTTACTCGGGCTGAAAGATTACACCCTGGATGATGGAGAGAGGGTGCCAGGAAATAAACATCTTTTACAACAGCAGCTTTGGTGCCAGTTAAGAAAAATCTACAGATTTTTAAAAGAATGGGGTGCCCAGACCGGTTTCCTCAATGAAGGATTGTTACAAACATTAGCCTCAAGTTCCAGATAAAAGCGTTTTAGGGTTGGTGGGCCTTAAATGTTGCCTTTCTGTAAGGAATTGGCCGCAACAGTGTAATTTGTCCCTTGTAGAACACTGCAGACATAAGGAGAATCCTTCCCCACATTTTTCATGGCAGTGAGATACGCACTTGTCAACATATTTTGTCACCACAAAGTGGCTCTTGGCAATAGGATCATAAAGATCAATAAAAAAAGTGCAGATTCTCAATATTTTACTTGCAGCTGCAAAAATTTCATTTATCTTGTTATTTTCCTTACTTGCTGCCATTCTGTCTCACGAGGGCACTGCTAGCTAAGCAGAACGGTTTTTCCCCAACATTCTATGAATATCTGACAAAAACTCCAGCCACTTGTCCAGCCCTCACTGCCCTTCCTGCCTTGGCATCTCTCAAAGCTGTGCATTTTATTAATTCTTTCCACTGCTGCATAAAAAAAAAATCAAAATTGGAACCGAGTTATAAATCATTGACATCCCCTAAGTTGAGAAAAATTGAGTCTACTTTGTACTTCATCCCTGTAACATTTCATCTCTGGGTTTGCCTTTCCTTAATATAAACACAGCGCCCGGCAAATGAATGTGTTAAACTAAATGACCACTTTGCCGCTGAAAGACCAGAACTGTTTTGGAGCAATGGGTGGTCTTGTGAGGCACCGTGTAGGCCAAGGGGGGTGGGAGGGAGTGTGTAAGCGTACACCGTTCCTTACAAGCACCCAGAGCTTCCCAAGCCTGCAGAAATCCCTGCATGCTGAAGCACATCAAAGGGATTTTTCCCTTTTCAGATAATATTTCCTTTGCTGACATGTATTTAGTATTGTGGTTGGATGACTCATAAAGATAGCTTCATGGCGTCCCAACGCAGTTGAAGCAGAACACATGCCAACAAACATTATTGTCAGCCTCAAAATAAAAACAAAACGTTCAGCTGAGGGTCAATCAATCAAGGGCGCTTTGAAGAAAATTCCATTTAGATATTACAAATCATAACAGAATGAATTTAAACCAGCTGACTTTTTGTGAAGAGGACATTCACGTACAATAAAAAAAAAAATTAGGCTGGCTCTTCAGGGTCCAACTTTTCTATTTTCTTACTTTTGGACGTGGTCACTGGTCCTGGATGCCAGTTTTTTTTAATTGTGTTTTTTGTAGCTCATTGTATAAAGATCTGCAGTAATCCAAAACAGATCGTCCGAGAGAGCTCAAAGCTTAAGCGCCCTCATGAAAGGAGAGTTGTAAAATCCACTTACTATTGACAGATAGGTAATGACTTGCTCACGCCCCTTTCCCGAAGGGGTTTCTTGTCCCAAATTTAGAATTTGCCTCAAAAGCTCCCTTGGTATTTATTACATTAGTGGCCAAACCATCTCTTGCTGAGTGGACAAACCCAATCTTTGCTAATTGTGTAGCTCAGGGTTGCCTAGAAACTCCCTGATGGCAAAGGTGTGTCGCCATGTCTGCCCCAGAATCACCAACTAGCCTCTTGCACCATCTCGTGTAAACCATGACTTAATGACACTGCATGGGAAACCCAGGCAGTGAGTGAGTCAGACTGCTGCCGAAGTATGCTCTTTTCAGAACTGGAGACCTTCAGAGAGTAAGCCAGATTTGTGCACCCTTTAAGCTATAAAGAAAAAATTTAGAAAAAAAAAATTTAAGAAAAAAAAGGAAAATAAATAGCTCCAGGCAGAACTCCAAGTTGCGGAGCCCAAGGCTCTTGGCTTTGATGTGTCTGTGGTGCTCAATAAAGCTAAACAGTTGCTTCTGACTCTGAAGGGAACACGGCTGTTTATAACTGAGCTCATATATTTATAAGGCACATGTTTTCGAGGGATTCTGAGAGAAGGCGGCTTAGGGCTGGGGATTTTTTTTTCTTTTTTTCCTGTTTGATTTGTTTCTGCCTTCTCGTCTTGATTCTGGCCTTCCTGAGGAACAGGGTGGGGGAGGGTAGCAGGTGCATCAAGAAGTGGCAACAGTGCCCCAAGACTCCGTCCATGTATGGATGCCTCCGCCCCGATCTGTCAGTCTTTGGTCTCTGCCCATTTGTCTTAGGAGACAGTAGTGGGGGTTGGGGGGCTCTTTCCTCTGATTTGAAACAGCCACATGACCTGGAACTCAGCTGAACTCATCAAAGGGCCAGCCCCAAAAGCTCTGGAACCCGTAGAGAACAGGAGAGGTCATGGTGGCTCAGTTCCGCTGCTGAGCACGGCCAGTTTGGGAACACTGGGCTCTTGGGCTTTCCAGACTCTTGTGCAAATGAAACTTATTCTCTCTGAGAGAGAGACTGAGAGAGACCGGAAGGAACCGATCTGGAACTGAGTCCCCAAGCTCCCATTTATACGTGTAATGTGTTCACATCTGCTGGGGGAGGTACCCCAAATCAGTGAGGCTGTTAGCCTCATTGGAGTTGGTATGGACATTCAAGTGATGATGTAGAATAACTGTAGCCTGTGCACACATTCAAAGAGGACCTGTGCTTGTACTTTTATTTCGGAGTGTCTATGAAAACATCACTACCAACACCAAGGCCATTTCAGAAACCCAGCAAAGAATAACCAATCTATAGACAGCATTCTGCAGGGAGGGTGTTTTCAACCCCTCGCAGCAAGCCAGCATTTGTCTGTGCAAGCCAAAAGGGCTCTGGCGATAAATCAAGACATACTTTACCTGTACTGAACTACTGTTAGATTCTGTTCTCCACAGTGCCTTGCACATCGGATATACCTCATCCAGCTCGACTTACTAGGCTCCCCACCATCAATAAAGTGCTGAAGTGTCCCATCTTGATCATATATCTAGAGAAGAGGTCAGAAGGTCAAGTAGTTAGAACGTATCATCAGCAATCATTTTTCCCTGTTTCCCTTGGTGTCTCTCCATGTCAGCTGCAGAGATTTACGGTCCTTGGGTTTGCTAGTGCCTATTGACGGTCACGGAAACTCAGCCAGGGTAACGGGGAAATATTTTTTGGTGAGGCAAGTCGATCACGTTTTTTCTTATCAAGCCAATCTTCCCTGGATTAAACATACTTGTGCTATCTCAAGGATGTGACCATATTTCCCAAAGAATATTTAACCTATTTTGACAGGCTAGTCTTAAATAATGAGCTGCCGGATAAACAAAGCAAGCTGAAAGGAGAGACCACACTGACGTGGTTGGAACAAGCACATAAAAGGCCCTCGGTCTCCAGCATGGAAGCGTTCAAAAGCATCCGAAGAAGGCAGTCACTGTCCATCCACCGAGCTGGGCGGCCCCCAGCAGAAGGCAGCCGGGAAGCTGGAGAACTCTAGAGGACTGGTTAAAAATAAAAGGAGAGAGAGAGAGAGAGAGAGAGAGAGAGCGACTGATTGATTGATTCTGGGATGAAATAAACGGACAGTCCCCTTACAGGAGACTCCTGTCTCTGAAGCCTTTAAGGGAGAAGCCGCCCCAAAGCTTTCCCAGAAACAGAAAGAGGAAAACAGCGGTCTTGTGTGGAGCTTATATTTCTCAACCAAGCTCACTCGTCATCACTGCCTTTGGTAAACCCTAGCAGATTCCTCAAGATAGGAAAAAGAAAAGAAAATCCGCTTCAAACCAGGCAAGAAGCACACACACACACACACACACACACACCCTTCGTGTAAATGCTGAAGGTGGACACACTTATGCCCCTCCAGAAATGACTTTGTGTGACATGGTGTCCTGGAGTAGAAGAGGCAGTTCCCTATCCAATAGTAATTCTCTAAGGTTTCCCCAGAGGTTGAGGCAGTCAGGAGGCACAAGGCAGTTCCATCGTTTCGGGAGTCTGGGGAGATAGTTGAGTTGGTAATATATTTCCTGCAGAAACCTGAGGACCCAAGTTCAATCCCCAGCACCCACATCAAAAGCTGGGCCTGGTGGCACATACTTGTAATCCGACCACTGGGAAGGCAGAGACAGGTGAGGTGTGGCCCTGGGGATTGGTGACCCAGCAGCCGGCCATAATGATGAGGTCCAGGTTTCAGTAAGAGAGCCTGTCTCACCAAACAAGGCAGACGGCTCCTGAGGACCAACACCCGAGGTTAACCTCTGGCCTCCACACCCACACGTACTCACAGACATATGATCACACACACACACACACACACACACACACACACACACACATGCATACATACATGCAAACACACAAATAGTTTCTTAGGAGTGCAAACTTTAGAAGGACAATGGCAGAACAAAATATACTTTCAGCACAGCCTCCTGGGAACTGATTAGGGGTTTCCCAAATCATCCTGGGAAACCACGCCTCCTTTTCTGAGCCCTCCCACCTTTCCTCTCCCAAATAGACAGGCAGAATAAGTCTCCCTCGCTGTATGGTCATTCATACTCATTTAGGTCACTGTTTCCGGTCTGGAGGCCCCAGCTTTGGCGAGGGTTTCCTTTTGCTTTCGGCCGTCGCTGGAAGGCCTCTGAACACACACCCTGTCCTTCTTAATGTTCTGTCTGCTCCCCCAACCTTTCTACCACCCCCACCGATAAAAGACAAGCGTTAAGCTAGTAAAAAAAACAATCATCTGCAAATTTAGGACTCGTAACAATACCAAGATAATCACAGCTGATAATCAAGTCAGCCGGAAAGGAGGGGAAAGGTCCCTGGATTGTGACACAGCCGAGGCAATGCCAGCATGTTACATGGCTACTCTGCCCACTGCCGCGCAGCTAGCTAAAGACGGGCATCCCGTTTAGATTAGATTAAACTAATTGTTTTTGTCGACGGCTCATTTTATTGTTAACTTGCTGGGTTTTTGTTTGTTTTGTTTTGTTTTTAAAGATGGCCAGTCAAGCAACATTCAAAACTACCCCCCTCAACGCCTCCACCCCCGAGACTGCTGTCAGCTGCCGGTAATAATTACGGCAAAACATCGTGAGAAGCAAGTGCCACACTCCTGCCTGGTGCCCCCAGGATCTGAGCACCACCCTCCTGCTTGGTGCTCCCAGCCAGGATCCTCAGAAGCGAGTGGCACTCTGTCACTGGGAAGAAAGGCCCAGGCTGATCGTGAGCTCAGTTGACCGCCATCCATTCGCAAGCCTATCCTGCCTATCCTGAGTAGAACAGAGTTCCTGTCATAAACGTGTTCCCGCATCAGTCTCTCTAAAGAAATATGTCCAAGAAGCCCACAATTTTTGCCTCCTACTTGCCTTAAAGAAAAAGTAGATCGTTGTCTATGGGGGGGGTATATTCTAAAGCAACATTGTGGCATGAGGCCAGGCCTTCCCGACTTTGACCAGCACTGATTGTAATATTTCCCATAAAACTGGGACGATCCCATACACCTTCTTCAGTCTCCCAACTGAACGCTTAGGGGGTTGAAGACACTCATCTGGCCTTGACTCTCTCACTGGGTCACCACCAGATCCATGCAGATTTCTCTCCTATTGGTTTTCAGGAACCTCCTCCTGTCCACTGTTAACACCATAGCTCAAATGACCTGCCCCTTCTCACTGGAAATGGGGCAGGACGCCCTTGACCCACCTTCCATACAGGATCTCTAAGATATTAGCTATACTATAGTCCGTGTGATCCTTAAAACACAGATCTAACTAGCCCTGTGAGCATAGCATCTGATGCCAGGGTTGGGGAGGGGGCACTTCACAAAGGTCTCTATTCCACGCCCTACAACACGTGTGAGATTTCCTCAAGGAGGCTTTATTTACTACACTGGCATGACCAGCATCTCCTGCTGTGGTTACTGAGAGAGCCCAACGCCCAGGGTTTTGCACTTGCCTCAAGACTGCTCTGAGCTCTTCTGGTCTGCTCTGTTAAGAGTGAACATTTAGATGCAGCCTTTCTTTGCAAGATCCAAAAGGTGCTAAAAAAAAATGATGATGCCTTGTTTTGTTTTGTTTTGTTTTTTTCTTTAGTACAAAGAGCACACACAAAGAGGGTGTGCGCGTATTGAGTGCTAAATAGAAACTAAAGGCATCTCCAAAGGCTGCAGTCGCTAATGTGCACTCTGTGGTTCAGTGAGTTAACGTCAGTTAGCTTTGTTAACAGGTGAGAAGAGCCTGGTTAAGGAACAATCTTCGAGGAGCTCATTTCCCAGACAGCAGCCATCCTCTTCCAGGCAGAAAGAAGCTAGAAGGAAATGCACATGAGATGGGTCCAGCATCAGCCCAGAGTAGCAGCTACGGTTACCAGTGCAGGAAGTTGTTCTTGGAGGCAGAACTGACAGCCATATTTGTGGGACATTGACATGAAATTTTAAGTTGGATACCTGATAGCCCCCCCCCCAAACTTAAGGAATTTAGGAGATGAACTATGCCAATACCTAGAATTACTGAGGATCTTTTTTTTAATCTATCTTTCAAAGGATTTCAAGTAAGCAAGAAAATATTTTTAAAAAAATTACTCAGAGTGTTTAGACAACTCCCCCAGGACCTGCGAAAATGTTGGATAGGCCAAAGGTTGTTTATTCATTCAAGTGGTGAGCATAGGGCAGGAGTGTTGACTTTCAATTGAGGAAAAAAGAGTCATTCTACAAAAAAACACCCAGCAGCACAGTTTTGCCAGAAGTGTGCAAAAACAAACAGTGTTCTAATATTTTCTCCACTCTTTTCCAAAACGAAGCAGTTAACTTTCAGAGTGGGAGAATGTCATGAGAGGAACATATAGGACACCTGGCCAAGGGTGGGTGGGGACAAATCTTGTAATTCTGAACTGTAGAATAGATCGTTTTGTGTCTGCTGTGGAAAAGCCAGTTCCCCCTATAGCCAATGTGGAGTGGACCATGACACGGCCACACTGGAGGACACTTTGACACTATATCATCTATAAACTTGAGAATGGTTATATGTTAAGATTTATTGATAGTCTAGGGAAATATCCCAATGAGGTTCTGCTGAGTCTGAGAGATGGTTTCAAAGGACCTCACTGAGGAAGCGCTTGGACCAGCAAAGAGTTAGAAGTACTGGAAATATCTTACCATTGGAAGAGTATGTTGTTCTATCCACTCAAAACCGTTTGTTTAATATATTTAACTTTAATGACTTAGATGTATTGGGAGATAAATATTGAAAGCATAATGTTGATTTGGGGTAGGCAAAACCATTGTGCTGCCGTTTGTTGAAATACACAGACTAGAGCAGCAATCAGCGTGTGCCACGGCAGTACCTTGTGTGATGTATAGTAAGCACACATAGGTATACACAGTAAAACTGAAGCACTGCACGAGGACTCCTGACACCCTCCATGGAGAAGAGACCTTTAGAAGCAAACACAGTGGCAAGGGTGGGGGGTATGGTAGGGGGTGGACAACAGTGGGATTACACTTTGCCTTAAAGCCTTCATTTCTTTGAAGAAAAAAAAAACTGACCTAAATACAGCAAAGCTTTGGTCCTTGGCCAGTGGTTTTGGTCTGTAAATGAGTATCTGCAGTGAGTCCTTTTCTTCCTTTCTGTGTTTACCCTGGAGATTAGACCCTGGGACTCCCACTCACTAAGCCCTGACTCTATTACCCAGCTCCAACCCTAGATTCTACATTGTTTTTTGATCAATGAAAGAAATATATAAATAAAACCTAGGAACCTGTGCCTTCATTTCTGGTGTGTATGTGTGTGTGTGTGTGTGTGTGTGTGTGTGTGTTGTTAAGACAAAGAGCCTGCCTGTTACTGGAGGTCAGGTGCTCATCTGAGCATCAGCTTGTAATATGTATCTACCTTATCAGCCCTGATTTCCTTTGTGATTGCTGCTGCTATTTTGAAACTATTGCTTCTGGGCTGTGAGTCTCTTCTATCTTGTATCAATGGGAGTAGCAAGATAAGTAATGGGGAGAGGCCAGTCTTACTTTTAAAGGGGCTTTGAAATTTTCCGTTCCACAATATCAGCTGTTACCCTATACATGTGGTTAAAATAAAGATCACACAAACCCTCTCACTTCAGACCATGTTGCCACACTGACTGAAAACCTCCCTGAGGCAGGCATTGAGCCACCTTCTCTCCCAAGCTTACATCTTCCTACATCAAAACTCCCTATGAGAAGGAGTAGGATGTGTGCAACGATGGCTGGCAAGTGACTTGACTACTTAGCTACTTGTGAATGCTACCAGCTTGTTTTAACTACAAAGATGAGCACAGGACAGCTAAGCTCGAAGCTGATCCCTCATTATTGGGAAGGAAACACCTGCTGGAGGACAGAAACCTGAAGGCACCAGGCTCAAGCAAGATTTGCAAATGAGCTGCTGACAACTTCCTTTTGCTTGCCAAGTGTTTGCAAAAAATTCAAATGCCACCTAACTTGATTTTCATCTTCTCCTGAAAACTCTTCAAGACAAGGCTCCAATCTTGCTGAGGAAAAGTGGCACCCTCCAGTTTTCAGGATCCCCAGCACCACTTAATGGCTCAAGGGACACTTACTTCACAAGCTGCCTCCAGTAATTTACCTGTCTAGCACTTACTGGCAAGCACAGCTACTGGGGAGTCAGTGCTATCTGTGGAAACTTAGCCAGAAGCACTTTGACAGAATCAATCCCTTCTGTTCTGCCCAGAAGCCTTCATCTTTCCAGCCTAAGGCAGAACACACCTCCCAACATGTGTGCTCAGGTACACGCACAAGAACACATACAAGCATGCTCATGCTAGTTCTATCAGCACAGGTTTTAAGAAAAACAAAAAACTTGTAATTAATTCAGTGAAGTCTTGTAAGCACAGTGCTGTGTGCCTACAATCACTACATTTTGAGTCAGGAGCATTGCAGGATCAGCCTGAGGTATACAATAAGACCCTGTCTTAAAAAGGGAAAGAAGGAAGAGAGGGGGAGGGAGGGAGGGAGGGAGGGAGGGAGGGAGGGAGGGAGGGAGGGAGGGAGGGAAAGAAGGAGGGAAGGAGGGATGGAGGGATGGAGGGAGGGAGAGAAGGAGGGAGGAAGGGAGAGAGAGAAGGACAGAGGGAGAGAGGGAGAGGAGGGAGAAAAGGAGGGAGGGAGGAAGGAAGGAAGGAAGGAAGGAAGGAAGGAAGGAAGGAAGGAAGGAAGAAGGAAGGAAGGAAGAAGGGAGGGAGGGAGGGAGGGAGGAAGGAAGGAAGGGAGGGAGGAAGGAAGGAAGGAGGAAGGAAGGAGGAAGGAAAGAAGGAAGGAGGAAGGAGGAAGAAAGGAAGGAAGGAAGGAAGAAGGAAGAAGGAAGGAAGGAAGGAGGAAGGAAGGAAGGAGGGAAGGAAGGAAGGAAGGAAGGAAGGAAGGAAGGAAGGAAGGAAGGAAGGAAGGAAGGAAGGAAGGAAGGAGAGTTAGTTCAGAGAAGCGTTAAGGTAACTCCACTGGAAAAGCAGGAGCATTGCCCAGGGTTGAAGAAGAAGGACTTGGTTGGAGCATCACAATAGTTCCTGAGACCACTTCTGAGCCATTTGTAGGAGCCATTGGCTGGGGGGAGGAGGGGCAATCAGGGAGAGCATTTCCTGTGGCGGATAAGGCCTCTGGGAAGATGAAGCCATTCTGCTAGAATGCTGAGCACTGTGGATAACTCTAGAGCACAGGAAACTGTCTGTCCCAACCTGGCCAGCTTAGACAAAGGGAACCAAGGTCTCCAAGAGCTAGTGGCTTAACCCTGTGAGAGGGCTGGGCAGTGACAGGCCATGGGACAGTTTCCACCCCCCACCTGTCCCAGGGTGTGCTGAGGCTGTCTCCCTTTTTAAATTCTGAGTGCTCCAAAGAGACCCGATAGCTTTGCACAAAAGAAACCTGAATTACAACTTCAACATGCATTAGTTCCTCTCAGTACCTCAGGGCCCGTGTTTTGCCCTTATAAGGAATAAGGTTTCCCCAAGAGACATGCTGGAGCAGCGGTTCTCAACCTTCCTAACACAGAGACCCTTTAACACGGTTCCTCCTGTTGTGGTGACTCCAACCCTAAAATTGTTTTCATGGCTGCTTCATAACTGTAATTTTGCTACTGTTATGCATCATAATGATAATGTAAATATCTGCATTTTCGATATCTTAGGCAACCCCTGTGAAAGGACCATTCAACCACCAAAGGGGTCACGACCCACAAGCTGAGAAATACTGTTCTAGATTCTATCTCTTATCCCAATCTTGTCCCATCCCTTCACGGATGCCCTGGTCCCTGGCATTTGGTTCTTGTGTTGCGTTGGGGGCATCTTTCACCAAGCAGCTGAGATGAGGAAACATAGTTTATTCTCAGGCATCCAACACTGGCCCCAGTGGAAGCACCTCCCTCCACTCGCACAAGAAGTGCAGCTTTGGAAAGATCTTGGATCATATTTGAGGGCTTAGAAGAAATTATTCCTAAATACAAAGAAGCTGGCGGAAAAATACTAACAACTCAGGCTAAGAAACGAATGGCAGTCTCCTTGAAGATGGGAAATCGCTTTTGATTCTCTGACCTGAGAAGGTGAGTTTCCTCTGGTGATTAAATAGTCAGTGAGAGGTGTCCCGGCATATCTATGAGCCCAGAACTGCTTTTGATTTTCAATCTCTTCATAGCTGATAGAACAACAACAACAACAACAACAACAACAACAACAAAAAAGGAAGGGGGAAGTGGGAAGTGGGAGACTTCCCCTGTCTATTCTCACACCATGTCTTTACACTTCATCTTTCTATACAAATCAAAATTTTATTTTTATTTCATGTACACTGGTGTTTTGTCTGCCTGTGTGTGATTTACATGCCTGTGGGGAGGGGGTGCTAGATCCCCATGGAACTGGAGTCACAGGCAGTTGTGAGCTGCCACGTAGTTGCTGGGAATTGAACCCTGGTCCTCTGGAAGAGCACTCAGTGCTCTTCACTTGCCTACCTCAACTGAGCCAAGCTAAAAATTAGGCTTTTAAAAGTCACACATCCTGGTAACTTGAGAAGCTCAGTTGAAAACCCTGTAATTTACCAAGACGGATAAAAATGTGCTCTGAGGTTCTACTGCTTTTCAAAAGAACAACAGACTTGATTCTTTTTGACCACGAAGCAAGCCATAAGAAAACCTTTATGCTAGTAGATTTTACTCTGCAGAGGAGCTCTTATCTGTGACAGACTAAAATACATAATGTGAGCCAGTGTAGTTAGGGGTGATTACAAGAGTGTGCCTAGGGTGGGTGTTTTGTCTACATCTGTGCACATGTGCATGCAGTGCTCGAAGAGGCCAGAAGGGGGCATCAGATTCCCTGGTCCTAGAGTTAAAGACAGTTGTGAGCCACTGTGTGGATGCTGGGACTGGAACCTGTGTTCTCTCCAAGGGCAACCAGTGCTCTTAACTCTTAATTACAGTCCCAATAAATATGAGTTACAGTCGTGGCTCCATCCTGACACTGGGCAGTTGTTCAGCCTCCGTGAAGCTGAGAACTGGAGTGGGGGTGTGCTAATAAGGTCCCTACCCCAAGGATCAAGATGTCACCCATTGAGCAAGCGTGTGTAAAGTCTCAGCAGCCAGGGACTGCTCAGAGAACATTATCCATCCTCAGGCCAACACTGTCTACGTAGGTAAATTCCAGTAATCCGTTAGTGAGCAGCAGTCATGATACACTTGTAGCATGCCAGTGTCTAGCTCAATGGTGGAGCGCTCACTTTGCATGTATGAGGAGCTGAGCTTAAAAAAAATTAACACACTATCTATATTGACATCTGTAAATGCAGAATCCTAAGATGACAGGACCAAACACTCATTGAAGACAGAAATGTATTTCATCATTTTAAAAATTTAACTACATATTTTTACACACAGTAAAAAGAATGAAGAAATGATTTAGGAGGCCAAAGGGTCAAAAAAAATTAAATGCTTGTTTATATTGTATCTTTCAGGTCAGACTATTTAAAAATAAAAGCATAGGCAGTGGAGAGAGACTCAGCACTGGCTACCCTTGGAGAGAACACAGGTTCCATTGCCAGCGGCTCACAACTGCCTTTAACTCTAGGACCAGGGAATCTGATGCCCCCTTCTGGCCTCTGAGGGCACTGCATGCACATGGTGCACAGATAAGTTATCTTGCAGACAAAACACCTACACACATAAAATAATTTTTAATGTAAAAGATAGAAGCACATATGAGAAAGGAAAGATGCTACACTGAAGTGGCTACTATCTAGAAAACAGTACACAAGTCTGTCTTTAGGCCTGTACTTTGTATTACTAAATTTAATTATTTTAATCTCAACAGTATCCCTTGGTATTCACACAGACACCCACATCTTTAAGAACAGTCCTGGGACATACTTGAAACTAACAGGTATTGATCACAAATGTTTTAATTAGTAGTGGCTTTGGGAGTCCAATATCTCCCTCCCTGTACATCAGCTACAAGGCAGGATAACTGATCACTGATATATTGACCACCAGAAGATCAGAGCTGTATTCTATATCTCCATGGACTCGCACTGTTCAAGGAAAGCAGGGATCTGTGCAATCAAATGTAACTAGGCATTTGTGTGTACTAGGTACTGTGTGTACCTTTCATCCCAGACTCTCAAAGGCACTGGGATTTGGCATAGCTCTCTACTGTAAGAAAGACAGAAAGGGCCCCACAAGTGTGGTTCCTAATCTCCTGTGTGTTCATTCATGCACTTTGCCTCTTCAACCCCTTTTGTGTATGTGTGTGTGTACATGTGTGTGTGCATGTGTGTGTACATGGGTTATGCACACAAGTGTGAGAAAGTGTGTGTGTGCACTAGAGGCCAAAGGAAGTTGCTGGCGATCTCCTCCCCCACTGCCTGCCTTATTCCTCTGAGAAGGGGTCTCTCCATGTACTGCAACTCAAACTGTTTTAGCAAGACAGAAAAATCAGAAAGTCCCAGTGAACCTTGTCTCTGCCCCCATAAACTCTGAGGTTCCAGATAACCACAGAACCATGTTCATCTTGAAACACGGATGCTGGGATTCAAACTCTGGTCCCCGTGTTTGAGCATCAAACGGTCGTAACTACAGAGCTATCTCTCCAGCCCACTTCCTGGTTTTTAAACTTCCCAATTGATCAAAGCATAAGAAGAGAGTCATACTGACTGAGCACCCATAACCTAAAAATCCCACATCTAAAACCATTCCAAAATTTGAAACATTTTAGCATTGTACTAACACTTTAAAGTGTTTCAGGTTTCAGAGCATTTTAAATTTTGGATATTGGATTAGGGATGCTCTACTAGGAAACCTATGTAAACATTCCCAAATACAAAAAAGTCTGAGACCCAAACAACTTCTGGCTCCACACACTTCAGATAAGGGAAGTCAACCCACTGCTCTGAAATGAGTAAAGACCCCACACGGAGGCAGAGGGATACAGGCAGTCACCAAGTCAAACATCTTACCGGCATTTTAGTCTCTAAACACTTGACCAGGCTAATTTGAGATCCTTACACATCACCCATACGGTGGGTTGTGGATATTACTCAGCTTTACAGATAATAAATCTCAGAAATGAAAAAGAAAATTCTTAAATGGTCCTGTGACCTGATCATATCCTGTGATATATGTCCACCTGGACACACACACATTATGAATGTACACACATGCATGTGCACACTGCACACAAACAACTAATGAAGTTTTTTTTTAGTTAAAAAAATCATCTTGCACTAAGAAAGATGCATAACTCACCCACTGCCTTACAGTTCATAGAAGGCCACTATGTTGTTGCCCTTTTTCTTTTCTTTTCTTTCTTTCTTTTTCTCTTTCTTTCTCTCTCTCTTTCTCTCTCTCTTTCTTTCTTTCTTCCTTTCTTCCTTCCTTTCTTTCTTTCTTTCTTTCTTTCTTTCTTTCTTTCTTTCTTTCTTTCTTTCTTTCTTTCTAAATCATATCCACTCATCCTAGCAGGGGAAAACAGTGGGGCTTTTTCTTTAAAAGCATCTAAGGTTTTCCAAATGAGGGTCATAACTATGTTCACAATGATTAATAATACCATTTATCAAACAAATCCCTATTTTCAGAGCAAATGTCAATTTAGTGAAAATTACTTAATCTGTTAGTAAAATTTACACAACCAGAAACCATGCAATAGATGGGGACATAAATCCCTAGTCCCGTGGAAAAACCACTCTCCTTCCATTGGCAGTGTGCCAGATTGGTCAGCAACATGGGGGGGAGGGAGGGGGGACCAAGACAGGAGAATGAGGACGCCCATCCCACCACACTCCTGTCTCGTGCGCTCATATTATTTGTGCTCAGTTTTATTTTTTTTCTCTTCTGTAATTCTGTGTTTTATTATGATCATATTTCCCCCATGTCTTCCAGTACAATTAACTTTTATCGCTGTTGTTTCTTAATGGGCAACACCCTCCCCCCCCCCACCCCCACTTTGTTTTGGAGTGTTCGGGAATGTCTGGAATGCCAAGATTTTGAGACAAGACTTCAAAGGTCAAGTAATAAATGCTCCCATAAAGTAAATGAGTAATGATTATACACACGGCGGCTGTATTTTCAGTAATGCCGCTGGAAAGCTATATACTGTACTTTGTCAATCCACATTCATCACGCCCCAGAAATATTAGAAAATCATTACAGGTTTATGTTGAGTTTGCAGATAATACTAACATATAAGTCAAGACTGAAATATGGTAATCAGAAAAACAGTTGAAAAGTGTCGATGAACTGTAAAACACGGGGGCTCGGGGGTGGCAATGGCCAAGCCTTCATCAGAGACCACGTGGTGGGTGGAGAGGAAAGTGGGTATTTTGGTCACAGTATGGGTCAGTGGCTGCTAAGTGTCACTTAGCAGAGGAGACTGTGCCTGTGAGGATTAGGAGGAGACCAGGGAATCTCAGGAGAACCTGTAGCATTTGGTGACTCCCACTTATCTCTGAGGACAGTGGTAGTCTGCCACCCATCAACCTATAGTCTTCCTCAGACATCCCCTGACTGCCAATCAGAGCGGGATTTGGGGGAACCGGACTTCCACTATCAAGACTCTGTGATGTGAGCAAGCCTCTGATCGTTTAACTTCTCACTTGGCAGGACCATGCGGGAAAAGGCCTGACAGTTCATTCATTTTGCTGCATCCTGGAGCCAGCTGATGTCTGACTGGAGAGACCCACCCTCTTTGATGTTACACTCTTCAGAGAGCGCCCTGCTGTGAAAAAAAAATTTTTTTATCCATCCAAATTGAAGAGAAATATTTCTGCATCCAGCTGTTCACTGTGACATGTTTGCCATTTTTCAGGGCACTGGCTTGGTGCCACCCTCAAACTTTACTGCAAACCGATCTCCTCTGAAACTCCTTGTCACAGCAGTAATATCCACAGGGCACAACCATCTCCAGTGTCCACACAGCACCGGCACCAGAAAGGAAAATACCAGCAACTGCGCACTCACTGCTAAGAACCACCTTGAAAGTATTTGCAAGCAGCAACTTCCCTTCCCTCTGCCCTGTCCTCCCTTCTTTCCCCTCTCCTCTCTCCCAGACACAAAATGACCAATGTAAAATTCTTTGCAACAATGACCCCATCAAAAACTTGCTTACATACAGTGGTTATTTTAAACGCAGTTTTAATCAAAACAGCCCACCAGCCAGTCCTTCTCTCTGCTAATATATTTACAGATGAAATTAGCTTGGATCCTATCAGAGCTGGATCCATAGATTGAGTCCATGATTTTAAGTGGCATTTAGTAGTGGGAGTTCTGTGTGGATGAAAAGCCTCACAAAAGTTGGAGTGAACACTTGGCTGTAAAAGCCACCAAGGAAATCTTCATCTTCGGTCCACTGAGGAGCATCCAGGAGTGTGCTGTGGACAGTGGCATCCAGCATGACCATTGGCTGGTACTCACTGTGAGGGGAGAGTAGCTCCCATCACCGTTATCTCCTGTTCAGAGAGCAGAGTAAGACACACCAGTTCCCACCCTCTTGCCCAATCTAGTCTGGTTGTCTCCTGTCTCTCCTTTTCCCTTTGGCTGAGATGGAAAGGATCTGATAAACTGCTTTACCCTTGGTACCAGGGAATCCCATCTGGTGGCCTGTCTCAGACCTATTGGTGTGGTGTGTGTGTATGTGTGTGTGAGACAGATTTTGAAAAAATAAATAAATAAAATAAATAAATAAGTAATGTGTTTTATGTGAGAAAGTATGAATTTTGGAAGCTAAACCATGAAGGAAATTTGATTCCACATTCTCCTGCACTTGGCAGCAAAGCAAAGCCTGGGTCTTCAGCAAACCGGAAAGAGGATTATGATTTTGTTAAAATCATCGCACTGCTGATGCCAGTGTGAACTGATGGGATTTTCACATTACCCCTAACAATGTGCCAAACAGTTCTGTCCTTAAGACCTAAGATCACACAGTGAAGTTAATGCAGTGTTTACAAATCCCCGCTGAAATCTCTATATGGCTCATGCAGTGTGGCTTAGAGAGTACGACTTAAGCCTGCGTGGTAGCAGAGACATTTGACTTAAGTGTTCTAGTAAGAACACACCACAGAGAGCTTGGTGAAAACTGCTACTGATTTTCCCTTAGCACAGTGGCTACTATGGAATAAGATTTCCACCAAGTATCTTGGGCCAGACTATAGTGCAAATAACCACATTTGATCAGAGTCACCAAGTGTATACAAAGCACCAAGTCGGGAGATTTGTAAAGGGGAAAGGCCAGGCATAGTGGTTCATGCCTTCAGTGCCTGTTTATAGGCAGCAGCAGCCAATTCCTGTGAATTCAAGGCCAGCTGGGTCTACATAGAAAGTTCTAGGACTGCATAAAGAGACCTTGTCTAAAACAACAAAACAAAACACACCCAAAAGATAAATAAGTCAGAGGACCACCTTTCTATCTGTACACACACACACACACACACACCACACCACATCACACCATAGTGCCTTAGATCTCAACCCTCCTCTTCTTCTTCTTCTTCTTCTTCTTCAGATTTCTGTGAAGGCTCAGAGTGTTTGTACCTGTGAAATAACAGCGTCCTATGGTTTTACTTCTTTTCAAAGCAGCCCGCTGCTTTATTTCTTTGCTGAAATGTGTCATTCTTTAAATTATTATGTTTTTCCAAGTCTACAACATTCTTTTCATAACCACACCAATAAAGTGAAATTGTCAGACACACTTTATTAAGGGAAAGGTGACTGTCTGTGGAGTACAAAAAAACACATTTCCAGACCTTAAGTAATGGAAGAGAAATTCCTTACATCAAGCTGACCCAGCGCCAAACATGCCCTCAGTTCTCACTGGACACCATCGTGCTCTGGATCATAGGACAGTGGCAGACACTAAGCTGGCTCTTGGATTCAGGGCACTCAAGAAAGCTAAGAGAACCCTGGGCTGCTCTGAATCAGCTATGGTCCCCACAGAGTGGACAATTGCTGAGACAGTGACTTTGAGGTAAAACTTAATGGAATTCCAGGTTAGTCACAGAGAAGGACAGGAGGAGACTTGTGAGTAGCATGGGGTGGCTTCAGTGTATATGAGCCCTTGTCCTTGAAGAAGTTTTATAGCTGCCCAGAATATCTAAACTAACACATCGTAGGCTACCAGCCTCTGACCTAAAAGGTCAAGGCTAAGTGTGTATTAAGGGATGATACCATTCATTTTGTCCCATCAGGATCCAGGAGACCAGGTACCAAGGACAGAAGGTGATGGTACCATTGGTGGGTCTCAAATCTAGACCTTTCACCTCCTGACTAGAATTCTTTGAACAGATGTTTAGTAAGCAGTTACCATGTACGAGATGCTGTATTTGAGGGAAAACATTAAGAACATTAGCCAAGAAACTTAGAATATCCAAGATACAATTTGCAAAACACATGAAACTCAAGAAAAACGAAGACCAAAGTGTAGACACTTCGCCCCTTCTTAAAATTGGAAACAAAACACCCATGGAAGGAATTACAGAGACAAAGTTTGGAGCTGAGACGAAAGGATGGACCATCCAGAGACTGCCGCACCCAGGGATCCATCCCATAATCAGTCACCAAATGCAGACACCACTGCATATGCCAGCAAGATTTTGCTGAAAGGACCCTGATATAGCTGTCTCTTGTGAGGCTATGCCAGTGACTGACAAACACAGAAGTGGATGCTCACAGTCAGCTATTGGATGGGACACAGGGCCCCCCCATGGAGGAGCTAGAGAAAGTACCCAAGGAGCTAAAGGGGTCTGCAACCCTATAGGTGAAACAACAATATGAACAAACCAGTACCAACAAGAGCTCGTGTCTCTAGCTGCATCTGTAGCAGAAGATGGACTAGTAGGCCATCATTGGGAAGAGAGGCCCCTTGGTCTTACAAACTTTATTTGCCCCAGTACAGGGGAACGCCAGGGACAAGAAGTGGGAGTGGGTGGGTTGGGGTGTGTGCAAGGGTATGTGGGACTTCCGGGATAGCATTTGAAATGTAAATGAAGAAAATACCTAATAAAAAATTGGGGAAAAAATCATAGGTTCAACTTCTACCTTCAAGTAACTTATAGTACTTATAGTACACTAGGAGGTAGGTGTGTGTGTGTGTGTTTGTGTGTGTGTGTGTGTGTGAAACAAGCCAAGACAGTTCTTCAGGTACTCAAGTTCATAGGCCTTCTCATCTAATCTTTCTTCCCATCTATTCAGAATGGGTTCATTGGTAATTTTGCAAAAGGAGCATCAATACTTAAAGAAAGAGAGAATGCCAGTTATTTAAACCCATCAAAACCATGAAGGTAGCATTAAACAAACATTTGATCAAAATCTGCCAGAATATTACATCGTGGTGGCGCACGCCTTTAATCCCAGCACTCAGGAGGCAGAGGCAGGCGGATTTCTGAGTTCGAGGCCAGCCTGGTCTACAAAGTGAGTGCCAGGACAGCCAGGGCTACACAGAGAAACCCTGTCTCGAAAAACCAAAAAAAAAAAAAAAAAAAAAACCAGAATATTACATCAATGAGGGCAAAAATACAATCTGCTTGTGGTTTGAAGTGTTTAGCACAGTAGGATGCCTGGTATTCAGAGAACACTGGTTGGTTGATTGCATGCTTGGTTGATTCAGTGTATGTATGTATGTATGGATGGATGGATGGATGGAAGGGTGGATGGGTGGATGGGTGGATGGGTGGATGGGTGGATAGATGGATGTTCTGGTGGGTAGATGGATAGATGATAGACATGGAAGTCAGTACAAATGAGAAGATAGGACATCCTGTCATGACTCACGTGCTAAACACTAAATCTGATCTTTGGATAGACCATTCCATTTAAGATGGATATCCAATAAGAAAATATGTCAAAGGATATAATAATGGTTGTTTAGAATATGTCGTGTCTCACTGGCTAAAATGAACATGTCCTTCAAACACCTTTAGGAGATTTTGCAAGGTTGAGCTAAAGGAAGCATCTAGATGTTGATTTCACAGAGTCCAGAGTAAAATGGACACCTGCCCCTCTCCCAACGAATATTCTTGCTTTCCCTCCAGGGCCCAAACTGACTCTTGCTGAGGACTGCTATTACCATCCCTAATTGTTTTCTATCCTGTCTCTCAGATTGCACCCGGTGATCGCACTTATTAGGAGGACCCCAGTAGGTATGGTTTACTCTAACAGTGAGTGTAGATCAAAGAACTCTAGTCCTGAAAGGAAAACCCACATTTGGACCTTTAAGTGAAGCTTGAGAGGAAGTAGTGAGTTTTTAAAAGAATCCAAAGTGCTGATACCAGCCATCACTGAGAGAAGACAATGGTCATTGTTGGTACCCTATTGGGCAAAGCTGATTAGATCTTTATGGCCATCCACGGAACAGCCACTAGCTGTGTGGCTGAAGCTTCGGGAGAGGAACATAGTCTCACTCAAAAGGAAGGAGTGCAGAGGGAGAAGGCAGTTTCTGAAGAAGGGACGACTCCAGCTCCTCCTCCAACAAGCTTTCTACAGCTACTCCCAAGGAAGGCATTGGGCCTTTGAGCCCCACTTTCATAAAGAGTCTTAAATTGAGAGCTTTGAAGCTATTTCCAAATGAGGTTACACATACAGTCACAGAACACAGAATTCAAAGAAGGAGCCTCACTCTGCACAGCTCTGAACTCGGGTTCTATGACTGGACCACACTGCCTGAAAAGAGCCATAAATTAACATTTTTATAAATCCTGTAATTAACTTATGAATGGCACAATTATATGTTTCTAGTATTAAAGGCATTAAGTTGTTAAAGGTAAACATTTAAAGTATACCACTGTTTTTGTAACCCTGTTTTGGCATCTTTTCATCTTTCAATATATCAAGAACCTTGAAAAATGGAAATGGCCCAGGCCTCTAAGCAGCCCTGGTTTGGGCTTGTTAATAAAGCTCCTTTCACAGAGGCAGGCTGGAGGGCTGGCAAGTGGACTGCCAGCACTGAGGCGCTATGCTCTCTACAGAGAGTCCACCCTGTGTTTCTGGACAGGCGTTTGAGTCCGCCTGGTGTGAGTCCCTGGGAACTGAACCAGGAGATCCTGGAAACCTCAATACTAAGACTCAAGGTTTGCCAGTCATTTGGTTAGCAGAGGTTATGACTAATGTCAACCCCAACGAAAAGTGAACACCTAATTAGCATGTGTCTATAAAATCGGCTTCCTAATCGTTAGGCCTAACTTTGGACTTTGCCAGGCCCCACACTGCCAGAGACTGAGAGCAGCAAGTGGGGAAAGACAAGAGAGCATCTAGGATGAGCTAGAATTCTTAGGGTATTGTTGAGGACAAGTCTTTACAAAGATTGATGCATATTCTCTCTCTCTCTCTCTCTCTCTCTCTCTCTCTCTCTCTCTCTCTCTCTCTCTCTCTCTCTCTCTCTCTCTCTCTCCCTCCCTCCCTCCCTCCCTCCCTCTCTCTTTCTGAGATAGAGATCCCAAGCTTCCAGTAGGTTTTCTCCCCTTTGATTTCACACTTGATTGTAATCATGTTTTGATATCTTCTTCTTGACTTAGCACCCTCTATGGCTGGATGTACTGAGTCAGTGGTCTTTAATATACCCAGCCGTCCCTTTGAGCAAAACCCTGGAGCCACTATTTTTCCAACTGAAATGGAAACATATAAATTTAAACAAGTAGTCAGAGCAATAGAATTACTTTTAGTCATCTTTAAAACCACATGTTATTGGGGCCTGAAGAGATGACTCAGCAGTTAAGAGCACCTATTATTCTGGTAGAAGATCTGAGTTCAATTCCCAGTCCCCACATGGCAGTTCGCAACTGCCTGTAACTCCAGTTCCAGGGGATCTGGTGCCCTCTTCTTGGGATCCCTCATGCACATGGTACATATTTACATACTCAGGCATACACACACACACACACACACACACACATACACAAATAAATATTTAAAGGTAAAATAATTTGTTATTTATAAATGAAGATTCTTTAATATCGCTAGCTTATACCCTTATATTTCATAACAAATTAGTTAGATGATCTACATATTAATAATTATTTGTGTGTATGTGTATAAATAAAAAGTTTAAATGTAGTTAGCCTATAATGAGGTAACAATGCCCCTACTAGGTACAATAGTGTAATAAATAAAAGCCAAATGTTGGCAAGTGATGTCCCATAGACCCCCCCCAAACATTATAAACTATTACCAATGCTCTCAGTTATCCTCAGTAACTTTACAGTAAGAATCTACTGCTACAGACATCACATGTCTAAGTCACAGCACAAGGAGAGATCAAGGAGTTACTCATCCCTATTGTCTCGTTTTGATAGTGCTGGAATTTGCTATGGACACTACTGGAGAAGAAAAAGAATCACCAAATCTTATCCAGCTATGAGCCCTGACAGCTACAATGGCTTCTTAGCAAGACGTGTTCATGGGTGTGATAGTGGCATGGATATCATAAAAGCAACCAAACACTTTGTGCTAGGATTTAAGACCTACTTCATACCTAGAGTATTACCAAGACCAAGTACCCGTAGCTAGACAGGCCTTAGGCCCTAGAGTGAAAGATACTACGATTAAACTTACTTCTGATGACTTGCTGTTATATCCGTAGATTAAGACTTCTCTCAACCCCCATCAAGGAAGCTTCCGTTTGCAGCAGATAACAACTAATTACCAATTACAGTACTTCATTGAAGTACAGACAATGAGAGACGACAGAATGTTCATCTCTACACAGGATCCTCCCCGTTCCTTCCAAGGCTCAGGGACCAGTGCAGAGAAGGAAGTAGAAAAGGTATCAGACCTACAGGAAGTAGATGACTATAAGGAAACAGTATTTTCTGAATGTAGCAGGACAGTTGCACACAGGACTTCCCTAAAACTGAGACAGCATTTCATAAGCCCTGCACCGGCTCAGGACCCCATGACAACATGGAGAGAGGAGGTGGGGATAGAGTTCCATTCTTAGCGAAGGAGCTAGGGGCAATAGATAGCTGCTGGGAAAGGGAGAGTCAGGGTTGTTTGTTTTCTGTTTTGTTTTTTTAAGGATGCAACCCTGAGTGGCTGACTACCCTCCATTGAAGACCATCCTACATCCAAGAGTATATCAGTTGTACAAACTGTACTAGATCATCTTACTGCTACACTGTCATAACAGCCAGAAACTGACATCCTCATCTTAATGAAAAATTCTGAGATCGGGATATAATGTCTCAAAATGTATCTATCAAAAAATAGAGTCAAGATGAACCTTACAGAATTCATATTTCTCAATTTATTTTTATAATCACTATTACAACACTTAACAAACTTCACTCTAACATAGTACCTGACTTCATTAAAAAAAAAATCTTTTAGCTTAAAATCTCAGTTTTAGTTTAAATGTGGATGGTCTGATGAAACACAAAGTTGGAGATGACACTGCCTTGGATTAAAAGGTATTCAAGAATTAAAGCTTGCCCTTTCCTGAGCTGTGAGCTGTTTTGCAGAGCTAAGTCACCAAGGACAAAGATTTTTATTTTCACTCATAACTACTGCTCCGAATTTTGCAAAGTGTTCATCAGAGAGCAAAAATACAGAATGCTTTTAGTTTTGAAAAAAAAAAAAAAGGAACTTTCTATGACTGATTTCTGAATTTCTTTTGCAATAAATTAAATACACATCAAAATACAGATGACATAGTTAAAACTCAGCGAACAATATTTTCCCCTCTAAAACTGAACAATTTCATCCTGCTGAGGCCCTGCCTAAAACTTGGCCAGTTTCAACATTTTTTTTTTCTTTTTGCTTTCAAGGATGTAATGCAACCATCAGAGCTGTTACATCATGTAAATAAATTTCAAAGATGGTATTAATATAAAAAGTATATCATATAACCCTAAAAATTTAATATACTGTTATGGCAATAACTAGATCAGTTTCCCAAACAAATATATATTCCGTCATGTCATTTTGAACTTTTTCTGACCCTCTTTTTTTTTTGAAGAAAGAAAACTACAATTGAGACCAAATGTTTTATGAAAGAAAATACAGGCAGGCTGATTTGGCCAAGTACAGACACTTTCAGATTAAAGGTGTTATTATAACTTAAAACTTAGCCCATTTTTCATAAGCCATGGTAACTGAGAGATTACTAAGGAAGCCTATGGGCTTGCAGGAGTGCTTACGATGTTTCTTAATGGCTAAGTATAAACTATGCTACCCGCTACAGCTTCTTTCCTTTTTTTTTTTTTTTTTTTTAACCAAATTCAAAATTGACTACTACTTGGAATAAAGGACAACACAACTGTGTTAGCATTATTTCAAAAACAGGCTGTAAAAAGAATGTTTACAGGAATCTACCCTTGACCCATGTTCCAAGACCTTGAGGGGACACCTCAAACCACACATGGTTCTAAAGCCTAAGTACACCATGTTTTTTTTTTCTATATATACACACCTATAACAAAGTCTATAAACTAAGCACAGGAAGGGATACACAAGAAAGAGATAAATAATAAAAATAGAGCAATTACAATTGTGTAATAATACAAAGTTATAGGACCATAGTCCTCCCTGTCTTTCTCTATCTCTGTCTTTCTTGGCGTCTCTTGGTGTCTCTGTTTCTCTCTCTCAGTCTCTCTCTGTTTCTCTGTCTCTCTCTGTGTCTCTCTGGGCCAGCATCATCAGCATATTCCTTCAAGTCGTTGAAGGTGTGGATCATATCGTCAGAACCTATCAAATGGGAGTTACTCATGCATGCTCTCTCTGCCACTGTTCTGCAAATACCAAAGCCCACCCTGAATCTCTCTCTTTCTCTTTTTCCTTTTTAATGATTTGTTTATTTTTATTTCATGTGCATTGGTATTCTGCCTGGATGCAAGTCTGTGTGAAGGTGTCAGATCTCCTGGAGCTGGAGTGACAGGCAACAGTGAGCTGCCACGTGTCTGCTGGGATATGAACCTGGGTCCTCGATAAGAGGAGCCAATGCTCTTAACCACTGAGCCATCTCTTTAGTTTCCTGCAACGACCCTACAGAAGCAGCGACCAGGTAAAGCAGCCCACACACAGTGAGTGAAGCCTGCATCTACAAGCTCCGACTCTCCAAAGTCCCTTTCAGGAATGGCTGGAGGGAGAGTCTGGGAACCACAGGACACACAGCTTCTTTCTGGAATATATCATTCCAAAACTATAAGCAAATACCTATGCACAGACCAAGGAAACAGAATTCAGCTTTCACACACAT